>NC_089889.1:7270000-8520000 GCF_040182565.1 Anser cygnoides | reverse complement strand
GTAAATGGAAATCATGTGAAGCAGCTATAATGAACTTCATATTTATAGGCAACCTATTACAGACTACCAGACTACTGCCTTATATTTAAGCCTGCCTTAAGCTTCCTCTTCGATGCCCGGTCTAGGAGGAGTGGAATTTCTGTCCAGAAAAACATTTATTCTGTTCTGTAGCGAATGGAACCACGGGGTTTCAAAGCAGTTTATCTTGCACATTATTAAAAGTTTATTTCCATTTAATAAAATCCACTCAGTTGCAGACTACAGAAGGCTATAAAGCATCAATACCTACCATTAAACTGACACCTGTCTCAAACTGTCCAAAGCAATGATAATCTAAAAAGGACAGCTACAGATTAACAGCTGCATTACGTGCAACGCCACCCTTCTGACATCTTCCCTTTGCCAAGGGGTTAAGATCTAACCAGCTGTAAGCTCGTTTAAAACTTGTAACAGATAGACAACAAACAGAAACACTAAACAGAAAGAAACTAGATCAAAGGCCAGTTCTTGCAGGAATACTGCCCAAAGAGAATGTTTCTGCTTCTCGCCAGCACAAACGTCTGAACTTTCCTTTTTCTTATGCAATTGTGTGTCTCAGCACAGAAATCAGAGAAGCTCCCCTTTGGTATATGAACGTATTTTAGAAGTTTCACAGCAAGTGGCCAATAAAGACCTGGCTTACATACTGAGAAATAAGACTTTTCTCCGGCATTATGAATCCTCAACTATGTGAAATGAAATGGCAGACTATTCGTTTCATTATAATTCCTGAAGCTATCAGGCTACACAAGCCTCAAAGCCAAAGAAAGCTTTGCTCATCTTGTCTAACAGGCATACAAAGAGGAGCCTTTATTAAAGAACATATATATGCACACACACACACTTTTTTTTTTTAATGGAGAAGAATGACACAGGGCCTTAATTTGCAAAGTTAATACACTTTTTCTAAAGAAAACACCATGGGCAAATTCAGTATATGTTTTCACATCACAGGAAAACAAAATGATTGGGATGAAACTGTTGCCATGTGGGAATCGAATCTAATCACCTCAAGGTTTAAATACTCTGTACTTGTGAGAAGCCTCATCACCATGGAACTACAAAATTTTATTTTGTAAAATTTTATTTAGAAAAAGTGCATTTCATTCTGATGAACTTTAGATTGCCCTCTTTGCTGTGCCACGGTTTAGTGTAAGCTCTGAAGGACATTATCGTTCCAAGTGACTTTTTACCAGTGAGCAGGAACAGGGGACTGAGGTCTCATTAAACTCCACAGGGAAAACATGTCATTTAATTCCTGTGTGATCTATAATTTCCTTTGAAACAAGCCAAGATGCCCTTGTTCAGTTTCCTTTATTTACAGCTGTATTCTGACATTCTGGAATGTGGGCTCTAGTAAGGCAGCTGCTTTCATTTTCAGGTAAGTACTAATATTAACCAAGACCATGACAATAAGCCTTCAGCAATCATCTCAGCCAAAATGCAACAAGGACAGCCTTCAAAGGTAGCACGTGCTAGACCACCAGAGGTGATATAAGCAGGCACTGCTCTCATTTTTATTGAAATCAGAAAGTAACACAGGCTACAGAATTTATCAACAGAATAAGGCTTTTGAGATCCTAATGAAAATCACCCCTTTCAGTCTGCAGTACTTCATTGTTACAGCCGATAACTCAAGATGCACTGAATCTTTTATGGTACAGTTCAGATGTCAGATGGTGTCTTTTGCCTAAAACTTCAGGAGGGGAACTAGCTCCTGAGATACATACCTGAATCCCTTCATATTTCTCCTCAAAGATAATAAATTCCAACTGCAATTCAGTTTTCCCCACTCCACAGCAGAGCTTCCCTTTAAACAGAAGGATTTACACAATATTGCAACACAGTGAAGGCTCAGAACTTCCACGCATCTTCACACAAGCAGTCTGGCCAACATCAAAGACACTAGTTACACAAAAATATTTATTCCATTACACCTCGTCCCTGTAAACCTCCTTGTCATCTCTGTGGCATCAAATGCCAAAACTGATTCAGGGTGCAACTTGCTCACTCCTCTCACACGTGGACGTGCATAGACGCATCTCATCCACCTTGCTCATTTCTACCTGCACCTCGAGATAACTGCATGAATTCACATTTCTTCCTTCTCTGGATTCTTCAGAGGCAAACTCTGCTCTGCAATAATAAATCTGAGGAGATGGAAGGTGGAAAAAAGTATTTTGCTCTTTGTGTTTTTGTAAAACTTTTACTTTATGAAAAAAATAGCATCCCTTTGTATTCAGACTGCCTGTAGGCAAAGCAAACCTTTAAAGCTGGGCACTTAAACATGAGCAAATTGCATACTAGAGCATATTGACTTCAAATAAACACCAAGCCAGGTTTTATCCTGTGGCTGCTCCTAAAATGAAGATTCAGGTACAGATACGGTACAGATCTGCAGGAGAAAGATTTGTTAGCAAGAGACTGTCCTGAGCATCAGACAATAAAAGCTTACAAAGTTCAAGTTGAATATCCCAACACAGACAACTAACCAGACCGCATTTTCTTCTATTTTCCTTCTTACTACATGAGCTACTGAGGAATGCAGTGAACGAAGAGGACAGAATATCATCCAGTTTACTCTTTCCTGAATCAGTTTAAGGAAGTGGTTCTTTCATCTCCCAAACCAGTATTTTCTCCACATTGCTAACTTGTAGTTGTCACAAGCTAGCATTAACAGAGAAAAGATGCAAAGATTTTGTTATCTGTTTTTAGTTTCCATCATTATGGATTTTAGGTCATTGCAAATTGCAGAAACTGGGACACATCACCCCTTTCAACCACCTTCCTCTGTGCTCAGCTTCTAAGGCAGTATCTAGGACGCATTTGCTAAATACATCTTAGCATCTCAGATTCCAAACATTTGGCAGTTGAGCCTAATTATTCAAAGTTAAACACACGTTACCAGATAGAGCTGGAATATGACACTCCTAATGAATAATCCTATTGGTAATTCCCTGCCTGCTAAAGGTAGGTAATTCCAGTTTGGAACAGCTTTCCAAGCAAAAAGCAAGATGGCAACTCCTCTTTTCCTACCACAGTGGCCAAGTCCCTCTGATCTATCCCCCCCATCAAACAAAATGGAGTTCCCCAGCACAAGAAGGATCTGCCATGCCACAGCAACAACTATACTCCCAGCTGAGCATCTGGGAAAACTAAATCTGAAGGGAACTTCTTTCCAGTACTCTTCAACGGGGGGACTGTCAGGAATCTTGACAGATCCTGCACATTGGCTCCCTCCTCCTCTGGGGAGGCTCCCTTTGAAACAGTTAAGCAGAAAAGCAGAATGACAGAGATTATGGAACAGTAAGGGCCAGCAGTAAGGGCCTGAGGGACATGGGAGCTGAGGTGGGACCCCATGGATGACAGGGCAGGGGCCTTGCCAGCTGGTGCCCAGACACAGCACCCAAGTGAGGTGAGCAAGACAGACCTGGAGATGGCAGCCAGGCCTGGCCAAGAGGTAGTATCATGGTGACGGTGGAGGCTTGAAGCCTAGCTGGGAAGTAAATCTGCAGGACAGGGTTAGGATTAGGTCCAGTGATAACCAGGCAGGTCCATAGTGACAAGGCAGGCACGAGGTCAGGCCAGGAAGGCAGTCTGTAGGTCAGGGTCTGGATCAGCTGGGTTCATGGCCAGCCACACAACTGAGGGCCCAGAGCCAAGGCCTCTGGGCTGGGAATGTGGGTGGAAGCCCCACCTGAGGCTGGTCAGAGCCACTAAGGCCTATCAGTATCCTTGGGGCCCTGAGGGATCCCACTGCCCCTGTAAAATGGCTACAGGAGATCTCTTGCAATAAACAAACACGTCAAGTTGCTACCTCCCAAAAATTAATATGCATTAGCTGTGAGGTCCCCTTGAAATAATATCTTTGGCTCCTTCCAGGAAGATCACAAGACAACACCAGGTTATAAGAACAGATTGTAATTCAGCTAGTGCATAGGATATCAGTAGTCACGGCTTTTCTCCCTGCGTTTTTTGAGTATCAAATGAATCCTATGCTGTTGATCCGTGCTACCATCTCCAGCATGCTTTAAAAACGCCAAGCTATTTAAAAAGCAAAACAACAGCAACAATCAATTTATCCCCAGCCTGTAAAAGTTAAGTGCAGATGAAATAGCTAAAGACCTTGTAAAATAAGCAAGAATCAAAATAATAGTAATTCCCGTTTTGTTAAAAAACAGAGTGATTTGCCATTTAGGGCACATACCTCCTAGGGCTTATTTTGCATTAGAACACTACAGCTTCTATAATCATCACCATCTCAATTCCTAGAGTTATATTTCCATCAAAGCAGCTATTTTATATCTTTCTTAATAAAAGAATAACCTCCCCTAGGAGGATCAGACATCCTACTTAAAAACAGTAAACAAAGTTCTTTATTCTCTGCCTATGAAACAATTTAAAACAGTCTGGCAATAATATAAAATTGCAGTAGATTATTACTTCCACTAAAACAGTCCCTCTTCAAAAACACGGAAAGCATGTACATCGAATCATCATTCTCCCAGACACATCCTTTGTTCAGCAGACTGCAATGCAGGCTATTCAGGCTACTGCTTACTCCAGGCTACTGCTAGACACCGAATTTGAAGGGTTTTGCAAAGCACAAAGGCTGGATTCTACATCAGTGGACATACTTGTCCTCACTTGATCCCAGCATAGACAAAGCTCAAATGTATCAACTCCTGTGAAGAACATTAGAAGGCTGGGTATAATTAATGGCGTTGAATAAGAGCACTAATTACAGCAAATAGGGATTCTCTCTCCTCCCCTTCTCATACTTTGTTTAAATTACTTATTAAAGCTTCAATTTCTGCAAAGCATGAGATAATTTACAAGTACAAAGCAAACAAACATCTATTTTGTCAGAAACAAGTCTTGGGTTGATGTTCTGCCCCACTGGTCTCCTTCCAACTTAGGTCTGCACTTCTAGCTCAGACATCCTCAGGCTGTTATTTGCTGAAGGCATGTGGAAGAGAAAGGAGGAGGAAAAAAAAAAGGCAAATTTCTAGAAACACATCAGTCCAACAAGCCTTGAGATCACCACGTTCCTTGTTTGAGTGAATATATTAGATCGGTATCCCAGTAGGACATCACAGAGCAAGAAAGTCACTGGTGAAGCTTGCTTGGTACTTTTGTGGCAGACCTTTCTCCAGTACAAGATCCAGCTACGAAGCAGCTGTCTGATCATCATCATATTCCCCTGACACGTTGAGCTCCCTTTTCTCTTATCCAAGCCCCCAAATCCCTGCTGCACCCTCTGCCCTGGATTTGTGCAGAGAGCTTTTTGTGCTTCTCAGTAGCGCAAGAGCTGAAATCCAAGCTCACTAGCACATGCACATCACTGAGCCTCTGTCATCTGAGAGGCAGCCACAGAGGAGACTGTTCCTGAAGCATGATCAAAAAGGGATGAGCAGACAGAGAAACAGGTAAGCCCTCACATGCTAGCACTACTACGACAGGGCACCTCCTCATAATCAAGGGCTGCCACACACTGTTTTCCTCCAGTTCCAAAAGACACAGCAAGATCCAGGCCATCAGCCCCAAGCACAGCTGCTCAGTCACAGCTATCCAGACTCTTCACAATCAGGGGAAATACTGCTGTACAGCTGGGATCAAATGATAACACATCACTCAGGCAAAATGGATCCAGAACAACAGAAGTACATGGATTAGGCCATACTGAAACCAAAGCAGTATATGGCATCAGAAAGAGTTTGCAAGATGGACAAGGATTTCAAGACGGGAATACATAAACATCTACGTTGCTACAGATAAACTGATCTCCTCTCAGTAAGCTTACTTCTCCAGTTAAATATCATGGGAAACAAAATGTAATATTTTTATACATATCAGCTCACTTCAGTGTCAACCCAAACACATTAACCTATGACAAGCTTCCAGCGCTCTGTTGGAGCTCTCACACAAGCCCTACCCTGAGGCTGGGCAGTTCTGAACATAAGGAAAATGTTAGCCCTAAATGAAAGCAGGCTGTCCTGGCATGGGGTACCAGAATGAACTCAGCCGCACACCACAATGCCCTGGCTGTTTCCTGAACACTTACACACTTCCTTTGTCCTTTAGAAACACACACGACAAGCAACTAACAAATAATGCCAAGAGCTTTTAAAGCACCAAGGTTAAAAAGGAACTTTTCAGCAACTGGAAAAAAAAACCACCACCCTTTACTACAGAAGTTTTGAAAAGCCACAAACCAGCTTTTTTTTTTTTTTGCAAGCAGGCATGGTAATTCACCATCTGAAGGCATCGCACCTTTCAGGGAAAGCAAGAGGCGGAGGTGAAGGAGAAGGAATCAAAACGCAGACAAGGCCTGTAGTAGTAATAGTCATCCCTCAAATACTGCCAGAGACACTGGGGTTCTGTTCAGCCACGCGGTAACTGCCCATCAAGAGGGAAATCCACAGTGCCTGCCCAACGGTCAACAAAGAGGGCTTTTATGCTATTTTAAACAATCTGAAGTGTCTCAGTTAATGGAAGACCGGGCAATTGGCCCTCAACTATTTCTAATTGACTGGAATGATGGATGAAGCTAAAGGGAAAGCTGACCCACTGAACTTTTCCATACAAAGCTAGAAAACTGAGGGAGATTGTAAACAGTTTATAAGAACGAAAAGTGGGAGAGGCCTTGCTCCTCTCAACCTGCTGAGAAGTTGTTTTAGACTATGGAAAACAAAGACCTTCAAACTCAGGGCAACAAACAACAAAAAACACTGGGGTAGGCCTAAACAAATAGGGTATTTTTCCCATGCTCTCCTCCCCTTTCTCCAGTAGCTACTTAGCTCTGCCATGCAAGCTGGTCCTTTGAATCAGAAAGGGCAATTTGTCACTTTGACAAGTGAGACGTCTCTCAGGGCTCTGCATTGCTTTGCCCTGCTTTTCAGATTGACTGGGTGTTAACCAAAGATGTCTTGATATCGACATCCCAGTCAGTCTCAGCAGAAGCGATATGATATATACTTAAATATTACACGTTAAGCAGACCCACTACAAAATAAAGGTAATGCTCAGCAAATCAAGCATACCCACCGATTTTCAGAACCAAGCAATCGCTAGTAGCTTTTGCACTGCCGAAGGATGATACAACTGCACTTCGACAGAGCAATCTGCTGACCCGAAGAGTTCCTGGGAGGGAAGAGTGAGGACACGCATCTTCCAGGTAGCAAAAGAGGTACATAATAGCTTCAAACTCACATCACCCATCTTCAGGCGGCTTAGCAAGGTACCTAAATGCACAACAACTTAATTCTTCCTCTCCCGTCTCCATTCAATAAAGAATTGGAACTTCAGAGAACAAATCAGATCTTGCACAGACTAAATCGCATCCTGGGACACATCCAGCTCTTGCTACCAATTCTGTAGGGAATTACATCCAGCCTGTGGCATTTCAAGAAAGCATTAAAACTGGGGGATCCAGGCCTCGGAGCCCAGGTAGTAAAACCCAGAATTGGATGAGAGTATCACAATCCATCAGTCAATCCCTTAGTCACAAGCTCTTTTTCCCCAGCAGTTTGGCAAGATCATGTAGTAAAACAGAAGCGTAAGTCCTACATTTAATACGAACATGATAAAGAACAAAGAACAAACACTTGGAACACATGTTATGGGTGGCTTTATTTCTCCTTGCTGTCAAGTGTGTATATCAGGAAAATCTGTCCACCAGGAAAGCATACTAAATGAGGAGGAAATGACTGCTTCTCACCGAGATTTGGTACAGAGAGTTCACTACCATTTGCAGTAATTTAGGTCTGCAGCTTTTTAGTCAATACACCTCCCAAAAACACAACAGAAATTTGTGTGTCTAATCTTTGACCAAACCCAGAACAGATCTGACTTGCTTCCTCTCTGGAGTCTTTTAGATGAACTAAGCAAGGCTAAATTAGGGAGATTTTTAGCGGGATGAAGTTACATCATGGATTACAATTTTCCAGCAAGCTTTTTCCTCCATCTCCACCTGCTGCCTCTACAATGCTGGCATTAACGGTGGTGTGGGATGACTCATTTGTACATTCCTTTCTGCAAGACAGGCATTCATTTCTCCTTGACCCCGCAGAGTTTTGGTCATAAATTAAACTGATGCATGTATTACTAGATATCAACTTACATGCACATAGGAGTCAGAAGTACAAGCTAGGTCCTTCATCTAAAACAAAAGAAAGAACCGTCAGTTTAGCAGAGTACAGCAGAAAGTTTCTTTAAGCAGTCTGTGTGTCCCAGACTTTACCCCAGCCACCTAAACACACCACTACTGTGTTAAACTAAAATCTGCTAGACCAGCCCATCAGTTTTCGGCTAACACATGCACGCCTACTTGCGCTGCTACAGAGGTACCTTAGAGAATTGCATTTTGAACTTCAAGGCAGATGTAAACCATCTCTGCATTCTTCAAATTACAACCAAGACTGGAACATTATTTTGGTGTCCTAGCTGCCATATCAGATCAGTGTTAAATGTAACTAATCTTCTCATCCACCCACAATTTTGCCTCTAGGTCTGAACTATGCAACAAGAATGCTTTTGTGGCAAAACACATGGCTACAACACAAGAAACAAAAAAAACTTCCATAAACTTGAGGGAGATAGAAAGAACAAATTGGCCACTGATGAATTTTTAAGCCTGAATTCCAAGAAAGTGGCTTCTAAACTAAATTATTTCTCATTCTAGAGAATACAAAAGTGATTGACAATAAATCTCATCACCCATCTCATAACGAATGTGCTTGCCAACGTCTCCCAGTATCAGGCACCAAGAAGCAGGTTTGCTTGGCATCAAGACAGCAGGAATGCTTCAGTCCAAGCAACTCCCCACAATATTATCCATGTTAAATCAATTCTGTTTCCCTCTGTACCTTGCCCCACTCCCTCCCAGCCCCACACCAAAAGTCATTTTCTAACTAAAACATAGCAGAAAACCTGGGAGTGGCTTCTAACATAGGCCCGGCTCTCAGTATCATGTATCCCCAGAGACTAAAACGTGACAGCAGGAAAACTTTGCGGGAGGTCTCTGATGACTACAACTCCATGTGAACACCAAAAGACAAAAACAAGCCAACAAAGCCAGAGGCCGCTCCATCTGCCGTAAATCTTCCCAACAGAGGAGATTACAGCAGAAAGGCAAATTTTCCCCAGTGTGGTGCAGTTACTGTGTTATTTCAACTGCCCGAGAGAGTTCACTGACAGCTTTTTTTCAGTAGTCTGTTTACTTCATGCATTCTCTGTGCATTTCTTGGGACTGAGCTTACACCCTTACTTGTACATGGATAGTCTTGGCAGGGACTGGAAAGACGGCAGGTAGACTTCCTAAGTCGGTGTTAAACTAGCACTAAAATGTAGATAGAGAAGGGGAAAAAAGCAAAACATTGGGGAGGAAAAAGAACATTGTTGAAGCAAAGCTGAGGAGATTCCCAAAGCACATTTTGTGAGCATGGAGCTCCCTGTTTAACAGAAAGGCCAAAAAACCTGAACAACATAAATCCTGAATATTAGGGAAAATGCTGAGGAAGAACATTGCATCACCTCTCTTTGGCATTTGCATAGCTATTGCTGAAAGAACTCTGTTTGGGCCTTGTACGCACAGCTTGGAAGGACGCAGATATGCTGCGATGGCTTCAGAACACAGCTGGCGGCACAGTCTTACGAAGAGATCAGCGCAGAACAGCTGAGAGATCAGAAACGTCTCGCACCCAGCCCTAAGGTCCGAGCTGTTCACCTCAAAAAGAAGGTCAAGGGGTGATCTGATCATAGCTCAAGTGCCTAAAGGAGTAAGGGAAAGCTCAAAGAGAATGCTTCCGACCCACAGGTAAAGGATTAACTAGTGCTACTGACAGGAAGCTGAGGATCTGCAAGATACGTATTTTGGTTTAATTTTTAGAAAGCAAGAGTAAGCAGCGCAATGAAAAAAAACTTTCATGTTAGAATTTCCTTCACTGATTAAAAATTAAGAGTTCTAACCTTTTAAGCAACATGTTCCTCTTTAATCAGAAACCTGATAATGGAGAGGTGCTCATGTCTCTGCACACAAGTACTCATACTTCACTGTTACACCCCTCTGAAGGTTTTCCAGTCTAAGAGCAAATTATTTAAAGCTTGTGAAAGACTTCCTCCATCCCAGCCCCAGAAAAATCATACTTAAATGCAGTAAAGGGATTGTTGTCAGCAAAGGAAGCAGCTCAGAACAGGTTTCCTAGTCAGCAATGGTTCTGCCTCAGGGACATCTCTCTCTCCACACCGGTGAACCATCGGGAATCCCCTTCTCAGCAGTGCCAGCAGCACTTCAGATAAGGTCAAGTTCCGAACCAGAGCACTGTGCGAACTCAGCTGGGAAACCCCTGCCACCGAGGCATCACATCGCTGCCTGTCCCATTCCCCAGCCCTCGCTACCTACATCATAGCTCCCCGAACCTGTTGCGTCAGCCTGAGATGGCTGCATAACAGCAGGAACAAGTAACTGAAGGGAAAAAAGAAGAAATAAGCACTGTTCATCCAGGTACTGCCATCAAGAAAATTCACAGTAAACAACTGTGTACACTCAGTGGCAAAATAAGAATAGTGAAGGACTGCTATTCCTGCATGATGAGCATGAGTCCCAGAAAGGGAAAGTCATTTAAGCTGAGGTGGAAGTCACAGGCCCAGATGAAACATCTTCTTAAAACTAAAATAGCTTTTTTTTTTTTTTTTTTTTTTTTTAAGTTAAATGTGGGTTTTGTTGCCCCTCCCCACTTTACATCAGCTATGGCAAAGCGTTCCACATGCTTTCTGGAAACGAACATCTTTCTGTGGCCACTCATATTGGCACTGAGCATACAGTCAGCATTTCTGGATTAAATGGGATTTTACAATTCAAATGCTTTGCCAACCACGCAAAAATTTACATTATATATTTTTTATTATTTCTGTTGTGCATGCATTTGGCACTTCGCAATGGAATTCAAATGCGACAAAGATTAAGACAAGACACTGCCCTAGAGCTAGAGATCTAAGTCACTTCTCTCAAACAGGTTCTCAGAGGGTGTTTCAGAGCCATTTCTCAATTAAGCATACAGATAACAACAAGACCTCATACAAGATGAAATTAAGGACTTGCTATTACCTAGCATCAGCCAGAAAACTAGATTCATATTCTGAATGCTGCACTTTCGTACAGTTAGAAAGACAAGTTGCGACACTGCTGTTCCAACCCAGGAACAGGCCAGCTGCATTTCACTCTCACTCTTTGTTGTGGTTTTATGCCAGGAAAGGGAATCTTTAATTTTCCAGAGCAACCCTGCAAAGCTGAGGCTGCAAATAGCATACAGTGTGTTAGCAAACTCCTAGCCAGCTTGCTCATACCCTGGCCAGAGCTTTTCACAGTGTGTAATTCCCTGCGTACATGCTGGCAGCAGCGACTGCCTTGCTTTGATTCAAAGAAGCCTCCTCTGATAGTCTCCTTTGTTATTTAGGATCGCACAGAATGAACCATTTTCACCTGTTTTGGCAGCATAAGCAGCGGCCAGGTACCCAGCCTTACCTTCTTGCCTTTCTCTAAAGGGAACTGCCTCCCTGAAACCCACCTCCACCACTAACGTGTTGGCAGAAGGATGCCGATTCTTACAGCACAGCTCCCGTAAGTGCATCACAGAGGAACAGCCCGCTCTGGAAAGCATTAGCAGTTCTTCTATCAGCTATACACACAGCTGTCTCTCTCAGAGTTCAAATGAAGTTGTTTCATTTTTCTTCCAACTCTTCAGGAGCAATCCGAAAATAAAGTCATCCCACCCCCCTTTAACCAGTCGGACAGATTCAGTCAGCACAAACTCGGCAGCGAGCCCACAGCCCGCCATGAACACCCTGCCATAAACACCGTGCCTGCCTCCAGGACTCATTCTCATTTGATTTTTAGCTTTCAGATTTGCCTCTTCCAGGAAAAAAAAAAAAAAAAAAAAAAAAAAAAGAGAATGGTGCCTTTTAATGCCTTCCTGGAGTCCCCAGCAGGACAAAAATACCTCCAGAAAGGTACCACTGAGCCAGCGAGACAGGTTTGGTGATTCGGACTAACCCATCACTCATAATGATATTCTTAAAAAATGATGCAGGCATCTTCAAAAACAGTCTGACAGAAATCCATACTATTCCACAGCTCCATGTGTTCAATCTGTGAGCAGCATAGCTATCAACAGCTAACATAAGCATGGAAGAGAGAGCACGTTGGGCAGAAAGGAGATCCTAAAGCAGTGCTGGGAGCCAGAGGCACACCAAGAAGAGATGGACAGCTAGGAGCATTACAAAAAGGCTTAAGTCTAACCACAGAGGGGAGAAACAAAACAAAAAAGCACAGCAGGGAAGGAGCAGGGGGAAAGCGGGAAAAAAGGAGATAAGACAGAATCCATATGTGCGAGAAACATTTCAATCTTTAATTCCAGCGTGTTAACACTGCTTTAGCTACCCATATAAATCATTTGACAAATAGCAGCTCTCCCCACATACTACAGCATAAAGATTTTATTTTTTTTAAAGACTTCCCAAAGAACACAATGTCATTCTTTGGCTTTTTGCTTGGTTTGCCTAGCCTACGTTTTTGCTGCTCAGGACTCATTAGATGTGTATCTTGTCCTGGCACTTACAGACAGGAGAACATAAAACACAGGAAACCTAAACACAAGCCCAGCATTCAATCTTGCACAAGTGAACACTCATAAGCAATAGTGACATGCCTGGGTTGCAACTTAATGGTATTTCTTCTATATACGTTACTGTGTTGTAACATATGCCAAAAAAGGCCTACTGAGCTGCACTCAGTCAATATGAGAAAGAGAGAAGGCACATCTTTCTGTTCAGCAGTGCTGCTCCAAAAACACAATCAACTTTCTGAACTTCCACAAACATGCCCTCGGGTGCATGGCTGTAGCAAGACCTGCTTCCATTTCACCAAACCTGACCGCATCCTTGAAGTCAGACTCCCACCCTGAATTACAGGGCTGTTGGGCACCACCAAGTCAAGAGGATTTTGATGGTGGATGAATTAATTGTGCCTGAATTGTTCCGTACCAATATGTGAGCAACTCATTTAAGAGAGGTGAGAAAGGGTCTTTTTCAGAACTTACAGAGGGAGCACAAATCAAGATGTATCTGCCACACCAAAAGCCCACGTGGTGCCAGACACTGCTTCCAGCCTCCCAGTGGGCTGGCTCGCTGCATCTGACACACTGGCTCAGGATCGAGGAAGAGTACTGCCCTAAACCACAAATACCAAGCAAGTGCAGCAACAACACACCACAGACAGAGCCAAATGAATAAATCTTGCTTACAGGGGATGACAGCAAGTCAGGAAGACCAGACGTAGCAATCTAGCTATCTGGGTGGAAAACAAAGATACTCATCCTTAACAGCAAATGTTATAATGGAAAAAAAAAAAAAAAGACAACACCCACCAATGAACATTTCATACACCACAGGTGGAAGGAAGACAGGACTGATTCTACACTTAGTACAGGTATCCATGTCAAGTGACCAAACACGTCAGTATCTCCATCTTCCCACCATTTATCAGCTCACGTGTGCATAAATTAAATCAACTTGTTCTGAACAAGGAAAAGTTAATCAGCAAGAGCTCAAATCACAGAAAATAAACAGAACAGTATGCTTGCCAAGAAATTTAAATTGAGTACAGCTCTATTTAGAAAATTAAAAACCTAAGGATAACTGTGTCATTCACTAAACAACAGCCACCCAACAAATTCTAGCAGACCATCAGTATATATCTAAAATGTGTTTGGAGACCCAGAGAATATGCCAGATAACCTGCTCTATATACCCTCAGCAGTAGACGTTAGCTAGTCTTAATCCTAGCTTTGTAAACCTTGTAGACATAACTCACTACGCTTTTGAATCCATAATATTTTGCAAAGCACTGCAGTTTGCTGGCTTATAAGCATGCCCTGCTGGCTCACTGGATAGAAGGATTTCTGCTGACTTCATGTATCATTTCAGTTGCATTCATAAGGGATTAATAATTTTCCCTGCTAAGGATATAGGCTGCAAATACTGAGTAGAAAAAGGTTATGCCTGTGTCTGACAAAGACTGGTGGCATTTTAATAGGTGATATTTGACTATAGCCATAAAGACATTCTAAATAAATCATACTAATGAAAACCAAGGTCCTTCATTAAAGACTGAAAAGTACATAAACAACCCAGAAGTGACTGAATATTGCACAGCACTGCTTAGAACTCTGAATCATGTTCTGAAATAACCAAATAATGCCTTATTTATTTACTATTCACTATTTATAAGCTTATTTAGAGTTTTTGCTTTAGAAAGGGAAACTGGGCATGCATCAGCTGTTCTATCATACTAAGTTATACATGAACACAGATAGTCAAACATTAATAAAAGATGCTTTATTCTCAACTAATTAATTTCATAAATTCCAAACTTCGACAAGCTGCTGAAGTAAGTCCTTCTACAACCCAGATGCCTGCTGTTTTTTCGAAGATGAAGCATTTTAACTCAGAGCTCTACTTTCTCTGACCCATCTTCAGCAACCTCAAGCCATGCTGTGGTGGCATAGCTTCACGTCAGCCCAGGCACCTCAGAACAGGGGCAGGTATAACATACGGCTACTGTTGGGAAATGTGCCTCTTCATGCTGTATTTGCATCCAGCCCCATTGCCTCCATTCCCTCTGTCAGTCATTTACACTACAGGAAAACAGTCAGAATCACAATTCATTTTACCTGCAATAGAAGACCAAGTTGTCCAGTCCTAAAATGTTCTAAAAATCTCCGAAGAAAAGCTGACAACAAAAGCCATATAAAGACATAGAGCACACAAGCCCTGAAGCATTTCACTATTTCTTTCATCGAGTTCAAATAGGCTATTTAAATACTAATCTTCTGGAAATTTTGTTGCTTTTTAAAGCCATAATTGATAAAATAGGTTTGTTATCATTCACATTTTGTACTCGTAATTTCTCCAAGTAGGAGGGAGATCCTCAGATAAACCTCTGTTTTCTTTGCAGTCTTTCCTGAAGAAATTTCTCCTTTTCAGAGTTGTACGCATACCACAAGAAACAAGATTTTTTTTTTAAAGAAGAGTACAATATTTCATGTAATAAGAAGAACATAAGAAATCATAACGGGAGATTAAATTAAATATTTCTGGCCGAATCCTCTACCACTAAGGTCATATCTTCAGCACGTTGCCAATTCTGAAGCACTGCCATATTTTACAATGAAGGTGATTTTCCGTCATCAGATATTTGCATTCCAATAATAGGTTTCTATCTTTATACTCAGCAGAAGGTAAGCAAATATCAATACAAATCCACATAAGGAGTTTAAAGGATTTTTTTCTCAGTTAAAAAAGCACCTTCAGAATAAATCACTGAAGGAATTGCTTCAGGAACATGAGCTGTACCTGCAGCAACTCTGTGGCAGAAGATACCATCAGTGAAATCCTTTGCTTATAGCATTAAGCATTATTTGCAGTTTCAGCAATCAAGCAAGTTCAAATGGTCAGTAGTAAATACCTTTTGTAAACCATTTGCATCTTGTTACTACTAAAACAGATTCACAAGAGAACTCATTAGCTGTTCAGGACCAGGTGGAGAGATTTTTTTTTAAAGATCTTCACTGTCAATCACCATACTACAACACAAGCATTACTCTACTGTTCTCTCTAGCAGAGCTACATGATCTTGATGGCAGACCAGCAGACTTCTTTCTAAAAGCAGATAAATTAAGTGGAACCTTGTCACTCAGCTGAATCGCCCTGCAGTGTCTATTACCCACTCAGTCTACAATGCTCAAGTCAGCACAGCACCACGCAGACACAAACAAAGCTGTTTGATATCAACAGGAAGGCACACTTACAATACATTACCCTTTCATGGAAGAGCTCTTTTTTGCAAGTGTTTGTGTATGCTTTAACAGACAAAATAGCTATATTCAGAGTCAATAATTCCACATGCACACCACAGATGAAGTGTGCTTCTCAAAACAAAGAGCCCATAGACTGCCAGGAGCTCGTCAGACTCAGCTTCAGTAGTCCATGGGGCAATAGTGAAAAAACAGTACATGTTAACATCAGCTATATGTGAGAAAGCTGGTGGCTGAGAGACAGCTTAAGCATTAACTGCAGTCTACTTTCCTAAAAGCCTGGCAGTAGTAGTCTAGAGGAGGCACTCCCCAGCCTATTGAGAGAAATAACAAGTGACAATCCAGGCAGGCACGTTGACTGTCCACTCATGCATGTGTGATCTTGGGCCAAAGAGCTGATGTGCTAAAAGGTTTTCCCCAGAGGACAAGTGTTTAATTAATATCTGCTGAATTAATTGGTTCCCCATATGCTCTGCTGTGTTTCTAAGACTCCGGCCCTACTGATACAACTGAAAGGTGTCAGGTGTGGTGGCTACTCAGGAAGTTCTTCGGGACACTTTCATTAATCCAAAACTAATTCATGTTTCCACTTCACCAAATTCCAAGTGTGTCCATCTAAGCAAAGTCATGTAAAATGCATTTAAAATGCCCAACTCATAATGATGTAAAACAAAAAAGCCTACACGTGCTCTCATTTCAGACATAAGCATGGCATATAGCAGTGAAACAGAAGGAAAGAAAATGCCCATCTGAGGCCATCCGCTCGTTGGCGAGCACATTGCCTGAAGGTTGCCTGGTGCTCCCTTCACACTCCCTCCAACGACCTAGTCCTAGCAGCTGGTGCCACTCTTACCAAGCTTACATCCACCTCATCCTCTCCTCCTCCTCCCTTTCATCAGGGCAGGAGAGGTATTTTCGGACTCTGACTACACCTGGCACGAGCCTGTACAGTGACATCAGTTTTCCAATGTTATCGATCTCACTGAGAGACTTTCCTCACGCCCCCAGCAGTGGCAGGGTGCGCGGCTCCTCTCAGTTGCTTGCACAGGAGCCATCCTCCAGCAGCCGTAAGCCCAGGCCACAGAAGCAGAGGGCTGGAGGAGCCATCCCATAACCAGCCTCTCATGAACTTGCACTAGCGCAGGTTACCTCCCTGTCCATGAGGGCACATTACTCACCGGGTCCCCACTCTCTCTCAGTTGTGGTGCCACCTCTCCCAGCCCCTCCGTGAACATGCGCACCTACACCATGACTGGGCCAAACAAGCCCCGTGTTGGCGTAAGGGAGGACAAGCACCCATTATGGCAGGCTAGCGGGCTGATTCGAAGGCCTTTGATGTTTATTTAGTCCAGGTCTCCAATTTCAGTATTCCCTCACGTACACAATACCCACTTAGAAACTCGAATACCACCAACTATAATTACCACACCCAGTGGTAAGCGCAGACTGCAGTGACAGCAGCGCAGCAGCATCCATAACGCAGACCAAGCTAGCTCCCCAGCTCCCCGTCAAATATTCTAAAGTCAACATTTACAGAAGAAAAGCACTGTCCCAGCTAAATTAACACACTGCGTGCCAAGGTTTTGTTACTGTGCCTCCAGTGTAATAACACGCTGTCTGCAGCAAGCTGCACAGGCCCAAAGAGCAGATGTGTAACCACTGCCTAGTCAGAAACTGTTCTCCCAACGTCACAAAGGTCTGGTGCAGCTACAGCACCACACTCAAGACACCAAAAAATGAAGCTGAAAACAGGCTAGTATAGAACTTCGAGGCAATTCTGCTGCAGGAAGCAGTTAAAGCACACCACATTTGTCAGAATACACAGGTGTGATTATAACATGTTCAAACCTTACTGCCTGTGGAGGAAGCTGCCACCGGGTCATGCTGGTAAAGAAACAGAAGGGACTGGAGAGAGGCTTAAAATCACATTCCTAAATCAGAGCCCTTGCTAATAATTGTTTCTTTACAAGTATATGACAACTATAAAAAAATAAAGTTAGCTTCAGGAAATAACATTTGCTACGAAGCAGGCTGCAAATTAGAGACAGCAGGATCTATGCTACCTGTCAGGCAAACATATTTTCATTTTATACTGGGCATATGACAAGCAAGCCTTTCAAAGCGATCAGTATAAAACATCAGCGTGCAATGCACCACTTGGAAATGCAGCAAATAAAAAAGGTGGGAAGATTTCTCCTGTCTGGGCGACGAGCTTCAGAAAGATTTGCAACGTGCCATGTGGAACTGGCTACGGCACTTCATCTTTCCAAGAGCTGTCAAATCTTTCTCAAAGCTATGAACTGCTCCTATTCAAGTCATAATAACTGCCCCATCCAATGATTAAATCCTCTGACATTTCATTTAGGAGCAAGTATTTCTACTCCAAATGCTAGTAAAATGCATAAGACAACAAAAATGATAAAGGTTCAGTTTCCAGCCATGAGCCTACACAAAGGATTTCAAGAAGCAGAAACCATAGTACCCACAGCATCAAGTCAGCATAACCTCAGTCATCCCCTTGCACACAGACTGATCTGCTCCTAGAGGCACCAATTTGCTCTTTGAGGATTCAGGCTTGATGGGATCCTTTCCATGCACATCACTATGTTTTGTTTCACTACCTTGCATGCAAATATCTAAGACTTCGTAACACATTTGCTGTCCACCTGGAAGTCATTAATGATTAATTTCTGAGAAAATCAAATACAGAAAGCTCTTGGACTTTCTTCTGTATCTTCATTGTTTTCTTTGAAGAAAAAGGAACAGAAACATCATGTAAAATCCAGCTGAACATAGTAAAAAAAAGCAGTATTTTTCATTCTCCATACAATAGCCAGGGAGTCAAAGTTTCTCATCAAAACCCATGGATTCGGACAAATGACTTGAAGTACACAAAGCACCTACCAGCTCAAATCACATACGATGGGAGTCTTTTGTGTTCTCTTACAAAAGGTGACCATTACACAGTGGATGAATTTGCAAACCTTCCTTTAACTGGGTTTTATATAAATCAGACAGGGTAAAAAGATATTAAGTATCGATCTATACTGCCACCTTCACCCTCAGCAGCACAGACACCAAGGAACAAGCGCAGAGCTGACATCTATGCTGAAAAAGGCTCTGCACCCAGACACAATTCAGTTGGTGGTGAAAGATTACGTCCACCATGACTGCTCACCCAGTCCTTAGAAAGATGTCATATTTATTCTTTCATGTCTGCAACACAGCTCTAGGGAACTGCTAAATATAGCCCAAAAAGCAACTGACAAGAGAAGCAGCACACTCACTTCATTAAGAGCCGGTTCAGCCCCTTACAGACAGCTCTTGCTCTCAAGGTATTTCAGAGGAACCAACCCAAGCAGTCCATGAGAAGCTAATGCATCTCAACTGCCAAAGCATGAAAGCATCTGACAAAGGGAGGGGGGGGAAATACCAATTAGGGATTTTTGAAAAGGAAAAAGGCCACAGTTACTGTTTCATTTTTCTATAAACCCACGCTTTGTGCTGTCAGTGGAATCAGCCATTTGATTTAGATTTACCTCCCCTATCAGTCTCTCTGCTCTTGAAACAGAAAATATTGTTCAGGTTTCTCAAGACAGAGTTAAAAACAAATTCCCACAGAGATCTCCCCAGACAAAAAGTGACTAGTGACTTATTGCAAGATATAAATATACCAAAACCTCTCAAAAAGTTTCTGACTCCAGCTCTTGCTTTCACAGTGCAGGCTGTCAGATGAGTTCTTGATTTCTTTTGTAGTTGTGGATCACCTGGAGGCTGTCTGTACAGAAAGAAACAACTACAGCTTCTCAGAGTAATTCCTCAGGCAAATACTCTGTCCTGAAGGAGAAAACAGTGCTCTTTCAGAAGAAAATAAAACCACTGGTAAAACAGAGCAATTACTCTGGAGTGAAGCCACTTTTAATAATAATAAAATCCATCCAAGGACATCTGTAAAGTAGAAAATTTACACTGAAATAAATACAGATCAGCACAGCTATCCTAATATGTCTGTCTTTCTCCAAAGTCACGGGATTTTTCCTTAGCATCTCCCCGAATGCAACAGCAGGACAAAGCTTGCAAAGTAAGGCTTGCAATAGGAATTCAGGAGAATATACAGGCAAATCTTCCATAGTATGACGTTCTATATCCTATGTATTAAAAGACTGGCTTTTAAGACAACACATTATGAACACCAAATTCAGTTTGCAAGAAAACAAAATGATCAAGAAGCATGTTACAGATCATGCTTAAATGCTTTGCTTCTTGCCTGAAATTTGCTTCCTCATGGACCAATCCAGACAGACAAATGACCAAGTGGTTTTCCCATCCAATTACCATTCCAGATTTCTGAGATGTGCTGGGAACAGTGAAAAGGTAACAATCTTAGGCAGAAATAGCTTGATGACTAGGGAATGCTGAGTACCAAATGGTTGGAGTGCACATAATGACTGTTTCAATAAGAAAAAGTCAAGTGAATGTGTACACATAGAATGCAAACAGAAGGTGATAAAATTACCTTGGTTAAAATGGTTCAGCATGGCTCAAAACCAAATCACGACTAAAGATTTACTAAAAATGTTTTTACGAGATAGGCTTCACATCTCCACTGCATTTTATATCTCTGGTAACACCTTTAAAATAAAACCAAACCATGAATAGAGTACCTACAGCAGCATCCACTCCGAGTACCAGTACATGCAGTCAAAGGCAATTTTCTAAGTCTTTTTTCTTGTTCTTTAAAAAAATAAAGGGGAGGAGGGGGGGAGCACATTCATTGCATATCTTAAAATATAAGAAACTCAGTCAGCTTTTGCAGTAATCTGAATCACTCCTCTGAATTCCCTTGCATTTTCTCACAACACATATGAGTCTTGCACAGATTGGTTGCTGTATTGCAACAGATAAAGAGAAAACCTGCAGAACTGAGGTCAGAGGTTTTCACCGCTAGCTGGTATTCTTTTTCATCGGGAAGTCAGGGAGCTACATGTGGTATATGTAACAGAATGAAAGCTAAACTAAACAGCTTGCAAGTCTTGCTAAATTATCTCTACTGAGTAAGAATCATAAAAGCCACTTAACCCACAAAGAGGCTGACTATTAGGTTTAGTTATACCAATGTACACTGACCAGGAAAAGGCCTTAAAATCCTGCCCTAAATCCTAGCATGAAGGCTCTCCAGTTTAGGAGCCAGTCACCGGGGTGAAGTATCTGAAAGCCCTACAGCTGACTGGGGAATACAAGAGGAATCCACGAGCATTCAAGTGTAAGCAACTCTGCTGACTGAGGGAATAAAAATAGCAGCCAGAGAACAGCAAAAATGCAGGCCTGGTCTCTACTTGTACTCTAACACAATACCTGGGAAAACTGTTATGGGCATAATCTAACTAGACAATAAGTCATATATTGACATTTGATGAGTTAATGATCTCTAATACTGTATCAAAGAACTTGGGAACATTTCTTCATCTAAAAAAACAACAAAATATTTTCAGAAGTTGCACGTGAGTCACTTCAGAGTCTCTGATGTTTTCTGTCCAAAGGACGCAGACCATTGTGCTGTCTTTCCAATGAGTGCCACACTAATTTTCCGTATTAGTGGTGTTTATTCATTAAAGAGAAAGGAAAAAAAATCTTTTTCTAAGGTGCAGCTAATAACAGAATGAGCTACCTCATTCATCTAAATAAAGTCAGCTGTAAAACCTGCAATAACCATTTAAGTGTCTACTTCGTTAATTATTTCACTGTTCATCTAATTCATTATAAGCATCCAAATAAGCTCATTCAGTGTATGCCGAGTTCATAGAGACACTGAAGACACCTACTCGGAGAACCCAGCACACTGCTCACTGGGGGCTGGTGCCCTGCAGCCGCACGCTGCAGCCTGATGGGCTCTGGCCCCTTGGACACTGCTCAGCACAGCCCAGCACTGTGAAGTTCCCTGTCTCTTCAAACATTAGCTCCTCTGTAGCCTTCGCGTGTGCTTTTGGGATTGTTACTTCTGATATCCCAATTTTATTTCAGGATAACAACTGGCCTTCTACCACGGACAACATTCTCCAAGGGAGAGGACATAAATTATTATTATTAACCCACTTTCCTTTTCTTTACCTGTATAGCTGCAATAACAGCTATTCCTCTGAAAACCAGGATTTTTAAATATACATGGTAGACCTCAGTTGGGAAACAAGTGCAACGCACCTTCAAGAGGGCATGAGGAATTGCAAGTACACCCGCATACCCTCTGTTATATTCTCCATCCACTCCTTTCAAAAGGGCACGGCTCTTGTGATTTCCTTAAGAAAAAGGCAAAGTTCATTTCACCTTTCTATGCTTCATCTCAGTTTGGCATTTACATAGACCCAGAAGATAACTACCTCTTTTCTGGTAATTTTAACACACGTGAAAGCACCCCAGCTTGAGGTGCACTTAATCCTTTCTTGAAGACAGTAATTAAAGTTAGCAAATGCACTGGCCTGAGAAGTTATATTAGCAGTCCACTGCTCTCTTTCACTACTGAGAAGCACCCTAATCTTCAGGTAGAACACAATAGCTGGAGCTTGGAGAAAAATAAAGAGTAAAGTGACTGTGAGCCTTTCACTTGGACAACCCCATGACAGCTTCACTCCAGACGGAAAAACACAACCGAAACAAACAGAACAAAGCCCCAGCCCCCCTTGAGTTCCTGCTGAGGGAGTGGCGTTTTCCTGAATTGTTTCCAAACAGCAGTCAGTGTGGGTGGGTACGAGGAGTCAAAGCCTTCAGTACTGACTGCTTGTTTAAATAAACTCCTCTTCTTTTAAATGTGCTCCTCTGAAATGTCCTCCTTTGCACAGAGGTTTTTAGCCCTGGAAGCATTTGTGCTCACAGAAAGGGTGAACGTGCACCATTGTGATTGCAATTACAGTGCAGTTCCTAGCACCACTCTCCTTACATCTCACAAATAAAAGCTTCTGAAGCTAATAATGAATTAAAGCATGAAAAAAGCAGTGAAACGCATCTTCCACTTAGCGACAGTTGAGGAAGTAACAAGCAGTTTGCTCTTGACTATTTACTGAGCACCTGAAATGCTGCAGATCAGCACTTCCAGCCAGCACCAGGGATGCCAGCCTGAAGATTTACACAGGAAGCAAAACCGATGCTGTGATACAGCCACAAACACACAATCGTGCAACGTGTGCCAGCTCGATATGAGACAATATGCTCCTCTCAGAAATTGCAGCCATTTGGGTGTGGGAGAGCAAAGACTAAAATCTGGCCAGATATTGATAGGACAACTGTGAGAATTCACATAGCACACCAAATGCCAATTAAAACATTAAACAAAAGCTAACCATCTTGGTCTGTAAATTTTTGCCTCCCAACTGCTTTTTAGGCACATCATTTAGAGAAGCTGTGTTATTAAAAAAAAGCTCTTATGCACACACAATTCTATGCAGGCCTTTGAACTTGCAGGGGAGGACTCAGCGTATGTTTGGGCCAGCAGAATCTACTTGACTAGCTTCCCAGATTTAGCACAGAGAGGAAAATTCATCTACAGCATAACTCTATTAAATGAATGTGGCTCCATTTAAGTCGAGAGCCAGGTCTGGCTCATGGAGCCGGCACACAATTAAATTACACGAGAGCTGAATGTTGGAAGGAAGAGAATTTTCTAGATTTAATGTTATAAACTGGGATAAATAAACCCCAGTGACAAGGGGCACCTTTGAATTACAGCTCCACCACAGTGAAGCCACAGATTCTCAACCATTGCACAAAACTGAGAAAAAAATGCGATCGGCTCCCATTTTGCAGATGGGCAGCTGCACACCGCATGCTATGTCAGCAGCAGCCCTCCGAGTCTTCTGACCCACTCTGGAACCCCACATTTTCGCCTTTCCAAAAAGCTAAATGTTATGGTACTCAAGGGATTTACTTTCAGTCTAGTTCTCATTTTAACAAGTCCTTTAATAACCTCTAGCAACCCAAGTATGGCCAATACCACAGCAGTTATCCTAAAATGAAAAGCCTAACCTGAGCGGAAGGGATGCAAGATACCTTTCAACAGGAAACCTCATTTAGCTTTTACCTATACTAGGTTGCACCAGGCACAGCTCTGCTGTATTCAAATCACCACCAGAGTACAACTGAAGGAACAACTCACTGCTTCTGCTAGGATAAAGACACCAGAAGAAAACAAAAGCCAGGGGGGGGAAAAAAGAAATCTAACTAGATGCTTTTCTAATTTTTTCTTTCGCCTGATACTTCTTTCTCCCAACACAGAAATGGTTCAGGAACTCCAGCTTGGTTCAGGAACTCACACAAACACGCTGAAAAACATATTTGGAAAGACAGAAGCATATAACAGAGTTTGCCCTGGAGGCATAGAACAGAACTGGGTCAGAAAACTGGGTAACATTTGACTTGCTCAGGCCAACACAATCAGGCAAAAAATGAAGTTTTGATTGGATTATGTCCACGTTGGCTTGAAGCAGTTATCTCCTACGCTGACTTCAGTACTAAACGCCTTGAGCAATGACACTATCACATTCCACATTTGGAAGGGGATGTGCTCGGTTTCATCCCTTCGCGTTTGCACATGCACAGCATCCTTTACTCACCCACCAGCAAAGAGGAAAAACCTTTCATAACCTTTTCCTGAGCTTAACTAAAATCACCTGGTAGCTGTCAACAGAAGCAAGAACAGAGCAGGTAAATACCATCCTCGGGCAGGCACATGCCCAGCCTGACTCAAACCTCCTCTCTTCCAACACCCGACTTTGCCAGCACAGGCATTGCCACGCTCCACCACGTCACAGACATGAACGGAGCCCTGAGCTTCCCGCAGCACTTCACTAAGTCATTTCTAACAATCCACAAGTGTCTTAATACAAGGTGACTTCCCAGTACGATTAACCTTGCACTGTTTCACCTGTTCCAAGTTCGCACTGATTCGCTGCTACTAGAAAGATTCTCAGGGGTAGAAATTCTCAGGTCTGTTCCTATGCACCATTTTTCTGTAACAGGCTTTCTAGCTCCTTTGTTTTTGTTTTTGTTTTTTTCTCTAATAGAAGAAAAGAAGATTTACTGCCCAGAACTTTTAAAATAAGACAGCTGAAGAGAGGAAAAAAATAGAAAGCAGTGGGAGGGTAGTAAAAGCGGATAAACATGGAGGTGAAAGCACAGGGGTGGGACCCCGCTGGGAGCCAGCGTAAGAGCTATTAACACCATGCAGTGAAAACCGTGTTTAGACGAACCCTGAGGATACACATCTGGATGGTATTGACACAAGTGACCTTGCTGCAAAGTAGGGACAGCAACAGCTCTTCAGTACTGCAGGAGACGTCCCAAGCAAACAAAGGCCCTGTTTTTATTCACACTATATAACTTGCAATCATTCAACAACTCTGCAGTAACATTTTGCAGTTCACAATCAGGATGCAGAGATCTACACCCCGAGAATTTCAAAAAGTATTTAAAGGTCCAGATTTCACAGAAGAGGAAACCAAGGCACAGACTGGTGACGGATTGTCCCCCAGTGTGTCAGTGCCCCCAGTTAGGCTGAGCTTACAGGACACAGTAGCTCTCAGCAACAGCAAAGCAAGATGCAGGTGCGTCAGTGTCTGGCAGAAACAGCCTCCGGCCTCTCCTGTAATCCTAACAGGAGACTCCAGTTCTTTACCTTTGCAGGCCACTGAAGAGTTAGGCTGGTCAAATTCTTCACCAAACGTGCTGTACAAAAAACATCCCACAAATGGAAGGTTGCCTCTGGAACTCATTTATTAGGAATTTCAGCAATGCTCTACACAGATGTTGTGTATCGCTTTAGACTGCTGCTGTAATGCAAAATCTCATTGGAGTAAAATATGATGGATTAACTATACAGGGCTTTAAACTGCAGAACTCCTGTGAACACTGACCACAGCTCTTTCAGGGCAATGAGAATATAGCAGCATTAAACAGTGAAAGAAGCAAAGCACAGAACTCTATGGCATGACACGCCTTCCTAGGGCCCCTAAGCCTTTTATTATCTTGTCCTTTTCCCCTCATAATTTTTTCCCTTCCATTTAGCTACAATTCAGACATACTTGTTACTTCTCTTAAGCATTCCCCATGCCAAAGCCTTGTTTTCCTCCGTATCTAGATGATTTTCTCAGATTCCCAATGAGCTACCCTTTCTGCAGCACAGCAGCTCTAATCTCCTTCGATGTTTTCAAACAGCATTCGCCCTTTGCTTCTTTATTGCCCATCCTACCTTAGCATCCGATGCTCAGCATCCATCCCCTTCAGTACGTGCCTGAAGCACTCAGCTTCCCATTTAGTAACTCTGAAAAGCCAGCTCCTTGACCAATACATCAGCATGAGCCATTCCTTCCTCCCCTTTCACAATCTTTTACAAACATCAAATACAATTCAAAGGAGCTCTGCCTCACAGTTTTTATTAACAGTCCCTTTCAATCTAAGGCACCAGGCCAAAATAAACCATCTCACTTATTACTCCTGCAACCTGCTGTCCATCACAATTCTTAACATACCTGGGTTTTCCTTCCACTGTACTGCGGGGACTGCTCATTTTAAGAAAGGCATACGGAACAGGATGCCAAAGCAGGACCCCTGCCTCAACCAATGGCAAAATGGAGAGTGTAGGGAAAAGGGACGCAGAGTGACTGACCCAGTGTCACCCATCTACAGGGCAAGTAGCTACACTTATCTTCTCTGCAAGAAGCTTTATGATCTGTAACTGGAAAAGCACAGTTCAAGTTGAGGTTATTTGTAGTGTCTTAGTTCCACAAAACCTAACCTTGATTTTTGCTGGAAGCAGCTCTATTAATAACAGCTTCTTTCCTCCTGGGAAGTATCAACACAATCATCTCTAAGATTCCGGAATACGAGCTAACAACAAAGAACAGCAAACGGCAAACAACAAATGAAATAACAATATAATTTAAAGAAGTTCTCACCTTTTGGTTGGCAGGCAAATGAAAACTCCGCACCTGCAAAGGTATATCAAGTATTCCAGAAACACTCCCTGTCCCTAATTTCTTACCCTACATACTGAGAGAAGCCTTTTCCACTGGATTAAAATCCTGCAGTAATATCTCCACACTAATATGAACTTCTAAAGTATTTTCTCCTCCTGCAGATCATCCCTGTGCTTTTAAAAAATCTTGTCCTCCAAAAACCAGAAAGTGCTCCTTTAGTCTCCAAACTGAAGCCAGCTCTCCACACCCATAGGTCAAATCCCAAACCCGACTACTTCTTCACACTGACACGAAGAGAAGTATGGCTGTTTTCACAACTACAAACCCTAAAGAGTTCTCCCAGTCACGTGAATTCTGCTTAGACAACAGCTGGAAGACACACCACCACTCTGTAGATTTTTCTAGCCTTACAGCTAAATTTGACTGCATGTCGTACACGTGCTTCAGCATTTCTCCTATGAAGACTCTTCTAGCTATTTTCATAGCTCACCAGCTCGCTGGTGCCTTTCCTTTAGAGTAATCCTTCTGGGGAAAAAAAAGGAAAAACAAAAAAAAAAACACCATTTTTTCCTCTTTGCATCCTCGCTGCTGATTTCTGTATTAATTAATCAATAGCTGGGGCTCACTCTAAGCAGTCATTCCTTGCTACTACACGGCTCGCCATGGCACTGGTCTCGCCATCTGCTGCACTGGTGAGGCTGGCTTGTGCAACAGGATCTGCTGGCAGGCTGCAGGGCACACAGCCAGCTCTCTGCTGGCCTGACAACGGCGCCGTCCCTCTCCGTTACAAACACCACCTCCTCCTCCCACAAACACAGAGCAACTGTTGGCCAGTCAGGCCATTCACAGCACCCTGCCACCTTAGCACGAAGGTGTATGCCAAACTTTGAAACAAGCTGATTTTGCACGTCAAGGATACGCCAAGGGCTACATGCAGAAGCCTACTCATGAATTTTCCTGCACCGTGGCAGGAAAGCCAAGGGCAGAGCAGCAGTCAGTCTGACAGGCTCACGGGCCACCACCAGTTGTGTACAGCAAAGAGCCGTTTTGTTGCTCCAAGGGGTGGCTGTACAACTAAGTTATTTATCTACTGGCTGAATGATGTACGTATGCTTCTTGGATTTGATGCTAATTTGATGCAGCTGAAATAGTCACTGGGTAGATCTGGTTTTACTGGCTTGGTCTTTTTGAAGCTTAATTTATTTTTTTTTCTAATCTGTTGAGCAACATTTTCTAAAGCACCTAAGTTCTGCTGATGCCCAGTATTTCTCTCACTAGTGTTGAGAGATGTACATCTGGAAGGAACACAATCCTGTACAACACAAAAGGATTATCCTACTTGGAATAAGAAACCAAAGAAACCTTACAGCAATGAGAGATTTCATTTTCTATACACAATACGGGGCACGAATAGGGCAACTACGGTCTAAGGAAGTGATAAAAGATGGAGCAGAGTGTTTAGGAATGAGCTTACACAACAGCAGCCCCCAGCGACTTATATGCACAAGCAAACACGTGGCTGGCACCCAACAGCATCAGCATAAGGTTGGCTTGTGCTTCAGCCAGCTTCTGTACAAACACATCCAACAGCAAACCACTTACTAAAACACATAATAATCATCTGTTGTTCCCAACCTCACATGGGCCAGATTGCTCAATATGGCCATACAAAGATAGTATAGAGGACAATGACTTTTTCACACTGTATCATCTTAATGCGACCATGTTAATCAAACACCCTGGCCACTTTGTCCTACAGTAGCACCAAGTACTTTCCATGAAGACAGAACAGCCTTCCAGTAGCAGAGAAAGATTTCAAAGGGAAAATATATATTTTTTTCAGTTTCTAAATAGGAAAAAAAACCCACAACCATTTACATATATACTTATGAAAAATGATAGTTGAGAGCATTTCTGTTGTCTACTTCAGAGACCTTTAAAGGGCATTTTATAATTTCAAGCCAAAGCACGTTAGTCTATCATAGGGAGGGAAAAGAAAGGGAAGGGGAAAACAGTTTAATTTCCCCTGCTCATCTAAGCGTGCATCAAGTGAGCTCTTCAATAACCTCATAAAAATGTGCAAGATGGACAGAAAATAATTTAGGACTCATTTAGAATTTATTGACTTGGCCTGGGCATACATTTGATAACGTAGTTTGCTGTTTGTATGGCAAGTGGGAAAAATAAAATTAAAGCTGATCAGTGGAAACTGGCAGGCTTACTTCTAAATGGAGCTTAAAAACAAATTCAGTCCCTGAACCTCTCTTTGAAAAATACACTCTAAACCAACTCCAAATTATCTATGCTTACTTTAAAGTTTCATTTACAGGAGGAGAAGCACTCAAAACTATCTAGTACTTCAAGTTCCTCCGGTGTCAGTTTGCCTTATTTATTACCTCCCTCTGGAACAGGAAAAAGTCACAATATTTTGTTTGGGGGTGAGAGGGTAGACACTAACTTACTTGAGCGGTGGGCACGTGCAAGCCAAGAAGTCTGTTTAAATTACAGATGCATGATCACTGGCTTTCTAATATGCAACTATTCATGTTTTCCCAGTCCTTCTCCACCACATAGCCAAGACACCAGCAACTTTTCCACCACGACAACTTCTGCAGCAAGAGTTTTGCATAGTCAGGACGAAGCAATTTGCTGCAACTGAAAGGTCATCTGCCCTTCTTAGGAGGGCTCAATACTCACTTGAATTATTCTTGAACAGCTTCAATTAGCTTCTATCAAAAGGTTCAAAAACAAAAATTTAAGATCTCTCAAGGCTTAAGTGCAGAAAGTATGTTAAGAGAGAACAGATGCTTTAATTTCTTTGTGCTGCTGTAACTCTTATGACTTAAGTCAACTTCTCTTTTGGACCTGGGTCATTTCTGAACTCCCATGTTGCCAACACAGCGTAAGAACCGACACACACCAGGAGATCTCTGCCTGGGGAGAAGGGAAGGGCACAAGGAAATCCAGACATGCTGCTCAGTCTCTGTAGTTTATATCTGGAGTAAGTCATCTGAATGTGACTGTTTCAAGAGAAACAAATGAGAACACCCAGTGCCTTTATTATTAATATTTTTATTTAATTGTGAATACACTTGTGAGAAGAGGGTGAGGAATAAGCTTCACGTTGGAATGGGAAGCTTTTTGCCTTACAGCTAGAGAGAAAGCAATCAAACCATTTATAAAAAATAAACACAGCAGAGTACAAAAATAGCCAAAAGCTCTTGAAAACTATAAAGCATGATGTTTCCTTGCTCTCCCTCTTGATTAAGGAAGAGGTTTGGGATGCTTCAAAGGGTACAAACTTTTTATTGAAAAAGCCACCACCTCAGCACTCAGAGCAGGAACAGCAAAGCCTGCACAGGGTTCAGTGCTTAAAGGTTTCAGCCCCAGCGACCCATCCCCGGGGGATTAATTTTGTAGCCTCCTATTGAATGCTGTTCAACACGCTACAGCACCTATTTTAGCTGCTAATTCAACTCTCCAGTCAAAACAGGCAAGAGAAACAAATGGATCATTTATCCCTAGACCTTGATTTTAAACCTACAATCATTTATTTATACACATCAGCGTTCACACATTTGTCCCCAGCAGCCTCTGAAGCACAAAGCTCAGTAATCTAATATGGCTAGCACAAGCCTACATACACAGATTGAAGTAGGGCCTGTTTAAAAAACAAGGCAGTAAGCTACAAGAAGCACGATGATGTTTCAAGGCACATAGCAAGGCTCTCTAACTGATCACTATGCTAGTTTTTCAACTGAGCCCCAACTGAGATGCCAATTTATTAAATACCTGTCATTTCAACAGGCAGGACCCCACTGCACCCCATGAAATGTTGCACCTCTGTAGAAAGATAATGCCGTGATCATTGGGTGGCTATGATAGCCAGACTGTTTTGCAATTACAGTTACAATGAAAAAAGCAATTTATACAGTAACACACTGATGTACTGCCAAGCCTCTGTCCAAAGGGATTAAATAAAGAGTCTGACACAAGCTACAGACAGAAAAATGTCTTCAGCAAAAGGTTTATGAGCTTCCCTAGATACTCATATTTCTGTGCAATGTCCCTTAAACACAGTATTTTGCATTTAGTTTGCATTTAGATCTGTTTCAGGTAACAGAGCTCCAACACACAAACAAGGAGTACTTTGAAAATTCTCTTATTTAAAGAAAAGCAAAAGCATCTATGAAAAGGAAGGGTCACTTCTCATTGCTCTAGAAGGCACACATCAGGAGCCCCAAAGAGATTTATTTCTTGGGTTAAGTGACAATGGTCAAGGAAGGCCATAAGTGATTCTAGCAGCTCTTGGAGAAGTTTCTGCTGCAGCAGTGGCTTTGATGCTAGAAAACCTTGCAAGCCATTAGCAGGGAATACTAAGCAGCAACTATGGCAGAGGACAACTAGATAGGAACAGTGTGGATAGAGAGAAGGGTTCACAATGGTGCTGAAGGTACAGTCCCTGATGTTTCTGAAAAAGATCTGCTTAACAGAAACAACTCACATGGATAAGCCACAGGTAGCTGGGCAGGAAGGTGTCCTTCCAGAGTATGCAAAATCCAAAAGAGGGGTGAAAAACGTGCTTCAGAAGACAATTTCAGATCGTTGAAAGGCAGGGCAGATGAACATTTTTACAAACCACAGAGCTTTTAGCTCTGGTTGATTTATTAAATGGGTCGTCCTCTTTTTATTATCACTTCAGGCAACAGTTGAATTATTCAATGAGCTCCAGTTGACTATGTTGTTTCTAAAACACTTGGGCCACCTCTGGGAGAGGAAGACAGAAGGCAAGGGGAATAAAAACATGTTTAAAAGTTAAAGAATTTAACAGAAGTGAGTCCTATCCTTTTACAAGAAGTCTCAGAGCAGGGAAGGAGTACGTATTTCTGTAAGCTGTCTGCTAAAGGAGTTACATCACACAGGCACAGACACAAACTGGAGATGTGCAGCTCAGCTGTAACGCTAGCAAAATGAAGACAGCCTTGTCTCCCTACCACCAGTACACAAAGGCGATAACCCTTCTGCTGCTCCAGCAAAACAGGATACATTACTTCAGCCCTGGGGATACCAACATGCTTTTGGAAATAAACACATGCTTTTCCCCTGGAAGTTTCTCATCCCTAACAGAATTGTCAGAAGAATTTCTCCCGCAGTCCCCCAGAGTGACAAGTTGTTTTCTGACAGCCCTTTGGAGCTCACAAAAATGCAGAGCTTCTTTGCCAGCCCAAGCCTGGCCTGACCCTAACTGGTCAGAACAAGAGAACAAGCACAGAGCCAGGTCTCTAAGTGAAGCAAACAGCAAACCATCAAGCTAATGAAAACGTTCCCCTGAATACACAACTGCTGATAGCTCACCAGTTCCAGGGCTCAACTTCACTGTTGCTTGAATTGTGAAACTCATAGATGCATTTAAATTCATGAAAACACTGTGTGATGCTCATGTGATCCATGGCTGGCTTCCAGATTTCAGCAGCAGAAGTGCTTGGTCATTAAGTAGCAGAACAGGTCTTGCAAAGCTTTTCCTGACCTAGCAAAGAAGATGCATTCACTCCAGAAAAAAGGCATCTTGCTGGAAGAACGCCTGTTGACAGCAGGGAACCCTGCTATCATTTGTGCCTTCTCAGTAATCTGAGCTGGTTGCAGGAAAATGCAGGAATCAATCAGCATGTCAAGAGAATGGGAAATTAACCAAATTAAACCACACATACAAAAATTAACATCATCAGAAATGTGGAGGGCCTGGCAGCAACTCATTGAAGCCAAAAACAAATAGACTTCTTCATTACACTAAAACAAAACAAAATACCACCAACCACAAACTGCTGATAATTTACTCCCTTATGATGCAGTATACTACTGCTCCCAAAGAACAGCTGCCTTGCAAACCAGACATGTATATTTCAAAATAACACTTCAGTTATTTATGGCCTCTTTCCTCTTTAAGGATTACAAGAAATTTATGTGCACGTATCTATATAGATGTGATCAGAACATTACAACCTGAGCAAGTTACGGGATTCCACTGTGCCCAAACGGTTATTTATACTTACTCATAGACATTCTAAAAAGGAATAAATGCTGCACCAAGCCATATAAATACTCACACCCGTCTTCCTGCGAGGTAAACAGATGCAAGGCAACAGCCAAGCCTGCTCAAAGACAGAGAGGGCTCAGATGTTTGTCACTTACTTTCTCCAGCTTGGTTTGCTGCTCAGCAGTTAGTCCACAAAGTAGCAAGGCTTGACACTTTGAGGCCATCTCACAGGACAAAAAGTCAGCCCAGGAATCCAAGGGCTACATAAGGCTCCCTCTCAGCTAGAAGGTTTTTGTTTTGTTTTCCCATGTAGAAACTATAGGCATACCAAAATGTGACAAACAACACTGTATTTTCTAAATTGCTGACCATCCTGATGAAAGAAAAAGCTTCCCAGCTTACTTCTAAAGTCAGCCAATCTTTCTGGAAATCATGACCTTGTCTTTAGCCTTAAAGAAAAAGCCTGGTTTTTTTTTGTGTTTGTTTTTCAAGTCTGCAAATAGCTATAATGCCAGAGAAATATCTAAAAGCCAATGAAGAAAGCAAATATTTCTCAAGAGCATATAAAAATGATAAATTACACCAGCAAACCTAAGAGTCAGAGACATTCAACCGGGGCCCAGAACCTATAACCTGATAACCCTACCACGTACCATGGACCTTCTCCAATACAACACCCAGAGTGCGGTGTACAAACTGCAGCCATGCTATCTTAATAGTGTCCGGAGGTGTAGAAAAATGGCTATTGCCTCAATTTTAATTAAACACGCAATGCCAGTGCTTGCATAATTAAGCCTGACAGATACAAGAGCAGGTGGATTCCTGTGAAACATAGTGACATCCAGTGGTTTACTGGGACTAAGCTGAAATCTCTTCTTGGAAGTATCCCATACCGTATTTTACACGAACATATTAGGTAAAAGAAACATCCTGAGCTAATGAGCTAAAATACAGATAATGGGACGGCATCATATACATCATATGCTCTCAGAGAAAGAATACGCAAACAGCCATCGGGTTTTCTGTAGCAAACACGTCAAAATTAGCAGGACTTGCTGTAAGAACATGCATACCCACAGAGACTGGTTATCGAATTACATCTCTGCCCTCAGGTTAGATGGAGATGTAATAGTTTATAGGCACTGGAATTACCTCCCATGAAGTATTCCCATTTCTTTCCATTTTATCTTGCACCAAAACGCTCCATCCCAAGTGCTGCATTGTGCTGGGATTCCCATTTGCTTCTTCCTCCTATATCCTACATGTTTTTCATCACAAAACAGGCAAGATCCTTTTACAAAAATCTTTTTATCTTCTTATTAAAAGCTCTTTCTAGCTTTTCTTTTGGTAGCCATTTATCTTTTGTACAGATGAAGCCTGTCCATTCCGGAAAATACAGCCTCATTATTGCAGAAATAGCATTGATGCAGGCATTTAAAAAATGCATTTTAGTTTGTGCACGCTCATTGGGATGACTGCTAATGCAGTGTAAGAATTATTCATTGCAATGATTTCAAAAGGATGCTTTAATAGCCTCTACGTAAAAGAAAGTTCAAGTTTCTGAATCACCTATGGAAAACAATCAAATCTGCTGCTTTTTATTTATTTATTTTGTACTAAGAACATAGGCTTTTTGTTGTATTCCAGTAAAGCTGCTTCATTGTAACCACGCATATTACACAATACCAGTTTTCAGGCTCGAGTGTCATTGGGAAATTCTCACTCGAGTAACTTCCATTCAGTCCTAGCCAAGAGCATTAGAATATGTATAAAGCCAACATGCCACTACACAGAAAACAGCACCCTAACCAATCCATTTCAAACAGTCCATGAAGTTTATTATACGCACCAAAAATACAGTATCAAGGACACATCTTTGAACTCTTCCAGAAATCATCACCAGGAGAAAACTATTCACTTGAGTTATTTTTGCCTATTTTAAGTACACAAAAATTGACAGAAATTATGCAACAGACTTTTTGCTTATTATGCTTATATAAAATGCCTTATGTTTGCAACAAACTGAGAGCATTTGGTATTTTCCCCCCTCCCCTTTTTTTAATATAACTCTACCTTTCTCAGCTAGGGCTTCCAGAAACATCATTCCATCACACAGCTTCAGGGAGCTCCACAAAAAGATGTCTTGGATTAAGCCAACTGTGCAGCACCAGCAGATTATCCTCTTTCACACAGGGTGGCTATCACGTTTTTATTAACAAAGAGCACGGGGGCAAGAATCTGCTCAAGATGCATAACCTCTCTGGCAGTTCCCTCTCCACTGACCAGTTCCCTCAACAAGTCACATATGGTCACATTTTCCCCTTCTGATCTTCAAAGAAAGAAGGCCAAGACCCACAAAAGACCCTGACATGGCAAGCAGTTCTGTTTGAGGGAGAAGTTGCCTCCCATCAGGCTGGGAGCAGAAGTCGCACGCAGAAGCTCTGTGACAGCCAGAGAGGAACTGTCACAATCCACTCACTGGGTTCACTTGTGTACCTACAAGTTTCTGCAGTGTTCCTGTTTCTGCCTCATCGTCCAAGGCATGCCTTCCAGGAAACCAGGGGACAAACTTGACAACAACTGATCATGCAAACAAAGCCCCATGCATTAGAGCTTTAATACACGTATATTGTTAAATAAACTAGGAAAATGGAGAGGGCAGAGGTACTGCAGTACAGAGCAGCCGCTACATGTCGAATGCCATCACGGCCTTTTAGAGGAGAAAACCCTACACTCATGCCATTGCTGGCTCATGTACTTAAGATGTGCATGTGTAAAAGAACAACACACCTACAACTTCAATACCATTGACAATGTCAACAATCCACACAGCAGTAGGTACAAAATACATTACCTCAGTTGAATGCTAGTACGGGGTGTTTCGAACAAAAAGCCTAGCCAGCAGCAGTTAGGACAGTGACCTGACACCATCTCCACTAGGGTATCTAAAAACGCTGTACAAGAACAGGGCACCAGAACAACCTCTTAAATATTCCCCAGCATTCAGGTGACAAACCAGCAGCTCACAGAAGAGGTGTGCTCTTGGAGAGCTTCATACAAGCTGCCTGGCCAAGCCAGGACTGTGAAACTGCATTTAAAATCCCCCTGCCTTCCAGCCTCTGAGTCTGTTCCCTTCCCCTGCTTCCCATTAGGACTCTGGGCCTTTTGATGATTACCAACATACCTAGAAGGCCAGATTCACCCTCCCGTCACTCCAAGGAGGAATCTTGCTGCCTCCCTAGGTGCAGGGAGGCACGGCATCCAGTTGAGAGCAGCCCAAGACAGGGGCCACAAGCGAGCCCTGAGAGCCAGTGCTTGCGCAAGGGCAGCCTGGGGAAGAAGCCAAAATCTGGGGTAAGAACAGATGAAGGAGAAGCAGAATAAGGAGTGGCAGAAAAACAGTGGAAGAATTCCAAAGGGAATAGGGGAAGACTGATGACTGGAAGAGCATGACTTTGGATTTATTTTTTTAAAACTAGCCAGCAGTCGGGTCATGCTCCAGTTGCATGTACGTGCAAAAGCTCTATAGATCTGCACTTTGTGGGCAATGTTTACTACATGTGTTTCATTTGCCGTGTCTCTTACCACCTAGTGAACACACAGGGACAAGCATCTGGAAGCATCACTGATGCTGGCAACACAGATGCAGCTAAAGGTCCAATCTCCAGCCCCAGAGCCATGCTTCCTGGCATATCGCCTGCTTTCATCCAAACCCACACAGGGAAGGTATTATTCACTTTGCCAGAACGTTCAGCGACATTTAACCTGCCCAAGGACTGCCCTCTATCAGCTTGCCTCCCTAGCAGGGAGGGGACAGCAAGCAGCTGAGCCTCAGGCTCCCTGAGAATGATTAGAGGCCAAGCAGCTCCTGCAGCTCCTCTTCCTCTCGGCTCCATGAGGAACCTGCCCGGCTGAACAGCTCCAGCAGCAGCAAACACGCTGAGCTGCCCGAGGTGACAGGAAGGGGCAGTGAATGGCGGGGCCACCTCTCCTGGTCCAGCTCCTTGGCATTATGGGATGTACAAACATACCCCCCCCTTTATATTTCTACTTCCTTAGGTTATCTAGGAATTCTGAAGTGTTATCTGGAATTCAAGTCAGCACACTTGGTACTTGTATCATTTCAGATTTTGCAAATGTTTCAAAAAATCACATCACTCATTGGGAAAGAGAAAGAAATTTTTAAATAAATTTATCCCAGACTTCAGAAGGTAACTTTTCCTGGATATTCTGTTCTCATGGAGACAGTCAACAAATACGCAGTACACCAAACTAGCTCCCCGCAGTCACCTTAACAAACTTTTCCATAAGTAGCACACCAGAGCAGGGCTCCCCAGGATGAAAGCTGGTACCAAATTCTTCTTCGGCCCCATAACAGGCTCTCAGAGCTGGCACTCAGCAGCAAAAGGGGCTCTACTCTTAATTAACTACATGTGGATTTTTTTACCTTCCTTTTGTTCCTATAAGACAAAAATAAGACATACAACATGGAGGATGGAGAGAGAGGGAGAACAAACCAGATAAGCCCAGGATCCTTTTCTCAGATTATTTCTCTAGAAAAATAAATAAAACCAGGGAGCCTTATGGCACAAGAGGTTCTAAATGTTCTTTGTAGACCTTCCAAGTACAGGAAAGAAAAACAAGGACATTCATCTGGGCGGTAACAATGCGTGTGACCACATTCCAAAAACCATGGTGCAGTTAAGGTACCTCACTGTTACATCAACATCACGCTACATCCTCATCACGTCGGATGAGAAATGTGGAGCTGGAATTATTCAGAACCACTGGAATGGAAATCTCACATCAATTTCAGCAACAAGCAAAACAAGTCCAACATTTCTCCACCTGACCAGCATCTGTCACATCTTAAAGGAAGACAAAACACTTTCTGTTCCCTTAAACTCTGGAAATTTCACAGGGAGCATTTCCCCAGAAATGATCCTCCTACACTTGGCTAACTCATTTGCTGCCATTCCAAATGCCTCTGGAAACAGCAGTGGGATTCGCATTCCACAATTAAAAGCTGGCTTGTACTCAACCACACTGCTGAACTACGAAATGTTTGTTCTCCAATTACTGTTTAACAATCCCCTCTGCAAAAAAAGCCCCTCGAACAGTGCACGCCCCAATTGCAGGGATGGCAGTTTGCAATGGTTGTAACTAAAGGCATCACTTTCTGAACCGAAACAGTGAAGTTTTTCTAGACATACTAAACCTGTCTCTGTAAAACCTATGGCAATTCTGATCCAGTTTCAGCTTCAGGTAATTTAATCAAGACGTTTCTGAACAGAAAGGTATTTTATCACTCACACAGAGTTAAGGGTTTCGCACCTGAACTCGTTCTGCCCCCACGATAAAGCATCAGTGCTGACCTGATAGCCTTCAATGAGAACCTGTGAAAGCCTGAGGAGATGGGCCATGGAACAGTCTGCTGAGGACAAAATGGGGTCAACATGATAGATACTAAAAGAATTCAAGATGCATTGAAAACTGTGACTTGAGAATGCTTTGGTTAACAGGACAACGATTCTTCTCTCACTCAAACAGTCCAACAGGTATCTATCTATCAGAGGCACAGTGAAATGGTTTACCCTGCCACTCTATTTCTTTCTTACAAGAACAAAAGGTGGCATTTGGTTTTAAAGAAAACAACACTCTCATGGATTTAAATCAAACCCTTTATGTCAGTTACACTGTTTCAGAACTGAAAACTCAAGATTAATCTCCTTTTAATTCTTATTGCCACTAAAAATAGAAGTTGAACTTAGCTTGAATTTTCTGCCTTGGCTTCCAACCACACTTCACAACTCTATTCTAGCCTGTTTTGGTAGTAGCAAATCCAGATTTAAAATTCTCTTTATCATTCTCTAGAACAGTATGTAAAACATTCAGTTTTAATTTGGGAGGGCAGGAATCTTGATAAATACATGTTAGTTATCCATATTCAAATAAAAAAAGTATTCCACATCAGACTTTAAGGCACTGATGACATCCACCTTCACAGAAAGAAAGTCACTCAATGACTAGCTGATAAAGAACTAAGCATAAATCTTACCAAATACGCAGCTTCATTTTATTTGTCATCAAGATAAAAGGAAGCGAAATCTGAGAACGATGTCTACATTTTGCATTTTCACTCATTTGCACCTTTTTCCTGGAAGTCTAAAACGACGGTGTTCAAAGCACTTAATTCTTATTCTGTTGAACTAGAAAGAAATTTCAGCATCCTGCAAGGATTTATAATTTAACAGCCGGCAGTTTTCTCAAGTTAGTAATTTAGTCTTCCTATCTTGCTGCTCTTTCACACACTTACAAACAGTTAGTGAGGTTTCAGGTGTCCCAGAATTAGTCATTTTCTCTCCCCATTTGTACCAGGTGAGAGAAGAAGCAGCAACACCAGAGCTATTTCACCTCGTGGGGTTGCATTAAAAGTCTTCATATCTCACAGGAAGAGAATGAAAGGTTCTGGAAACAAACAAAAAAACTATCAAAATCAGTAAATGGTTTGCTCCAAGCAGCATGAAATAAACAAGCATCCTTCTAAAATAGCTTATTGTTTTTAACAACGTCAGCTGAGCTTAAAAATATCTGGTGTGCATGTTTTAGTTTTTAATTAGGCCATGTCTGAAATTTTTCAGCATTTTTGGCATGTTCACAGCATTGTTTTTAAATGTTTCAAGCCAAAGATTACTGTTTAAAAACAACATCTAAATATATGCTGAATTAATTTCACTTCAAGTTCAGCAAGTTTTACCTTAAGTTTCAGTTTCAGTTCAACAAGGGGAAATGCCAAGTCCTACGCCTGGGGAGGAAGGTGCTGGGGCCACGCAGCTGGAAAGGGCCTGGGAGTCCTGGTGGACACCACGTTGGATGTGAGTCAGCAACGTGCCCTTGCAGCAAAGGCAGCTAACAGTATTACTGGCTACATCGTGTAAACCATTTCCAGTGAGTCAATGGTGGTGAACCTTCCCCTCCATTCAGCACTGCTGAGGCCACACCTGGAGTACTGGGTCTAGTTCTGGACTTCCCAATTCAAGAGAGACCTGGACATACTGGAGACAGTTCAGCGAAGGGCCGTGAAGATGGTTAAGGGACTGGAGCATCTCTCCTATGAAGAAAGGCTGAGAGAGCTGGGACTGTTCAGCTTGGGAAAGACTCAAGGGGAATCACATCAATGTGTATAAATACCTGAACAGAGGGTGCAAAGGAGAGCCAAGCTCTTTGCAGCGGTGTCCCGTCACAGGACAAGAGGCAATGAGTACAAACTGGGACACAGGAGATTCCAGACCCAGGAATCAGTTGTTGACAGTGCAGGTGACTGATCAGTGGCACAGGTTGCCCAAAGAGGCTGTGGAATCTCCTTCCTTGAAGATACCCAAAAGTCATCCGGGCTCGGTCCTGAGCAGCCAGCTCTTGGTGTCCCTGGTTGTGCAGGGAGGTTGGACCAGGTGACCTCCAGAAGTCCCTTCCAACCTCAGCCAGCTGGTCATCCTGTTTTAGCCACCAAAATACATCCTACTGTTTTTGAAAGTATAAATCTGCATTTTAATTCCTCCTGAGACAATTCCCACCTAAGGCAAAGCAACAGGAAAAAAAAAAACAACCTCAAAGGCTTTCTGAATTGCTTCCCCTACATTCAAACCTGCAGCAGCTATAAATGTACACATAGCAATCATCATCTTTACTTGGGGCTAAATAAAGAGTCAGCACTGCATTCTTAGCAAGACACAAAAAGACCATGAGCTTCCTTTTGCCCATCATAAAGCCAAATACAGATACAAAAATAAGGAAGGAATACTCTGTAACAGTTTGTCTTCTAGATACCTACTCAACTCACAACACATCTGTCCAAATAATGATGTTAACGTGCTATAAACTGAAGTGCTATGGATTAAGGCATTAAATTCACCTGAATACCTGTTCCACACAGTTTAAAGCACATCCCTTACTCTTTCTATATGCTTTAGGTAGGGTCTAAAAGTCAGATTTCTCAAAAGCCAAAAATACTGAATTTTTGCCTCAGATAACCGTGAAGTTACATCCCTTTATTTCTGCACTGCAGAGCACAGCTCCCAGGACTGCAACACTCTCCTTAACAAAGCGTTGAGCATTCCCTTGCCTGAAACAGCAAAAGGATTTTTTAAATTTATCTTTACCAGGTGACCAGAAAAGTGGAGATTTCCTCAAAGCCTGCCCATTTTCTTATCTCCACTCTCACCGGCTGCATCGGGTGGCCTAGCAGAAGCTGTCTCAGCACACCTTCAGACTGCTCTGATCCTGCTAACACGATTGCTGTAAGGAGCCAAAGAATGCATGCATACGCTCTGCAATCTCTCTTTTAAAAAGCTCCTTAAAATCCACCAGTTCATCAATCATCATTACAAACCCTCTCCACTCTCTGACCCGACTTATTTAGAGAACAGATTTCAGAGGCCCCAGTTCTACAAATCAGACACTTAAATCAGGTACCTTTTATCACATGGTCTCAAACGGTGGGCTAGGAGACATGGTCTCATTTTTTTCAATCTGCAATATATTCTTAAGACTATAACAAATACCTGCTCTGTCACACTCCTTTGCATGTTTAACCTTTACATCACAGTTTTCTGCAATTAATTCCCTATCATTTCTACCAGGCTGTCTCAATGATTTTGACACGTTGCCCTATATTATTATACACCATACGTAGACATTCTCAGCCACTTCATGAGGAAAAAGGTCGTCAATTAGATTTTAAATCAGAGCATATTATGACTACTATTGTGCTTCTCACTAAATTGCTCCTTGTCATTGTCAGACACAAACATGCAGCTGATACATTGCATACAATCTTCATTCATCACATTTCAATCCAACTTCTCTAATAAGGAAGGACTGAATTCAAAAGTGGCACCATTATCGCAAGATGGCTGAAAGTTCATCTCAGCACCAGCAAAAATAACTTGCTGTGCCATCAACACCTTCCTCTTAACAGCCTCCTGCTATTACTTTGGTAGCAAGTCACTGACCCCCAAAGATAACCCAGAGCCTGGATCTCCTCTGACAGGCTGTAGCATTTAAGCCACATAAAGGGCCTTTTGGACTGCTAAGATCATGTAATGTCAAGCAAAAAGAATGTCTTCAAAACATTTCACTCCCCAAAAGGCCTTAAACATGCTACGTGTGCTTCCAACATTAGCTTTTCCACTCAGTGGTGATTTCAAGGCACAACAAATTCTAGTGGCAGTTCCCACTGGGCAGCCATTTTGAAGTCCAGAAGAAAACTGAGGAAACACTTCTTCAAATGATTCATCATTATGTTTTATCCCTGAAGAGAGAGCCCAGAAATACCTTGCCACTGCTAGGGATTCATTTGCCTCCCAAAGACAACCCAGCAGGGTTACAGCTGGCTGTCCTGAAGGGTCACACTACTTCCGTGGTCATTCCTCAAACATCACCACCGAATGTGAGGAACAGCAGAGCCTCCAGGCCCCAGAGCTCCAAAGTACTTATGTAGTCGTGTGGATGACTTCCAGTTCTGAAAAGTCACAAAGAGAAATGAAATTTTAAAAAGTATATTACAACAAGGCAGGTACCCAATAGCAGTCAAACTTCGACAGCTGCCAGCTAACCTTCTGCACTTCAGAAAATCCGATGAACCAGAAGTAGAAATATTTGGCTGTTTGTATTGTGTTGTCCTTCCAAACTAAGGGGCACCAGACCGTAGTGGTTTATCTTCTCTAAATCTTAATAGACAGCTAAATATAGTAAAATGGTGATTATTTCACACATCTTTAAAGCAACAATTTCCCTCCCAATTAATTTCCAGTTCCTTCGATTAATTATCTACTCAAATTTTCTTGATTCACACACTGCAAGAAGCTGAATGCATTTCCTGTAAATTAAATTGCCTTCAGAGATAATGACTGACATTCCTAGAAGAACTTCAACTAAGCAAAGAATCAAAAATCCATTCTATTGAATCTGCCTGGATGGGCAGAAGGGAGAAAAGTGAATACCACTGCCGTGAAAACCACTGCCATGAAAACCACTGTCTCCGGAGACTTGTGAAACTCCGGAGGTCAAACTCAAACATAAGCTGTTCTCACTTGCCCTCAGAGTAACGACCCTAACATAATAACAAGCAGCAGTTCTTCATTAGCCCAAATAAGAATGAAGTGCAACTCAGACAAAAAAAATCTAGGGACAATCACTGTCAGTGGCAACTTCAGCCACTGTGGACCTGTACCTGAGGAATCTTAAGGTCTACTGAACTGCAAATGGTCCAGAGACCTTTTACTGCCATGTTTAGTGACAAAGGTCCTGTAAATTTCTGCATTACTTGATTGGAAATTTCAGCAGAGAGGTGGAAAGCAGACCATCTGGAGAGATGTCAAATAATTCCTGCTGTCAGACCAGAAGTACCAAGCTTCACAACTGTATGCTGTTGCCATGCAGGAGCAGGGAAGCACAGACCTTTGTCCACCCTGAGCCAGGAAAAGATTCAAACAGTTCCTCATTTTTTCTTGGAATGTCTCTATTTTACTGTGGGGCCTGAACCTAGAAAGAACGTTGCTCCTAACTCACAGAACACAGCACAAAAGTCGCCCAAGCCCAACACCCATCAAAAACCCATCACTAAAACCTGCCGTTGTATTAAAAGCATTTTAAGTGGAACAGAAACCACTGGTTTTACAAGAAGGTGAACAGCACCAGGTGAACAGCTTCTCCTTCCCTGCACAGAGCCAAGTGAGCAAGGCTTCCCGGTACCAAGAAGCAGCCTCCTGCTCCACGAGATGCTGCAAAGGCACCAATGCCTCGCCGCAGGACTCTGCCCTACTCAAACCCCAAGTGCAGGTACAAGATTACTTCAGCACTGTACAGTCAGAATATGAGGACAAAAAAGTTTCTTATTACTCAAAGCTCTGTCATTTCAGCACAACAAAAGGGAACTTTCAGAACAAAGCATGCCTGAAATTAAGTATCTGCTAAAAAGCATACACATTTCAAGCCTGTCTATCTTACTAGCTAGGTATAAGTGGAAATCAGACAACAGAAAGAAGGCAGTGTTAGCCTTCTATACACTGACCTTATAAAATATTTAAGCAGAACATGTGACCATTGATAATATGCACCTTAACTGAACAATAGGCAGCACAAAACCAATGATTTTTCCCCAAAATCTCTAGTATATGAGTATATATGAGTGGGGGAGAGAGAAAAGAAAGTTTAAGAAGTAAATCAAACCGTATACACAGGGCCACAAGTTTTTACGGTACAGCTCCTGAGAAACAGATACAGGTACGGTAACAGATTCTGAATCCTTTCATTTTTTGAGGAAACACACACAAGAGAGATGATTCTGCTGAGAACAAAGCTCTTACTCACCCCTCCAGCCAGGAACTTTAGCAGTCTGGTTTGTCCAGCATCAGTGCAGAACCCAAACAAGTCTGTGCTTTAATAATTGATTAAGATCCCACCCTAGCCAAGGTGGTCAGTCAGCTGTACAAGAGTACAAACAGACTAAAATGCAGCATTTTTAATTCAACTGCTTGAAATTCAAACAAAAGATTTTTTTTCCCTAATGGAAGTAGAACACTAAAGCAAGAAGACCTTATAACAGAACCGCACGGCTGACCCATTTGCTATATGGACAAAAACAGGGAGCTCTGTCCCCTGATATTTAGGGGTGTTCAAGTCTTATCAGAAAATAGCCATAAAAAGAAACACTAAGCCTTTTGGTTAGTCTCTCCCCTTCCGGCTCCTGCTGAACAATCTCATTTTGTGTTTAAGTGAGGAAATCTACGTGAGGAGCAATGCAGACTCACTAGGATAGGTAACACACAAAAGCTTACTTCAACTTCAATACGATAGGAACAATAACGATACAAAACCACTTCCCATGTTAAAACAATACAAACCCCATTTAGGCTTATGTGGAAAAAATGAACACTTAATTAAAAATTAAGAGTGCACCACATGATGCCCTTTACCTGTCATTTCCTATTTAGTCTACCTACATTACCACAATCAATCTGGAAGAGATGAACAGTGGATATTATTTTAAAAAGCTAAAGCCTTGAAGAGACTTCAATTACTGTCTTTTAGACTGAAATATTCTCGCACTGATGCAGTATGCCTGATCATTATACTTCTAATGCACGGTTTCAGTGATGGAGTTGACGTTACCCAAAAATTTGTGAGATAATAAGATTCAGTTCTCCAAAATGATAACTACGACATGTTATACACTGGCAAAATACTGTGCCAACAAAAGCAGCCATGAAGACACAGAAGATAAGCCACATAAAAACATAGCTAGAAACAAATTCTACACTGGAGACTTACACTTTGAAGGCATTTAGACCTGTAGCTCTAACCCTACCCTTTCTAAGCAGAAGTGGCAATCAAAGTTTGGATTGCAGTGAAACTTTCAACGGTCCTTGGTGAGCAGATTTACCTGCAGTTGTCCTCATCTGCAGGTTAAAAACAAATTTAAAACCACAAGTTCATGTTCTGAAGCACAAATTTTTCACTGTACTTGCAATTATTGTGTTTAGGCTCTGCCATTTTTGATTCTTGAAACCGACACCCACTTCATACAACACAGTCAACACCTGTAAGAATAGTAATTAATTTCTGGGATAAACCTAATGTGGGACAACCACAGAACTTATTTGGGAAATATAATCAATCCTGGAGATATAAAATATTCATCAATGTTTCATGGAAGTATCTCTACTCTTCATAACTACCTAAAGATGGAGTTGCACAGCTCTGCTGCTATCGCTGGCTTTAGAAATAACTGGATTTTAATTAAACCCAGAAGAGGAATGAAAAATTGATGTTACACCAGCACAAGTTTCTGCTTATTTTGCTTTCTTTCCCTAATAAAGGTGGCGCATTGATGCCATTTTTACAGCCATGAATAGAACAATTACATTTCTGTTACTATAGTTCTACAGGATACCCCTGTGTCTAAGGCAAGGCGCGAACACTTCGATGAAAGCATCACTAACTGTTCAGCTGGCATCCACAGCACCGAGGGAGAGACAGACAGAGGAAGAAAGGAGCAGCTTCAGGTCATTAAGCTGAAATTCCCAGAGGTGACCAACATCTTATTTAGGGAAAGATTCATTCAAATTTTATAAACCTAGTGAGTGAATAAGTTAACTAGAAAGGATGTTGGTATCAAAAGGGAAATTAATGATGACCTGAATTTAAAACACAGCAATTGCCCACATTACAGACACACTGACTCACAAACCATCCCTGCACTGTAAGAGATTCATAAGAGAAGGTTGCATTCTGGGACATGTCAATTAAAATTAAGAATGAAATAACTCTGTGCAACGGTGCTGAATGGCATTTTCTTTCAAGAGACAAGTTCAAATTGAGATTTCAGCTCTGCAATCAGATTTTCCTTCTTAACTCTTTCGTTTCCAATGCAAGGGATCGGCTCGTGACAGTCTTCTCTTCCACTTCAAATTTTCAACTAAATCCAAAGAGAGATTAGAGAGACCCGTTATCTGCCTGAAGCCCAGACTGCGATAGCGCTCCTACCAGAATTGGCAAGACGAGTTCTGCCCAAAAGGCATAGCAGCTCTAAATTACCATGAGTGCTGTTAGCAGGATTCAATCTAGAGTTTCAGGGACCAGTTTAAAAAAAAGAGAGAGAAAGAAAATCCAAAAGTGCATTTAACAGTCTGCTGTTACAACTAGTCAAACTGAGTGAAAATTTATGAGGAATTTGTTCTCACCATTTGCCAGGGTCAATATTTAGGTTATTTTGTCCAATGAAGAAGTCAGTTCCATCACCACACACCATCTCCACACACTGGGTGCAGCCCACTGCCAACCACGCTTCCTAGCACAGTTCACGAGGAGATCACCGACTGCGCTCATTCGTGGTGAAACCCCAAGCCCCCGTGATTCTGTGGGCATTCAGTGCTGCATTGCCACTACTGCTATGGTAAATACAACACATCAGAACTGCAAAACAGTATTTCTATTGAGTACACACTGCATGAAGTGCCAGAGCTACCTTGATATTTTTCCTCAGGAGAATATGAAGTGGAGTTTTAAGAAGTACATTTTCCCAACTTCTTAGCCACCCGGAAGTATAGTCTTTGGGATCCACTGCAAACATTTAAAATTGTAAATAAATGGGTTTAAGCGGCACGTTTCCGTCATTACCTTAAGATTTTAAAGACCTCTTTAAAAGCAGTTACCTAGATTTTAATACCCAGAAGAAAGCTAATTCTCTGCCCCTTTAAAAGAAAACTGTGGGTTTCAAAAAATAAAATAGAACGCTTCAGGGAATTTTAAGTACAGGAAGGAGGGATAAGGGCATGGGGGAAGAACCCATCAGTCTTCGTAAATGTTTTTGTGACTCCAATTGCCAAAACAGTATCCGCATAATGCGCCTCCGCCAAGTTTCTTTGAAAACAAGAAAATTCAAAGAGCAACAATTCACGAAACACACCCACACATTTGCAGTATATTTATACAAGCACACATAGCACTTCAGCTGCTGCGGACACTCTTCCTTCAGTATCTTGTCGTACATGGCAGATGTTGATTCTGCCAGGGTCTCTTCTGGAAAGCCTCTGGAATGCAGCCAATCCCGGAACAGGCATTACGGAATATTTGCTATACCTCTTGGTAGAAGCAGCGAAGGAAGAAAATCATGTTTTATCTGAGCACTGAAAACTCACACTATTAAGCTGAATGTTTCAAGTGTCAGCTTAGTGAAAGGAAGTAAAATAAACAGATTCCATGTAACTAAAACACAAAGATGATTTGGAGATCCAAAAACCAAGCAGCAGAAAACTATATACGCACCAAAACCAGCAGCCAGATCTTTAGAAGTGTTCAGTGGATTACTGCAGCCCTCCAGTACGCTAGCTTGTTTGAAATCTGCTCCTCGCTTTTGGTTGCCTGTACTGCAACAGTCTTCTCTTTGAAGATTTGGTCCTCAAACAAATATTATAAAAGAGTATATTTAAAATCCAACATGTTAAAAAGGGTGATGACCTTTTCAATAACTGAACGGCATTCTCCCTCTCTTTACCTTCTCACAGAGTTGATGGAAAATACTTCTTGTGGATTAAAATATAGAAGCTACAACTGCAAGTACAAAGATCTTTCTGTTGCTGTTACACAAATAACAAATTAGCACTTCTTTGCACCTCTTTCTACTGTTGCAGCTAAGGGAGAAGAACACAGTCACCTTCTGTTTGCTTCATATTTACTGAACATTTTTGAAGGAAGCTCTTTTTGCTGTCTTCTACATCTAAAATGACTGATGGCTGCTGGTTTTGATGTAATTACAAATGTCTCTTCCCCCCAGAAATAACCTGCTAAAAAGAATATCATACATTAGAAGCAAAACATTACCCTTAAAAATCGCCAAAGGTACGCACTACTGCACAGCCCTGGTATTACTGTGCCACTAGCTGGTGGCATGACTGTCACTGATGGCTGAAATGCTGAATAGGAAAAAGAAGAGAGATGGGATGTGATAAGATCACATCATAAAAAACAAGATAAATGTGTCGCCGCAACTAAGACACATTCTAACCACAGGTAGTACAACACCATGTCATGACAGGAAGAGAAAGAATGACCCAGATAAGATGAAATTGCTAAGGACAAATATGAAATGTTCCTCATCATGCATACATTTACATAAATTCACTTCCATTTACATATGCTAATGTGAGCAACACAGTTTTTCAGAAATCTTGTAAACATTTCTTAGTCCATTCCTTTTGGGCAAAGGGCAGAATGAAGCTCCAGAAAGTACAATGAGCTTATTAAAACCACGACCAAAGGAGGAAAAAAAAAAAAAAAAGAAAAAAAGATGGGAGCCGCAGCACTAGGTTCTGACACTGTGTTATTACTAGGACACGATCACCCTGCAGAAGTGAATTAATGCCCTAACTATCAGACTTCAGAAAGACTCCATACATTTTGTTCAATATCTAGCAACCTGCCTGCCAGCGTGAGAAAGCAAGGACAAGGTTTCCACCTAACAGATTGACTAAAATTTCATCCACAAATCCCCGTGTACTTAACCTCACCCAACCACCCAGTGTTCCTTGGAACCGATCCCATGGCCCAAGCTTGCTGCCTCCCTTCTTCCAGAGGACAACTTTGCTTCCCCTCCTATTTCCAAACAGCCACGCTGCTTCTCGGGGCAGGCACCACTTCACCTGTAACAGCACACTACAAATGACACTGGTTTTGAAGACCTAATCATGCCAATGTAGGCTTCCATGCACGTGTAACCAAGACATTATGTACATCTCAAACGGTTAAGTCTGGGGAATGTTTTAAGTACTGCCATTACGATGCCCCAGGGAGGTGGGAGGCCTACCACGTTGTGCTGCTCGGGAACAGGACAGTCAATTGCGGCTTCACAAGGGGCTTTCAGCTGCTCCCTTTCTTACCCGAAGAAGATCACCCGACGGAGGGAAACACCTCACCCCTGAAGTCCAATCACCTCTCTCAGGAGCATTCAAGAATCACAGGAACGCTCATGAAATATGAATGCAATTTCTCCTCAAATACTGATGATAAGACTGTACTTATCTAGTAGCAATAAAAGGAAAAGCAACTAGACAGTAAATTATTTCTTTTGCAGCACCTGATTTCAAAACATTACCAACACAACAGAGAACAACTAAGGCATGAGAATGCACAAGCCAAGCAGCACTTCACGCAAATAACAAAACTATATAGCTTTTGAAGTTACAAGCACAGAAATAACCGTTTGCTTTTCATTAAGGGCAACTGTTAATATTATTAGTTACTCTTAAAAAAGAAGGTCTGCCAGCAATCCAACAGTTCAAGGGGACATCTGATGGACAGATGCTGTGAAAGCAGCGAGAGTTAGATTTTATAGTCTTAAACAGCATCAACATGTACTTTACAAATAAAAACTGCCATTTACAAAGTCACTCTTTCACAACATCTAGCATTTAAGTTGAAATCTTTTACAACTCTGGAAAAGAGTATTTATAACCATTGCCTCATTAGAGCGTCATAAAAATGATCTATAAAGAGCTGCACTCTTAAACTAGTGAAAACCTTATCTAGGATCCATCAGAGACTTGAAATGGCAAAGACATCACCAAAAGAGCCCAACTGGGCAACACTGGCATCCCAAAACATACTGCCAAGCTCTTCCAGATGAGCTGATAACCAGTGTAATTGATGTTAGTAACATAAAACATCTGCTGGATTCAATTTAAACAACACATTCCTCCTAATTTAAAGTACACCAACAATAGGAGGATTATCCTGGTCAACATTGCTTCTATTAAGAAGAAGGCTTAGGAAGGACAACACATTAACACAAATTAACTAACCACATACTTGGGAGAACACCAGCAGGACTTTATGCAGAACCAGAGCAGTTGCCCTACAGAATTTATGCCAACAGAAAACAGTGGGCCCATGAAAGGGGGACTTCTAGCCACCATTTCCATTTAAAAAACTAGGCTCTGGTTTGCTGGTGATTAACAAGGATTCAGGGAGGTGTTAACAGAAAAATACAGCCACCTGCATAATCTGTTTTACAAATAAGTCATTTTGTCCATTCAAAACCATTTGTTTCGCATTATTGTAATGCAGTACTGTGCAAAGTCTTATATATTGGTTTTAGTCTTATATACCAGTTTTCTTATCCAACCTCTCTCCACGTCTACTTGGACTTTAACTCCATCTCATTCAAGCTTAGAAAGCTCAAGTTTTCGCATAATGTTCTGGTACAAACACTGGTTTATTTCTTTGTTAAATGCATCGCAAAACAAACCAGCTAAGGTCCACATGCTGCTATGCCTGGAAGCCAAAAGGGCTTTTATTCCCTGAACACTGAATTCCCCTGAGAATCATTTCAAAGAGAAATGCAAATAGCTTCAGATGCAAAACTTGCTCAAATAATTTGAAAGAGTTTACAATTCAAACAGCAGAATAATCCTGATCGACCATGGAACTGTTTACATCTCAGGGCTCTACCATCCACAAACAAATTGTGCTGCATATCTTATCAGCTCCTTAATAAATGGCGAGTTTGTAAGTTGAAAAGTCTTCTGAATGTTCAGGATGATTCTGATCACTGTTACACTGCATACATCCAGATTAATACTACTTAAATATATATTGCTGCAGCCACAACTCCCCAGGCAAACACGTTATCTACAATACAAAATTAAGCCCTCACATTCTGGTTTCATTTCAGGCTTCCAGGAACATCTTTCTCTGAACATTACAATAGCTTGGCTGTGAAAGTTTTACTAAAAATAAGAGTTCAGAGCTGTGCCAGGAGATTTAGCTTGCAGAGGCAGAAATTCCCAAGCTCAAACATTCTCCACATTTACTTAGAACAGTTTTCACTTTATTTTTTGAATGCCGAAGAGAAGAGTTGTGATGTGAAGGATAGATGCGTGGGATTAGCCAAAAGGGAAAACTCAGGCATTTCAATTTCCTGCTGTAAGCAGGTGTGGGCTTGACTCATCAAAGAGGCAGAGAACACCACTGGAAGTAATGAATTTTCACATTACTGCAGTATACAGGGAGCACCGAGTCCATGGAAACACCACCCCTTAGTAAGGCAGAAGAGATCTTGCTTGCACATTTGTATAGATAAAAAATTACGATTCCCCAGAGAAAGCAAAACTTTAGGCTCTATGTGCTCACCAAGCCTCTCTCGGGTACTGTTACATTGGTTCACTGTTTAGGCATGCAGACAAGTGAATGAAAGAAAAACAAAGCTGGGTAGCAACCTAATGAAATACATGAGGCACAAAGGACGCTGTGAAATTTAAAACTATCGAAGTTTGAGTCTCATTTTTCCTTTGATCAGTCATTTGTAATACTCTTTCTAATCTCGAGATTTAACTCAGGGACTCCATTCACTCTTGGACCCTTTTTCTTGCTATTTATTCCGTGGTTGGGACGCAGGGTAGAATCATCATTTCCCCTCATCCTTAAAAGGCAAAACAAAAAACAGGCAGACCTACAAGCAAAATTCTATGTTCCATTTTTCACTAGAAATAAAACCTTTCAACATAAACTAAACATCACCTCTTACTATCCTAACCTTATTACTACTACAGCTACTCCAATGCTAATTTCCTTCTCTTACGTTCTGTAGCATAAACAACTCTGTGCATTGCTATGACAAATACTGAAGCCTAATATAAAATAACGAGGAAGACTCCTGTTAATAAAAATACCTTGGAAAGAAGAGTTAAAAAGAAGCAAGTTCCCATAAAAATTACTTAAACCATCCACTATCAACCCTTACATGCAACCTTAACTTCTGCCACTTTCCACCAAGTCACCATTGGACACTGCTGAGCTTTGCTGGGCAACAGCAGTCACACAGAGGACGCCTCTGGAACAACAGCAATTTTCAAGACCATGAAGAACAAGCTGTTTTTAACGCTCCCCTCTGTCCTTGGGAAAATCTGACCAAAGCAAACATATGCAGAACTCCCAGGCAAGTCACATGAGATATGAAACAACATCAAGATAATATTTAATCAGAAGGAGTAGTTACATGAGATCCGATGTGCATGCTTTTGCCCTTTTCTTTCCCCCTCCCTATCTACTTAATACTCTGCCCCCCGGTGATTAAAGACAATTCTTCTTTTCCTAAAGTGTGTATGGCTCACTTCAGATTTAAAGCTGGACCAGTTCACTGGTCTTACCCACAGAACAGCCCTGAAAACATCTGTGCTCACAGGACTGAGGGCAACCTGCTGTGTAACTTGGGAAGCCAGCAGCAGCAAAGGCCAGGGCCTTCGTTACCCAGTGAAGGTAAAACTCCCGTCCCCCCAGCCATACCCACAAATGTTTCAGGCAAGGAGAAGAACAACTGGCAGAGTTTGTGAAATTTTAGTTTCCTTAGTAAAATCCACATTATCTCAACAATTTTGCTTCCGACTCTCAGAGAAGTGTCCTGGGGGTAGGAGAAGGGCGGAGCACTTCCCTGAATTAGCACAGGCTATTCAGAAGATCTGCAGTAGGAAGATGTGGTAAGAGAAGTATGTTATAATACGCACACTACATCTTTATGGCTTACTTCATACAAAACAGGAGTTTTTAAGAAGTTTCCCTGCATGTAGCTGCACAATTTTGCTATAACAGAAGAAACTACCTTAGAATAACGGAGGAACAGATGCAGCAGTGGACAGACACATGGAGAACACACTAGATTACATTTTCAGAAAAATGCCGTATTTAACATCCAACTACAGAGACACCTTATACATGTCACAACTGTATTCATTCAGTGGCCCTGACCCCACTCCCACTGAAGCCAGTATTAAAACCCCAGGTGGCAGAACCGAACCCCTCAGATTGTGTTTGAGAACAGCCTTATTAGAAATGCCCAGCCCATCCAGTTTCAAATGTGACATTTAACTCCATGCATTTTCTTTCCCATTTCATCTACAATAATGGATATTTCTAAGTTATGAAAGACATTCAGTGTACATGCCTTAAAAAAAAAAAAAAACTTGTATTTTTAGCAACTGCAGGGCTACTTAAGCAAAAAAATGCAGATCTCCCAATGCTGCCCGTGTACCAGCTCACCTCACGGCCTTTGGGACAGGTGGCTTAGGAAACACAATCACTGGAATGCTGTGCCTGGAACACCTGTTGCTGTTACGAAGCTGCATTCACACGGACAGATACACAAATTGGACATTATGAACCTTTGTGTCCCAATAGCTCCAAAAGCACACAACAGCACTTTTATAAGAAAACAGCTCATGTCATAGCACGTTCAGAACAAGAGCACCTCGGTACTCCCAGCCCACGCTGTGTTGTGCTGCAGTCATGGGAAAGGACCTGGCTGGACAAACGCCTGTGTTACGAGGCAAAGGCACATCTGTGCACCTGAGCCCCCAACCATCCTGCCAGCAAGTGCCTGAGGAGTTGCAACACCCGCTCTCCGGCAGGGAATGCCTGCCTCCGCCGCAGGGCTGGCAGAAAGGAGTGTGTGCCTCCACTCAGTTGCTCCAGCACATCATTCAGTGTCTCTGTAACTAAGTCATGGCAACACGTTCCCCCTGCCCAGCTCTGCTACACAACTGCTGGCACAGGCTTTACTTTGGGGACCGGGGAGGAGTCAGCATCAGCCTGCTGCATCCCTGCACTCCCAGGTACCAGAACACAGCAGAGCTGTTTCAGGCCTACGCTCACACTGGGCAGCCCATTCTATGTGAGTCCACGTGTGAATCCATACAGCATCCATGCTGAGCAGTAAGCTCCCTCCTCACTTGGTTTTTCCAGTACGATTTGCCCAGCTGTTTGGAAAGTGATGATGCCTTAACATGCTGCACCTCTAAGAACGTTTCTTCCAGAAGATTTCCATCGCTGGTACAGGCTCCATCAGGTATGTCACTAATGCATTATCCAATTTTTCACCCTGCCAGATCTACGATTTCGTACTTGCTCACATCAGTATCATCCTCTAGCACAATGCTTCAGGGACAAGGTGCTGAGGAGGGGCAGCATGGTGCCTGAATTAGTAATGCTCACAAAGCATATTCTCTGAAGCGGAAATAACACAGAACTTTTTTTGGCAAAAATCACTAAGAGACTCCTTCCCTCTTCACAACTTCAGGGCCCTGAGGCAAGCCAGTATTTAAAGTTTCAGATCCAGATCAAAGCTGTATGACATATAGTGGACCAAAATATCTTTAACAGTCCCAGACTTCGACATCCTTCCAAGTTTCATGAACTCTGTTGTTACATTCAGGCCACTGAAGAATTCATACTGCAGACACTAAGGACAAACTTCAGCAGTCTTCATCCTTGGTCAGCTCATCAGTAGAATAGGAAAGAGCCATGGGATAACATCAAGAAGGAGACACCAACCTTTACTCTCTTGGCCACAACAGTATTTTTTCAGCACACATTTCTTCTACCAGTCTTCTGAGACAGAAAGCTGCCCTTGTGGCCCAGAACTTTAGGAAGTATAACTATTCTCAGAAGTCAAAAGGATAGTTAGAAGTTACTCTTGGTTCTTTTTAAATATGCTTCAATAGTCGTCTTTTCTCAGATTTTAATGCAAGGAGTCTCTGAAGGCGTTGGGTCTTCTGTTAACGTGGCAGAAATCCCTTTAGTATCTCTTCAGTTTTTGTCTATATTGGCTGTGTAGATTTGTCATTCACCTCAGTCATTTATCCATTTGGCTTAGTTTTACTTAATTGTGATCATTAAAGTTAAAAGATTACTTTCTAAAGGCTCTGTAACTGCACAATAAATTCCTCTGACAACACAGTTTAAAACTATTGCCTTTCATTACGCAAAGCCTTCTCTAATATACTACTGCAGCTTCAACCTGATAAGTTGAAGAATACTGCAGAAAAACCTCAGAATGAATCCAGAACCTATCTTCCATCAGAAAAGACAAAATAACACATCTCTGTTTGATCTTCTGCTATGACAAGCAGCAGGAAGATTAAAACCATGAGATTTTTTCTTGTTTTGTTTTGATATGGCAGAGAAATTTACAAATTAACTGAAATGCATGACCTAAAGTGATTAACGGTAATCTTCCACTCACTCAAGCTTTTCCTCCTATCCAAATAGAAAAGCCAGAAGACAAGAACACAGCTCTACTGCACATGCCAAATGCATTAGACTTTTTTTTTTTTTAAATACAGTTAGCATTCTGCTCCTTGCCTCATTTCTTCTTCTTTTATTGAGGGAAAAAAATAGTCCAAGAACCCTGCTGATTATTTATGTATGCAAAATCAACAAGCCTTTGCATGCAATTTGACAGGTACAGTAACTTCAGGCCAGGCAGTATGACCAGGCCCACACACCCCGATAAAATCCCTTCCTCCCTAAGAAGCCCACAGGTAGCACAACGTGCAAACAGGCACCCAAACCACCCCAGAGCTCGGTAACCTCGAGCAGCAGGGCATTAGCTACAGGGACCAGCTACAGACAAAGAAATGACCACACAGGGGCCCAGCTGAAAGGGCTACTTTCCCCTCCAGAGAAACCAATATCCTATTTGCATTGAGAAATGGCTCAGCCTTCTGTTACTGAGATGGACAAGTTGCACACACCACGATTACAGCAAACAAGCACCTCTCACAACTGCAGCGTGCTGAACTTACACAAATCCATGGATGCACTATCAGTGCATTTTACTTTCTTCTCCCAAAACACACAGTTTTAAATTAAAAATGTGGAGAAGAGAAAGGACGTTTAAGAAAAACTATAGCACCTCACCCAAGTTTGAGGAGCAGCTGTACCCTGCTGCCACTGCATTTACAGGGTTTCCCAATGATTACAAGGTAGGTGAAGGGGGGTTAACAAGGTAAGCACCTCTAAATTACTGGAACCTACGTGATCTCTATTTATTTATATCTAGCCTGCAACAGCTTCACTCTGCAATGCCCAATGACGCTCCAAGGTAAAGAATAATATTTGAAATCTTTTCCCACAGTGCTCTCAGTCCATTATGGTTAATGAGGTGACAGCAAAGAGAGCTTTTTGTTGAAGATAACATTTTGAGTCAGAAACTGAAGTTATTTCCCTCCTATGTTCAACAAGAAAATCAAAGAGAAAGCACCGGCGTGCTCTATGGGAAAGGCAAACACTTAGCAAAAGCACAACAGCAAAGCTCTGTTTTTAAAAAAGCACTATTTCTAGCTATGCCCTGTCAAAGAGCTCTGCAGATATATTGAGCAGGACGAGAAGGTCAAAGAAAACAATAGCTTGCTTTTTTTGCGTTTCATCAGTTCGCCCAACAGAGACAAAAGCAGAATCACTCCGGAACGCTCCGGCAGAAAAAGCAGCCCAGGTTCCCTCCTAGTTCCCAGCTCCAAACTGAAGAGCCCCAGGAGCCCGTGCCCTCCCCGCTCACCTGTTGGAGCTCCGCCGGCATCGAGGCGAGGGGCCGGCTCCCCAGCCCGGCACTGCTCGCCTCCCGCCGACCCCCTGCGGACCCAGCCTCCTGCTCCGGAGCCTCCTTCCCTTCCTGCGCGGAGCTCCCTCCTGCGAGCCGAGCGGCAGCCTCCGGGGGACGGAGCCGAGGCGGGGCGCGGAGCCCGGGGCAGAAGAAGAGACGAACGGAGCGGAGCCCCCCGGCTCTCCCGGCGGGGCCGCGGCCCCTCACGCGGCGCTCCCCAGGGGCGGGACCGGCGGGCAGCCGGGGTCCGGCCACGCCCGGGGGGAGCGGGCAGAGCTCGGCGGGTCCGGCGCGAGGGGGGGCTCGGCGGCCCGAGGAAGGCTCGGAGGCGCCTCAGGGGAGCGGAGCGGCCTCGGTCCGTGCCCGCTGCCGCCGGGCGGGCGAGGAGGGCGGCGGCGGTCCCCGGAGCTTGCCCGCCCCTGCCGGGGGCTCCGTCCTGCCGCGTTCTGCAGACAAAAGAGGGAAAATGTCACCCGGCCGGGCCGGGGAGCTGCCGGGGCTGAGGCGGGAGGCCCCTCACGTGGCGCCTGCCGCCTGGGGAAGGCACGGGGAGGGCGAACGGGAGGGCGCAAGGAAGGAAAGCCGGCGGCTTGTTTACTTTTGGCACTTCGCTCAGAGATTGATGCCATCCCTGCTGCACCAGCAGCGCAAAAGGACGGGCTGCAGGCACAGCCTCCTCCCTTTCAGATCTTACTCAGAAACGGTGAGGTTACAGCTCAAAGTCCTACCGCCTCGTTGAGTTTTTTTTATATCGTTCACCTGCCTTCAAACCTGTCCCAGATCCACTAAAAGATGGTCTTGGTAAATTATTCGTTAGCGAACTGAAGGGCACCTTGCACCCACCCTGTTCTGCACCAGCCCCCTGGGCTTCTCCGCACAGTGCCCCCAGCTCTCCTGGCCCCCACTGGTAGGAGCTGGTGGCCAGCTGTGGCCCTGGGCAAGGAAAAGAGGCTCCCTGCATCCCAGCTGGAGGCCGTGAGCCTTCTTTCTGCTTCTGCTGAGAAAGTGCAGAACGGGGAGGTGTTGGTAAGTATAGGACAGCGAGTTGGGCAGGAAAGAGACTGAGGTAAGTGGGTGTAAAGCAGCCCTAACCAAACCTGCAGGTTTTTTCTTGCTCTAAGCCTTGCCCCACATCAGGGAGCAGCTGCCCAGCCCTGACAGACCAGCACTGCTCGCCATGACCAGGCAGTAGCTACCTCCCCTCTCCTTCATGCTACGTGCCAGCAGCAAACCCAAGCAAGGAATAAATCCAAGCCTCTAACAGCTGGTGGCTGAACAGTGGTAATTAGGGACTGAAAGCTACTGGAATCAAATTAGAGACTGTCCCTGGAAAGCAGGGATGGTCAGAGACAGTGAGACCAGCCAAAAATAAAAAAGGAAGGTAGATCACAATCAAATTTTCTATAATTTTCATAATAGGCACCTTTGCACAAAAGGGTCTTGGCATCCAGCTTCAGGTTCCCTGGAAATTCTAAAACACACTCCTCAGGTCAATGCAATTACTATGTCATTAATATCAATCCTACAGAAAAAAAAAATACATGAAAATGGGGGCATTCAAGACAGGCAGGAATGTGTCAGACCTTTTTAACCCTAATTTCAGCTTTCCTACCACTGCCAATGGCAGAGTTCTAGCTGAATGTTAGAGCTAAGGCTCTGTAGTTTAGGGACAGAGGAAAGGGCAGAACTGTGTTACCCAACTCTGATCCTAATTTGTTTAAAAATAAATGTTGTAAAGGTTGACGAAACCTACAAGGTTTAGCTGAATAAAGTATTTGCTCCAGTGGAGGGAAAAAACATGCTCTGAGTCTATCTAAAGTGGAATAATTTAGAGGCAACCGGTAGCGGCCCTTAATGAAATACTTAAAAGTCAAAGCAAAGCGAAAGGAATGCATTTTGTATGAGGCTGCTATACTTGTCCAGCACTCTCCCCCCCTTCTCCTTGCCCAGCTTTTCTTCAGTTAACTAACTAACATAGCTCAACTTTTGTTGAGGCCATGCTGGCATAGAAAAGTACCATTCAATTTAGGCATGCACATGGACATGTGCCAGACCTTTACACGCTGTCAAAGAAAAAAACATTATAAAGTCTATATCCATAGGGCACTGAAGTAGCTACTCTTGAATGCAAAATGATGAAACTGAAAACCTTCCTGGATGGACTTGCCAATTCTTACTCACATAAGAAGTCTCTCACATTGTAAACCCACAGGTGTTTTTGCAAGCCATGCAAGATTAGCATTGTTGAATTTTAGGGTCCCACCTTCTGGACTCAGGTTGTTATTTAAAATGATCATTTTCCTCTCAAAAATATAATAGATGCTTGTAGGACTTCTGGCTATAAAGTAAGTTTTGAAAATGTTTAGACTCAAAGATTTTTTTTCCCTATAAAAAAAAAGGCACATTTCACGTTCCCTTATTTCTTAGCCACTTGCAATATTTTAGAGCTCATATGATTCTGAATGCTAGGGTTTGGCAATGCTGAAGTAAAAGAACTAATTATCTAAATAAGAGTTATGGATTAGATCCCTAAGGTTATACTGAACTTCTAAATTCTGGCAACAAACACTCTATCCATTAGTATCAGACTGCTGACTACATCCTAAACTCTTTTTTTTTTTCCCCACCACCATTTTTTTTAGCTGAACTTTGATTTCATAATTTGTCACATTTTTCCCAGCTGCAACAGTAGGGTGAAAACCATCTTTTTGCTCTCTGAAAAATTAACAATTGATAAGTAGGAAGGAATTTAATTCTCTGGCTGAGACACTATACCAGTCCATCTTCCAAGTTCTCTTTTTTATTTTCTTCCATTACCCTTAAAAATTTTCCATCAGTAGTGCTGCACTATAGATTGATCTGCTCTCAGAGGCAGTAAAAACGAAATGGTTTACAGCTCTGCCTGGAAACATAACATATGGCTTCAGTGATATGTAACTTCCATAAAGCCAACAGAGCAAGAAGTCACAAGATGAATCAAGAGTCCCAGATAACCATATAGGCAAAGGCCCAATGATCACCCAATGCAATTCTCACTATTAGCCAGCCTATATTCATATAGGTACCTTCCATGCCAAGGGTATTTTTATTGTTCTATGAATTTCATGTAGCAAATGAACAAGGTAATGAGAGTGCTAAAGAACAGTACATCACGATGTGTCACTGTGCCTGCCATACTGTAATGGTTTTAATAGGGGCAGATGAAAACAGAAAATTAGATCCCCAACATAAATTTTGAAATCTTCCTCTGTTACCATTTCCATCATTTTTAAACATTTTAAAAATTACATTAACCTTTTCGGTGCATCCGTACTTGGTCCAAAATTGTTGCATTACCCTAGTAGGATACTGCAAGGTTAGAAACAGAGATCAAGCCAGATAGCCTTAATCAGGGAGTAGGTTGTGTATAAATGGAGGGGTTTATGTCATTCTTATTTAAGAACTTAGTATTAAAGAGGAGGTCTAGAGGATCACAGAGCTGAAGACCAGTATGACAAAGAGGAAGCAGCCACACACTGTAGAGGGAGACAGAAGGCACTTCAGTAAGTTCAGAGGATTTCATTTGTATACAAACAGCTTCCATCGTGCTACATCTAATATCAGTCAACTCCATTTCATCCAAGTTGTCATATGACAGGATGAGAACAAGGACAGTCTGATGACAGCACTGCTTACATTAGAAATAAAGGACAAAGGAAGCTACGTGTCACTGCATATAGGGCGCAGCTGAATGAATGACCTATGTTTCTTCCCAGCAGCTTCACTTAGATAAGAATCAACCACATTTTACAAGCTTAAAACTAGAAAAAAAATCACTTCCTATTTTAAGAAAAAAAAATTAAGATATCATTACATTTATAACAGAATGACAATGGCAAGGAAAACAAATCAAATTTAAGGCTGGTACTGTGGCGTAGTTACTGGAAAGGAATACCAAGACATGTATGAAAGACAGATTCAGGATTAACTATTTTTCACTCCTTACTTTTTGTTGCTGTTGTTGTTTTCCCCCTTCCCACCCACCCCCCTTCTACCCCTGGATTTTCTAGATGATTTGTGCCATATTTCAAGCTGAACATTACCATTATTTGCTCAGAAAATATAAGATCAACTTATGGCATTCTCTCATTCAGAGGGGAAAAGGTGCTTTGTCGTTACTGGATTGATAGATGTCTGTACAGTCAACCCTTTTTCTGATACTTTTTGACTTAATTATGATCTTCCTCAAACCAAAACCTGAAGATGTTTTTTGTTGTTGTTGTTTTTGTTTTCATTTTTTTCTGAAGAGAGATTTAAGGTCTCTTTGTATTTGAAATTTTATTCCAAAGGAAGCTTCTTGTATTTGAAATATATATAAAATAAGACTGCAAGAAGAAAGAAGAGCTAATTGAGATGGGTTAGAAACAAGGAGAGTATAATTCTTTTCAATCTTTCATGACAGAATTCTAAAAATACCACCCTGCCAGCAGCTGAAGATACATTTTAGCTTAAGTCCCTAAACTGAACTCACACAGTAACCTACAGCACTCCCAGTCATAGCTATGGTTAAAAAATATCCTTTTCAGATAGTAATTTGGTAGCTTAAAAAGGGAAGCAGCTTTTATACATATATATATGTATATATAAAGCATAAATTCTAACATTCACTTAAATCGAGGCTATAATTATAGCTGGCACTCAGCCTCGGGCAGCCTGTGGCCATCTTTGGCCATTCTGTTCTCAGTCACACCGACGACTTCAGTGAATTACTCCACAGTTGTGACAAAGCGAACAAGAGCGTAATTTGAACCATTAACAGGATGGGCCTAAACTAGCAAAAGGCTCAGTAATTTATCAATGTCATCGTAATCCAGCATTCATTCTCGTACTCTTTCAGCGTTAGTTCACCGAGTTTATAGATACCGCAGACAGCAGAAACGGAATTGTAGAAAATTTGGGGTTTTTAAAGCCTCGTCAGGTCCCAAGCTCAAGGGGATCAGGGGAAGAAGAAATTACCAGTTCACTTGCAAGTTGCTTTTAAAGTTTCTCCAAAACGTTCTTGCTGCTACATGTGGATCAGGAAGGGTAGCGGCTTATGAAGACTGGCTGACTACAGTGCGATGTCTTGTAGGGATAAAGGTCTGCCTTGCTCATACATGCAGGATCAAGGCCTGTGTTAGTAACAAAATCTTTTCATAAAATTGAGAGAGTGCAAAAAGGTTCTGTGAGGACTTAAAACCTTTTTTTCCTTAGTTGAACTAGTACAGTAGTATGCTTGGGAACTGAAACGTTGAAGAAATAAAAATCTTAAAAAGCCAGTACAATTAATCATGTTCTGCTGTCTGAGCTGAGAAATAAACCAGCAGCAGAACATGAAAAATAAATCGCAACTTTAGAAGGCAAGATGCTTTTCATGTTAATTAGCAAGAAGCCAATGTGTTAAATGTGACTAGAAAGTTGTTTTTCTAAAAAATCCTGTCAAGCCTGATATTACTCTTTAATGTTTTAATGTTTACATTTGAATGTTCCTGCCTTTTAAAGACATATTTAATAATTACTTGAAGTTATACTGGCTGAGCTTGCAACAGAGACATTGTGCAAAGAACAACTCAGATGCCCCTTTACCTACAAAGGTGCACAAGGCAAGCCGAACTTATTTTTAATGTGTTTCTCTTGTATGTACTTCTACAAGAAAACAGTTCTGTTGGTAGAGCAATGGAAAATTAAGGAAAATTATTATGAAACTGTGAATTTTTCATTCAAATTAAATGACTTTGCTTTAAACCTTGCAAAATTCCAGGCCCAAAAGGTTAATAGGTGTGGAAAATTATTCTCACTTTCACACATCTTGGCAAACAAAGAAAATCTTTGCCTTTCAGTTGCTTCCAAAACCTCATTCAATAAAAATTCACACAAAACAAAAGAAGGTGAGGCTTTCCAAGTCAAATGAAACTGCAAAAATATTTCTGAGATGATTAGGGAAAATGTGGTCATTGCTTTGCACTATTGTAATCATTAGCATAAGGCAGTTGCTCTCCTTCTGACAGACATTAGATGGCACTTTGGAATTTCGCAGTTCCCATACAAAGTTGCAGAGCACGCACTTCAGAGAGGAAGTGTGAGACGTGAAGGTGGGTTACTGTTGATTATAGAGAGAAAAATGAGATATTTTGCAAAGGCATGTATCTTTAAGCTAACATAAATTTTCAACCACACATATAAAACTATAAAATAACATGTAATTGAATTTTGAAAAAAATAATTCTGTTGGAAAGAATAAAATAATTCCTTCCTTACCAGACAGACGACGAGTTTCTCAGTTGCTTGGTTCCCTGTTTTAATTTTTAAATGATTCCTTTGGGATCTACTTTTTAAATTAGCTTTGCAGACAAAGTTTTAAACAAACACTTCTCAGATAATGCATCAGCTTTTGAGTGAATTCTGCTCCATGCCAACTGATCTGAGTCTCTAACTCTAATAAGTGGGGTTTAAGTGTTCCCTTACCAAATCCTTTCGGGAAGGAACATCACAGGTTCTGATGGATTTGGTCAAATCTTCTTAGCTGTAGCTAAAATTTATGCTAATATTCCCATTCACTTTTATATCCATGTTTTTGCCATCTAAGGCTTTACACATGAAGACTGAAGAGCAATCATAAGGGAGAAGCTATAACAAGAAAAAGAAGAACCAGGAATCATAAATTCTCACAGAAATACTACTTGATTACATCTTTCTGAGGCTTCCAACTGATCTACACCACGATGAAGGCTGCACAACCCCTTTTCTTTTGTAGCCTTGTCCCATCACATTCCTCCTGCAATACTGGAAGCAGGTTCTATGATTTCTCTTGGAATTTGGCTAATCCCAGCAAAAAGGCAAACAGCAGGAGTTTCTTGAGCTCACAGGAGTGCAATAAGTCATAATGTCACTTTGGAAGCTCTGCCTTTCGAACACCTGCACTAATTCCAAGAGAGCTAGTGCTCTGGCTGAATTCCTGGAAGATGCAGGCTGGCTTAGCAACATTGTCGTAAGCAAGCAGCAGTACTTCGCCTCTGAGAAGCAGCATCTGATGCTCCCGGTTTCCACTGTTGCTGAGCTATCAGCAAAAGATCCTGACTCACTGTAAACCTGGATCTGCTGCTTTCACATAGATGGGACAACATCCATACAAAAAAAAGGAGGCAAAAGCTCTGACCTCCAAGCTAAACTCGATGATATTGTTCCCAACACAGCAGAAGCCGGCTTGGGACCATGCCTCATGCATGGCAAGAACCATGCTCCCCTGAAAGGCAGCTGAGTAAAGGCTTGTGGTTCCTAACTGTGCTGGGATTCACAGGTACAGCAATTCCCCCCCTCAACTCACACTGAATTCTGACCCAAGAACTCAAAGACTCATTCTCCCATGGGAATCATATTCCCAAGTCCCCACCCCCTGCATCCTCTGAATAGCTGCACATACGCAGAACCTGAAACCTGACCCTGGTCATTCCTAGAAGTTCAGTAAGACTACTCATACGTACTGCATTTACAGGATCAGGCTAACGGCATAGCTCGTGCATGCATAACTGCACAGTGATATGCAGGCCGAAAGAAATCAGGAGCTGAATTACGGAGCTAGAGGAGCAAAAAGACAGGGCACCAGCAGCTGGCTGGAGAACAGTCGTGGCACATCTCTGACACCAAGGTCTGTCCCATCCATACCACACCCCCAAATCAGAACTTAGATTTCAATGGTCTCAGCTGGATTTATAAAAGAAATAGGACTATCTGTAGAAAGTCTTTCACATTTGCGATCTGCTCAGTACCAGCACAAGTAGAATGTGCACAGGTTAACTACTGATGAATTTTTTCCAGGTATTTGGCATCATATTGGGAAATAGCACTGCAGCACCAGGGAGCTGTCATGAACCTACAGCATTGTTGTCTGTACCTGACCTTAACTGTAAGGCAAGCAATGCATGTCATCTTCCATGCTGTCAGTCCCTTAATATGAGCACAAATACGTTATATAACCAAGGAAAAATTGCTCTACAGCCAAGAGGCACTACAAAACAAGTAATTAAATAGAAGTTTATACTCTAAGCAAAGATGAAACTGCACTCTGTATAAGCTAGAGAGGGGAAAAAAAGAAAAGTGAGGACTTATTGGAGCTCAGAACCCATTTTTCTTTCTTCTCTGCATATATTCCAACATATGTACAATACTAATGCATGCATGTTCTTACTGTCAAAGCACTGAAAATGGTCTATATGTTCTAACAGTCCACATTATGTCAGTGTGGAGCAAAGAATCTCAAACAAATCTAATAAAATACAGACAGAAGAATTATTGTTGCCCAAACTGTAACTTAGAATGGTTAACTTGACAGTATTTTCTTAGAAATGCAACTTGAGCTAATCTTGTATTTTCTTTCATTCTCACCATGTGTTCTGCTGTGCTTTAGAGTTCACCTTTTACTGGAAACTGACCCTCAATTCACAAACTGTCATTTTTGGCAGAAGTCACAGGTACCTCAGATTAACATACGGATTGAAGAACACTGGTGCTTGGTTATGGCTAAGAAATAACTCTCTAAAAATAATAAAATAAAAAAAAATAAAGGAAAATGTGTTTGACAGTTTTTAAAGAGATGTTATTTTTCTGGAAAGTAAGTTGAAATATAAAGGATTCAAATCTTAACTATGAAAATATTCTGCAGCTTTGTTCCTTAACTTGATTTTCCTTGAACAGCTATAATCACATTTGCAAAGTGAAGAAAACACAAATTTGGTATTGTTATTAACTTGGTGAAATATTGGCATTTCAAGATGTCCTTCTGGGGTATTATTTATTGGGAGGATGTCTGTGGGTTTTTCTTCTCACAAGGGTGTTAACAGAAAAAAAAAAAAAATTACGTAATTTCTTTCAAGTTTCCTCATTCCCACTCCCCCGTCTGCCTTCCTTTCAGCTCTGTTTTGTTAATACCTTGGCTATACACAAAGTTACACATCTGCACCAAAACTATGCATCAATTCATGAAGAATCATGGTCATATATATACCCACGCTGGAGAAACATATGGAAAAGCTCTTATCAGTGATAGAGTTAGGGCACTAATTAAATAAGATAGATAATTTTTAGCCTGTGTTTATTACCATACCTCAAAATGAATATATAATCAACGCAGCAATAAAAGAGACTGATTCAAAATCCTCAACACTTGAATTATTTAAATTGTTTTCTCCTGGTCTGTATTTAAACAATATTTTATTGTGTGTTTCCTTAGTTCAGAAAGAACAGCTTCTGCTTTGTTCTAACTTCACCACTTGGAGGATACCCATCTCTAAAGGGAACAAGGTTTTTAACGGTATATCTGGCTTTACCAGGCATCATACTGATTACATTATTTCAGTTTAAAGAACAGCAGCAAGACCAAACAAAACCAACAAAAAAACACACAACCAAATTTGTCCTGAAAAGGTGAAGTTAGTACCAAACAACTGCAGAGCAGCCTTTGGTGAATCATGAATAAGCTTTTATAAATGTCATACCCACAAGCCCTATTTTGGAAAAATCTGTCTCAGTCACATCTAAGGGACCAAATAACTGTGCACAGTATTACAAAGTACAAACAAGCTCAGATCTGCATCCAACACCATATTCATGCCCTATTAACTACTGCAATTGCACAGTCACACCCAGAGCTGTCTGGCTTTACAAGTGACAAGCTTGTATAATAATGTACATTACTAGGCCTAATAGCTAGAGAAATATGAGATATTAAGCTATACTCACCAGTATCACATCATGCTGATTCAGCTTGGTCTGCTTATTAGATGTTTCAGCCCATACAACACACACATACACACAACCACTAAGAATCTCAGCAAGCCTGATTCTTATGCAGTGTGAAAAAGCACATCAGATTGACAGGATGAAACCTTCGAAGCTGCTGGCCTGAGTCAGAAATTTGTCAGTGAAGCTGCGTGGATTGAAGTTTGAAGTCAAAACATGATCCAAAGTTTGTATTTCACTTTTGGAAACAACATAAGCTCCTTAGCCACTCCTCTTAGGGAAAGAAAATGGTCACTGATTTAAAATTTCTTAAACTGATTTAACTTGGAGTTACTGTCCGCGGTCTCTTGACACATGCTGTTGACTGACAGACCCTCTAGAATGCATATCACAAAACCTACAGCCATCATTCAGCCACTATTAACTCCTCAGCAGTCTTTGCCACTTCTGGGGCACCACTGTAACGCAGCTTTCTTCCTGTGGGCTGTACTGGTGAGTGTAGGAGTTATTGCATCAAGTACAGCAGAGTTCTATGAAACTTGCAACAGGACTATCAGCTTAACACCAGTAAGTTTAAAAAAAATATAATCTAAAAAAAAAATGTACACCAAGGTGAATTTATGCTGACACTTTTTTGTTTTAAAAACTGGCTTTGTAATAAACATGTTAAAATCTATATTATACTAATACATGCACACAGAGAACCTCCATTTTGGGTTTAAACTATTCAAGTACCTACTAAGACGAATATACCCTGTTATCTTAAAAAAAAAAAATACACACAAAACCCAACAAACAATGGGAAGTAACAGTCAAATGATTACATTTTTAAATTATAGGATAATTTTTGTCAGTGCAAAGACTTGTCAGATGAACTTATGTTAGTTCTTACAGGCATAAGGGTCAGTTTGAAAAGACTCTGCACCAGATTGCAAGGGTCTGTAACACCCACAGTTTTCCTACCTACAAGAAGAGGAATAACTACTTTTTTTTTTCTTTTTTAAACAGTGATTGGAAACACCTCTCAAATCCCTATACGTCACTTCAAGATCACTGAAAGCACAATTTTATTGTATTTCTTGGCAAAAGAGGTTTATTGGATGCCGTACTTTATTTTGGTTATGAAACATTAACAGGAATGGAAATTGTCAATGTGTACCAATGGGGAAACAGTCTTTGAATGCCAACATTTTTGTTCAGCTCCCCAGCTGACCAGATTTGACAGAGCTTCTCTACAACGCATGGAGCCATGCCAGTTTAAACCAGCTCAGGATATAGCCTTGTGTTTAATAAGTGTCATGTGTCTGATGTTTTAATAAAAGACAATATTCTTTATTACTAAAAAGTTATGCTTGGAATGGCTATCCAGTGATAATATTGCAGCTTTGAGCATTCAGCCTCCTATAGTACATACCCTACCCATGCACTTTCATATCTTCTCCCTGCCCAACTTTAGTTCCCACTGTGAAGAGCAGCAGAAGGCTGATTTGGAAAGAAGTGAAACAGAACCAGGCAGATTAAACTAAATCCCTCACACATGAAGAGTATTAAGATTTATCAAGCTCGTAAAAACATCATCAACCAGAGACTTTAATATGTAGAAGACACATGATAGGTGCTACTCACCGGTGACTTAAAAGCTTATTGGCATTTGCATGCACTGGTAAGCTGATAAAAAGGCAAAGTCTATCTGTGCTGCCAAGACTCCCACTGCTTGGGATACTATAACAACAAAAATATATTTATTTTACATTGGTTTAGTGCAAAGTTTAGGGAAGCAAATGCAAAGACACATTAACAGACAGCTCTGCTCTTTTTTAGTATAGCCAGGTTTTCTATTTCAGAAACTAAGAGTGATGGCCAGCCACGTGGCTCCCAGCACTCGAAGCCAGAGTGGGGAACAAAGTCAAGAATGTAACTAAAGAATAGAAGGATTTTTAGAAGATTTTTATTAATCTGATAAAAGCTCTCAGGTTAAAAGATCATTACATATTACATTTTCGGACTAGTGGAAAGGTTTTTAGTAAGCAACTAATGACCTGTTGTCCAATGGGTTCTTAGCCTGGAAAAGCACTTCGTCTGCCCACTTCAAAATCTGCAGTAAGGTAGATTTCCCTAGAAAGCACAGGGCTGGGGTCCACATTTCCAGTTTTGGCTTTAGATCAGTGTTCCTACTACAATGTGCATCTGCCAGAAGTTTAAGAGTTAAAGCACCCTAATTAATGTCACTAGGTATACACACAGCAATACAGGATAATTGAAGCAATGCTTAAAGTCCATGTAAGGTACACAGGACAGATTTACCCAGTTGTTCAACAGCATTAACAAAATGCAGCATTTTGCTGCTATTAACCAGAAACAATTACAGGTTAAAGCTAGCTGTGACATAGCGGTAGCTAATTAAGGCCTGTTGCAGGCTGGGGAGATGGGTACAAAACATCTGCACAGTCTGAAGGTTTGGCAGGCACTCCTTCTACAAAGGGCTACGAAAACACAAATACTTCAGCTGCTCTATCACTAAAAGATTCTCGCTGATATTAATGGGAGACATTTCAGCAACATTTAGCACCTCTAATTGTGATGACAGTATCTCCCAGAAATCCATCCTCTGGAGGAAAAAATCCTATTAAGGAACAATCCCTGCTATTTCTAATTAATATCTGAACAAACCACTTATGATTTGTTTAGATTGTCCAACAGTGAATTTATCCCGCTAAAACAAGAAGATGCTTTTCAGAAAAATCCTTCACACCTTCTTAATTTACAATTAAAAAAATAAATAAATCTATGCACAAGTCTTTTGGCAATTACAGAGCATCCCTGACCTTATTTGCAGATTTGACATTTCTTGTGACAGGCCAAAAGACATTACGTTGTACACAATCCCAGCAAACAACATGGAAAACTGATGTCCATTTGCACAGATCATTAAAGATTATTCAGCACCCTCATAAGATGAAGTTAATTCTCAATTCTAGCCCAAATTCTAAACAGAATAACTAGATTATGTATAATTACCCTCACCACTTCCAAATGGAAAAGCTCCTACTGGAGTGATTTTGTAATATCGCTTACAACATAAGGGTGAATAGGGTGATAGGCAGAGATTAGTCAGTCTCTACCAAAACACAGCTTCAGAGAGAGCTGTATTTGACTAGTGCACAAGCAATCCCTGCAGGGAGCAGAGCATACAGTACCTTTTGCTCTCTGTACTCTTGACAACGAAGTTCAATATATAATAGTAAAAATATAATCACTATATATCCTGCGTAAGACTGAAGGTACAGGTTTCTTCCTTCATTTAAATACTAATTAATTTTACTAAATCAGGAAGGAATTTGGCCCTCAGTACATTTTATGAAAATTCCCTTAAATAACCTTACTTTAATTCTTAACTGCATATTTAGCTAATCAACCATTTTGTGTCTTATACAAGCTACTCTAAAAACCTCAACAATGTTCATGTACTAAAACCTTCTCTCATCGCCACCACCCCACCCTGCTCCAGAGTGACAAGGAGCCGAGCATACACAGATTCAGTTTGGTGTCACCTCCAGGGGCTGTTTTTCCACAAGAGTCACGTAGACGCTGGTAACTTAAACTCTTTTTATTAAGTTTTCTAGGAAGTGGTTAGACCTTAAGCCATAACTGCAGAAAACCCATGCTTCATCAGTTTTGTGGATAAGGAATTTCATTCTGAAGCTATTAATCAGGCACTTTGCACAAAGTCATTCAGAAAAGTGAAGGTGAGCTTGTCCTTTTCTATAAAAAAAATCTGTAAGTACATCTTGCCCCTCCCCAGCCCAGCTGCTACTCAAGAGGAGATAATGACCTACAGCTCCTACCAGCTACTGTCATACTTTTAGGCTAACCAGTGCAGGCTGCTCCTTTCACATGAAGTCCCACATACAAGCATCTACACGTACGGAAGCATGGCAGCTATTAATAGAAAAGCTATGCTAACTTAATATAACACCAAGTCCGCCTGAATGCAGCTCAATGCAGGTATCATTGTAAAGCAGTCTAGGATGACTGGGAAACAACTTTCGGAATCCCCATAGCCTGGAGTCTCTCTCTGAACTGAACAGTGTTTTCTGAGGAAACAGACCTTCGCAAATGGTTCTATTGCTTCTGCACGACTTACCTTGCATGTCAGAGGAATTTGCTAGTTAAAGTAATTTAGAGATATAAGTAGTTTATCATTGCAGTTAAAGAACACAAATCAGGCAAAACAGTATCTGGAAATCTAAAGCTACCACGAAGCTTAAGTCTGCACCATTAAAATAAAAACCGTCATTTCAACAAATATGGAAAACAAATTATGAAGTCCTCCCTGCACAAACAATGAGACTTTGCAGGAGGGCAATCCCTGCTTTTAATGCTGTTCCCCCTGTTCAACGCCCAAGCGTTTCTAATGGAAATTTTGTTTGCTGTAGAGATTACGATTCAGTATTGTTTTCCAATCACCAGAACATCACCATACACACAGACTGAAAGGGGGCAGTGAAGATTTCTGTTGACGGTTTAATACTCAAGGATGCATACATTTACACAAATATCCCATGAGCTAAGAAGTAAAGCAACATCTAAGCCATGGCTCTGAAATCTGAGCTATGAAACTAATCAATGAAACACACCGTCACCGGGGTATCAGAAGACAACCTACAGAATGAAATGCGGATAACAAACACGATGCACCTGACTTTCAGGAATGGGAAATTCTGGATTAGGTGAACTCTAGCAACAGGTAAAATGAGCAGGCTGTTACCTGCAGGACAAGCTGCTGCCAGGCGGTTGCCAGTGGCTGACCATTGCCAATGTTGCAAATGCTCATTCGGTCTGCTGGCTGATTGGCACGCTCAAGTTGCAAGGAGACATTGCGCCGTTCTTCCTCAAGTGCCCGGGTAAGCCGCTCGAAACGAGCTTCTTGCTCCTTAACAGATGCTAAAATGCTGGCAGCAGACCTGATATCATAGTCATCCATGATTGTTTTCAAATGCTCCTGCCTGTTAACTGACATGGGCAAATGGAAAGGGTTAGGTAAAGGGGTGGGGAGGGCACAGGTCAGAGGTTAAGAATAAAAATGCACATTGTTAGTCACCCTACTAGAATAGCGTTCAATCTAAGAAGCAAATTCCAATGCTCTTTGAAAAGACTTCCTTTCTTTTCAATGATTTGATTTTAAATTAGAAGTAATTAATCTAACGCTTCCCTGTTCAAAAAGGAGAGAAATACATGCCCACCTTGGATAGAATTTATATTTAATTCCTTTGATCTTTTTGCTAAAATTGCTTGACAGAAGTTTTCATCCCTCTTGCAGAGCTAATTTCACTGTGCAAATAGTAATGTACTTAAAAGAATTATATTAAAAAAATAAGACTTAGGAGGGGTGACAAACACAACCTTTCTTGCTACAGGCACTTGCAATTTTTCACTTTATCAGCATAAATGAGAAGTCTAGCATTTTTTAAAGACAAACTTCACAAGAAAACAATTGCATCCATGGCTTCCAAGTGAACAGAAGTCCCCCAGATTTAGCAGATAGTAGCTGAAAATAGTTTTAATTTTGAAATTACAGGAGTACACTGTAATATGGAAAATATTTTTAAATACAGACAGTGCAATTGCAGTTGAAATGTGCTGGATGGTTTCAGCATGGTAGCCAATGAAGCCAATGAAGCAGTCCGTCATGCAGCTGTTTGCTAATAATGTAAATGAAAAAGCCCAAATCAAGCATCTTCAATGGAAAACACACAGGACTGATTGTCTCTCAGTGCAGGGCAAAAAAAATCAGAAAATAAATAGTTGGGATACATCTCCCTCATTTCTTCTCTAGTAGGGTTATGGAGAATTTCATTTAAAACCCTATTTCCCTCTGTATGGTGTGTGCAGCAAAACTCCTCATTGGTTCCACAGATCTATCATTTGAACATCAGTTAAAATGTTTTCATATGAGTATAAAGTCAGCAACGTAATATAAGCTTAAATACTGGCTTCAACAGAATCCTTTCACTAAAGCTAAACAAATGACTAGTTTGCTACCGTGTACTAGTAAACTACTTAAGGCACTTCTGAGCTGAGTGCACAGAGGCCAGATTTTCTTCAGCTGCTGTAATTCAAGAAAAGTTCATACTCTGTGCTAAGAGTTATACTGTCTAGAAATTGTCCCTTCATGTGCAAATCAGGAGCAATACTTCCTGCTGCCACAGAGATTCTTTGTTTTCCCCATCTATTAAGACGGATTTCCATGACCACTGGTGATATTAAACCCTAGTTTCCAGAAGCTTTGCATTTTGTCATTTGGTGCATGCTCTGAATTGATTCATTTTCCATGACTGGAACATTATTTACCAGGTCTTTCTCCTGTGCTGATTCTTTGGTAGCTAATGCTAATGTGGTTACATGCTGTGGTGTTCCCAAAAGAGAGGTGTTAGCTGATATTAAGTTGTATATTTTCAGTTTGATGGAAACTCAGAAGTAACCCTGATGTCTCCATTCTTTGTCATATTTGGTCAAAATCATCCAAGAGGTCCAAAAGACGCTGAAGAAGCAGTACCAGACCCCAAAACAATGATATATACTTTGATTTCATAGGAAATAACCTGCCATAAGCTCTGCAGCTCAATGTTAACTCCTAAACAGTTGCTTTTGAAAGGAATCAGGATGGTAAGAAATCATGTTGCAAGGACTACTATGTATTAATTTCACAGTGTTTATTTACCACCATGATTTAGCCTTTCATGCTTTCATACCGGTAAGCAAGTGTTATACAATCTAAAGACTTTTCTTATTTAAGCTTTGACTAAATTCCTATTGAGAATCTGAAAGGGAACCAAAAACCACCAAAGGATTTTCCAGATGCCACATCCTAGTCAAACATAGACCAAGCTGTCAACTTCAGAGATCTTCCACTGAGAATCTTATTTTGCAATGCTAGTTTATCAACAGACCACAAAACCATCACTGTGTTATGGTTTCTGCAAAGGAGATTCACCACCATCTAGAAGGACAGCGTAACTCAAGAAGTGCATGCAATGCAGGACGGTACTGCATGACTCACCTGCTACATCTCAGCATGATTTAGCCCTGGCACAGCTACGCATAAACACAGCCAGGCTTTCTGGACCTAAGCTGGCTCACGTGCAGCCTACTTGCGTGTTTCTGCTTTTGTGCTTCCCTGCTTTGCACAGATGGAGACAGCTCTGTTTGTCGTCCTTCCTCTCTGGAGTGCAGACATGCTCCCAGGATCCTTCAAGGGAGACTGAAGGAAGGGGGACTGCACAGCCCCAGGCATGAGCCGTGTTTTGGGAAAAACACATGTGGGGGTTGGGGTGGGGGACATTTCTAAACACATATTCCAAAAGACAGCTACCTGACTACTAATTATCATGGCCTTCATGCTACAGCAGAGGAACAGCCTGACTGCCACATAAACCCAATCCCACCTTAGATGAAGGGAAGCTCCAGGCCCAAGGAGAATCAATCAGAATGGGCCAGGGATTAATTAATGGAGAGATGCTCCTGAGAAGCGTTGCAGAGCAGGAACTCAGGTTTCCTCAGTCTCTCTCTGCAGGGGCCCACCTTTCTCAGCCAACTATCCATGGAGACCTCAGAGGCCAAACTAGCTTGGCTAACTAAGTTAGGTGACAGAATTAGAGGGAAGAAGATCCTAAGGGATCAAAGGTACAAGTCACTGCAGAAGTCTAGGACAGTCATGGCTACCTCTCTCTATAAAATGTGAGCATACTAGAGGTGGAATCATTCTCAGATTCACATCAAAAAGAAATGACTTTAGCTACTACCCCCCAAAAGTCCAACTTCTCTACTACAGCTGCATTTTTTTTTCTTTTCCAACAGTTGACAATGTATTGAATAAAGTTTAAGAGCTTTAAGTGGCTTGTACTTTCAAGGCCTAGCTCAGAGCAGATGAGGGTGCTGGGTCCATTCTCAGCCTGACAGTGGGAAAAGCTCTGGCTTTCTCAGTTCCAAACTCGGAGGCTGTATCCACATGTTCTCTCCAGCTGAGCCCAGAGGCCATGCCAGCATAAGGAATAGTCTGAACTCCACAGCCATTCCATAGCTGGTACTGCGATGACATGTAAGGTATAAACTATTGTTCCTTTCATCCAACTTCTTGTGTATCTACTCAAGACCAACAGTCCCTTTTACAAACAAAGAATCTGCATTAAATGGGAAATACTACATGGAAGAGAACTGAAACCCTACATGCAGAAAGATAAAAATACCACCCCATTCTTCCAGCTCTCTTAAATGCTAGAGGCCCAGTGCAGTACAGCCATGTGCAGTGCTCCCTGTGCACAGATGAGAAGGACTCAGTAATGCTACTCAGTAGCAGGGTCACCTCCTCTTGCTTACTGTAGGTAGTTCGTCCGATAAGCCAGGACCTCTATTGTTTTCTCCAACCTCTACTATGCCAATCTGTTATAAGCATTGCAGAACAGTACTCCTCCAACGTGCAGTGTAGCAATCCTTGAGCTTAAATTTTATCTTGGATGTATTCGTACCAGGTGAACCTTTGACAAAGCTCCAAGGCAGGACGAAATGCTTCTGTTGTAAGTGAACAGATCAGAAGACCCCTATGGAAATCCTAATAAGTAGTGGATTTTAGGCTAATAGAATTTCCCTCAAGAGAAAAAAAAATCCACAGGTCAAAAAATGGCTTATATGTCACAGTGGTAAGCCCGTATATACACAACAGAAAGAAATAAAAGCAAAGTATAGAAGTTTTCAGCATTCCTCCAGGTTTTTCACCTCAGGAGAAGGTCAGAACTGAGCTCTAATAGAAAGTTATCGCTGCAGAGCTAATCATGTGTGCTGTACCCATCTACTGTGTTTCTTTATGGAGACCAGAGTTTCACCTCAAAAGAAAAAAACACTATAAATTAATCTGCCTTTGGTTAAACTTCAGTGTAAGGATTTAGAAGAACTCCCACTTAAAAGAAGAAAATAATCGAACCTTACCTGACAATATGTAACTGCAAACATCTTTTGTAGTACCTTCAGATTATTCAGGCAATTCATTGTCTGCAGCTAAAATAAGTTTTTCTCACCTGTGACTATGAGATGGGATAGCTGTTATCTTTTGGGTACCCAAGCAGCTGGATATTTCTATGTACTAACTTCAAAACGTGAATCAATTCGGAATGCAGGAAGAAGATGGCAGGATGTAAACCACAATAACTAAATTCAGAAAAACACACTCCTTTCAGAATATATATTGCAAGTTTCTGTTCCAGGGAAGAGTATTACCAACAGCAGCATGTAAAACTGACAAACACCTCCTCTAATACTGATTCTGAAGCAGTAACAGCTTGAATAATAAAAGCTGCAGTTGATGACTTAGCTGATGTATAACTTTCAAGTCACATTCTGAGAATAAGACGAAGATCCCGTTCTGAAAATTCTTAATGAGGTGTAAGAACTTGATGCCACACATGAGAGATCCTAGAAAATTTGGGTTCTATAAATGGTAAAGCTCTCTAGAGAGCTATAGAGATCTCCATGCAGAAAATATAATGTTAACCTCCTTACAACCATAAATACTGTGGTTCTTTCCTCTGTGCAAAGAAAAACATAGGCAGAAAATAAACTGTATAAATTTTCAGATGTACAATTAGTGACCATTAAAATCCTAATTCCTATGCAGAAACAACAGCAGGACCAGTAACTGCCTTTTAAGAACAGTTGGACAAAGACCGACTTCTGCATTTCAAATGATTTATTAACAGATAAATACGTGCTTGCTGTTGATTGCACTCCCAATTATTTACCCAGGGTTTCGACAATTTACATTATCAGCAGTCTAGACCAGAGGAAGAAAATAAAAGTACTGACTCATGAGTTACTTATTCAGGCTGCCACTTGCAATTTGCTACAATTTGTAACTAAATTAAAGTGCATTGAAAAGCCTACAACTAGATGAAAATATTAGACCTATAGCAGCCAGGTAAAGATTATTCCTTAGGCTGCACTTCTAAACACAGCAAACGCTTGTCTACATGGTATCAAAGGCTACGCTGACAGCAGCGACTCTTCTCCCTTCTGCCTATGTGACTCTAAATATATTATTGTGTTGCATTAGACTTAGAGCAAAGACAATCTATTTTTTCTGACTGTTCATATAAAGAACTAATGCATCAAATGGCCTCCTGTAGGTCCATACAGCTTAAGTGCTCAATAGGGATGAACACCACCCCTGGGCGAAGAGGCCAAAATCGGGGCCTATGCACAGCTAACACCCAAACTCATGACCAAGTTTGAAGGCTCTTAGAAACATTAATATGCCTAGGGTTACTTGGTCCTCTGCAAAAAAGTCAGTGAGCTCTGCACGCTAATTTTGCTAGTATAGGATGTAGCTGATGGTCAAGAGCTGTCAAGAGAGCCTTGTGACTAAGGGGATAGAGTTCTGGGAGCTTTGGGCATCTAAATCCTAACAGTTCTGGAGAATCTCTAATCCTCTGCACTTCTCAAAGTATTCTGCTTTTGTAAGGCAATCAGGTTCTTGAGTGAGCTGGATTTGAAGAGAGGAGCTGTGCCCACCAGTCAGCCACAGAACATTGCAGAGCCTTCTCTCCGGGGGAGGGGAAGTGCCTCTCAAAGCACACAGGAAATTTCTCAGGTCCCATAGTCTGAATACTGAGCACAGAAATTGCTCTCTCCCAGCCCAACTCAAGTCCACTAGGTCCTACTAACAAGAGATGGTACTACAATGAGCAACAAGAAGCTTGTACATATAGCAAACTGGCAGCTGTAGGAGCAAAATGAAAGCCTGTGAGCATGCATGGGAACAATAGCTATGTGCTTCTACAGGGAGGAAAGCCATCAGAATAAAAGCAAAAGCGGGACTAAAATAATCTGTGGAACTGAAGCATAGCACATGCTAATAATATTTCACCCTAAAGTGCTACAAAAGATGAGCAGCACAAAATGACTGTTATCCCCCATGCCATATCAGAAAGCATGCAGAGAAAAACAAGCAAGATACACACCTAGTGGATTACTGGGGTCTGAATGTCAAAGATGCTGTGACATCACCCGCTAAGACTAGAAAAGTATTGACAAAGTAGGACAGCAGCCTCAAGCAGAACCAACTATAAGAGAGAAGAAAAAGAAGACAGAGTTAGTTAACAAGGTATTACAGCCTCTTCTGCTCACATTTGTTTCCCATGTTCTCCTTACTTTGTTGTATAAATTATTTATCATAGATAATTACTTATCATAGATCATTTATGATACTGTTTTGTTCCTAACAGGGAATAAAAACAAACAAAATTCAAAGAAGGCAATCTTGAGACTGCTAAAGGAAAGGAAGAAAAAAGTTAGTCTGGTTTGTTACCAGCAGTCAATAGTTGTGTGCTCTAAAACTGGATATTGCAGCCAAACATTTTAGAACACAGAAACCTAACATGAAGCTCTTAGAAATAATAGTAATTATTTAGGCACACAACTTTAGGCCCCCTGTTTTACGCATGAGCCCTGAAATGGCTCAAGATTGTTTCATGGATACTTGTCAGAGAGGGTAAGTTCATTTCTGAAAGATGCACACAGCACAATAGTTTGCAACTGCTTTGTTTATTCTCCCTGTTTGTAATCTAATCCTATAGGAAACGCTAGTGAAAGTAGGCTCTTGGATATTAGGTCTTCTGTTTAGCTCAGTAAATCTTGGACTTGTTTTGTCATAAAACATTTAGCATGGAACTTCTCTGGGTCAGTGGTTGCAAATTTAGTACCTGTTTTTGCTGGATAACATACAGAATAGAATCCATTTCACAAAGGCATGGTTCCATGAAGCAGCATATCCAGTTTTAAGCCACCACCATGTAAAAATGCTGCAACCACATGGCACGAATGCAGAGCCAGTACAAACTCACTTTGCTGGTTCAAATATTTTAGAACACTTTCAAAGAGTAATTTTGCCCCAGCAGATTTTATGCTTGACCAGGTACTGTCTGCCTTCTTGATGCCAGCATAAACACTGTTTCTTATGTTTTGGCTAAAATACCAGAAATACGATCCTTTCTTTGCACTGATTCAATCTCAAAAGGCACGGAATCACCACGTGAAAAAAATCATTTTCTTTAAACTAACAGAAGTACATTCTGTGCTCAAAACTTACTAAATTTAACAAAACTGTGCAAAGATACATCCAAAGATGAAAGTCAGGAGGCAGAGTGAAAGATTAATTCTGAAGTAAATGACCCTAGGGAATAAATTAAGCATAATTCAGTTTCTACAGACAAAAGAGTAACGTTGTGCAAAAATAAATGCATGTTAATTGTAACAAAGTCCAAATAAACTGCTTCTCAGACCTTATGGCGAAATCTGTCTTGGGCCTGGCTCTTCTCGTTGCTGCTCTGGTTGACTGAGTTCTAATCTGACCCTTACGTGACAATCTCCACCAATGAATAGCAATGAGGAATTCACAAAGAAAGCTATTTCAATATAGTTCTCTCATGGGCACAGACAGACATACTGTGTTGTGTCAAAAGAAACAAAAAAGGCTGGTCAGGGTTTTTTTTGTTTCTTTGGACAGAAGCAGTCTGTGAAACAAGGCTTCAACTAGGGAAAGAACAAGGGAAGAGGAAATGCTAACAGGAAAGCTGCTTGAGAAGGAACTTGGGATCTTAAGAGCATAGCAATGAACAAACACTACAGCCCACCAGTTCTATTATTACAGAAAAATGTCCATGTAAAATATTTGAGATTTTACATCAGTAAGAAATTTCAATCAGAAATCTAGCAGGAATCATTTTGTAGAAATAAGTACGTTCTGCAAACAAATTTGCAGAACAGCATCTACAGTCTGGCCTTAGCAACACCACCAAAAAGAAACGGGACACGCACACATCACTGCCTGCACGATGCAGACCCAGCACTTCACTCACTATAGAACTGGCTCTGGGCAGCAGCACCAGAGTAACTCAGATCTTACTGTTATAACAGTTATGGTTAACAGTTATTGGGCTGCCTGCTATAATCCAATCCATTAAAGAGAATTATTAGACAAATTAACCTCTTAATTAAAAGCACCTAAATTGTATTCTACTAACTTACAAAAGATATGATTCCCAGCAAAACAGACAGTGCGTGACTTGGATAATCAGGTTTTAAAACATCTTTTAAAGAAGGCGTTTGTCTAGTGAGTGGGGGACAGGGAAATGGTGTTCTTAAGCTTTGTTTTTTTTGGGGGGGCAGAGGGGCCGGGGGGGATTTATTTTACACAAAGCTTATAGACACATGAAAACACCAACAGATACATATGCAGGAAAGCCCTGGGCAGGTCACAACATCTCCTTATTGGTTCGTCCAGCTACAGCCTCTCTGGTGGTAGGTATTCATCTTTGTAAAGCAACTGAATGGCCTTGATCAAAGAGGTTGTGAGTAGTATTTATTTATATAAATTATATTAATTGAAAGCATTTCTTGTGTCTTTCCTATACACAGGATCTCAAAGAGAAAAACTAGTACACAGAACCAAGTACTCCTGGTATACAACTTTGCTGGCAAAACTGCTTTTTCCATCACAACTGTAATTTGCCTGAACAAAGCAAATTTTACAGTTCTACTAACAACTTCTATTTGCAGCCATAATCATTAGTGCAGATATCACCTTAACTGTATTTTTAAATACAAAAATTTCTTATATCTAATCTCGCTTGGATTCACCAGTGCACGTTTAAATTATACCAGTCATGGTCTTTCTACACCTTCCCTGGGGAAATGATTCATGACTTCAGCAGAGTTTGCTACTAGATTTTTTTTTCTGGTTTTCCTTCCAAAATTTCATGCAGTGTTTTCATGGCTCGGTGATACAGTGTGCCTACACAGCTTTAATTATACTGTAGCTCAATTTCTTTAACACCCCTTCAGCACAGCTTACTACTACAATTTTTTCTAGTTTTCTTTCTAAAATTTCATGCAGTGTTTTCAGGGCTTGATGATACAGCATGCCTACATGGCTTTAATTATACTGTAGCTCTGTTTCCCTAATAAGATACGTTTCTATTGCTACTGTATACTCCCAAATGGAAAGGAAAATAAATTAGAGCAATACAGAACACCTTTATAACAACCACATACATACAATAGCATAAATAATTCAGCAAACTATTAAACTTCAAATTGAAATATTTTTACAAGGGTAATTTTTAAGTAAATGTTCTAGCCTATGATTAGTTTTACCCAATATAAAAATTTCCATTTCATCTTGAAATTTATCATTTATAGCCCAGAAGAGCATGACAGCACCTTTCTGAAGAAGAGCTCTTGCTCTTCGGGACCTACGAACTTGCCTACACTGAGAAAGCTCAAGCCTTCAATCAGAGAGCATTCGTTATGCCACACTTCCCTCAAAGATCAGTGTTTGTGTTAATTAAGCATAAAATAACACAGCAAAGTGGCATCATGTTACCTCACACTTACTAAGTGTCCACACTAAGGTTTAATGGGGTATGTGATAGGCTATAAATTCACACTGTGCACTGTAAATTCTCTGTGTAAATAAACCCTCCTCCTATATTTTCAAATGAGTTTCCAGGTTAAATATATATTTATTTAATCTTGTACATATCAAAAGACTGAGCAACGTAGCCATGGCTAAATCCTGACTTCAGTACGAGTCTGCATAACTTGAGTGTGACAGTTAAAATCCTTTGCTATTGTTCTATCTCAATGAGTGTTAATTCCGTCAAATTCAGCCAAGACCATGGAAATACTAGCATCATAAATCATTTCATTCCCTACATAAAAAGAATCACTGATTTGCACAACTTAATTTCTGTTTATCTATTTTACGCAGGCAGCATTTGGGAGACAGCACTTTTTTTCTCCCATATCAAGAAGCCAAGTCTGGAATACGAATAGCAAATTTGCTGCTTCTCAAACCTCTGACACCTTTTCTTCTTGCCTTGGAACTCTGCAAGCATGATTGCTACCGGCTTGATTAGTTCACAGGGCAATCACTTTAACGCCCTAGAACACATGCCATTGCATCCTAAAGCTGCTTCATGTCATTGATTTTTGAAAGGTCTCCCCAACTGAAATCAATAAGGAGCTCTACTTAAAAATGGATTGCACTTTGTGGTCCTTTTCTGATTCATGTATATGCAGGTTGCAGAGTATTCTCACAGCTGCCTTTAGCAGAAGCTATAGGTACTGAGCTTCAGCACTTCCTCTGACCCCAATCCAATTCTCACTGACATCAATATATGCTTTAACCTCTGTGCTTCCACTGTGAGCACAAAATCCGCAGCTACCTGTGCAAACTTTTACTTAGTACAAAATTCCAATTGAAAATTGGAATACAAATAGGAATAGGAATCCAATAGAAAATCACCATTTTACCAGAATACTCTCTTCCACTCAGCTAGGAAAAAACCCTCAAGCAGTGCAGCTTATGTGAATGCAAGATAGCATCAGGCATTAAATTAACTATCAGTGCACTGCATACAAGCTATCTGCATAGGATTGTACTGATGGACTTGGTCTGATCTCAATTTCAATAGAAATACTTTGTTAATAAACTGCACTACCTCGCCAGGCTACCCTTGCAAGCAGTGCCACCAAAAATCAGTAAAGTCTATTCTTGGAACAGGGCTACTTCAGTAAGAAAAAAAAAATCAAGATCAAAAGCAGCATATTTCATAACTTCACTCTTTAGCTCTTCTGCTAGTATTTTGAGGCTTCCCTTCATCAATTTAAAGTCCAGCTTGGCCATACATAAGCCCATCCCATGAACAAACTGTGATTACACTACGTAATTACTTCCACAGAATACTTAAAAGATTTTGCCAAGCAATACACAACTATCCTCATTTTTCTGGCCTCCAGATTTTGAGTTTTGGCCAAAGGGCTTCCATTTGAAGAGAAAGGCTACTTACTGATGGCAAGGCAATCTGAAGCTGTCTGTGCAGTGAACTACAGCTGAGAACAGCCATATATTTACAACCATTACATCTCCATTTTGCAAAGTGCAAGAACATGAGAGTTGGTGGGTAGGCAGCGATTTCCATTGCCAGGCCAGTTTCTCATTAACAGAATGGAACAAGTGAAATATTACAGCAAGGCTGGAAAATCTTGCAGATGGTCATAATCATCCTTTCATAACTGATATTATTGTGGTGTCTTCTAACAGCGACAAAATAAATAACAAAATGGCAGGCAACAAAGATCAGGACAGCTAGGCAGTTAAGCAGATCAACAGCCTGCTTCATCTGTTCCAAACACTACAATAACAGTGGCAGCAGACAGCGTATTTAAACGAGCTGACATTAGTTAGAAAATGGTCATTTTGCTACACAGTTTGAGAGGAGAGGGAAAAAATCGAACCGTGACCCCACAAAACAGTGAGTGTTTAAGCTCAGCAACAGATGTGTCAAATGACTTATCCCAACCATGAGGAGTTAATTGATGCTATAAATAGTACTCTGAAAAAAAAAAAATCACCAACAAAACAAACCACTTAACGCTTGTATCCAAAGCACACAATCTAGCTTTGCTTATCTGTAAAATTATTCTCCTTTTGTAAAAAATAAAAAAAAATGTGGGCTTGGGTGCTTTACATGGAGATAAGCACAGAGAGATAATTTGATTTCAGGCTATTGAGAAATTTCCTTCCTTTTATGTTTCAGAAGAACAGGGCTGCATGCAGCTAAATGAGATCCGTAGATTACAGTAGAAGAAAGGCTAATAAAACTGCATAGCTACATTCCTGGGTAATAACAAATGTTTTGTAATTCTATGGCTCTGATCTCAAGGTTTATGAGGGCATTTCCCATTAATGCTTTTAAGATTAATGCAAATAAACGCATCAAAAGGAAATAGATCTTTTAACCCACCTGAATCAAATACTTAGTATGTCTCTTAGTATTTTACTCCAATAAACAAACTGCCATGGCTAGGAAAAAATCACAATTCTGGTGTTCAAAGCAAGCATCTTCCTGTGGTTTACTTGTGGCTTTCAGGAGACAAAACAAACAACAAAAAATAAACCCTCTCCTGTTTTGCTGAACATATATCTAGTTTAACTCTCACTGTCATATCTATTGGGTTGTGTGGCTTCTGCATTGCCCCAGAAGGGAACTGAAAACATTAGTTTAAACAGGGAAGAAAAAAATGTCAATGTTCATGTTTAATTCTTGAAGGTACTAAATCAACCAAATTTTATTAGCTGCTGCTTACCAATCAATCCTAGTGCATTACTCCCCCATATTTCAATCTTACTAAAACCAGCCAGATTTAGACCTTACATTGCTTTAAACCAGGAATAGTATCAACGAAGAGGAGATTAATACAATACATAAAGAGGGAAGGAAAAGAACGAGGCCCACTAGCTATAATTCTCTCCAGTAACATCTGTCTCCTTCTCAATCAAGTATTTTTTTTCACCAAGCTAAATTTGGAAGCCTGAGGCACTAAGAAAACCTACTCTGTTAGACCAAAACTATAGATCTGTTTTCCGTAATTGTATGTGCAGATTCAAAGGTGGCATCGATAGACCCTTCACTGTTTCAGCATCTGTAAATTTAAAATGCAATCCAAGTTCCTTTTACCCTTGTAAGTTTAGGACATAAACCAAGTTTGTCCTGGTTAACACCGCAGCTTTTTAGTGTTACAAGACAAACATGCATCTGAGCATAATAAATAATATCTGAGCAAAATAGAAGTATTGAGCTCATCTGATGTCTCGAATAATCATCCAGTTCATGCATAAACATATAAAGGCAGGAAAAACAGATACATTTTAATGACAGTCTCAAAGAGACTCATCATTCCATATGATGGATTTTGGCATGTAACAGCTCTAGCACTGCCAACCGAACAGTCTTTGTTACACATGGCAAAACATCCTGCTCTAGAGCCTTGCTGTCTGAGTGGCAGAAACAATGTCACAGGAACTGCCAATTAACTTCTCTGTCTTCAGGTGCAAAACATTGTCGAATCTTCAAAGCAGAAATCTTTTATCACTCAGAAACATTTTCTATTCTATCTGACAAGCATATTGGCTTCTTTAGGGTGGGTTATGCTGGCAGCCAAAATAGCCTTCAGAGACTAACGTTCAGGACTTGTCTTGTTCATATCATCGGGTGAATCAAGGAGCCATAGTAACCCCATTGATTAGCCCAGACTCAAAACGTTCTTTACTCATTTAGATCTTTCACTTGCATGAGACAGAAATGCAGTGCTGTGCTTAGTCTGCAAAGTGTTACATTCATCTATTTATCAAAAATGATTTTTATTGCATCACTGTAAGTAGCAATTTTCACAGCTAAGATTGATTCTTTACTGTAAGAGCTTTTTACACACCAGCTTATAACTCCATCAAAATTTGAACATTTGGGCTGAAGTTTTCCCTGATAGGTCTTTCCTTCAGGCTTAATTTTTCTTTTAGGAAAACTTCAGCTAGAATAATTTGACTGTTTTTCATATCATTTAAAAAAATAAATAAAAAAGTGCAAGTTTTTTCCACCAGTGGCCTAGAAGACACAGTCAAGCAACTTGCTATCAGCAGCAACCCTACGGCTGCCAGCACAGTGCAGAGATACGCAGTCTCTATTGTGCTCTGTATGAAGCTCAAAGGTTGGCAGAGGTCACCGTAGCTTGTAACTAGCAACGTAACACCCATATTGAACCTCCAGCTATTTTCCTTCTTACCTGTTCCTCCTTTCCTGCCTATAAAACCTGCTCCAGATTTGCCCTTATCATAGGCCTCCACCAAGACTCCATTTACTCTACTTCTTCTGTGTCGTTGCTCCTCTTGGGTCTGCAGTTCAAAAAGATGAACGGAAACTTGATGCTTTTGCTATTGGCATCCGAGTAAATAGGAAGTGAGTATCTGAGACATGGAGCAGATGAAAAGTAATGCAATATGTATGGCCCAGAATACAAATTAAGGTCTTCAGATAACCCTAACTGCACCATATCCTAGTTTTTGCAACTTACTTGCAACACTTATAATCTAAGTGTCTTCATTGCTAAATTCTATCCCATCATAGCAATGAAGAATCAAAAAGCCTTAAAAACAATCACAGCCCCAGGAAGAAGTGATATAGATAGCTTTTACAAATGGCCTGCTGAACACAGTAAAGATTTTTTTTTTCTGTTCTCCTAATTCAAGACAAGAAATCCAGTAGATACAACTGAACACTCTGCTACCACACATGCAAAAACTATCGATAGCAAAGGTGGTAGAGATCTCTGCATTTAATTCTTTTCTAAAATAGTAGAAACAGTTGTGCATCACAGCCCTAAAGTCATTGAAGTGCATTTGAGTGCTATGCTTGAAGGTACTTCTCTTGGCTGCCTACACGGACTCAAGAAAGCATCCGATACAACCGAATTTTGGCTTGAGGTTGAGCCTAATACAAAAATCAGTTGGAATTGGGGAAAGTATTGAATTTGGGGGGGCGTGAAGGGGAGACGTTATTGAATGGGGGGGGGCACTATCAATTGTCTTTTGGAAAGGTTGCTTTCTTCCATATAGCTATAATTAGTCACTGACCTTGTCCCTTCCAAGGCATTTCTTCTTTTGTATCTTTAACTAAATCTCAAGGCTTTTTGTAGTTTATGTTGCCCGTCAATAATATTTCCTCTTTCCAGGAATGCACTTATCACTATTGCCTAATTACAGTTATTTGAATGCAGAAATAATTCTTCCAGATCATTAAATATCTTCTCCAAGAAACAACTTTCTATTCAAACATCCCTTTTTAATAAACATTCTGCTGATGACTGCTGAGTGGGAAAAATTATAATTTTGCTTTAACTGTCTAGGCACTTCAAATATTTAAACAAGTTCCCTCTTTCATATCACAATCTTGCACTGTATAAGTAGAAATATCTTCCAGCTATAATAAATACTTTTAACTTAGTTTATTAAGATTATATAAGAGATAAGTAGCAAAGAATTCAGACAGCAAGTACAATGTAATCTCTGTTCAGAATCCTTCCCACAAACAGCTTAGCAACTTTATATGGGCTATACACACACCTTCAGTTTTGACTTATATAAATGTGACAATGTTCAATCTAAAAAAATGAAAGACCTTTATAAAAAATTAGTAACATGGTACCTCTAATTCAGAGGATTATTTTAGATGAATGCTTGGCTAAAACTACAATCCACCTACACTGAGAAAAATAAAGCAGTACACAGAAGGGAGTGATATTTCAGGAAAGCAAACAGTACTGTAACATTTAATCCCATTATTCACTGCCGAAGCCCCAGGATTAAAACCAGACACATCAAAGTACTGAGGTGAAGTCACAGCAGCTGAAAGTGCTTGTGGTCATCCTCAAAGCAACCAGAAGATTGGCCTTTTGATCTCAGGAATGGCTTAGACATAGTTGGCAGGGTGGGAGCAGAGAGCAGGAGACATCTTAAGAGTGTGACCCTTACTGCAGAAAGAGATGGGATGCACGACATACTCACACAGACTTTAATCTAGCTTGCTCAGGTACAGAAAAAAAATCAGGAAAGTAGGAGCACAAGCTGAGAACAGGCTAGCAAGTGTCCACCTGCTGTAAATGTAGTTGAAGGCCAAAGTGACATAGTAGGAGACACTTCCTGCCCTGTCAGGGGGAGAAGGAAACTAAATGAGGACTTCCATGGTAGAACAAGAAGAGAGACATCGATCAGAGATAGTGTGGAGCCCCAACAGAAATACTGTCATCCCTCTTTTCAGTAAGCAACGACAGAAATGTTGTCACCTAGCACTTAAATTTCACCCTCACCATAGACAATACAGAATTACAAAGGTTCCTGCGTAAGTTCCACAGTTTTAATATTTATCACCTGACCCCTACTTTAAAACCAATTTTAGTAGGCCTTCAACAGCATGAATACTAATGAATTTCTGAGAGGTGTAAAGATAATATAAAAAAAGTGCAATGGTTTAAGAAAATACATAATGACAAAGCAACAGATTACTCAAGAGAGACTCTGTAAGCAATTACAGAAACATTATACCTTTTACAGTGTTCCTTTCTTGAACTGGCTTTAAGATAGAAATTCTCCCTTGGTTCAATGACAGCTCTGCCAGAGAAACAACGAAACACAACAAAAAAAGACATTCCATCTGGGGGGTTAGGAAGAGAGGGGTATATTTAAATAACTGATAACATTTACCTAGTACAGGGGAAACTTATTAAATGTACCTTCTCTTGACCTCCCTTCCCTTCCTGAGTCATGCTGTTGTCCGAAGTAACACAAAAGTGTTGTAATCTATTCCACCATTACCTGAGAACCACAAAATCCCACAGCACAGAAAGGAAGCTCGATAGGAAGAGCTCTTTTGGCTAAGGAGCTATTCTAATCCTCTTGGTTTCTGTCCCAGCACCACCCATATGTCCATGATCAAACAGTTCCCAACTTAGAATTTAATCCAAAGTATATTTAATTTCCTATTGATTCATAGATTTAAAAGTAAAAAATGCTTCCTTCATAAGCACACATCATAGCATTTTCAGCCATCCAGGCCTAAATACCATCTAGTGACTCTAAAAATGTCAACTGTGGCTACATAAATACATCTCATACTGTTTGACATTTTACCTTCTAGCAGCAGGAAATATGAGAAATTAGGACAGGAAGAAATTCACCTTTGAAATTCACCAGAAATTCAACACTTTTCAAGATCTCCCTCTTAGTTTGAGCTTCAGGTTGCATTCTCATTACAGCGTTCCTTACCCCAGAAACTTCTCCTACAGATTACAAACAGGATGCTTTGTCTCTGATTCCCAGGCTCCTTCCCTGTTCATGAGACCAAGAACATTCCGAGTAGCTGATTCCTGCAGCTTATCCTTTCATAGCTCCACTCAGGAAGGAAAATTTACCTACAGAAACAGACACTGTCACTCCCCTTCCACTTGCAGCCTGCAACTTGGCTTCACCATTAGACCCTTTCCTCCAGCCCTCTTTTGGCTGGAAAGTACACCAAGTCCAAACCCAGGCGGTCAGTAATGAGAAACACTTCAGCCCTTCAGACTCACTGTAACTAAACAGCTGCTAAAACAAAATTATATATTTCTGAGATAACATAAGCATTTCTTTGAGTCCTGATTTCTTTTAGTGTTTTTCGCATAACAAGAATACGACGACCTCCTCTGTGTAGGTGAATTTTGTGTATTTTATTAAAATATGCTCCATTTTAAGAAATGAAGTAATTCGTGATTTACGTTTAGTGCCACCTGGAGCAGCCAAAACCTACTGAAATAATACCTTGCTTGATTTATCCTTCCTCCTTTCCCACCCGTATTTTTTCTTTTAACTGTCAAGGTCAAGAGGACAAGCGGCCTAAGGCATTTGTCTTCAATTGGGACATCCTGGTTAAGACCCAGATCCACTGTAGCCTGCATGTATGGCTGGGGGCTATTTAACCTTTTTGTACAGCATAATCTGGGAAGAAACTGCATTCTCCTACTTCACAACATCTTATTAAATTTATATACAAAATATCATGAGGTATCAGGTACTTCAGAAGAGAAGCACCCACATTATTACCAGTCGTCTTCTAGTGAAAAAGACGTATTTGTATATTCTGAAATTTATTGTTGATTATCAGGAAGACTATTTGTTTTTTTCAACAGAGATCTGTTTTATTTTATTCTTTAAACAGATTTTGTGTGAAAACACACAATAATTTAAGCAACTAGAAAGTTTAACAATTAACACTAGTAACACTAGTAACATCGACCTCTCCACAAGAAACGTGACCACATTGCTTCCTGGTCCCTTTCTTTCCAATTCACATTTGAGAGATTTATCAGATAGAACAGGAGTCTTAAGAGTTTTAACTAAAATTTAATGGCTATATACTTGCAATTAAAGGCATAAAGAATCACAGTTTCTTTGCTACAAAAGATATCTAGAAAACTTACTCTTTTGCTAGGATCCTCTCAAAAGTCTCTGCATAATTTCCACCTGCAGTGAGACTGAACTCTCTGATGTTAGAATAAGTTCTGAGAAAATTGTGACAAATTTTCATTCTTACTTGATTCTACTTTATTTTTTTTATCCTCCCCATAATGCAGTGTTTTCAGCCCCTTGTATTCTACACAGCATCACCCTCCTAACAGGCTGGCCAACTAAATACTTGCTCCAGACTAACATAGTTGTAAAAGCAAGTTGACTCTGAATTGGATCCTTTTTAGAACCTTGATGCAAAAGATCCAGATTAATATATAACTGTAAGGCAGAAAACAAAGTCATTACTTGCTGAACACATCACTTTGCTAACACATAATCTATCCACAATCTATCCCACACAGTTGGGGTTATGCCAATATTTTGCCAGAATTAGCTAAAAAGTAAAATAAATAAAGCCAGCAAAGAGGTACAACAGATGATCAAGGCAAGCCTGGAGGTGGCTGCATCGCCCACATGACACATCCACACTATGGGTGACACAAAGATGGAGCTGAGACAGGAGCTCAGAACCACACGGGCTACCTACCTCCTCTTGCAAGACAGACGCTAGCCTACCTTGCCTCTTGAGGATATGGCAATCCCTAAGGTGCTTCCTGGGCTATGGCAAACAACCGGATAGGCTCATGCTGACAGATCATGCCGTTGTTATCACATTTGTAAAGGGCCCATACGACTGACATTGGGAAAACAAGTATTAGTTGAATAATGGCAGATGCCAGCTGACAGTTTGAGCCCCAGATCATAGAATCACAGAATCCTGGGAAGCCTGGAGCTTGCTGAGGCTCATGGCTATATTGCAAAGTCCCTTCTTTGGTCCTTGGTTGCTCACATCTGACAACATGGCTTGCACCACAGGGGAGAAGGGAAAAAAGCACCAGCTTGGAGCATGTGATATTTAATAAAACACAACCTGTACTCCATTATATAAACACTGCTTCATTCCAGCGATATACTTTTATCATCAATTTTAATCAAATGTCTTATAGCTCTCAGATAAGGTTGAAAAATAAAACCAAACTGTAATACCTTCTCTAATTGCTTATTATTGCCCACTTGCAACTAATTACCCAGTCACACTGTTAGAGATTCTGAGCATTTCCATGTTCACTTGCCAACAAATGACTAAAAAAATGAAATTAAACAATTAGTCTCTAGCTGTAATAACTAATTAAAATAAATATTTTCAGAATAAGGAATTTACTAGAACATCAAGACACTAACATTGCAAAATGTGTGAAAAAATACAGCATCTACCAGCAAACAATTTCTTGCCATTCCGCGAGTTCCAGAGCTGCATCCCAACCATCACTTGCTTCTTCTCCTATTCCAATGAACACAATTGGTTAATAAAACTTCTCTCTCATAGGGTGAAAATGTGAGTAACTTATTAGGAAAGTTACTGTTCTTATAGAGGAAACCTTAAGGGCAAATTTTGATGCTGTCCCATTGCAAGTGTATGCAGTAGTGACAGATGAGCATTTTTACACATGATTTGAATACGATGCAAAGTACTGTGGCAATCTGTCCTACCACTCCTTTTCCCTAGTGTCTTATTTTGCATTCTCTGCCAAGCCTGGATCGTGCTTGTAATCCACTTGTTACAGCCTCCTTGGTCCCTTACTGAAAAAGCTTCTAAACATGCACCCAGTTCTTGAAAAGGATTATAGCCCAGCCAGTTGTGCGACATGCACTCTTCGGACACGCAACGCATGGGTAAACGCACTGAATGCAGTCGACTCGACTGCTCTCTGCTTTACGCTCAGGTAGGTTGCTTATTGGTGCCATGGAGGCAGCATTATACAAAACCACTAATGAAATGCGTTGCCTGCTCCTGACTAGATTCTTCATCTCTGCACAGAAACAGGCACAATTAAAACTGCTATGTGTGGGGCAAGTAGAAAAGTCCAAAATAAATGAGAGAAACACTAAAATGGTGTGGCTAGACAAGCAGACCACTTTTCAGTTCAGCTGTACTACTACTTATAAGCAAGTACTGCAAAACCTTGCCAGGGGAAATGGAAAGCCTGTGTCTTTGGATCCTTCTGACACTCAGTTGAGCTATTTCTCTCTGGCATTTCTGGCAGTGTAACAACCAACAAAGACTTTGGATGATGTACGTTATTTGGTAATACAAAAATTACCTGCAAAATCATAGCTACCACCCTCACTGCACACTTACAACCCCAAATTAGTCTTAATGGACTACTATTTCCCTTACAGCACTGTACTACAGGCAGCATAACTTCAGTTAACAACTGAGTTACATAAATGAAAAAGACAGGTGGAAAAGAATTCACTTGATCCAAAGTTAAATGAGTCTGTTTATGTTTTGTCTGTATTGATTGCAAGAAGCTCATGCCCTCCAATTGTATGTTTTCCTCAGCAAGGACTTTGTCACAGATAAATCACTGGTCGTATAGGCAGAACTGAACAGCACGCTTTGGGCTGTGTTTTCCATCTGCTGTGATTTGCTCTTCTTAACCAATAAACAAGGAGGTGAGCAGAAAGTATTTTCTCCTTGAGGTCCTCTTCCCTTTGCCTTATATCCTCATTTGCCATATTGCTGTTATGTCACTGGCCAATGACCATTCTGACTGACAACTTGGTTCTGCTTTTATAGAAGATGTCAGACAGAAAACACCAGGTACCCACATTATACAACTCCGTGTGTGTGTACATACTCTACCATAATTTGCATCAGAACATATGAAATACTCACGGGAAGCACCGTCTCTCCACTTAAAGATGTGATACATACACAGCTACCATACAACAAGCTTAATGACAGCAATACTGTACACTCATTAAAAGGCTTTCCATCAAAAGAGGTGGACTACAAGCTGTTTGATATTCTAATATTTACACCCAATTATCTTTAGAAATTTATTTAAAACAGCATTATTTTTGTGTTACTTATGAACTTGGAGTTCCCTTATGAACTCCTACTCATTCTTAATTATAATGTAAATCAGTGCATTAACATCAAACAAGCAAACATTAACTAAAGCAAGTGATAAAAATGCAGACAAAGTTCGGACAGAAGCAGTGGCAAAATGCCCAGAAAGTTACAAAAAAAAAAACTCTTAACAGCTTAGTCAACAAGGATAGATACACAGACCTTTCAAAATAGATGCTCTGGGTAATAACAGTTACTGCCAATAAATTTTATACAAGTATTACAAAAGAGGTAAAAAGCTCATGCATCACCACACAGACATGTCATAGATAAGAACTGTGGCTTTTTAAAATGTCAGAACTGAGAAGCGTACAACAGCTTATAAAATGTTGCTCAAGTCATTAAATGCAAACAGTGATGCACATCATTTATTAAGGAAATGATGGCTGAACTAACTTTGGCAAACTAGATGCACCTATTTCCTGGAGCACATTAGTTTGTTGATAAAGACATGGCACTTTCAAAGAAAACTCAGGAAATGTAAAACTACGAAAGTCAACACATAGTGATTCACTTCAATGTAGTATGCTATGAGCAAGCACAAGTTAAGCTAATCCTTTTTACTGAAGGAAGAGCCACAGATTTTTGTGCATTTGGTAAATACTTATAAGAAGCCCAGGCAGCTTTTAATATAGGACTAGGATTTTCTCCTAAACATCTAAGGTACCTTAAAACTGCAGTTCCTTGATAGCCACAAATCTAAATGACAGTATTTCCAAGATTTGTTTTTCTTCATGTCATATAGGTTAGCAAATGTACAGCACTGGTGAGATTTGCAAAATCTGCCAAGTAGGCATGAATTACATATTTCTAACTCTATTTAAAGTTAATACATAATAATCTTCCTATCAAAATTCTGCTGACAGCTGATAGTACTACCTTCCTAGTACTTCTCATTAGGTATCTAGGAATTAAAGAACAAGCAGGTATCTGCAGAATCTAGTAACACAGACGCACACACATATATTACGTGTGTATGTAATAAATGAAACTTTGCCAACAATGTTGTTCCTCAAATATTTATTTTGCAATAACATTGCTAAAAATAGCTGAACACCTTTTATAAAAATGTAATTTAAGATTTTACAACCTAATATGCACAAGAATTCATCACACCCAATTAAATTAAAATGCAGCACTTGATCACCTTTTATGCAAGTCTAGAAAAGGAATTTTATTACATTATATGCTAATATGCAGTTTCATTTAATTTAGCTGATGAATTACCTACTTCTGTTTTCCAGTATATATCAAAGATATCCCAAATGAACATGATAGCTTTTCAATGGGGCAACCAAAGTCACCTTTGGCAGTGAAAAATCATTCTTCTTTCATATACATTTGCTGAAGAATGCTGCGCTCAATACAGATTTTGACAACAAGAGTCAATCAGTAAGATTAATTTACCATTATGTAAGATCTGAGTATAGGTTTAATTTCTTTTCTAACAGCTAACCCTTTTTTTTTCTGTGCGCTTTTTTTCAGCATTACTTTACATGTACCAACTTGTTCAACTCCAAACATAATTTTAATATTAAACTAATACATTGGAATTTCATTATAAGAATTATTTTGGATTTGAAAAATAAGTGATTTGTAGAATAGCTGTTTTCTAAATAAAAGAGCAATTTCTGGTTACTAGTAATACTTGTTCCTGTTAATAACTGTACTATGCATTTACATGACCAGATTTAATTTTCAAATTTCTGAATGACATAGATACCATTAAAATGGTTAAAAAGTATGGATGTTCAGTGCAGTCACCCCCAACCATAAAATTATGAAAAGCCAGATGATCTTTGCTTACTGGAGGCTTAACATCAGCTTTATGGAGCTTCCCATCCAATCAGGAAGTCCAAAAACAGGCTAGAGGGAGAGAAGCAGCTTCTGAGCTTGATTTCCTAATTCAAAGTTATTGGCTTTGTGCAGGGGACCAGCAGAAGGCAGGCTAAATGGAGTAGAATGATGGAAGACAACGAAGGAAATCAGGAGAGAAAATAAGAAAGGAGGAATCTCAGAAGTAAGAGAGAGAAGAGGAAAGAAGCAAATTGTTTAATTTGTGTGTGAACAGACAAGTTCAACACTGACTGCAAGAGACAAAATACTGCAGATTCCAGCTGTGAATTTAGCCAAAGGTTTGTACTTCAATTTCTCAAGGCTATTCAATTCACCATATTTAATTGAAATGGTAGACCGAAACAAAACGAGAGAAATTAAGCTCTCCCATCTGGCCCCTATTTGAAAATGTCTTGATGAAGAGAAAAAAGGTCTTGCCGAAAGAAAAAAGCAAGTTTAATACATGTGTGTCATTGCTATTCTACCAGGTTTTAAACTTACTGTGCAGTCAAACTATAAAGTTAAAAGTGTCGAAGTATTTCCTTCAACACCCACTTGCCAAAGAAACCTAGTTTTCTATAAAGGAAATTTTTGTTGACGATTTTCATTCAAGAAAAAATTCTGCAATTTGCAATTAATATTGTACTGTACTCGTACAACACAGATTAGCTGCTATAAAACAGCACAATGCTGTAACAATTTCATTATGATTACAATAACCAGAAGCAGTCTGCAGTCAACATTGTCAGATGTTTCTGGGTCTATCTGACATCCTTCTAGCATGTTAATTATGCTCTTCTGACTGCCAGTGGCTAACATCTACTGGCTTGACAATTAAGCTGGCAAGGTCTCAATTCTGAACAAAAGGCAGCTACCAGATATTTTGTCAAGCCAGATAATTTCTTACTGAAAATATGTACTTGAAAAATGTCCAGTTCTTTCTGAGCACACACTGTGCCCAAATGGAAGAAGAAAACCATCTTGGGAAAAAAAAAAAAAAGACACCTTAACAGCTAACAATATTTTGTGAATAAAATTGGGGTAAACTAGCTTTACTGAAGAACAGTATTTTCTCCATAAATCTGCATTAGTACTGACTATCCTTACTAGCCTGTACTGTCATGGAGAATACTGCTCAGGCAGTTATTGTTACAAAGGTACCCAAGCCATGCACTCATCAGAAGACTTTCACCATGGACAGACACAGTACCACTGCTTTCTAGCAAAGTCAGAAGCCGGGAATATAGAACACAGATAGGAGCAGAGAAATCCCATGGAGAGTGACAGTTTGCTGAAGGTCAGAGTCATGGGCAAGAGGCCTCAACACACACACGGTGCTTTCCTGTCTTCCTAAGGAAAGACAACTGAATGAGGCCTCAGCCACATCTCCAACTCTTCTGGCTACTTACATGAAGCAGATTTTTTTTTTAGAAGAACAAAGAAAAAAAGCTTGAAACAACTGGAAGCCTCTAAGTAAACCTGGAGAATCCACAGCACTATCATGGAGGGTAGAAGATGCACACACCTTCCAGAACACTGACTGATTAGGCACGTGTATGCAGTTAAACCCAATGAGCATTCCCATGCAAGAGCACTGTTCAAAAATGTCACAGATACACCTCAGTTCACATAAATTAGATATTTATGCCAATAAGCTACATACAAATGATTAGGAAATCAAAAGGCAGAAGTAATTAGATTACTTCAGATGCTCTGGCAATTTTTATTTTTACAGAAACATTGATTTTACGAATGAAGTTTTGGCTAGTAGAGATTGTAAGGATTTGAAATCCTTACTCTCAGAAATTCACTGTCTCTGAAATTCACTGTCACCTGGGTGACAGTGAAAGAGTGCAACACGTCTGCTTGATTTACACAAAAATGAGGTATGATCTATTTAATCAAATAACGTTTCCATTTTTCTTTGTTGAAAAATAATTAAATAGGTTCCTGTTATTACTGATGACCTGAAGGGAGAAGTTCATATTATGAGAAAAAGTATAATCTCTGCCATAATCTTCAGTCACACACACAAAACAGCGTTATGTTAGCACAGATTAAGATCACTAACACAAATTGCTTCTATAAGCAAGGTGAAAATTAAAGGTAGAATACTGTAGCAGTCTAAAATGAAAAACAATTGCTAGGGAAAGATATAAAAAGCATCCAAACTCCTTGGTCTGTGAACTTGAAAAGAGGGCTAGGAAGAATATCTAAGGAGAGAAGAAATCAATCCTCTGTAGTTGTTACAGATCACAGTGCAGGAACCCTTCCTGGCAAACCAAGACCTTGCACACAAAGCGCAGACAGCTACTGAAGAAGAAAATACTAAGTACGCCAAGTCCCAGAGCTCTGACAAGCTGTGTCTTTCATTTTAATACACTTAGGTTACTGGGTAGTCATATTACTTAGGTTACTTCAAGATATGCCAACACACTCAAACACTCAGCTTCTGTTTTTTCAGTTCCCAGGACAAACAAGAACAGCGAAAATGTGTAATATTAACTCACAGAAGTGTTTCCATATTCACAAAATGATTATGTTAGCATCTATAATCTTATGTTAATCGATACACGCTAAATATATGTATTTAACAGCTTCCTACTGCTTTCAGCTCAGTAAGTTTAAGAACTGTGGAATCACAACAGTTTGTTAGGTATAATCTTGGTTTTAAACACCAAAAAAAGAGCTCTGGCTTGTATTTTAAAAGAGGTTATAGGGTGAAAGCAGTAAGAATGTGTTTATCCTTGCACTACTGAAACAGAATTATTTGCTTTGCCGTAGTATTTCCATTTTTATGATGACTGCTCCCATGTCTTCATGTACTACTTTAGCTCTATTGATATAGAAAAATTTACTATGATCCTACTGTAAAGAACTTGAAAAACTTTCCTAAGACCCACACAGTTTTATATTTATCTTTAAGGCCAATGAAGGGAGATTAAATTAAATCAAATCATATTCCTCAAATTCTGGCAAGTAATCGTCTTGCTAATTAAAAACAGTTCTTCTTGCTTTTTCTAAGAAATACTGGGTGTGGAGTGCTAGAGAAAACCTGAACAAGAAGCATGCAACAATTCAGAGGAGGTACAAGACATTAGAAGAATGGAGAGAGAGGAAAGACGGGAGAGAGGAGAGAGACTTACTTCAATTCTTGCCTGTGTTTAAAACCAGCAGGCTGATCACTAGAAATTTGGCAATTACAGCAAACTGGTTAATCTAGTTCGGTGACAGCTTGATCTTACAAAGCCCCGAATACTGCATTTTGTTAATAGTGGAGACATAAACAAGAGATGAAAGATGTCTTTGAAAAGTCAAGTAAGCCACTAAATACAGCAGTGGTACTATTGAGGAGTATAGCACATGCTAGAAGGCCTAGCAACGAAACCTGCTGACGCCAAATAAATTTGTGAGTGGGAAGAACACAGAAAAACTGGCAAGAAAAGGCACTCAGGAGACCAACATTTCCAGTGTAAACAGCAGCAGTAGTGCCAAGTGTGAACTGGCAATGTAAGCATATGCCAAAGTGTATTTGGAGCTACAGCCAGAAGTGTCAGTAAGTGCCTGAATCATTACATTTATCCCTCTCAGTGTATTTGTCTTGTGGCTGCTGTGATAACTTGCTTAGATAAATATCAGAAGGCATGAAGTAGCAATGGACATCTGAAATTAGTTATTTGATACATGATTTAGTGACTACAAAAAACTTTCTTTGTGCCTAGGCAGAAGAAAAATGAGCAGAAAAAAAATATAGGCAAGCAGAGAAAATAGGAAACTAAGTTCAACAGCGAAGAAAGCACACACTATGTATCCCTACCACTTCGTCAGAAAAGGGAATAGGTAATTAACGTAAGAGAAATAATCAGGTGTACAATTTGCAAATTGCTCATGTCAATAGTGGGATTAATATATGTTTCTGGTGAGACTTGTAGATGTGAAACTGCACTGCTTTTACAATTTAAATATTTATCAGTATACATTTGATATATACCTGTCAACTCAGTTTTTCAGTACTACTTTGGCTTCCAAAACAGAGAGAAATAAAACGAGAACAAAAGAGGTCACAGAAACTAACCATGCACTCGATCTTTCTGATCGCAGATGTGATCGAGATACTGAGTCTTAAAAAACCTTTTTGTCAAAGCACTCATTACAGTTCAAACTCACTCCACGCTCACCAGCATGGAGCAGGTAGAATTGAGAGTAAGATGACATGGGCAACCACAAAGCAGTGAGAAAAGCTGGCAGATCTAATTTTAGTTCTGCCAGCCTGGACAGCGTCCTCCTAACAAGCAGCAAATGTGATAAAACTGAGGAGCAGGCCTAACTATCAAAACCACAGAAGCAGTAACTCCATCACACAAGTCTTATTTGCATCTTAAATGTTTATAATCTTCAGATTTAAGAGACAGAATATGGCTGCACATCTGCTCTTTTAGTCGGAATGCACGCCTTTTAATATAAGCAGCAAAGCAACTGCAAACGCTACAGAGCCGTAACACTTTGTGAGCCAGCTTCCAGTCTGACTCCATCATTAGGAGGCTGTGGCAGACCATTATGGATCAGATGCTAGTTTTCTCCTCTCTAATTATATTATTCCTCCTGAATGATTCAGTGACATGTCTGGTTTCTGCAACATTAAAAAAGCAGTGAAGGATTGATGAGATCAAAAATACTGGACTCAAAAAACCTCAGCTTGACTAGTTATTTATTAGAAAAAAATACATTTCATACAAGTACCTTGGAAATCAGCAAGATATTTTGATTTCCAGTCACAACAGTGCCAAAGGCTGTAGATGCTTCTCAGATCTGAAAACATACAGAAATCCTATGAAGACAGTCTCAGATATGATGACACTATGTCAGCCTTGAAAAGTTGCACACAAATACTTGCAGACAAGCGTTTGTCTGCATCTTGTTAAAATGATTGTAATGAAAGAACAAATAATGTTTTACTTGCTCGCAAAAAAGGTAATCATCCTTTGTAGGCTGCAAGAATTTTGCAAAGCCGCTGTATATTAAGCTGCCCATAATGCAAATACATCTCCGTGACAAAAATCAAACAAGCTGCCATTCCCTGTAGCCCCCTATCAGTCTTATTGGTCCCTCAGAAAGGAAGATGGACATCTCCATGTGTCCAGAGACTACTCAAACACTAAAAGGCTCCCCTCTCCACTGAAACTATGCTATTAACATACTTTGATTAATCCTACTACAGTTTTAATACCATCGTCCATAAATTTTGGTAAAGCTATAGTATGTATTTTCTTAGTTTTTATGTGCATAATGTTATTATTACAAAGTCTAGTAGTCTTTCCAACTGTTAACCTCTATATGAAGGGAAATTAGGTTGTCCAAGAACTGCATAATTTCAATCTAGATGTTAATTATAAGAAAACAAACCCACTAAGGTTTAAATTGGTAATAGAATAAAAAGCTCACACTTAGGTAGGATTAAAATTTAAGGCTAAGCCCACAATAAATCTTATCTTAATCTTACTCTACTGTGTTCACTGGTGTTGAGACCTGCAAGCTGTAGTGTCTTTGCTGTTAGATGTCACAATCAAATGTTCTTTTCGTGAAAAGTTGTTTAAGAATATGACTGAGCTTTCATTATGTCTCTGTGATTTACACTTTTGAAGGGCAGATTTTAATTGTATGTGTGTCAATCATAAACCCCATCCAATTGTCATGGAAACAGTCATTCCAATGAAGTCAAATGATTAACTTGGCTGCTGGAACAGAAGTTTTATTGCTGCAATTTACTGAAACTGCCTGAATGGAATCACAGTAATGGCCATGTTGCTGGACGCTGTGCTCTGCCAAGACTTTAAAAGGATTTAATACTTAAATTCTTTACAAAAAACATGCATTATTCTGATTGTATTTAAGCAAGCAGAGTGTTACAGGGTATACTTCAATTCTATAAGACTCGTAAGTTTTTGTCTGTTTCTCTTCCCAACACAAGCTCTGCCCTCAAACATGACTAATCAGGTTAATTAGGTTAACATGAATTTAAGGCAAAAGCAAGGCCTATCAGGCTTAATACACTGCTTTGACAAGTATTGCAGATTCTTTTAGTAGATACCATGATATCCCTACATCTTTGAGAGGTGATTTTCAAAGCAGTCACAATAGTTAGGTCAGGATCGCTTTTCCAAATCAAGAAACTCACTCGGCCACCACCACTCAAAACTCTTCCTGTAATTACAGCTATCCTCACCACAGGATGTGTGTTGCTTCTCAGGTGCCACAGTGCTACCGGCATTGGTCTGCAGAGCGGGAGGTAAAGAGAAGCTCTGACCAAGTTCACCAAGATCTTTAGGTATGTAAATTCTCACTGATGGTTGAGGGGTTAGGATTAACTCACCTAAAATAAAACAGAAAACCAAGTAACAGAAAACTTACAGGAAGCCTATAAACTTTTTTTTTTAAAGATCTTCTCAGATCTTGCTATATTCTTTCCTTTTGTCCAGGTCTTTTTCCATTTGTTTATTTTGGCAGGGGTCAGTGTTCCTTCTTTTTTTTTTTTTTTTTTTTTTTGGTCTGAAGTTTAAGAAAGTGACAGAGTGGTTTTGTTCCTACCCTGAAAGCACACTGAAGCAAAAATAAAACTTATCATAGAGAGAATCACTGAATCATTTAGGTTGGAAAAGACCTCTAAGATCATCTGGTCCAGCCTTTAACCTAGCACTGCCAAGTCCACCATTAAACCATGTCACTAAGAATGTAAGTATGCATGAAGAATGGAAGAAAGTATGAAAAATACTCTTGTTTGTTGCTCTTCACAATTAAGTCAGCTGCTAGCTGTTAAATTTCTAGCAGTTGCAATTAAAAGTCAACAGTGAAAAACACAGATGCCACAGTAGTTCCCTTTGATATGCCACAAGTACTTCAGTTTATAAAACTATTTTGCAGTAAGTCTCCATAAACATAACTTTGTGTGCATGTGTGAGAGAGGCCACTGTACAGATAAGGGTTTGATGGGCACAACAGCAGCAATAAACACTTACCCATATAGTAAATCAAGCACAGTTGTTACAAAACATAGGAAAGGATACAGACATGCTCTTACTTGGTTAGGGAAACAGAAAGTTAGAGCAAAATAAAAGTAACCAAAGCTGTCAAGCTGTATCCAAAACTGTGAGACTTAAAAATCACAGTTAAATGGAAATAATTAAACTAATTTTAGAGGACAGAAGTATACTTTTTCTTGGTTTAGAGAAGAATGTCCCCAAGTGGAATTCTGATCATTTTATATTTCCATTTCATTAAAGAGGATGCAGTTAAATCAAATGGGGTAAAGTGGGCACAGTGTTCATCTTGAATCATATTTGGTAATATAAGTTATCCAGTCATAACCTTGAAATTTCATTTCCCCCTGTCACTGTAAAATTGTGTAACATTCACTTTGTTCCTTCTTTATGTAAAACTGCTCTTCTGAGTCCACCTGAGAAAGAAATCAGATCATTAAAAAATCCTCTTTATACAGAAACACATGAAGAAAGCTGAAAATGCCATTCTAAGTGCTGTGTTTTCCTTTCAGTTTATTATACCAATTTATTCAGACTCATTCACCATAGGCAGCCCTTGGACTTAAAATTTTTCCACTCTATTAATAACCATACTGCCTAGAACAACAGGTACTACTACAAATTCTCATTACACAAAGAAATATTCCCCTTTCTATGCATAAATGTATAGACTGTGTCAAAATTTACTTTGAAAAACAAGCTGTGATAGTTAATGAGCTTCATTAAATAAAGAGAAAAGAACGGACGCAGATTGTGCTCTGTGCTCGTGCCATTAGTCCTACTGGCATCAAGGGAACTGCCACAGGAGTGCTACTGCCCTGAAGCCATGGTTTGGAGGGCATGAAGTTTCATGCTACAGTATCTAAAAATATGTAGAAATTGGAACAAATTCAACTTCAGTGCAAGAAGACTAGCCTTAACTATTTCAGCTATTCCAGTACTCCGGACTTCTACTCTAACAGTGGCCAATACCTGATGCCAAGGAAAAGTACAAACAGAAACAAAATTACAGTACTACTTTCCCAGAATAATGTTACACACAGAAGGAAAGTAGCCTGCTATCCTGGATAACGAATCTAGATGTTCTACTACAGCAGTAGAAAACATCTATAGCACAGCCCAAACACTACAGAACAGCATAGCAAGCATTTTTCTCATCTCCTTGCAACATGGCACAACACTGTGGTTTGCAGCCAGACCCTCGAATGATCAATCTTTCCATCAAATAATCCCTCCTGCAAGGAAAGGCAGGAAATTATACAATCCACAGCAGATTGTAAATTACAAATTTTGGGGATGCTTCTGAACACTTTTGAGTACCAAAGGTATCAATTTTCTGCATATTTCCTATTATATCTTATGCTAGGTTTCTCATGGAGAAATTGGCAGTGTCTTCAGATTTATCTTTCGTCTATTCCACCACAACAAACCTGAACCCAGAGCTCGCTCAGTTTTTTCCATTTTCATCTTCTCAGCATTGTGTCATAAGCTCCCATGACAACCTGAGAAGCAACAGAAACTTGAGGCAGATTTTGGAGAATACCACATTTATAGTAAGCGAAACAGGGCTAAGCCATATGGTCCTACATTTTAATGTGATGTAATCTAAAACTAGTTTTTATTTACTTTGTACAACCTAATACAGTCCTTGTCTTTACAGTATTTTGCACTTCAGATGGGTCTTCTAAAGCTGTCTGTTTTGCCTGCAACCAAATTTGTTAATTTGTTCTGGAAGTTCTCCAGGACAAGAAACGGAACGCTGCAATCTCAAATGTCACCTGGGAGTTTCATAAGGTAAAAGAAATAAGGTTGTAAACATAACCCTGACTGCTGCACACTTCGCTATGGATGAAACTAATCTAAGACACTCTCCTACATTATGTCTCTGTAGTGAGTTAAGTGAATCCTTCTGTTTCTGTAAATACAGAAGAACCATGTTTAATTAAGCTAACACTGAGAGATTAAGTTTGCATCTAGACTCCCATCCTTCAAAATAACTTCAAAAACTTAAACAGTCAGTTATAAAACTCTGTCTCTAAAACCTAAGTGCAGTACTGGTCCATGACTAGGCATCAAAGGTGCCTACCATTCATACCTATTTTGAAAAACAAAATGACAACACAGGATAAAAAATAAATTACATCACGATTTTTATAGGTTAAATCGCCTACTTTTTATAATACACATACATATTGTATGTTCATCGTAGACAGCGTCTAAGATGATGTGGTTACTTCATGAAGGACAATGCTTGAGAACTATGAACTTCTGTTCAGTTCTGGCCTCTCATTTAAAACTGATTGCTAGCTGTTTATTCTATCGCTAAAATCAGGATCATTCAGATATTTACTGCAACCGTCCATGCAAAATCTTGTTGGATAGTGCCTTGAAGATGTAAACGAACAACAAAAAACTGCTATTTAATCATTAAAATTGTCCAGTAGTGAATAAGCTACTGCTACAGAAACAGACACCAAATGCCTGAAGCAGAATTTCACTTGTTTGGATTGTTTACTAGAGAGATGTAATTGACACACCAGCAGGTTATTTTGCTGAACTCCCTGCCTGTACTCTGGTTCTGCTCACAGACAAATCAATGATGTTCAAGTCTTGTTCCTGGCCTCTGTGGCTTCAACATATCTGACTGTGCAAATTATTATTTTATCCCTTTTGATTTCATAAGCTAGCTGTGTTACGTACAATATTGTCATAAAGAGATATTATCTCCTCTTTTAATAATTCAATAGAGCTTATAATTAAGAATTATTTATTAATATCCCTGTACCTGTCAAGCCATTAACCCCCCTCACACACACACACAAAATCAAATGAAACAGATCTGCCAGAAAGCCTGTTAAAATGGAGGAAGATGAAAACTTTTGCAGTCAATCTTAAGGCTTCACTTTTGTGGTGGTCACTGCACATTTTTTGGTCCAACTGCCATGAGGAATGTCAGCCCTTAAGAGCAAGCAGCCTACCTTAGAGACCGACAAAAATGTCAAGCCTTTCTTTGGGTTAATGCCTGAAATTGCTCCAGCTCTGGTTACCCAGTGGTGTATGGCAGCAGGCAGGACAGCAGTGGGAGACATTGCTTGCTCTGGACAACACGTGCCCTCTCCTGGCAGATCCAAGCAATGTTCCAGCATGGCTGGTGCATGCCTGGATGGAAAAAAATTAATCTCCACAAAATTCATGATTTTTTTTTTCCTCTACCAAATTCTGTCACTCTTGTGCAAACAGAATAGCAAAAGCAGGTTAGGACAGGACAGAAGAAATGCTGTTTAATATTAAACAGCACAGGTTTATCGATTAATGCCTTGAAGTAGGTTCCACTGGGCAACCTGGTAAATCTGGGTAGATCTGCTTTGAAACTACTCTCCTTTGGGAAAATGACTTATTGACTGTCAGCAGAACCTCTGTTGTGCCTTTTAACCTTATAATTACAGCAGTTTTAAAGTAATTGACTGAAAATATTTTATGGGACTCTTTATTTATGCAATTTTATTTTTCTCAGTAGTTGTCATGCTATTTCCACTTTCTCAAGTATTCAGGCAAACAACTTTTCCAAGAGAACATTTACTAAACAGCTAACTTTGAGGGAAAAATTAAAAATGTATTTGGAAAAGCAAGTTTTCACTCATTGACAAATTACATTTGAATCATTGATCTTACAACCCACCTTGAATTCAAAACATTAAAATTAATTTCTGTCTATGGAATGGAAATATACAGATCCTTAGAAAAGAAAAGTTGATACTGGCAAGTAAGTGCTACAACATTAAAGACAAATGTTCCATCACTGCTAAGAAACTGAGGCAAAGAGATCAAACTGACTTGTAAGATGCTGGACTTTACAACGATAATAGGAAGATGTCTCATGGAAGAAACAAAAGAATTAAAGTTCTCACAGGACAGAGGCTTTGGTGTCCCCTTCTGATTGTACTGCTGGACAAAATGCTATTCATTGCCAAAAATGGTGTAAATACATTCTGATCTGCTAATGAAGTCTTAAAACCCAGAACAGATAATGCTGTTTGAGTCAGGAAGCAAGACTTCAGCAGAAAAGAAAAATACCTGTGTCTGGACTAACCAGGAAGGAGTGGCTTTTTCGTTTCTAAAATTTCTCTGAAGATTAAAGTGGACACTTGAGCAAAGAGATCCAAGCAAAGGTTTTTTGAAGATCTCTACAAGTGGAAGTACAATGGAGATGGACAAAATATGAAATACATGTTGTAAGCATATCAGAACAATGCATCAATTTCTGTATTGGCTAGACTGCTCTACAATATTTTAAGGCTACATTTCTTCTTTCAGGTGCAGGAACAGCGAACAAGCGTGACTTCTACCCATCTCAATTCCTTAATAGATCCTATACAATCTCAGGCATACTATATAGTTCCTCACATCTCCCCTCTCTTACATCCTTTCTGCGTTTGTCCAAAGGACATTGCTTATGTTTGCACATTTCCCCGTATGGAATTACAGCTAGTATATAAATGGAAAATGAATATGCTCCTGCAGAGAGACACGCTGCTCTGAGAATCAGCAGAGCAAGGACTGGTTCCTGGTGGATGCTGGAATATTATTCACTCGACACGCTGCAAATACTGCTGTTAACAGACAATAAAGCATAATTAGGGAGTTTTTGAAGTGTCAATACTTCGTCCCATTTACGCACTCCTTGTTCTGTGTCTCTTTTTCCCTCTCTACTTTCAACAGAGCACCAGAACTAACACACTAACATTTTGGTTGGAGAAGTGTTGTTCCAGACTATTTTCAGGTTCTGCACCACCCATCTATTTCACCAAAACAATGGAGGATTATAATCCTGCTCCCAGTTCATTTTTTCCAAAGAAAAATGAAAATGAAGAAAATGTTTCTTGCCTCATCCACTCCACATTACTTCAGAGCTCTACAGCTAAAATGCTCATCAGAGCCAAAAGTCTGGATATGTTTGAACTTTAAAACAAGCTAAACATCAATTGTTTTGATTTATAGCCACAGGAGACCAAGTCAATCACAAAAGACTAAGCTTAAATTAATTAGCCATTCAGAGCTGTCTTTAAGACATGCCTAAATTGAAAAATATAAAAAATGAGTATGAAATATGAGTATGAAATTGCTTCCATTGGACAAAATTGCTTAAAATTCCACCTTCATAATGGTCATATATCCAGAACATCCCTTGCTCCATCCAGGCTTTAAATCTGGGATTTTTCCCCACATGTCAAGCACAGAGCATTGAATGACTGAGAAGAACACTGAGCATACAGCACCTCAAGCTGCACCAAATTTATGACATCTCTATAACTGGACTCACTAACTATCTCTGGCATCTGTTTGGGAGGCACAGCATAAGGCAAGTTCATCCGTTCAAACCTTGCTTATAAATAGATTCTGCAGATGCATTTCATAGTAGATACTGTAGACTTTTTATTTTCCTTCTGAGCACTTTGCATCTTTTAGGTAATGCACATATATAAATACAGAACATTAACATAACAGCTTAACAGATGCAATCTGGTATATTTTAAGCCACATAAGAATTTGCTGTTTTATGATAGCATGAAAATGGTTGTTAGATTCAGCTGCGGGTTAACACACATTACCCAATTTTCATTTCTGTGACAAGCTGGCTGTTAAGTTCATGTGGAAAGTAGACCAAAAGATTAACTCCAGAATGAGCAGCCATTGTCAGACAGCATGCAGCGCAGTGCAACTGGCAATCTTCCCATCAGCAAAGTCCCCTGCGAAGGGCTGTCCCTCATCCACGGCACACGCATCTAGCTTTCGGCCACTCAGACAGGTCCCTGCGTCTTAAACAACTTCCCAAAGCTAAATTGTATCATAAATTGCAGTCATTCAATATCATAATTATGTTTCTGTGGCTCAGACTGTGGCAACACAGAATGAAGCAGGCAGGAAAAGAAGGCTAATTGTAAAAGATAAAGTTCCCTTTGATACTGAAATCTTTTTGTTATAAATAATGGACCCAGAAAGGAAGGACGACTATTGATGAATCAGTGAGAGAACAAAATCTTAATCATTTTCTGAGGTTGTTGTGTTTGTCAGTCAAAAAAAATAAAATGACAGCTTCTAATCTAGTTCTTCACATAAGGTCCCTGCTATGAAGAACTTCACAATGAATTTTCAGCATTTAACTTCAAATCAAGATCAGTGCTGTAGTTTAATACCTCTCTCTCAGGTACTAAGTCAAACAAAGCTCGAATTCCAGACAGAAAGCATCACCAGTTCTTTAGACTTCAGGCAACTTCTTTGTGCAAATAGTAAATCAGAATACATATCTCAATCCCGCAAGTGAACTCTGATTACTGATATATTTTATATGTCAGTTTATGCACTCAGTGGAATTCTGTTCCAAACATGGTCTACATCAACCTAAAGCATCCAATTGAGAGAGATCATTTTAGGTTTCTTGCCTCTGTTTTAGTGGGTGTTTTGTGAACAGTCATCAGAATGACTTTTAAAAAGAAAAATAACACAGCTAAGTTTCTGCAGTGACACAGAACGCAATCAATCTGCTAGCCTCCTCCAAACCATAAACCAGGGCTCAGACACCTGATAAGTTCGCAGTGTCCATAAAACATATTACTATGTGTATGCGTTAGAAACATACATAATTCTTGGCTCCTTACTCTCCTATAAAACAGGAGAGCAGAATCACTCCTCTGAGATTCATAAACAGATTTTTATTTCATCTAGGAAAATCTCCATCTTTCTTTTTGCAACAGAAAGTTCTCCCACCTCAACCAGTTCTTTGCAGCTTCAGCATAGTGTAATTCACAGCTTTGTGGATAATACAGTAAAGTTTACATCACCAGACACACACACAAAATAAAAACAACTCAGAGCCATTAAGTTTTTCTAAAAACCATTTATACCTTGTACAGCACGAGAAGTTAACGTACAGTTATACTAAACAAATGTATCTTTTCCTCCTTTCTTCTGGTTTCCATTAAAGATATTTTATTTCACTCCATATATTTTCGGATTATGTATAATGCCGGTTCCATAAGTCCTGACTCTAAGAGAATAGCTTCTACTAACCAAAGAAATCAGCCCTGCCTCCAGTCTGGGAGATTAGCCAAAGATAAACAAGCTCCACGGTAAAGGAATAAGAGATTCTTTACACTGTGCTGAGTACGGAGACTAATCCTCTTCTTTTGGTAGGAAGTATGCAGGTAGGGGATGAGCAAGCATTAGTTCCAGACTCCTGCAACTCCTGCTCCCCGAGTGCATTCAGGGAACCATCCATTTTGACCTGCTTTCCTTTTGTTTTGTTTTTATGCTTACTAGGACAAATCTATTGTACGATGCTGGAAATCCTCTCTAATAGTGTGGGGGATGCTAGCAGTAAGGGCAGTAAGTCAGTGGGCTGCTGTTATCAATCAAGCATGAAGGCTCTGCTACTCTGCAGTCTGAATTCTTTATCTAACTGATTAGTCATACAGGCCAACTGTATTACAGTAGTGCTTCCCAACTCCCATTACGGGGCTCCTCCATTTGGAGTATTAAAAACCCAGCTGATGGGATCAATGTTGCATGAAACATGCTTTGGCGATGAAGGAGAGGAAGAGATGCAATCCCCTTATCCCCAAAGATCTTCATGCAAAGAGGAAACAAGTGAAAGCTTGAAAATCAATTCAAAAGCAACTAAAGCAACACAAGGCCACCAAGACAAACACCAGAAAGCTATTTTAAGGTTCAGGGTAAATTAAATATGCAAAGAAATAAAGCATAGCAAGGAAACAATCTTTTATTAGCAGAATTAGCATTTCTCTTCATGTTTGTTACTGAGAACAAACTGAGAAAGGCATTTCAGAAGAGTATCGGTAAAATTACTAGGTTGCATTTTATTTTTGCTATGCTCAGGGAGGTCTTCTACTTCAATAGCTCCCCTAAAAAAAAAAGAAATAGATCCCTTAAAAATATTCCCATTATTTTCCATATCATGTTTTGTATTGTTCCCTGTGTCCCCCACTTTATGTCAGAGGAGCCTCCTCTGGACTTCACAGAAGAGTTATTACACAGCAATTTCTATCACCCAAGAAAAACAAACGAAAAACCCATACCTGGTTATAGAATCTGATTTCTGGACTGTAATCCATTTTTCTCTTTTACAATACACATGCATGCATGCCTATTATTCAGGGACGTGTCAAGAAGCTATCGCATTAGCCCAGAACCACCCATCTTGCTGCCCCCCTGAACATAACACGCCTATTTTGTATTCCTGTGTAGTTTCTACCAAATTTTTCTTTTTTTGCTGAATGTCACACTTAGCTACAAAAACCTTTGAACATAACAGAGCCTGATCATATCACAGCCAACAACTTCATCTAAAAGGATGCACATTTAGCATAATAATCTCCACATTGTAGAGTAGACAGGCAGTAAAATAAGATTCTTTACCTATAACTGTCCACCTTTGATAAATGTCTCTCATCTTACACCCTTGCCAAGCAAAATCTTTTGATTTAGAATTAGATCTGCCTTGTCTTAAAAGTAGTTACCAGTCTAGAGACATCTTTCAGTTTCCTTTTTTCCACCACTTGGCACCACTCTTCTGTTTTAGAGTTTTCACATATCCTGGCAGTCCAAAGAGCTTTTGTCTTGCATGCAACGTATACTGAGCCAGTCTTCTGCTGTTTAAAATATTCCATTCTCGTCATACCTGCTGGCTTCAATATTCAGAAGTTAAAGCACTGCTGAGCAGGCATCCAGTGGGATTTCAGAGCTGAATGTAAAGAGGAATTACTTAGAAAAAAAGCCTGCAGTGAGAGTCCTGCAGTCAGAAAATGCTCCAGATGCAAAGCCTTCTCCCACCAAACGGTTAGGATATGAGAGGAACAAGAGAAAACACAGACATGCCTGCCCCTCAGTCCTGGTCAGCTAAACCTACCAAATGCACGTGTGCAGAACTGACTATAGTATGTGCCAGATAAATAAAAACAAACCCGGTTACAACCACTATTAATAAGCAAGACAAATAAAATAAGCATGCTCTGTACGGGGATATTTTGTAATAGATGTCTTTCTTCTGTCATACATCACTACAGATACAGGTATTGCCAAACAGAGATCTGAATTGTTTGTGTATTCTTGATAAGAGGAGCTGATTTTTTTTGGTTTAATATGCATCCACAGAGAACTAACCACAACTGTCATCACAGCGAGATTTTTCTCAGCTGAGTTTCTTGGGCAAGGACTGACTTAATTTTCCTCATTTGTACTGTGCCAAGCGCAGTATGGTCTCAGTCCCAGCTGAGGCCTCCAGGCGCTGTCGCAGCCTAGTCACCAGACAAGCAAGGTGATGTGCTCTGTGCAAAATTCCTCAGTTCTTGTAGGCAGCTTGAAAGATGCACGGATAAAACACTTCAACAGTACTTGATTGTACTTTTAAAATAAAGCTTTATTTTTAGTGCTTAATCCTCAATTCTCTCTCCCGCATCTGTTACCACCTCTAACTGCATTACACTGGGGATCGAGTTCACGTTTATTATTTGTTCTGAAAGGTGCTTAGCACGCCCCAGGAATACCATAAACTTCCAACTATATACAGTGGGATGGAGGGTTAAAATGACCTTTATTTTGCTATCGTTGCTGAATAAAAAGGCTGAAACATTTATTTTTCAGCCACTAATGACAGGATAAGTGTCAGACTTAACCCAAAAAAGTTCTACTAGAGCTCTCCGCAGCTTAAATCCCTGTTAAATTTATTCATATTTGATTCCACCCTCAGAAAGCCAGTCCTCTTCTGTCTTTTATTGTTTATATTAGATATAGTGAGTCATGGAAATAAAGTGACATGAAACCACATTTACGCTAAAGAAATCATCCCACATCTTTTCAGATTCTCTTTCCTGCTATTTCCGTAGCATACCTCCTATTGAGTCTGTGAGATTGATTACCCAAGTGAGGGCTAAACGCATATTCTTGACTCCAGTTATTTAGATGCTCACATTCTCATCTTGGCGTGCCAATTTAGAGGAAACAGATGCATTATCCATCAGTCACAGAATCTGAATGAGTATACACAGCACTATCTATCTGACCAGTGCCTATAAACAACAAAGTGAAGCTAACGCTAAGCAAAGATAATCATCTAAAAGTGCTATTAGTTTCCTTTCCTTTATGCTTACATAAGTTATGAATAACCCAGTAGAGATGCCTATCTTTGTGCATAGAAGAGTTCAAGCGCAGGATTTGAAGGTGAGTTTTTTCCACCCACCATTTAACTCGAGCGAAAACAGTTATGGTTTAAGGTTTATGGCTGAGTCATACCTAACAAAGCTTCAAACTACTTGTATGTGCCCATGTCTTACAAGGATGTCATAAAATGCTTAAAGACCCTGCTTTGAGCAGAGGTTGGACCAGATGACCTTCAGAAGTCCCTTCCAACATAAATTATTCAATGATTCTAAGGCAAAAACCACTCTGGTTTCCAAAGGCGTATGCTAAGTAGCAAGACAACAACAGAACCTTCAAAAAGGACGTATGCCCTCAGGCTTTCTTCCTCGGAATTTTCAGGAAGTCAAATGCTGACAGAAATTGGGCACTGGCAGTTTCTGTTGAAGTCACTGGGAATTACAGCCCCTCACCTCTTCAGTGGGTTTTGCTTAGAGATTTTAGTACAATTACTCACATGACGAAAGAATCTGATGTAAAAATTGTGGTGTAACTTCTTTTATTCTCTCCCCTCCCTGTCTGCATTCACACATACAGTCCCCATCACCGCAGCAGCCTTGTTTTTTCACCCTACTGACCTGCCTTACAAACAGCATTTTCTTTTACTATTGAATAACAGAATGAGAACACAGGAATACGACAAGCACTCTTAAAAGGCCGACTGGCTTACCAGGTTCCTGTCTACCTACAAAGCCAGGAGTTACTCATCATGGCATCATTTCAAAACTCTATTTGCTACAATTTTATTAAGAGACGGGACATTTTTATTTAGAACTAGCATGAAGCGATCTCTTTAAGACACAGAAAGAGCCCTCCCACTTTTTGTTATACAAGATTTTCTTTTGTGAAGCTTTATTTTAAAGCCAAATAAAGGCAAAATGAAATAACAAGCATCTTCAGCATTGTTAACTCCATGCCCAGGCTGCATAACAAACATCAGAGCTGATCATTCCAGATTAATTTACATTACTACAACAGAAACATATGATACTTAATACAGTATATTAAGCAGGAGTCCTTCCTGATACCTTTTAACTGATATGCCAATATGTAATTAACTTAAATGAAATCTGTTTGCAAATCTTGAAGCACAGCATGCATATCCAAGGTATTTTTGCTGTTACAGTGCACAAATAACATGTTCTAGTTCAACTTACACTGCCATCCTTTTATGAGATTTCTGCATGGAAACTCCATCCCAGTGAAAAACGCTCCAGGCTGGCCCCCGCGCAATGCCTGCATGCTTGGTACTGAGCATAGCTGCGAGGGGTGGGGAGCAAGACCAACAGAGAGATGGGAGATGTCTATTCAAAATAATTCTAGCATCAATTGATGTAACAAATGATCATCTCTTTCTGGGCTTGCTAGGATCAACATCACTGAGATGAAGAGCATGTTGCCAACTTCTCAGACAAATTGCTCCCATGGAAGGTGTTGCTGCTTTGGAAACTCCACAGGAGAAGGCAGTTAATCTCTGGCTCTCACTGAGGGGGTTGTTTATTTGCTCAGAACAGTACTTAATGTGGCAAGTGTGAGCAAGCTTGCTCTTTAGGAGGAGCTGGGAATTGTTAACGGGTTCCCTCTTATTTCTATGAAACATTATGTTCCTTATTTGTTACAAACACCTAAGAGAGCAACTTCCTTTGCTCATTTTTAATTGTTCCATCTTATGTAACAGTAGAAATGAAATTTGAAAATGAAAGGTTACACTCCTCTGTTGCTTCTGTAAGAGTTCTATGCTATGCAGACAAAAACATCATAGCTTCTTTCAGATGAATTCATCTGAATCACACAAAAAAGGATTTATCGTATCAGATGGTGTGAGTTTTTAATCATTGTCAGTGCTAACAATTGTCTTTACAACTTCATTTTTATTTCTGCACTCTTATTTTTAAAATGAGAAGACCACCCTTGGAGGCCTAATTCAACTGTGCAAAACTAGTTAGAAACTAAATTTACTTGGATTTCTATTGCAGCTTTTTTTTTTTTTTTTTTTTTAACTATGGAACTTTCCACTTTCCTGAAAGAATTAAGAACAAAAAAGATAACAGGCTCTGAATGGTGATAAAGTTCTGTATGTATACCAGATTCCAAACATAATTAGCTCCTGAGTGTACCACCAAATCAAATAGTCTTCTGATCATGCTGTGAAATGGTAATGTCCTATCATCGTGTTTGTTTTACTTATTAAATAATAATGCAATCAATGGACAAACAAAATGTTACTGTTTGTGTTGCTTCCAGGAAAGGAAGCACAGGAAATAATTGCCAATGATCTCATTAGTCATGTTTAGTTACAGACCTTCAAATATAGCCCTAAACAATCTTCAGGGACAGTAAATGACCGCTTTTTTTATAGCCATTATCTAAGAGATGGGAAAAATTCTACATACTGAAAGCCAATTTTGAAACAAGTCTTCAAAACCCAGTTTTTAAATCAAGAAAGAGAAGGTTTAAAAAAAACACATAACACAATATGCATTTTGGAAAAATGTCAAGTGCTTTCTTTGTATTTTCAGTGCATAATTAATGCTGTGCAGAACTTCCTCTGCAGCTGGGATACACTGTGACATCTCTGAAGGGGTAATCATGGGAATTGAGGTTTTTATTAAATCTTTTAAAGAAATATTATAAAGAAATGAAAAAAATAAAGATTGAAGGATCTGAACATGAATTAAACATTACCCTTAATTCCAATGTAAAATAAAAATGTTCTTGCTGTTGATTTCAGCTAGTACTACATGAAAGGTGAACGCTGAACATATGTCTGGTTGTTACTCGGTTGTGTCTTGATGCAATAAATATATCTACCTACATACATCATATTCATTTATTAAGCTTCAGTATCAATTCATACCCCTTTCACGGGGACAGCTCATACTAAAGGACGGAAGAAACTGCTCTACCAGAGCCTCACATCAGAGTTTCTTCCTGAATGCTCCACAACTTTACCATCTTCAAGTACCCTCACAGTGACTTCATGCTTTCAAATACACATTTTATTACTTATTTTATTCCCAGACACAGCCGCACCCTGTATCAGACCTAGGCAAATAGGGGGAATTATAGCTTGTGAACTCCTGACCAGTAGATGATGCAACATGTTCCACGGTTAGGGTTTGTGTTGTACCATAATGCAAACACAAATGCCAGCACTAACTGTATTAGTTACTTACTGCACAGCATCTGTGCTTGAGCGTGTATCTTATATCTTTTTGTCTGATTTGTACTTTTCCAGTTATATAGGTTGATTTTTGAATCAGACTTTCTTTCAGATATGAATCAAGTAATGTGGAGAGTAACTGAGAGACACCTCAAGCTTCAGAAGCTCTAGGATAGGGGAAAGAGTATTACATCGATGGAGCTGATTTTAAAACACTCAGAGATGAATAAAGGCCACAGAGATGCCATGAGAATGGTCAGTAGGCCCCATCACGAAGATGAGTTCCGTAACCTACATGAGGTCAATTCACCAAGAAACACACAGCACCTCTAAGCCCAGGAACTCATGTTAGAACCTTCACAACTGTTTGCCTTTAAGACTGTAAAATCAAGCAACTCCAGAAGGAAGAAAGGCAAGGACACCTATGGAGTCTGTAAGTGACAGCAGGAGGAAGCAGCCAATTAACATCTTCGTAGCAATCTAAATTACAGCTAAGCCTGCAGAGCCTATAAAGGATTCTACATCATAAGTCACTAATGACTTATGGGGATAGGAAGAAGACAGTCTGGTAAAAAATCCTAAGAGGCAATAGCCAGGATGTACTGAGATGATAGGAAATACAGAAGACAAACTGCATCCACATCTTGCTTCAATAGCCTGCTTCTCAGCAGAAAAGACTTCCTTTGCCCTTCTTTTCTCTCTCCAACACTCCTAAATGTCCTACAGCTTTGTAACCCCTTGGGAGCCCTGTGTTACACAGCCCCCTCCACCATCCCTAAGGCAGATGGTATTCTCTTCATGCATCCATCAAAACCATTCCTGCAGGGAAATGCTTCTGAGGGACAAGGAAAGCACTTTCCAGCTTTTCTTGGAGCTAGCAACTGGCTCCGCAGAAAGAATATATTCTTTTGATTAAGAGAAAAACTCTGGTACTGAGCTGACCAGGATTTGATTTGCTTCTCTGGTGTATCATTATAGCTGGAGATAGGCAACTGCTGCAGAGAGGCACAGAAACAATTACCTGCTTGGTATGCAAGTCCCAGAAGCATCTATTGCTATAGTTTTCTTTGTCACACATCAGCTTTTACTGTAATGAGACCTTGGGTAAAAGGAAGGAAAAAAAACTAAATCAATAAGGGTCATTTACACTCTGCTATGGCCGGATGAAGTACCAGGTTTCATTGGCAGCAGGCAATGAAACCCCCACCTATTAAACCCAATCCTTAGTCAAAACAACATTCATTGTTCTGCTTACACTTAACTTTCACATTGTGAAATTACTTATTTTCTTGTGTGACCTTCTAAATATACATTTTACCTGAAATACGGTAAAGGTGGCTCTGCACAGAGGTAAGGCTCTATGATCAATAGTAGTGAATCACTATGTACTTGAAGACAGAGAATTATAGTTAAAAGTGAAAAAATAAAGGCTACTTGGAGGACTTTTCTTCTTGCCAAGTCCTTTGTATTTTTCAGTAAATCTCCTTGAATTTCCCCTGAGTTTTAGATCTTTAAAAAAAAAAAATCACTGTGGAACTCCTTCAACTCCCCAGTGGACAATCCCTTCCAAGTAAGATATGCTTATTGCCCAGTAACTAAATGCAAGCAGCGTATTCATGCAGGCTTTTATACATGCAGCTGCCATATGCACACACCTCCATCTCTCACTAACTTGTAACACTGAGGCACCAGGACAATACGAGTCATTTCAAATACATTTCCAAGATACATTTAGCAATAATAAAAGCATCGGTATGATACCCCAATGGTCCACAAGTAGGATTGAGCACTTCCATGGTAAAGGCTGCTGACAACTGCTCTAAGTGTACTACCAGGAAGAGTAAAGGAAGGAGTCAACTACAGGCGGATTCCAGAAATAAAAGTGTGGGGACTTAATTAAACCCATTTTTAAAAAGACAAATGCAAGAAATCCTGATCAAAAGCTCCAAATTGCACCTTGTTGCTAATACTCTCTTCTCATAAAACCTATTTCTACATTTGCCACTGAGAAACTAATAAAAAAGAACTCCAAGGAACAGAGATATACCTGAAGCCCCTGCACACTGTGCTGTTTTCTAGAGGGCTTCTACCCATGCTAAGGCCCCCTGGAAGCCACACAGCTGCAACCATGAACCCATGCTAAAGCTTTATCTGCTGCACGAGCAAGGGTCTGTGCCACGCTAATCACAGCTGCAGAGATGCCAGTCAGGAACTGGTCCCACCCAGCTGGCTTTGCCAAGACAGTACCATACAGGCTTTAAAAAGCCTCCGTAGCAAGCAGTATGCTGCTAATGTTATAGATTATGACCATGCACAAAACAAGCTACAAATAAAAGCCATGTTAAATTTGAGTCCCATGCTTGTTTCAGTAGAACATCAGTATAAGCTAATTTCAAGCTCTACTGGAAATGCAGGAAAATCACAAGCCCTTCTGATAAGCAGAAGAAAGCAGAGACTTGGCCCTGCAAAGAGGTTCTGAATATGCACGTGTCACGGGACTCTATGAGGAAACAAGGTGTCAATGCAGGGAGATCTCTTCTCAGAAGAGATGTCCAAAATGGTATGGAAAATTTTTGAGAATAAAAAAAAAAATTGGAAGTAAGGTAACTTAATTGAATGATAATGTTCTTCAATTTATATTTGTGTTCCAGAGAATCCAAACATAACTTGCGATGTAGAAGACACAAGAACACAGACACCACCTTGTTAAGCAACGTGATCACAGCAAGCTAACACTTCAGGCAGCACCACCTGATCTGGAAATGAAGTAGAGCTGCAGATTTCCACTACTGATACCAGCTTTTGCTTTATGCAAAACTATTACCAACGGTATCAGGAAGACAAGTGAATAAGAGATTGCCTGCCCCTGTAAAAGAACTGAGGTTACTTGCAGAGCAGCTCTGTGAGGATTATTTACAAAATTCATGCCTGTCCCCCATTCTAATACCCTAGGCTTAAAGCCAATCCGGGATTTTTTAAATTCATTTCTGCATAAAATACATAGAGAAAAGTGATCATATACTAGAAAAATAACAATGTTTTTTTTTTTTTGAGGGACTGTTTATTTGTCAGCATAGTAACCGACATGCATTATATACCACTGCCCGTTTACCTTTCTAACTACAATACTCCAACCACTTAAAAAAATCAGTAAGAATTAGTTAAGTAAATTTTTTAATATTCAAATGATTATATTAACTGGTCAATCTCATCCCCATAAAGATGGCTGTCTACAAAGATCGGAAAGGAGGGTGTTATCACCAAACAAAAGTAAGATTTTAAACACTTCTTATTTTATATGCTGATTAAACTCTAATTGCAATTAATTTTTACAGTAGTGATTAAAGCTTGGATTTTTATAAGTCAAGAATTCTCACATCATGGGTCACAGTCACTCGGTGAATTGCATGATAAGTACCTTAAGTGATTATGCCCACAGTATTTTTAAAGGTATTGGTGAGATATATTAGAATCATATAATTTGAATCCCTTTAAAATGGTCAGTGACTGAAATGCTTTAGATTTTGAAACGGAGTAAATTAATTTAACATGTACACATACATTTGCACACAATCTAGACATTATATATTTCTCCTATTCATAAACAGTCCAGTGAGACAACGTTAAATGATAACATTTTTTGTCAAATCATTAAGTAATCAGGTAATTACATGAAATCAAGATTTCAACATAAACCTTTAAAAAAAATTCACGATTACTGATTTAAAGATTAAATGCTCCAGGCAGAAATCAGACTGTTTGCCAGAAAAATATTTTCATAATTACAATTTCTCCAGTGTCTCTTTGGTCACTAGAATTTCCATGCTGAACTTCATTCATGTCCATACTCTGGGTTGCCTTACAGTGTGCAGCACCCCAGCCATCAACCCTGTCATAAGGAGCATAGAGGACTTTGTCCCCCAGTTGACTTGGGATGATTAAAAAAAAAAAAAAAAAGAATAAAAACCACAACACTACCCATGATAAATCCAATACTACATTTCTATTAATGTTGCTTGATATTAGTAAAGACAGTATAATAATCTGGACCACAACTGTAGGGAACTAAGAATTCAGCAAGTGCTGTAGGCAAGTCCAGGAATGGGTAGCAGCCTTTTCAAATTAGACGACAGGCTAAATCTTGTTTGAAAGGGCTCTTTACACATGTTAAAAATCTGCGCCTAATATCTGTGATATATTTCAGCAGTAGTCCTTGAACTAGTGCATCTGGTTTAGATGAAGTACACTGGAACGCTAAGATCATTTTCAAGAACAGAGTTTCAGCATATGGTTCACAGAGCTGTCACATTCAGCTGGATCTCATGCTGTAGTACTAAGCACTGGAGATCTGAAGTTCACAACCTATTGCAAGCTAAACAAGAGGAAGAGAAACACTATTTGAAACAAATCCTGATTTAAAAAACCTGCATAGTCAATTTTTCATTTTATGTCTTCACATGTTTACATTAAAATGGTATGTGCAGGTTTAAAAGCACCAGTAGAATTAAATAAAAAATAAAATATTATTAAAAAAAAAGTCTTCAAGCTGAATCGACACCAGAACCTTCCAGGCCTTGTACCAGCCTTATTTAACAACTACATTGAGAAACTGATGAAAAATCTCACAGCCACAAGCTCAGTAGCTATAGCAACATGCTTAGCTTCTCAGAAGAAAAATTTTGTTCTGCTGGTTCAAATAGAATAACCTGCCCTAAAATAGATGTAAAATAGCTGTCATTGCACATGTGTAGTTTTGGATCCAGAACACAACCACAAAAATCAAGTTTTTTCCCCCAATGCACAATGCTCCCTTCTACACAAGTCAAAACGCTACCCTATAGGCAGTGGGTAAGAATTGAGTTTGATTTCCTTACTCTCAGTGTTTTAAAAGCTAAATGCTTTATCACAAAGCTTAGTTGTGCCTTTTAACAAATTAGACTTCACTGGAAATCATTATCTGTTTCCCCCTTCTTGTTACAATTCAAAGGCAGCATCTGTTAAAGAGCAAAAATGAACCATTTTCCCCTCATTACACAAAAAGTAAAAAGTCATCCCAAGTTCACATTTCTTCAGAAGGTAATTTCTGTTCATCAGAACAATTCGGTATGTGTTAATCCCTTCAAATCCATTTTTGCAGTCTGATTTCCTCAAATATTTAAAGTTAATGGTTACAAGCCAAATTAAATATGACCATGTTACAGAAATTGCATGTTTCTTTAAGTTAGCATTCCATGTCAGTACTGCTAAAAGTACTCTTTGGGCTGCATATTTGTTATACTGTGTGATCATATATTCCTCATAAGGAATTACACCACAAAAGCCAAACCAGCAGTTCCCAGAACACACGTGTGCTGGGGATCTGACCCATACTCTGGAGTCCAGGAGAAGCTCTCCTGCTCCTGCTCTCCCCTCTGCAGAAGAAAGGCAGGTAGCTGGTCTCTGCCCCCCCTTGAATGGGTGTTTCAGAGCAGCTGCTGACGCTCCATAGGAAGGCTACCAACAGCAGCTGCATCCTAAATCATTACACGGCTGACAACTGGCCTAAACTGCACCACTGGGTGCCTTGCTGCAAATAGTCTGGCTTGTATCAGCCTGGCCCTCAGTTCTTTTGCTAACATAAAGAGCAACTACTTCAGAATTATTTAAGTACCGTACATGGGGAGAAGAACAGCCACAGGCACATCATCAGCAACCACCTCTGGAGTGCAGCTGTTCTTTATGAACTACAACAAAAGCTGTATTGCCTCCTCCTAAGGACCCCTCTCTCCTTCTTTGCCTTGCTTAGCAGTGTGCTTCACAGAACTCCAGACCTGAAAGACTTTCTCCGGTAGCTTTTGGTGAACAATGCTGTCTGGGTTTGTTTGTTTGGAATTTAATTGTAGCACAGTGAGGTGAAAATAAAGACTGGAGGAGAATTTAGAGAGCGAGATGGCACAGACATTAACTCAGTCCCTTGCAGTGCAAAATTAAGTCAATTAACAAGAAAGTATTAATACTGCAAGCCAGTAGGTATTTGTTCAAAGCGAATGCTGATAAATGCATATTTGAGCATTTTCAAGAAATAGTCAGCAAAACCTGTCCTATTTTCATACTGCAAAAAACAAATAACAGCCATTTTTGTTAACAAGGTTAATATACACTTTCTGCTATATGCAACAGTAGCATTGAAATCAAAAGATAAAAAGGCAGAATGGGATTAAAAAGGCTTTTTTAAGGGTTTTTTTTCAGAGCTTGGAGGTGGTATGTGTTATACTACTTATGTAAGTAGCCTCATATCTCATACGATTCCTTGGCTTTTGCAGGACAAACCCTGCAACCAAATCTGCTTTTGGACAACTTCAAGCATTAGTACTGTACTTAAATGTTCTTGACTACATGTCAAATAAGACAGATTTAATTTCAGCAGTGAGCAAATGCAGGAAGTAACTTCATTTCCCACTCATAATCTGAGCTGTATCTTTGGCAATTTTTGAAATTCCCTTCTCTTTAAAAGAGGCATTAGGATTCAGTGACCGGCTCTTTGGAAAAATTGTGGGTGGGTTTCCAGTTAAAAACATGAATCATTTCAAAGCATTTAAGTTTGCCTTACACTGCAGTTTTCCCGGGGGGGTGAGAAAAGAGGATTTTTAAGACAAAGCTATGCATCCGTAATACTAAATGGTTTCAAATAAACTGTAGTGATATTTCAGCTGAATTAAAGGTTCACAGATATAAAGATTTAAAGGTCCTTAAGAACCTTTGTGTCTGGAATTCATATGAACTTCAGCGGGTCACGATTTGGCTCTTCAGTTTTCTGTAAGCAGCTTTATAGGAAACAAATTAATTCTAGGAAACACAGGAGCATTGGTGAAAAAAATATTAATCTTGATCAAATACATTTTTCCATCCCTCACTTAACACCTCTCAATCAACGTCAGAAATATTGCAATTGATCTAATTTGGTGTCAGTCACTCCAACTATTATTCAAAGATTTCACTCAGATATACTGCTGAAGTGGGAATCTTGGCAAGAAAGACTTTCTTTTTCCTATCTCAAAAACTTTATGCTCATGATCAATTTTAATATTCATCATACACAGAGAAGAAATACATATCTTGTTCTCTTTTTAACAGCTTTTTTTTCCTAGTGTATTTGTTGTAAATAACATTTTTCTCCCTGATTAAAAGGGAATAGAATCAACTATCAGAATGCAAAGAGACTGCCACATAACCTAAAAGATACCAATATTTCATGAACTGCTAAGCTCAGCTCCCAGGACTAGAGAAGTTTTGCTTAAGAGCAGAGGAAAAGCGGAGGACATGGTTGAAAACTCCAATCACATTCTTTTTCTAGGAGTACACTGAATTTGTTAGCTGGAGAAAATGTATCTTTAACCCTAAACAAGCAAAACTAGTCTGATGGAAAAATAACCAAGTTATTAAGCCAGGCTTAATAACTCAACCTCTATATTCTTCAGTACATGTTTAAGCAAAAGAAATTCACAGACAGCGAACTGACCACTGTTACATATTGCCTCTCCAATGTAAGATCCAATGAAGGTATTGAGCGATGTTGGATCTGTAGCAAAAGACAAGAAAATGTAACATACCAAATAAAGACAAGTTATACCAGCAGAACTGAACGCTGAATTTTTAGAATTAGTTATCACATGGGGACGAGTGCAGACCATAAGGAAAGCTCTAGAGAAACTTATGCTAAGCAAGACCCTTTTTTCAAATAAGCTCTTTTATTTATGGTATTTTGGGAACAGGAAAAAACTGATATCCTCCTCAAGATGTATAAACACTGTCATGGCCTGCATTGGGTCATATCGGAAACCATCAGGGAAGCTGCGTTGGGTCAGGTCTGTGTAGGCAGACCCTCAAAGATTAACATGACCCCAATTACAGTGCTTTCACACTGTCTCTCCTATTCTTAATTGCTCCATGAATCAGACACAGACCTAGGTGGTTATCTGTGTTAGCAGGTAAGGAATGGTCAGCAGACAGTTGCATTGCATCAGAAATGCTTAAGACACAGGCCCAATTGCTGCACAGGCGTTAAGGAGGAAAGAGACAAATGAATTGATCTCTTGCGTAACACTTAACAAGTCTGATTGTAGTTACTAAATCATGCTATAGTTTAAACTGTCATATCCAAAGTAAAAACAGCACGTACTCATTATGTTAATAATCACAAGGATGTGTGAGGTTGGAACAGCACTACTGCAGTAGCTGATAGAAGGATAAAGCCAAGTATGAAAGTGATCCCTCTCCACGTAACTCCACTGACTAACCTTAACAGATGCTTCTCAGAGTAGAGCCTCTCAAAGCAGAGCTTCTCCACAAACCTTTTCTGTGTCAACAAAGTGTTTTTGTCTATTTTTCATTTGTTTCTAACAACTGCTAGGTGTAACAATCTAATGCACCCCCGTGATACAATCAAAGCTACACTGACCCTTGGCATGGTGAAAAAGGCTAGGAAGTAGCTTCCTGAGCCAGCTTCACCATAGGGGAAAGCTTGAAACGCACCTGAAGCACTAAAAACCTAAGTCTCTCTCAATGTTTCTCTTGAGCATCTTAACAGCTGGCCTTATTAAAGCATGAGAATCTTCAATTCTGAAGAATGACCATGAATTTCTACCTCAAAACCATGGCAGACAAGCTCTGCATCTCAGTATTTAGCCCTTCTCTAAGCCACTGTTGGGACAGGTGTCAAGAAAGAGTATTCCAGTGGAGCTGACAAATAATACAGCACAGCTACGTTCAGCAGGCCAGCTTTGCCTTCTTCAGCCTACATGCTATCTGAGGTCATGACACTTTCAGCTGGGAGAAAATACAAGATCAACCTGGAATTCCTCAAAGACTGATTCACGTTCCAGAGTCAGGCCCCAACTAAGTACACAACAATAGGGGGTTAAAGACACACAGACCTGTAAAATGATATCAACGAGTCTTAAGAGCATTGTGGGAAAAGTTTAAATTTTATAAGTGAATGTACTGTTTGTGTGAGTCTAATAATTTTGAATTGTCCGTTTTCTTTACAGTACTGGTTTTACAACAAAAACTGCAATTACATGAGCAAAAATGCAACTTCTTTTGCAGATCCAGTGGATATGTCCATAAAGATATTAACGGCAGCAGAACAAGAATGACAGGATGTCCATGCTTAGGTACATTTGACGTGACAATTTTTTTTTTTTTTTTTACAAGTTAGGAAAAAATTAAGACCAGTCTTATAAATAGAGAGTACAGTGAACTCCGTATAAAGACAGCTTAATTTTCTACATATTTTTCACAGAGTACCTAGTCTGATTAAAATCTTCACAATTAAAAAGGTTATTTTCTGCAAGACTTAATCTGTTTATCAGTTAAATGTGATCTCTTGTTAAAAATTTGACAGATAACCAGGTCCTGTAATTTTATAATCTTTACTAACATATTCCTCAGCCAAAGACAAATTATCCTATTCTTCATGTTAAAAATAGTCACGATATTAATCTTTTGATTGTGCTACACCACAGATCTCACTAATGACCTTGCCATTAGTACAATAATATGTCAGTCCTCTGACTTCCTCCTTGCTGAGAGTGCATCTGTGTAAACTTTTATTCTAAATATATTGCTGAGCAGAAAAATAAGAGGATGGTCTTACCCCTCTACAAGCTACTAGACAAAGACTCCAAAGCAGTTACTCAAATGTCTAGACCGAACTTCTACTAGAGACATGCTGTATGGAATTAAATTTTCAGCAAATCAACATGAGGCATTGGTTCTACTTGCATCAGTTCCTCTCTAGCTTTTATCCTTGCAATAGACAAGGACTTGGCACGGTCTTCTCTTCCCTCTTAAGTATGGCCCTCTCTATTAGCCTAGCAGATGCATCTTAGTAATAAATCAGCTTGCCTTGTTACACTTACTTGTTTCATTTTAATCATTTTTTTCCACCAAAATGAACAGCATAAAAGTTTGGATCAGAAGAGCAACTACAAATTTTCCAATCTATTGTGGAATACCGTCCATCTTCATGAAATTTTTCATTAAAAATGCTATTGAAAGCATTTTAAAATGTTTTCATAGATCATTTACATTGGTTTCATAGACAAGGAACAGTTAGCAAAACTCAGTCCAGAAACCACTGCTCTCAAGATCAGTACCTACCAAAATCCGAGATTTTAAGAAAATTATTCTAAATGATGAAACAAAAACAGGTTTTGGTTTACATTTCATGTGGAAACTTCTATTACAGACTTCAAAAGCCTATGTATGATCTGACTTGATCATATCCTGTCCTTAATGATATCACAGCACAGAACCAAAAAGGTGTTTATATCTAGCATATGGTGCTTTCTCATTCAAGTTGCTTAAAGGAAGGACTTCATATATGATTTTTATGACTCTGCATATTTCTCAAGAGCATGCACTTTTAATTAGTTTATTGAATATGCATTATGACTACTGTGTAACTCCTCTCAATAATAACTGACCAAATAAATCTTAACAGCTAAGTTGGCAAATCAGTCACCTTATGTCAACAGCCTTGTCGTGCCAAATACAGCACTATGCTAGGAGCAAGGATTATTAGCCATCTTTGCTGTCACCATACACCTGAGGACAGCTATGTAACTTGTCTGAAACCATCAGGCAAGATTTACACTCAGCCGACAAGAACAAAACGGACCTAAACGTTATCATAGCTGTCATCAGATAAATGAGAAGTTTCTAATGTGTCTGGAAGAAAGCAAAGAACAAAAAAAATCCCCTTTTGAAACACAGGCATATAATCTGTAATCTTAGAAGTTTACAGTAAAGTAGCCAGCAAGCCTTAAGAAAGCAATTTTGAATTCTGAATTAGTGATTTCAAAGATTACTATCTTTCTGCAAATGGGCATCGTTAAAGGTATTTGTTGGCTCTTGACTGTGCTGAATAGATGAGTTCCACTGTACTGCTGTCGTCCTACCAATGAAATTAAAGCATCTTTCCTCTGGCACTGTAGACCATTATGATATTCATGACAAAATATGAACTGTTTCTGCAACATCATGTAAACAGGTTTTAGCAGGGATGTGTCAGTCTCACACAAAAACTTAGAACCAGAACAAACTTTTGCCTTTTAGCCCACTGTGGCAAAGAGTTAATACTATTCTGCGAAAAGCCACAAAACTGAAAAATAATCCATTTTAAATAGCCTTTATCTGTCAGAAGTAGACAAAGCCAAAATTTGTTTTCATCTAAAAATGTCTTTCAGATTCTGTAAGTACCATGCTATGTACATAAGTTACCGTACCTGTCATATCCAGAGCTTATATTTTAATATTAATGGGATTCCTTACTTTTAGTCCCAATGGTATTACCTTGAAGGCAGAGTAAAATACAAAAGAATCTTGAATAAAACCTTCTCTGCAGGCAGAAGTTAGTACCATTACTTCATCTGTGGTGCTAAAGCAATATGCTATGTCCTATAGAGAAGATAAAGATGTTGAGCCAATGCCACGGATCTCAGTTTATGGGAAAAGTAAAGCTCAGCACAGAATTGTTACTAGTTCTTTGAATTTAGTGAAATCACGTAGGAGAGTAAGCAATACCTTCACTGCAAGTATGGAGATAGATATCCGATATAATAAAACACTGAAACAGAAAGCTAAAAAGAACAGGAACATAAGCAGTGTGCTAGGTAGGAAACAAATTGTTTTCCTGAGAAAATATACTACAAATATACACATATTTCCCAACCTATATATTCATTGCTGTCATTCCTTAATAAATACATTCTTAGGAGGACTTGCAAGAAGATGGCCACTCCACATAGGGACTTAAAGGCTTTAGGCACTTGTGTCTGAAAGTGAAGCAAAAGACAGGAGTATCCCAAGCTTATATTCTTTTTAGTACTCAAAGAATCAAACCAACAGCTGTAATAAAGAAAGTTTAGCTTAGTTTTTTCTTTTTTTAAGCATCATAAAACTATACTTCAGATCGGTAAACTTTTAGCAGAGTTACACAGAAGAAAGAACAACTAGCTGTAAGACACACCTGCTAAGGAATAGAAAATGCTTTTGAAGAAATCAATGAGGGTTTCTGGATTCTGGCTCAGATAATTCACCTTCAGATTAATGAATGTGCCACAAAGAAGATGTCGCTACAGCAAGACACCTAAGTGACTCTCCCAGTACAATCAAATTTTGACTGGCTTATGACTACACAGACTACGCATTTACATATCTACAACCCATACACATTACTGAAGATTTGCAGTGATTGTATGCTTACAGAGCCCTCTCTAAGATCCCTACTTGTGAGTGTTAAGGGAGAAAAACCTAATTTTGATTGCTGGAAGGATACGACATACATGACTTGTAGCCTGGGTGCTTCTGACACTGCCTGAACTAGCTACCTGCTTTTTAACAATTATTTTCTCTAAGTCAAATGCAGCCAGGTATTTGAGGTCAGCTCTCCGTTTCAAATAATAACTTTCTATCTGCTCAAGCAGCTGAGTAGCTTAACTTTGTACTACCTCTTGTATACTGTTTTATAATTACAAGATGAAGAAAAAGGAATAGAGATGTGTCAAAAAAATGTCATTAGTGCTATTCAAGCAACGCATCTGGGTAACGATAATTACTTCAGAAATAATAATTCAAGACTGGAGAATCAGTGTCCCTCTCTGGAAGTGCTGCAAAATCAGAAATTACAGTATTGCTTACTTACAAATGGGAAAGCCAGTTATGATTTGTGTTAGTAAAAGAAATACTTTCAAACTTTATAGCTTCTCCCAAATACTTCAGACACAAGCGTTTTTAACACCTTGAGTCCAAAAGCATTGACTAAGGATGAAAGTTTAAATCTTCATTACCATTTCCTGCCTGCTAAAACTTTACATATCTTTTGTCCTACTACTACTTTCCCATAATTTAGAAGTGCTGTGATTGTATTTTTCTACAACCAAGCCCCCCAAAGAAGAGATTCATTTTCCTTAAGAGTCCTGAAATCCACAACTGAGCTGGCTAACAAGAATCCCCAAACAGCCAATAGGAGTAATGTAAATTTTCCAGCCCAAATATTCTGTCAAGAAAGCAATCAAAATAGATCAAAGCACAGCCTATTATTTGGTATTTGACAACTCTGACATCATTCCCAGTATACAAACAGCTTGTATTGCAAGGGAACATCTACCTGGGCAGCACAACTTCATCCTAGCTAACGGTTTCTGACTCTGCAGAACAATCAAACATACCAGAAAAACTCAAATGTTTTTTAAATAAATAAATTTAAAAACAGACTGAATACTTAATTTCTAGTAAAGAAAGTTAATTTTACTTGCAATCTTTATTTTTGGTCAGTAGAAATCATCAGTTCAGAAGACCTGACATGAAAGTTAAGTTTATTCAGCTTGCTAAAGCAATGCTAGGAAGAAAAGCAGCTCTGCTATAATCACCATGGCTGACCACCCACAAAATCCACACAACTTGCAGCAAAGCCATATTGAATTTTGCTATCAGATTGTTCTGCATGTTTTTACGTTAGAAGTAGCTGAATTACTTTTCTGGGATGAGAAGACACAGATAAGTGAACAGGTTCTAACGCAGACACTTGGAGCTCCTTATCACACTTGCATACACTTGCTCCCTCTATACAAATCAAAATGAAGCCATGTCAGTACAACACTAATATAGATTGTTCATCGTCAGCACTGCTTAATGATTCCACTTCAATGCTGGCTGTCGGCCATCAAGCCACAATGGAAAACACGCTAAACATTTATATTCTAGTAATACTATTTTGTTCTTTTTTATTTGTGATGCACAAACATCCAACTAATTACGGCTGTAATACACAACAACAATGAAAGAGACAATTTACAGAGACAATTTACCCTATAAATTCCTCAGCTTATTTGCAAGGAGACTGGAATGAATGCTTTCAGTTACTTTTTCCAAAAACAGTAAGTTGCATCGTGTAAGTTCTGTACTTTAAATAAAAACATGTTCAATTTTAATTTTTAATTAATTCATTGTTCACTGGCTTAAATTGTCTTTCCAGAAAGAACTATATAGATAAAAAGCATAAGAAAAAGATTATTGATTAAGTTGAGGGTAACTTTTGATCTTTGTAAAAAAGAATGTGTTTTATTGTTATTTTCCACCATGCACTAGGAAAGCCAAGTGCTTTAGTAAAATCAAAACCCTTTATTTTCCTATCTCCTATCCTATAAAAACTAATTTATTTCAATACTTCACATCCTGTCTTTTTTCTAGACAAGAGGAATGCCAAAATACTAAGTGCAAACGTGGATATCTGTACACTCACCCAAGCCTTGGGCTGGCAAGCATATCACCCAACTACTGATGCTCGGTTAGCACAGAGACAGGCCCGTGTCAGTAAGGACTCAGCCTACCTTCTCTCTCATTGCTACCTCCTAACTCAACATTGATGAACTTTACAATGGAAGAGTGGACAGGAGGAAAGACTGACAGGTCGCTGTTCTCAAGCAGCATGCAGCAGCACAGCCTCCCACCAGCACCACAGTCCAGACCAGTGTGTTCCTTCCTGGCTGTGTTGCTCATGGAGGGTAACCTGCCTTCCTTTCTGCGAGTGAAGAGCAGAAACCTAGCACTGCGGGGGCACCTCCACAGCACCCTCCCTCCCACCTACTCACTGCCGCGCAGCAAGGACACGTGCCATTAGGAGCTGGCTCCTAAGCCAGCATCTTGCGCCCAGAAACTTTGCTGGCACAGTCAGAACAGAGAGTAGAGAAGTGCTCTCAAGGTGAAATTACTTGCACGGCTTGGTTGTGCCGAGAGGGGAGGGAAGGCCTAACTGCTGGTGCAAACACACCCTCAGGCTTTGTTCCTAGAACCTTGCCATGAGCAAGAGCACGTCCTGTCTAGCAAGTAATTAATACCCTAAGGAAAACGGTGGTGGATTCCACCCCAGCTCTGCGCTGCATTTCCCTCATTAATATCAACTTCCACTGAATTTCAGTGAGTGGATAAGTAGTCCCAATATTCCCATGCTTGTTTGGAGCCAAAAGGCAACGACAAATTCTCACTTATTCCTGGCAGGGTGTAATTATGAATTGCCCAGATAAACTAAGATGCAGGTCAACTAACCAAAACAAGCTTTCAGACTCCAACATTATGGAGCTTCCTGCCCTGAGAAGTTATAGAAAGCCAAATGTAATCTATTTTATTTGAATTAAGTTTCACAGAAAACATCTGAAATGCTCCTATCTGCATTGGATTGCAGCTGCTTCCAAAAATGAGGAACAGTTTGACATGAGTGCAATCATATCAAATCACTAACAATGAATACAGACACTGCGCAGGATGGGAGGGAAAATAAAAAAATGAGAAGCCCAAACCTGATGTTTACGGGTTCAAGAAATTTTCCGAGAATCCTAAATCCCATTAAGACAAACACAATCCAACATCTTTTTTGCAGCTTCACCTCTTTGGCATAACACATAAAAACATGACTAGCCTCAGACTAATTTGCACCATGAAACAACAAATACTACACTTAATTACACAGGTGTAGGTTGACGCAGCCATTCTTGGGGTAGATTTGGTCCAGTAAAAATAAACAAAGGTTAAGGCCATAAACAGATACCAGGCTTTTACTAAAGACAAAGCATCTGCAGATTTCTGAACAACATATGTTTATAACCTGCTCCCTCAGTTAAAGCATAATATACAGTTGTTCAATTACAGATCAAATTGTAAATTAAATGTATTTGCCATAAAGTCATGTAAGGTATGATACAACTGAAATATTTTTAAGTTTTATACTACTTAGCTACATTGCTGGTTAGAAATTTTGTTTGAAAATGGTCAACAAAACCCAGAAGAATGCCTGCAAAGTGTGTGTAATTACGTGTCCTGTTTAAAAATATCACCTCCACTCCAGCTGTGAGCAGATTCGATGCATTTATTTCATAACAAATCCCTGAGTTCTATTACATAACAAATCCCTGAATCCCAATCACATTAGCTACATGCTACACATATTTTTCTACATAACTGCACACTTGACATTTGCAAAAACCTGGCTGAACATTTTTCTTATATCCCTATTTATTTAAAAATACATAATGCCTTTTAATATACACATTATCATTAATTTTAAAAAATATATTTCTCACTTTCCCCACTCCCTGTTTAAAATATCTGATTTAAACTAGCTTTTTTTTTTATATCTGCTGTGTAGATCATCTCATTTACATTCATATATATATACACACTTATGTATATATGTGATTAATGCATTCCAGAGAAAATTTAAAAACAAAATAATCTTAGCCTATTTTGACTTATGAATGTACTGAAACACTGAGCCAATTATATATAGATATATATAATAGGCAAATATATTTACCTATAGACTTTTACCATGGAAAAAAATACTACTATAAATGAACAGTACAAAACCCAATCATTTAGTTTTACTCTGTACAGCTAAAACATATTGCTGTCTTCCAAATGGCATTTGGTCCATGAATTTAATGTCGCTGAATGTGACTCAAGTTATGCACACTACAGGTAAGCGCATGTTCATAAAAATACCTCATTTAGAGACAAGAAAGTTTCAGAAAATTTATGTGTATACTCTTACCATACATCAGATTTCCTGAGGAAAACATTTTGGGCTTGATTTTTAAGTTGCATAGCCATAGCTTCCAGAACAGGAAAGAACTGCAAGAACTGCACTCATTTCACCTGTAATTCATACCTGCCCGTGAATCTGCCACACATACTAAACCAAGGCAAGATGTAATCTTTTTTGGTGGCACTTTCACTGCAGTCTGTGATCACATACTATCATATGCACGAGGGGGTAGTAATATAATTCTCAGGTTTATTGCAGGTCTGTTTTCTTTAGACTACTTTGGGAACTGTGAAAGTTAAAAAAAAAAAAAAGTTGCATATACCATGAGGGTTTACTAGAACTTTACAGTAATGAGCCATCCAAACTAGATGTATGAATATATTTCCTAGAAGGAAAGAGATTTACATATCACCCATAGGAGAACGATATGTGGTCCTTATCCTCTGGCCACTTCTTTTTTAGGATAGTCCTGTTGTTTTGTCCATTCCCGTTTAAGGTGGGCATGAATCTGTATTCCCATTAAACACAGTGGTGGCCAACTGCACAACCGAAGTGGAACTGGTCTTTGGTCTGAAAGGCATGCTGAATAAAGACAGATGATTGTGCAGAGCCATACAATTCACCTAATACAAGGAAAATAACTCTCACTAATAACCTGGCTTTTTTACCACGCTTCTGAGGAAAGGTTTAATGGTTTAGTTGTAGAACGGTCTCATATTAAGAAGATTTCATTACTTTTAGGCAACATCACATCATACGAGAAGAATCATAAATAATTAAAATTAAATTACATTTGTGAAGATAAATAGACCATAGAATATTAGGTGATGCTGTGTCCTTGATTATTTATGGTGTTAGCTCACTTGCTTTCTGCGAGTCCATGCATCAAACCCTTGTGCAACTTGTCAGACAAGGGGTTTGTACTCAACACAAGCTAGCAGTACACTTATGCATCTTATGACTTGTCTTTTCAGAGTCTGATATCCTGACCCCAAAATCTAAACTTTAATTTTGATTTAAGGGCAAGCCCAGATTCTCAGTAGCAACCGGGACAAGAATATGTACTGGCAGTATTTTACGAGGATTAAAAAATAGGTTTTGGAAATAAAGTCATAACATATAACGCTGTCATCATGGTACTGGCTTCAGTAACATGACAGGCCCTACAAAATTGGATCTCATAAATCACACCATAGCTTACTGAATAATCATACTGTCACGCATCAAAATCTCGTAATGTAAACTTAGGCCATAACTTGGAGTACTGCAGTGAGTCCCTTCTACCAGCAGACAATACAACCTTCGTATCAGGGTTAGAAAATAATCTGCCAGACACACAAAAGAATTTTTAAAGCAGGTTGCTATGAACAGAACACGGTAAAACTGGATCGTAAAGCACGCACAAACACTACTTTTACATCATTACTAGGATGGCATTTCTTATTCAGTAGGACAGATTAATGTGTTGATTTACTTTTCTTTCCTCTGAAATAGAAGAATAAATACATGTGTGTATACTGGAAAAAAAATAAAAGGAGGTACAGGAAGAACAGCTTGTTAATTACAGGCTGATAGATTCCATTATGCATATACAATTAAAAAATTTCGGAAGTTAAGTTGTGTATTGCTACATAGAACAGTCAAACCTATTCTCAAACAAAATTAAAGTTCTTGAACTGTAACATTAATGGCTGTAGTCTTGATAACAGAGCCTTATGTCTGTTTGTTGTTGATACTGTTATATATATAACCACTCACCTTTTCAAAACAGTTAACAGATACGGAGGGCTCAAATCAGGAAGCTACTGAGCATCTATTTGAAGTCAGTAAACTTCTTCAGTTCTGTAGCTTATTGCACCATGCCCTAACATTCAAAGGCTGGTTCTTTTCTTCTCTTTGCTTATCCCCACCCCACAGATAGCACTTTCAACTGAGGCATAAAATAAAGCTGAAAATGCCTGCAATTCAGTGAAGGAGTAGAAACAGATATAGCACAATTTGGCTGCCATGCAACTCAAACAAAAGACGTGCTTGACTTAAAATACCAACTACCCACTGTTAAACTTCAGGAAACTTTCAGTCCTATCCTCAGAAATTTAACAGTCAGTACAATTTAAACACGATTTAATTCTAAGATATGCTTAATTGCAGACAGCTACACAGGAGTGGAAGATCAGTAATTTAATACCACCTTTAAAAAAAAGACCAGTTGTCCCTGCCAAAAAGACTTTTAAGTCACTGCATAAGAGAGCATTCAAAAAGAGAAAAACACAACCATAAACAATACTAGGAGCAAATCTCTCTGCTACTTCAGTATGACAACAGTGAAAGACCAAAGAAGCAGTTATATTCTTAACATGGTACTCTTTCAAGGTCTTCACAGTTTATTTTTATGTAACTTCACATAGAAAACAAAACTAAGCCTTAGGGTACACACAGGGGAAAAAAGGCAAAGCCTAAACTAAATCTCAGAAATTTAAAATGCATGTAATACCTGAAGATTGACTGCCAGCCTTAGCTGGTAGTGAGTACAACAAGCAAAAACAATAAAGCAATTGGATGTTAATCTTAAATTTGTACTGATTATAAGTGTTTTTGCAAATACGTCAGCTGCCAAATATAAATTGTATTTATTCTAATGTATTACATTTTAGGATGCAAAGATCCTACTAATTGTCCTATTCTCTGTAAAGATAGCATTTTAAGCTAAGTTAAAAGAAGATTGCTGCCCAGTGAGTTAACTTCAAAACCAGCCTGCAGCTGAACTGCTCTCCTGTACTTGAATCTAAACCACAAACCCTCTGAAGCAAGATGCTCAGAAGCGAAATCTACCAGCACAATCCTTACATGACTTTAACGGTACACAGAGCAGGAAAAAATTGCCTCACAAATGCTAACAGGATACATAAACTACCAAAGGTAAAAACTACCTAAGGTAAAAACATGATATACATTTATTTATATATTATATGTTATTACCACAAGGAGAAAAAAAAATACAAGTTTAAACTGATGAAACAAGCTACTAAGTTTAAGAATACCTCATCCACTTTAGAAAAGCAGCCTTTCAGAGCTGGTGATGAGGGGAGACAGGCATACAATAGCTGCTAAACAATAGTAAAAAGGAACTATAGCTTTAGGGCACAATACAGAGACTATATTTTGAGTTCAAACTCGGAACGTGTAAACTGCAGATGGAACGTAGTCAGCATCAACAGGCTTAACACTCTTGCTGGTATATCAAGTTCCAACAGAGAATTACTATGAAAACAGTATTTATTATATACTGCCTCCAAAGATGAGGATTGTCAGTATTCTACAAACTTAAATTCATCATTTTTTAAACATTATTAAAGGAGGCAGTTAGCTGTCACTGCCATCCCTCTTCACCTTTTTATTCTGTTTTAGGAAAGTGTCATTAAAGGCTAATACAGCATAAATGAATTGTGTAATGCTGCAGGAAATCAACAGAAGAGCTAGGCATAGAACACAGACCTCCTGGCACTAAACCCTTTATCTCACCCATTAGACCATGCTTCTGATTTCAGCAAGTTTCATTTTGTACTCCTAGCTAGGCATTGAGCTTTAAATTAAAGTCCCAACCATTTGTATATTCCTTGAGCAGCTAGGTCCCTCCAAGGCATATTCCAAAGCTGACAAGCATGCTGGAAGAACAGAAGGTTAGCAGGGTGGACCCATACTGCGGGAGCTCAGGGGTGGACTGAATACAGAAAATGCAACTCAAAATGCTTGCACAGGAGTTCAGTCATTGGTAAGATAAATCACCTTGGAATAATACAAGCAGAATCACCCCTTCTAGGATCCAAACTAACATTTAGGAAAGAGGAAAATGAATAAGAGACAGACTTAACTAGCCCATCTATAATTTCCTAAATACACCATCACAGATGTTCCCAGTTACATCTCTGGTTCTGGGAGCATCCCATACCAACTGTCCCAGCAGTTTCTGGGGCACAGATTCTTAGCCAGAGCTTGCAGTTGTTCTCAGACCACTAAACTATATGCTAGACTCTCACCACAAGCCACCAGCCCTCAGCCCTTCACAGAGCTAAGCAGTCTGTAACTAGCTTGTTAAGAAGGCGTGCTGTAAAGACTGTCTTGTTCCTCAATAATAAACTCCACCTTTGGAAAGTCTTTAGTTATCACCAGTCAAAAAAAAAAAAAAAAAAAAGCACTTCGTCAGAGGTGTTTAGTGCAATACCTGCAGTTAATTCCCCCTGAATCACTTTTTCATCAAGACAAAGACACGTTAAACTCTGTCCAGTCCTAGTTCTTCTGATACGTTTGGTGACTTACAAGTGCCTGAGGTTCTAACATTTTCATTGGGTAACTATCAGACATCATCCAGAAGACTCCATTTAAAATACCTTGAATATATAGCAGTAAGTGGACAAGAAAGTTGGACTAGCAGCTTTTCTTGTTTTCTCTATTCTCTCTACTAAAGGAGAGCAGTTCAGGGTCTGAGTACTATTACACGCTAGCGTTATAAAATGTAAATGTCTGCTCTAATAAAGCCTTTTCTAGAAGAGGATTTTAGCTACCCACATAGAGTAGCAGAAATTGCAGCAGGCATAGCTTGTACTTGCTTGAAACTAGATAAAACTCTCCCATGCTACACTAATGTAAAGCTGGAGTCTCAAAGTAGATGTGGCTAGATTTTATCTTAAAACAAATTAAATTAACAAATTCTGAGCTTATCCCATCTTGTGCATTTGCAATAATCTTGTAGATCCAGCTGTTCTATTAGGTGCCATTTACACATTCCAAGGGTTGTTTATAATCAATCTTCAATACGAAACCTCTGCTCAGTTAAACCACCCTGGCTTCTCTTTTCTTGATAAGAACATGAGAAAAGACTTGGGACCAAACATGAGAGTTCTGGTAGGTTTGGATTTCTCTTATATTTGTTTGTTTGAAGAGTAAGTCAATTTCCTTCAAGAACATGTAAGAGATAAATGGTGCATCAGCAATAATACTTTGATTTTCCACGTCTTTAACCCTGCATATCTTTCTTTGGACAGCAGGTTGCATTACCCACAAAAATCAAAACTTTGAAAGACAGAAATTTTATTACTGTCACTTCTCCAGAAAAATCTATACTAGGATCAGTAAAGGGCTCTTTATTTTTCAGCTGGGGGAAGATGAAAAAAACAAGAGGAGGATTGATCACATGGCAAAAAGCAGTCAAGCACAAAAACATTCTCTGAGAAAAATTAAGTACATGCAATCTTAGGATCGTATTGGTTTGGCAGATTGGGGGTGTCATGGTAGAAAACTAAAGAGTTTCTCAAGTTTTAGAGCAAGAAAGAATTATTATTGCCTGAAATTTGAGGATTATTCTCCCTAAGAATCTGTCAATTAGCATAACTTTGAACCCAGCAAAACTCTTTCTGACTACCAGATGTAACTATGGCAACAAGATCCAGGAACCTACAATAAATATGATACAGTGTCAATAACCCAGTCTTTTTCATGTAAATAGATAAAGCTCAGGGAAGAAAGAAGACCATTTCCAGTGTTTTAGATTAAATTTTTAGACTTTTTCCATGATAGAAACATCAGCACATTCCAGTGACTACTAAAATAAAGAAAAAACATAAAGAACACAACACCTCTCATTAAAAAAAACCACACATCTAGAATTTAAGAGAAAACAAGGCCACATTTGTAAGGCTTGTTTCCATCAAACCTGTGAAATTCTATAAACAGATATATTCTCTGCTAAATTTTGCAAATAGGTTTGAAATTGTTTCAGAACACCTACTCAGTTTAATGAATGAGGTCTTTCTAGTGGGATATTTAAGTCGATCATAGAAATGAAATAAACACAACAGAAAGCTTTACAAGTCTCTTAACTGGCTACATCTCCCAGTTGCATCTGTAAAGGTATGGCATTTTCATATATGGGAAGGTTAAGTTAGGGCTTTTGTGCAAACAGCACAAGTGGTGATGGAGCATAAAGCCCAGTTTCTGTCAAGGACACTTTTCCCAGCATTTACAGTCATAAATCACTGCCTTCCTGCTCCATTCAGCATAGTTTAGGAACTCCATAGAAAAGTATAACGCTCTTCTGCACCGCAATTTAGAAATGTCCAATGTAGGTATTTAGAAATGGATCATATCTGATGGTGAAACAAATGCAACATAGCCCAGAGAATATTTGGATCTTAGAAAACTTAGAAAAACAATCATATAAACACACACACAAAAAAAAACCATGTCCTCTGACTAAGAAGATACCACATGTATTAAGACCATGGGTCTTGCAACGTGTTGTCAAAAAGTTAAGCCCTAGACTAGGAAACACAGAATGAATTTATGGGATTAAACCAAAAAAAGGGACCGGTGTAAAGCCAGAAACTAATGAGGAAGCTGGAATGAAACAGACAGGGAGAAGAGTCTTAAAGAAAAGTGAAAACTGAATACAAAAACTCACAAAGAAAAGGGACTGATGACAGAATGACAAATCCTAGACAAGATGCAGAAATGACACCAGGGAAATGAAAGCCCATTATAAACATGAGCACTCTGAGCTAGAAAGCTATAAAGTCACTGCCTACCCAAAGGATCCTAATCCAAATGCCATTTCTGCCTCCCTATCTCTCTCTCTCCAGTTGCGTCCAACTATGAATAGCTGACTACTCCCTCCGATCCTACTATAAATAGCTTGAAGCCACAGTGCTGAATTGCAGCGAGAGCTCCAGACTCATGCTGGCCTGGGGTAACTGAAAGAAGACAAAGCTGATTTCATCTCCATATCGATGGGTCTGCAGGAGGATAGACAGACAGTCACTTCTCACCCTCGTGTTGATTGCAAAGATTTACTAAGGCATCTTTGCATCCACTGAAGTCGTAACAGGGGCCATTAGAGCTGTGTACTGCCTCCAATTAATTGCTGCACTATTTTCCCCTTAGGTCAAATATTCCCATAGGGAATTCTTGTATTCTGCATGCAAGTTAAAGCATGCTGAATGTGCTGTCTTAATGTTAACCATACATTCATGATGCATGGTCTCAGAGACAGTATAAAAGGATAGGCACTAGAAAAAAATAAAACTTCACAACGCTAGCTCAAAAGAGCCTAAGATTAGATAGAAAAATAGACTCATTTACTGAAATACATAGTTAACATTTTTAAGTTTCTTGATATTCAATGACCTATTTTCTTACATAACATTATCAATAACTGAAAGCACATTTGTACTTATGTTCTGCCAATGTGCCACTACACCCTGTCCATGACCTCATAGGAACTCCCAGTCTAAGCTGCTACGGCTTCACACCATACTTGGCCTGAAAACAAATTGGCTTGAGAATTCAGGTGTCATTCTGCCCATCTATTCAACAGCAGCTACCCAGTACTGCATTCAAAGTGAACCTTCTCCAATACAAAAGACCAAAGGAGACTTACCTTAGAAGCAAGATGTTAAGACATCTTTCTCAACTGGTGTCCTAACGCTCAACTGTAGCCTTCAGTTAACTCAAACCTACTATTTGAAGTATGCTAGGAAATTTCATTTAATTATCTTGCAACAGCAGCAACAGAAGAAACTCAGAGTGCCTGGGCCAGAAACACCAGCAGTAAGCATTCGCCTGATATGCAAGAGGTGTGATTTACAGTCTCAGTGCTGAATCAGGTTTCCCACATCCTGGGCAGTCAGTACGTTTCTGGATAAAAGGGGAAAGGATGCATCATTTTCTCTGTTTTGAATATCTAAATGCAGTATTTTTCCTATCTGAAACTATTCAACATTTTTTGCAAACAGTTTCAGAACCTACAAAACCTCATTTTTAAGAGATCTTTTATTTGCCAAAAACATTCCATGAACTGTTGTGTAGTAGCAACATCCTGTATATTAAGCATTGTTTCTGCCCAACATTTCACTTGTGGACGACGTCTACACCTACAGGAACGAGAGAGCTACAAACTCAACTGTTTCAGGACATGCTGCGCTTTCCAGGAAGAAATGACAAAGCAGAAAAATACAGAAGCTGTTTAACTAGCAAGAAAAGTCAATTTTTGTATGGAGGGGGAAGGAGGAACCGTGACAAAACTGAACACCAATTGAAAGCTTCCTGCCTTTGCCCAGATGCTAAGCACTAGAGGTTTTTTGTTTTTTTTTTTTAAACTTGCTCATGCGAATTTGGAATTCTTTCACAACTTTAAATCTGAGTGTCACTACACGAATAAAAATAGTAAAAAAAAAAAAAAAAAAGAGAAAATGCATTTCTGAATAACCTATGAACGGAATACTCACTGGATTCTGTAAAAATACCTAAGTCCCACAGCAAACACCTCAACCCTTGAATTGACCATTAAATTGTAAAACAACTGTGCTCCTAACTTTTTTTTTTTTTAAGGTAATAACTTTATTACCCATGTAAGATCTCTACTCTGCATGAGACCATCTGATTCATCCAAGGTCACAGCCTATGTCTCTTGACATCAGATTATGCTGTAATTGTGACAGTTAGCACTTCTAAATTTAAAGGTGACCCATGCCAGCAGAAACTCAGAACTAGGAGTTTCAGCCTTACCAAGGGACAAGACACAGATCATAGCTCACTGGTAGGCTCTGGCTCTGGGAGTCAGAAGCATCTTATATGTGGTTCTGTTAAAGAGCTGTGAGTCCCACATTCCAGCCCTGCCCCATTTCATTCAAAATCTGCCTGCCGCACGATCGAAGCTCCACAGTACGCTGACACATCTGTTAAACACTATTACATCCCCACTGCAACACATCGAAACAAAAGGGCTACTTCCAGTGAGCAGTAACAAATACAAACTTAGATCTAAAAACTGTTCCATGCTCATTCCAGGTTTTTTTCATGATGCTCAAACTGATTATTTATGCTCTAACAGCAGTGTTCAGGACAAGAAAGAATACAGTTTTCCTTTAATAAATTGCTACTTCTGCTTATTTTTTTTAAAGAATATACTTCAACAGCCTACTATGTAGCTTATGAACAGTTAAGGCAAGTACTATCAGGTTTTGCCAAATTGGATATTGAATTTTTTAATAATTTACTGTAGCTTTTAGTACCACGGTTAAAAATAGCTCTCTCGTGAGCTTTCAGTCCATGTCAGAGCCTGTGGTAATTATCCTCAGCATCTAAATCATTACACTAAAAACAAAATAACCAGACTGAGCAGATGCAAAGCCAAGTTTTAATCTTTGGGAGTAACATTTCTCACTGTCATGCAAGTTCCTGCATATATATTGAAGGCCATTGGAACACAGCTAGTTAATTAGAGATACTCATAAAATTAAGAAAGTATGTGTGCAAAAAGTGAGAAAAAGAGCCATCTCTAAGCCCCTTTTTCCACATGAAGGATTTTAAATCACCTCCTTTGCTTTTCTTTATAATCCCTTCTGTTTTTTCCCTCTACACTACCCCCACCTACATACAATCACTATGGAAAATAAGCTCATTATAGTGCAGCATGGGTAAGCTATTGCCAGTCAGAAATGAATCAATTGATCCAAAGCTTCATATTAGTGCCTGCCATTTGCATCACAAGGAAAGTGTGATGGCATTCCCGTAGACAGCAACCTATACTGAGAAAAGACCCAGATTTGTCTTGATGAGTTTATGCTACCAGAACAAAAGTTTTTCCCATCTTCCAAGTGATCTTGCCAGGATTCCCTGCTACATCATGTTAATCTCAATTACTTTGAGTAATATCATAGTGCTTTCGTTCATTTCTACACTAAAGCTAGTTATATGAGAAATGTGGTTGAGGACTCTGTAATCATAAAAACAGTCAAACTAATCAACATCTATACACTTCTGCTCTCTCCAGTGTCAGTACATTTACCCCCAGTTTTGAATTATTTTAGCTGTGTCTATACTGGCAATACTGACAAGCAGCCTCTTTTCATTTCTTCGTATTTAATTTTATCAGGGAATTTGGACATGACTCAGCTGAAGTCAATAGAAGGACAAAATTAATAGGATTTTGTCTCAAGTTTGTCATATAAGATTTATGTTGCCATAACAAAGATTTATGCAGTAATAAAATTGTTCTATTATTAAAGTTTCTACAGCGTATCAGTAACAGGGATTACACAAATCATCCCATATGGAGGAAACACAAAAGACACCTACACAACCATTTCTAGATGGCAAGTATTTTAATACAATTTATAGTTTTAAATAAGCAATACCCTTCTCATTTATTATGTTTCCATGCATCATTCTGTTTAAATCAAGAAAAATCTGGACCTTGACTTCTTAGCAAATTGAATGTATTGATCTTATCTTATGTAAAAAGTACCTGGAAAGAGGAAAAAAGTAGTCACAAGTGACAATGAAAATTAAATCAATATAAATAATTTCAATCTGTTAAAAATACTCTTCTGCAGTCTTTAAAATTCTCTAACAGATTGTGTGGATCTATACTTACACCCCAAAGGCCTCCAAAGTGGTTGACAAATTATATTTTTAGTACATCTTTGCATATCTACCATTTAAATAAATGCTGTTTCAGACCTTGGCAAAGTCAAATGGTAGAAATATAAAGAGAGGTTTCAGACCATTGAGAAAATGTCTTTAAGGAAAGTTAAAACATCTTTACCAGTCTTAAATCTACCCCTGTATATAGCCTCATTTCAAAAATAAAGTCATAATTCATTGGACGCTTTTTCAACCAACAGACAGATTCAGGCCCAAAGGTATTACGAAGGCTCACATTTGACCAAAATCTGAGGTATATTCTATTCCATCACCATGTTTATATGTAAAGTTTAGATCTTTGTCCTTCTTCTTCAGACACTCTGCTGTTAAAGAAGAAAGCCAGCAATCCTGCCTTAAATAACCTGAACTTACCAGACTACACAAACAAAAAAGAAAAATATACTTGAGTAAGAAAACAGATCATTTTATCCTTCTTCTATGAATTTATTGCGAAGATATAGAATTTCAAGGATTTTAAACAACTGCCCCAAGCAACCTCTGACCCCACGTAGAGACAGCGATTTTTGTGACATGGTTCACCATTATGGTCAAGGCATATATTGCTCTCTAGTGTATTTGCTATCTAGAATTAGCAAAAAGAACTGCAAGCCAGGAAGGAACAAGTATAAGGGGAAAAGGAGACCAAAATTCTTTCCATTCCACTGCAGCGGTTACCCAGCCTCTAGAAATTGTTGAGTCTCTTGAAGATAGTCCAAACAAAGATTCCCAGATTAAGAATTAATTAAGAGAAATGGGATTAAGAGAAATGGGAGGGGAGCCAGCTAACTGAAGACAAGCTTTATGTACCAAACATTCTCTTCAGTAACTTACAAGGCATGAAATTGCCTCATGTGTCATTTGGCTTTGGTATCAACCAAGTCTAATTTGCCAATTCCAGAGAAAAACAAATCAATGTTTACAAAAGTGGCAAACGTAATGCATTTATTTCATGGACTTAAGGATTAAAATACATAATTGCTTTCGTTAGGTAGAACACATTAAACACCATTTTAACAAGCTTTTTTTTTTTTCCAGGCAGGTATGTAATTTGCCCCCTTCCCAGAGCCCCATGTTTGATACCCTGTACTATCCTTCCCACTTTGTGTTTCAAGTCACACGCATAATCCTGCTTGTCTAATTCCTACACAAACTCTGTATACAGAAATCCCAAAGTAACAGACACTGAAGGAAAAAAGTACCTTCATCACATCATTTTGGCTGATCACAGTGCAGCACCACTACTACATTGCCTCAACTAAACTAACTCATAAACCAACACAAGTATTTAGACCAAACTTTCCTGTGTATGCTTAGCCTCTCAACACAAGTGCTCTACTTCTAGTGATTGATTCTACCATCAACGCATCAGGGAGGAAATAACATCAGCAAAAGCACTGAAGAAAAAATACTACTACTTAGTGACCAAATGTGATATGTGGCAACAAGCAATACCATCTTTGTAGCATTTCCCAAATATGCTGATATTAAATATTCTGAACACAATTCTACCCAGTGTTAAAATGGGTTTCTACTCTGAGAAGTGTCTAAAAATTGCATGGGAATTCATATTTACTGCTTCAACTTGCCAAAACAAATTTTCCATACTTAGCAAGTCAAAAGATTGGTTATTACAGTTATCTTAAATTCCATCTAGAGTTACGTCAAAGCCATTTCTGATCCACATACTTTCATTCTAAATATTACATAGGTATGTTTTATATCCATAAAATAGCCATATAAAGTAAGTACCTAGCAAAAACATGCTTTCTTAAATAAACATCTTTAACTGTTTAGAGGAAAAGTATCAAGTTATTGCTACAGAGAAAAAAAGTCTGCTAATCTTCCCTTTCAAAAATACTAATTTTGTAATAGAACAAATAGTTCCTTAACTTGAAAGTTAAAATCTTGAGTCATTCCTAAAACATTCATCATGCTTCTCTTGCCTTCTGCTTAGTGTGCAGGCTGTGCTTGCTATGATTTGGAGAACAGGTATTCATACTGTTCCACGCATACGGTATTAATTATTATCAATGCAAACAAACTTTAAGAAGCCCCCTCAAATGACGTTTACTATGGCATACAACTCAAAATACTCGATGCACAGCGAAAGACCTTAGTTCAACCCGTGCATGCTTCATGCACCAGGGCTGAGAAGAACATTCCTATACAGCACAGCTATTTTTCCTCACTTATACACCAATAAGCATGCAAAGCAACTCCAGAGATCAGCAGCACTTAAGGGGCCTGCTTGCAGCACGCAGCCTGCTGAATAACAGCTGTGGATCTAAGGCTCTCACACTCACCCATGCGTAACCTAAGGGATCATCAGGTGTACACCTCAAGCTCAGGCAGCAATAGGCCAATAGGCCCTTCCCTGAAAAATATCAAGCTACTGTAAAAGAGGTTAATGAAAAGAATGAATCTACTTTCAACCTATTTCCTTTGTATTCTGAAGAGGGTTTCAGCTACAATGCTGACCAAAAGCAGGAGGATATCTGGTGAGCAAATATGTACTGTTAGTCTTCAACACACAACTCAGCCCAAAGCAATAATCCAGACAGTCATATACATTTCATTTAAAGTCACAACCAAAGATATATACATATATTAATGTCAAAACACAGGGGCTTGCAAGAATCTCTTCTGTTTTCTGCATGAAAATTAGAAGTGCTGCAGTTTACCCAAACATAAAAAGTCCTCCAGACTACCTATTTAAGAAAATACTTCACAAGTTACCAGAAGAAAATTAAAGGCCATCCCTACTGTAAAACTAATGAGGATATATTTTTTTAGTTCCTACCAGCAAAGGGAATTCTTTTCTTTGTAGTGATTATCCTGAGTGCCTCTTTAATTTCCTTTTCAGTGTTTTTTGGCAGAAATCCTTACAGATGCAAGGCAGAGAGAACACATAGAAGACAAAAACATGCATTTCACAGTACAATCACGGATCTTTAAATAATCTATCTGCCAATTTTAAATTCGATACATGAAGAACTTACAACAAGTTTATAAAAGGAGTAAAAAACAAGTGAAAAAGAGATTTCATTAACTGGTTCAAAACAGTTTTATTTTAGCCTCATTTTGATTTTACTCTGTGGTATTCGAGGATATAAAATGCACCTGCATGTTGAACATGTGCTGTGACAACATTACAAAGAATAGTTGCAACCTAGTGACCTTAGGTTGACTCATGTGTTTGGAATTAAGTTGTATTAACTACATTCTGCTGAGGAATATTTGCATGACCAATATAATTAAATGCCAGTTTAATGAGTTACCAGTCTCTGACAGACGACCAACTGAACAGATTCACGAACTTCTGTCTAGATTGTGAACTTCTATCCAGATCAAGATTATGATTTTGGGTTGCTTGATCATGTTCTCTCCATACTATAATCCTGAGAGGGAGGGACAGGATGCGGTTTAAGGGGTGGAAATAAAACAACAGTTTCTACCTGTTGCTTTACATCTAAGGGAGCAAACTAAGTTTTAGGAGGATTAAGGCTGTGACAATGGAAGAGACTGTTGTCAGTGGTGTAATTAGAGCTGGGAGAACTACCCATGAAAATGTAGTAAATGAAAAAGCTACTAAGCTGGAGTTGTAACTGCCAAAAAAAGTGTGACAACAAGGCTTGATAATTCTGAGATCATTGGATTCTTTAACTCCTGGGTTCTGTCTCTTTCTCCTTCAACTGCCACCCCTTCCCAGCAGCTCTTCTTCCTCACAATCTTGAATAAAATGCAGTTTCGGTCTTGCACCCTGTCATCCATTCATCATTCTGCTAAGTCCCTTTGCTGGCTCAGTTTGCCAATTTATGCATCGTAAAATTCTGTACACGTTTAACAGACCAGCAATTTATAAATAGCTTTTATTATACAAGGCAGGCTGGATGCTCAAACAGGAGGTCAGAGATACTGGCACTTAACTCTTAAACTTTTCCATTCTGCTGTTCCTCTCAGTTTCTCACAACTAGCTATCCTCAAAAAGAAATGAAAATGTTGATTTGTAACTACCTTTTCTCTTTGAAGAACCCACTTCTGTAATAGGGAGCAATACCTCATTTTTATATCTGAAATATTAGAAAAATGAAGAGACCAGACAGTTATCAACAGATTGAATCATAAATCAGCCACAGTCCCACTACTTGGTATGTCCAAGGCACAGACTCTCACTGCAACATATGGATCCTTTGTTATAGCATCATTTTACTCTGATATATTCTGGAGAGAGCAGAACCAAATATAAACAACAGAGCAAATATGCTTAAGTAGTAGTCTGAATTGAACCAGAGCCATCAAAATAGCAGGTGAAGCAAAAGATCATGGTTTGTATTTCACATCCAGAAACCACTACTCCATACTAACAGATGACCGTCGCCTTGCATCCATATATTATGGCTTCTTGCCAAAGTCAATTTAAGCACAGCACCTTCTGCAGACCTGAGAGGAATAAAAAAATGCTTTCAGGGCTACAGGCCTGTCATGGAGAATGGTGAATGCTCCAATATGCTGGACCTGATAGCTCCTAAGAGGTGAACTCCAGCTATCTGTATGGGAAGAGAGGCTGCACAGCCTCAAGGAGCATCAGGGTAGCTTTCACAAGCTCGTAATTCCCTTTCTTCTGATTAGGGTCATGCATTGATGAAACACTGAAATGCTGCTGATTCAGCCTAAAAACACTGAATAATGGCGGAAAAGAAAGAGTTCACAGAGGGCAAGAGGTTGTATGCTAATAGTCATCCCCGAGAAGTTCTTTTAACAGCCCTTAACAATAGCAACCTGTTTCTATCCTGACTTGGTTCACTTCTCTGGCTTACCAATTCTTTGTGCTGGTATTGCTACAGTAGATAAATTTTAACCACAGCACAACAACTTGTCACTATGCTTTACAAAAATTAATCAAATATTGAGGTTCTGTAGTGAAATAGTCATAAGTAAATCATAGGGACAGCTGATGAAGAAATTCATGAACTTAAAACTTGCTACTCAATTGTCAATCTCAATGCTACCTAAAAATGTTAAGGAAAATGGTTATTGCTGAGCACTCTACGACCAGTTTGTTAATACACCCACTGACATAATACTTGACCCTGAACTTAAGTATTTAAATCTTTTTAAGGTTCATGGACCAACCATCCTCCCTTGAGGTATAACCTGCCACACAGCCAAGAGGGAAGGCTGTTTAGAGCTCTAATAACACAGAAACCCATTTGCAATTGCTTTTTTCATTTGTCCTCTACAAATCAGTCAAGGACCCAAGTTCTTGAAGAAATACTGCTAAATTGGACTCTGCTATTACCACAATTGCTCAGTAGCAAGGCTGCAGATGGAAATAATTCCCAAGGATTAAGAAACTTCAGAGCACCCCAGTAAATAGACGGATAAAGAGAAAAAGGAAAAAATGTTAAAAGAGCCTCAAAGAGCTTTGTGCTCAACGTGCTGAGCCTGTCACCTCCCTGGGATAGCTAGTGGGAAGAGCTACACAAATGCCTCAGGCCCCATCCTCTGTTGCACTCTTTGATTTGCACATTTTTCTCTTCATTGTATGCAGCAAGAAAGGTACAGCAGAGCGAAGCGGAGAGCATCAGAGATGGCTCACGAGCATCAAAACTGTTCCCAACATTACTGGTCACATGCGGAAGTAACAGGAGAGAAGGATACTGTGAACAAGTTCTTCCAAAACTCAATTTCTCTTCAACAGAGACTAAGAAAAGAAAAGATGGCAGGGACAAGGTCAAGCATCATCAGGTTCTATTAAAATTCTCACTAGTATTCTTATTTGAAAGTCATCAATCTGCTACTTTGAAAATAGTATATATCTTTGCTATCAGTTTTGGTGAAAACTAGAAGGATTCTACCCAACAGAAGTATAGCAGTCTGAAAGCATCTCGAAATCATATAAAAACATGGTGAGCAAAACACAAACTGTTTTTAGGAGTAAGCTTGAAAATGTACTTACATTAACCATCATGGTTGAGGCAGAAAAGGGTTAGCAACTATTCTCTAATCAGTTCCAAACTGAAGATACCTACTTTAGAGTACAGATGTGCAGCTCTCTCATCAGCTGGTCATACATTCAAAAAAAGGCAGACAGAGTAATGCTTTCATATAGCCCTACAGCACTTTAAAGCTTCAACTAAGTTTCAGCATGATTTGGTACTACACAGCGAACATGCTAGGACATCCACAATTTACTGCACTTACCAGGCTTTTGAAAATGCTTCAAGAAGTCATCATCTACCAGGAACACAAATCTCTAAACATTCCAATTACTTCTGTGCAAGTTATAAGCATTTTAAGGCACATTAAAGGCACACACATTTAGTACTGGTCTGTTCTACCAAGTCACTCACTTTATATGGTAGAATTCGTTACTACCCAGCAACGCCTCCTGAAAGCAGAGTATCGCAAACACTTGACAAGTATCAATTAAGTCTTGTTATGCAGAGATAGTATTTTCCTCATTTCCTAGATTATTCCACCTCTTTAAGAAATTAAATGGCATGTTCTAGGAAAATTTGCCTACAATAGGACTAACACAGAGCTGTTGCAGTTCCTGTATCCAGAACCTCTGTGTACAGGGTAGGGGTAAGCCTCCTAACCACATACATGACGTATCTGTTTATTACTTTGTAGATATCTGTTTCCATTTAAAATGAATCCCCTACATGTATGACACTGCTTCATTAGAAGCATTGTGTTATAACTGATAAAAAACAAAGGAGATGGGGTCCCAAATACAGGTTACAGTAGGAAAAAAAAAATAGCTGAGATGAATTCTTTATTTAAGTCCCAAGACTTGAACAGAATGCAAAGTGCAGCAATTATATTCAAATACGATGAATGCTGTAATTATGATTTCATAGATAAGTGGAAATATTTTGAGAAGCAGTAGTTCAACTAAACTGTATTTTAGCCATATCTAAAATGGGGAGTGTTAGACTTTGCCTACTACAAAATAGCCAGGAATTAAACAATTAAAAATAAAGGTATTTGCTCGTTATGCCTACTGCATGCTGCTTTGAAATTAAAGAAATACAACATCCTATCGAACACTCTACCATTAATAATTACTATTATAAAGACATAATGATGTTCTCTCTGAGTCCAGGAGAAACAAGTGCCCAAGTGGCTTAAGGGACACTTCATTTTGCCTCAAAGACCTGTAGAGCTGAGCTCTTCAATACTTGTGGTGAATATCAGTGATTAATACAGACTTTAAAAATAACAGAGAACAGAGAAGCAGTGAATCTTTCCCAGGTGATATACTGCAATTTCCTCTGCGGTTATTGGAAGAAGGAACTTGAACATTTATTCTTCATCTTTAAAAACAATCAGAAAAAATACAGTTATTAAAGACAAAGGTTGATGGAAAGGCTGGTGGTCTATAAATGAAAGCCCTTCTTTATACAATTTTCTAACATACAGAAAATGCTGTCAGGAAAATAATATGACAATCTTCACAAGTTACGCAGATACAAAGTCAAAAAAAGGCCAAGATGATTTTCAGATAAGGTTAACCTCACATTCAGAAATACTACAACAGGTATCTCTGATTTGATTTTGATTTTAAAATCCCTTCACTGTACACTAAAACAGAGCTATGTGAGCAATAACTTGAATTTGGCTTTTAAGTACTAGCAGAAAACTCCATGACCAACGTAACATGCCACTTGAAGCAAGGAGGACGGTATTTTTCAGTAACTTTTACCAACTACTTAAAAAAAAAAAAAAAAAAAGAAACCTTGTTCCAAGAAGTTTAGGATTTAATAGCCAGATGGTAATTCTCTGTGTTTGGAACTGGCAGAGATGGTAATTTAATTTTGTTTAAGTCAAAGCAAAAACTAATCACTTAAATCTTTCTACAAGAGTGCAGACTTTGATTCCAAATGATGTCCCATAAGAACTACACCAAAATTTGTGAAAAGAAAAAAATGGAGCAGAAGATGGAATAAGTGTGAAGAAAGAAAAGGGAAACACAAATTTGTTCTGCAGCTCTTAGAAGGAGACAAACGGAATCTTGAGAGAAATACCAAAAAAAAGGACAGTCAGCAGCTGGACAAGAAAATTATGTAAACATTATGCTGGATAGACCAAGCAATGAAATGTCAAGGACTTTACAAGAGAATGGGGGAAAGGAAGGCATGGAGTACAGACACTAGAAATTATTCTTTTGCAATTGAGAGGACAGCTTGCATTACAGAAATAAAAATGAAGCTCTATCAGAAACCAAAGAACACCTGGGTATTGGAGAAAACACAAAAGCACAATGTTATACAACAACAACAAATATATAAGCCCACACAAAACCCCAAGGAACTTAATTAGAGAGAACAGGGCTGACCCACAGTCCTATTTTCTTTCACATATTCAGCCAACAGACTGCTGAGGATTCCAGCAGCCAGAATTGACAGTGACATTTTAAGTCAATGAGAATCTATTTTACTCTTCCTCCCACAACACAAATGAATAGTAGTGCTAATGAAATTCCATTCCTATTATAAATTGACAAACACAAGCCCACATTTATCCCTTCCAGCAAAACCTGCCTTTTAACAAACTTGTACTATTCTGCAATACCCCATGGTCACAAAATAAAATGCCACTCTCTCCCGCACTGCCCTTCTTCCAATTAATTGACTTTAGTGGACCCAGATAAAATTATTTCTACTCTATTTTACACGTACAGTTTTAGATTAAATCATATTAAAAAATTGAAATTTTAGTCACAGACTTTAATGCACTCTGGTTATTTATTTCACATTTGATCAAACGTTTCTGACTGATGATGGACTTGTAATTCACTACACCAAGATAAACTTGCTTTAAAAAAAAATCCAAAGACACTGGCTAGTTACCATTGCTGTATTCTACAAAAAGCCAAGGAGTTACATTATATGCAGAAATTAGCAAAAAGTTTACATAATAGTTGATTGGATTTGGGACCAAGATGCAAAATGTAATCTGTTCATATTATTATTCAGGAAAAAAAATGAGGAAAAAATATATATTTTTTTTAATGAGTTTCCTCAGAAAGGCTAGATAACCATTTCCTCTTTAATTGTGGGATACTAGGAAAGAAGCTCTTTGTGTCTTTTGATTGGAAGCGTACATAGAAATAATTCCACATTTCTTTCAGGCAAAAAGCAACAGCTATAACATTCAGCAAGCAGGAAAGAAAAATAAGCAATACCAGTGTTATGCTGTAAGCCATCTGTTTTCACAAGTTAAGCAGGGTGTGATCAGCTTGCAAAGTTAAGATGACACCAAACACACCAGGTGATCCAGTCGTACACTCTCCTCTAAGTTGTGTTACACAGAAAAAGAGAAAGCAAAAGCTTTCCTATCTAAGCTGAGCTGTAAGGGGGCCAATTAGCCACTTACAAGCACGAACAATTCCATGGCACGCATGTCTGCTTGACAAATTCCACTGCAAGCAAAGGCATTTTTCTCGTAGTCTCTAGTTTGCATATAACTCTTTTCATCCCCCAAAAATTATGCACCCCATTGAGTACAGTCAGTAATTTGCTCAACCTGAAAGTGTGCAGACATGACCTATCTCCTAGCAAGCTCTCCCAAATCAGAGAATTCATGTTACTGCATCTGCTGACATTAAAGACAATAAATGCAGCATATCAGCTTCAAAAAAAAAAAAAATCATTTTCTGTAATTATCTTCTTTCGACATAGCTGCAATACAACCTGAATGGGACAAGTATTACAAGCGTCAGTCCTCTTTGTAAAAACAAACAGCTTTTCTAGCCACCTTGTGAGTTAGCCCAGATCTATATTATTTCATCCCCTGCTTCCACGATCATCCAGACACATACTTTAAAGAAGACTCTTCCTAACTCCTTTCCAGAGTTTGACTTCATCCCAACATCAAGCACCAATGCCTCTAAAACAGCTTCTCCCGCTCTTGACTTTCTCCTGGTCTTCCCCTCCTCTTCCCCCTGAAACCAAACAGCTAAGTTCACCATGAAAAAGCTCGAGAAGCTGTGTGACACCAGTCAGCCAAAAAGAGAAATAAGTCAATGAATGAGTTGTATATGTATTTCCACCTGCTGGCAGAAAGTGTGTACACAGCAGCAGCATGCTCTTACAGTAGTTTAAGTGTGGAATAAATCCAATAAATCAGGGGACCTCTTCTTGATTCAAAAATGAACACAAAGTAGCATTTATCCTACAATCTCACTGGCAGGCAAAGATTATTATAGAAAGACCACTTATGATAAGACTGTATACCTCCAGATTCAGGATCCTAATGTTAGTCTAACTGATGTTAATAATAAATTTAATTAAAAAACAGTGCCACCAACACACATGGCAGCTTCCCAAAACTATGAGTAATAAACTTAAATTGCTACAAATAGAAACTAGTTATGAGTGTGTTAATCAGGTCCAACCTTCAACGAAAGTATTTTTCAGATGATGTTTATTTGAAGTCAACAAGTGCTCTAAGCTAGGACTCACAGGTGGTATTCACCACTTACCAGTACGTCATTGTAACGGGAAACCGAACGGTTTCATTTCTTCAGAACTGATTGTTAGAAAGCATGATAAAGTCAACAATACTAAGTTGTAAGAGGCCCTTTCCAAAATACTACAGCTATGTCAAATAAGCCTCTACTGTCTATAAGTAGAAAGGGTGAATTAATCTCTGTTCTCCGCTATATCAGCAGTTAGAGTACTTCCAACTGCAAAAACCATATTCCCTCCCCCTTAGAGATTTTTCTGCACTGTGCATTCCAGGCTTTCACCTAGTACCACTTCTAACAGTTCAGATCCATAATTCATCATCTGTGGATTTTACCAAGTATATTGCATGTGAGTAGAATGCTCAGGTCCCAAACAGCAGTGTCAACTAAACATTTCATGGAACAGGAGAAATGGTTTGAGTTCTCTCTACTGCAGGACTGTTCTAGAGCCACTAGTTAGCAAACTAGCAGTCTACACTCCGTTCACAAAGCTTATCTGAAATGCTGAAGCCTCTGCTTTCTTTCCCTCCTGACCTTGATGATGTGTGTGACAAGGCTGTTTTTAAACATATTTCCAAACTTAGGTCTGTTAAAAAAAAAAAAAAAAAGGTTCTTGAGTTCTTGAAAGATATACTACTGCATTACCACATGCTGGAAAGCATCTAGCCTTTGTGCTGCCCTCTACATCTATAAACACACCAAGATCAATGTGCAATGACCAAACCAATACTAAACTTCCTCCAAGAATTCTGAAAACTTTATCTTGGTCACCAAATACAGCATTAAATCTTTAAGTCAAAATAACATTCCATACACCTGCATAGTAAAACTTGAAAAAAATACTTGCTAATATTTTCACAGATGCCTAGCACTAAGAGAAGAAATTCTTAAAACATTGACTGGATTTAGAACACAGCACTTCAGTATTATGAATTTAATCTACTGTCTTGTAGCTCAGTGAGGTATCAATTCTGATTCTATACAACTATCTTAAGTGGAAGGAACATTTCAGGAAAGCCAACCACACAGTAGGCTACAATTTAATTAGACGGAAGAACATGCCGAAGATAATTTCAATGGAAAAATATATTAATGATCATTTTAAAGCCATAAATGTCTCCGCATCCCTAAACAAAAATGCCTGGGACCCATCACTGCAATGGTAAATAGCAGTTGCAAGGAACAAAGAAATTTTTATTGACGTGGGTGATGATAAAGCTGCAACAATTACTGGAATTCCAGTCAGGAAGGAGAGGAGGAACAAGCAATGCTTTCAGCTTCTGAGACACATCAGGGTATATTTCCCTTTTGTTTCTGATTACACTGTTTCAGGGAAACAATCCCTGCCAGAATCCCTGTCTTTCATCAGACAAGGCATCTCCAGAGTTGTTCAAGCATAACCCTCCAGATGGAGTGAAAATTCAGCTTTAAATCTAAAAGGCAAGGGTGACTGTTAAATTTTGAAATAGACCTTAAAATACCTGCCTGGTAATGTCAAGAGCATGAAACTATTAAGTCATCAGCTTTTCAAAGGAAGGAGGATCATATAAGCTGTACAAGGGAAGAAAGTCTAGCAAAATTCTATCTTCAACTAGTTCCTACTATGAAGTTGACAAGTCAGTTTTGGAAGACTTGTTCCAGGAACATTCCTGTTAAAATCAAAAATTTATACACCAGATATAGCTTTAAGGGGGGAAAAAAAAAAAAAAAGCAATGATTAATCAATGTTTAACTCAAAGCCTTTTTTTCTACAAAATAATTTGAAAGTATTTATAACAGAAGAACGATACTAGAATTACAAGAGATCAAGACAGTAGCAAAGGCAAATAAAATTGCCTGTCCTCTATCATGAAGTATACTTTTTAATACCTGAAGAAAAAAATTAAGAACAGTCCCACAGCATGGTGCAGCTGTTGCAAAACGGCTGCATTTCAATCACATCTGTATCAGTTCTGGAATTTGAAGCTAATTGAAGAAGATATGTCTCTAAGGGGGGCAAGGTAAAGAACAGTTATTTTCCAAATAAGGCATTTCTAGAATAATTCTTGATATTTATTTGTCAGTTCTTTTCATCTAAATTTCCTTTATCTACTTGGAAGGGGCTTTCATGGAGTTAAATAAAACGAGAAAATTAATCACATTTATGCCTTACTGATTCTATTAGATGTTGCTGTAAGAAATGTAAATCAAGACATTGGGTCTTAAAGTTTTATTCACTGTAGTTTTAATAGAGCATGCCAATATTACTACAGTATTACCAGAGATGTTTCCAACAGCACTGAGTGAATACTAAGAAGGCCTACCATGACTCTTGCTATGGAAGCAAAGATTAAATTCTAAACTTTTAATCTCCCAACTGGATCCACATGGGGAAATCCACTGTGGCTTCAGGGAATATGCCTGCAAAAGGTATCACAGAGGAGTTAAACTCTGTTTAACCAAAATGGAAGCACTCACGCTTATCTTAAGGATCAAAAGTTACATGTTTGTTTTCGATAATGATGTGTGCACAGATGTAGGACTTTTTGGCAGATGCACATTAGTATGTTTCCATATGCATATAGTGACTACAGATTGTTAGTCTCTGGGTCCAGAAAAGCATACAAATTTTGAATACAAATGCATTTTAGATGATGCAAGTTTTCTCTGAACCACAAAGTAGAAAGTAAGAGGGCACATTATGAAGTATCATACAGACCTTGGCACACAGAAGTCCACTCTTAAGGCTAACCTTACCCAGACAATTCAATGAAACTCTATTTCACAAAGACAAGTACTTTTGCAAGACATTTGCTAATAAGCAGTACAGATATAGCGCTTCAAGAAATCAACTACCTATACAAAAAAATAAATAAATAAAAATCCCCCCCGTCCTCTCTGTCTCACTGGGTCCCAGCCATGGCGGGTCCCAGCATTAAGTGCTGTACCACACCTACAGTTTACAGAAGGCATATTTGAATACCCAAGCATCCTCTCTACGTAGATACATCAGCTCGAAATCCAGGCCTCGTACAGGCTAACAGGACTTCAGCTCTAAAGCTGTCTGGACCCCAGGATCATCATTAAACTGTGCCAGGTCATAAGCAGCATGAAGGCAAATTTCTCACGTTTTCAAACAAGTAACCATTTTTATTAGGAACTATAAAACGATTCTAAATTAGACCATTGCAAGTACATGAAATTAAATCTGTGAATGTTGTAGATAAGAATTGAACTGTCCTTCTTAAATCCATTCCACAACACCAGAAGCACTAGAATCATGGATAATAATGAAGGCAAAATTAGGACTCATCCACAAATCTAGAAGGTTTGTATGGTCATTAGCAAGATAATCACTTAAGAGTTAAATTCTCAAGCATACAACCCAGAGTAAATCAGATTTGGTTCATAAGTCATGTCACGCAGAGACAATGGTAAAAGTTTTAATTCAAGATAAATAAACGTGGTGTCAGATAAACCAGATAAAAACAATTTCCAAGAGCTACATATGGAAATCACTAATTAACATCTACGTATAATATATACTACATGAAGAGGAAATTCCTTTCTAAAATTACTTAGTGAATACTTGTTTATACTGCAATGTTGATAAGTCAAAATGCTATCTTGGGGTCGCTATCTTGCACTTCCCTTATGTGGCAAACAATCTGACACACCCAAGACCGTTTTATAATAAACTTTTAAAACTTTTTTTTAAACTTTAAACTATTTTATAACAAACTACATACAATTTTCAAAAAATTAACTTGTTAGCTAAGAAAGAAATATTAAGCACATTAAACAGGAGTTTGATTAATCTAGAGCAATCCATCAATTAAACAAGATTAATTCATACTTTGTGGTTATCCCAGGAAAGATTATAATAAACACAAAATAAGCAGACATTAATCTGCAATCAGTGAGTTAGAGAAAAAAACAACAACAAACAAACTGGATCATAAGGACCCAAATGTTTATAATAGATAAAAAGCACATGTTCTGGATGGCCCAGAAAGTCTGAAATCTGGCAATGGGGAAGTCAATTCCATTTGGCACATTACAATCAAAACTGTCCATTTCAATCACACAACTGCAGTACTGGAAATACCTTTATAGTATTCATTTCTGAAAATGCAGTTATTAATGTTTTACATGCCATTCCTTTTTCAGACTTTTTTTTTCTATTAATAACACTCCTTTAATAAACAAACAGTATAATAGTTACTTAGATTTCATGTAGCTCTACTGTAACAGACTGTTATAACCCATTTTAGAGAAAAGGGGAAAAGTCTTCACATTTAGATGGTATAACATTACTCCCACTGAAAGCCACAGACATTCTATTGCCGACCTCAGTGGGAGTAAGAGCAGTTCCAAATGGCTCCAACTTTTCAGATTTTCCACCAAGATGTCCATGGTTTGAGAAAAATGCAATTCTATTTTATCATTATGAGCCATGAACTAATAACTACTCAAAATAAGCCTAAAATATAAGTGAGCAGTCTGAGCCCGTGAGTCGCACTTGTAAAGGAACTAACCAGCATTCTCCAGGGCTTATGAGCAATACATTGAAAGCACCATCATTCTGAAAACATATGGCACTTCTGATTAAGGGTGACATATTCTTTAAAATGAGTACAGAGCACACCTCACTTCTGACACAAGCAAATCAGTCTTAGTCACGAACTCTATAAAAAGTATATTTGCTAATGCTAGCACAATTATTACTGTTTCTTCAGTGTAGAAAGAACAGGAACATTTTCAAAGTTAGGTATTCCATAGTTCACAAATATGCTACAACATAATAATGGGTTGCTCATGAATCCACACAAATCATCTAATTTGATTGTCAATGGATAGAGCCTGCTACTTTTTTCTAATTTTGAACAAACAGCAAGACTGTTTGGTAGGAGAAAAGCTCTATAGTTTCCTATAGCTCTTACAGTTCCTATTATGTTATTCCCTTTCATCCCTGCAGTTATTTTCCTTTTTTGAAATACTTCAAATTTCACCTCAGAATGACTGTTACAGTAGAAAACCTCCTGAGAAGTCTCCTGCCTTTCCTAGGAAGTCTCCTACCTTTTTACTGTTTGGAAAACTAGGAACCCGCAACTTTCAGTATCTCTTGTACTGTGCTAACTCTATTCCCATCTTTCAACCAAAATTCTACTTCCCCTAAAACAAAGATAGAAAGAGAATATTACAATAAATCAGGTTACATAATTAAGGCTTCGAAAAATTTGAATTATTCAATCAATTTTAGTCACTTAGCAAGTACATCTGTCTTATGCTTTTAGTAAATTTGAAGACTTATTTCTTCTCATTATGTTCCTTTACCCCGCTGGTTTTTCCTTGTGTAAGAAAACTTACTGTTTAGTTACCTCAGGAGCGGCTTCCCAAGTCATCAGAAGTCATATAAATTAATAAATTACTTGATTTTTGACCATACTGTTCTGTCAGTGGCCCTTCACTTAAAACAAGCAGGGCAGCAGAAGGGTCAAGTGCTGCAGAAAGCCATACATCCCATTGCATAAGTAGATAGACATTGAATTTGTACCTGTGTTAAATTCACATGCCACAAATTCCAAGGTGAATCATACTCCTTCAGAGCTCTAATAAGCTGTAGATTCTTTGACTCCAGAAGCCAAAAACCTTTATATTCCAAGTAAAAATAACTAGCAGCAGCCTTACTATGTAGATAGTCCAGAGAACAACCTCAGATGAAGTCTGATGGTACAACTGGACACAAAGCTTAGAGTGGCTGAGAAGAAGCAGTTAAAAGGTTGGAAGCTAATTTATCCCTTGTCTAAAAAGTGGGACAGCAGTAGAAGATATTTGGAAAAATATTTTGAAAAGGTCTATTTATAACATTTTGGAGGCTTTATTACAGTTACTTTACATACAGTTAACTGTTCTGCATTTTTATTATACAGACAATTGTTTTTGTATGGTAGTTTGCTATTCCAAGCAGACTAATTCGAACTCTTGCATATCTTAGCCATGCTCAGTTCAAAAGCCCTACTGTTTGAGAAAGGCCACTGAAGACTATTACTAAAAAATGAATGAGTCTTTCATCACTTTATTGTTGGCTGACGAATGACAATTGTGAGACTATCTGGAACAGTAAAGAGCAAGGAGGATTAATTTAGTAGCCATTTTGTCTTCTAGATTTTTTAGCCATAAGTGTAGATATTAAAATAAAAAGTGTATGTAATGAAATTTTGACTCTTACCACCCTTTCAGGAGAGTTGTTAGGCCCCTTCCCTTGTTCATAAAGCAGAACGCAAAGTTATGGATATCCCTGAAAAACACAAGAGACGGATCAAATTCTGAACAGAAGTTCTGTAACTAAGTGACTATTAGCTTGTTGACCTGCACAAGGGGGTATCTCTCTAAGCAGCTCTATAACCCAAACACTTGCCAAACCTGCACTGCTATCCCTAGTTCAAAACATCTAAGGCAAGACTTTGATAAGCCTCAAAAGGTGCAGCTTCTTGAAGGCTAAATTCACGGCAGAAATTTCTTATCTGGTTCAAATGCTCTACTATGTGGACAAGTTTCTGCTGAAATCTCTGGCTCACAACATCATTCAAAACTATGATAACAAGAAGCAAAATAGCTAACATGGTACACCCTACCTCTTTGCTTAAACAGAATTATTCCAGATGATATACTTTATTTCAATAACCTAACACTTCTATTACAGGTAAACTGAAAACCAAAGCAATGAGTCTTAATAGCCAGAATCCGTTTGTTTGTAGAATATTAGATGAGTCATGTATTAGCCACAAAATAATTAATGTAATGCATAAAAATGAAATTGTTTTGTAAAAAAAGACATTAATTAAAAAAATAAAAAATGCATGCATGGCAGTGCCATAGAATTCCATATTGGGCAAGATGCAAATAGAAAAATATGTGTGTGTGTGTGTGTGTGTAAAAGTATGTGTATACTCTTGCATACCTACATATACATGCAAAATATACACATATATATGTCCAAGAATAGCTGTGTCACTACAGTGCCAAAGCACCACCAGGTCTTTCTACTGTTGGCTAAGACATGCTTTGTAGGACTCTCATATTGACATAAAGAGCATCCCTTAACAGCAGTGACTGGAGATCAATATCACAAATAGCTACTCCTTTTCTTCCCCCAGTCCTCAGTGAAGACTGGTCACATCCAAGGCCTAAAGCTGAACCCACTAACAACAGCAACAAACAACTAACACTCAGGCCCATACATGAGGTAGGAGCACTCAATTGAACACAGAAGCTTATTCATTCTTTTAAGAGACCTAGAAAGCACCAACCAAGCTATCTGCAGACTGTGGTTATGAAGAAAGACTTCTCCCCTCATTCATGAAAAGCAGTCAGCATTTGGCTGCCTTATAAGCCCAGGTAGTCTCCATGTGTTCCTTCACCTTCCAAAGTAAATTTTACATATCATTTCACAATTTACAAGTTTCAAGGCAACACTTTCTCTTAATACAACAATTACAGTGCCTTTAGGACAACACTTGATGAAAATTTATCTAATTAGTAAACAGGATGCTTTATTTATCCTCAACTCTGATCAGTAAAATGCTTTTAAGTACTGCAGAACAAAGGAGAAACCCCATCACAAACATGAAACATACTACCAAGTAGAGCACGTACACAGAAATTCAGTTTGTCATGAAATAAAATTTCATTAAAGAGGTCGTGTTGTTCCAGAAGCAGCACTGAGAGAGATAGCAGAGTTGGAAGAAATGTCTAGAACCAGTACAAATCCAACCTCAGGCAAGAATTTTCCCCTAAAGTTTCACTTTCATTAGCAATTCAAACTTCACCTGCTGACCCATTCAATCTGGATGGCACAAGCAAAATTTTGCTATTTTTGCCCTACATATGCAGTTTCTTTTGTCTTAAAAAAAAAAGAAATAAAAACTGAAACAATATTAAACAGCTATTAGTGGGGTAACATCACAGTTTAAAACAAACAAGCAAAAAAGCCAAGATTTACTTGGTTAAATTTTAAAACATTGCAACAAATCCTAAGCTGGCCCTTCTAAAATTGTTAAGTATGACAGTCCTGTACGACGCATTTAAAAGCTCCTACTGTTAAAAAGTGAAAAATTATGGCCTTTTTTAAAAAAAAGCACTATTAAGAATCTCACTGATGAAGAAAAACAAAAGCTGAACAGCAAGCCATTTTAATTCATGTTTTTGCCATAAAAATCCAGATGTCACTTGAGTTACAAATCTGGGTGCTCTGCTACCTACAAATGCCTGTAGCATCTAAGATTTCAGGAAGAAGTTATAATTATATATAACTCATCTCTCTATATATCTACTACTTCTCTTCTATGAGTAACATAGCTCAAAAAGTATGTTCCACATACTGGCAATTTTCACCTGATTAAAAAGTAACCACTATTGAGCATTCAACTCATGGGAAGAGAAATTCAAGTGTATGACGTGTACACTGTAAAAAGAACAGACTAGTGCAGTTCTTCACAAGGACAGTCACCTGCTGTTAAAAGAAACTCCTAACCTTTTGGAATCACATATTCTTGAAATGGCGAGGGGTGTGGATGTAATGTGATTTTGAACACCTCTGTGCAATGGAGCTGAGCAAAACACTAGGCAAGTCAAGCAAGTGAATGCAATGCAAGGGAACAAGCCTTCCAGCCTTCACTTACACCCTTATTAAAAAAGTTTAGTCTGCCAAACTCCAGATCCCAAACGTCTCAACTTATCAGGAATCAAGCCAGCATTGAAACTACAAAAGCAGTAAGTGTGGAATTGTGTTCTGAACTTGCCAAATAAGTACCATGGCTTAACATACACCACTAAGGAGGGGGAAAAAAATCATGGAAAAAGAGCACTTGATTTGGTGGCCTATCAAGAGCTTATTGAAATTTCTTTTTGCCAGATCAGTTACCAAGAACCAATGAGTGTACACTCTGACTGCAGTAAGGACTATCTCAGAAAGCCTCTTATAAATATTCAAAAGACCCACCGTATCAGCAGTTCCAAACAAAGGGTGAAGGTCTCTTAAAGAACAGCTCTAGGCATCATGCAGACAATTCTGACTGGAACCTTACGCTGAACCAATGCTGGCTGACAAGGGCATGACCTTCTATTTAAGCTGAAAATGATGACTTGGTTCCAAAATTGTTTCATTTTGCTGCCACAGATTTAACGGCTCAGGCTTTGTCCCCATGAGATGAGTAAAACATGCTCATTACGTAACCTAGTCCCACAGGTACAGGCTTTTAAACAGAAGCTAAGCACCTTCATTTTAATATTTACAAGCATGTCCTCAAGGTGCTTTAATGCAGACCAGTTTTGCAGGTGAAATCCAAGCAGATCCCTCAAGTCCCAGGAGTGTGCCACAGTCCCGCATTCTCTACAGGAGGATCACACTGCCAGAAGTTAAGAGATGGTAACACTAAAAACGTCAACAAGAAGCAGTATTTCTGCTCAGCGCTCACTGTTCAATACACCATCACAGCAATTCCAAGGCTCTTCAAAAATGTGCATAAATGAAAGGAAATAATTTGTTTTGTTTACACAGTCTAACAGACAAGACTATTATGAATTATTTTAGCAAATTCTTTCAGCTTGTCCAAAATATTTACTTCCCATTGTTTTCATCTTCCTAGTTACAGACATGCCAATGTCAGACAATATCTGTTACAATCAACTTGAATTTACTATTCCTAGCATCTGTCCTGAGTCTAACCAATAAAGTAACGCTGAACAAGAAAAGGAGATGAGAGGAAGAATGGAATCAAAATACCGCAGAGATAAGCAGGCAGTTATTTCTTACTCAGAATGCAATAACAAGAGCTCTAGAGACCAAAATGTTCCAGCTGAGCTAACTATGGCTTCCTGCTGCTGTTACTAACACGGTATTGTAGAAAAGTAATTGCAAATATTACTCACAAAGTAGAAAATACCAAATAGAAACAAAGAAAATTATGGAAGAAACATGCATCTCCTTGTAAAGCCAAAGCTCATTACAAGACTATATTCAATATGCTTTGAATCTACCTGTATAAAGTGACAGTGGAAGCCTCTACATTTAAATAAACCTTTTAACATACTTTATCTCACTAAAAGTTTGAGCTTAAGGTTTATTTTCAGTGGATACAACCATATTGGTTAATTTTTATTTATTTTTTTAAAAATTAATTAGATTTAGTCTGGTCTGCCAGACTCAGCCTCTGCATTTGAAAGGATGTTGCCACTTCTTACCTGGGAGAGAACTTTGCTACATTTTTAAACCACAGGAGACAGCTGCTTTGGACCATAACTGGAGTTTCATAAATGCAGATTGCTAACAGTACCCTCAGAACTGCAGCCATACCCCAGCTTCACCACACAGCTCTGTTCATCCAGCTCTGCCTTCACACTTCTTGCCCATGCTCAGAGACTAAGTGATGGGTTACACACACCAGTGAGAAATGTAAAGGGAGATTGTCTTGCACCCCTGAAACTGCTTCCTGGTCTTCCTGCCTCTAGCAGCAACAGGATCCTTGCAAATTTGTTTCCTCTTGTAGAGGATAAATAATTTGAAGGATATTCAATTATTAAATACCTTCTTTTGACAGAATCACAGAATGGTTGAGTTTGGAAGGGATCTCTGGAGATCATCTAGTCCAATCCCCTTCCTAAAAGCTAAGTCAATCTAAGCAAGTTACTCACAATCTTTTCCAGTCAGGTTTTGAAAATCTCCAAGGATGTAATCTCCACAACTGCTCTGGGCAACTTGCTCCAATGTTTGATTCATCCTTAAAGTAATTTCTTTTTCTTCTCACTTTTTGATTGAAATAAGACTCTCCACTTGGTACCTACCAGCATATTAGGCTGTGCTGCCTGTTGCAGTATTCTGAATTGGTGGGAGCTACTTAAATCAATGAGCTCTGAAAATGACAATGGGATGTATAACCATGAATTTTATTGAACATGCCTGCATGCATTAGTAATGACACAGTATGGCCTCTGGGTCCAATAATGCAGAGAGAGCTGGATTCCTTCATCTTCCAATGACTGCTCTAAATTCCCTAGTCAGACAAGGACACACAAAACAGGAACACATTTTTTCTCTTCTCCTGGATATTACACCTGCTTTGAACCAGTTGGATTTTATCATCTGGTTGTAGATGTCTGGTATGTTTCTTTCCATTTCATAATGTCAAAGACATTTTAAATACTTAATTTATAATGAAGAATCTACAGTTTACATGCCTTGCCTCCAAAAATACAAGCAAGTAATCATTCTGAGGTGGAACTGGGAGAAAACTGTATCACCTTAAAGATCTTGAAATTTCTATCAGAAATCAGTCATTTGATTTCATGTGAAATGAGAAGAATGCACAAGTTGGGTGGTATGGGGTTTTTTGTTTGTTTTTGTTTTGTTTTTCTTTTTATTAGAAAAGTCTCAAATGACATTTGCTGTAAGAAGGACAACGCTAGCAGGCAGTGAAATGTCAAACATTTCCCAAGGAAGAGTCAATTCTGTTCATGAGTCTCCTCCTCTTAAAACACTGTAATTTAGGTGCATTCAGTCAAACTACACCTGAGTGCAGATGCGGGAAATAAGTATCTGGTAGTTAAACACAAATACTAAAACTCTGTAATTGTTACATTTGTACATAATTCCTTTCTTATTTTATATTCATTAGAAGAAAATGCCTTGAGAGATTTCTTTTCCCCATTAGAATTCTCCAACTTGCTGTAAATATTTTATATCTGTGCAGCTCCTAGAGTCACTAAATAATCAATCTTGTACTTTAAAATAAGGAATCCTACTTCAGGGTCTTTAAAAGAAACAAAAAAACCAGACACTTTCATACTGGGCTCCCCACACACTGTGTGCACCTACAATTTGTATCTATATTGTAGGATCCTCCTACTTAGATTGCATTTCTTTGAGCCAGAAAAAGAAAGTGACAGTCTATGGCTTACAGTTCTTTGAAAGATGTCCTAGTAGGTCAAATGGTGTGTATATAAGGGCTTTGTGATCCATTTGACACAAGTAAGATAAGGTTGGTCAACATTTCAGATGCCCTCAGTAATGAAAATCAAAGCAATGGATATTGATTCCATTCACATCAATCTCAAAATGGTAAATAAAAATATGTTCTCTGTATAGCAGTCTCACACATACATGCAGATATATTTAATAAATCTACAGAGAGCAGAAAGCTCTGATTTAAATCAGACAGTATGTGAAATATTTATTTTCTTAACAGAGGTACTACACAGACAGTAAAGCTGCTGAGATCTCTACATCACTCATACTCATAAATTTAACCAAAGTCAGAAACCCTTGGAAGATCAGGACTTTTCCTACGGATTACAGCTCAAACTTTGTCTACTTCTGACACAATAGCTCTGTTCTTTAACAGATACGTGTGTTAATGTTTTGTTTCTCATACAACACCAATATAAAATGTTGGTTTACTGCTTCCAAAGAAAGAAAAAACAAAATCTAAAAAAAAACCTTTCCTCCCTGCAACCAGCAGCTTTCCCCTAGACTTCAACCTCTTTTCACCAGAAATATGTTGTATTTATTCTGCAATTCTCATTAGTCTTTCCCCTCTTTTGTGGTACCACGACAAACTACAGATTTCTTTTTTTTTTTAGGCCTCTGAATGACTAAAAAGCTAGCTTTCTCTTAAAGGCCCAGCTTGCTGCATCATCAGTGGAACCATGCAGTACAATCACACGCACACTAAATTTCTAGCCTACAGCTTCTTTTTCCCAACTACGCTATTGCAACAGACGCAACTGCATTTGGCACCTGTAAGCTCTTTCACCACAGGGATCAGTAGCCAATTTGTTTAATAAAGTAAAACAGCACTTTCAAAATGCAGTGGTAGTTACTCATTATTCTACAGGTAGAAAGCCTGTAGCACAAAAGCCAAAACCAATAACCAATAAAAAGCCAATACATAGTTTTATTTATGCATTAATTGCCTATTGACAATTGTTCTCGTTCTCTCAGTCCAACTAATGCCCCTCTCCTGACGGAGAAATCACTTTCACTGTTTCCATTTCCTGGATAGTATGCTAGCATTCCCTAATACATAAATCCCTCCCTCTTTTTTATGACCCTGAAATGGTGAGTGTTACTGAGGTCAATATGACAGAGGTTTCTAGTAAAACAGAAATGTGACACAACACTGAGCAGTATACTTTGTCTTGGATAAAGCTTAGTTATTCTATTTGAGTATCTGTTGGGATGTTCCCTATCTAAAGTATTGCTTTATCTCTTCTGCCTGGTTCTTTATAGAAGCCCCTTCATTATGTCTGACAGAAAAAGCAACGAAACACAGCGTATTAAATTACATCAGAGAAGCAAAAGAAGATTTCCCTTGAAATACGCACACATTTTTAGTAAACTTACAGACTTTTAAAATCTGTAGACCTAGTTCGGATTTCTTCAGCAAAAGGAAAAAAAAATTAGTCAACTACCTAAGAACTGGGAGAGCTGTACATGAAAAAGGACAACGTAATAATAATATGTAACAGTGAACTGTATTCTGTAGGAGGAGGAAGTTATTAATACCAGGGTATATGACAACAGGAGAACTACAACTGGATTTCAGCATGGTACTCTGAAGATCCATAATAGAGAAAGACTGACTAGGCATATATATGAACTACTGGAACTACCGGAAAACAGACTGCCCGTTTTATGAGCACAGAGTAAGAGTTCGGACTATTTAGTCCAGCACAACAATGGCTGAAAGGAGACAGAATCATTCTCACTAAATACATTAAACATGCAATTCTCAGGGAGAGGAGTCACTGAAGCACAAAACCAAATCAATAAGAACTAGCTAAATAAAATAAATAGAGGTATGAATAAATTTTTAACCATCAGAATGATGAGTAATGTGAAGCAGACATTACATGGAAGGTGCTGTAAAGGCAGAAGAGCAGCAGGATTGTCCAGGCTCAGAGGGAAGCCCACAAGCTAAACTTCAGCAAAATCATTTGCTTAACTCTACAGCTCAGGCTTCTACCATGACAAATGAATGCTGTAACGTACTTGCAGTTTAGAGATCATTCTTTTAGATGTAGCTGCTATGTATTACTTTATTCTCCTAAAACACTAAAGCCAGGCACTTGGCTGAAGAAAAGCAGAGGGAAGTTATAGCACCTATACAAACTCATACTTGAAATAAAAGGAGATACTAATTTCCCTAAGCGTAAGAAAGGGATGGAAGTGCTAAACTCAGCCTACTGTCTCAGAGCTATGAGGTTTAGAGGTGCAGCTGACTCAAGAACCATGGCATATACTATGGTAAGGGCTATATTACCAAAACAAGTATTATGCAGTTCATCGTGATCTGATGTCCCAGGATCTGTATCTGTAGTCTCAGCCTTAATTATCCTTGCACTTAAATATTGAGAATTAGGGTCCTTGGAAACGAAAACAGCAAAGAGACAAGTGAAATAACTTATTCTAATATCAGCAGAAGGGAAAACGTGATTGAAGGAGACCTTTGATTGCTATGAAACATTCCAGTTTGAAGCAGACTTTGTATGCCATATGGACAAATCTTGCAGAGGATGGACCAGACAACCTATTATGTCTTTACTGTATGATTTAACTTCTAACTTGTTTTCTGACGCTTTAGTTCCAAAGCTTTTCCGCTCTGTGCCATATCTCTATAAGATTCAGCACAACAAGAAGCTTTTGCATCTTATTTTGACGTTAATAAATGATGTGGTGAGTTCAACAACTGAAGTTCAATCTGTGTAAATTAGCATTAAACAACTTACTTCCTGATGAAAACACAGAGTTAAATCCTTCAAATATCAATGCAGAAAATGAGATAAGAAGTTACAGAATCTATAGCTTTGGTTTCCAGAAAAATGATATTTCTTTGCACTGCCTTGGTTATATCCTTCATACATTTCAGAACATTTATCTTGAGAAACTTTCAAGTTCTTCCTACTCCTCTGTGGCACAAAGAGATGGCTTTTACTTTTTTTTTTATATATTCAGACAGATAATGTGAAGCAAACCTCTCACTTAAGACATAAAAAGATTTAATCCAAAAGAAAAGGAGAGAATACAAGGTCAAAATAATATGGGAAAGTAAAACATCCCGTAGGACAGGGCTTAAAAACATTCACAGTTCTATCAGCCAACATTAAGGTTACCAACATCGCTACCCTCCTACAGAGAGGGAAATGAGAAGAATTTGCTAAATATAGATAGAACTGTTTGGAAGGATGTCTATCCTTACTAGCGCATTCATCTGTTTAATTGTGGGCAATATAGCCCGCTACACAGCCTGAGGCAAGTGTGGATGTTCAATATTCTCCAAATTATACAATCTAAACTGAGATTGGTCTTAACTCCACAGTTTACAATTGTATAAATGGAAACTTTTTGAAACTCTTCGGTTTTAACTACCTCTGAATTTCTTTAGTCAGATTTGGGAATGTTTTAAATGTTTTCAAAATTGAGTGCATTTTTAAACAAACGTGCTGAAAAAGGCCATAGGATTCTCGTGTTCACTTTACGGCCTGAATTCTTCCAAATCTTATGAATTTCAGTAGCTAATGAGATATCACAAAAGTACACAAATATATTTGGACATAGAAAATCCTCTAGAATAAGCAAAGTAAAAACCAAGTTTTATGCTAAAAGCTCTTCATAATCTGGTAGTCTGAGGAATCGATGACATTTTTCTCAAACTGATTTGCAAGTGTATTTTTTAAATAATTCTAATAACCCAATTCTTTAAAAAAAACTATTAATACATCTTACCAAATCAACCCATCTTTATTTGAAAATAAAATCTGAAACATCCCCATAAGCCTAAAAGAAACAAGGAAATTTATACCTTTGGAAGGATTCTAATACCTAATTCCCTAGTTTCAATGACAGTATTGTAAAGGAATATAATGGAATTTAACAGGGTCTAGGTGCTAAATCCCTTTAAGAATTTGGGCCTAAATTCCAAAGGGACCACTGAAAACTCCTTGGCCAAGGTATCATCTTATCTATAAATCACAGAAAGGTTCTCATATAGTCCTTCTACTCAGAATTCATTCACTACAGACCTTCCTTCAAATGAAATCTAAACAAGATAGGCTGCAAACCTCATCAGATCTCTGCACCTTGTCAGCTGAAGGTCCAACAGTTCAAGAAATTCCTCAGTGTCTCCTCAGTAAGTCTCAGGAAGAGTACAATGGTAACTGTTCAGAAATTTAAAACTTTGCATTCGGAAGAGAGTAAATGTTCAAACATCCCTTGGAAAACAAAATCCTCCATTATTTCTTGAGCATCTAAATGCAATTACTTGCCTAGCACTGAGAAGAGATTAACTTTTATACATTTAATAATATTTAATGTTTGTTAACTCTCATTTTCAAAAACCACTGCTAGCAACACATCACAATTTTGTCATTGGGATGCATGTTAGACAAGTAACGTTAGATCTTCCCAAACAGCTAATGAATATAACAAAGTTCGGTTGAACATCAGTTCTTTAGTCCCATAAAAAATAATGTTTCTGAAATTCAGTTATCATACAGTTTCTCTGCTCCAAAACAGCGAAAAATGTGTTGTGGTGCCATGAATCAAAGGAGGCAGCTATTCCCTTGGACAGGCAGATGAACACGGGATGGAATTCAGAAACCCCACCATCAACACAATAAGTAGTTTGTAAAAGCTGAAGATTCCATTTATCACCTACATGAACATGCCAGCATGAAAAACTGGAAAAAAAAAATTTAATGTGGCAAATATTCTTCCAAGAAAATAGCCCAATTTTTGTATAGGACAAAATATAGGCAGAAAACATGTTCTCAAGAACTAGCGGGTTAATGCACAAATACTACCCTAGAGAAATCATCTGGGGAACCATTCTGTCTGGATTTCAATTTTTTCTTACTTTGGGATTCTTCTTTCAGCACCGAGCAACAAAACAAAGTATACAATATACTATTACATAAAAAGAATGTAATATCTTTAATTTGGTTAGATTTAGCTCAAGCATAGTATGGACATGTTTCACTTAACTAATCCTGTGCTGAGCTCCTTAGTACAGAGTCTTGAACATTTAAAGCACAGACCAGCTCTTTTACACTGTAATTGATTCTACAGCCTACAGTTTTTGTATAATACTGTGAAACTGAAGACAGGTAATAAGATCTAGAAGTTAGCCAAGAATTAGGATTCTATTTAATAATCTGAAGAACAGAAAACTTGAAGACATCCATATTTCTCTAAATTACACTAAGATTACTCCTGTTGACAAACTGTAGATATATTTGGATATGAAGATGGTAACAGCATCAGAATAGAAGGCTGTGCATCTAGACAGCTAGTGTGTGCAATACTTGCAAATTTGAGTTTTTCTGTCTGACATTCAAACGACGATTTAGAGTGCGTAGCAATCTGCATGAGCAATTGAATTTAAAGCCTTAAGACTTCACATGCCAAGATTATTAGCAATATATAGTTAAAGTTTTCTCATCATGCTTAAAACCTACCAGAGATTTTATTCAATATAAATACACAGTAATTTTCCCTTGGACTCATGGCTAATCATCTGATCAACAAAATGAACATGTACGTCCAGGAATCTAGGCATTACTTTCAAGGAATATTGTGATTCCCAAATTCCTACTCAAATTATACCCAAATTCCTACCGTCTGTTTAATTTCACTGATTTTAGCCTTAGAAAAGAAAATCAGATAGCATCAATCTTTTAAAATATGTTTCTCAGTTAGCAAGAGACAGAAATATGTATCATTATTAAGAGAAAATTACATTCCAGTTTAAGGAGGGAACTGGAGTGAAGGTTACTGTTACTGATAAAGAATTTCTACCAAGACTTCAAGCTTATGGATTAGACAATTCAATAAGCTTCCACTGCCACGTCACATTAAAAACAATGCCTTACCTACACCTCTACATACTGCCCCAGGAGAGGAAACGTGGTTTTTTACTTCCATTATCTTTCAGCCTGCAGTAAGGAAGTGCCTCGGTCCTGAATCAGAACCCACAGGAATTTAGCAAGTGCTATTTCTGCTTGTAGTAAAATCTTCAATATGCAATTTACATCTTGATATGTCATCATTTCTTAGTATTTAACTTAGTAACAGCTTCTCTGAAGTAGAGATTTTATTACATAAATTATGGAAGTAGCAGGCTGGGGGTAGTGAAGACAGCATAAATTCCTGAATCAATACAAAATATGTCACTGGTAGTAGTTGTTATTCCATGCAGGTGTGTTATTGATCACAGTCATAATGGTCTCACTTCAGCTGCTGTCAATAACTCACTAGTTGTATTGTCACACTGAATTAAAGAAGTACCAGACTAAAAGTATGCGAAGTTACACCAACACGGCTTGACCCAGCCCGTGGTGCAAAGAAGCAGAACACTGCTAGTTTAAGTTAGGATTCGTGTTTGACACTTCAGTTGACATAACATTGACAAAATAAAGTCAAATGTGATATTTATTCAGGTGGAAGAAGAGATCGTTCCTTAAACATACTGGCAAAATCTTAAATTTAGAGCTACTACATATAATAAAACTACTTTTTTTTTTAATACCTTGGCACCATTATTGGGTACACTTACTGACACGTGAAACTGAATTTAAGTTTTATGCAAAGTTATTGTCATTTTACTGATCAACGTGAATGAAACTTTCTTGCATTAGACTAAGAGCTGTACCAGGAATGGTAAATTATTCTGCCTAGTTTTGTTTTGTTTTTAAGAGTTCGTTTCTAAATCAAAACTTGACAGCAACATACAATAGCAGAAGAGTAACAGTAAGCCAAAGACTTGCAAAGCAGTGAAAAGTTAAATATAGATGTTATTATAAAGTGCTTCTTACAATTGTGATGTTAGCATATATAAGGATTTTTCTTTTAAATACTTCAGAGATGACAAATAGCAAAACAAGAGCACTCGCTGTCATTGACTGGTTTATTGAAATGGAGAAACAGATCCAGGCATGAGGCAAAAGATTTCCTACTTCCAGCAGTCTGATCTCTATGCTATTTTAACCCATTGCAAAGGATCAACAAGATGTTAGGAGAATTGTATCTCAAAGACCAGAGTATCACTACCAATGTCTATACCAACAAATTGTTCTGTACACATTCTAGAGAAGCATGGCAACATTAAATAAAATTTGCATTTCCTTGAAAAAGCACTATTTTAAAGAAACACTCTCTAAAAGAGACACTATATATTTCTGGTATTTCTCTTCTTGATACTTAAGGGATTCTCCTTAACAAACCCAGTATGTACACTAAGTCATGATCATGCCCACATTTTTCTCCATACACATTCTTGTCGAAGGCTGCCCTCTCTTTGCCAGAAAAAAAGCAATATAGAAACAGAAACTCTAGCAGTGGCAAGCTTACTGATCCTACTGAATTGCTACGAGTGATGTTAGCACACATCACAAGAAACTCAATGAATCAACAGAATTCTTGCAAAGTTCTGACAACTGCACAAAATGGACAAACTATTTTTTTCCCTTCAATCTCATATAATTAACCTCACAGGTAAGGTGTATGAATGATTGTCTAAAAAAAGAAAAACACTCAATGAATCAATGAGTGATTAAAATACCCACCTACCCACCATGTAATAGTTGTTAAAAGTTTTGAAGTTTTGATGTATACATGCCAAGAAAAACATTCATGACACCTCACTTTCAGCACCAGACATGCATGTTTAAGATTATGCTAATCTCCATATACAATCCATATTTGCTACTCAGAATAAGGGGAGAGAAAGTTTCCTTCAAGGTGCCAGTTATAACACTTGATTCAGACTCTTAGAATGAATCAGCTTCTAGAGAAGTCTGTCTGTCTCTATTCAGTTTTCATTTGCAGACAGAAGTGGCACATCTCAGACTCTCCTCCCCAAAGACAGTCCACACTTTATGAACCATATTTGAAGTCATTCTGCAATCCACTGTGCTCTGGGGAATCTCTGTAACCTTTGCTACTCCACATACTGTCAAATTATTATGAATTTTTAATTTAAAATCTGCAAAAATAGGTTTACCCAATATCACTACATTCATTCAGCTCTCTCAAGCAGTCTATCCAGCTGACGTGGACATTGTTGAGTAGAGAGCATTGCAATACAGTCTCTTAGCCATAGGAATAATCCAGTGAAAGTTTACGTGGTCTCTTCTGTTGCTGACCTGAGAGGGAGTTACTTAGCATTTTGTCACTACACAAATTAAATATGCAATGTTTACTTTAACAAGGAGGTCCCATGGAGGAACTATACTGCTTATGCTTCCAACTCACGAGTAGAAATTATACCACCAGAGCAGATGAAAAACAGGCAATTAAATTTCCAGCAATCACAGAATTGTAGGGGTTGGAAGGGACCTCGAGAGATCATCAGATCCAACCCCCAAAATGTAGCTCTAGTTTCACTAACTTTGCATTTCAACAAATGCAGATCAATTAAGACTTTGTTACAGCGACAAGTTAAAGTAGCATTTTTCTGTACCAAACAAAAAAAGTGAACATTTCTTTTCTAAACTTTTTTTTTTGTTTTTAATTTCTGCTATCATAAAAGCAAAGAGGCAGATATGATACAAAGCCCAGACCCTGATTTTTCTGGACAGTACTTAAAATTAAGCTACTGCTCTGCACCTCAAAGTAAGTCAATGTCAACTGTACCTTTATGAATCCTTAGAAGGATTGCCTCATTAGATAACTCAAAATATATCCAACTGAGAACGGGAGTCTTAATGTCAATCCCCTGAGAAGTCCATTCTCAAGAGTGCCTGTGCAAAAGAAGCACTGACGCCTAATTCTATACAACCGAATTACTAAATCCCAAAAAAAATAAGGAAAAAATTACCTTGGGTTTACCATAAGTACACACTGGCAGGACTGTCCCTAAACTGATTTACTTACGTTTTCCCCCTCTCACTTGCAATGTTTAAGCTGTAACTCTTCAGTAATGCATTTGAGAAGACACTAAATGCTTCACAACTCTTAAATAACCCATAAGTAGCTAAATAGTAATTGTTCTGGAGGACAAAAGCCCGTTGGCAAGGCACTAGACTTCAAGCTTCCAATAGCTTATGATAGCAATAAGAAGGCAAACAAAATAAATAATAAAAATAAAATTGTGAAAGATACCTTGACAGCGTCCTTTTAATCTTCAGCAAACTTGAGATGTCATGTAAGCACCGAAGCAGCAAAGAGAAGATACTGCTTAGATAGCAAAATCTCAATTTTTCCCTGACCTACAAATCATAAACTAATAGATTAGCGGTGCACTGGCATACATCCACACTGTAGCTCATGGAAATCCTGTTGCAGCTTCTGAAACAAAATCCAAGCCCACTGAGATGCAGGAAAACCTTAACTAGAAACAACATCAACTGAAGCATGCACAGAAGATTTTGACACTGCAGTCAAAGACCTTACAGAACAAAGACTGCAAACTGTCCAAAAATGCCATCCTACCTGTAGAGATACAGCATACTGCACATATTGAGAAACACAGAAAGGCCTTCCCAGGGCAATATAAACTGGAAGTGAAGCACAGTAACACAATCCACCCCATGTCTTCCTGGCGGATCTTAGTATCTTGTAATACTGCCACCGGTAGTGTGACCAGAGTTAGCTTCTTGTTACAGACACCAACACTCAAACCAGTCTGCTATAACCAAAGACTGTCATCACTGATGACAAAATTTCTGCCGTTACTGTTCATGATTACTGATTTCTGTGAAATCTTGCAAAACACAGTACTATCACTAAGTAGTAAGGATCTTCTGTACAGGCAGAACAATATTTGCCTTTTGAAAAACATTTCCCTAACCCAATATCATGTAATTATTTCCAATCCCTTCCAATACTGATTTCTCCACAGCTTTCACGTCATTGTAGTAATAGCTCTAGTTCATGGTTCCATTTTTTCTATATTACTACGTTACATCCTAAATGCAGTTTTATTTATTTTTGGAAGTGAACTAGTCTTAAAGAGTGCTAAATTTTTAAGATGAGAGATTTACTTTTCATCGCATCAATTTGGAAAGGGGAATACAATCTCTTCAGGTTTCTCAAACGTGCTTTGCTTTGCCTTTAAAATGGCAGAACCATTTCTTATGTTGGAAATCATTTCTTTCACACATCAACACAATTTTGAGATCTCCAAGACTGCAATGAATGTGAGGACTCATCTATCAGCATCTAGATGACAACAAACCTCTCTCAACAGCCATTAAACGAATGTTGGAAGAAAACTACTTTCTTGGGCTACTTGGACTGGAATCTGTGATCTAAATACAACAACTTTAGTCTTTCTAAATATACTCAATTACTCAACTTTGCTCATTGTAATTAATATCAGCTGATTACAGAGGATTAAGACTTGCAGAATCAGACCAAGAGATCCTTCAAAGAGGTATTCAGGGAGATGGAGAACTGCACATGTTCAGGCTCACAGGTTCATTCCCCAGTGTACTATTCCTAGTAAGCATTTTCTAGATTGTACAAAAAGTCTGCACTTGAGAAAACACAAATTGAAGTATTTACAAAAATACCCACTGACTGGTTTCCCAGGTTAACTCCTCAGAAGGCCCAATTTTGAAAGATATGATTAAGCAAATCACTTTGACTTCATCGTGGTGAGCCTCTTAAAGCCAACTTTAGATGGCTTTTATTTGCCATCAGTGACTTTTTCATCGATTTTATGTAGATTGGATGACAAAACTACAATTCTACAGCAAAATAAGAAGGTATAAAAACAGTATCAATTTTTACAGAATTGGATAAAATAAATTAAAATAAATAAAGCCAGGGGTATAATGGTCCCTTGCTTAGTTAAGATTCACTATTTTCAGAAAGAGGACATTTGTTTCAATAGAGGTATGCTCCCATTAATGACACCTATTGTAAGAAGATGTATTCAATCACGTTCTTTGAAGGAATGAGCAGTGACTAGATATGAGCTTCATCAGCTAAATCGAAGTGTTCTCTAAAAGAGATTAAAATATTTTAAAATACCATACATACATATATTCCTAGTGAGTTTCTTATATGCTTTTTGTTCCCAAGATTTACTAATGTTCCAGAGAGGCACGCGTTTTGATGGGTCAAAACGTGAAAGTATTCCAAAACACAATGGCAGTCAATGAGTCTAATCATGACTCTAAAATGACTTTTTTCTAACGTACTACATATAAGTTAATGATGAATAATAGATGCTGTCCACTTATTATTAAATGATTAGCCACGTGTATACACCAAAAATGCTACTTCTTGAATATGTGACTGCTACAAGCCTGACTTCCAGCCTTTCAAAAGATTGGCTCTTACTTAATTGAGCAGCCTGTTCTTCCAACACTGTAGAAAAAGAGGCATAAGATGAATTAGATTCACTAGAATTAGGCAACTTATTTGTCTTGCATTCTACTTAAAATGAATGTGACCTAAGCTAATACAGAAGATCTAGACCCCTAGAAACTCAGCATAGAGAACCAAAAATAGCTTTACGGCTCATTTTGGATTGCATATAACATGCAAGGGTAGGAGCAAAAAGCACTAACAGGAAACAAAAATTTTCACTCTTTTCAGGTATTGAGATATGTAGCTAACTTTCTTGCTTCAGCACACACGTAGACCACATACAATCTGTAATTTAAGAGTATACTTTAAGTAATCTCCCAGTTCTTATTTTAATGTTTTAGCAGTATCATGGCTTTATGCCCTTTTCTAAAGAAAATATGTTTGCGAAGTTACACGTGCATCTTAAGTATTTTGCATTATAGAAAGAACACTTTTTCTGAAAACTCGGGAATTTTATTTTTTTTTTTTAAATGCAGTTCCATGTGACTCATATGAAGTCTAAATGACCTTACTGAATCCAGCACATCTGATCAATTATTTCCCTGTCCATCCTGGTGTAAACTGGAGTTGGCCTTTTTCCTCTTTCTTCCGTAAAGACTGGCAAGAAAGTGAAAATTTTGACCTAACCTTTCAACTTTGATGATTACTTTGATAGCTATTAGGAACAGAATGCACTCACACTGGACAAGATACCACTATAGTTTAGTCAAAATGTGAAGAGAGAAGCTAAACGTAATCTCACACTTAGCTGCTTCAGCATTTGTTTACAACGCATGTGTCAATGATTTGTACTCACATAATAAAATATTAAGAGCAACAAATTATAAACCTGGTAGCACAAGAATTCTAACAGGTTTTCCTCACAGCGTATTCATTCTGACATTAGCCAAAATCCACAAAAATGCTGCAGATATAATGTGTTGCATTACATAAAACCAAATACAGAAGCTTAGTTTTATAAACCTGTAATATGCATGCAGATGGTCATCAAGACAAGGCATCTTCTCTAAACTGCAGTTTAAAGAAAACCTACAAAAAAGGCAGGAATTTTGCCATTTCTAGTGCAGTGTCCTAATCCAATACAACGGGAATTTGTCTCTATTTACAACTCCTATCAGTTCTTCCAATATTAAAGAATTGCTGAGACTAAAATCCACTGCAGGGATTTTCAATGAACAGATGAAAATCAAAGAAGGGAGCAATTTTTCATCAATTCTAGCTAAATATCAGGTCAAATCTATGGTTTTATTAATTGTATTTCAGTTATTCACATCGGCAGCAACTATGGCATAGAAAATAAAATCAAAGTCAACTTTGTAAAGATCACCAATGTCAAATAAAATACATTCTAAGCATCTTTGAACAATAGATGAGGATAAACTATGCAGTGAAACTATGCAGACAAACTGTATTGTTCTTCTAAACCTTGCCCTCCTAATACATTCCTTTAGCCAAGCAATGGAAAGATAAACCCATTTACCTAATGGAGCATATAATTTAAATATTTCAGACAGGCATTTAGAGATGTTGCTTCAAATAAATTTAACAGCAATCCTTTCAAATAGTTTGCATGATGAAGAGGATAGCATAGCTCACAACTTATTTTTTTTCCTATAGGAACTCTGAACTATCCAGCCCTTTCAGTTACTTTAAAGTAATACAGCATATACACAGTGATTAATACAACAAAACATTTTTTTCCAAAGCAGATTTAACGTGAAGCTGCAGTTTTCTCTATTGCAGTGCCTTGCAACATTTCTAAAGATGCTAAAATTTCAGGTCTTACTACTGCACCATGCAGTCCTCTGCAATTTTGTAAACAAAATATGTTCAAATTTCTGGGTGCTTAAAGGGATAATGTACCTAATACAGACTGCAGCACTTCATCCAAAGGAAGATACTATCAGCCAATGTCAATATTCTGTCACTTAAGATCGTGATTTTTACCATAAATCATTCTCATTAATACAAAACAGTGTTGTTTCCCCACAAACTTGTATCTAGTGTTTAAAATATTATTAGAATCAAAGCAAGTCCTCACTTGACTTAAATATCAGATCAGGGTTTTTTTTTACATGCTAAGAACCACATTTTGTATTGTGACCTGCCTAAAGCACAACAGTACACAGTAAAAAGCCAAGTAAACGTTGTAAGAATTCTTCCTACCACATACACAAACAAGAGCCTACATTTAAAAAAAAAAAGAGATAGTCTTTGCTACATGCATGCTTGAACTGAACGTTTTAGAGAGTTGTTCAAGTTTTGAAAGCAATAGATTTTAATCATTCACAGCAGTATTGCAGGGAAAATGAAAAGAAAAAAAATATCTAACTTTTGCTCTTAACTTTATAACAGATTTTATATTTGTGAAGAAATAGGTTAGTTCTGTTTGGTCTTTGCTACAAAGAGACTCATCCCCTATGCATGCCACAAATAACCTGAGCAATGACTTCCCTCCATGACAAGAACTGGCCATCATATTGCAGGATTAACACAATGTTGGTTTGTTTAGGAGTTGCTTGTGTGTGTGGTTAGCATATGTAATTTTTTAGCTTTTCGTATACATCAACTCCTCCTTGCGTATCTCACCATAAACTGATGAAGGCTGTTAAACCCTGAAGAGCAATCTTTAGCAAACAAAGAAGACTGGTCTGCAACCGTGATGTACAATCATCCCAAACGTACTACACCCTACGAGAACCTCTCACAGAAAATAGCCTGGCAACCTCACCCATTTCCCCAATCCCACAGCTCTGCTCACCATCTCCTCCGTCTTCTCCTATTCCTCTGTCTTCAACCTATTTTCCTTGCCTCTGCCGGCTTCGCGGTATCACGGGGAGGCGGGTGTACCAAAAAAAAAAAAAAAAAAAAAAAAACCAAACTCTTCAATAAAACAGTCGGCAACCGCTGGGCAGCACATCAACGCGAGCCCCTCGCCCTCCTCCTCTCCCGGCTGCCGTCTCCCGGAGCTCCCCGCCCGCCGCTCCCGCCCCCCCCAGCCCCGCGGGCTCCCGGCCCCGCGCATCCTCGGCGGGGAGCTGCGGGGCTGCGCCAGCCCCCGCCGCCTCCTCACCCCCCGGCATAGCGCCGGACTGCTTTTCCCCTCCCGCCGCCACGTTCCCCGTTACAAAGGGTGCCCAGGACCGTCTATATCGAGGGGGGGAGGACTCTAGAACCCTTTCCCCGCGTTCCCTTATGCTCTGACTGCTTTTGGCACCGTTGTTGCAGCAGCCGGGGGGGGTCCCCGCTGCCCCCCCCCCCCCCCCCCGCCTCAGGGGGAGCCCCGGGGCGAGGCCGCGGGCCCTGCCTCAGGGGAGGCCCGGCGGGGGCGGGCCGCGCCCTCCCCTCAGGCCGCACCGGTGCCGTCTCCTCATTTTTTTTTTAAAATTTTTTTTTTTTAAAGCCGGGCACAGTCGTTCTTCAACATTCATACTTGGGGGAAGAGAGGGAAGGGGATCCGTGCCCCCACCCCCGCCGCCACCACCACCACACGGCGGCCAGCGGAGGGCAGCAGCGACATCGCTCGCTCCCCTCAGCGGTGCCCGCCTGCGGCCGCCTCACGGAGCAGCGGGTTCCTCCTGCGCCGCCAATTTTCCGATTGGACGGTGCCTTCGCGATCGCGCCCAGCAACCACAACCTCATTGGTGCGTTCCCGCCCAGACCCGCCCCTCTGGCTGGCCGCTCGGAAGCCCATTGGCCGGCGGGGCTGTCCGTCCGAGCGGGGCCGGGCGTGTGGCAGGGAAGCCGCTCCCCGCCTGCGGTGCCCCGCTGCTGCTGCGTGGTGACCGAGTGCAGCCGGCCTTACGTGGGATAAACCCAACGGCTTGCGTCCCTAAAGGCTCCGGTTCACGTCCTGCCACCTCCTCCGTCCTTACTTTATGTTCCTCGTTTAATTATTTCTAGCGTCTTTCCCCTCTGCCCGAACTGGATGCCAGAAATGGGGCTGCCTTCCAGTATTGCCCTCATCAGTGCTGTGGGCAAAGGCAGCATCGCTCCCCTGTCTCTCCGAGATATCCCATATTTTAGACTTTAAAGGATTGCATTAGCCCCATTTACCACAGTATTACCCTGAGCAGTGCTGCTGAAGCTTTTATATGTGGTAACAGATACATTATTTTCTAAAGTACTTGCCAAGCTATCTCTATCCCTGCATGCTTTGTTTCCAGATGTATTTTGTTCACATTTTTCGATATTAAAATGTATTTTATTGGGTTGGGATGAGTTAAATCAGGTACATCATGTGATTCTGTAGCAAAATCAGTAATGTGAGCTATCATTTCAGCTACTAAGCCACAAATTTTACAGATTTTACCCATAAAGATCTTACATTACCACCTACACATGTAGATTGTTCTGTCTGGGTCATTGATGTCCCCACCTAAGCAAATAATTTTTGAGAGCTCTAAATTAAAAGATATTTAACCCATTTAAGGTATGCTTTATGGGTTCCACTTAACACATATATTCCAGCACTTAGAAGATGGCACAAAGTTTTGAAACAAATGTCAGAACTATTTCTCTTTTAGTTCTTCAGATTTAGGACATTTGTACGAGCTTTCCACTAAGCATCTTTTTTTGTTTGTTTTTGTAATGCTTTCTAGAGGTTGTGTGCTCACAGCTAGTACCAGTATCTTCACTAAAAGTACTTAAAATGGACGCAGAATCACCACCTCCCTGGGATCAGACTATTCTAGTCTGACAAACAGGAACTATACTCGCATGACCTAAGACAGGGTCTACAAGGGACAACGTTACCTGGGCTGTTTTATTTAGAACAAAAACTAAACGTGGGAAATAGAAAGAAAGATCTGAATGGCTACCAAATCTAGTATGCACAAATCTTTGTACTGTGCTGAAGGCGACGGGCCCTTAGTTCCCGGTGCCGGGCCGCCTGGAACTCCCCCCACACTGTCCCCCCTCAGGCAGCAGCAGGCGCTGTGCCGCGGGGCGGGACCAAGACTCCCTCAGCCCGACCCGCGCCGCCCGGGCCGGCGGAGCCGCTGACAGGAGGCGGTGCCCAGCGGGCACCTGTATGCCAGCACCCCTCAGCGCCCGCCCTGAGCGGCGGAGGAACTATCCAATAGCATCTCGAGGAGGAGAGGTGGGAGACCCGTGCGTCCAATAGCCCTCGGCGGGCGGGGCACCGAGAGCCAATAGAGGCAAGTGTTGTTTTAAACTGGCTGTGCTGCCGGAAGCGGGCAGGTGGGGATGTGCGGGTGGTGGCGGAGCGCGCTGGGTGAGTGCGGAGCTGGGCGGGCGGGCTGCTGACGGCCGGGCTCGCGCTGCCGCCTCGCGCGCGGGGCCCTTCCCGCGCTTCCCTGAGGGGGCTGCCGGGCCGCCAGGTCCTGGCAGGGTCGCCAGGTCCTGGCAGAGTCACCTCGGCCTCGGGCCTCCCCTCTCGCAGCGCCGCCACCGCTGCGCGCTCGACGAGGGGGTCCGTGAGGCAGCGGGGGTTGCCTCAGGTGTCCCCGGGTGGGCAGAGATGTCGTGGGTGCCCGAGCTGCGTTAGCCCCGTGCGGGGGCTCGCGGGCCGCCCGGGGTCTCCGTGCCCGCTGCCGGCTCCCTCAGGCAGTGGCGCAGCGCTCGGTGGTTCCGCACCGAGCCCGGCCCGGTGCCGCGGCGTTCTGCTGCCCCCCCGCCGCTGCGGTCGCGTACCGGGGGGGTGAAGCGGGTCTTGCAATGCCCAGCCGCCGTTTTGTGGGGCCGTGTGAAGAAACAGTCGCACAAACGCACCGCACACTACTGATTTCTCAGTTTGTAGGCATTGAGAGCACTGTGGGCTTCTCTTCTCTGAGGATTTTCTTGCTGATTACCTGAGGTCCTCTGGGGTACGGGAGCCCTGAGGCACCCCGGTTATCAGGGCGCTCTCTGCTGGGTAGCACACAGTTCTTGAAAGGTAAAATGTGTATCAGGAACTGGGCCTTTTTTTTGGTCAAATTTGCTACTTTTTCTGCTAGTTAAGTTGTTTCAGGCTTCCGCTGTAGTTCTTAGCAGCCCTTTCCAGTTTTAAGTGGTTACAGCAATACTGGTTTTACTATCTTAGTTGTCCCTGAAGCAATTTTGCTGTTTTTCAGATAGAATATTTATATGTTCTAACAGGTATATAACATATGTGTGTTAAAGCAGGTAGGCCTAATGTTGGTTTTGCTCTTGTGGGAGCAATTCCAAGCAAATCTGGTGAATCCTGATAGCAATCAGCAAAGCTACGTTTATGGGCATGTGTTTTCAGCGAGCGTGTTAACATTACATTGAATAAATAACTGTTAACAGCACAACTAACAACATCCTGCTTTCCTTGCCTCGCACCTCCTGGAATCAAAGCAATAATTTTGGAAGATCATTATTGTCTTGCAACGTTAATTTTCTATTTGCTATCTTGAAAGAAGCAAACATGCTTTTTCTCAAATAAGGATACTCTTAGTGCTTCTTTCTTCTACTTAACTGTTGGGTTTTGCTTTTTGTTGATTTCTCTTTCCTGCTCCCAAGTCTGTAAGGTGTCTACCACCCCATGACCGTACCACATTTTCTTCAGCGTACATTGTACGCTCAGAGTTGCTGTAGATGAGGTAGGGAGGACGGGATTAAAAACATAAATACGTAATTGATGATTGCAGTTTTTCCATCACAGGAAATTAAGCTTAAAAATCTAAGACCACCCGGACCAGGTCAGATCCAAAGCTTGTATAGACTGGTGTCCTGTCTCTAAGTATCTAGCAGGACATCCCCAGTGAAGAGGACAAGAACAGAGCAAGTATGTACGATTCTTCTGCTAAGTATTTCCTCCAGCAACTTGTAACTTAGACTTTTTGTGAGTAAGGAATGGGAAATGGATTTTCTTGTCCAGAAAGGGTTCCTAGCTGATTCATTACAAAAGGAAACCAAAGAATTGTGGAAGCTAAAAATAATAAATTGTCTTTGCGTAAGAGGAGAAAAGTCTGGAAAGGATTCTGGGTCTGCAGAGATGTGTCAGAGGGGAACGGTTACTATTGAGAAACTGGGGGAAAGGCTGTCCTGTTCCACCCCTTGTAAATGTTCCCAAAGTATAGTGTGCTGGCAGATGTTTACTGTTCTTTGTTTCTCCTGGGAGCTGTGCAGTGGACTTAACCTAGTAAAATGCCGGAGGAAGAAAACCGGAAGCCAAAAATAAAAATTAGTTTAAATCTTACCTCATCGGACTTGGCAATGGCATGCCCCTTATGTGTTATTTTCTGTTTTCATAAGTGTTCTAGTTTGCATTGCTGCCTCGTGAAGTGAAAACTCTTCACCTTGGTAAGGTTACAAACGTTAGTTTAGTTGTGAATTGTCTTTATACTGAACAACTGGAAAGGTGACAGAATATAGATCCATCTCTTCCCTCTCATATTCACGTAACTTTCAGAAAGGTACAACAGTAAATTAAAAGCATGCTTTCAAGGATGAAATATGTTCTGGAACAGGTCCTCTGAGTCTTAGGAGGAAATCCCACCTAATACCTGTATATGGTGTTGTTTTACCCAACAGTTCCACATATATGCACTTCTGAACTCCTATATATTTCATGTTGAGAAGCTACAATTAAAATCACTGAAAGGAGTCATCACCTGTACCCTCTGGGAAGTTTCAGATGGAAATACAAGTCTTGAAATGTTAGGCCTCTCCATTTACTTATAAGAATATTGCTGTTCCTGAAAAATCTAACTTGTTTCAGGTTTCAGAGCTCTGATTTAGTTAAAACTGTTTTCTTTTGTGTGTGCTATTTCTTCTCTGGATTGCTTCGTGTACGGCTTTTTTTTTTTTGTCAAAATTCATCTTCCCTGTTCAGTCCTTCTCTGTAAGTCATTGGGCTCTGTCCCGTCGCTTTTGAAGCGGTTGTAAGCTCATGATTAATGTGATTAATATGACACACAGGAGTGTGTTAGACAATGGAAGTGCAAAATGAAACCAGTAAAATGCTTTAAAATACAAAATAGCTGTGATGCTTTCATGGGTGGGAGGTAAAAAAAAAAAAAAAAAAAGTAGGTTCCTTTTAATGTAATCAAACGCCTCTTAATTTGAATCTTTATTTTGAAGTTCGGTATAAAAATCTCATTCTAGTACTGAAAGAATATGCATTCAGTCTTACTCTTTTATGGACATTTGAGGGATATAGTCCTCAGTTGCCTTTAAACAAATGCAAAAGCAGTAGTAAAGTAATTTTAGATGTCGGAGTTATTGTTGTGGTACATAAAACAATCATAATCCAGTGATTAATGATCTTGAGCTGTCTTTTAGACTCACCTAAAGAACAGTTTTAGGTCAGTTGAGAAGCAATTGAGATTGCTGTGGTAACTGGCAGATGTTATTTATGATGCTTCATTTGCAAAAACAAAATATGTAGCAAATGGCTTCATTTTTCAAAGACTGCTACTGGGAGACCGTAAGGGTAAAATGGTTTTATGCCAAATTGTGAACTGATTGCTTCTAATCAACCAGATGATGGTAGAACGCTATGAAAGGAGCAAACAATCTATCATGTTTTGTTCTCTTGATAGTGCTTCTAAACACTACTGTGTACTGGCAGGTATCCACTCAGGCTTTTAACAGATTATTAAAGCTAGTAAAACAATACGTGTATGGTCTAACTGAGTACAGTAGCACGGAATAAGTGTTAGTAACTTTAATGTCATTTTGAAATCAGCAGTGCCATTTGGAGCAGAACACTTAATTACAGGATGTTTGTAACTCTTGTCAAGCTGGCTTGTGTGTATTAGGCATAAGTTAGATAGCAGACTAAAAACATATTACAGAAATAGGAGATTGTTGCCGTCATTTCACGCTTGATAACTGTCAGTCTATTGACTAGGAATAATAAAGCTAGTTTTTATAGAAGCACATTATCTGGAGTGCAGTAAGTTTTTGCTGTCTCTACCTTATGATAAACTTTTTTTCCATTCTATAGAGCTTGTTATATTGGACAGGATGCATATTCTGACTTGAATTGTCTTCAGAAAGAAAACCAGAAAGTATTTGTTGTGCCATAACCTAGCCTTTTTTAGTTGAACTCTTTAATTAACAGGAAAAAAACCTGCTAAACCTCCTCTGCATATCTAAGGATAATTCTGAAAGTGCACTTTCTGCTGAAATAAAGCTAGAAAGTCAACTTTTGATCAAGCTTTGGACCTGCCATGGGATAAAGTTGCATGTGTGGAAGCCAGTGCTGACCTAAGCTTTTTAAATCCTGTTCCTCTCCTTGATATGTGAGAGACTGTCCTGAATGATCAGAAGGCTGAGCTGAGCACGTCTGCTTTGTAAAGCAGCTCTGTGCAATAGGCTTATCTCGCGCCTGTGGTTGCAGCACCCTCTTTTATGTGAGTGTAGACTTGAAAGAACGACACCTGTATGAAGACTTTTGATTAAATGTTTCTCTTCTCATCTCTATTGCTGCTCTGTCTACTGTAACTAACAATAGAAGTGCTTTATTTTACAGTCTAAGCTTCATGTAAGGTAAAAGACTAATGAGGTAATTGGAGTGATATCAAAAAACCTAAAAGAATGAAAGTTGAGTAACTGAGGTGAGACTACAGTAAGAAAGCTAGTCGCTGAAATCTTGTGTTCAACTACTTAGTCAAAGAAGGATTTTTGAAGACTGTGCTTTTCTTCTTGAATGAAAAGTGATTTTTCAAGAGAATTTTTTTAATAATGCAGAGCAATGAAAAGCACACAGTGGTAATCCAGAACAATCTTCCCACTCCATATGAATTGTGGTATAAAATTATATTATTTCTTCAGAAGCCTATTATTTTCTCTATGGCAGAATGAGTGAGACCTCAGTCTATTAATTACCATTATGTCGTTAGTGAAACAATGGTTCTTTAGAAAACTCTTCCTTAAAGAAAGTTTTATATTCTGTCAAAAGCTTAAAGAAGCGAAACAAAACCCAAAGCTAATGTAGTTCATAAGTCAAAGGATGGTTGTTCAGCTTCCATCTTGAATTCGTGTTGTTTTTGTGTTGATGACGATAATATACTGAAACTAGTTTTTCAGTAAGCATGGACAATAGTCAGTATTCTGTCTTGTAGCTCTCTGCAGAAGCAAGCATTAAAATTTCTCAGTGCAATCTGATGTCTACTTTAGGACAGTCTCAACCTTGTGTTACATGTTTGCAGCAGGGTTTTCTGTTTGAAGGAAAATAAAATGGAGCAGTAGTGACATAATCTTTGTAAAGATGCTCTCTTAGAAGCATTTTAGTTATGAAGGAAGTTGATCAAACACAGAACAATATGTGGCTTCTCAGTTAACCTGCTGCCCTTCTCGGTTTCAGCAGGAAGCAGTGTGTGTGTGTGGCTGTGTAGCAGGCATGGGTATCATGCTGCTAAACAGCAGCAGGGCACAGAGATCCAGGCCAATCTGCATTGTGTCTTCTCTTGTCTTGAAAGGAGCTGTGGCCCTGCAGTCAGGCACTGGGGTAACACTTGTCAAGTTTTTCTGTCTTTCTCAGCTCTGTCCTAAAATGTTGTAGCTATTCCTTCATTACCTGGTTGTCCGAAATGTGGATATTTAGCATTATCTAAGGTTTTTCCCTAAATTGTACAAAACTGTGGAGTGACTTAGGTTCAGACTGGAAGGAGATAAAGGAGTTTCCTTATATTAGATTTTCTTTTTGTTATGCCTCAGCAGACAGCCTCTCTGGTTCTTTTCCTCTCAGTGTTTGTTAATTATCTCGTTTTGGCATATCTAAATTTAGGTCTGACTTAAAATACTTTATTACTTAATATATTAAGCTAATATCCAACCCTGGGTATAAAAATGTGGCAGGTGTTGCAAATCCAATGTCAACTTTGGTCAAAGAAGATACTGAAACACATTATTTGCCTCCTTTGCCAAATTAAATATCACTGCTGTAGTAAGGGGTAGCTGTGCTTTTTAGCTGGCATAAAAATTTGAGTTAAAAAAAAGCTTGGATTGTTTGTACATGACCTACAAACATTTATTCTTGTTTCAAGGCCAGTAGGTGGAGCCCAAGGTAAATAATAATTTTGATATTTGTAGTTATTAAAAGCACAAATGAATATTATTGAACTGTAATAACACCAAGCAGGGTTGATAAGGTGAGAGACAGATGCTTCTGCCAGAGCAGTAATACCAAAGGATAATGATGGGTTCTAGAAAGGTTTTCAAAGTGTTGAGAAAATGTTTGTCTCTCCAGAGAATTGTGATGTTTTTTTAAAAATAAAAAAAAAAATAAAAAAAAAAAGCTGCCAGAAGAGTTTGTGAGCAACAGTTTTTATGTAAGCCTTTTGTTGTCTGGTAGCTTTGCAGAATCAACTGGGATCTCCTTTGAGCTGTGTTTCTGAAATAGCATGGCAAAGCTTAATAAAAAAAAAAAAATCCTGTTCAGTGTCTGTATGACCTATGCAATAAGTTATGTAAACAATAATCTCTGAGATCTGCACAATTCAGGAAAGGCAGGTGACTATCCTTGATGGTAGGTTGGCCTAAAGTATGTTTTATTTACAGCTTCGGGAGTGTCTTTGATCAGGCCTTTTCAGCTTCTGCAACAGTTGCTTATTTTCATTATAGTGAAAGTATTTTGCCTTACTTAAGACCTGAAAAAAGGACTGGTACTTTATTGTTAATGAGCAGATAATTACGTGAGTCTTATGTATTGCTAATGCTCTAGGTTTTGTCAATATTTTCCTGATTGTTGTTTCCTTAGTACAATTCTGAATTATCCAAGAATCACGTTTAAACAATAGATTTTTTTAAAAAAAAAAAGTAGAAAAACTGTTTATTGAAACAAACGCACTTTTGAAGTCCTGTTTTATCTATTTTTATTGAAAGCTATTAGTGTGAACATTGCAATCTTTAAGCTTCAGCATAGAGGCAAGGTTCTCTTTTTATAATTTGCAGTGTAATATATGATCTTTATTTTCTTTGTAGGCTGTTACAGAATGACCTTGCACTGAGCATTTGTAGAAGAAACAAGACTAATCATCATTCTTCAATGTGCATCCTGCTGTTCAAATTTGACCCCCGACCAGTTTCAAAAAATGCTTACAGGTAAAGATTGTATAAAAAATTACGGAAACAGGTGTGTTTTAACCATTTCTTCTTGTAGCTTGTGTTTGAATTGTAGATTCAAAAGTCAGTATTAGGTATTCAGTTATGCTTGGGTAATGTCAAACTTTGTGACTTCCTTCATTGGAGTACTTACTGTTACCCTTTGAGAACCCTTTGTTTTGCAAATATCAGAAGGTTTGGGCTGTAGTCACAGACCTCTTGATGATGGTCTATGATGTTGTGTAGGATGCAGCCTTTAAAAATTGTAATCCAGAGTTTCAAAGTCCTGCCTTCTGTTGTATCCTTTAAACTAAGGGAAGTCATCCTTATTGGAGAAGGACAGTTGTAGCAATAAGGTTTAGGAAAAGATGCAATTTCTTCTTGTAGTTTAGAAATTTCTAGTGCTTTTGTGTTGAAGCCAATAATTTGAATTTGGTCTGGAAAGTGCAAGGTAGCCAGTGGAGCAGAAGTATTAGTTATTAGTCCGCTCCATGTGCTAATTTTTCTTCTTTGTTTATATATACTGTGCAGTTCTGACATACCAATCAGTGGTCCACTTCTGTAAGCAAATAGACTAGCACATTGAGTCCAAAAGATGTTAAAGATGAGACCATATTGCTTGTGTAGTTTCTGGTTGACCTTGCTTCCTCCCGACAACAATACCTTCTTCACTGCATTGTTCACTGCTCTGTTCAGTATTAAATCATGGCTACTCACCACACCATATTGCACTTTGGTTATGACAGAACCAGCTTGTGAATAGGCACAACTGCATTCAAAAATACAGATAGGTGTGGTCAAGATATCCACATAGTTACTTGTCTGTGAGTTTGCTTTTGGGAAAAGTGATACTCGAAGATTTTCAGTTGCTGTTTGTCTTAAAATTAAATATTTTTCAAAAAATGCTCAGTTTGAAAACTGTGGGATTTGAAATCCTGTATCAATGTAAAACAAGTTAGTACTGCAAATTTGGAAGCGAAGAGCTGTTAGTAAATGTCCTAGCAACCCCCCTCTATGTCCCCCACAAATCTGGCTGCAGTTAAAATTTTAGCTAATAAACTATATAATTGTATGACACCTTTAGCTGAAAGCTTAAGTCAAAACAAGTATTCGTGCTTCCAGGTAAGTTTGTATTTTTTTTTTTTACTGGTTACACTGATGTCATCCAGTGAGTTTCACTAACATTAAATTTCCCCTAACAATTTTGTCCCATTACAGGCCTTAATCTTTAAAGCTTATATCCAACATTAGTGTCTTCGAGCACATTCAGTAGATAACAGAAAGAGTACTTCAGGCTAATAAGAAGACTGTCACATTCTATTTTCTGCATTTTTGCATACTGTATAGGTTCCATATTACTTTGTGACGCACAAGTATCAGTATTCTTCCAGAAACTTCCAGAATTAGTATGCTCTGCGCTTTTCATTTACTTGTTTTTTCTGCCCTTTTGTATTGAGCAGAGGATGCCATTCTATAGAAAGAAAGGATTGAGAACCAAAGCTTCAGTTGTCCATAGCGTGCATTCCTTTCTGTCTGGAATCTGCCTGAAAAGGGTTTGTTTGATGTAAATGGTACTGAACTAATATATCAATTTATTTGCTATGACTTTCTTTGTATTGCTAGTTAGCAAAAAAAAAAAAAAAAAAAAATCAATTTAATGCCTCTGGGGAAAATCCTTTGGATTTAAATTATGGTTGCTTGCCAAGTGAATTTTCTATTTTATTTAAAAGTAAAATTCTCAGTAGTTTGCTTAAAACTTTAGCCTTTGAGTCAAGTTGCATTGAGTTTGAAATTTTGAGTCATAGCAGGAAACAAATTGCTATCAGCGTCAAAACAGGAAAACATTGTGTTGGCCCAAATTCAGGTATTTAGTAGTCTTTGGTTTCTAGAACAGTATATTGGCCGCTTTTTGTGAGTACCTAATTAAGCAAAAAGCTTACAGATCACCTTTTTAATACATTTATGAATCTGTCTTCCTGTACACTTGAAACTTGATTTTCTAGCCTTTGTGCTCTCTATAGGCCTATCTGTAGTGAAGTTTAGTGTTGTGACAGATGTTTTACTGTAGTCTATTATTATTGTCAAAGGTAACATGCTGCCATTATACTGTTTCAGACTACACTGTGTGCATCTTAGGAGTAAAATACATTTCAAGCTTCAAAGCTATAATCAGTCTTTTTATGGAACTGAATTATATTGTAGGAAATTGCTTTAATGGAGTGATTTCTTATGTTTTCATCTCTACCTCAACATTTAAGTAAATCTTAATAAATAAATTCTGATACAGTTGAATTATTTCAGCTATAAAAACATGTAAGTCTTTTCTAATTTATTAGATAATGAGGGTCACTTAATAGTATTTCTTTTCAGTATGATTAAGTTCCATAAAATACAAAATGAAGATGTTTTGAATAAGCAATCCTGTGTACTAAACTTTTGCTGAACTTTGGAATCTGTGGCTTTGAGATGGGGAATATTCTAACACTGGGAAACTTTCACTTTCTCTTGCTATTTAGGTCCTATAAACAAACTGTTCTCACGTTTGGGGTTATTGAAGGCAAAAATCCAATTGGAGCTTCAGGAAGTAAGAACTGATACAGTTCAAACTAAGGTAGAGATGTTTAAGTGAAATCTGGGGAAATAAGGCGCTTGCTGTAAAGGGAGGATATTAAGCAAGATGATAGCTTTAAACTAGCTGAAAAATGTGTAGATCAAAGACTGGAATCGGGTGGAAGAGGGAAGAAATAATGCCGGACTGAATTGAATGTTGTTATGACTATTTGGCATTGGAAAGATAAAACATACATACTCTGCTTTCCAAAAGGTGCTGTCTTTGGGCAAAATACTAAGTATCTGCCCAACAGGAAGGATGGCACTGAAGTACCAGCCGCCTTTTCTCTATAGCTGGTTACAACTGTTTCTGCAGCATCACCAGTGTGCATCTGAGAACTCATGATCATGTTGCACAACTTTATATTAATGAAGAGTTTGCAGGAAAAGTCTAAACCTGTGAAAAATGTCAGTACCTTTGAATGCTGAATAAAGAAATCGATTCTTGTGCTGTGGCTTGAAAACTAGTGAAAAGCGTATGGTTCAGTTTACAGTAGCAAACTTGGCTTCTGCTGCATAAATGTAATTGACGTGCAAGTGTTAAGAGGAACTGATAGTGAAGAAGATGCAGACGTTATAGGAAACTAGTTAAGGAAATCTGCATGTTTCTGAAAGATGGCATTTTGTTAAAATTAAATATTAAGTAAAGTGGCTGGAAAGAATGGAGAACATTAGGGGAACAAATCACACACACATTCTTCAGATAGGCTTCCTCTAAACCTGGGGGTTACATTTAGATTTTCTTTTTTAAGCTGTAACTTTGCATACTGAAGTGTGTTGATTAAGATTAAATTAACATCTTAACACTTGCAAGGCAAGAGATTGCTTTTAATTCTGTTCTTTGAAAATATCTGACTCATTCATGCAACAAGATTGTCTTGAGACCTTTCACAAGTCTGAGAGAAGGCTGTGGTCAGCTGTGATTCAACTTTATCAGAGTGATAAAGGTGAGATGGTAAGGTAAAGATAGTTTCATACTTAGAATGAGCTAATGCTGTGGCAAGGATTAGCTCCTGTCTGTACTGTGGAGTTGCTATTTCTAAATAATAGTATCTCACTACTCTTGTGTTCTACAGACTTATTCTAGCAGCTAATAGAGATGAATTTTACAACAGACCATCCAAATCTGCAGATTTTTGGGACAGCAGCAGTGATATCCTTAGTGGTATGTAACTTTATTGTACTTCTTGTTTTAAGTAGTTTTGATACAGTTTATAAGGGAATTAGGGCCTGGGTTTTTGTTATGGTGGGGTGGGTGGGTTGCCTTGCTAAGAAATATGCATCTCCCTTATACTTCTGGGGAAAACGTGTCATGAGTTTGAAAGAAGAACACAAGAACACACATGAGTTTGAAAGAAGAACACAAATTTGAATTTGTTTTAATATCATGTGGCTTTTTCCTTCCCAGTTTTATGTTCTTTAACTGATTGCAGTCCAAGCAGTGCAATGGAAATATATTAAATTAATTTGTCCCTCAGAATTTGGCTTTGTCAGATACACTGAAATACTTATGTAAAAATAGATGGAATTTTTCTACAGACTCACCGTTTCTAATACTGACTTGAAATCGTTAAACCAAACCTGAAGGAAATACTTTTTTTTTTCCAGCTTCTTATCAGTTAGCGATTTATAGGCTACAGAATAGTTTGTTATTAATCCATCGGCTTATTAGATTTCTGTGTACGGTCATTTTAACAAAATGCTGTCAGTTGTCTGGTTTTCCTTTGTAGGGAATCTCAGATTTTTAAGTATGATCAATATTTCTCCCTTTTCTCAAACAGAAATGAAGCTCTAGAAGACAAAGCATTTTTTGCGTCCAAGTTTTTGACTTTGCAAACACTGTTTGCTGATGTTGTGTGTTATTATCATTGGCAGGGAGGCCTGTGAGGATAAATTACTCCCACTGCACTGCAGAACTGAAGTTCTGGCTGACATTCCAATTTCATGCCAGACATTCTGGATGCTGCTTCCCCTGCTACACAGCAGTTTAAAAGAGAACAACTAAATAAAATTATCCTGAAAACTGAAGGGCCCTGATTTTTTTGTCTTTTATACCTTTTTCAGCTGTGGCTGTATTTGGCGTAAGAAACTAGTTCTCCATATTCTCCATTCGGTGGGTTTATCTCTGGAGAGCCTGTTAATACATCCTGAGTTAATAATGCAATCTCAAATAAAAGCATCAATTTGGACCAAAAAACAATAAAAATCAAATTTAATTCTTCGTGACTTAATGAAAGATTTTATAAGCTTGAAAACAATGTAGGAAAACAGTAATTGCATATGTTTATCATTGGGCATTTGTTGGTATGTTTTTTCCCTTGTCGTGCCTTTCAGTTAAGGTAGAGAACATTAATAAAGTATTGTGAGAAACTGTGACATAGCTAAAACTTGATATTGAAGTTTTGGCTACTAAAGAAAGGAAGGAGTTTCTGAATAAGGATCCAAAACTTGTTGTATTTTAATGGAAGTACTATTATGACATGATTCAGAATTAAAACATTTCCAACAGCAAGCATGATATATCAAACCAGCTTTTTTTCCATTAAACACCTGCTGTTTAACATGAGCTTGCTGCAAATAGGTAGTGTTTTTCTTAACTACTTCTGTGCAAAGAGGTGTGGATGTAGGCTTCATTTTTGCAGCACCAGATCTTCCTTCCTCCCCTGCAAAATTACTGTTACCCGAGTACAGAATTTTTAGTTACCTAATTTACTCTAAATTATTCTGGTTACTTCTAATGTTAAACTTGCAAACAACATTAATCTTCCGAGACATGATTTTGAAGTAAGAAATTCTGAGTCTACTTAGTTTTACATGGATTTTATAGCTTAAAATTTTGCTTTTACACTTAATTTACTTATTCTCTCTCATCTATTATTTCAGCAACAAGGAAAATAATTCTTAGCCCACAGTTGGGGATGGGTGAAGTAAATGGGCTTACTTTACCTGTAGTAGTCCAGAAAGACAGTTTTATACCTACTGCATTTTATACAGCCTGATCAAGACTCTGGATTTGCATTAAGAAATTTGTAAATAACACAGATTTTTGAAAATGAATGTAATCTAACTCATACTTATTTTACTAGGTCTGGATATGGAGGAAGGAAAAGAAGGTGGGACGTGGCTGGGGATCAGTAAGAAAGGCAAGATGGCAGCCCTGACAAACTATATGCAGCCAAAGACAGACAAAAATGCAAAAGGAAGAGGTATGAAGGAAATAGAAAAAAGCATACAAGCAAATCCTAGTGTCCCAATTAAATCAAGTTACAATATTAATTTCAAGTTACATTACATTAACATTTTCAAGTTAAATCAAGTTACAATTTTAATTTTACGATGATAATTTTTGTAATTATTATTACAATATTAATTTTAACCATTTTATTAAGCTATAAAGTGATATGTGCTTTGAATAGGATTTATGAACAAGCTGGAGTCCCTGTGCAGGGAACTTGACTTGGATAATGATATTCTAATCAAGCAGGCAAAAAATAAAACAAGATTAAGTGGAAACGTTCAGATAAGAAATACAACGCCAACTGTCTTCTCTTAAAATGATTATTCTAATTAACAGTTGGAACAACTAGACAAGGGTGAAGCTAGATTTAGATTACACTAGGCTTTTTAAATGTGTGTGCTCTTCAGATAAGAGCTAAGTTAGGGAAACAATGCAACTTGCATTATGGTAGATGCTAGTCTAAAAGATTCCTTCTCACACGATGAATTGGAGTGGCAGAATTAAAAGGAGAACCTCCTCTGGGAGAGCTCTTTTAAAAGTAAGAATAGTTCTGCTTCTAACTGCTATATGATAGTGCAATGGCAAAACATCATGTTACATAGAGAAACGAATGAACCATGTCATCTATATTTTATTTTAATGTCATATATAAAATGAAGTTATGGTAAAGAGGCGAGAAGAAGGGCACATCCAGCGGAGAAGAGTTAGTAAATATGAACTCTGTAGAAACAAGCAGTTTACTGAGTTCTTCAGAATAGATGTCAAGCTCTTAATTTGAATGTGGTACGATGCTGTAAGGCTTTTAAAGGTGTTTAGATGTTTTTGGTTTATTTCCCCACTGTTGTATTCTCTTGGTGGCAGAAATATTGTATATTGCTACTGGTTTTACCAAGTCTGACAGAGAAGTGAGTTTACATGTTCAAGTTGCTCCATGTACTTCTTTCTTAGGTGCTCTTGTAACTAACTTCTTGACTTCAGATATGGACAGTTACTCTTACTTGAAGAAAGTTTCAGTAGAAGGACATCTTTACAATGGATTTAACTTAATAGCAGCTGACTTCAAGTAAGTCTACAAACATCATGGTTCAAATTTCAAAGGAGAAAGATAATAATACAAATACTTGTTAGCACATAAGTGTAACAATATAGAATCTTGTTACAAGCTAAGGCAAGAGCTCTTTCTCTTGCTAGTAGGCAGGTAAGAGCCTATTGTTACTCCTGTCATAATTCCCTTTTTAATCTTTTAAATACTGGAGGTACATCTTGTATACTAATCATCGCTGCAAAATGTTTTAATTCTTTTTCCTAATGGCCCATAATTAGTCTTTCCCCTGAAGGCTGTGTGTGCCTTCTTTGAGAAGGCAAAACCTTGGCTCCATAATTTCTCTGAAATGTAGATGCTTCTGTTTAATTATAAAACTCCTTATCCTCCCTCCATGATTTTTCAACTGTCAAACTCTTAATCAAAGATTTGGTTTGTACTTATGCCTACAGTATGCTGTAGGTTTCCTGACTTGTAAATAAATAAAGAACAAACAAAAATACTATATTAGAAAATGCCAACGAATCTTATCGAAAAATTTGGACTTGACGGTGCATTGCTTTTCCACACAGTTGTTTCTGAACAGCTACCATAACCTCAAGTTCTTGGCTGGTGAGCCATAGTGACTTACGAGAGAGATCAGAGTTTCAGCATTAGAGCTGGAGAAAAAGCTGGCAGCAAACAAGTGTGTTAAGCATCAGAGTTCTGGAGAATGTTATTCAGAACCTGGGAAGCTGGTCAGCTCAGCGGAATATACTTGACAGAAGCTGGTTATCAATTAAATACATGAGGAATGGGTAGGTTGTGAGTGCTAGAAATGCTGGCAATGTGGAAAAATGTTAGAATATAATGAGAGGGAGAATAAATGGGGAAATAGTTCAGTCTTTAGCAAAAAAGAGATGCATCTGGGCCTATTACTTGTCCATGGAAAAGAAGTTCAAAGCTGCTCTTAGTTGTCCTTAGGGTGAACAGGGGCAGCTCTGGCAAGTGGAGAAAAAAAAAAAAAAAACACAGATTAAGACGGTAATGACTGAATGTCTCTTGAAGAGTATTGTCTATTGCGGTTATGTGAAAACAGCCTGATGATGCATATCTGTAAATTAAAAAGACCCTTTCTGTGTCCTGTCATATGGCTGCAAGTGGACCTAAAATTTGCTTCTGCCAGATGGAATGGTCCATAGTGGTGAGCCTCTTAGGATGCAACAGTCATACAAAAGAGCTGATGGCAAAACGTTATTTGTTGTGACGAGTTATCCATTTTTAAGCCCCTATCAGTACCTAAGTGTCCAGTTATTTAAAGCATGAGGACTTTCTTCTTTTCAGTAAGCCTGCCTGCTTTCTGTGCAGCCGTTCTGAATTATATTACTGTTGTGTTTAAAAATGATAATGTTAACATTTGACAATGGTAATGATAAAGTTTTTCAGAGTAGGAGAGTAATATCATGCATCAATTAATCCCTGGGCTGTGGTATCATAGTAGTAACAGTGGGGAAAAAAACATCTTGTGGTGTTTGAAGGCTGCATGAAATTAGCACGTAATCAAATATAGAAGCTGGTGGTTTTTCAAGGGGAAATTCTTGTTTGTTTTTCAGTACCACCAAAGGAGATGTAATTTGCTACTATGGAAACAAAGGAGAGCCAGAACCCATTTTCCTAAATCCTGGTAGGTTTGCTTCAGAAGAGTCTGATTATGACTTTCTGTTACTTTAACGAAATCAGAATATAGCTGTATTGCTCTAGTAATTTGGCTATATAAGCATTGTCTTCACTAACTTTCTTTGTATTCTTTAAAAATGTCCTTCAAGTCATTTAAATATTTGCTAATACATGTCAGTAAAGAATTAATATTTCATAAAAAGCTTCTATCCATATCAGCGTGCTCACTTCCACTGCAATTACTGGCATGTTACTTAAATAATTATGATTGAAGGACAGAGGTCTGTCTTGAGGAATGGGATTTTTAAAGATTTGTGGGTTTGACCCTAACTTTTTTTTACCTTGCGGTGTTAAGAGCATGGTGGCATTGTGCTCACCTAGCGACAGTTGGCTTTAAAACAAATTTTCATCCTTATCAGGTAAACTGATTTAAAATATTTAAAATCTAGTCCTTTGCTAGTCAGTTACATAGAATAATACTCCAGAATTCATTACCAAATAAGACAATTTAAGTACTGAATATTAGCACAGAAGAATGCTTAAGCACAGCCAAATGTGATGTTGCTTGCCCTGGGCTTTATAGTATGTATGTAGATTATATGTAGCTAGTAGTCCACAGCCATTGGACTTTAACATTTGATTATTGTTTTTAATTCTTATCATATAACCTCCTTATTACAGATTTCATTAATTTCATGACAAGTAAAGCTTGGAGGGTTGGAGTTCCTTTGTAGAAATGAACAATATCGTTATTGAGAGTTACTTTGTGCTTAGATTGTGTAATACCTTGAAGTTTCTATTACTGTTATGATGTGGGCAGGGAAGCTTTGCTATTTCACACCACAGTGTATGCTGTGTTAATAAGTGTTGAAAATCACAAATTCATCCAATTTTAGTAAATGTAAAGTAGTGATGCTCTTGGGTGTTTTTTCTATTAAAACTGTCAGAAGTAGTGGTCCAGAACAGTTGCTGAGAAAAGGTTATTTTCATTAAGAGTGACACACATAGACAACTAATTTGTTTGTGTCTATTTTATTTTTTGTATGCATGTACAGGAATATATGGATTGAGTAATTCTTTGTTGGATACACCATGGAAGAAACTTCAGTATGGGAAGCAGCTTTTCACAGAAGTGATCAAGAGAAGTCAAGACCTTGCCAGAGAAGACTTGGTACAGGAGCTTCTTGCAGTGATGAATAATCAAGAGCCGTAAGAAAACAATATTGAGTTTGTTCAAAATGCAATGTGACCAGTGTAGAAGCTGCATAGAAACTATCTTGAGTGTAAAAAGAAAAAAAACTTTTCCCTTGTATTAATTGACTTATATCTGGGGACTGAAGGGCAAAATTTCATCTCTCCAGAGACTGAATTTTAAGTGTTTACAACAGAAACAGTAAACGCTACAGTTACTGTCTTGCTGCTCGTAGACCACACGCAGACTTCTCTGAGCTGTTTTCCCTTAAAAATTGCATTTCTTATTAAGGATAATGAGTGCAAGACAAAGGATGTGTATGTTGCTTGCCATGGGGTTTGTGGAGGCTTACTGTAGTTTCAGGTTCTTGCTACATACTACACCCTTTTATACATGAGCCTGTTTGTGTTAATATCTGCTAGCTACTCTGTGTTGTTACCCTGAGTAGACATCGAAGGCAAAGGAACAAACTGTTTTCAAATAGAACTAATTGTCTTCCTCAAAAGTGCTATTTTAAGCTAAATAGGGGAAGGAACTAAGGGAGTATTTGCATAGTGTAGCTTTAGGCCTCTGGTCAAGGATGTTCCTAAGAGATGAGTTTGAGAATCTGAGTAAGGTTCCTGCATTCACTATTGGCTCAACAGTAAACCTGAGCCTCTAAGTTAGGTATCTAGAAGCAAATGAAGTTGATAACATTTGAATGTCCAGACATGAAACTGGGTAAAGGAGGTGCTGTGGTCTAAATCTGCATCCTTGCTCACTGTCCAGTAACTTGCATGTCTAGCCTTCCTTTGACCTATCTAGAAGGAGACTTGTGTTGAAGTCAAGCTGATTCTGTTATATAGACCTAGTGTCCTAACCTTAAACTGATTTTTATGCAAACACGCATTTGTGGAATTTTTAGCAATTTGGAGTAAATGTTTACTTATAAACTTAGACATCTGAGCAATGAGTAGTAATTGTGAAGTCTGCTAAATGATCTTAATTACTTTATTTGATATCACATCAAGTGATTTTTCCAAAAATTGTTAGCCTGTACCTTTCACTGGTTTAAAAAAGTCTAAGATACAATGCAGTCAAAATAGTCTTCCCTTATTGTTCAACACTTCAGTACGATCTTACCTGAAATCATCTTAATAGAGAATGGAAATACTTATGGAAATCAATATTTGAGATGAAGTCTGTAATCTTTCCAAAGCACATGTTGGGAATGATTTTTTTAATAAATTTGAACATATTTATATGCAATAGCTTTGAACATTTGTAAAATACCTTATTGCTTGTTTTTTATGATCACTGTTACAGAAATTAAGTGGTTGACTTACTCTTAGAATTCTGTTCCTTCCTCCTAGATGCAGGTTTTTGTCCCTCGCCTCCATTCTCCTGCATTACCCCCGGCTTTGACTGTTGTCAGAGATGTATTGCAACTCCTGTCCTTAAAACTGTTTTGGGCCAATAAGCTCGAGACTGGGCTTAGTATACGAGAACTGCTAGTGGTGGAGTATGAGATGGAAGCTGTCAGTTCTCACAGGCTGAAGTCCCATGCTGTACGTGTTCTCCATTGCATCATGGAATGCTCCAGCCACATGCCCACTACAGGAGTGAGAAGAGCTTAGTTCTCTCTTCATACTGGAATTGCACCTATTCTTGCTTTTCCCTCACACGGACACCCCCAGCTCCTCTTTTCCACCAGAACAAAGAAAATGAGCCCAATTTGGTGTAAAAGCCATGATGAATTGCTTAGTCTCCTCTGCGGAGTGGGACGAGCTCTGAAAATGGGGTTGAATTGATCCGTGTGTTTTGTTCTGCCTTCTTCCCCTGTACAGCTGATTAGGCTGTTAAATTTAGCCAGAGAATACTGGGTCTCACTTTAAGAGAATACGTACAAGTGGGTCTGTGCTAGGAGGCACAAGTGTGATATTCTTCAAGATGGAAGAGGCTTAAAAATCAAACAAACCTGTTGCAGTGATAGTTAAAATGAACTGCAATTTAATTGGGATCTTTAGTTATTGAAATAGGAAGCTGTAGTTGTGGCTAGTATCAGAATATTCTGTTGATGTGAATGGAAAGTCAGGGATATGGGGTTGCTGCAGTAACCTTTTGTGGCCTTAGCAACTCTTCTGTGGGATGCAGGTACTTGTTCGGTTACAATAAACAAAGCTTGATAGTCTTTCAAGTTAAGTTACTAAGTATCTTTCAGTCTTCGATAGGATTATGTATCAAGAGATTATACACAAGATCACGTTTGCATTCTGCTGCATCTTCACAAATTTTAACGTAAGAGTTCTCATAGGTATCTTCCAGGTATTCCATACAAAAGAAAAAGAAGCAGAGAGGTCTCTATTCAACACAAAGAACTCCGAAGTCTCAGTGGAAAATGCATGTTTGTGACAAGCCTCAAATTGCTTGATCATTAATGTCTTAATTGAGACCTTAGGGGAAACTAAAATACACAAAGACAATGAAAGAATAACAAAGAAAATGAAAAACTTCTCAAGATATGAAAAATATTTAAGTGAGACAAAAGTTCTAGACTTCAGAAATCTTTTGGAAGGAGCTGACAAGCTGTTCTATATTTTTCTATTCACATAATTTCAAACACAGTTCACACTTTTCTCCTTTTTGATCTTACTTTTATTTGCCAGCCACACAGTCAACACGCGTCTTAGTGCAAGAGAGGTGAATGCATGGGAGAATTAAAATAGATATCTATATTTTGTACTACTTTACAACTTTTTCAGTCAATTACCTGACCCTGCGATTGAAGACCAAGGGAAGGAGTACATACGTCCTATATTGAACAAGTATGCAGCTGTATGTGTTCGTTGCCCAGGTTATGGAACAAGGTAAAATTTCGTAATCCAATATAGATGTGTACTGAATCACAGCATATCAAATCGAAATTATGCTGTCATCAATTTTAACTACGTAGTGACTGCTTCAAACTTATTCAGATATTAAGTGTAATTTAGTAAAGTACTTTTTTGCACAATATTCTGATCTCTTAAATATGCTACTGATCAGCACTTTAAGTACATGTTATGATTCATTGTTGGTGGGAATGAAGTTATGAAGACACAACTTCAGTTTGTCCAAAAGAAGATAATGCAGTTCTTCTAAATGGGAGAATTTTACCATCCAGTTTCTTTTTGCTAACATTTTTGAAGTTAAAGTTTACTCGTTTCCATTATTCTGCATGCTATATAGCAGCCCTTCCTACCATATGGTCCTCCCTTTTTTCATATTTCTTTCACTGCTTTTCTCTCGTATCATCTCAAATCTACACAATTAGTCTAAGCTGCAAGTGTTGTGAAGTCATACCCAAACTGCAACAACATTTCACACTTCCCCAGGCAGCTTGTTGTCAGCTACCTTTGTCATCTGGGATTGTCCTGTTTCAGGGAATGCTAGCATCTTCTAACTGCCAATTGAGTATTGTCAGACTGAGTTCCTGGCTCCCCAGTGTAGTAACAGATCTGACCACCTCTAGTTTTGATCTTAACAAAACATGAAAAGCTTCAAAATCATTTTTTAGCATAAAAATAAAATGATCTACGCTTGAGCAATTTCAGAACCTATTTCTCTTCCAAGAGACAGAATGGTGTCATCTGTGCAGCTAAGCAAGTCAGAGGTTTCTTCAGGCATATCATTGTTCTATCCAGCTGCCATTTTCACACAATGAAGAACTATTAATCTTCTTGAAAGGATATGTATTTCCACTTCCCCTAACTGGTGCTTCAGTTTCTACTGGGTTTCTTACTTCTACTCAGACAGTCTACAGAAGCTGCAAGAAGAAGAATAGTATAATGTCTTGCATTTAATTCTCAGAGGGACAAAATCAAAGGTCAACCCAGTTTCTGCTTGTAGGGAATCCCTGCTCTAAGACTACCAATGACTTTTTCAGATTCTCTGGCTTAGTCAGCCATTGCATTTCAACTGTATAGATGTAAAGTGATAATCAGAGCGCTCATTTCAGTATGTATTTTAAGCTGGTATTTCTGATGGCAAAAACTGAGTCTCTGTAAAAGGAATGTCAAGAACATTTAAATATGGAATAATGAAGACTTCAAATGCTAAAGAAGCATTTTCATACACTTGTACCACAGGTTGTAGTACAACTGTTTCAAAGGAAACAGGATTATTTCTGGGATACCTCTTGAAATACTGACGTTTTTCTTGTGAATTAACACTATATTTCAAGTCTTCCCTGCTGCTATAATTGTATGCTCACTTATCTTTCCCTTAGTAACACTGCTTAGTGATTAGAGATTGTTAATTAGGCCTCATAGTGTTCTTCTGAGGAAGTTGAGCACTTCATATGAGCGAACAGCTGTGAAATGATTTGGAAGACCACCACATCATGGTGGTGGGGTAACTCATGCTTCCAGTCAGCAGTCTCCCTGGCTGGGTACCGCAGTGTCCACAGAGAAATGTTGTCAGCGTACATGAAAAAAATCTGCTGACAGAGTGGTACAGATGCATGAATGGAATCTGCTTTTCATGAAAACTAATTTCCTCTTCAGAAGGTTCCTACAGAAAGAAGAGCTTTTGTGATCATAACAATGTGACGGTAACAATGATTTTTGAATTGTAATGGACAATTCATTTGGAAGGAAAGAATGAAGGAGTACTGTTGATATGAGTAAGAAAAACTTACACTACTTCTGACTCACACATACTTGGCACCTCAGGAAAAAAACGTCTTTTTTAATCATGCTTGTCAGCTGCTGCAGCTGCAACAGGCAATCAGAGCAATGGAATGAAGGAAGAAGGGTCTGAAAATGACTATTTGAACTTGTCAGGGTGAATTCTGACCTGCTTGTGTGGTGATGATGTGGTCAAGAGAAAAATGAATTAAAACCTTTGGGGGTGGGGGATGGGACCCTACAAATTTACAGAATGTGTATAAGGCTTAACCTTCTACATTTGTTGTTTCAGGACTAACACGGTTGTTCTCATTGATTCAGAAGGACATGTTACTTTCACAGAGCGCAACCTGGTCAATGCAGATGTCAGCCAGTGGGAAACAAGCACCTATGAATTTGAACTGCACACGTAACAACTTTCCATTTGAATGCATTGTAATAAAAGCAATGAGAGAACAAGCTGTTAAGCTCCAGTAAATGTTTTCTGCCAGCCTCCAGAAGCCAAAAATAGCAAGAAAAACAAAAGTTTATTTAAACTGGTAGCATACCATATTAAAGTCACAAATCCTTTGCATAAAACCAAGTTTCTTAGTATTCTTATATTAAGTAGCAACTTATTTAAAAATCTGTTTCTGATTGTGTGGTGTTCTATTCTAGCTTCGAAGCTTAAAAAAATTACAAAAACCAATGGAAAGTACCAACGTAATACTTCTGGGTATGATCCAGTGTCTTGCTTGCATACCATTAATTTATTTTGATTTCAGTTGGCGCTGAAAATGCATGCAGCTTCTTGGAGAATCTGGCTTAAGCTAACTTTTCCAATCTAAATTCTGTTTAAAACTTAAGTTTTATTTGCACATAGAGTATAAAAGAAATCAGCTACAGTTCCATTTCTGTTCACAGATACTTCTAATTTCTTTGTGGGCAAATACAACCTTATTGTATGATGCCTGAAACCAATGTCTGGAAGTCATAGAACATACGTGCAGAAGGGATCATGAGGCTTATATCACCTGCCTCCAGGGCAAGGCTGTCTTTGCCCAAGACGCCAATGATTTGCTTTTTTCTCTTTTTTAGGATTTGTTAAATACTAAACATGCTTTCTGTTCAGAGAAGGGGAAACATTTGCTGCTTTTATTGTTCTTACCAAACTTTGCTTTCCCTTCAACATAAAATTTTAAGATTGTATAGCTGATACCAATGTGCATTAAATAAATCTTTGTAGCATTATGTGCGTTAGTAACATCTAAACTTTTCAGCAGTGCTGTGGTGCACTGTTCTGCCCGGGGAAGGCAGAGCAGGGGGGGATTCTTTTTGGTTTCTTATAAAGAGTACAGCAATCTTAATTCTTAATGGATCTTAATTCTAAAACTTGATTTGAGAGTAGCAAAGTGTTTGAACTTCTTCTACAGTTCTATTCATTGGAAACTTGTTTAAAAAAAAAAAAAGGCAAGCTGACTTGTTTATCTTTGAAAGGAATAAAATTATCTGTATGGTGACATTTTGTTTCCTGATAGTCTAATTAGCAGTATTGTTTTCTTCCCCAGCAGGCAGGTAAGGAGTTTGCAAACAGAAACTGAGTATGAGGTTTACTTATATCATCTATTTTGTACATGTGCAATTTTGCCTTCACTTCTTTATTGGTGTAATATGTCAAAACTTGGAATGACTGCTCATATTTTTTAGTAAAATAGCTCTGTTGTAAGAGTGTTACTGCAGTTTTATATTGCTGAAGAAGTTGGATATTAAGATGTGCTTTGTGTTTCCTAACAGCTGTGAATTAAAAAGCTATTTAAATGCATGGTTTTCAATTATTCAGTGCCAGTGGTAGGTGATGGAAGGATTCTAGCTAATATGAAGATATATTAAAATCTTAAGTCATTTTGCTGCTATTGGTGTTCTGATTTTATTTACTTTGAACACTGAATATTAAGTTAATAATGGATCACTGATATTTTTCCTTCTATATGCTTAATGTAATTTTTAACCATGTCCTGGTTATTAATTATTACAAAGTTGCAACATTTCTGATACCGTTTACAAAGATGTGCAACTTTTCTATACTCAAGGATGTGTGTGAACTTCAAACAAACAAAACAAAAACACTATGCAAGTGTAATGGAAACCAGGGCACGGAGGAAGTGGTATGTTGGCTGAAACCAGGATGCAGAGGAAGCTATAAATCAGACTTTCCATACTCTGGAAGGCCTTTGTTAGATTTCTGATTGCCAAGAGATGCCAAAATACAGTTTATTCAATAATTTCTTTATTTACATATTTAAACAGTTTCTAGATACCAGGAGAGTTTGCACAACTAGTCAGTGTAGGGTAAGTAGTACATAAATGAGTTTTGGACCTCCTTGATTGCAAGAGGATCAATACAGTCTTGTTAGCTACTAAAAACTAATATGAAGTGTAATGATGCTACTGTATACTTGGTCTTTGCAGTTATGATTATGTAATAGTGACTTAGGAAAGACTTCAGGCAAATATATAATCTGGCCTTTAGAGCTCTTAAAAGCACTTTTAGTCCTTATTTAACAAACTCTGAATTAATGGTACTTCAGCATATTCATGATTAGCAGTATCTACTTAATCGTTCTCGGTGAAACGTTCTGATTTAAGCTGGTTTTATGAAACCTTATTTTAATGTGCTTGTTCTTTGTGGCCTCTGAAAAAGGCAGTACCTACAAACGCAGTAAGGTGCTTTACAAGCCTGGCTTTAGTGACAGGGAAAGTGTTGTCAATGGGTATCTCATCCGACGTGCCAGCCCTTATAGGCACAGAGCCAACCACACTCAATAACTTATCAGATGGTGTAAACAAATCGATTGCTTCTGTTCGGTGGAGAAAACCACATCACTTTTCAGATGTTAATCAAGATATATTAGATAATAAGCTGGGAATATGTGGAGCCAATAGTGTCACTTCTTGTGGTACAGTGTTACAATTAGTATTCAATAATGGAGACTTTTGCCTTTTTATTGTAAGAATGTTGCTCTTCCAAGTAAACTGTGTATGAGAAAGCAAGTTTTTTTCTTGCTGTACTAACTCTGTTGTGAATGGTTTTTGGAAATAGGCACAGAATTAAGCTCTTAGCCAAATGCATTCATCTGTCTCATGTTTGTCACATCTCATTTGAAAGTCTGGCATTTAGAGAGGAGTTAACTGTGCTTTCAATTACAGATGGGTTTACGTTATTATCTCAGTTTGGATTAATAGCACACTTCTTATGTGATTTTCCTTATAGTCCCTACTGACTGTGATTTGGCTTCGTGTTGCAGGGCAACCACAGATCACAGGGGCTAGACTGTTTTCAGGTGAAATGGAACTGGAAGATGTGCTTCAGGAATGTACTGAATGTACTCCAACAGGTAATAGGCTTAGTTTGAAGAAAAACTGTCTAGAATGCACATAGCATGGACTCAGCCCTAATTATTTACTGTATCATTATACTTATGTTGGTCTTCATTACTTACAGATGTAGCATATGATAGATGTATGTTATTGCAAGGATACTGATACATGGTAGTTGCCAGTTTTTACTTTCTTCAGCAGTATATTGTGCCAGTCAAGTCTGACTCCCTTGTTAAAATATGTATGTGTTTAGATGAGCAAAGCAATCCTAGAATGACAATTGCATAAAAAACAGCCATATGAGTACAATTGTACTTTCAACAGAGGACAAATGAGCAGTGCTGCTGGGGAAATCAAAGGTAGTTATGCTTACAGTTTTGTTCATATAAGTGCAACTACACATGTACACATGTACATTGCAACTACAAATGTACACATGTACTTTTGGCAGCCAAAGATTATGCTCCCAATTCACGTCTCAGTGTATATTCAGCTTTCTAAGCTAAGTAACTGGTGCCACAGTTTCTTAGCTGTAGTTCACAGCAGTCCTATGGAACAACAAAGAATGCTTTATCGCATGGGTTTGAATTTAAAACAATGCAATATGTAATGAGACTTGACCGAAGTCACTGGCTGGAGTAGTTTAGGAGAACGTGAAATGTGTACAGTAGAAGTAGTTGTCAATGGAGTACTACTATAGCTCTTGAAAATTAGTGGAGGTTGGCTTGCAGGGCTAATTTAGCAACTAAATGGTAGCATATGGTAGAGGTGGCTGACATGAGAGCAGCCATAAAGATGATTCAGAGGATTTGTTTTTTATGCTTAAATTTATCTTTTCTAGAATAGTTCAAATAACTTCACAGATGACAGGTAAGCATTACCTATTCAGATGAAGGGACCTATAGGAAGCAAAGTATTAAAACTGGTATTCTGTCCCATATTGATATGACTTAAATTCTTTTCTTCTTATGCAAAAATTGAATGTTTTTAAGAGTGGTGGATATTCAGCCCTAGGAACGAGTTTGTTCTACACATCAAGAACAAGCAAAGGCAGACCAGTAATTGGTAATTACAAAGAACGTTAATTTGAGTGGCTTGTGCAGTACAGTTTCAGCGTAAAGACTATCTAGTTATTTAAAAATTAGTCTCTTCATCTGACTTCAGAATTTTTTTAAATATGATTCAAGAAAATTGGTCACAGGGAGATTACTGAATGTGGAGCTAACTAGGTGCTCTTCTTCCAGTTAGAACTGCATGAAGCAGTGTGTGTATTCCACGATAGAGGAGAGGGAAAGAGCCTTGCCATTGAACAAGTCTGATATTTAAGCTGCATCTGTATCCACCTTGTAAATTTTCTATAAAAGTAGTAGCTGATATGTTAAGTGACAGCAATGTCACTCATATCAAGGAGAAATTCAGATCTCTGTTTTTGTACTCAGGTGCATTTATCACAAGAACATTCCATATATGTGTGTGCATATATTAATGTATATTTTTAGTAAAACATGACTTGTGGGCTGTAACAGGGTGGAACTGCTACTTTTTATTTGACCTTAGTCATCATGTCCCACTTCACTAATGTTTTTTTTAAAAAAAAATGTTTATCTTGTTGAACAAAATGCTGACAGAACAATCTGAAGCTTTAGAACAGTAACCAGTCAGCTGAAGCTTCTCTAACAGAAGTCAGAAGTTGTGATTCTGTAGATGACAGTTTAGTTTTGCTCAAATCTGCATGGATGCCAAGTGCAAGATGAGTAATTCCCTGGTAGCATTGCGCCAAAGGATGTCTACTTTGGCTATTATCTGTAGCAATCAACCACCTCTGTAAGCTCTCCAAGCTTATACATGGAGTCCCCTCGACGTCTTACCATGGCTGTCACATGTTGGCTGACAGGTTACTTTGAAGAAATCAGCTTTCAGTAAAAGTGAGACAAAAATGTACAATGTAGGCAGATTTATTTTCTTGTCCTGTCCCCTCCCATTCTGCTTTAGCTAAAACATAGTGGCAGTTCCCACTTTTCTGTATGACATTTGCTGTCTCCATTTAAAAATGCAATGGATTTACCATTCTCTGGCAAATGAGACCCTATTTTGAAACGTGGAGAAAATCCCAGCTCTGATATCACTTTCTTTAGCTTTAAGCGTGTAACTTGGGTATCTACACGAGGAACCTGAGCTCTTTCATGTAATTGATGCAGGAGGCTTATTGACTTCTCTGTACACTTAAGAACCTGCTTCTCTCTCCTTATGGGCAAACTGAATGAGATGCCGAAGTTAGATGTCATGAACCTTCTATGAATTTTTGAATAAAGTCTGCATTAGGTTTCCTTAGAGAACTGTATGCTTGATTTGCTATGCAGTGTATTCCGACCAGATCCAAACTAAAAATAAGTCTTCTGAGTATAGATGCTTCTGTGGCACATAAATCCTCAGATTCAACCTTGGAGCCTGAGAGAAATCTAAGTGAACTCAGTGCAAAGAATCCTATTGGGTACTGATTTATTATGAATTGTCCCTAGTACAACAAGTGTATATACAATAAATACTAAATGACTGACAGTTGTTCTTATGCTCCTACAAAAATAATTTTCACATGAATTGGTTTGTGGAATATTTTAATTGCATTTTATTTTAGCTTTCCATGTTTGAGCGCTATTTCAGACTTCCAATTTACATATCTGCATTTGGAATGTTACTTGAAAGTACAGAAGGCTCAGTCACTTGCACTCTGGTCCAGTATGCTCCGGTGCCAGGCAAACAGGCTGCATGGACGCATTTCCCTGATGAAGTTCAAAGGTTATTTCTTAGAGATGCAGAAGTATGGATATAGTCTGGAACCAATTTGCCTCCCCCTCGCTGTGCGATGTGGCTGAAATGTGAATACTTTATACAAACAGTCACCTGCGTAGCACTTACATTAAAAATAGGTCTGTTTTAATAACATTACTAAGAAGATATTTTTTTTTTAAATAGAGATCCAGATCTTTGAGTGCAAACCAGCATGCTGTCGGCTGTATCTAGAGTGGCTCAGCTCCATTAATCTGGTCACTATAGTTTCCGTCTGCCTAAAATATATTGTAAAATACACGCATCTGTTTCATACCTCAAATCTTCTACGCCTTGATGATTAGTGTTTCAGGTGTGTTTGGAAAGATAAGTCATACTAATTTTTCTAAAGTGAACATTTTCAGGAAGTAAAATACCTCCTCTCCCTTCTTACCCCCCCCCCCCCCCCCGCAACGGTTGTTACTTTACCAAAATAACAGTAATGATGTAGGCTGAGGAAAATACTGTCTTCTAGTAGATTCAACTGTTGGAACAGCACAGTATGTGCTGCAGCTACTGGCATTCATTCTAAGAATATGGGAGACATTGGCTCCACCTAATTTTCACTTCAGTGAATGCAGCCTGTTAACTTTATTAGGAAGCCTGTAGTAATTTTCCTGATAGGCTTGTCTTCAGTATTTTGTGTTGACAGCAATTGTTTCTGTTAAACCTTTCTTTATCTTGCATATGTAAATCCTGCCATGGGGAAATGATTTTTTTTTCCTGATGGTAATGATGCTTCCTGATACTATTGTAAATCCTGATTGCACTATGCAGGTGGACCTGCACGCTTCTGATTCAGAAGTCGGGATGAAAGACAAGATTTTTTTTGTGCATGTTTGACAAGTTTCTCATGAGAAGTCCAGACAATAAAAATATTTGGGTAAACTTGCTACTTGTCAAATGTAGATCAGATGTAGTTCCCCAGGGTTCTGTGTTGGCAAAGGTTGTCTTGTATGCCAGTTTTCATTGTAAAAGCATTTAAGATTTGGTATTAACAGCTATTCAAGCTTAGTGTCTGTCTTAGGGGTAGGAATGTGCTCCACGTCAGCTGGTACTACCAATAGAAGTGGATGAGTGAGCTTAAAGATTCTCCAGTCATATTAATCCATGTCTAGTTACACAGACATGCTACTTTAAGACATATTTGAGAAGTCATATGGGCCTTATGGGTTAAAAGTTAATCATGATTTTAACATCGTTTTGATGTAATCATTGATGTGCTACTGGATTTTTTGCTTATAAAAAGTGAGAAGTAAACTTCCCAGTGTTACCAGTGTCTCGAAGCATCAGCTGTTTCACTTTTGCTGTAATTCATAGTATTATGGTTCTCTGAAAATAGAAACAATGAGAAAAACTAACATGCTGGTTGTATTTTTCACTTTCAAAGCACTGCATTTTACTTGTTACATCTCTGGACAAAACTGTCTCTCTTCCAATCCCAACTAAATGAAATATTACTGCTTGTGTATGTACAAAAAAAAAAAAGGTATTTTCTGCAGTGTGAAATACTCATTGCAATCCTTTTTGTATACAGTCAAAACTTGGATGCAAAGAAGCCATGATGCTTGCTTTTTTGTAGACCCTTTGGAAAGGACAATCTTCTCCTGTCAGTGATAGCAATTTATGATGTGATGAGATACAGCAAATGCCAACACCAGCTCAAATTCTATACTTAAATGTGAGTGTTTTTTTTCCCATGCTTTGAAGGCTGAAACACAATGTAAATGGCTCTTTTGCAAGCCATGGGTATTTATTGAGTCTGAAGTGGTTTATTTAAATTATGACTGCTTTTATTTTAACAAAAAGCTCTGAAATAAGGGCTTGAGTGCATAAGCCTGTTAAAAATAACTGAAAAATCAAATTGTTTTCTATTTGGGGGCAGCTTTCAAAGATGCAAGCCAATTTCAGTAACCTTTTTGTGTTATATTACCATGAAATTATGTCCGATAAATACTACCTTGTCATTAGAATCATTGGTCTTGTTAGACCCAAGAGAAAGATGAAAGATCCCCCAAAAATGAGGACCTTTAAAATGAGGTCCCCACTTTAAAGGTAATAAAATACTACCATATATTAAAATATTACTAAAATCAAAGACATAAGATGAGTGAAATATTACCAGAAAAAGATTCTCATGTCTTAAAATCGTATATGGAAGCAGACAAACACTTGAGTGCTATCATAGTGTGGGTGACAGTGTGGTATTTTGTCTATGCTGTTGGTACAAACGTAAGTGCATAACGGAGTTAGCGTAGTTTTCAATTTCTGAGCATGGGGGTGTGGGAAGGGAGGAAAGTGGTCTCTTGTCAAATTACGAAGGTTCAGACCTAGGGCAGCAAACGTCCGTTTGGAACTCCCCCAGTTTGAACCGAGGCAGCGCTGAGTGGCCGGGCCCCGGCCGGGGTCGCTTCTGGCGCCCTGTCACACCCTCGGGGCCGGCCCTTCCCGGGCCCGGACAAAGGAACCCGCCCGCCGCCTTGGGCCCGCCCCCGCCTCCCTCCTATTGGTCCGATACCGTGAGGGCGTATGCCCTCCGCCTCGCTATTGGCCGACCTACTTAACGTGCCCGGTGATCCCCCAATGGCTGCTCCCATTTCAAATCCGTCACGCATGAGAGCGGCAACGCGATTGGCTTGCGGAGCGTCGAGTCCCGCCTGCGCGGAGCGGAGCCACTGGGAGCAGGCGTTTAAAGATGGCGGCGGCGGCGCGGCGCGGGGGGTGGCTTCCGTGAGGCGGCCGCGCTCGGCGCCCCCTCCCCTTCCCTCAGCCCGTCCCGGAGCGGGGGCGGCGGGCATGGCCCAGGTGGGTACGGGCCGCGGGCGGGACCCCTCCGGCCACAGGCCGCGGGGCCCGCCGGGGTGCTCTCTGCGGGCGGGTGGCGCCTGAGGCGCTCCCTCACTTCCTGCCCGCCTTCCCCGCGGGCCGGTCGCCGGCTTGGCCGCCTCCTCCGCGCTCCTGAGGCGCCGGGACCCGAGCGGGCGGCGTTGGGCTCCCGCGGGGCGCTCCGCGGCCGGTGCTGCGTGCGGGGCAGCGCGGCGGTGGCCCTTCCTCAGTCACCTCGGGCGGCCTCTGCGAGGCTCCGTCAACTAACTTTCCTCTCTCCATCCCTTCTTCCTTTTCTTCTCCCTCCCTTCCATCGGAAAGCCGAACGTTTCCCTTCTGCTCTCCCTCTTTCCTTCCCGCCCCAGCCTCACCAGGCCTCCGCCGAGCCGCGCGGCCCGGCCGGGTGCGGGGGGGCCGGCCCCCCCCCCCCCCCGGCGTCCGGGGACTGCGCCCTGCTGAACGGGGTGGAGGGGGGCCCGCGGGGTGAGCCCGCTCCCTGACACGGGCGGTGGGACGGGCCTTTAACTTCTCATCTGTGAGCAGCGCTCCTCTCCATGCTGCTGAGATAAGTGAGGTGTTCCTATTTTTAGTTCTGGGTGAGGAGGTAGCACACTGATTCTTCTGGGCAACTTCTTCTGATTGCCAGGACTACTTGGCTTCTGTAGAAGGCAAGAGGGGATTTTAGTTCCTGATTTTGTTGTTCTTTACAACTAAAGCCATTCATAACATTAATATTTTTTTTCCCTCCTTACTAAGCCCTGAATTGCAGATTTTTTAAGCTCTTTCCTGTTTCACACAGTTAATTGAAGCCATCTAAACTCCGCCAGAAAATTTGTTAAGCTATCAAAGCAGCATTTGCTGTGGTGTTTCTGATGGTGCCTTTCCCAAACTATGTACTCTGCTCGTTCTGAAATGGGTTGAGCTGCAGAAGTTCTTCAGTCTTGTCTGTATTTGCCATCAATCGTTATGACTGGGCACTAGACTGACTTCTCTTAAACAGCATTGATGACTTCTTTAGAAAATTGCTTCTCGAAGAGAAAGTGTGATACACTGTTCCTTGTTCTCATAGCAGATACAGGTATTCACGTGTTCTTTGGTGAAGTTGCTTATAAGACTGCTGCTGTGCTGTTCTGGGCAGGGAGTTCCTCCAAGTTTGGGCAGTGCTGGTTACAAGCGTTAATGTTCTGTTTTTCTCTTTGAAAACAGAGATACCCTTTTCCCTGTGCGATTTTTGTTACGATCTGTCTGTATTGATTGAGAGAATAGGCATGGTACTTATTAAACATAGATGTTGGCTGGTTTAATTTTTGTTCTTTCAGCTTTTGAAGAACAACTATAACACAGCCAAGCCATGACAAATATTTCCAGCATACTGGAAATTTCCAGCATGTATCTATTCCATTGAGTTTGGTTTTGCTATAAAACCTTTTCAAAGGATCTAAGAAAGTAAAAAGTAAAGTAATCAAAAAATGTGAAATTTCCATTTATTGGTGATCTGCAGAACATCAGCTGTGCGTTCATGTTTCTTGCAGTTAATCCAGAGCTGCTTCAGTGTTTTGTACTAGCTGGTGCAGCTGGCCATAATGTCCCATATCTTTTTAAGGATTCCTTATGGAAATGGTTGATGGCACGTGGTAGAGCCTTGGAGAATAAAATGTGTAGTTTCAGAGCAAGGTAATTAAGCATGGAAATAGGTGAGCTATTTTGTGTTGTTCTAGTGCTATGTAACCTAGTGTGCTCAGACTTGGTTGTTTGGTTGCCTTATCTGAGGTCCACTTGGCTGTTCTTAACCTTCAGGCTCATATAACTCATCCTTTTGTGTTTTACTCCCTTTTCACTTTCTTTTAAAACACCTGATATCTAAGGGAAAATTCTTATTGGTGTTGGCTTGTTTGGTTTGTTGTTTTTTTTCAGTCTCTAACATAAAAGACATATTGTATGTTTGCAAGAAAGTAGGTGGGAATTAGACCTGTCTTACTCCACTGCTTCCTGTTTATTTTTTTATTTATTTTTATTTTTTTTAATGTAGGTTATGGGAAGGTATTGTAGCCTGTTGTAACTGTAGAGCTGCCAGACTCTGTTACCTTACCCTAGGGATGCAGCAGGTTTATGGCCAGGAACACAAAAACTAGTTGAAACCCATCCTGATCTAGTACTGCTTCTGGCCACAGTGTGCGTACTCACTGGTAGACAATCCCTGGCAGTGATTCGGTACGCTATTCATTGCTTCAAGGCCAGCAAGAATGGAAAGGCAATAATAATGGCATTGTGAATAGTGCTTGAATATAATAACAAGACACCTTTTCAGCACAGAGCAGAGGTGCAGTGTGAGAAGACTGCCAAAGCAAGCTAGGTAGGTAAAGATAATTTTCTTGTGTTTTGACATTGGTGGTGTCAAAACACTCTTTAGAGTAGGAGTAGGATGTGTATCAGGGATGGGCAAACTATGCCTGATCCTGTCTTATGACTGGTCATAAATAGTTTTTCTGGTTGGACAAGGTAGCTCATTGATCATGTGGGAAGGTAGCTCTGTCAGATTCTAGAACACCAGCTTTAAGATTTAATTTCTGTGGGTATTATTTCAGCTTACTCTTTTCAAGAGTCTTCAAAAATTTTTAAGATTTCTTAGGCATTTAGTTTCTAAGGTTTCCTGAACTTGTACTGTGATATTTGACTCTTTGTTCAGAATTAACAACGAAGACACTAATGGATTATTATAGACAAAACCTAAGAATTTGTCCTTTGCCATGTTTTTTTATTTGAGGATGAGGAAAGATACTAGCCATGAATATATTTCTGGAGGTATTCTGCGCAACATGAAGTGGTTCAGAACCTTTTGAAAGAAAGAATTGGTCACTTCTGTGGTGATTGTATGATCGTCTTTTAGGATGGACTGGTTTTAAATTCATAGAATGCTTGTCTTACTGGTGAGCGAGCTGTTTTCCTTCTGGAAGGTATTATCTTTATATCGGAGAAGATGGGCTTATTTTTAGAGCTTTTATTAAGATGGAGTCTTCTTCCTTAGTAAGTCTACAGTGTGTGTCAAGCTCAATGTTGTAAATATATCACAATTTTGAATATATTATGCTCCCACCCCTAACAATTCTACTGCCCCAGCAAAGCTCTTCCTATTGCCAAATCACTAAAATAGGAGTTTGAGCTCATGTATGCTTTGCTTTCTTCCAGCTTCCAGGTAGGTGGTTTCTGTATGCTGTTGAATTTGAATCAAACCTATCATAACCATTGATTCCCAGCTTCCTGCCTTGCCCCAGTTGGTGTTTGAACTTTGCTGTTGAAATTTGTTCTGTCTGGACTGGTGTAGAGATGCACTACAGAATTGTATTTGGCTTTTCTAAGTCCCTCTTGACAACCCAGACGTTCTGCCCAGTTGCTTTCAAATGTTACACGATGACCCTAGAATGTTTGGGTAGAATGTCTCTGCTACCTGGAAATGGTTTGATCGGAGCAGTTTCAGATGGTTGTCTTAGGCAGAGCAACACTAGTTTATTTCTAGCTGGTAGGAAGATTTAAGCCCAGTTTGGGCTGGTTCAGGGGGCTTGGAGAAACCAAACTAGCAGGTAAGAAATAATAATGAAACATCCTCTTCCTTTTCTCATGTGCTTATAGTCCTGCACAGATAACTAAATTTTAACTGAAGAATCCATCATAACCATGTTAGAAAGAACCCACTTAATGGAGAGAGGAGAAAGAAGAAAAAGAAAAAACAACATGCACTTAACCTAGAACAATTGAATGTCTTTGCCAGGATGAATTACAAAAAACATTGGCTGCTAGATGCCTCCCAGAATTAATTTGTGTTTTAACGCTGCATCTAGGCCTAAATTCCTCAGACGTAACAAATATATGCTCCCATAACAGTATGGAATATAGGATGAAAAGCTTAATATCTCCTCATCTAGAGATTGTTTTTGCATGAACTTTTAGTAAATCAGGAGATATCCTGTTAAAACTTCGAGCAAGGTTTAAAAACACCTAAAAGTTTCAAAAACCCATGTATCTTTTAAGACCATAGATGTTAAAAGCTTGTCAGTTTTTCAGATTGTCCTAAAGTATAAGCTAATTATCCTTTCTGCTGTGTGGGTAAGTACGGCTTGAATACCAGATTATTTAGGGGAGTTCTCACATTATTTAAAATGTGGTTTTTAGTCTGGACACTGCAAAACCGATGTTTAATGCCCTGCTTGTTAAACAAGCAGAGATGGTCAACAGTTTATACAGGCAACTCTGTGTTAGCAAATTCTTCTGCTGGCGTACAGATCAAAAAGTTGTAAATTGTAAAAACAACCTAATTTCAGCCTCATTCAGAATGGTGTCAAGATACCCTGCTTTTTTTCACTGGAAAATGTTACTGTTTTTCTACTTGAAATTAATATGGGAAGAAGTTGCTTTTCTTTTTTGCCTGGGATAATGTTTCCATTTTGTTTTTGTAACAAATATCTCTTTTTTTTTTTCTTCTTGTAGGTTGAAAGAAGAAAGGGAGACCTGTTTGTCCAGTGAAGATGCAGTCTTAGTCTTCAGCTATTTAAGCTGAATGCATTGTGATTTCCAATAATTGAGACAGTGATTCTGAAAGCTGTCTACATTAATGAAAAGAACAATGTAGTCAGCTTAACTGAATCATCAGTGTTGCATATTGAATAGAACATGATAAACCAATCTTGATGGACTTATGCATGTTAGGAATATAGATATAAACATTTACTTAAAGCATTGTTTCTTTTTTAAACAGTAGTTTTGCAGTTTTAAAAATGGAGAAATATGAAAATGTACCACCCCTCCCTAAAGAACCTGCAAGAGAAATGAATGTGGAGAATCACACTTGTCCCCCACCTCTGCCGCCTAACGAACAGCCTCCACCACCTCCCCTGCAAACGTCCAGTGACGCAGAGGTAATGGACGTTGGCTCTGGTGGTGATGGACAGTCAGATACCCCTGCTGGGGACACGCACAGTATCTGCAGAACTCAGCTTCTCACAAAGGGATCTGCCTGCTACAAAAGTCGTCTTATAATAGACCCTAACAATAGTGACCAAAGCCCAAGAACTGCTCGTCATGCACCTTCAGTTCGAAAGTTCACCCCAGATCTTAAGTTGCTTAAAGATGTAAAGATTAGTGTTAGCTTTACAGAAAGCTGCAAAAGCAAAGATAGGAAAGTTCTTTACACTGGAATTGAGCAGGATTATAAGGCAGATGCAGATTTTGGTATTAATAATGTCAATGGGGATTTGCATGTTTGTCCTTTTGGTGGTAGTAATGGGAAAGCTGTAGGAACAGGGGGTGAAAATGACGACAAGAAGGATGATGAAAATGATGTTGATCAGGAAAAGAGAGTAGAATATGCAGTTTTGGATGAGCTAGAAGATTTTACGGACAACTTGATGGAAATAGATGAAGAAGGCGGAGGGTTCACATCTAAAGCAATCGTTCAAAGGGATAAAGTGGATGAAGAAACCTTGAATTACTCATACGAGGTAAGTAGATGCATGTTTTTTGATGGGCAAGAGGGTTCCAGGTAGCTAGAAAAATATATGCAAAGGTGTTCACTGGAGATACCCTCTTCTAAAAATATGCACTTCTTGAGTAAAAATGTAGAATTTTCAAAGACGGAACTTTTGCCAAAACTTTTTTAATTATCTTGATAAAATTTTTGAGTTGTGTGGTGTATTCTATAATGTTGTTTAAAAATAACATTAAAAAGGCTTCTTATGCAATTGCAGATCACTTTATTGTGAAAAATGCTAATGCTCGCTTATGAAAACTTATTTTCTTGTTTTTCAGTCTTTACTGGGATCATTGGAAATGTCTAGTTTCTTTCTGTATGGAATTACGTAGAGATAACGTATACCTTTTCTTTCCAAGGGGAAAGGGAAGTTAGTAGGCCCCAGGAGGATGGTATCTGATGACATTTCTTTCAGGATGACTTTGATAACGATGTGGATGCTCTACTGGAAGAGGGTCTTCGTGCACCCAAAACAAGGAGACTAGAAAACGAGAAATATGGTGGTGAAAGCGATCACCAGTCTGATGGAGAAACAAGTGTGCAGCCAATGATGACCAAAATTAAAACTGTACTTAAAAGTAAGTTAATGCCCTTTAATTATCTATAAATCTTTGTGTGGCTTATGTATACAGAATAAAAATACACAAGCAAACAAAGTTTAGGATAGCAATTCTGGTACAATAGTGGATATGTTACACAGTTTTATTGTTTGAAGGCTTCTTACTATAGGATGTGATTTTCATATTCCTAAAGAGTAAAGCCGATGTTTCGGGGTACTTATCTTCATATGTTTTATGTAATAAGAATGTGTTTTGGTGCATGGATTCGTGGAAAACTAGGAAGAATGTTAGCTCAGCACTGAGGAGATGTACAAGGATCTGTTTTATCTCTCTGAAATAGGTGAAGACTGGTTGTGGAATTCTTCCTACTTCAGTTAGATAATTTCTGTTGCTGAAATTGTTGTATGTGAAGTCTTTATGCATGCAGTGCTGGTTAGAACTATTACAAAAGTCAGTGAGTTAAGTTTTTCAAGGTTCATCATGTGTTACAAACTTAGTAATAGAAAAGAGCTGAGAATGCAAATCAATCCAGAAGAATGTAACTGAAAATAGTCTGAATTAGAATTAAGCTTTGAACCTGCTCTAGGGGGGAGTGCGTTACAGCTTCACTGTATTCTGAAATAAGAAACCAAATGGTTTTTCGCTCCAAAGCTTTATATTAATACAGGATTGCCAGGAAGCTCTTCGCTGAGAGGAGCCTGTTCTCATGATTTCTGATGTAGAAAGGAGTGAGAACGTTCTCTAATTTCTGGAGTAAAAATGAGTAAAAATGTGTATTCCCTTGAATGTGAACATAAACATTTTATTGCTGTATTATTTCTTCTGTTGTGTGGGTCCTCGTATTGGTTTATTGTACTCTAATTTCAGTCATGCTTTGTGTAAAATGTAATATTTTTGATGGCTAAGATATTTAAGTATATAGGCATGAAGACTTCATACTGGTTTGTATTGTACTTATGTTAAAAAATATATATAAAAAAAAACTTTTTTATTTCAAACTGATTCTTAAATAGCTCTCTGCAGCTATCAAAGAAATTGAAATAGAAGTTTCTGCATTGAAATAGAGTATTGAGAGGCTGAAATAGGAGTCAACCATCTATCCCTCAAGTATTTGAGAAAGGTAGAGGATAACACTGAAGATGTTTCAAAAGCAAGTGCAACTTTTCCACTGAATATATTGGTGCTTGTGTTGATATGTTGACATAGAGAAGACTGAGGTGGAAGTTCACTGGTGAAATGAACAAATCAGTCTGTGTAATAATCAGTGCTACTATTGCTTTTCAGTTCAAAATATAATGGAATGTATAATTTGGCAGGACTTAACATGGGCTAGAAGCATACACCTTCTTATTAAAGCAAAGCGAAATCTTTCTACAAAACTTCTTTAGTCTTGTTTCAGTGTCTTTTTATGCTTTGAGATAGAGAAAGCAATAGAAAGAAAAATCTTGTTTTTCTGTTCTTCTAAGCTGTCTATTCAAGTCTAAAGCTATTCTTTGCTTTAAAGGTCGTGGCCGCCCTCCTACAGAACCTTTGCCAGATGGATGGATCATGACATTCCATAACTCAGGCATTCCTGTATATCTGCACAGAGAATCTAGAGTTGTCACCTGGTCTAGACCTTACTTCTTGGGAACAGGAAGCATAAGGGTAAGATCTGTCAATTACTTATGTACCAAGGTTTTTAAAATGAGGCGATTTCCTGTAAACAGTTGAATATTTTTCTGCTTTGGCAGGCTTGTTTCCAGTGTTAGAATTATGGCACTTCAAAAATAAACTCGTCTGTTTCTAAAGTATGATCTTTCTTATGGTGGTTTGTTTTTCCATTTTTTGCAATGAGTTTGGGCAGTTAAAGTGAATGAGATGATCTTAATTTGTGCCATCTTTGTTCTAGAATATGGCTGCAAAATGTTGTTTTTATTCCACTATGAAATATATTCAGATTATTTACTTGTAGCCAAAAATAAGCCTGAGATGTGTTTCATGGTCCACCTTTACAGAAGTAGGCATGTGACATTCATACACCAAAGGTATCTGCAGAGAGTTGGTTTAACATCATAGACTTAAACCGTGAGAAAGCTCAATGGATTTTATGAAAGCATTGGAGTATTTGCTTGTAATTGAGCATAATATAGTTTGGACTTAAAATGGGAAACACACTTTGAAGGTTACAATCAGTGTTTCACAGTGCCAAGAAACCACGGTAATGGGCATGCTATGGTCTTGCCTAGGGTAAGATTGCTAACTAAAGAGCAGCTTCAGCTTAGATCAACTAAAGTTAGCTTTCATCTTGATTGCATCTTTTGGTTTTGAGTTTTGGTTTTGCTTTTGATCATCCTGAGGTACTGAAACCTGTGTTGTTTTACATTTGCAGAAACATGATCCTCCCCTTAGTAGCATTCCCTGCTTGCATTATAAAAAAATGAAGGAAAATGAGGAAAGGGAACAAAATAATGACATAACCCCAAATGGGGAAGTATCACCCGTAAAGCACATAGATAAATCTTCAGAACTGGACTGCCAAACAGAAGAGCCAGATTCCACTGCTGCTGATTCTGGGCCTTTAGATGACAAAGACCCCTCGGGGGGAGATGCAGCACAAGGAGCCTTGGGACAAGTTAAGGCCAAAGTTGAAGTATGTAAAGATGAATCTGTAGGTATGTATGGGAAGTGGACTCTCTTCTGGGCTGGTGTTGGGGTAATGGCATTTGGGACACTTGCGCTTTATTCCTGACTTGACAATGGAATAATATCTTACTTGCAGTCAAGTGGTAAGTCATCTTTCCATAGTTTTTTCTTATGCAGAGATCTGGAAAAATAGATCCAGTTTTAAAAATAATTTTTGATTGTAACAAGGAAGATAACGTACGCTGGGAATTTCTGCTGAAGACTTTTGAGAGTCTATATGCAAGTTTTACACGCAATAGTGTGAAAATTTGGGGTGACTCAGACCTGTAAACTTTTATCTCAGTCTAAGAATTAAATCAGTCTGTACATACGAATTAGTGCTGTCATGTATGTTTGTGTCTTTTGCATTAAGTAGCTTTTCTATACAGTGTTTGCATTGGCTGAATTTTCTTTTTTCAATATAATCTCTTAAGATAAATGATATATTTTGCTTGTTTGCACAGAATAAGTTACACAAATATAGTTGCATTCAGACAAGGGCTTTGATGCTTCAATATGTTACTTATGCAAGTCTAATAGGTTTTATTCAAAGAAAAGTCTAAAGAATTCATGCTACATTCACTGCCAAACTTAGACGGGAACTTGGACAGAAAGCTTGTGTGCCATTTACCACAACTACGTACCTGAAAATACCACCCACGTCAATTAGTGCTGCTTACAATACTGCTATGGAATGTGTTTGTATCCAGAAACACAAAACGTGGCATTACATGTGTCCTGTTGATTCCAAAAAACATGTCAAAAGATTTTTAAAGTCTAATAAATCATCGATACCTAGTAGCAAAACTAAAACCAGTGAGCACTTACTTACCTCTCTCTCCTTAAATAGGATCTATTCTATATTACTGAAAATATGAGTGGTCAGGTATAAGCATGACTTGCATTTGGAATTCCTTGTGGAAGGAGACAATGTCAGCAGCTTTTTTTTGTTCATTAACATCTTGGAATGCTACTCATCTTATTTTTGCTGATTAGATCTGCAGAAATGTCCTAGAAAGGAGTGGTAGTTACACTTCAATGGGGGTTGTCTTTTAGTACTTTTTACATAAAAATGAATGTGTTATATTTTATTTAGAAGCCAGCAAAATATTCATGGAGCTCATGGAGCATCATTAGATAGTGTTCCATGATTCACATTTCAATAAATATGCAGCAATAGTCAGTTTTGGCTTCAGGAAACTAAGGTTAATAGCAAACTACTGTTACTTAGTGGATACGTTGCTTCAGGTAATGAGAAGGTGGATAAGTGGTGAAGTAGAACTACTAGCAGTGTTTTGTTGGATAATATGCTGGGTATTACATGGGGAAAATCTTGTGGTGACAGAAAAAACATAGTTTTGTTTGTTTTCCAGTTTGCACAAACGTTGTGCATTTGATACAGTAATGAGAGAACTTGTAGTTAGCTTTGTTAGTGTAAAATAGTATCTTAACCTTGTGAACTAAAGCTACTATTTTTGCTCCTAGACTAAAAACAATAATTATGTGTTTAAAACAGTGGAAATAGTGAATTTATTCCTTGCTTAGTGGTCAAGTATAGAGAGTAACTTGCTTGTGTTTCTTAGATCTGGAAGATTTTAGACACTATCTTGAGAAACGTTTTGACTTTGAACAAGTTACCGTAAAAAAATTCAGAACCTGGGCTGAGAGACGGCAATTCAATCGCGAAATGAAGCGGAAGCAGGCAGAATCTGAGCGGCCTATTCTGCCTGCCAATCAGAAACTCATTACCTTGTCTGTGCAAGATGCACCTACAAAGAAAGGTTAGTTAATCTACCTAGAGTTCAAATGTTCGATGTTGAAGGCAGTTCCAAGCTTGACTGGAAAAAAAAAAAATCTGCAACGAATCTATTCGTTTCTTGTTTCAGAACTTTGCATTCTTGGATCCATCATATAAAAAATTAAAGGAAAAACACTATCAAAATTTTTATTTAAGGCTTCAGTCCTGGTAACTGGTTACTAACTTCAGCTATTTGTTAATAATAATGGTTATTGAAAACCATCCTACCCAATCACCAGTTGCTGCTGCTGTCTTTTCAGTTCTGTACCAGTTCTAATCAGTCCCAAATTAGGGACTGGTTACAAATGTCAGATTGTTCCAAATTAAAATCTATGATTAAAAATAAACAATAAAAATGAAAAATACATAATGAAATAAAAATTGACCATTCCCTGTTACAGGGAGATGCAGTTGAATTGTAATCTGTGATTATTCATTGAGAGTTGCTTGGTCTTTTGTTTTTTTTAACTATGATTTTTTTGAAAATATTTTCTACATATCAATATATATTTATATAATACTATTTAGATTAATGTTTTCCCATGGTGGGAAAAAATTTCCAGTATAAAAGTAGTACTTAGAGGATGGTCTAGTGTAATTATTTTTTTTAAACTGTTGAGTAAGGAAACATTTGTAAAAATCAAGTGTTTTGTCAACAAAAATCAACCTTGAGCTAAAAGGTGAGAGCTCTTATGTTTTGAAACATAATGTAATTGAACATAACGTTTTGATAACATAACGTTTTGAACGTAATGCATACTATTTATTAAAGGTTTTCTTAAAACTCATTTTAATTCTATGATGGTTGCAAAAGAGAATTGTAAAGATTTTTCTAACTTCGGTTGTAGATATTAATTGTCAGCATTTACTTACGTGTTCTGAAGTCAGTGATTTTTTTTCCATTGCAAGATTTAAGTTACCAGCACTTGTTAAAAGTAGTATAAAATATTGCTATATGGACTATTTAAAAAAAAAAATAAAAAAAAAATTGATGACCATGTAATGCTAGTGTTGCGTGCAGTGCATTAAAATATCGATTAGCTTGTTTAAAATACCACCTTAAAAATCAGTTTGCCAAATACTTGTCATTTCCAATGTATGTACTTTAAGGTGATACGTGTATGTAGGGAAATGAGCGGGCACTTCTCCCTTGCAGTTTGCAATTTATTTATTTATTAGTTTGTATTAGTAATTTTCTTTTAAAGACTGAAACTAATTGTTCTCCTCCCCCCTCTTTTTTGTAGAATTTGTCATTAATCCCAATGGGAAATCTGAAGTTTGCATACTGCATGAATATATGCAACGAGTCCTAAAGGTTCGCCCTGTTTACAATTTCTTTGAATGTGGTAAGTCTGTTAAGGTTTTTCATTGACCACAATGCAGTTTTGAAAAGCTTCTCTCATGCTAGGATATCTTAATAATAAAATAAATTCAATCAATGGACAGTTTTCCTAGGGGGTGTCTTGAAAGTCTATGGTGAGCCAAATTCTAGCTAGGAAATGTTTTCTGTATATCTGAAACATGGATATGGGCCTTGTATATTTTAAAATGTGTATGGGTTTTTGCTTAGAAAAATATGAATAAGCAATTGTGGATTGGAGTGAGTTACTTGCATCTAAACTTTATTTTAGATATGTAGAGTTAAAAAACAAAAAAACTGTACAAGTTATTGTATGTTACGATTATTGTTATGCCATGGAGGTTCATAATAAATCCAGTCATCCTAAGAAAATTGTATATGTATAAATTGATGTTAAATATATGAGGACTTATATGTTTGTATACAAGGAATAAAGTCAGGTGCCTTAGTTTAGTGTGGAAGCTATAATTTTTCAGTTACATTTTTCTTATAAATGTGTTTGGATGGGGCCGGTCCTCTTTAATATCTTTATCGATGATCTGGATGAGGGCGTCCAGTGCACCCTCAGTAAGTTTGCAGATGACACCAAGCTAAGTACGTGTGTCGATCTGCTCGAGGGCAGGAAGGCTCTGCAGGAGGATCTGGATAGGCTGGAGCGATGGGCTGAGGTCAACTGCATGAAGTTCAACAAGGCCAAGTGCCGGGTCCTGCACCTGGGCTGCAACAACCCCAAGCAGAGCTACAGGCTGGGAGATGAGTGGCTGGAAAGCTGCCTGGCCGAGAAGGACCTGGGAGTATTGGTGGATAGTCGGCTGAATATGAGCCAGCAGTGTGCTCAGGTGGCCAAGAAGGCCAACGGCATCCTGGCCTGTATAAGAAGCAGTGTGGCCAGCAGGTCGAGGGAAGTGATTGTGCCCCTGTACTCGGCTCTGGTGAGGCCGCACCTCGAGTACTGTGTTCAGTTTTGGGCCCCTCGCTACAGGAAGGACATGGACGTGCTCGAGCGAGTCCAGAGAAGGGCGACCAAGCTGGTGAGGGGTCTGGAGAACAAGTCTTACGAGGAGCGGCTGAGGGAGCTGGGCTTGTTCAGCCTGGAGAAGAGGAGGCTCACGGGCGACCTCATCGCTCTCTACAGTTACCTGAAAGGAGGCTGTAGAGAGGTGGGGGTTGGTCTATTCTCCCACGTGCCTAGTGACAGGACGAGGGGGAATGGGCTAAAGTTGCGACAGGGGAGTTTTAGGTTGGATGTTAGGAAGTACTTCTTTACCGAAAGGGTTATTAAGCATTGGAACAGGCTGCCCAGGGAGGTGGTGGAGTCACCATCCCTGGAGGTCTTTAAAAGACGTTTAGATGTAGAGCTTAGGGATATGGTTTAGTGGAGTACTTAGTGTTAGGTCGGAGGTTGGACTCGATGATCTTGAGGTCTCTTCCAACCTAGAGAAATCTGTGAAATCTGTGAAAATCTGTGTTACAGAATGTAATTGAGTTTTGAATACCATAATGTGTAGCTCTTGCATTTACGCTGTGCTAGTGATGCAAAAAAAAGAAACAAACAAAAAAAAACCTTTAGAATTAACATTTGAATTCTGGCAGATTTTAAAGATCTCTTAAAACATAGAAGTTCCTCATCTGGAAGAATGACGTACATGGTGGTAGGTCTCTGTTACTGGGAAACTCTTAGGTTTTCATATGCTTCAGTTGTTCTGAAGAGTAAACAAAATTCCTCCCACTTGAAGTTGAAATGAAAGAAAACAAATCTTGACAGTGGTGATATTTCATGTTCACGACTGTCTTTGCATTGGGAGTCCTGAAAAGCTTTCTTTTTCTCTCCTCCTCCATTTTCAGAGAACCCAAGTGAGCCTTTTGGAGCCTCAGTGATTATTGATGGAGTAACTTATGGGGCAGGAACTGCCAGCAGTAAAAAACTCGCCAAGAATAAAGCTGGTAATATTCTTTTCTTTCTTAATACCAACTGGTGAATTGTTTATCTGTTTTCATTTCTGCTTTGAAGATGACATATTTGCAATAGTAAGTAGGAGTAATTTTGTTAACAGCTACATGTCCATTCATGTCGTCTTATTAAAAGAAATACTGTTGTAGAGACTTTTGCCATTCCAAGGTTCAACAGTGCACTGGAATAGAAAACCATGGAGAAACTTTAGAAGTTAATTTACATATAAACTACTGATTTATACTGATTAGCTGTAATCACATATGTTTCTAATTATCAGACCAATGAGTATATGTTTTCTTTATACTGTTGTCTGCTATACAAACACCTAGCTCATGGATTTTTAGCAAATTTTAAGTCTTTGCCCTCCTTTAAGAACAAAAACAAACAAAAAACCTTCAGGTGGTTGGTTGGTTTGGATCTCTTTCTGATAATAAAACAATTGCACTGAAATATGTTATTTATACTGATTTCCAAGTAATTCTCTCCATTAATGGTTTAAATCTAATTAGCCACAGTTCTAACCATTTAACCCTGTAAGTAATGTGTATATAATGAAAACCTAGATGAGCATGTGTCTTGCACGTTAGAACTTCATCCTGATCTCCAGATTGGAATGTGTTTAGCACAGCGGTCAAGAAAAAATAACTTCCTAAAATTTAGAGGTCTGTAATATATGTGTGGTATTTGGAGCTTTTGTGAAATTTGTCAATGTAGCTAAAACATCAAAATACAGCACACAACTTTTTGTGCATGAAAAAAGAAATTTCATTGTGATAATTGAGGCAAATTCTGAGTGCTCTAGTGGTACAATCCTAGGATTCTGCTGTAACAACTATGGGGTGATAACATGCCTTTAATTTTTGTTCCCAAGGACACATCACTTGATCTGACAGAGACTTTTCCCCCTATTTTTCATGCATTTGCAAATAGCAGTTTTTTCTTAGGTACAGTTTAATAGTTTTAAGATTTTCATTATCAACTTACACTTTTTAAGAAAAAACAATTCTTGTTCAAGTGAATATACTTGTTGTGGTAAGAAGTTGCTTGTTTTACCTGTTAAGTTTTTTTCTAAGATAAGTGGTGATTTCTAGGAGAGATGTGAGGCTTGCTTAATGAGTGTTTCATTCTGCTGCTGTTGTTTACAATCATTGTTTAAAATAAAGGTAATCAAGACATTAAATCATTTTCTGCAGCTCGAGCTACACTGGAAATCCTTATTCCTGACTTTGTTAAACAGACCTCTGAGGAGAAGCCCAAAGACAGTGAAGAACTTGAGGTACTGACCTCTTCTTGCCTGATGGATGTGATTATTGGAGTCTCTGTTTTTAAAAACATTACACCTTCAGTGTGAGAAGCTTTGGTGAAAATCCATAACTTTGCTTTCTCAGTCAGATAGAAATGTGAAATTCTTTCTTTATAACAAGACCTATGATAATGAAAATACATTTTTACTATGCGAGGTGACCATAAAATTTGTTTTGATGAAGAGAGCTAGCCCCTTGTTGAAATATGAGATCACTTGCTGAAGACCTGAAATGTTCCAGGACACTGGATGGCCTGTACTAACCTGGCTTCCTGAATTATGGCTTTGAAAATTTCAGAGCTACGTGCTCTCGGATTTTGTGTGATTGTCTTAGAAGACCAAGTAAGAACTAAATGTGCCATGGCTTCTGAAACTTCTTCATTTAGCTGTGAAAGCTGCTAGATCAGACAGCTCATGTTTCTGACTTTGAGCAGTGATATTTGAGAAAATTCAAAGGAATAGTTTCTTGAAGTGGACAGTGTGTGCTGTGTTTTCAGGTATTGGACGTATTAAATAGCTAGTTCATCTGTGATGTGTTAACCTTCAATTCAGCATACTATAGACCAACAATAAAGGAAAAAGCAGTGATAAGCCTGAAAGGAATGTTATTCTTTTAAAAAGCAGGCTATACAGAAAATGAGTTGGTTTTATGCTTGCTTTAAATTAAAACTGTAGCACATGCCTTGTAATATTGAAACGGTCATGAAGAAAACAGATTTTTTTTCATTTTTTTTTAAATGGAAAACAAAACCTTCCAATAGCTGTTTTCTTTTATTAAACCACGTCATTTTGGTAAGTAGAATTCCAAAATGAGATAAATAAAATAACTTTGTCCTGAGGGAAGAAGAATGATTTAAAAAAAAAAAAATTATTATGAGATTGTGATTTTCTAATGTAAAATTGGAGTTGATTTTTAAAAAAAAAAAAAAAAAGTCTGCAAACATATGATTAGGTATGGCAATCTTAATGACGTGGGTAAAGATCTCCACTATGCATTTAAAAATAGTTATTTAACAGATTCTGTTACTCTGCTGAAAGCTACGTGAGAGAGATGAGGATTTAGAACAGTATTAAAATTATGTGTGTGTAAAAATTCAATAACCCTTTTTAATTCCTTTGTAGTATTTTAACCATATCAGTATTGAGGACTCACGGGTATATGAACTGACCAGCAAAGCTGGACTTTTGTCTCCATATCAGATTCTCCATGAGTGCCTTAAAAGGTAAGGCTGCAGAATGAGGAACAAATTCTGTTGTGTACGGGTGCTTTGGGTCAGAGCACATTGTTTGCTTGGATGCTCGTACCCACAATTTTGCTTAGTGAATTAAGGACACTTGTGGGCTGGCACAAGAAGCTTATTTCACTCACTTGGCTATAAGAGACCTAGTATGGACTGAACTGGTTAATATTGTATCTTCCTTTAATTTATATTTGTTGGTTTTGCTTCTGAGACTAGGATTTAATTGTGGGAGATGTGAATGTAGTTGTTATTTGTTATTCCTTTATACAAGGTTGCCTCTTCATTCAAGTTACTGATCTAAGAAATAACTGTTGATTCATTGATATCTTAAAAATCTGTTATTACTGTATCTAATGCCACAGTAATTATTGACAAAGATAACTGTAACGAGTTCAGTTATTTGTAATTGTACTTAGCATATGATACTGATTTTTGTTTGTGCTTAAGAAACCATGGAATGGGTGACACATCCATAAAATTTGAAGTGATTCCTGGTAAAAATCAGAAGAGTGAATATGTCATGACTTGTGGCAAGCACACGGTGCGAGGCTGGTGTAAGTACAGTATTTAGTGTGGCCTCCAATATCTTCCTTTTCTCCTGTTCTCCTTTATCAATTCTGCAGGTATTAGCTCAGTTACCTAACATGTTATATGCTTTTTCTACTCTTTTTCTGGTATCTCAATTTTGAGTAACACAAGTAAACATCAGTGTTTATCTAATTCCTTAAGATGCTGATATGACACATTTTCATCGTTATTTTTACAGGCAAAAATAAAAGAGTGGGGAAACAATTAGCTTCACAGAAAATCCTTCAACTACTGCATCCACATGTGAAAAATTGGGGCTCTCTTTTGCGTATGTATGGTAGAGAGAGTAGCAAGATGGTTAAACAGGTGAAGATTATTTTCTTTGATTGTAACCTACCTTGTAATTGTATTGTTGCTTTTGTATATTTGTGGATTTTGTTTTTAATTACAGCAAAGCTTCAATGGTATCTTATTTCAACATAATCCTCTTGCTCCCTCCCATGGTAAAGGCAGCGTGCATTTGATGAGCAATCCTCAGTTCTTCTGAATTGATTCTCATACCTTGCTATTGCCAGAACATAAAATGAGTGCTTTCATTGATGATAATTCTGTTAATGTCGTATTTTCTAGACTGAAAATATATAACTTATTTAATATGTAAGTAATTCATGTAAATGTATGTTATTGCTTAAAGAAATATAAATATCAGAGATAAAACTTCTATTACATGTTTATATACTTAAAAGCTTATTTGTTGTTGCTTATGGTTCTGTTGAATAGGAGACCTCTGATAAAAGTGTGATAGAGCTTCAGCAGTATGCCAAAAAGAACAAGCCAAATCTGCACATCCTAAACAAGTTACAGGAAGAAATGAAAAAATTGGCACAAGAAAGAGTGAGTATAAGCTGCTCTTTTTATTCTTTTTAAAAATTTACGTACAAACAAGATGAATGCCACAGGTGAGACTTACCACTTGTTTTTAGAATTTTCGCTTGTTTTCTACAGTATCTCATATAAGAAAAGTTGTTCAAAACTTGTTTTTTTAGTTTTATTATTTTTGGAGGGATGTTTTTAGAGAGACTTTCATCCTCTATTTGAGATGGGTTTATGACTTAATTTTACTTCAATAAAATGATTTTTAACATTAGAACAAGTTAGCTATTCACAGAGCCTAATGCAAATTTGGCTAAAGTTGTGCAATGTTTTATAAGTGCTTTTTGTTACATTGTTTGTGACTGTGGTGGGCTTTGTTTCATGTCTTTTTTAGGAGGAAACACGAAAGAAACCCAAGATGACAATAGTAGAATCGGCTCAGCCTGGTAGTGAACCTCTATGTACTGTTGATGTATAATGAAAAAATTTACGAGTGGGGAGCAATAACACAAATGGAGGAACTAGATTTTCAACAACTATTTAAAAATGTTTGCTGCAGAATGCAAGATAACTTTTAAAATCCAAGCTGCTTCAGTTATGCATTGTTCTTTTTGCATCATCAGGGCAATATTACTTTTTCCTTTTTTCTTTTTTTTATACCTCTGAGATATGTACGTTTAAAGGATTGATCATAAAGATCTCTACTTGGGCAAATGCACAGAGGACAGGCATGTTCACACAGGATAAATTCAAGCAAGCACTTTTTCCTTGAAAACCATCCATGTTGTTTGAAACGGATGTGTTTTAAGGATGAAATTCAGAATTTCTATGTACAGGTTAAAGCTGATACTATATATATATATACACACACACACATACATATATATGTATATATAAAAGAAATATATGTACATCTTCTTGTATGAACATGCCTAAAACTATTTTTGTGAAAAGTTTTGTTGCATTTCAGCACATAATAATATGCACTGATAAGACACTTTGGTGACAAATACATGAAAATGATGAGCAATGTTCCTAATGCCATAGGATTAGGCCAGTAATGCTGTTTTTTTTTTTGTTTTGTTCTGTTATTTTGTCTCCTGCCAGGCTTAGTTATTCAAGATCACAGTATGCATATTTTTTTACTACTTGAAAAGAACAAGTATACCTGGTAGTGTTAAGAGCAACAGGCTGGATATTCAAAATTATTGGGATTTATGTTAACTGAAAAGAGCCTATGTTAGTTTACAGATCAGCTGAAAGGGGAAAAATAAGGCTCTACTTACTAGATGGAAATGAAAACTGCAATTTGAAAGACTGTTTTCAAAGCTTGGAGCCAAAATGTAACTGAACATGGTTGGCAGTCTGAAAATAGTTTGCCAGTATGGTGTTTAAACACGTTCCACTCCCTTTTCCCAGCAATAAAAAGTTTCTCATTTCATTGGAGTCAGAATACACCTGACTTAAGTCTTAATTTGCACCATAAAATAAAAATTAAAAAAATAAAAGAAAAAATTAGGAATAATAACAACTATGAGAAATCTGAAATAACTGCAGCAATTTAGTTTTTTTAAAAAAGCTTTGTTTTTACTTTTTTAATTACATTTTTAGTTTTTGAAGAAAAATGTAACTTCTGCAATGAAAATTAGAATGTAGATTTGGAATATGACATAGAGTAATGAGTAGAATGAGACCATAACAAGTTTTACTGATAAATAGGAAAATCACAAATATGCAACTATTATAAAATACAATCTTAGAGAACAGGCAGTACTCACTATGTCATCTGAGGCTTTATTGTATTAAGCACAGAAGAAATAGTTTTGGCTGTAGTGAAAGCACTGCTTTATGAGGTTTTTTGTTCATTTGGTGTTGTTTACTGGGTGATTGCAGTAAGTCTTCTCTTAGAACCATTTTTGTGGATTCTTTGGTCTGTTATAAAAGAGAATAAAAACCAAGCTGGTGGTAGGGCTTCAATGATTTACCCAAGAGTTGTACTGGTATATTTTACACTCCTGTAGGAGTGAAAGAGGTCAGTTTTTAATTGCTGCAGCTCCTGGTACTTACCTGGACAGTGGTCTGGGGGCTTGGGGTAGGGAGGGGAGAAAGGGGAGTGTTCTTGGTTTGTTTGTTTTATTTTTATTATTATTTTATTTTATTGTTTAATACCATGTTACATATAGAGTGCTGCAGTATAATGAATATTGTGCCTACTGGATTTTAACGATATTGGCATCAGTATTGTCTACGCCTCCTTTAAGATCATGGCTGTTATTTTGGAAATACATGGATTTTGATTTTTATCTCAAGCTAATGTTGCATATAGTGCTTGAGATTAAATGGGAGTCCTAGAGTCTTACCTGTTTCTATTTGAATGATACGCTCAGAGGTCTCTGCAAATATGAATTCGCCCACTGTTCATTATTATATTTAGCTTTCCAGTTCTGCAAGTTGTAGTCCTGTTATAGCAGGATACGGGTAGTTGGAAGACTATACATAAAATGTTATTTAAAGAAGTGGCCTATCTAAAAAAAAAAAAACTGCCTCTGCTTTTTTTTTTTTGAATTTAGTATAGCTTTAATAAATTTCCATCTTTTAAGAAAGGTGTATAATATTGGTGCAGTAGTGACAAGCAGTGATTACTGTTTGTCTCTGTTTTTTTATTTTTTTCATAAAGACAGGGCTTATATCTTCTATGCCTAAATGTATTACTGCGTTAGGTAGGGTTTACTTCAGCTTATGTGTTTTCAGCAGAAAAAACCTTTACTTGGACAGCACTGTAAAAGACAAATCACCCTTGTAGATCCTTTATTTTTCTGAAATCAGAATGTCAATGTTTTTGCAGATTACCTGCAGAATATACATAGATGCCTCACTTACAAATTTGATTTCATTATTTTTAAGAGGATTGCTGCATTACCTCAGTCTGCCACTATCAGAATCACAATGTGACCATTGCCCTTAATAAAAACATCCAGAGATTTCATTGTGAACCAAAGCCTAGAACATATATTATGCATTCTAAACAAAAACAAACGAAAAAGATGGTATTAGACCTTGCTGCAGCCTTTAACTGGAGAGATGTCCAGAAAATAGCGCAATAACTGCTGGAACAAACAACTTAACTGCTGTTTATTGTCATTGTGAAGTATTCTTGTGTTTTAATGTTTACTATTGTTTGGAGTGTAACAGTCTTGCATTTGCACATAAGCACGAGCTGCTGTGATAGAGGATAGATCATTGCATTAACTTCAGCTTCTGCATGAACACTTACAGTGTGATTCAAGATGTATCCTAAATTTGTCTTGTAACTCTTGTGTGTTTTCTAGGTAATCGGCTCTAAGGGTTTAGATCTTGATTATATGAATGCATAAAAACAGCTGCTGCTTTTGTCACTGACATTTGTTCTTTATCCCTTCTATATACAGAGGAGGATGGGTATTTTTATAGGGATGGAGTGTATTTTTAAGAACTGTTCCATCCTTTGGGAGTTACAGTTTGTGCTTTGCATATTATGTGCTTCTCGACAAAAGTGTGGTATATTGACTTTAAGGGTTAAATTAGTGTGCATTCAAATCTTTATGGTACTGATGGAAAACTTACTGTGACTTCCAGTGAATAGTCAGATGCTACCTATTTAAACACCAGTAATTCAGCTTTTTCTTACATATTTATTAAACAAAACTGACAAAGTAGTTGGGTACTCAGATATTTGGGAAGACTATTATGCATAAAATTAATTGTTGTATGTAAACTTCCAGTTTCCTGTGATGCTGTTAGGCTTTATACAAATATATTTGTAACATCCAAGTATTTAAAAGCATGATTATATCTTATTAATTCTCTAGACTGTACTTTGGTTCTAGAGCAAAATTCAAGAAGCGATAGCTGCCTAACTTTCTGCAGGAAGAAACGTGAAATGCAAGAAGCCATGCTGTTCTTAACCAAATAAAATGTTCAGTTACAGTATTCTGATGTGTATCTGAGAAGGAAAAGTGGAAAAAAAAATCAATCTTATTGCCCAAGTAGGTAACAATGGTTGCTGTATGAATTGTATTGGGTGCAGTTGCTTGATGCCAGTGCTAAATTGGTACAACTATAAAGCCTCATTTTCACTGAGCCTCTGCTTGCTTTTTTTTCTGCACAATCATATAAGCCTATGTGTTTGGTCTTTGAGTACTACATGTGTATTTTTCAGACAATTAGTTTTGAGCAATAAAGTTTGATATTATAAAATGGTGTAGTGTGATCAGTATTGTGATAACTTAAGCACATTTAGAAAAAGAAACTTTGATCCTTTGCTTCCTGTAGATATATTGAAATACAAATTAGATCAGTATGGGCTTAGTGGTTATGGAAGTAGTTGTTGAATTACTTTTTTTTGGAAAGGAATTGAATGCATACAAGGTTAGACATCACTTTAGGTGAAGTTGTGTTAAAATTTTTTCTTGAATTGGAATTCATATTTTTACTTAAGTGATGTCACAGTCTAATGCTGCTATTTTTGGTACCTGCTGTCATGTGCCTAACTGGAAAGAAAGGAGCATTAGCAAGTCTGGGCGTGCTGTACTAAAAGTTTTTTTGTTCAGTCCATATTAAATGTACATTAAAAGTACTTTCAATAACTTTGATTTTAAAATGGTTATTCCTTCTAACAGTCAGTATAGTCTATCCTATAGTGTGGATCAGGATCCCTTAAATTAATATTAGGCTTTGAGCATCTGTACAGATGTATGAATCTTGACTGGACAGCAAACTCATGCAAGGGTAGGAATCTCAAACAGGCTTATCCTCACAACCCATAAATACAAGCAAAGTGTGATTTAAGGTGCTAAGCTTTGTAGTTCTTAGGGTTCACTAACAGGACTTTTGCTTATGACCCAGGTGCCTGCAATATATGTTTATTGTGTTAAGATTTTGCACAAAATGCAATTCAATTTTTCTCTTATTGCACAGTGCTTTGAGTAAAACAGTTGAGAAGATAGCTTAGATAAGATCTTTGAATCTAGTGCAGGGATGGTGTTGAAAGCACTGTGTTCAAAAGTACTTCGGTTATAACCTCAAAAACTGAGGAAGTTGCATTCAAGCTACTTTCTCATTCTTCAGCAATATAGTTGTGGGATAATGTTTAAGGCTATATCACAACTGTATGAAGAGCGAGGCCACTATATATATTAATTCACTCACCTTGGTTTCCCTCTGAGGGCAGGAGGAGAAAAGCAGGGTTTAGCTTAATGGTATGTAATCCAATTTAATTCAAATTAGTATTATGATGAAATAACTTAGAAACCTTGCCGTCACTCTGTTGTAGAGATTTATTACCTAGGTGTTACAGCAACAATGTTATTGAAGCAGTTAACAAGCAAAAGCAGTTTCTGGAAAGTATCTCACAGGACTTGAGTTGATTCCCTCTCTTTGGATGTTGTATCCGTACATGTATCCATAGAAGTTGTCTGGCTTGCATCAACCTTAGATGGGTTGGTACTGTCCAAGCACTCTGAATCACATCCTGCTGTTGTGACTTGAGTATCATCAGGCTTTGCTTCTGCAGAGCTTCCGTTTGCATATTCAACCCTTTCAAAGAATATCAGTAACTCACAGTGCCTGGTCTGAGGGAAGAGATCCACAGCCATCGCTTTAACAGGACGGAAAGAGGCTCCTTTGACTCGGTTGGAAGGGGCACGGCACAGACTTGATGGGAAAGGGGAACAGAACTGTATTAGTACTTTAGTGTACTGTTCATCACTTAGAAGAGTATACTACTACTCTTCTAAGAAAGGTTTTTCTTTCCCTAGCCTCATTCCATAATACAGTTAGTCAGCACCCCTACTATTTCCATTATTAAACATTATTAGTTAACACAGCTCCAAGCTTGCTTTGTAGCAGCTGTCAGCTGTTCTACGGTGAAAAAAACTCAGTAAACATGATTTAAAAGCCAGCCTCAGCCCTCCACCCCAAAAAGCAATTTTTCTTACCATATTTACTTATTTATACAAGAATTACTCACTCTATAAAGTTATTCATTGCAGCTCTGGGATTACAGGATACATAGATAAGCTTCTTCAGCTGTTCAGCTCTTCTAATTGCAAGGATTACCTTGGAATCTAGATGGTCAAAAGCAAGAGAGCTGATAGCGAGTTGTGTGCATCAACAGACTTCCAGAACTATTCCAGGTTGTACTCCAGCATGAACAAAACTAGTGGAATACTCAGCTGCTTCAAGTTATAGTTGAAGCCTCCCACTTTATTTGTTCTGCTCCTGTTTTCTTAGGCACACTACTAAACATCAGCTAGGAGAATGGACTTAAAACAGAGAAAGTAAACTTACGGAGTCCTGCTCGTGGCGGATCTACAATGGTAATTAGGTTCTGGGGAGCTAATATGTTAATTAAGGAAGGAACAATATCTTCAGCCTTCCCACAATGAAATTCGATGTTATTCAGTTCTATTAAACAAAGAAACAAGGTATTAATCAGAGTACTTACCAAGCCAAAACATCGTTCATTACACTCAAGTTGGATATTAAAGTCTTATATCTTAGAAACTATGGGTTATTTAGTCTACCCTGATCCCATTGTAACATAAACAACCACTGACTGGTACTTCAAATTATTTAAACAGCAATAACTTAAGCATGCTCTGTTACCTAGAATAAAGCAAAAGCCCATGAAAAATAGATGCTGTTAAAGAGTTTTGTTTATGAGGCTAGATGGAGCTTCGTTTCACATTTACATTGAAATGTTCTAGTTTATAAGAAAAAAAAGGTAATGTTGGCTGTTAGTCAACAAGAAAAATGACTGCAGAGATTAGCATGCTTGTTTTCAGGAGAAATAGTTAAAATGGACAAGATTACTATCAACAACATGTAATTTCAAGCTCCTTGGATAAGGTGAAGAAGAATTAACTATGTAACTACTATGCTTGGAAAACAAAGAATGCTTGGAAATAACTATGCTTGGAAAACAAAGATATTAGAATTTTAGCTTAACTAACCATTTATCTGGGCATTCGCTTTGGCATCCTGCACAGCTTCTTGGCAGAGTTCAATTCCAATCACTTTCTTTACTTTCTACAGAATCAAGGTAAAAAGATCAGCCTATGGTACAGAGATGTAAATACAACGGTTATTCATAGCATCAGCAATTAACTACTGCATGTGAACTTTGACTTACAGGTGGTTAGTTTTCTAGCTTGCAGCTAGAAAAGAGTCCATGAAGAGACCTGTACAAATAACAGGGGCTTTTTGACTGAAATTCTCAGATGAACATCATCTATCCCATTAGACTCCTGTTATGGTAGGTTTTTGTTTTTTTGGAGGGCCAAACTTCCTTTATGCTTTTTACTCCACTTCATGAAATATGCAAGTATAATAAATATTGGTTATTCATATCTAAAGATTTGTGAGAAAGCTCTAACTAGTTAAGTAGACAAATCTTTTCCAGTACATTTTCCATGCTCTTTTGACTGAATCTGAAGATAATTTAGGGTATTTAACATAAGAGTGAGCTTTTGTAATGATTTGTTAAAACAGCCGCAGGCAATTTAATTAGAAATTTATTTTAAAACTTAAGATATTATGCATTTCATTTCAAGTACATCAGGTATTTTCTTTCATTATAAGCACAACAAAAGATTCACACCTGACTGTTAATTGTAGGTTATATCCAGGAAGAGATGTTACTCACCTTGGCTAAAGAAATCCCGATAGTTCCTGTACCACAGCAAATGTCAAGTACTGTGCTCTCTTGGCTCAGTTGTGCCCACTCCCTAATGGCAGTATACAAAACTTCTGCAGCTTGTGTATTTACCTGTGAAATTATATGTCAAGTAGGTCTACTTCTTCATAAATAGTGTTTTTTTAATAAGTCTTGTAAAAGTAAATTATTTTTTTCTTTCTAATAACCAACTTCACACATAAGTTATCGTATATAACTGATCTACGACGTCACCGTTGCATCCTAAAAGTCTCATTCCTTTCTGAGAAGGAATGTTTTGGTATCTATATTCCACTGAAACCAAGACATTTTCTACAGTACCTAAAAAGTAAGTTTGAAAACTAGAGAAGATAACAAAAAAAATCATTAAGCAAAATGCTACAAAACAAAGGATTTTAAAAATACTTCTGGTCCTTGAACAGGAATGGAATGAGTAAAGATTCAAACCCAGGAGAATATAACCATGACAAGACACTCAGCAAGCTTTATTTTAACCTCGTCTGTAAACCTGCTTTAATATAAATGCTGTAATTGTGCCTTCTTGTTAAGGAAGGGTATACAGCAAGTTCACCAAACCAGTGCCTCTATTTTGCATTCTCTAACTTAAAGGGCAAGTAAAGTCCACCAGATGAAAATAAATAAATAAATGCATAATAGTAGCCTAAAATCTAAGGCAAATAATAGAAAATACAGCTTATCTTCAATGTATTTATGATCCCAGGTGGTAACATATTTCCTTCCTATTTCAGTAGTTATTTTCCATTTACATAGCAGAGACTACTTACTTGTTGAAGCTTAAAAGCGTTCAAAGGGAAGAATCACATTTTGGAAACATAAAAGGTTGAATCTCTTAAATATGTAGTATCTCACTACACTGCAACAGCCAATCTTAGAGACAACAATGCAAATCCAGGTAAATTAGAAACTTAGTATCACCCTTACTTGAAAAAATGCATGAGGAGAAATTCTAAATTTTAGGCCAAGAATTTCTTCATATATGTACTTATCACCAGCCACATGCTCCAAAGGCAAGTCTTCTAGATTGGGAGATTTCCTGGTAGAAGGGGAGAAACAAACAAACAAACAAAAGCAAACAATTATGTTTGTTACAATTTTTACCAAAGCTGTAGTCATCTTAAAAACTGTATTACTGCACAGTAATTTATAACATTGCAACATTTATCACATTCTTTTAGAGACCACCTTGGAGTTTTTTCTTATAAATCTCGTTCCACTGACACAAACAGTTTGACCTACATTGTCTCTAGATGAAGATTATGTGGACTTTGTGTTCTGTGGAAGACGATGAGGAGATGACAAATTACATAAAATAGGGAAAAAAAAGACAAAATTTACTTGTTGATAACAGTAAGTAGCCATCTAATACAGCAAACACTTCCACAGCTTGACGGCCACCAACTAGTAGCAGGTTCAACCCATGAAAACCCTAGCTGCCTTTACTCAGCGACCGCTACAGGAAAACTGGAAGATTCAAGAGTCTTGTGGAAAAGGTAAATAACTGTTCAGCAAAGTAATAGTGCTGCTTCTACTTCTAGGAATTAGCAAACAACAAAAATCCCACTACCACCAAAATTCCCCATAGCAAAACCAAGTTCCTTACCTTTGGCCTTCCTCTACAAAGTACAGAGAAGTAATGCCACTGTCCCTTCCCGTCCCTTCTGTGAAGTATTTTGCCAGAGAGACTTTTAAGTCAGCTAGCTCTTCTTTACTTAATTTCTAAAGGTTTCATTTGAAAAGAGAGAGAATAATAATCTTAGTGACTTAGAAGATATGATTTAGTGTATGCCTGCTATATACTTCTATATGCTTAAAGAAGGCATACATTAATTGTTCATTTGCATTTATCAGATTATTCTAAATGAAAAAGCAGTAATGCAGAGTAAACCACGCTAAGTCATTATTCTATTTCTCTTTCACATTCACTATTTATAAAATCAGCTTTATGTAATTTAAAACTGTGCGTCTGGGCTGCACATTATATATCATCTTAAATACCTGAGGATTAAAATAAACAATTGCCATAATGTGGCCATTCCTGCTGGTACGGACTGTGAGCTGTTTCCAGTGACCTTCATAGGTTTCTGGGCTGTAAACTGAGTAAGGAGTTGACCTGCAATTTTCAGAAGCTCAGTTACTTAACAAAGAACTATTTTTTGCATGACATTCAAGTTGATTGAAACAAAAGCAGCTCACCATGCAAAGTGATGAAAAATGTTAAGTACAAACAGAGACTACATTGATTTGTCAAGAGAAGAATGACTTCCAAATCTTAATTAAGAAAAAAAAGAGATTAATAGATCTCCAATCGCAAAATAATCTCTCCCTAGCTTTCACAATCCTCTTACCTCTTATCCATTTTAACTCATCCAAAATTACAGATAGGATATAGGCAGCCTCTCACCACACTCAGGGAACGACACAACTTTTTATAAATGCCTTTATCAGCTTCTGTGTTCCACACTAAGTTGAAACTTTCCATATTCATGATTATTCTGAGTTTCCATTTTTCAGAATTTAACTGCCTTTTAAAGCAACTGCTCCTTTTGTAAAAAATGTGACTGCTCGCAAAGTAACCACTTTTGTTGTACTGACTTGTAGGCTGATTCTTCTCTAAATCAGCAAAGCACGCAATTGACTTTTGTTGTTCAAATTCCTCTTTTAACAAGAATTTTTCAGAATAAAAATTTCTTTACAGTTATTGGAAAAAGCTCTTAAATAACAGGCACTTTCACTTGTAGACTTACGTATCTCATCGCTAGCAATAAAGCTGTGTTATGCTGGTATCTGCCCCTCTGTCTCAAAACAGCTGAGCAAGAGCAAGGGACATACACCCAATGATCAAGGCACAAGACGTAAATGTCAAAGAACTGCTAAAGAATGAGACTGGTATATCCTTAGGTCATAAAGCTCAGAACAAACGCTAAACTTTTCATATTTAATTTTATGAATATATTTGAGTATTTAAGACATCAAAACATTTACAGAAAATTCAATTTACTTATGCTCACCTTATGTAGTCTTGAAATGCTTTTACTACTTTTTTGGCAATAGCAGGAATGTGAATAGTATCAAATGGCTCCACTACAGCACACGTACCACCCTTATATTTGCCAAGACGACAACCTACAGTTTTGTCTTCCTGATTTACACCAATCCCAATCAAGAACTCACATTTGTTGCGATATTCGGTCTAGATTTAAAATAAAGTTATGTAAGATATTTATACAGCACCTACTTCTACATGCCAAGTTTGTCCTAAAACCTTCACATGGTTAAACGTACTTGCAAAAGGCCACAAGACATTTCAGTTCATATGGAGAATATTCCTGAACTTTGATGTATGAGAACTAACCACAATAATGAAAAAGTATTAAGTAAATCATGTTATTCTAAGAGCAAAATACTGCATTCTTTGAAATATGTTTGTATTAGCTTACAACACAAACTTCTGGGGACAGCATGCTCATTTTATAGGTAGAATATCCAGTTAACTGTTTCTCTGCTTCCTGTAAATATTTCCATACACTATTTACACGAAAGGCTATGATGTCTAAAATTCATCATTCATTACACAATAAAGACAAATACTCAGTTCGTCTGCAGTCTCTTAAGACCAAATAATCAATTTAGCACTGAGCTCATCAACCCCATTCCATCCTCAGCCTAGGATTACATTACCTGTAACGGTGATGCTTTCACTCCCTCTACCGGGCAACACATTTTATTATACTTCTGCTTCTGCAGGAACAGCCAAGGTAATAACGCTTTGTTGTTATTTCCTATTTCCCTGCCCAAATCAAAAACAAACATTTAAAAATACACACTTGGAAAAAGTAAAGTTAACTGTTGCACAATATTTTTTTTCCTTTTTAAGCTAGGGCATAAGAAAGTATCAGATTGCCAGAGGAAGAATATCTCTTCTGAAATAAATGCTTTGTTTAACAGAGAAAAACCCTCCAATTTTACAACAACCATAACCTGGCAAAAGAAGAGTTAATGTAGTTACAAAGGTTAGTACTAGATTTGGCAAGGTACTGATGCACGAACAGAATTCCAATTTTATCTACATGATTAGGTCAAATGATGGAAAAGATACTTTGATCTGCAAAGACCAGACTTAAAAAATGAGGGGATTATCTAGGAGAAAACCCTAATGGTATTTTGCCTTCTCTACATATTGCCTCTTAAATCATTTGACAGGTGCACATTTTTTTTTAACTTCAGGGGCACAAACATCTTTCTGTTTAGGCCCATGGCACTACGGACTCCCAAAATGATGTCCTTTCATTTAGTGATCTTTCGAAGCTGACCAAGAACAGCAACAGCAAGCTTTGCCAGCTGGAGCACTTCTTCAGCCCTAGCATCACAGATGATCTTTTATTTACTTTGTCTGGGATTTGTTTTTTGACATCCCTCTAACCGGCTTTATCTTAGAGATAGCAATCTGCTCAAACTTAGCTCTATCCCACCATAACCACGTCTCAAAAGACCCAGGGCAGCTTTACAACCAGGCATTAATTACTTTGCCAGCTTCTGCAGCACTTGCTCGCATTCTTGCTTCTTTCTGGCCAGCTGCTCAGCGTAGGGCACGCTCCACAGCGGAGTCACCACATCGGCTATCTGCTTACTGAGAGGCTCCTCAGGGCCAGCCACCGACGGGGCCGGCCGCTTCGCCTCCCCTGCCTCGCTCCCCTCGGCCTTCTTCCTCTTCTTCGCCATGGGGTCGGCCTTGGGCTTGGCCAACCTGACGCTGAGCGCCCGGCCCTTCCACAGCACCCCGTGCAGCGCCCGTGCGGCCTTGTCCCGCTCCTCCTCACTCTTGAACGTCACGAAGGCAAACGTCTGCCGCCCAAAGAGTTTGATCTTGTGGGGGCTAAGCCCGTACTTGGCGAGGAACTTTTTCACGTCGTTGAAGCCAATGTATTTCGGCAGGTTCTGTATTTCCAATTTATAGATCTCGGAGGTGAACAGCTCTCCCTTGGTGTACCCGTACACGTCGGGGCCGGGTGTGGGGTCCCCCCCGGTGCCGCCTCCTCCTCCTTCGCCACCAGCACCACCACCACCACCACCACCACCATCTCCTCCTCCTCCTCCTTCCTCTTCAGGCCCGGCCGCGCCGTTACCGGCCGGCACAGCCACCTCCATCCCGCCGCCTGCTGAAGCCCAGCCGCGCCGCGGTGCTCAGTGCTTCCTACAGGAGAAGCCCGTTAACTTTTAGTTTGTTTTTTTTTTTTTAGTCCTGATTCCCTTTCGCAAGCCCCGCGTCGCTCATAAAAAACGAAATAAACCACAGCGACGAACCGCAGCGCTCCCTCAGGCAGGCGGCCGCCATCTTAGGCCGTGGCGCGGGGCGGGAGCCGCCATGGCGCGGGGGCTGCAGGGAACGCGGCGGGGCGGGGCGGGGGCCGTTTCCCATCGGGCCTTGCGGCGGCGCGGGCCGCGGGCATGAGGTAAAGGCGGGAGGGGCGGGGGCGCGCGGCAGGAAGCGCGGCGGCGGCGAGCGGAGCGCAGCGAGCCCGGGCCCATGGCGGACACCAAGGTGCGGGAGCGCGGCTCTGTGGCGGCTAACGGGCGGGCTCAGGGGGAGCGGGGGGCGCTGAGGGGCATATAGGGGAGGTCGGGGGGATGGGAAGGGGGCAGTGGGGTGGGGGAGGGGAGTAACGGAATCAGGTGGGGGCGAGGCCTGAGGGAGGCCGCGGCCTCAGCTCCCCCCCCCCCCCCCCCGCGCTCCCTCACGCTCGGAGGCCGCGGCCTCCCTCAGGGGCCGCCTGGGTGCTGAGGGGAGAGGAGCCCCGCCGCCCCCCCCCCCCCCCCCCCCCCCCCCTTAATCCCCTCTCAGTGAAGGGGGAGCAGCCCCTGTGCTGCGGGCCTGTCGCGGCGGGCCCGGGCCTGCCGTTGTAACGGGCGCCGCTCGCACGTGGCCGCCGCCAGGGCCTGGCCTGGCGCCGAGCGGCCGCTGCTCCTCGGCCCGGCCCCGTCGGCGGGAGCTGGGGCCGGCTGCTGCCCCGCGGGGCCTGCCCGAGCCTGCGGCTCCCGTCCCGCCTGGGCTGGCTGGGTTCTGGCTATCAGGAGTCATTTACAGCGCTTTTTGTTCCCTCACCCCCTTTTTTTTTTTTTTCCTTTTTGTTACCCAAACAGCAACAACAAAACAGCCCCATCGGGTCCCTTCACCTGAGCTAACCGCGTGCGGCCTCATTACGCTTGCGGATGAAATCCCCTCGCAGGCTGCGCCGGGGGTGGCTGCCGTTTGTGGCTGCCGTTTGTGCGGCAGCCGCACGCTGAGGGATTCCGAAGCTCGGAGAACGTTAGGGCCGGTTCCCCAGCAACCAGATGGGAAGTCTCGTCTTGGCCATTTACCCGTTAAAGCTCCCCCAAAGAGCGTAGTCGTAAAGGAAAAAAATGATTTCGTGACTGTTGCAACAGTGCTTCAAAAACACCTCAGATTGTTGGGAATTCTAATACATAAGATGAGAATAATGAACTTACACTGCCTTTCTGGATGTAAAATGTCTCTTAAGCTGCAGTACTTGTTTTTTGGTTTTTTTTTGCTGTTTTTTTTCCCCTCAGTAGTGATAGGTCATTAGCCACTAAGCAGCACTAGTGTATTAGAAGCATAAAACACATTCAGCAGGAAAAATAATTGGTGAAACTTTTCCATTACCAGAAGCTAGTGGGTAGAACTAAAATGTCTAGTTCTGCAAGACCCCTTTTTTCTTAGTATAATTGTATGTTGACCTTAAAGCAATTCATTTTCATCTACAACTTTGGTTTATTGTTACAAGGTATTTCAGTTACTAATTTTTAATCACTGAGTAGTCTTGAATTAAAGTATATAACAAATTTTTCTGGTTTTTTTCCCCATCTCCCCTCTCCAGGAAACCCATGAGGAGCACGATACTTCTACTGAAAATGCAGATGATTCTAACCATGATCCTCAGTTTGAGCCCATAGTTTCCCTTCCTGAGCAAGAAATAAAAACTCTGGAAGAGGATGAGGAAGAGCTCTTTAAGATGTAAGTAGAATATTTCTGTGTATTATCTAGCTGGTTATTAGACTTTAACTTGAATGTGTTATGAAAAAGCTGGTTAACTGGTTAGGAATAAGGTAGGCTGGTATTTACTGTGGTGACAGAGATTGAGTTGGGGAATGATTGACAATAATGCCGCAGGAAACTGAATAAGGTCTGGAACAGTGCAAAGGAGCTGATACTACGACTCTGTCTTTAATATGGTTTTGTTTAGCCTAAAAGAAAGCATTAACTTGGATAATAATCTGTGGTGTGATGGTGTGTAATCACAGTATAAAACAAATAAGAGAGAAAAGGATCTCTTTTTGAATGCTGGTTGTTCTGGTAGCTAAAACTGGAGGAGTTACGTAGTGCCATTTGGGCTTAGAAGGAATGACTTGCTTTGGACAACAGTAGTTCATCTGCATCAGAGCCTATATTAGAAGTCTAACATCTGCCACCTTCTCTTGAAGAATCTTTTTAATTACAAGCCCTGTCCCTTCTTCTTGTATAGAGAAGTAGAACACTAAGCTTCTTCCTGAACATTTCTTTAGTGACCACTAACTTCTGCTTGCAGCAAAGACTGCACTTCTGAAGTTCTTAAATTGTGTCTCCATATTGATGCTTCCTTGCTACATCCAGAAGACCAATGTAGAATTTGTGCTTTTATCTGAGATGTAACTATTTGGAATTAGTGTTGCTTGGGCAAGAGGATAGATACATTTTATCCTGTAGTGTGAGCAGGTGCTTCTTTTCATGTTAGCAGTGTCTTAAGCTCTTCAGGCTCTCTCTCTAAGGTCAGTGTTGACTAACCTCCCAAACTATTGCTGTTTCTTCTTTGGTACACACACTGCCATCTTGGAAAATTAAAGAATGAAGTTCTGAAGCAGGTATGTTGCACTGCAGTGCAGCACTAAGTTTCTTTTATTCTAACTTGAAGAATAGCAATAGCTAGAGGTTTGGAGATGAAGGGGAATGAGTGGCTCTGGAGGGTGAGGCACTTTGTTAACCATAGATCAAACACTGGGCTTGGAATTATACAAGAGTCTTAGTCTTGATATAGCTGTTTGATTGCTACAGCCAACCAGCTGTATTCTTCATTCAAGCAATTGTTTCCTAATATTTACCTAGAAATGGTAGCTATAGCAAAGCCTGTTAATTATTCATTAATTTAAAAGATTATGTACACCAGGTATGTTTATCATCCTCCCCAAAAGTGTGTTCAGGACATAACAAAGTACAGTGCATGTTATGTATTTCCTAATGGCTTGTTATTAACCTTGAATATATAATATCAGTTTCTAATGTTACATGCTGAATAAAAGCCGGGGTAAAAAAAAAAAACGTGTTGCTTTAGAAAAAAAATCCACTGTATTGTACAATTGAGCATGTTTCAATAAATGTTCCTACATACAGGCTAACTTCTGAAATTCTCTCTTCTTTAAGGCGAGCAAAACTTTTCCGATTTGCGTCTGAGAATGACCTACCAGAATGGAAAGAACGAGGAACTGGTGATGTAAAACTCCTGAAACACAAGGAGAAGGGAACAATTCGCCTCCTCATGAGGAGGGATAAAACCCTAAAAATCTGTGCAAACCATTACAGTATGTTATATGTTATATTTGCCTTTTTTTTGAAAAAGCCTGGTGAAGCTTCATACACTGAAGGTTAAGAGCCCAGTGGCTTTTTAGTAGCAGCTAGAGAATTGCTGCATCTTAAAGCAAATGTCTAACTTATATTACTGTAAATATAGTCATGTCTTGCTCTGTGCACAAGACTGCAAGTATCAAAACCATGAGCGCTTACTTTTATTAGTGTAAGGAAGCTGTAGTTGGGTTTGGGAACAGCCTGCAGAGCTGACACTGAAAGTGTTACTCTTTCTTTCTTTAGACTAATGGTGTTCTAAAGACACTTAAGTTTATCTTGAGTAGACGGACAATCTGTTTGCTTACTTTCTCATTCTTTTATGAAAACAAGCCAGAACATACATTCCTTATAATGAACAATATTGAGGCCTCCACTTTCTGCATTCATTTAAAAACAAAATATTGAGAGCAATTGTAATAATTTAGTATCCTGAGTTAAATGGCTGAAATGGTAGAAACAATACTTCACCATTTGAAGGCAGATGCTGAGGTGCTAAACTTGTCTGGCTGCCTTTCTCTGCTAGTGAAGCAGACTGAAATGAAAGGGGTACATTCAGCTGATTTATTCAAAAAGAATATGTATTGAGAGCTGATGGAGCAGGAGGGGTTTGTTCCTTTGATTCTTTTTGAATAAAAACAAAAATGAAGTGAAACTAAATTTGAAAGTCAATTTAGCAACAAGTAAACCAATTTGGTAATGCTTCATGTTACCTGATTGCTTTGGTAGTACGCAGGTTTATATAAAGGTGTCTGTGGAGTTAACTTACATTTAGGTAAGTTTGAAGTACTTGTTTAATGTAACTTAATACAAATCTGTAGTCAGAAACAACTATTATTTTCTTTGGGCAAATCTTTTCAGAAGGTCAGACTTCAGAGAACTCAGGTGTTCCTGTGTAGTAAAAATGGTTAATAGAAAAGCAGCATAGTCAGCAACCAATAGGAATAAACCCTTTGCTTAGGAAAAGAACTGTTGCATGTGCGCAAAACTGTTCATAATTGGCAAATCTATAGTGTCCATGTAATCAATTTTTTTCCTGGAAAAACTGCTTGCAGTATAGATTTCTTTACTGAATTTATGGCGATTCACATACAGACAAAAGGACTATTTTCATTTATGCAAACATTAAGTGAAACAAAACGTAATCCCATCTCTAAATTAAAAAATGCAAGGGAATGAGTTGACTATCTTCAGATTTTCAGACATGGGTAGTATGTTATTTTCAGTGGGCAGAAGAATACTGTTTTTCTATCTGTGTGCCTTTTCATAAACTATTTGACTGTTTCTCAGAGTTGTGCTTAGTGTCTGCATCTCTTACAGTACAGCAGTCATCTTTTAAAACAGAATTGAATCAAACTCCATTTCTTAACTAAATAATGGTGAATCCACCATTCTTTTATATAGTAATGGTGTTGCATCATTTTATTTGAGGATGTAAAGAAAATTATATTGGACACTGTTTTCTATGTATCAAAAAGTATTTTTTTGTAAAGTGCTTTACATAAGCATCACAGTCAGCTGTCCATAAGATGTACGGAGGCTGGTGTGGAAAACATTTACTATTATGTTCTGTACCACTTTAATGCTTGCTTTTCAGTCACACCCTTAATGGAACTGAAGCCTAATGCTGGAAGCGACAGGGCATGGGTCTGGAACACACATGCTGACTTTGCAGATGAAAGCCCCAAGCCTGAACTTCTGGCAATCCGTTTTTTAAATGCGGAAAGTAAGTGGACTGGTGCTGAACTTGTGTTGATTGTATGCTGTATGTTACGATACAGGTCCAAACACTACTGTAAACCTCTGTTGTACATAAAGCATAACTTAGCGCTGCACAGTAGCATTAGCTAATTACTGCTTTAACTGAGAGAAGTCAGTTAATCATTTCACCAAATGTACTGACATAAAGTATAATAATTAGATCCTGAGTAATAGTTACAGAGCTTTATGCTCTAGGAAACTTTTTTAACTTAAGTCATTTCATGCAAGTGTAATGCTAGTTACAGTAAAACTAAAAGCAGTAATGCTGTGGGGGTAGAGTTTAGTACATGCAGCTTGTTTTCATTTGTCTCAGTTGCTCAGTTCTAGTTAAGACTCCATTCTTGTGTTAGAAGCAAGGAAAGGAAATACTGACCTGAGATGTGGTCCATCTGTCTTAGCGGAAGATACTTTTATAAAATAAAGGATGTAGCATCTTAGTTTTGATTAAATGGAATGTTTGGTTAATTAAATCAAATGTGACTCTCATACTGGTTGGGGTTTTTTTTTCTGGAGTGACTATGCTGACTACCAGAATAGAGTTGGTCCCTAATTACATGTGGATCAGCTAGTAGGGCTGAGTGCCACTGCAGCTTTTCCAGCTTTTTGGGATGATTCAAGGAGTACTTTCATTTTCCTTTTTTCAAGAGGGGAAAAAAAAGAAAAATACTGTTGCCTTACTACCTACCACACAAGTAGTTAGTGTACTAGCCACCTTTTCTTTCTGTATGCTAGATGGGTAATAAAGTAGCTCTGTATTTTGAAATGCACCCTTTCTAGTCCAGCATATTTTATATAGTAGTGCAATCAGCTTGGCTTTTACCTCTTGCTTGGTGTCAAACTTCTATGTATAGGCTGACCTTTTTAATGTTGATAGTGTACCAAGGCTATATGGAAATGTTGTGAGAGAAATACTATCTTGTTTGCATACCCATGGGATGGATTTGCCTGCATCAAGGAAGAATTTAGTAGATCTCATTGCTTGCTTTCTTTTCCTCAAGTCTCTAGTATATTGTTTAGCCACACAAAAATGTGGTCCACCTGCTTAGTGCTTGCTTCTTAACCAAATGTGAAATGAAAAGGTTTGGGTAATTATTTGCCTATCTTTGCAAAGTCTTTCCCTCTCCTTTTCAGTAGAGGTTGTATAGGTTATTAATGGTATTGTCTTCTGTATTGATAGAGTTGTCCTCTGTGTGTTTACCCTTTGCAGTACTGACTAAGCAAATAACAGGTGAACAGGCATAAATGTACCCTTCATGTATCTTTTCTTTAAGCATCTCAAAAAGAGTTAATATTTTCCTGAGCTAGTTTCATGGTGGCTTCTGAATTTACTGTGAGGCAACAGTGACCTCATGTGGTCAGTAGTACCAAGCTGACATACCATGTTACCATTTTTATAGTTCTGGTGTTGGAAAGTACCTTGACTGATCAGCTTTTGTCTCTCATTGCTTGTTTTATTTTTGTATAAACATTATTTATTGTAGCTTGATTAAGCAACTTAGACATATGAGGAATCTGTGCTTCCCTAGCTACAGTAATCGGGAGCAATTTAAGTCCAGGTCTTTGGGTATTGAATCTGAATACTAATAGGCTTTATCTTCAGTACTTAATGCTGAGGCCATAAGTTATGGTACAGATCTGAAGTTCTTCTGGGGTGTAACATAGTGAAGATGGAGGGTAGTTCAAGGCTAAACCTCAGTCTTCTGCACAGTCATATTAGCAGTCTGTCATCCTTATTTTTAAAGGGCAGGGATAGCTGGACTACAGAACAGCTCTTTCTGGAGTCTTGTGTTAAATATTTCCAAGGTGCAATATAGGAGGCTGTATTAGACTTGCTCAAGACAAACTGCTTCTGCACAAAGATGGGATTGGAGAACTTTGCACAGCACTCTGATTTTAAACTAGGTCACTTTATAAGTGCCTGCAAGTTTTGTTTATGCAAAACTTCTGATTTTGAGAATGAATACTTCTCAAGTCTATGTTACAAGGAGATAAAGCTAATAAATATTGTCTTTACTGAAACAGATGCACAGAAATTCAAGGCCAAGTTTGAAGAATGCAGGAATGAAGTAGACAAGAGAGCAAAGAAAGGTAAGGTTAAGTCTTAAGTATTGTACTATGCCACTCTTTTTGAGTGCTTATAGCCCCCTGGAGTATCATTGTGCTTGAGCAGACTCACTCTGTACCGAACTGCAGGCTTCAGTTCAGGTGCTTTTTCTGTCTGCGAGAGTAGTAGTTCACAGGCATGACAAATGCCTTCTTTTTTTTGTAGAAGGCTGTTACAATTGCTTTTGGGACATAGATTTTTTTGGAACTGCTAGTAAAGAAGCATTTCTGGTTCACAGTACACAAGTAAACTGTGAGCACTGCAACCACAGTGGTGTTTCCTTCCAGTTTACTTGTGAAATTTCTGGGAGGGAATCATGAAAGCAGGATACTCTGTTCTTATAATTGTTAATGTAAATGAAGCTGTAGCATTTCTTCACAGGTCTTTTCTATTTAACAGCTTAATTCATTGCATTTTGTAGCTCTCTGTGACAAGACAGCTTACCTTGTAAAATAAACATTTCCATCTTCCTAAAGTACAGATTACAAGCAGTCTGCAGTCAATGCTCCTGATATTTACATGAGCATTTTTCAGTCTTAAGAACTTCCTGTCTGTCTCAGTTTCAAATTGGGGAAACTTGGGTTTCATAAGGATGTCTTTAATTTAAGATCAGCAAAAGCTAGGGACTTAAGACATCTACTTGACTGGATGTTGTGTGGGGTCTGTTACTAGTAGCATCAAAGCAGACCAAATGTTACATGTTTCTCTGTCACTATGATTACACACTAGCATCAGCGGTATCTACCAAAGGAGAAGAAACAGAATAAATCATTCCATTGATCAGTAAAGAACTTCTTTGCTTTTGTTCTTATTCTAAATACCAGCCATCTCTCTCCTCCATACCCTCCTTATCCTCTGCTTCTACTTCCCCTGTTATAGGAAAATTGACTGCTGCCTGTATGTAACTTTTTTGTCATTGATCTCTTAGCAGGCACAGACAAAAATGATAGCGCTGACAAAGTTGCTGAAAAACTAGAAGAGCTTTCTGTAAAGGAAGAGAGCAAAGAAGCTGAGAAGAAAGAGACCAAGGAAAAAAATGAAGAAAAGCAATAAATCATCCTGGGCCTTGCAGTTTTTCCTTTATAATTTTTTTCTTCCTTTTTTCTTTTTTTTTTAATTTTTATTTTTACAAGGGACTTTATAAGGAACTGAATTCAGTGTTCAGGTTGTTTTTTCTAAGCTTTTGCCCTTTTGAAGATGTCTTCAGAAAATCCATTCCCCAGTCATGAAAATGTACTGTGCTAACTTTCTTTTCCATAGTGGAAACACTTATTTATGGTCATCCAAAAGAGTGAATAAAACAAACTTGAAACAGCATCAGAGGACAGAACTGAGTTTTCTATATACTTTAAAGGCTTATGAATACATTTGTTCCATTGGGTGTTGATATTCATATCATCATACCTGTGGATTGACTAGGTTCACAGACTTTACCAAGAGGGAAGATTAAGACGGCATACGTGTTTTTTTTATGGCTTCTGAAACTGTAATGTAACAGACCTTTCACACCCTTTCCTGCTGTGTGTTCCTGAGCAGGGATTGTACCTGTGTTTCTTGAAATACAGCAGACTTGTGGCATCAGCTGATAGAGCATTTCTGTCACGCTATTACTGATGTTTCATTAGACAGGGAAAACAAAGGTGGGGGAAGAAATGTATTATGTGAGACCTGAGTAGCATTTTCCTTTTACGAAACAAAATTTCACCCCTGCTGCTTATGAAAGTAGTTAATATTAAAAACACTTGAGTCTAGCACAAAGTTGTAGCTGTCATCCCAGATCTTCCATGATGTGCTTCTGGCTGACTGAAGGCAGTACTGGTCTCTTACACTAAGGCATATACAAAGGAGTTTGAGTACCTTGCTGTGTGTCAGCACATAACAGTTAAACTCTAATTATAAGCTTTTTTTTAAAGGCCTTGGAGCTTACGTTGTTTTTTAAAAATTGGAGTGGTTATTAACTTGTAAGATGTGTGGTGGGAGGCTGTCCCTCTTGAAGGGAGGAGTTCTGGCATTCAGTTAAGTCAATTAATTGTGTTGTACACATTTGAGGGTCAATTTTCTTGCCAATAATGGGCAAATTGATCAAATCTCTTCCCGCGAGCATTTACTGTTTGTCTGGTTTCAAGTTACTGCTAGAGAGTAGAAGAAATTATAGCAAGTGATAAAATCAACACAATGTAAGTCTCATAGATTGAGTTTTGTTGTTAACCACTAATACAAGGATAGCATTAGATAGCAGTGGAATTCTCTATTACCGTTCCCACAATTATGAAAACTGGACAAAACTTGCTAAACTTCTTATGATACTACTATCAGATAGCAAGACCATTTTATCTTAATTAAAAGGCTCTCTAAGTAGATCAGACTTTGCAATCAACCTGAGGAAAATATAGTTTAAAAAAATCTTGTATTTCATCTTAGCACTGCCTTTCGATGCTACCATGAACTAGTCTTAAGTCTGGAACTGTAATTAAGGTACTCACTTCATTCAAAGTAATTCCTTTGGTGTTGTGCATGTTCCACTTCAAGTACGGCAGATATCAAAAGTCTCTTAATTAACGAAGATGGTTGAAAGGAAAAAAAATGTTCTTTAGTGTTTCTGGTTTGGAAATAAGACAAAGTTCTTCTGAATACTTACCATTTGAATGTAGAAGCCAAATCTTTATCCATGAGTCACTGTAAATTCTCTGATCTGATAATGTCAAACAGTGTGTCTAAATTGATAGAAATGACATTTAAAAACTTCAAAATAAATTTAAATTTTCATTTAAAGGATTTGCTTTTTATTTAAAGTTAACTCTTACTGGGAATGTATTTTTACATTTGCCAGGGGCAAACTGTGGTGGAAGCTACAAAATGTATGTGTTTGATTTCACTATCAAATCTTGTGCAGAAGGCAGGAGGAAACAATTTGTTTAACGTTAATACTGACAATGCTGCTTAATTTTATTACCTTCTTTCTCCTTCCCTCCCCCTTTTTCACTTATTCATGCATACTTAATTGATTTCAAGACATTTCCCTTCCTGTTTAGGTTAACTGATCCATGTTTACAGTTCATGGATTACAGTCATCCTTACTGCGAGTCTGCAATCTCCAGGAGCCAAGTTATGAGGACCAGTAAGTAAAATACTTCCTCTGGATAGCGTTTGGCTGAAGAATGTGTCAGTCTTCTAAACTGAAGACTGGCTAGTCAATGTTCTGATCATTTAGAAGCCATAGGTGTGCTGCGCTACAAATTAAAAAGTAGTAAGTACTTTAAAAGTTAATCTTAGTGAAGTAAGGTTTTTAAGTCATTCTAATAATGAAGTTTCATGTGTACATGCCACAAGTTTCCAAGAGATGCCCTCAAAATGTTTTTATAGCTTTCTGTACACTGAGTATTGTAGAGTTCTATTTGATATGTCCTGTTCACCACCCCCCTTCCAGTAGTCACTAGATACTAAGCATTCATGCTTTCCCATCTTCACTGTGGTATTCTCAAGACAACAGAATCTGGCCTGTCTCTTTGGACAATAGGGAATCTTAAAATAATAAACTTGGCTCCAAAGTGGAAATAGTGCTTTGACAAAAAGGTAGGCTTGTAATGTAGAAATTCTTTTATGAATTTATAGGCAACTACAACTGCCATATGCTAGTTTTTAAAATAGCAGTAACCAATATGATTTAAATATCTGAACCTGTTTGAAGGTGTTGTCATACAAAGAATGGATCCTGCGAAACTTTACATTGTTCGGACAGTACAGAAATCCAGTGAATCTTTAAATAATTTCTGCACCTTATCAAGGTGTATTGGGACTTTTTTCATCAACCTGGAATCAAGGCTATTTGAAGGCTATTTTACAAGGCTGTGGTACTTTGTGGAACAAACAATGTTGTTCACTAATTTCCCTTTTGCACCCTGCGAGGCAAGGTAACTCCTAGCATGCTTAAATGTAGACAAAAATCATGGGGAGTTAGTTGTGTTAAGGTAGCCAGTTAGAGAATTTTTAAGCACTTCTATAACTGAAAGGTTACTGGGAATATGACAAATCTTACAGAAAGTGCAAGTGAAACTTTTTAGGAGGCTTTAATGTGTTTTTAATAAAACTGGAAACTATAATGAGATTAGTGAAGTATTGTCAGGTGCTAAATTCTGTAGCTTGTACCAATTCTTCTTGCTTCAAGTGCAAAAAGATGTAATCTAGCCAGGCTTAATAAAAGATGAAATGTAGCCAGGCTTAATAACCCAGCCTTTGTTGGTACTAATGGTTTTATGTAGAAAAATGGATGGATGAATGTCTGAGGACACCTGAATGAAGAATTTAACTTAAAAATAGTAGTTTTTAATGCTCATCAAAAAATATTATATACTTAACAGGTAGTTAGTCTTAAAAACAGACTTAAGTTTATTATTATAAAAACAAATTCGAGGTAGTTCTCTATAAATCCTACATTATTCTGAAGACTACACTTTTTTCTTCAGGAGTAGGATTGCATTAATGATACAATGTGTCTCATTCACAAGTTTCCAACAACTCCAATTTGCTGTATTTTAACACTGTAAATGATAATTTTCCGGTGCAATAAGGTAGCTTGTATCAAATACATTTGCTATGACACCAAAACCTCAGAAAATTAAGATTCTTCTCAACACTAAGCAGGCATGAGAATGTTGTGGATTATTTTTGATGCAACATGCTCAAGAAATGCTTGTATTTTACATACAAGACTACGAGTCTGAGCAGTTGGTCCAATTTTGTTCTAAATGTCTTGAAACTGACTTGAATAAAAATAGAAAGAATTAAGTGGAAAAAATGAGGGATTACTTTGTACATATATCTTCACCATGGAAAGAACTGTGATGGGGATGTGCCCAAGATGACAAAAAGGGATGAGGTCTGGAGACAGACCAGCTCTCTTCTCACTCTGTGTAGATGGTGGGGAAGTATTTGGTTCGGAAAGTATCCCTAGCCTGGGCTGCCTTTCTTGCCTCTGAGGCAGCACCTGCAGCTCAGACCAGCTGTACAGCAGTAGTGTGGATTTCCTGGTTTGAGAATCCATCAGGTCCAGAAGGTGGATGCTGTGCTTTATGGCTAATGAGTCATGATGAACTCTGACATCCCACAACAGAAATGCTGTGCCTTCTGCTGCTTCATGTTCCAATGTGTTCACTTGAATAACTGAATGGAAATGTTAAATGTTAGTATAAACTTTTTTTGAAAAAGCTATCCAATTTGAAGTTTAGAGAACTCCATTTGGTATTTTACTTATATTGAATAATTGCAACTATTTGCGTAAATACTGAGATGGGGGAGATTATAAAACTGACATTATTTTGATCTCCTGTACGGGTTGTCAGCAGCTTCCAATGTGATTATTAAAAACAAAACCTCTCTCCAATCCATCTGAAATGGAAGGCTTCATAGCCTGCATTTATGTACTTCTGTTCCCAGTATGCCTGTGTATTCTGGCTGGTCATGCTTGTTTCTAGCAAGCTATATTTTCTAAGCTGTATATGGCAGCTAGTGTCTTAATTTTTGACTAGTCAAACTGATTTCAAAGTGTCTTTTAAGTTGTTGAAATCTTATATGTGTGAACTTGCAGGAGTTAATTGGTGAGGTGTTTGTAAAAGTGTGTTTTTTTGTTTTAACTCTTGCCTTTATGATGGTTTCTGTAGGATTTAAAATTCTTCCCAATTAGTTTTAGCTAAAATTACTCTTGCTTTAAAATAAGAATAAGAGGGATGATCCAGTCCTTCGCTAACCCTGACTAAATCTTTGACAATATATCATTTTCAGAGTCAGGAGATAATGAAAACTAGCTGCAACAGATCAGAATTATTTTGCTTGATGAAGAGAAGTTTGAAGTAATCAGCTGTAGAGTGGATTGTACATGTAAGTGATTTCTCAGACTATAGTTTAAGTGAAAACAAGATGCCCTCTCAAATGAGAAGCTTGTACAATTGCTTAATAAGGAAATCTTCAAGTTGTGAAAATGGACAAGCACGGGAGAAAAAAACTCCTTATATTTAGAGCTGGATAGTTATTAGTATCTACAGCTATAGGTATCTTAGGGATTTATAATCACTCGTGTATTTTTCCAATAGGCAAATTTAAGTATGGTGTGTTTTTGTCCACTTCTGCCACACTGGGCATTAGACACTTAAGACCTTTTCATATTTGAAAGACTTTCGAGTGTAAGTAGTTTGCTACAGTCTCCTAGTAAAAAGGCAACCTATGCTAGTTCCTTAAAGTATTTCTACTAAAAATAATTTTAAAAGTGTTAATAGTGAAGCTAGAGTTTGTGGTATATAGTTATGTTGTTAACCAACATAATGACAAATCTATTAAATAGAGAGATCAGTTTCTAGCACAATTCTGTGTTAGGTGTTATGTACTGCAAACATTTTTATTTTGCAGGTGTCTGCCAACTGGAAGTATTTCATAAGCATTGTACTCTTAACTTTGTTTTCAGCTATAAGTCCAGTTTTTTATTGTTGTCTATCAGTCTTCACTGCTAACTTATATCAGATAGCTCATTGTCGTGTAGATATTAACTGTTGTATCAAGATGTGCATTTTATTCCTGAGATAAGTTAATGATGTCACATGCTCTTGTCTATTCATACTGTCCTGGCTGTCTTCATTTCAAGCAGGTAAAAGTATATAGTTTTCTAATGTTATTTTTCCATAAAAGCAATTATAGCTATGTAAATATCAAAAAAGATGGTTTGGGTATTAAAATGATCAAATAGCTTGTATTCTTTGGAGGGTATTTCACAAGAATACCCTACTAGGTGTAATTAATGTTACATTGCTTCACATTATTGGTTTTAATATCTTAATTTCTTTGCTCGTATATGAATTATGGTTGGCTTTCTGAGTTTCAGCAGCATCATTTGGAGCAATATTCCATACTGGCAGAGGAGAATTACACTTTATAAATCGTTTTAAATGGGATAGTTTGTGAATCTTAAGCTGTTCAGATGCCTGTGTTATTCTGAGTAGCTCCTTGTGGGAATCGCATACGAACTGGTGTGTTGGTAAAGTAATCCAAATCTCATAATAACTGTAAGTTGACATGCCCCATCACTGCAGTTGGGAAGTGCATGTTATATGAGTTCTTCTATCCGATACATCTTAAGTGAATCCTATTCCATGGAAAATGGTGATGTGAGATTTCTGTTCAGGCTACTGATAATTTCTTGATAAATCTAGTACTAAATAAACTTGAACAACTAAATGAAAATGGTCATAATAAAGTTCCAGTGGGTAACGTAGTGGGCCTTGTTTGTACCCATAAAAAGTCTAGCCTTGCTTGGACGTCTTGCCTGCACTATGTTGTGCCTGGTGATCCTAATGTCCTCTGTTTTGGGCACTGTAAGTTTAAAAGAAAAACAGCATTTACTTAACACCTGATTGCTGAACCTTCACTGACCCTGAACACTTTGCAGATCACTGGTACTACACAAGCTGGCAAGTACATTTATTATGGTAGCAAGTCCAGTAAGAAAAGGAGAATGATTTATTCTGATCATTGTTTAATGACAACAGCTAATATGAGCTGGGAGCTAAATTGCCTAGTGACCAATAAAAGATGCCAGGGATTTTCAGTTCTTCAAGGTGTGCAAAATAAAAGGATTTTCTTAACTGTTTAGCTGCTTCCCAGCTAGCATTGATGCCATGATTTGGTATGAAAAGTGCATGGCAGTCAGGCTTTCCTGAAGCTTTCTCTGCCATGTGTTTCCTTTCGTGTTACCAGCTTTCAGAGCGTGTCTCCAACACAACTTCTGTGGTTGGCCTTTTCTCCTTTGGGATAAAACCTCAGAGTAAAATCTTGCAAAAAGACATGCAGTTACTAGCCAGACTCTGCCAGATTATTTTTAAATTGTTCTTTGTAGCTGTATTAGTTCTTTGGGTAGACATTAAATCTTTTTCTAACTCATGCTGCCATCCCTGTTTACCTCAGGGCTGCCAAAACCTTCTGGCACACTTATCACGTAGTGTGCATCCAGAAACTACAGTCCATGAAATAAAGCTGTTCCAGAAGAGCGGTTCTGAGACATGCCTGTTCTGCTTGAGTCAGGTCCTCCTCAGGCATCGTTACTGCTTGAATCCTAAAGTGATCTCATGGCTCTAGATATACTTGCCTCTTAATACTGGGACTGAACATTGCTTGGCAGTGCTTTATTCTGTCTTGAAAGTAGGTGTTTTCAAGAACTGGAACATTAGTGCAAAGGAAATGAGTGAACTGGGGGAATTGTTGTTGGACCCCCCAAATCCCACCAATTTGTTGTTTTCTGATAAGTAATCTGCAATGTGCAGCGCACACAGAAATCACCTCAAAACACATCTCTGCCTAATGCTGCCTTGTAACATGGAGCATCTGAACCTTCTTTTGAAAATGCTGGTTCTGCATGACGCACTCTTGCACAGATAAAGTATCTTGATCCAGAGGATGACTGTGCAGACCAGGCTTGTGCTGCTATCTTTAGGATCATTTCAGGTTTGGAGATGTGTCCTTTTTGTTGCTATGAAAGCTGCAACTCTTAATCCCCTGATACCACATGCTTACAGTTATCTTTCAGTGTCGTTCTCTGCAAGTGTTGCATGACTGGAGGACTAAAAATAATAATAAAAATAATAAAATCATATTTACTTTCTGCCAAGTACTTCTCTTCATAAGGTGATTGGCTCGAAATACTGGCCCTCTGAGTGGGGCTGTTACAGTGCGGCTGTGGAGATGCGTTCAGGTGTCCAAGTGGTAAGAAAGCCATGCTGTAGGGTGGAAGGAGCAGGAACACTGAGTCTTCCCTGCTTGCAAAGGTGCGTTTGAGAACTAGGCTTTCTAGCGTGGTGAGAATCCCTACAGGAAAAATACAACTGAAAGTGATGAGGTGCAGAGAACAGAGTAAGAACAGTCTTCCTTAAGTGTAGCTCCCATGCTCACACTTGCTACTTCTCAGAAAGGCCTTGTCCTTAGAAAGAATGAAATTTGAAATAAATTGCCAACCTCCAAATATGCACCTTGAAAGGTACTTGTGGAGACCCTATTGCATGTCCATGCTGAAAATGCAAATCTGACACCCACTTGAGTGGGGAGATAACTTCTTGAATAATTTTCAAGCCCTAAGAAATGTAGTAAATCTCTCACTGTCCATTAGAGGATGCTAACCAAACTTCATAAGCTGTCTATGATACTTCTTGTAACATTTTCCAGTTTAAAATAAAATCAGTGTAAAAATATCAGGGTTCTGTTTGCAACTGAAGTTTTTCACCAAGAATGTTGGCTGAATGGGGAGGAGTACAGGGCCTGAACTGATAAAAGTGATAAAGTCTCTGCCTGGTTCGTGCAAGTAGTGCTAGACTGCAAAGTCTTTTGGGGAAGTTCATTTAGAACTAACTTGTGATGTGGGTGTATTAGGTGTGCTCCTAAAATGCATCTTCTGGATTAGTTTTTATTCAAAAGGAATCTAGTTATGTACTTTGGGGCCACTCAGCAACATGCATCAAACATGCATCAAACCATGGTATGTGAGGGTGAATGAGAGATTTGCTTCCAAAGTACACCTTTGATCCCACTTAATATGCTAGTGGAGATGTACCTGAAGGCTTCAGGTTAGAATGCAGAGTCTGATTCGGTGTAAAGTTGCTGACCTTTTGATTAGTTGTGAGCATTTTAAGAACCATTTATTTCAATAATCTGGCGTGACAATGAGTAGTGAAGCGTAGGAAACAATGTACCCTAGGCATTCAAAACTAACCAAGTTGTTGTCCCTCCTTTACCTCAGAAACCTGACTTTGGAGCTCATTTTAAGTTGCCTTTTGACTTTAGTTAGTCCCTTTTGGATAAAACCTGGTGCTTTTAAAGTTGTTCTCAGAGGGCTGAGAATACTTACGGGGGGGGGGAGAGAGCAGTTACTAGCAAAAGCAGATTTCACATAACTATATGCCTTCAGGCTGGAACTTGCTGGATTTGCTTATATTTAAAGCTGATGCACACAACTTTATTGCAAACCTTGCAAAGCTCAGGGCCTGTACTTGCTTTTTTGTTGGATTTTTCTTGTTCTGTTCCAAATACCTCGAGGACTGTAGAGCTCATCCAGTCTCTTAAAATGGTGATTGTTAATATCTCTTCAGAACAGGAGCCGCGTGTATACCTTGTAAGGTAAGTTTACTTTTAAGAAGACCCAACAGAAGCTGTGAAGGTGGCTTTCATTGTCTTATGCAGTGGGTACTTTACCGGCCTGTTGGCAGCTGCAAATGGAGCCCGAGCTGAGGAAGAAAACAGGACTGCAGCTCCTGGTTTCGATGCATAAATTTCCAAGTGGCCCTGCACCCTTCCTCCCTGCGAGGCTTTCCTGGTGCCTGCGCAGAGCTGCCTGCTGCGAGCGGAGGACCCGTTTGCACAGCGCTCTCTAGAAAGCCGCCTCCATGAACTTTGCGATATTACCTTAAATTACCTCTTATTTCTGCCTCCTGGCGCTCAGGGCTCGTTCCGGAGAGCAGCACGGTGCCGTTCCGGCTGTGTTCGCTCCCAGTCCCCGCAGCATTAGCAGGGCGCAGCGGCCCCGGGCCGCCCCGCACCGCGCCTCTGGGTCCCGCAGCCTCTGGGGGCGCCCCCGGCCCCCTCCCCCGAGCTCGGCGCTGCTCCCTCCTCCTTCACCCTCCCACAAAGAGCACGGCGGCGCTCGACCATCCCCTTCTCCTTCCTTCCTTTCCTTCCCCTCCCCGAAAAACCGAGCGATTCCCCTCAGCGCGGAGGCCGGGTGCCTCGGGAGGGGCCGTGCCGAGCCGAGCCGTGCCGCCCGCAGCGCTACCTTAAGGGGCTGCTTGACATCAGCCGAGGGGCCGGGCGGCGGGGGTGGGATTTCCTGTGCTGGAGGTCAGCCGGCCCGGTTCCCCCTCCCCGCCCGCCGCCCGTGCCGGAGGCTGCCCGCGTCCTCCCGGCTCCCTGCTCCCGGCTCGGCTCCGCACAGTGATGTGTAAGCCACAGGATGCCCAGCAGCACCGGCAAGAGGTTTAAACCGACGAAATACATCCCCGTCTCCACAGCGGCCGCCTTGCTAGTGGGTTCGACTACTTTATTTTTTGTTTTCACGTAAGTAACGCCGTGGGGTGAAGGGGTGGTGGTAGGGGGGAGGCTGAGCTCGGCTCCTCCAGGCCCGGCTCGGCCCGGCCCGGCCCGGCTCTGCAGGGCTGCTCCTCGCTGACAGCCGGAGCCACCATTTCGCGCACGGGAGCAGTCAAGCTGCGGCAGGGGGTGCCGGCTGGCTGCTGCCCTGCTGCTGAGAGGGGCCGGGAGGCTGGAAAGGAGGCCGGGGAGGAGGCAGAGAGGCCGGGGAGGAGGCAGGGAGGCTGGCAGGAGGGAGGCAGCCCGGGGCTGCGCACCGCGGCTTTGCCCGGCTCAGCCCTTGGCAGCGGGAGCGATCCTGTCCCAGGCGCTCCGAGCTGCCCGGCTCTGGGCATTTTTTATGTAACTGCCCCTCAGAGCCCGAGGAGCCAACGGGCAGGTTTGGATTTGCCGCAGGGAGGGAAGGGGAAACTTTTTTTTTCCCCCCCCTCCGTTTTCTCTGCTCTCGCTCCCACCTCCCTTAAATGCAAAGCAGAGCTCTGGCGGTCGGCTTGCAGAGCCCCCGTCGCTATATTAATATGTGAGCGGCGTGCTGCTTTGCCTCTCTGGTTCCTCTCCCTTTACATAAACTTGAGTTATGAAGAGCCTTAACCCTTCCTTCGCCGGGATGGCAGCAGCTTCCCTGCAAAGGCATCGCTGCTATTTCGAGGGAGCGATGCTACAAAACTGCTCTGAAGCAAGCTTTGACTAAGTTGCTTTTCAGGGAGGTGACAAGATCACTGTGTGGATATTAAGACCGACTGTTTAGCTTATTTTGAAACTGTGCACCTTGTTTTGCCGTTGCTAATTTTCAACTGAGCTCAATGAAGCCGCAGGAGCAAAAGGCTGTCTAATTGTGGGAGTACGTGTCCATGTCGGTACCCTTCGGAGTTTCGCCGTAGTACGGTTCTCAATGCTTCAAACTGCTCATTACTGCTGTGGCAGTCTTAATGTAGGATTCCAGAATAAAATGCAAATGTTGTGTTGTCTAACAGTTTCTTAAATCAGAACAGCTTTTGGCAGCGAGTTATGCTCTTGGCTTAATGTGACTTGACTTCTGATTGCTTGTTTTTAATGCATTTGATGTGAAGATACGGGTAAATCCTTTCAGGATATTGCACTGTTTCAGCACAAAGAGCTGGTACAAGTATAAACCCATCATTCATCGCTTGGGCATCTAATTATAGCTGGGTCCTCGCAGGCAAACAGAAGGCAGAAGTTGGCTTCTGCGATGAACTTGGCTCACACTGGCATTGTGGTGTTTGGGTTGTTTTTTTTTGCATGGTTTCAGAATCCAAAAAAGGGGTCTCAATGCCAGCGTCTTTCTTTTCCTGCACCTTGAGAAATGGATGCATGCTGCGGTTGTTTTGGAAGCTGTATGTTTGTTTTCATGTGATACTTCGAATGTAGAGCTACAAATTGCCTAGTGATGTAAGACTTTCCTGGTAACACAGTTGTTGTTGAAACATCCTTTTGGCAGCAGGACATTAACTGAGGTGTTTGGTTTAAAATTTGTTGCTGTATGGCAGAAGTAATTAGTTTTAGTCTATTACCAAATGTTAAACTTAATTCTGCTCCCTCTGTTATCAGTGAATAATTACATGCAAAATGAAGTATTTTTAGGATCTCTCCATATTGTAACTTGGCCTGTGCATCTTGAAGTGGTAGTAAATTTTTTGAGGACTGTCCCAGACATACGTTCTCTGCTGCTGCCAAGCCATGTGTGTAATAAAAGTAACACATAATTGAGCAACTGTTGTCAGGCAGTATCTGAAGTCCTGTCCATTCAAAAGTACTCAGATAAAAAACAACAGCAAATCTGTGCAAATTTATCCTGAGCAGTTTTAGTAAAATCTGTCTTTGTTTCAGAATCAAAGCAAGTAGTATGTATGAGATTAGAGTGGCTTTTGTGTGGTGTTTTTTGCTGTTGTTGTTTGTTGTGTTTGTGTTTTTTTTTTTCTAGAGCTTCTCCCTTTTTTCTGTCTTTTTACACAGACAATGTTTTGTGTCCTGAAGATCTTTCTGTCTTGATATGTTATTCATGGCTGAGATAGGCCTGTATTTTCCGGGGTGCTGATCTGCACAACTCCTTTGATGTTAGGTAGGTCAGTGATAAGCAGCAGTTGAAGTTCTGGCCTAACAGTGCTTTAAGCGGTGTTGCTAATACCCTCCATGGCTGCTAGTCATAGCACAAGAACTCTAGCGGGTGACAATTTACTGGAGTTTTTATTAATTTCGTGTTTGTCTTGCTAAGCCCCAAGGCTGCTGTTAAGGATCTTACCTGGCTATAAATACATGAAATTTGTCAATTCACATATTAAATTTTGTGTGTAGATCAGCTCAGTGGGATATCAGGGACTTGAGCAACCTCAGTGCTCTAGAACTGAATAATGGTGGTTAATGTATGTGGAAAATAGACTAATAACTTAAAAAAAACACTGATTAGAAGGAAAAAATCTTTTCTGAGCATTGCAAGTGTTTCTGAGTAACCTGTATTAAAAAACCGAGGCTCTGACCAGACTTTCTCCCTAGACATGTTTGTGGGCTCCAGCCACGTAGTATGAGTGTCCTCTGCTAGATGAAAAGCTCTTTGAACTTGAAGGCCAGGGATAGCTTTTTAGCAACGCAATCTTTATTTTTAGCTTTTGTACAAACAAATTCACCAAGTAGCAGCGTATAAAGAGTGTTTGAAATACACAGTATGCGCTATTATTTCATGATGGTGTTGATCAGTGGTGCTCTTATGCTTTAATTGGGGAAAATTCCACGATAGATGCTTCTTTTTCCTCAGCTAACTATTTAGGATTCACTATACCTCTGTTGTATTCCTTCTGGTTTTACGAGGGGAAACAAAACTATTTAGCTATCACCATTATTGCCTGGAAAGGCAACGAAATATTTCTGTTATATTGCAGACTTAGCTCTCCATGTGTGTTCCTTTAATAATAAATACAAGCGTGTGAGTAGGTGGTCTAATTTGTCCCAGTAGGACAGTAAAAGTGCATTAACTCTAAGCATTGCAAAGGAATGTATAAATAATGTTATATATCATAATTAGGGTAATTTACCCATATGAACAAATCAAATGGCATAATGAAGGAAGAACAATTCTGCTTAACATTACAGGAATCCAGAGTGGTTCAGTTGCAGCAGATGTGAGCTTATTTCTTCCAAACCCTTTTTTGTCTTCATATTTCTTAGAAGGTTTTTCATTAGTGATAACAATTTTACCCATTTCAGTGACGTCTGAACTCTTATGCCTTGGACTGCTGACTGCTATGATGTAAACTTTAGTGTGTTTGTCCAAAGAACCTGAGTCTCGTCAACTTCCTATCTTACTTCAGGTTGTGTGACTGCAGTATTAGAGAACACAACTTAGTCATTCATAAGCATAATACCATAAAACATAACTTCACCCACTGACCTATGATGCTGGATCCAATAGTTCTCTTCACCTACTTAAATTGTGCTACTTACTGTTGTTTGTAGTGCTGGCAACCTCTGAATTTTAGCCTAGCAGCTGCAAAACTTGCATGTATAGATTACACAACAAGCTAAAAGCATAAGGTTTTAAGGGAAAAAAAACAACACCACTGTGGCTAATTTTAGTCATGATAAAGTAAAGCTCTTCATTTTTTTGCTGAACACTGTAGACTAGAAATTTCTGATAATAGCTGTTTTAGGACTGTGTTTTCTGTAGCATCCATCCAGTCAGCTAAGCGTCTTTGAAGTATTGGCAGAAACACATAATTCACAACAAAGATCCAGGTGCCACCACTACTTTGCTATAATGGTAGTAATGCTGCTGTCTATTGTTCTCTTCACTGGCATAGTAAAATGGGTAATTTTCTGGGTGAAGTGAAAGCGCAACTAAGGTCAGAACTCATTCAGCCAATGCTGAAAATGAGATGAACTTTGTTCTTAGAAGTTTTAATGGGGTGTAATCATAGGTGTGTACCACAGACATATGCAACTGGCACTCTAATGCAGTCTGTGACACAGGAATTTAATATCAATAACCCTCAGGAAACAACTGAGAAGTAATAACGGGGTGTACAAGAGCAACTGAGGTTGAACTCAAAGTAAGGATAGAAAGAAAATAGAGAAGTAGTCTTCAGTTGGTAGAAGGAGGATCAGGGGAAAAATGGCAGTTAGACTGTATTCAGTAGCAGGGCTTGTGGATTTACCTTAGTGAGAAAAAAAAAAATCTTGGCTTCATTCCTGAGTGTTTAAAAAAAAAAAATTGGGGTTGTCTCCCCCTCCTTGTATATCCGGTTACTGTATTTCATGAATTAGGAAGACTCGGTATTTCTGCAGTGACTTAATTATACTGGCTAAACCGTATAATAATTCAGAAACATTTAAGATAAATGCATTTCTTAGATCATAACTGACCACCCCCACCCCGGATTATATGCTCCTGCACTGGAATAGCCATAAAATACATATATAATAGCATTTTAAAGTTCACAGCTATTGTAACTGTTCTGGTTGGCAGTGGGAGTATGATTCTACGCGTACCTCAAATTCTTGAACTGTCTGTTAGATCTCATCCTCCAGTGACTCATTTGTGTTCATAGGTCAAAAGAGGGGAAAGCATCTTGTGTTTTTAATCTAGTCAGTCACTTAGTTGGTTCAGTCACTAGCATAATTCAAGTAAATAGAAGATCATCTTTGCTTTAGTGAATTCAATTTGTATCCAAAACTGTTTGTCTTACCTAAAGCCTTTTAAGGACTTCAGTGAACACCAGTTGCAGATATTCAGTTATTCATGTCTACCAGTTCTGTGCTCTAATTTCAGTTAGAACAAATGATTAAATGTGATATTAAGAGTATATTACAGGTGGTATGAGCCTTTGACTTTATAGCAGCCTAGAGGAAATAGTATTGGATACTGATAAATAGGTGCACAAAAATGGAAATAAAGAAAAAAATTTAGCTTGGATTGCTTAATCTTTAGAAGCTGCTAAATGGCATAAATTGTGCCTTGGAATGTGATCTTATGGCTTGGCCGCTACCTAGTAACTTGCTGAAGGTGGCTTGTGGATTTGTGTTGCTCTGGTGGTTGCTGCTTGTGACTTAGAATGTCAGAAGTTCAAGGTTTGCTGTGGTGTGTCTGTGGAAACACTGCTACTCTGCTTATCCGCTTCCCCCTTGTTCTGCCTGGATGATGTCATACCAGATGTGCCCGTAATTTTGAAGCCTTTACAACACAAAGCTCATAGTCCTTGTCTGTTCTGAGCCATTCCAGGGATTCACTTTGTATTGTTGATGCTAATCGTGAAAAAGAACAAATTCACTCTTTTTGGAATTTCTTTCCAAACCATACTTTACTACTTGAAATGTTAGCCTATTTCTGAGTAGTATTATTTTTTTCATGTGCCAAACCGAGAAATTGCTGGAACTGGTAGGGAGCAGCTTCACAAAGTATACATAGACAGTCATGCAGATGACAGTAGAGAGAGGAAAAAGCATGTAGTTTACAAGTTTAATTAGGTGAATTTCAAGACTGATTTCACACTGAAACCAACACTGATTGGGGTAGTGCAATTTTGAGCGAAGAAAAGCCAAATATTTAAAAGAATGCAAAACTCAGGAGAGATTGTAGCCTCCTTAGGTATTTTAGCATTTTCCATCTTAAATGCATCTTTAATGGCAGATTTTCCTTGTCTACACTACTGCAATCCGGAAGAGGTAAGGCTTTCCAGATTGACCTGAGTCTTCTCAGTTGTCATGCCTGTCAGCTTCTGAGAAATGTTTATTCTTCTTATGACAAAGAAATGTCCTTTTAAGCTCTGGCAATTTCATCTTGGTATATATATTTTTTTCTAAATAGTATCTAGATAAACTTGTCATGCAAGATAAAGAGGCAGGGAATCTCAACAGGAAAATCCATTTAGCTGAAGTGTGAAAAGGCTTTTTTTTAATGCTGGAAGAGAGCTCAGTTTTATTGCTTTTAGCTAGTAGAGTCTATCATCTTCACTTCCAAGGGGACCAGCAAAGTTGGCAATACAAGACACTTCTGAAAGCTATTAAAATTCATTCCTTTAGGAAAAAAAAAAAAACAAAAACCACCATGTTTATGATCAGCAAGAATATTCTCTCCTCCTGTAGTTTGGGGGAGGGAGGAGAGTCATCCTCATTGATGGTAGTAAATAGCTAGACATCTTCAGCTGTGGAGTGTGCAGCTATTTGCATGCAGCCATCACAGTGGCATTTGAATGCTAACTGTAGATCTCGTTTTGAAGTCAAAATAGCTAATGCAGTGAAAGTTATTCCTGTGCATGGGCTATCCACAGCTGTAGTCAGCGTGTGGTTTATGCCAGTAGCAGCCTCCTTTCCATTTTTCCTAATGAGCAGAGATTAAGGATGTGGGTGTATGGAAATAGGAATGAGAGACTGCCTCAATTAGATCAGGGTGGGCCTTTCAGCCTTTGCACGTAAATATACAAACCATTTTTCTATTTTTCTTTAAGGTCCTTTTCAAGATACTCTTTTAAATGCTGTCTGTGTTTGTCTAAGTATGCCACGTGTGTCCTTCTATAAATAGAAGCAATCTCTACAAAATTGTGCAAATGGTACGGGAGCTCGTTTGGTTTGTTAGCAATGTAAACTGAGGGATGCTATTCTTCAGAACATAAAAATACCATAAATTGAGAGAGAGACGCATTTGGTGACCTTGGACTTCTGATTTTTAAGGTCCATTACCTGAGACAATTGCTATTTATACACTTAAATTTTTGCATAGACAACTTATTCTGTTACTAGGTGCTTCGTAGCCTAAATCAACTGTAGGACCCTATGGCCTTGGGATCGATGTACTTGTTTTTAAGGGACATGTGAACAATGACCAGAACAGGCTTTCTGTTCTCATTTTACCTAAGTGTATAGCTACAAGGCAACTCTTCAAGGCCTACAAAGGGAAGCCACAAGTTTTGTTTAGCTTGCACGGGAAGATTTTTGGAATACAGTAATAGTGGTATAAGCTGGTTGAGAGCATGAAATAGATGCCTACTGGAGTAGGGAGAAGAATCTTAAAAGCCGAATCGGTGTTACTCTTGTGTAACCAATACAAAAGGGGAACATTGATTTACTGTCCTTTGATTTGAGCCAGTAGATACAAGACGTCTTTCTGACTAACCCAAGGGTAATGTTCAATTTGGCTGCGCTGCTAAAGAACTACTATTAGTTGATCAAATGTCAAAGGGAGCTGCTAATGAAGTTGAAAGGAAGAGGCACAGGGGCTGAAATAGTAATGCTGCAGTTTTCAGTGGAAATTCTGTATTTTATTTTTTATTTTTGCAAAGAATGCCATCGGTTGGAAAACTGTAGTCAGCGTGGATCTGTTTTGCTTTAGGAGAAGCAGTTTTGGGGATCCTTGTTTGGTGATTCCAGTAATTTGTTCAAATGAGTACACCACAACATTGTGTGTACTACATAAATCATCAGCCAGTAATCTGTATCCAGAAAGAAAATGTATTTAGTCCCTTATTGTTCTTTTGCAATTACTAATACAGTTTAGCTTTACTTCCTTCAAAGCTGTCCAAAGTGCCTAAAATTCTAAGCCCTGTACCCGTTATGCAGACATTAGCGGGTACTTCACTCTGTTTTTCTCAGGACGGATATTATGGAATAAACTGTACAGTAACCCATACTTAGATATCACAGTGGTTACCATGGTTCTCTGTTTGTGAAAGCGTAAGTGCAGGATTTGTAGACATCAAACGTGAAATCATTATGAAATATCTTTACTGCTGTGTTTTGAGATCTTCCAGTAACAAGAGACAGTGGAGTCAGGTGCAGAAAAAAAGCTCTTGAATTTTAGATCTAAATCTAAACACCAAAGCAGCTGTTTCCAGTGTACACGTACACCACTTTATTATGTTCCTTATTACTGATGAAGTCACGTAATTTAGGAAATGCTGCCCTTTGGGCAAGTGTGTCACAAGTTTTATCAAGCAAGGTGGCCTTAAGATGGGAATGAGAAATTCAGATTTTTATCAAGCCACATATGAGGTGGTGTCATTATTTTTTGAAGGGAGGAGTTCATGGAAACTGACTAGTCAGAAAGTACCTTGAAAATAAGGTATGTATGTGCCACTCTGAAATGACTGCTCTCCAGGAAACATCTGCATGCGCTCTGACTAAATTAATAGCAGAATATTCTTAAATGAACAAATTAGTTTTTAAGTTGCAGCCTAACAAAGCAAACTTGAAACTGCTTAAATATATAAGGGCTTTCATAAATAGTCAGACAAAGCCTTACTCTCCCAGGATTCTTAAAACTAAATTGGCATTTGCATTAGCTCTCTTTCATGTCTTCAGGGAAATAATCCAATGTAATATCTATATCAACACAACTTAAGTACGGTGCTGGGAATAAGGAAAGCTTTGACATATTTATAAACAAGTATCATTTTAATTTAAATTCAGATCAATCACAAAAATGCTTTGAAATGGAAGGGTTCAGCTTAAAACTTCTGAAGATACTCTGATCCCAGTTGGCTGGAAGAGGCAGGTATTTTCTTCACTCCTTGTTTTGCTCTCTTCCTCTCCTCCTTCTTAGTCAGTTCCGTTTTCAAAAGTTATTTGGGATTATTTTAATTGTGTTTAACCTCATGATTTTTTTTTCTCATGAGTGAGATCTCATTTTGCATGTTTAGCTTTCTCTGAGGATTGATGTTTGTCCTAGCAATAACTCTCCAGATGTGTTATGATCTAATAACGCTGAGCACCAGTGGTTAACCCTCGTCTGCTGTCAGCAGCATGCTGAACCACCTGCTGTGTTTTACCAAACCTCATAACTCAGCATTTGATTATGTAGTTTCTTGGCTCCAAGTGTGTGGAGCTGTTAGGCATGTAGGTCGGTGCACTCTCCTTTCCCAGGGTCTGTATCCAGCATTGGGCTCAGGAACCGCTGCCCGGAGACTTCCCTCTGGAGTCACACAGTCATCTTGGTGTCTCTTCAACTTCCCAAGGCTCAACGGTGGAGTAGGGACTGCCTGTATGGTTGTCTTCAGATGGTCAAACCTGTAGCTCTAGGTTCTTATATACATATATATATATATTTTTTTTTTTTTTCCTCATTTCTCTCTTTGTACAGTGCATGTCTCTCAGACCTATCTTCCCTCTCTGGAGACCTTGCTGCAATCCTAATCTTACCACCTGGCTACGTGGAAGCAAATGACTTTTCTAAGGGGTCACTCCTTGAAATATATTGAGGTTTGTGGTTTGAGTTGGCAGTCTAAGTTGAAGAAAGTGAAAGATTGTATAGCGATGCAGCTCTAAAGACAGATTTCATACAATATGCATTTTCAAATAACCTTCTGCAAAGCATCAGCCTCTGTCTACACCTTCTAATTAAATCAGTGCACAGGTAGGCTGGCTTTGTATATATCTCATTTTGTGTAAAATGGTTAACAAGTCCTTGTGACAAAAGCAATAGAAGCTTGAACAGGCATTGCTAATATTTTTTTCAAATTACCATGTCTTGATAATTTTGTAAGAAGGGATATATAAAATGGTTGCTTTCTGATACGTAGTGTGAGCCGAACAGGAGGAGATAGCCGAGCTGCAGAATCTGATGAGGTAACTTCTATTTCGTGTATGGAAGTTGTAGCATCTACAGCAGCAAAGCGGTTTAATATTTGCAACAGAAATTCCAAAGTGCAAAGGCAATGCAAGATTAAAATAACAGTACTTGCTGGGTGTGGCCATTAAACCAATATGATTTTTTTGCAATTGCAGAACAAAACTTATGATCTTTGTCCAGATGTAGGACTGTATCAGAAAATTAACTGCAAGGATTACTTCAGCTCTTCTCAGCAGAGATTTGCTGAGAACATTGCCTCATTTTACATGACAAATCCATTCTGAAAGCTAAATTTCGAAGTGAATGCCTACCTACACAAGAAATGCTCTCAAGAAGCTCAGGGAGAATGGAGGTGGACAGGAAGACACCATTTCATTTGTAATAGTGAAAGGGTTGGTTCCTTGAAATGGGATGGTTCCAAGTCATGTTGTGTTTTTCAGTAAATGAAATTTGACAGATCGCTTGCAATGATAATGAGGTACAAGGTCTTGCACGTGTTAGTGAATTTCACCTTGCTGCTGCTGATAAGCAGCATTTCCAACAGGTTGGGAAACTTTGCTTCCCTAATGCTTGAGCTCAAGAAGGCTAGACAAAACAGCACTGTAGTCCTTTATTTCACATCTGGGCCCTTTCTGATAGTGAGTTTTGAGTGTGGTCAGATGCCTAGATGCCTAGAGTGAAGTCAGATGGCTTCTTGATTTATATAGGACTGTGGGACGTGGCCACTTGGGATTTACCTGTGTGGAGCTTGTTATCCTGGGCAGCGGCTTGGCAGCACCAGTAACCTAACAGCAGTGGGCAGCAGCTGGTGGGTTCAGCTAGGTGCGTACCTGTGATAGGTTTTTCTGACTGCATTGATTCTCCAGCCATCAGACCAGGTCAGCAGCTACTAGTCATGACTGTGAAATGCTTTGCTGTCACAGGTCAGTTTCCAGTGGACAGGTGTCTAAACCAGCACTCTTCCTGATGCTTTTTAATTTTTGGTAATGTCAGAGCTACTGTGAATGCGTTGCTAAACAAGAGATGCTATTGTGCAGGCAGAGGACAAGGTGATAAAAGATACAGACCTGGGAAAATGTTCAGGCTTGTATATGGATGTATATGTATTTAAATAAGTGATCTTGTGGTTAGGACTACTCTTGGAACCACCTGGTTCCTGGGCTCAGGTCTTAATCCTGCAAACAGCTGTCTGTACTCTCTCTAGCAAATCACTTAATCCTTCATCTGCATTAAGTGTAAGATTTTATCTGGCTGTACTGGTAGTTAGCTGGGGCAAAACTGTGTCCCACTCCCTGTGTTGAAGTCTTAGTCTCTCCTGGTTTCCAGCAACATAACTTGTGAGTTAGGTTGGCAGTGCTATCAGAGAAACTGAGGCCGAGAAGCACTGTACAATTGGAGCATTGGTGCTTAGGAAGTTTTGCACATATGTGCCAACTCCAGACTAACATCCTTTGAGCCCAGGACTCAATGGAGATCTTTATTTCAGAAAAGGCTTCTGAAGAGAAGGTTTATTCTCCATCTAATGTCATTTTGGGCCATCCTAAAATGCAAGTGAATGTCATGCAGCAAGACTGTTTTCTGTAACACTGAAATCTGCATGAACATATGAATATGGAGATACATGGACTAAAGCTTCATTGGCTGTCTTTAAAAGTTTAATGGTTACATTGTAGTATTTAAACTTTCATTTGTATGTGATTCCACAAAGGCTAATTACTTTTGCCAAGTAATATTTCTTCCACTATATTACAAAGGCTAGTGGGATAGAGCTAAACATGATATCTGTGGTTGAAGAACTGAAAAATTAATTATTTCTTTTCTAGCTGCTGTGTTTGATTTATAATTCATATCTGATAAAATGAGAAATACACTTCTGTGCTAGCTATCGTCTCTCCATTTACTATCTAGGTGTTGTTTCATTGTGTTGCTCTTTGCTCGTTTGTTTGTTTGTTAAATTCTTCCTTCAGTGGATGTTAGGGGTTTGTGAATTTTGGGCCATAGAGTGCTGCTGAACGAGGAGGTTGCCTGATCCATGTTTTCGTTGCCTGTCATTTCCTTTAGACTCATTATCCTTTGTAGTATCTGGCCCCAAGGCTTGTGTTTACTCCAAACTGTGTAGCTGCTGTAGCACACTGCTGCCACGACCCTTGACTTTTATTATTATTACAAGAGTAGAAAAAAAGGATTCAGGGTTACAAGATGTAATTCAAAATCTCATCCCATCTGTTGTGCTGGAGTGGTTTATATGGGTTCGTGCAACAACTTTCCCGTATTGAAACTGTACGTGCTATCAGTGGGTTACTGTCTTTACCGTGACCTTTGGAATTCTCTCCAAAGGGGCTGACCAATGCTTCTATCTTTTTCCCCACTAAGTTCTCTGTTCTTAGTCTATGAATTTATTTGATCCAGAAAAGTACGCAGAATTTGGTCTGGTCAATAGGGAAAGAGGTGTCTAGCAATTTGCCAAATAATTGTCCTCCTCTGAACGCAAGAGAGACCTGTTTAGTGCTGTGATGCACTGGATCTTGCTTTTTTTGATTAATATGCTTTATGCTTTTGTTTGCTTCTTCCAGAGTATAGTGTTATTTATTTTTGTTGCTTCAACTGCTTTGGAAATGAGGAAAAGATATTTTGAGTGTAATACCTGCTTTGTCTAAAACAAAAAGTGTTGCCAGTTTACTTCTTGGTTCCCGCAAAATACTTTTCTATTGGGCTGCTTCTGCCACGTGTATAATATGTCTCCAAAACAGCATACTGTGTATGGATGGGTGGATTCCTGCATGTCTGACGAGGGATGGATTCTCTTGGGCATGCAAGTCCTGCCAACACTTCAGTTAGAAAACTTAAGGTTTTAATGTACATTCTGTCTTTTAGTCCCGGTTTGGCCTCTTCTTTTGGAAGACGTTTCTCTGGAACAAGTTATAATGTACCAGGCTTTTTACAATAAAAAAAAAAAGCATTTATAGTTATATGGAGATGGTTAATTAGAGAGTCTGCATCTAACTCATATTTCTCTCTTTAGATTCCTTCCCATTGTTTCTTACCATGCCTGTTTAAAAACTTGATGAAGCTGTGTAAGAACTACACAGATGGGATGAAGCTGCCAATTGATAAGGAATGTTCTGATTTCACATGGCAGTAACATTAAGGGGATGTTTTTTCTGTGAGAATATAAAAACACTTGACTGTCACTTCCCTGATTTTACCTGTGGAGGGAAGGTACATCAAGGGTGGCCCAGAGTAATTCTGCTGACTTTTAGTCTGTGCTGTAGTAACCTTATCTGGGTCCATGTTCAGAAAGCAGAAACCTGTCAAAAGTCAGTAGATATGCACTGAATTTCCAAATGATTCTTAATATTCTGCACATGGATTATCTTTCTTGTTGTGCTTATTTAACTATATAATGGAAATAGCTTCTTAAATATCAGTAAATGAACACAGGACTAAGGACTGCTACTGTATTTGGCACATTTACATCATGGTCCTATATATGAAATCTAAAATTCTTTATTTCAAAATAAAGAAAATAGCAAGAAAAAAATTAGGAATCCCTAAGGGCAAAATACTGCATGTCGAGTTCTCTTCCGTCGTGGCCTACTTTATTTGCTAAATATAAAAACCATTAAAACTATTTGTGTACCACAGCTATGGCTAGTCTAGAGTTCCTTGTCATCCTTCTGCAATTATCCAAAAAGCTTGCTTACATGTGGATACTACAGGGTTTTAGGTGCATTACATTGTAAATGAGTATCTGGAAATAAACTGCCAATCTCCATTTCTGGATGAGCTTTAAAGACAGATTCAGGCACAATAAAACAGACTTGTTTAGTGACAGTTCTGCGTCACTCCACATGCCATGTATGATCACCCTATCAAGAAGTGCATCCTGCTGTGATGACAGTTTGCTGGAAACTCTCCACAGATTCATTGGAAATTGGCTGAGCCCCAGCTCTACAAATTAGTGGTCAGAAGAGACTGTTCGTAGGGTACAAGTCTGTCCAATTTGTAGTGTTGACTTGATTCTTTTTTTAATTAACACTTTAAAAAGTGTGTCAGCGGAGTGCCAAACAAGACAAGAAATGATCAGCTAAAACATTTTATTGTAGCAGATGATGCTGTTCCATATTATCACAGGAACATGGCACTTAAATACAGCAATATTTTTTGTCACTTTTGTTCATTTTATGGTCAACAACACTTTAAAATACTGTAAATAGTCTTCAAAACAAATTCCAAATTTTGCTTTTTGTTTTTTTTTTCTTCTAAACTCAATATCCATTTTTCCTGAATTCTTTTAAAATCTAGTATCTTAATGAATTTAAAGCCAACAAGTGGAATTGTTTGCTACCCCCCTCCCCCACTATTAACTGCTTTTATCTCTAAGACTGCTTTCTGTGCAGCATCTCAAACTTAAGCAGGTGATTGGCAACAACTATGTAAGGAAATACAGTAGTCTGTAGTCCTTTGTAGATCCTGTGAGTACAGTCAGGATTAATGAAATCTGACTGGCTAACTTTTGGTGAAATCATCTTTACCCTCTTTGTTTTTAAGCATCAGGCTTTTTAACTGCTGCTTCCTCAGTGCTTTGTGTGAAACCTATTACTACTCCATCCAGACCTCAAATATTGCACGGCAAGGGAAGTGAATGTCAAGATGAAAGCTTTGAAACATCAGAGCTGGCGATGACAGCAGTTTTAACTGTGCCTTTGCTTACACTGAACATGGTAATGTTTCCTATAGAGTTACCTCAGATTATGGCCTCAGATTTTGGATATGTTCTTTGCAGGTAGATTGTGCCAGGTGCTGGGGCTGTCAGTATAAGGCAAGCTTTCAGTGTCAGGACCTGGTACTGCATAGCGCAGGTTGAGCAGATTCCCATCCAAGCCATGCTCTCACTCCCCCTCCTCAACTGAAGAAGGGCAGAAAATAAAATGAAAAGCTTGTGGGCTGAGCTAAAGACAGGGTGATCAATTACCAACACAGGCAAAGCAGATTTGACTTCAGGAAAATTAATTTATTTCCAATTAAAATAGATTTGGATGGTGAGAAGCAAAGACAAAAACTAAAACACCTTTCCCCTTAATCACCTCTTTTTTTTCACGCTCAATTCCTTTGTTCCCAACCCTTCTTACCTCCTCCTGCCCACTTGAGTGGCACAAGTGGAAGGGGAATAGGGGGTTGCAGTCAAACCATAACAGTTCCTCTCTGCCTCTTCTTCCTCCTCACGCCTTCCCCGGCTCCTCGAGGGGCTCTCCCCGTGCTGCAGTTCCTGTCAGGAAAACTGGCTCCTGTGCGAGCTTCTCTCCACAGCTCGCAGTTTCTTCAGGAAGTACCCACTTGCCTTTGCATGGGGTCTTCCACGGGCTGCAGTGTGGATATCTGCTGCAGCAGGCTGTGAGGAAATACCTGCTCCACCATGGTCCTTTCCATGGCTGCAGGGGAATCTCTGCTCCGGTGCCTGCAGCACTTCCTTCCCCCTCCTTCTCTCACCTTAGTGCTCACAGGGCTGTTTCTCACCCTTTTTACCTCACGTCTTACTGCTCTGCGCTGTTCTGCCCTTTTTTTCAACGTGTTTTCCCTGGGTCACCACTACTGTGGCTGAGGGGCTCGGCTGTGCCCTGCGGTGGGGCGGCTGGAACCGGCTGGTTCTGGTGCAGGGCCACCCCGGCCTCACCTCACTGAGGCGCCTGCAGCCCCTCACTGCCAGTGCCTCTCCGCCTAAGCCCAGGCCCCCACGGAATACTTTCTACGTAAATGTTCTATCATACAGAATATGGTTAAGACCTTCATGGAGAAGAGCATTAGGTATGTGAAGTTAATAGTAGGTAATACAGTTCTATGTTCATATGGATCTTTAGATGCAGGAGGAGAGACCGTGACGGAGCAGTGGTAATGACAAGAACAAAAAAAGCCCTTTTGACCTTCATCACCCCCAGCTGTACCAGCAAGGTCAGTCATACAAGTTGGGAAGAAAACAGATTTTGTTAATTCTTTCTGCAAATTAACTTCCTTTTTTTTTTTTTAGTAGCTCTTAACCAAACGCTCTCTTCAGGGTAATTGTTTAATGTGAGTGTGTGGTGATGGCTCACAGATTTATGAAATTCCTCAGAATTTCCACTGTGATTCTATGAGTCATGTAAATGTGACTTCTTCAGATGTGACTCAAGGATCTTCCATTTTTATGGATTCCTGAGTAGCTGCTCTGTCATGGTCTGGGGGTTGTCGGGGTCCAAGCTGGGTGTTTTGTTCAAGCACAAGTTACAACTGTGTGTCTGTTCTCGTGCATCTGAAAGCTGTGGTGAAGACAAGCTCACTGGTGGTATGGCTGCTGCTGCACCAGCTGTAAGCAGCCCTTCCATGAGGGCTGGCTGCAGGCATTACTTTTTAACCTCAAATCTCAACTGCATTTATTCTGACTTACTGTTTAAAAGCCCCATCATTCTTGCCAACTTCATGGAAGACTTGCTCTTTTCTTTTTAATTGCCTGTTGAATGCTGGGTATTGGTACAAGGCTGAGGTCCTCTGAACAAACTTTCCAGAGAATCTCTCTCGCCTCTCTGGGATTAAGGGCAGTGTTTACAATAGAGGGCTGCATACAGTATATTCCATGAGGGACAAAATGTGAGACAAGTAACTCATTTTCTGTGGGTGCATTTGGGTAGCGTTGGTAGCCCTAACCTACTGCTGGAGTGGAGAGTATAGAGGAATGGACAAGGAGGAGGAGTGATTTTTTTTAATGTCAGTAAAAGTGACTAGCTCAAAAGCTCTATGAAAAATTGAGTTTCCAGAGCAGAAATACTAAAGCTTCAGCCTAGTTCATAGTTTTATTTTTTTTTTCCTACCCTGAAGCACTCCATCATAATTGCCTTTGCTCATACTACACCTGTCAAGAGATGACACTGTTATGTGCTAAACTCTTTAGGTGTGACAGCAATGCGTTTCGCCCTGCCAGAATGGAGGTGGCATGTGTCCGTTTTCTAGTACTTGGCCTGGTCTGCCAGCTTTTTTCCTTCTACTGTAGAGATAATGCCAAACCATAGTGTTTTAACCGTTTCCCCTTTGGCTAATGTTTCTGGTGACATGATTATAAATGATTTCTGTGTTCCTGGTACACATATGTAAGCATGTTGTTTTTGCCTTTTTTTTTTTTTTTTTTGCTGGATACCAAGAGATCTGGTGGGACTGTTCAGAGCCATTTGTTCTGAGTGCCCTGGGCAGTGGTAGGTATCAGTAGGCAAACTTGGCTATAAAACCTACAGTCTACATGTAGGCACGGACTGAATTCTTGTTGTAAAACAGCTTATCCTTGCTTCTGGCGAGCTCACTGTGATAGCAAGAAACACCAAGCATTAGACAGAAAGGAGTTTCGAGGTTTGTTCTGAACATCTCTTTAATGGTAATTATTCAGCTGTTTTTCAGTGGAGAAGGTATGCAGAGGTAAGTATATAGTTCTATTATTCCCAAGCCCCTTAAGGTTTACCTTCACTCACTGGTACGTTTTTAAACATGGCTAGTGCACGTAGCCAGATCCACCCTGTGTACATGAATTCCTCCTGAAAGTACCTACTTCTTCACAAATACTGTATAATTCGGGAAACTAGGGAAAGTCTGCTATGGCATTCTGGATTTTTGCTGAATGCCTTTTTTTTTTGTTGTTGTTTTGTTTTTTAGCTTGTTTTCTAAAGAAATGAGGCTTTATGTTGTTAGTTCTGTACATTTCTTCCATTTTGAACTTGTAAATCCATTACCCATTTCTATCAAGTTCAGTAAAGGCACTGAAATCTTTAAGGTGATAAAAGAAATTTGGTGCCTGAGCACAGGAAATAAACCATTAATTATTGCCCTATTGAGGGAGTGGCTTTCATGTGAAATCAGCAGCTGCATCTGGACAGATCTCCAAGTTTGGCATCCTGGTCAGAAAACTGTTCAGCTGGGTGTTTTTTCCTTTGTTTGCCTGCTAGGGGGACATGAAGGGAAACTGGAAGGTGATTTTCTTCAGGGGTAATATTGCGAAGGAGGATGCAGAGGTTTCAGTGTATATATACATACAGAGGCAATACAGAAAGGAAGAAGTCATAAAAAGCATGAGCAGTGATTGCAGTGGGGGTTGGGGCAGTGTTACACAAGGACGCAGGATGCCTATCCAGGAGAGACATTTGTTCATCTGCTCCTGAAATATGTTGTTTCATCTTAATATAGATAAGTCCACAGATCGCCTGCTTGTATAATTAGAAGAAACACATTGGCTGCAAACCCAGTTGAGTGTCCTTCCTGGGTCCCTTTAAAAATACAGGAGAACTGTTTTTAATGCTTCTGTTTATTTTGGTACAGTATCCAGACTGCTGGAAATATGTTTATAGCACAGTCTAATGAGCTGAGGCTCCTCTCTAAGATTCCACTGCCTCATAGCTGGATAGAAAAAGCTGATGCTGTCTAAATATGTATTTATGTCAGACACTGGCTTGTGCTAACAGTTAATGCCATGAGGAGCTGCTTATTTAATACCACCTAAGCTAAGAGCTTGAGCAGCAATTGTTCCTAAGCATATGATACAGAATGATCCTAGTTACTGCAGTATTCATTTACTTCTGCAGCACTCAGATGTATCAACACCCAGTCTGTGTTGTGACCATCACTAGTTATATTAAGTCATCTGTAGTTAAGCTTGATGACTTCATGAGAACCATTTTACTTTTGCAGTCTACCTGTGAATTACTAATTCCAGGTCAACTTTGAAATCTGGTTAACGTTTTAGATGCAAGAAACCCAGGTATATGAAAATAGTGTTACTTCCATTGGACTGGAATTACAGCTCTGCCTGGAGCAAATTTAAGTGAGGTGAGAGTGAGCTGCTCATCAGCATCCTGACAGGTTTTCTTGCCACTTTAAATGCGGTGGTTTTAATCTCTTATTCTTCCCACTTCTTCTCCAAGAGGAAGTGCATTTTGCCTGGTGCATGATTACTTACTTCAGTGGAAGACAGTCTTGGAAATGTCATTTTTTTGATAGAAATGTTTTCTATGTCAGGGAGAATAATATTCAAGCCTAAAATAAAATAGAAGTTTGTTTTGAAACACAAAAACTATGCCGAGCAGATTATAGTGCAACATTGGAGTTGTTTGGTTCAAAGTTGCTGCTTGAATCACAGTTGGTTCCCAAATGGTTTAAAAAGCCAGTCTGTGGCATTTGCTCTCCCTGCCCTTTTGAACATCCCCTTGCTCCAGTTATTCTTGTGTTGCAGGGGGTCAGAGATCACTCTCCTTCTCTCCAGGCTTCAGACCATTGGACTTGTCAGCTCTTTCTTCCTGAAATTGGATTATAATGAAAAGTTGGCATTCTCTTCCCTTACACTCCCAAATCTGAAAAACCACTGCAGAAACCTTATTGTAATTAGTAGTTTGCTGTTGGTGCAGCTTGTGTAGGCAGAGCATGGAGAAGTTTGCTTCAGTGCACATTGGAAGGACTGAATGGCAGTGTTTTACAGTGTGGCTCTAAAAATCTCGTGTTCACTTTTAAATCCCATGCAGACAAAAAGCTAATATTAGTAATGAACTCTTAAAGCTCACTGGAGAAGAGAATTGATTTGGGGTATAGAATAACTTTTCCATCAGTGTTTTGGCCAGATCTGCTTAATGTGTGTAGTAGCTAAATCCTTCTCAATTTAAACAGAATATAGGCATTTTAAATGATTTACAGGTTTTTGAAAACACTATTATCAGTACCATGACAGTGTTCTGAGGAAGTACTTCTTTTGAATTACAACTGGAACTAATATCTGCTGGAGTAGTAGCTCTTTGAATAGATAGGAAAGTGGCTGCCAGGAATATATTGAATATCTGAAGCCCAAATTGGATATATTTAGTATAGTTGGCTCATTGAAAAACTTGTTAACAAAGCATGAAAATCCTGCTGGAGCAAATTCATCTTTTGCTTTCGAAGAATGTTTCAGTTCTTTGTTAACAAGTTGAAGATTAAGTGGTTTTATTCTGGGGGGATGTGTCCTTGCTTGCGCGTGCACTGAATGCCTTTAATAGAACCATCGTGTGGTTGGGGCTATTCTTCACGTAAGTTGTTTTTGCTGGCCTGTAGTGGAAACCTGCACAGAAGGGAGGTGGAGCAAGAGAAGGTGGATTTGAATGCTCTGGTCACTGTTCTTGGTCTTTATTTTGCGTTGGCAATTTGAGAAAGGGGCTCAGGGGCTGGCAGGGGGATTTGGCCTTCCAGGAATGATGCCAGAGAGACCTTTCTTTGAAGTCCTTCGTCAGCAAGAGAGAGAGCCTATCCTGTTGCATTCTGTTTTGTTTCTGGGGGGAATATGATCCGGAGTGACTAGAGACAGGTGGAGTGTGTCAGAGGTCCAAAAGAAGATAGTAATCAATATTCAGTTCCCAATGCTTAAACGTTTTATGAATGTGCCAAACTATATAAAAAGCTTATCTCACACTAGCTATTTTAAAGTACATTAGAAAAATTACGTGACTGTCTTGCATCTGTTGCTGACTTCAGTTCTTTTTCTGTATAAACAATTTTAGTGATTTAAGGTAGTGCAAAGGAATAATTGAAATGTAGTGGAATTTATGTGTTTTTCTGTCATCCTTGAAAGAATTCCGAAGTCTTGAATAAACAAATAAAGCAAAGACCAGAATTGGCCATGGCATTTAACCCACAGAAGAGATCTAGTTTCAACATGTTGCTTCTCATACCTGTACCGTTGCTGGGCAGCAAATGTGTAGAGAACAATTTAATTTTTTTTGAATATTTGGCCCATTTCCTTAGATATATAGTACAACAAAGAACATTTGTCAAGTGATAAACTGTACTACAGTGATTACCAGTCTGATTCCTCTGGATGCATGAGCCACTAATCTTCTTAAGTGGGTGCTAGTACAGATGGAGACCAGGACTGGGGGCTGCTGTGTTGAAACTTGCAGCCACTTCAATCACCAGTGTACGCTGCATGACTTTTATACCCTTGTTACAAAATTTGAAAATGCACACCCTCACAAAGTTACTTTCTTAGCGAAAAATGTGATTTGCTTGGCTGGATGTTTGTCTGTTCTTGTATCTGCTTTGTGGTGAGAGGGAGTAAGTACTTGGCCTTGATAAGCTCTTGCGCCGAGAATTACTTTGGAGGGGGAAAAAAAAAAAACACAAACAAACTCTGAAAGTATTATGGCCCACAGTTATATCAGCAGGGCCTTGCTTGGAAAACAATTGGGACTGCAAATTAAATAATCGTTGTCCATGGATGGAAAACATGTGGCTTTTCTTCTCCCATGTATACTGCCTTACTTGCTCAGTGCTTTTGTGGTATACTGAAGTCTTAAGAGCCAGGATGCTTGGGGCTTAATCAATGAAAATGGTTTGAACTGATTGCTGTGTAAAGAAAAGAACCCGGTGGTTTAATTACGCAGATGCCATGTATACACAGAAGAGTGACTATTGATCTGCATGTTTTTAATTAAAATAAAGAACTGGCAATTTTCATAAAACATTTTCTCCTTACTCACCAGTTTGGGTAGGACTTCAATTGCCGTTGTGCCCTACGAAGCAGCTTCATTGGCAGGCACTAAAACTGCAGTGCATGGGACTGGCACACAGGCATGGGGTCAGAATACAGGGGTCCAGCTGGGGCTCAGAAAAGAACAGTGGCATGAAGTGACACTCGAATTTTCTGCTGTTCATTCTTCCATTTGAGGATCAAGCTTGTCTGCAAATCAGATGATTAAAGCTATGGGAAGCCACTGTTAGTTCTATGTTCTACTTTTGAAATACTTTCACTGGGGGAAAGCTTCCATGTTGACATTTGTAACTCATGAGAAGCCTGCGAGCCAGGAGCTCCAAGGTATGATTTGAAGTCTTTTTTTTTTTTTTAGCTTCTCTATTTACTTTGTTCAGTCAAAGCAGTGCAGATCAACCGTCCAAACTGGAGCTTTCTATGTTGACACTGAGATGTACATTAGAGGTAGAAAGCTGCCCAGCTTTCGACTGTTGGAATAAGTCGCAAAGTAGTCCTGTTAAAAGCAAGTACTTCCAGAGGCTTCTTGAGCTCCATCAGTCAGTCTTTCCTGTCTCTTAAACTTTCTTTCTTTGCTTCTGTGTGAAAAGCTTCCAAAAGTAGGGAAATTGAACACACAAAATACAGATTATTCTAATCTTTCCCAGCCAACTTTGGATATTACATCAACGGGAGGAAAAACACAGCCAAGCAAGACTTCAAGCAGTGAAATAGATACCAACTTGAGCGTGTTGAAGATGGAAGCAAGGACTGAAATTACTCAAAACCGCAATGGTTGTAGGACATTATTTAATGATTAGCAGAACCTGGCTTACCTAGTGCAGCCTCTGGGAAAGGTAGCATATGTTTTACCCTGTTGTGGCCCTTTGTTGCTTTCTTGTGCCAGCACTAGCCTTCCTGTGGCAAGGTGGTGTTGGTTTTCATCTAGATGTGTTTCCCTGGTCCAGTGTGCTAGGTAGCCAGTGGCAAAGAGGGCTGGACTGCTCCCTCTGCAGTTACCGCTGGTGCTGGCATCAAGTTTTTGTGTAGCTATGCCCTGAGCCTCCCTTGTGCACTAAGTCACTATTTTGTGGTTTAAATTACAGGTTGCAGTGACAATCTACCTTAATCATAATTATCCACAACATTTCCATTATAAGACCTTAGTTTTTAATTCTGTGAAACTAGCCATTTGGGTCAAGAAATCTGCTTCATGCTGAGGCATTTTGTGTGCTTAGGCAAAAGCAGGATGACATTAAGGAAAAATATTTTGCCTATGGGAAACTTCAAGTTCAGAGAGAGTAAACCAGGGACTCAAAATGGGACAGCAGGTTGGCTTTTGTGCTAGGCCTTTTTTGTCTTTTTCCTAAACCTGTCCAAGTTCTTACATCTCTGCAGAGAGCAGCAGGTCTGTGTTCAGTGGCTCTTCTCAGAGCTTCTGTCGTGGGCAATTAGGGAGCATGGCAGGGGGAAAACAAAGAGCCAGAAAAGAGCTGGGAAAGCTGTTTTCAGTTCAACTTGTAGTGAGTGCACTCCTGTTTTTTTGGAGAGTGATGTACTATGTATGTGGGACTTTCAGCTCTGAGCACTGTCAGCTTCACATTGTTTGCGTGGCGGCTTCCACTGACTACAAAACGCCAAGGTGTCTGAAAAGTCCGGTTCTAGGGGGCACCCGACCTTTTGGGTTCCCATCTGCAAAATCAGACTAAGATGGAGGGATTATAACAACTCCTAAGGGTGTCATAATGATAAACGCTAATGTTAGTGAAGCATTCGTATGAAGTTAATTATAACAGCACATCCCAGAAGGAGAACAATTCTATATTGAGTACAGAATGTGCATAGCATGCAACAAATATGGCCTGAGGCCATGCGTTGTCTGGGTACAATGAAAAGAAATACTTAACAGCTACCTGCTCAGCAAGCATCATCAGTGCTTAAAGTAGCAGCAACCCTACAGGGGATACAGAAAATAAAGAGATTAAATTTGGCCTTCCTGTTATGTGCAAGTAACTTCAAAGAATTATGGATGGTTTTATTGTGGCAAGCCAATTTTCTGAGCAGTTGCCTTTGTGCCAGGGTTGTCACTTTAGTATATTTTAAAAATATGATGACAACTATGAACTTTCAGTGTCATGTTGCAAAAATAATCCCTGAGCTTGAGGCTGTACTGCTTAGTTTTTTTCTTTCCCAATTATTAGTTTGAGGAAGGCAAAAAATCCAATGTGGAAAAACTTAAAGGTTATTAAGCAGCTTGGGTTGCCTTGGATTGATTTGGGTTGTTTCAGTACATTTTTCACTTTATTTTCCAAATCATTACAGCTGATCTCAGTGCAAATGACTGATGTTACTGCATGCAGAAATATTAGGAAAAATACTTGCTTCCCCAGGAATTACAGTAAAGTCTATTAAGCTCAGTACACAGCCTATTTTTACAAATAGAATTATGGGTTTCAGTTTGTTGTGGTCACATTTGTGCAAGACTAACTTGGACAGTTCCATCTCTCACTTCCAAAAAAGGGATCATACAATGTATTAAGCAGTAAGCAATACCATAAATTTAACAGTCTTACATTTTAAGAACAGAACCTTAGGCCTTCTTGCATTCTCCATGAATGTTTAGTATTTTACCAGTTTGACTCTTTTGTAGTACTTTCTGACTTTATAAGTTTTGTTTTTATGGATTTGAGTTCAAAAATTGATTTATTTTATTTATATCTTCAAATAGATTGGATGAAAGTAATTATTATTCCTTTGAAATAATTACAAGCATAGCAACTATTTGTGACAGAAATAACTGAGATTTCAAATTCTTGCATGCAAAGCTATTCATCAACTAAATAAATCAGTCCTTGATGGAAGAGGGGAGGATGTAATCACCATGCTTTTGTGGCACAATGTGGCAAGGAGGATATTGTATCTTAAAAGTCACGGATTTGAGATTTTTTTTCCTCTAGTATTTTTAACTAAGGATTAGTTTAAAAAAAATTGTATGTATATATATGTGTGTGTGTGTGTGTATATATAGCTGAACTGTATTTGTCTCAGGCTTTGAGATAAAAGTAAAGTTAAAATTCTTATCTAAATATAATACCCTGTGTTTTATAAATAACTCATGAAAATTTTTTTTAAAAAATGTAATGTGTATCAGAAGGCTAAATGAGCGTAAGAAAAAAAATTCTGATGAAATTTGGCTTTTTAAAAACAACTTAGGTATCTGCGGGAACTGAATGGGCATTGGTGGCAGCAGTGGGAAGGGTGGACAAGAGTATAACAGGAGGACATGCTGCTGGAAGAGTGGTTGCTGTTCCAGTCTAGAATAGTATAATCAAAATGTCTATATTCTGTTGCAAGAAAGAAATGTGGATGGCAAAAGATCAAATTGTTTGATATTCAGACTTCTGTATATCCTAATGTTTGTTGGTTTGCATTAAGAGAACTGAGTTTGTCTGGATTGATGGCTGTCGCCTCCAAGTCTCCTAGTTGCATGAAAAACAAGCCATGTGCTTCAAGTCTTAATTTCCCAAAGGACAGAAGAAAATGTTTGGATCATTTATTTTGAAAGATAATTACAGCTCTAAGCAACCCCTCAAAGTCAGCATTTAAAATTGACACTATTACATTGACTTGAGTGTAAACATATGAAAATTGTTATGATATTGAAAAAGAACATTTAGACTAAGAATATCTGTTGTGAAACAGTCATGAGTTTTAAATCATGCTTGGTCTTGTAGGACTCCCTTTTCTCTCTATAAATAATGGTAAAGAGTTCAAATTTTGATTTTTAAGTCTTTAAGCTAGACGTACAGTCAGAGAAAGATAATTCCATGATGGGACAACATTGAAGGTACCGAAAGTTGCTTTTGTTTTCTTGGAAAGAAAACTTTCAGAATACACTTTTCTGTAACAAGTGATGCCTCCTTTACAGGTAGACATGGGATTTTCCAAATAGTCTCCTGCATGTCTGGAGCTCAGTCTTAATATAAATTTAATGCAAACAGCACAACCGTAAAACCTGGTTTTGCTTCAACAAAAACAGCCAAACTAGATTTGGTCAGTGTCATGATCATCTTCAAGACCAAAATGAGCGTTGCCTTCACTTCAAGAGGATTTATGGTAGTTTCTCATGTTTATCGCTTGCTCTCTTCCTTGCAATGTAATTTATTTGCTGCAGTGTAAAAGCCCAGTATGTACTCATCAAAGAAAAGTTACTCTCATCTTTTTTGACAGGGGAAGGAGAGGAAAGGAGAAAAAAATCTCCATATTGCACATTTAGGAAAGGATTTTCTGAGGAACTTTTTACATCCTGAAGCAAATACAAGCATGCAGATGAGTTTTGTTTTTTTTTGTCTGCTTCCTTGACTTTCGATATTGTGCACTGTACATGTAGAGCTGAGTTCAGCACTGCTTAAACCTCCCTGACCCTTTTTTTTTTTTTTTAAGTAAGAACTCACAACAGGATGTGATGGTGTTGTCCAATCTGGCCACACCTCATCTGTGCTGGGACACACTGACTTCATTCATTTGTAGGTGTGGTGATTATTAGACAGTTTGTCACCACGCCCTGGAGTGTTTTATTGCAATCATAAAGTGGTTCAGCTAAAGGAAACATCCCTTTTCTAGAGAAAAAAAATGGCAACTTTCTGCTTCTAAAACGAACTCATTCCAGGAATGTGTAGCATAAAAATTCCACGGCCTGGAATAATCATTGAGCTTGTACTGAATATACAAAGGATTGCATAGCTTTTTCCACTGAGTAACAGCATACCTCAGTGTTTTAAAGTAATTATCTTGGTTTGTATGGTTGTGAATTTTTATAAAATCTCGCGTAGAATGGCTGAAGGGAAGGCTCACGTTTCTCTTCCTCTGGCATATAGAAAGGCTTTTTATTGTGTGAAGTTCTTTGTGGGCAATCCAGAAGGGAAACTGTGGAGCTCTGGAAGTGGAAATTTTACTTTTTCTGGGAGGCTGTTCATGGCACAGAGAAACACTGAAGGGTAAGAATAAATGGAGTGCGTGTGTATTTCTGCTCAATAACTATGTTAACTAGGTCTCAAACGTCAGCTCCCTGTACAACACTTCTCTGCCTGCTGTTAAAAGAAGCCTCCAACTTAATGAGAAATGATAATAAAAGCTGTTGTACTTTGTGGAGCACCAGAACCGTGGCGGATGAATGACCAGACTTGTATCCAAGGTATTTTTAAATTCTGGCTTTCTGGAGGGAGCTGGACTTGGAGACACTTCCAAGTAATTAAGTTAGGAGGAAATACCTTTTTAGAACAGTGTAAGGGATGAACCATGTTATGACATGCCAGCTTTTTATTGTGAATGCAGCCAGGCTACTGAAATGATTTCCCTTGGTTCTAGCTAGGGAAATTGGTTAATTCTAACCAGCTGGAGGTGCGTATTTCCTGTATAAGCAGGAAAGGATGTAAAATCCTGTTTAAAGCTGGCTTGTGAAGAGATGCTTATGTCAGTTGTGTGGTCATGCAGCCACCCATGAAGGATTTTTTTCCTCTTATCTTTCACTCTGGGCTTCATCCCATTTTGGTGATGAGTCGATGCTGAGATTGCAGAAGAGTGCAGGGTAGATGGGCAGCAAGAAGTTGAATCTTCCTGAAGAAAACCACCTAGGTCTCTGCCTCAACTGAACAACATCTAACAGCATGTGATCAGCTTGATCGTACTGTGTTTGTAAAAGACAAATGAGGAGAGAATGATGGTGTTGCACAAAGCTGAGTTGTGATGCGGGACTTCCTGTGCAATTTTCTTTCTTCGTAATAATTTTCTTTTTCAGAAGGAGCTGGCAGCTTTGATGAATAACTGTTTTAACATTCTGTTGATGGGGAGATTGCTCATTTAATTTATTGCTGTTGTCAAAAAATCTCTTAACACTATGCTGAGTATCCCTTACCAAGCCCTTACATCTCTAAAGGCCTTTCCCTACAAAATTTGCCCAGGAGAGAGAGCATGCTAATACAGACTGTCTTGCCATTTGTTGCAGATCAGTCCCGTTTCCTCATTCGTTGTTTATAAAATGAAATGTAGAAGCCAAATATGTTTGCTATGCACATTTGGCATATTTAAAAGGCTATTTTTGTTACAAGTGGAGGAGAATTAAGAAATCCAAATCAAAATGTAGAGGGGCTGCAGCAATGCAACTGCTTTGAGGCTAAGTAGTGGAATTGTGTTGATTTTACTGCATTTAAAGTCTGTCCGCATCATGATCAAGGGAACATTGGTCTCCATCGGTGTAAAGTCTCCCTTCTTGCAGGCAGTTGTTCCCAGCTGCCAAGCTATTTCATGCATCCCTGTCCATGGGAAATCCCTTTTTGTATGAAGAGTATGCAAAAGAAGCCAAGATCTCCTCTCGTTCCTTCCAGCCACAAGGCGATGTCCAGCTTCTCTGCTGCATTTCCTCAGCCCAGCAGAAGGAAGGCTCCTTCTTGGTGTGCCTCTGTGCCAGTCTGCTGAGCAGAGTGAGTGCAGCCAAGGATCCCGGCCAGTTTTCTTCTCAGGAATCCTGAGTGGCTGGAGGGATTAAGCAAAAGATGCTTGTGTGCACCTGGATGACAACCACTGATGGGTGCTGTGTAGCATTTTGGATGACTGCCACTTTCTTAATGCTGCAGCTCCTGTAGATGCCTAATCTTGAGGCAGTTTGATTGTAAAACTGACTCTTGGCAAAGACGGCTCTCTTCACGTTGTTTGTGGTACCCAACTAAAATCACAGAAATTTCCTGAACTACCAGTATTTAGGATAATTTTAAGATTTATTTTTTTAATTCATTTTGTACTTCTCATTTCTCAATCAATGTAAAAATACTGTCTGGAGAGCGATTAAAAAAACAAACAAACAGGAGCCTCACTGTGCTTGTATACAATAAGGCAGGAAATGGACCTCCTAAGTATGTGTGCAGGTGTGACCATAAAAATGCTCACATGCAATTCTTCATTGAAATGAGTTATTCTAGTGAAAACCCTGGAGAACTGGGGTATTTTGGAACTGAGAAAAAGCTAAACTTGGCAGGGCTATGTTTTATGGACCCTGCAGTCCCCTGCCCTTTCTCCAGCTCTCCAGCTTGTTTCTGTTCTGTAGATTAACTGATGCAACTTTTTTTTTCCTTAAATTACTGAAAGCTCAGTTGGCCAAAGGGAGCTCATCTTCTTCCTTGCACTTAGGATTTGCCTTATTAGGAGGCAATAGGACAATTTTAAACAAGTGTGTGACTAAATTTGGAACATTTTTTGTCACCCTTTTGTCTAGAGAAACAACAAAAGAATTCCTTGGTCATGAAAAAAGTAATGTCACACAGTTTTCTTTACTTCTTTCCAGTCTATCCCTAATAAAGGGCTTGATCAAAGGCCAGAGAAAGATCTGTCTTTGCATCACTGTTCAACAGCGTGGAAAGGGTTTGGTTGTGGTTTTAGTGGAATGATTCCCCTCTAAAGTTGACAAAAATACACTGACACAATTGCACACGTTTGAAGATAGTTTTGAAGGCAGTTTTTTCTGCTAGGCATACTTCAATAGGAGGCACATCAAGTTGTTGGTCTGTTTCACCTTGCATTGGTCTGTAGGAGCTGTTTTTGCAGCTGCTTTTGCAGAGCTGTAGCAGTAAGATGGCTTAACGCTACATTTTCAAAAAGTATATTTATTTCTAGAGGGAAACTTCACTTTATCTCCTAGGGGAGGGAGTATCAATACTTTGCTGTTTAATATCCACTGGAAGAAACAGCTTAACTTTCATACTACTAGTAAAACTGAGACCATGTAGCTCTGTGCATTATGGGGAGGCTGTTTTTTCAAGATCTCTAACAGACTGTTGTTGTGAAGCTTTCTGAACACGTGACAAGAATACAGCTTTATAAAAATGGACCCTTTTGTCCAAGTTACCAGTTGGTAAAGTATTTTGTTGGGCTAATCCAAATATATTAAGAATTTTAAAAGATATTTTACAATTTAAAGCTTTCAGAAATTTTATTCATTTTAGTTCTTATTTATTGGTTCAATTTAATGACAAGGGTACAATAAATACACTTAAATAAAAGGTGTACAATATTTTTTTGTGAGTTTTCAACTTACAGTTAGGAGACACCAGTGAGACAGCCAACAATATGCTTTGGTTGCTGCTTTTTCAGTAGGAACTCCAACGAGATTGGGAAATTGCCTGACCTTCCTAAGAAAAGTACAGATTTTCACATCTTGTTGAGCTTTGGTTTTGATCAGGAAATGATGAGCTTGCTTTTGGCCCATTAACGATCTGATGCAAAGTCTATTGAATTTAATTGGAGCAATTCCAGTCATTTTTAAAGAGTTCTGGATCTGGCCCATATTGTTAGCAAATAATGATGTTTAAGGGCGGTAGTTAAGCATCTGTCAGTTCTTGCTAGCAAGGCCACATCTGGATTCTCTTGTAGCTCACTCCTCCTTCATTTTAGACTTCAGCCTCAATCGTTGTGGGTCGGGTTTGTGTTGTTTTTCTTAGTCCCATCCCTCCCCTCTTCTTGAACACCCATCGTTAAGTAAGCATGGCAAAGTACCAGCGTGCAGAACATAAGACCTGCCAGAACTTGCATGTTGTGGATTTTTTTTGTATGTTTTCTTTTTGTGTGTGTTTAAATTTGTGAAAGGTTTTTGCCAACATCTGCCTCCTGTGTCTCTCACATATTTGCTGTTTTTCTGAGATAGTGGAGGAGTGTTTCTAACAAAGATCTACACAGATGTAGCTACAAAACTGGCAATTTACTCCCTTGCTAGAAAACAAGCTCTGAAACAGTCTGCCCCGTTAGGATGTTAAGGGAGTGATTTATCCTCTTCCTTCATATCAGATTGTTTTGTGAGTATGATGTAAATGGAAGTGTGCTTTTAGGACACGTTTTAGGAAGATGTTTTCTTATCTGCATAGGACTGATTAACCAGGCCAATTGCACACTGCTAACAGTTTCTTTGCATTCAGGTAGGCTCGGGTGTGAGTTAGTGCCTGTCTTCCAAGTGCATCTGAAAATTAGAATTTCACAAGGTATCAGAGGCAGTGCTGGAACACCTATGTATGTTGTCATACGTGTCATAGGGCTTGATTTAAACAGGCTCGGGTGTAAAATTAGCTTACAGAAGTGTTGGATTGGGAGCCAAGAGCTGCTGATGCCTCACTCTTCTGACAGGCACTGACTGCTGAGGGCTTGTGAACACTGTGTTTATATAAGGCTCTTAGGGGGGGAAACTGTTGCATAAGCACTACAACTCTGCATTGCTGTAGGTTATTGTCTCTGAGCCACTTTGATCTTAGCACCTTGCACGAGGGTCTCTTAGGTAGGTTTAGGATGCATGTGGCTTTCCGATTGCCTCACTGTGCAGATGCTGGGATGTTTGAAGGAGGGAGGTGGGAAGGAAGGGGAAGGAATGCAGGAAATATCAGACAATACTGCAGGGAAAAAATACTGCAAGATTTGTAACTGTCAAAACCTTTAAATAGCTTGCTGTGCCAATAAAGCATCAGCAGAAATAAGTTGCTGCGGAGCTCATTTCCCAGGTGCCTCAATATCTCTAAGAAATGAGGAGTGATCCTGTCTCTCACTGTGGCTTGTATCACTTACAGAAGATTGCTAGATCCAGTGGTAGGGGTTTAAATGGGCCACGAGTAGGATCCAGCTTCTTGCATTAACACTTCTGGAATCAGAGCCCTTGAGAAAATGTCATTTTGGGTGCCCTTTGGCTTCCTGGAGCTTGTAAGACATTTGAGGAAGGGCTTAAGGTGACTGGGCAGGGAAGCAGGGAAATTTGTTTCCCTCTGTAGTGTTTTCAGTGGTTTATGCTGCACTAACATGTATGTGTACATGTGCGTATATATACGTGCATGCAGGAAACCAACAGAAGTAGAACAATTATATCTTGTTCAGAAGAGTCAACAGTTTAATTTTGCTTCTCATTGCATGTGCAGTATATACCCATGGACCTGCTTTCTCTCTGCTTTTGGTTTTTCCATTACTGTAGTTGCTCCAGCCCAGCTTATTGTTCCCTTCTCCTGCCGTAGCTAAACGGTCACTTAAATGAGTTGCGTATCAGGGATGTGTAAGCAAAAGCCATGTCCAAATAGGAGATGGTGGTTTGAATGTTTTGAGTATTGAAATTTCTCTAGAGTTGTGTTTGATTTGGAAAAGGAAGCTGTATTTTTCTCTCTTAGTAATAAAATCCTCAGGGTGGTTTTCTGGATTTGGGCATCAAGCTTGTGTGGCTGATACTGATGCTAAGGCGACTGGAATGACTGTGGTTGGTCCTGTGTAAGATGTTCAAGTGAGGCCATGCCAGTGCTGTGCATGTGCTCGTGCTTTGTGCTGTGCTGTTCGACTTTGGTCGAGAAGAGTGCAAGGTATGGATTTTGGTGGATGTCGGGACAATATGCAGGGTAGGAAACTAGCAGCTTTCCTTCTAACAGCAATGATGTTACTGGACATAGCCAGTTTTTAATATTTTTAATTGCTTTTGTTACGGATCATGCTGCCATCAAATTACTCATTCTCTAAGAGGTAAGCTAATGGGATCGTGGAATGAGAAGGATAGAGGAAGGAAGGAGAAATAGTTCAAAACACGCAAGTGAGCATGTGCTGTGAACTCGCTGTCTGGCTGAAGAAAGGATCAAGGGATGTATGTGCATCAAGCAGTCTGCCAGCAGCTGGGAGCTGGTTAACTGCTAATCCAGGGGCGGCACGCAGCCGGCTCTGAAGCTCCAGGCTTTACTTGGCAACAGGATTTTAAAGCATTTGGAAAAGAATGGGACTTGCTCATCTTGTGTCCTTGAGGAGTGACACATGCTGTTTATCGTGGTTGGGCTGCACAAGGGCTGAGAATTCACTTTGGAAGGAGGAGAAAGAAATGTTTAGCACACACATGAATGTTCAGTGGAAGCACAGGAACTTTATATTTGTAAAAGAAAGGGTAAAGGAAAGCGTGTTACTGGAATAAGCATGTTAGTGGTATTGGGTAGCTCTTAATACCCTCTAATCAAGCAGCATGTGCAGTGGCCTAGTGAATTAATTGTGCAATATTTGGTGAACAGACAGGGCTCTGGCCAAACGTTCAGCAGAAGCGTAGGACAGAGTGATGGTCTGGGCAGTATTACTGGGAAAATCCTCACCTGCTGCTGAAGGATTTGCCCAACTCTACTCCTCCCAGGTAGGAGGGCTTGGGTTTGGGCTGCTGGTAGGTGCAGAGGAAATTTTTCATGGTGAGGTGGTGGCCTGGCAACAGGACAGTTTGAACCCCTAAGCAGTTCTTGCCCTGTCCTTGAGAAAGGGATATTCAAGCTTCTGCGAGGATTGAAATTACCTATAAATAACGGGGCAGGGTGGCTTAAATCAGAACATGTATTTCTGTGCTGACAATGTACAGCATCTGCTTCTGCTTTAAGCTGGGACTGAAGAGACTTGGCAAAAAAACAGCCTTTGGCACCATATGCACGGGGAGCTAATAAAAGGCTATAAATCGAGCAAATATAAGGGCCTCTTCACGTTGACATTTCCCTTTGGGAAAGCAGTTAATAGGGATGGGGATGAAATTTTAAAGAAAACACATGCGTTGGGAGACTTTGAGTGGATCTCAAACAGCAGAGGAGCAAAGAATGTATCAGTACTTTCTTGTGGAGTATAAAATATCTCGTCTTTAGAGATGGAGCTGGAAGTCAGACATTCTGCCCCAGACTCGGCTGCCTACTTGACTTATGGTTTTAGCTTACGGTATGTCTTCCATTTCTGATGAATCTTTAAGTATATTGTGTTGCTGGATGAAACGCATGGTATTTGTGTTTTGACAGCAAAACATACACCATATATTCATATTCTTGGACAGTAATCTTCTGAAGAGAAAAATAAAACCCAAACTCAGCCATGATAAAATCTTGGCAGCAAAGTAGACCCAGATGAACTGCATTTTGTATGCAGTACAAGAAAGCTTCAGTTTCTTCTTCCCCTTCCCTGGCTGGGTAGCCTTAACGCTTTCCAGCCGATAGTTTGCTATTCCTTTCAGGCTCTTTCACAGGCTGTAGTTAGCTTTGTGCTTACGTTCAGTGTTCTGTGGTGATAGAATTCCCCTGACGCTTGTAAGGAGAGTCCATGCATGCAAGATGCTACAGTACAAGCAAGCAATGGGATTTTTAAGAGAAGCACTCTTGGCTAAGATTCAAATTGTCTGCAACGAGTCCTAAAACACTTCAAGACTGTATATGTTTGTACAGTGCCTTTCTCAAAAGGTATTGCTTCATGGTAATTTTAGTTGGCACTACAGTGAAAATGGTTATGCTACGTAAAGTTATAGCTGGAGAGAAATCTTCGGCTAGATTCGTTTATCATTTCTGCTTTGGCAAGAGTACTTCTATTCAAGCAATATCTGAAACAGTATCAAGCAAATTTGAACTTCTTGAGTCTGTTGGGAGAAAAGGCAGATTTAGTTGGAAATGGCTCAAAAACTCCGTGTATTCTTTCCGGTAATTCCCTGATGCAGTCAAGGCTTTGAACTGAAGGCTTTAATTCTAGTGGTGGGATGTGGGGCAGGTCTTGTTCTGTAGTCAGCTTTTTAGATTGCCCTGGAAGGCTGATGACATCTTGAGAAAAAACTGCCTTAAAGGAAGGCCTCTGTAATACTTGTGCTTCTTGTAAACTCTGGCTTCAGTTTGCTAAAGGCTTTGGCATGTATTAGACCCATTAACTCCAGCAGGATTTAAGCAAGCCCTTCACTGTAGCTGGGCAGGCTTGCTGGCTTTTGGTTAGCAAAAAAGTAGGAGTTGAATTAATACCTTTTCTGACAGTGTGCAAAGTACCCAGAGAGTTTGTATAGGCATTAGGAGTAATGACTGGTAATTACTTGAGCTTCCTAAGCGAGCAGAGACCCTGCATGCTGTATTAATCTTCTGATTGTGGAATGGAACAGGGGAAGGTGTTAGGCTGTGAAGGCTGCACCGTGCGAAGCTAGAAACAGATCTCAGTGAGTAGATCAACATAACCAGCTGCTGCCTTTCGAGTGGGAGAAAAACAAGACTTAATTGACTCAATAGCAGGAAATACATGTTTTGTATAGGTGCCACGTAGCGTTATTTCTTCCATACATTTCTGTGCAAGTTTGCAGTTTACACTGCATTGTGCTGAAGGACTAGTTCAAGGCAGAGATAGGAGATGGGTTTTCAAACAGCTCTATCCTGGAAGCTAGCATGCCACAGGATTTATTTAAAAAGTGGCTTTCTTTGGAAGTCTGTGTTCATTCTCATGACATAGTTCTGCAGAACAGCACAGGACAGTGTATTAGCAGGAAGGGTTTTGATTAGGACTGCTTACCAGCCTTCTAATGGTTCAGACCTTAAAGTTCAGGAAATCAAAAGGTATGGTTTATGATTTAGTACAAGAGAAGTTGTATATTTTATAATTTACCGTGTAACTGAGGAATAGAAGGTTTTATCTACAGGGAGTGCTGTACTTAAAATAAGGACTTTCAGTGAAATTCAGTGCTTTGAAACATACTTCTGGCTACTTTGTAAATCTCTAAGCTTCATGCTAGCATCCAATTTTACAATGCAAATTACTTCCTGGCTGGGGGGGGGGGTTAGCTAACATGTTCTAGACAGTTATTCAGCATTGTTTATTTTTAACTGCCTGCATGGCTGAAAAGCCGACTGGTTTGTTAAATATCTCATACCGAGGTTGGTCACAATGCTAACCCAGAAGCGTGTCAGTTTTTCTGCTGTTAAAGTCGCTAGTAAAAGTCTTGGAGCATGTTTTGGCCAACTCAGAAAACATTTGAAAATCTCATCCAAGCAACAGAATAGTGCAATCTGTTATTTTCGTGGGATGGTGGGTGGATTTACAGTGCAGTTGAACAAAATAAGATCTTGCATAGGCTTCTGAGCCTCTGTAATGATTCTGGTTCCTTGAGAACTCGGCTATTGTTTTGTCGTTTTGTAAAATGTCTCAAACACTACAGATTTAAGCCTATTCCTTGAATGGAAATTATCAAATTTAAACTGCTAGCCCAAGTGGGATTGTTCAGCCTCCCCAGCCATGCTAGAAGCTCTCTTTCAAAACCCTTAGATCTGGGAAAAGCTGATTAGAGACTAAATTGCTATCCTGCTGCCACAGCCAATGCGTTCAGGCCAAAGGCTCAGACTGCTGTTTGACTGCAGAAACACAGGCCATAGGGTAGGAGATCCCTGGTGCTATAGAGCTGAATGGGTAATGCCTTTGGAGTCAAACCAAAAATTAGGACTTTTTTTAGCTAGCTGAATATGTAAGTAAAGAGATTCAAACTTTGAAAGCAGATCAGAGTTAATTTTTAGAACATTTTCCAGTGACATTTACCAGAATGGCTGGGCAAGAGTCTACATAATATTGTTTGTGCATTCGGGTGGAGATGACCAATGAAAAACTTGTGCTTTTGTACTTTCTTCCCCTTCTCTCCCTACTCACTGGACTTGAACTCTGGAAAAAGGCTAAATAAATCCCCTTTAACATCTCAGACACTCTGAACGGAGACCCAAACTCTGTACTTCAGTCTTGCGGAGGGTTGAGAGTATTCATCTGTTTCTCCAGAGGGGATCTGTATCTCTGCACTTCATTCCTAAATTACTGTAAATCTGTTTCTGAAAACCACACAATACCCAATGGGCTTTCTTTGACACTAGATATCAATCATATGCATAATTGAATAGTCTACTTTGGGAGTTTATACGTGAACCAATATAGAACAGAGTGCCTTAATTTAGCATTCAAGTACTGAAAACTTGGCCTACATCTTGAAACTGCAGGTCTTATCTCCCTAATCACAGAATAATGCAATAATTTTGTTTTTTAGAGAACATCCTGTTTAAGGTCTGATTGGGTGCAGTCTGCCTGGCTTATCCCAGCTGTTTCCTTTAAGGGACAGCATGGTGGGGACGTGGCGGACCCAATTCCTTGTTTCTCTTGCTAAGAAGTATGCCTGCATAGTACAAACCTTTCAGCCTTGGTTGATCTGTACCAAGCCTCTACCTGTAACAGTAACGTCCAGAAGTAAAGGTCAAAATCATAATTTCAGAGTTGTCCCCATTAGGTAATTGAAGTTTATGAGAGGCTCTTAGTATGCCCATTCGTAACTTGCAGACATGTTGTTCATGGACACTGTGCTTAAGCTGCAGTGACCTGCTCTGATTATTTCATTGCACTGGCAAGAAGGAAATGTTGCCACGTTTAGGGGTTTGGAAGGTTAGTGAGTCTTTAGAAACCAAAATTCTTAAAATAAAAAGTCCTTTCCTTACTATCCGAAAGCTGAAGCTTTTAGTTCTGTTAATAAAGTAGGTTGTGCTGAATGTAAAATATCAACCCCCTGTTGGTAAAAATATATAAAGTTAAGAGCTCTATTACCCTGGGTTTCCAGGAGGTGATTTACTCATGAGAAAAAAAAAATCTCTGGACAGATTTGCTCAGATGAGAGGTTCATTTTGATTTGTAAAGAAAAGTAATCTCATGTGGAGAGGTCTGGGAGCCATCCTGCCTTTCATACTGTTTCGTAAGAATCAAGGTGCATTCGAAATACAAAACTTTATGCATTCAAAGTGTCTCTTCAGCTATGGACAAAAGTCAGACCTGCCAGAGGAGGATTAGCTTTATCTAGAGTGAGATTCACTCTTCAGCTGAAATACTTCTGTGTCTCTCCTCTGGATTTCCTGGTCTTTAAACTGAACTCAGAAGCAGGAACATTCTCTATGGGAGGCTGGTACTTTATTTTACCTCTTCCTTAGTGGAAAGTGGTGCTCTGCAAATTTAAATGAAGCATAGGAAGTGCATGGCAAATTGACTGTCATTGGGTGTTTTTCTGTTCCGTAATCTTTCTTTTTCTGCCTACGCAGTGTAACTGGGCATGTGAGTAGTTCAAAGCTTGTATTCTGCTAAATTCCATAGGGTGTGGGTCAGCCAGGTAATTAGGGCTTAAACCTACCAGTGATTTGTGTCCCCACTTAACCTGAAATTCTGTGTCAAGGCTTTTATAGCTGGGGGATGATCAGAAACACCTTTAATTAAGTTTCAGTCTCACAGAATTGTTTTCCTCCCTAAAATGCAGGTGCTTTATTTATCAACTTACATTTGACATAATGGCTTATTTGACAAATACTGGCTATATAAGCCAATCAAAAAATCTGAAAGGACCCATACAAAGTCTTTAGGGAGCTTATTTAATGTCTCAAATACTGGATTTGCAAAAAGGCTTCTCTTCAGCTTTAGAGGATGAATATAAAACAACCAGCAGACAGATTTCTATATTTGTGGTCCATTGGCCAGGTAAAAGAACATAGCATTTTCACAGAACTCGACTCCCTGCATCACAGGAACTAGATGTGCCAAAGAGATCAATGAAAATACCATTATGGATACAACTTGTGAAACAAGTGGATTTTGAAGATGTCAGAGCACCGTAGATATAATGAAAAATCCATCTGGATAAGAAGCAATGCAATGAAATCAGTTTGCACTGTAAGATATTGATAATCAGGATCTGCCTCCCTGGAAATGTTTGTTTAGAGGTCCCAGGGTAGTGATGCTCTTGACAAAGAAGCTACCACTACTTCTAGGTTCAGGATACAAGAGGGATGGAAGCGAGAAACCCTTTCTTTCTAGAGAGAGTAGAAATAGCTTAATAAACAGAACAGCAATCAACATCCTGCCCAAATGAGATTTGTGATTGTCTCCTGTATGCTTGACTGCAGGTGAAAGGCAGCTCTGAGACTGTTTCAGAGAGCAATAAGATCTTTGTATATTTTTAGCTGCCATAAATGGCCTTACAGCATGATAGAACTGAAGGGGAAGGAGCTGAAATAAAGGGATGTTACAGATGATTGTGAGCAACATTTAGATGGTTAAGACTGTGGGAAGGATCACTTTGTTGTGGCTTGGTACTTGAAAACCCAAAGAGGAAAGAAGCAGCTGTGTAGGTGTGTTGTAATTGTTTAGTTAGAAAGTGGCTGTTTGTAATTATTAATACCCCTTGATTGTACTCTGCTTCCCAAAGACTTAGAACCCACATACCTTGGAGCACACGTCCTTCTGGGAGCTGGGAGCATGAGAGAGCAGCTGGAGGAGAGCTTTGTCTGTGAACCTGCGCAGGAGGAGATCAGACTTCTGTTAGTCCCTCTGAAAGCTGTATCTAAATGGGATGCAGATGCAACTGCTGTCTCTGCTGAGCTTCTCAAATGGATCCCATCCCTGGGCTGCGTGGCCGAGGGTTGTGCAGACGGTTCTTCTCTATTTGTGACTCTGGGAAGAACACTGTTTTAAAGCTGAAGGTAGAGATGAGTGAATACTGCTCCAGATGGGAGCTGACAAGTTTGAAAACATGTCACCGTGTGTATATTTTTAATTTCAAAGGCGTCACGCTAGCGGTAGGGAGTTGCAGCTCTGTAGAACTAGACAATCCCTGAACATCTCTGCAGTCATACAAGCACACTGGCAAAAACACACACCCTGTTTGGCTACTTGATTTGTAATCAAGGTAAAACATTCTTTTTCCTCTTTTTTAGACTACTAATGAGAATGTTGCTCTTTAGGCTAATTCTGACATTACGTATACCAGTTGCAGAACTCTGAAGAGGAAAGATCTGGTATGGATGGCTGTATAATACCGGCTTTTGAAGTTCAATCCATGGAGTTTGGCGAGGATGAAGCTGAAGATTATTCTAAATGGATTCTATTAATAGTGATGCTGCTAGGAGACTGAGCCTGAATTCTCTGCACGACAGCTGATGTGTGTTCTGAAATATAATTGGTGTTGATGCTTGAGATGTAGTTTTGGAGGTGGGAAAGATTCTTAATGACAAAGCTTCCTCACATGTTGATTATTTCATTTCCTAGTTGACTCTGCAAAATGGCTTTGTAGTCCAAGGCCATTGTTTTGTCAGTAGGGATGTTCAGAGGGGTTGGAGGGTGTGCCTCTAGTTTTGCAGTGAGGGACAAAGTACGGAGCTATTTACAGGTGCTTCTCACTTCCCTTGTGCAAAACTGATATGATAAACAGCAGGTCTGGAGGTCACATCTGGTGTGCATTGTCCACCTCTCCTGGCAGGAAGACAGTGAAAGGCAAGATTGAGTGCTCAGGGTCAGCGGGTGTTTGAAATCTCCGAGAATTCCTTTAAGGATGCCAAAATGTAGATTACTGTGAGCTATCTAAAGATGTCAACATCTGGGTTCAAACTTCCCTCCATGCCTATACCCAACTCACTGAGCTGTAAATTGACGTAGCATCTGAGATGCCTTCCTAAACTACATCTCTCCTAGGAGTGCATCTTCGTGAAATAAAAGGTGGAAATATTCAGTACTGTTAAACAATATTCTAATTCATGGCAAAATAATGAGCTTTTATTTTTTTCAATTGGCATTCCTAGACAAGTGATTGGTGCTGCTTCATCACATGCTTTGTGAAGAATGGTTTTTGTTTCTTTGATACAGCTTGTCAATGTATCAGTGCTGTGGAAAGACCCTGGGCTTACGTGCCATGAACCTTGGAACAACGACCTATGGTAATAACAGTGCAGTACAAAATGTTTCTCGGCTTAATCAGTGACTCCATCAATTGCTTCCATCTCAGCAAAAAGAATACAAATAGCATCTGCTGAAGTGATAAACCGAGGTCCTGCAGCAGCCATCAGTTTGTGAGCTCCTCACCGTTTCCTTCATCAGGGACATTTCCAGGGACCACTGTGCGTTGCTTCAGGTGTGCTGGGAGCAGCAGAGGTGCTTGCTTGGTGGCCCCTGGCAATTGACACCGGAGGGCTTTGCCTTGTCTGCCACAATCTATTTATTGCCTTCCTGCCTGAGAATAATGAGCTTTCAGTTTTGATGCTCACTGAGATTAGACCTTACATAAAACGCAATGGAATGATAAAGTTGCGTAATTAGTAACATACAAAGCAGACTATATAATTGTCTCAGAAGCTGAAAACTACAGATGTGAATATTTGGGCATATTGTGTGGTGGAAATATTAGAAAGCCTGGTTTGGGGTCATATTTTTTTCATGTACTGCATGTATAATGTGAATATACGAAGAAACCCGTCAAATGTTTATTGGGCAAGCTCTAATCGTCTGGCTCTGTAGAAGAGATTGAAGCAAAGTTCATCCTAAAAGAAGAACGAAACTGGTGTTATATTAGTCTGGGTTTGAAATGGTAGATGCTATTTGGTGTTAAGGCCTGGCCTGCTAGAGCTCTAACAATGACAAACGCTGAGTGTTATGGTTACAGCTCGGATGCTGCTCGAATGATGCAGATGTTCACGTTTCCCAACTTCCCAGATATCCACAAATATAAAACTCCTGGTTGTTGCTTTCTAAAGGACATGTATATTGGACAACTTCTTATCTGTCTTTACTCTTTTTGATATTCAAACCAAAGATGCCCAGCTCGAATACTCTGTGACACTGTTTATCCCTTTTAGACTGCTTCCTAAGAAAATGCCAGGCTCCTGTGACTGCTCTGTCAGCCGAATAACTTCTGAAATCGTTGGTCAGCTTTAACCACATTTGAAAAGAGAGCTAGAAGCCTGAAAAAGCACTGCTCTTTCAGAAGTAGATGGATGACATAAATTCATGTGTGTGTCTGCTCAGGAGAAAGCAGTAAGCAGGCAGCATTCAGCTGTTACTCATCATTTGACAGCAGCTGACCAGCAAATCAGCCAGGGTGGACTGGGGGTCACTGCACCGTGGAGCTGCAGGCTGCTTGTGGCACGCACTGCCTTGTCTCTGCTGGAAGCACTGCAGGGATGGGGGGATTATTGGAAGGAAGGGGTGAACTGGTGAGAGGGTAAAGGATGCAAAACAGGAAATTAAGCTTCTTCACTTTAGTACCTGTGAAGGCATTTGTGGTTTTTTGTTTCACTTTCCCCCTATTAGCTGACTAAATAACTCGTTTTTGTTCTGTGCAATCTAATAGAGCATGATTATGAAATGAGGTTGCTAACAAAACCCACTTATTTTCCTTTCTCACGCATGTGGAAATGCTTTTCTTTTTTTCATCTACGTGTATTTTCTGACTCAGAAGTTGTTTCACACTTTGCTGCTAGCTTCTAGTAAACCAGCTTCTGTCCACCCATGAATAGACTAATCTCTACAAGTATGATTGATTGTTGATTCATTAGCAGTATCTTTTTCTAGTTCATACAGCCTTAGCTTGCTCTAGGACATACAGTATCTTTTCCCTGCAGCTCTTGTTATATGTTCTCTTTGTACATATATATCAATATATTTCTGGAATAACGTATATGAGGAGTTACTAGAAGCAACTGGGGATGTCAAATGGGACTAAGTGACAAAGAGAAGAGGCTACCTCAAATGTAAAGCAAATTTCCTCTGAAATATAGCTCTGGCCCTTGGGTTGTTTTTCTTTGGGGCTTGTCTGACTGCTTGAACTCAAAGAAAATGAAGTGCTGTGTGATTTGATATTATTGCAGGGAGGAACTTCAAGGGTCATCAAATCCAGCCCTATGAAAAAAGAGCATTCAACCAAAAGCACAGTCGATAGATGTACCTGCCCTTCATCTTATGTCATGAACTGCTCTGAATTTTTTATAGTTTAGATATCTTGCTTTGTGAATGGAAGATTTTATTGTTGGTGCTAAATTATGATCTTGCTAGCTCTGTCTGCCTTTAGCCTTACCATCAGTGACGCAAGAACGCTAGAACAGATAAGATGTGATGAATGAGTAGTTCTTATATTTTTCCATAAGCATCTGCTGTTGGCCAGTGTTAGGGACAGGAGGCTGAGCCTGCTGGACTTATGCTCTGATATGATACAAATGGTTTTTTCTTAGGAATTTTGAAATTCCTCCCCCTTTGAAGGAGAGGGGAGGAAAAAAGGTGAATTCTGCTGGACTCATGTAACACATCCTACATAGGCCAAAGAGGAGAACTGCAACTTCTAAGCAAAGCATTCACGTTGCCTCCCTTTACTGAAGGTTTGGTGGCTGGTTGCACGTCATCTTCCACCGCCACTCATTACTTATCCTTGTACTTGCTCAGTCAGCTTTGGCAAATGTTTTCTTCCTCTATCATGCTCATGTATCAAAGAATATCTGCGAAAATGAGAGGCAAATCAATCACATTTGTATTTTGAATGAGAACTGGAAACTGTACAGAGAAATGGATCAGGGGTTCAGAACACACCACCTTTGAAGCAAAATGCTTGTTCTTATCTTTAACATTGCAAAACAATCTGTTTTAGCCAGACTGCTTTTTATTTGAAAGGCATGACGGAATATGAAAAAGGTTGGATCAGGACTTGTGCACAGAGAGTTTAGGACTGTAAACAGGTCTACTATCTGTCTAAGTTTCTAAGGGGTCTTTAGATTTCACTTTTGTAAATGGAACTGTTTTGAATATCTGAAATTGTAAATACAGTGAAGCTTGGTATTATGAAGAATAATGTTTTTGCCCGTACGTTGGTTTTGAGTTTGCTGTTTTATTGGTTCACTGCCCCTCTTCTCTCCTTGATTAATTTGAATTTCCAAAGCTTCCTGACTTTAACATCTATGAATTTAGCGAGATTGATCCTACTTACACTTTCACAGACATACATACAGGCTCACTTCATCTTTTGGCTTTGAAACTTAGCAGTGGAAAAAAAAAAAAAGAATTCTCTTAGTGCATCTGTTTTTTACTGGATGTTAAGTCCACTTTTGATTTAATAAGGAAATGGAGGAAAGCACTGTTTTGCATCTGAACATGTAGGGCAAGATGTGAGTGGGATAATCTCTCAATTAAACTTCAATTTTTTTCTTCATAAATGTTCCAATTTAGTAGGCTTGAGCCTTAAACTTTTCCATCACCCCTCAAGAGATTATAATGGATGGACCTTGTACGAGGTTCATGGCTGCCTTTGATATTGACAGGTCTTGAAAGCTCCTGAGTAGGACAAATGTCTTTTTACCCTTTTTAGAGCTTGGGTCTAATCCAAGAAAGGGCTTGGAGTTAGCTCATCCTCAGACAGAACCTGGCTACTTCCACTGGCTCCTGAATTATGAATTGAATCTCCATGATGGAAATTTAGGTAAAGTAGGCTAACCATAAAAGTTGTCTCAGTATGCTTTCTGAATGAGTGTAGGTAGTTCTGCCATTTTTCTTTTTTTGTGTCTTTTGTTTCCCTTACTGTTTCATTCTTGTTGTATGCCTAAACGTAGGCACTAAAACATAATGAACAAAATTTTAATTAAGAAGCGATGGCACAGAAAGCTTTTCAAATGCATGTAAAATTTGGAAAACACAGAATCATAGAATATTCTGTGTTGGAAGGGACCCACAAGGATCATTGAGCCCAACTCTTAGTTCCACACAGGAGCACTAGAAAATCAAACCATATTTTTGGGAGTGTTGTCCAAATGCTTCTTGAACTCCAGCACGTTCAAATGTTCCGCGTGATATGGTTTTAAGGGAATGACTGCAAGATTGTGTAAATATGTACACAATAGCAAACTAGCCAGCCAAAATTAACTGTTGGAAATCAATGAATCAATATTATAATCTCACGTGAAGATTACCGAAATGTTGCAGCCAGAAGGAACACGTAATCATCTCATCTCACCATCTGTAACCCATGGGCATTACCCCTCTACTTGCAGGGAACTCGGAGTCTGTCTGATTATGGCAGTTTTCTGAAAACCTTACAATTTGATGTGATGGCATGAAATGAACAATCTGCTGCCATCTTGCTTCAGTTTTTAACCAGTGACTACTTGGTGTCACCACTAAACTTGCTATGTTTGCTATTAACTAAACTATATTTTTACTTCGTCTTGCTGGCGCTATGCAGTGGCTTCTGGGATCGAGTGCCTTCCCCACTAAGAGCCCTTTCAGATCTTCTTAGGGATTAGTTCTTGGTGTTCGTAATTGTCTCTGCTCAACAGATAGAGAGCTTAAAATCTCTCCCAGAAACTTTTATTTTTTTAACCCTCAAATTCTTTTCCTGGAGGCTTTTTTTGGCCGCCTTCAATTTTGCAATACAGATTGAAAAATTTGAAAACCCAGATTTGAGTTTAATACCGCAGTGGTGCCACAGAATTGCTTACTGACCTCTTGCTCCCTTGTTTGGGACAGCTGCAAGCTGTCGTGTCCACTTGTTCATTTTGTTGTGGCAGGGACAAAGCAGGTTGCTGATCCACTGGGATGCCGGAGCTCTTCAGGACTCGTGCTCTATTCTGGGCCTGTGCTCTCGTGGTCAGAGGTGTAGCTCTGTGACATATTTAGTGACAATTTAGTGACATAAATTGAATGTGTGCACTCCTTTGGTGGTCTTTTTTTATTGTTATTATTCTGCCAATCTATATGAATGTGTTTTTTTCAAGGAATTTCTTATATCTAGATTTCAGCATTTTTATAGATCTGGAGGAGCATCTGGCTAGCTCTCATTAATGCAAAACCAAAACAAAACAACCCCATTCCCCAGTGACTTTGTGCTGTCAATTACTTTGAGATCTGTCAGTTGGCCAGCCCTTAATTTATTTACCATGTGCTTTATTGACACGAGCCAAATTTGTAGTCAGAATATCACGTGGTGTATGTCACATGCCCCACAAATCCTAGCTACTCAGCCAACTACAACACCCAATCCTGCAATCTCAAATTCTGAAATAGTGTGTTTGAATAGCAGTGTCACAAAACCCTTGAGATTGCCATTAGTTGTATTCCTGTCCTTTGATGGAAACCTCTGCTGATTCTTTGGTTTCAGCCTGATGTTGATCTTGGGCAAACAAGGCTGCAGTTATCAAGGCTGTTCTGCTTGAGATGCTGGCTGGAGGTGAGCAGTCACCTCGTCGGGGTACCATTGGAGAGCTGCATTCAGTTTATCTTGCACTGTGAGATGTACTAAAAATGAACGCGTTTCAGTCTGAGTATCTGTGGGTGCTGTTAAAAGCACTAAACAGACTGCAAAATACAGAGATGATACAGTATATGGTGTGTGAGGGAAGTGTTTCAAACAGATCACAGGCTGCTGGCTCCCATGAAGGCACCGGTGACTCTTATAAGGCACTTGGGTCTTCCAAGTGCTGCTCAGAGGTCAGCGTCCCCTCTGGTGGAGCCGGTGCTTGTAGGTGATCTCATTGTTGGTATTTCCATTCACAGCTCTAGTTTCTTCTTCCGTTTTCTTTGATGGAAAGAGACATTAATAAACGTTTCCAGCTATGAATGTGCATCACAATGTAACTGAAGTTAGCATGCGTTTCTCCGATCTTTGAATGCTTTGACTGGTGGAAAAACTGGCCTGGCCTCTGGTCAAAATCAAACTGAGGCTACACCCCAGATTTCAGCTTGATCTCCTGGTTTAGGATGTGAAGTTTAGCAGCTGTTGCGGCTTCTCAGGACCCAGTATCTTAGTAAGGGGACCTCACCATTAACATAAAACACTGTGAGGCTATGGGAGGAGAAGCAAAACTGATTAGATGAGATGGCTTTTTCTGCTTGGAAAATAATACTGAAGAGGCCCTGGAATATTCAAGTGCTTGTCTCTTAGCAAATTCACATTACCAAATTGTAACTTCAAAAGAATAACCTGTTATACTGAGGGAAAATCTGGATGGAGTTTAAAAACAGGTCTGTCTTAGTTCTGCAGTAATCTATCTTCCCTAATCTGCGAGCCTTCAGCTGAACTGGAAGAGGCTGTTCTGAAATCAAAATAGTGCAAATTCATGTCGAAATCCACTTCCTGAAGCCAGCTGGTATACAGTCAACATCTTTTACATGCTTCTGATGGAGCTGCAGATAACTTGAATTATCTGTCACTGATGTCTTTGTCAGGGCAGCCAGGCTATAGGGCGAGGAGCAGCCATCTGCTCGCAGCAGGACCCATCCAGCTGATGGCCCGTGAGCACGCCGCTGCTCCACGAACTGCCTGAGAGCGATGGCAGAGGCAGTCGCTGTCATGTCACCGAGGAGATGGGCGTGTGGCCCACTGCTCTTAAAAGTCTGAGCCTTCTGGGGGAATTTTTTAATTTTCTTCACCAGCAACAAAATAAACACTTGTTCAGGGTATTTTCACCTACAGCCTGTATAGCTAGAAGAGGAGGATGGTACTAATATCCATGGTATGTGAAACAGGATCTCAAAATTGAACCATGGATTAAATGTAATTTTGCTTAAGGAGTATAATAAATATTTATTTAGGGGAAATGGGAACATCAGCAGAGAAGATAAATACAAAAAGTAGTTTGAGGTTTCCTTTCTTTCCTTTTGATTCCTTTGACTTTTCCTTTAGGACTTCATTATTAACAATGAAATAGCAAACTTGCTTAAGGGCAGAATTGTGCTCTGAGAATCGTAACAGTGGTTATAAAAACAATTTTTTCCTCCATGGTATGCCAGATAGCTTAAATTTTAACCCTGTAAAGCAGGATCCATGAAGTGGACCATATGAATTTTTGCTGATAAGGTTTTGAATTAATCCCATTTTGTACAGACCTGTGCTTGCAGAAGCTTAAGGAAATTCATCACAGTTGCAGATTGTTTTCCAAGTAATATCCTCACGGACTATGAAGCCTATCCTTTTATGATAAATGCATAAAGGTTTTGCTTAACTTCATTTCTGAGCCACTCCATCTCTAATCTCCGTTGCTCAGTCTTTAAGTAGGCTTTGGCAGAGTCTGGCTGAACCACAATAGCGCTGACAGTGAACCTGCATAGCACGGCGTGGGAGGAGGGACGTTAGAGGAGGTTCAGTATAGACACAGCTTGGATTTTTCCTCCCCTTCGGTACCACTGAAACTCTTACTTCCTGTGCACGTAAGCAGGCAGTGTAATTTGGAATATTTGGGTGGAGGATAATATACAGTAAAGCAATTGAACTGTAATCCCTAAGGATAGGATAACAAATAGCATCCCTGCTGTACAGGCAGCTGGAATTATTTAGTAGGTGTAAAGGAGCTTAACGTTCTGAGGAGCTGCCTTTCTAGCATGCTTTTAAGTAGGCACATCTGTAGCTTTGCAAATGAACTCGGTGGCAGGCACAGAGGAGGCTGCAGGTTTGTTTGCTGTGCGAGGAGGTGATGAAGCAGCCACAGGTGCGCAGGGAGCTGCAGGTGCGGTTTCCAGGGCCGGCTTTGGAAACCAGTCATGTGCTTACAGTGATCAATGCATTGTCATTACTTGTCTTTCCAGAACGATCACTGTTAGGAAGATTACAGCATCAAGTAAATATTTTTCTTGCTATCGGTGATATTTTTAATCTGACTGGTTAAGGGGGAACAAGAGTAGCTTTAGGAGGAGCTGTCTCTGAGGCTGTTGCTTCCAGAAGGCAAGCTTTTACTTAAAATAAAAGCTAACAAACACCCTTAAAACACACCCATGTAGCACATCCAGGCAAACATTTGTTAGAAGTGTCTGTTGGTTGTAAAGTAGGGTGTTGGCCTGTTCCTTGTTTCTTAGTTTGGCTTTTACAGCCTGTCCTGTGGAGGGGACTGGTGGCAGAAGCGGTGCTGCGGGAGGTGGGAGGCGTGCACCAAGGCATGAGCTGGATTTCCAATCCATTCAGAATCAGACAGCGTAAACCCACCCCAGGTTTAGTCATATTTCTCCAGGTTTCAGTTTAATTCCTTGCTTCTTGTCGTTGAAGCTAACATGATCACAGAATGGAGGTTTATATGCCAAATAGCAATGAAATGAAGTCATGTGGAAGTGGGTGCTGTTAATTTCAGTTATACTCATTGAAAGTCTTTGGAGAAATGAAAAGTTGTTTTTTTTCTCTCTCCCTAAGAAGGTATAAACGAAGAGTGCACCTTTTAAACAGATGGATATGTGAATGGTGAGGAGGTAATCTGATCTATAAATAAAAATGGAACTTTGTCTACTTACCGCCTTAAGCCAAAATGCATTAGGTTTAAAAATAATTTTCAATTAAAAACCCTGCTTCAACTTGAAAATAGTTTTACTTCTGAACAGAATGTTTAGAATGAATGGCCACAGAGAAACCTGTAGCCTTCTGAGGCTCTCGATGAGAATTGCTTTTCCACTGAGCAGCACTGCCAGGCATGCTGGTCTGGATGCTGCAGCATGCTCAGCCTCTCCCCTCAGTGCCAAAGTTCTGCACGTCAAATTATCTACAATGGGACACCATAAAAAAAAATCAAAAAAATCTGTGTTGATCGGTTTTTCCTTTTACAGTGCTTTTGTTGCAACTTCTACTTCAGCTGTACTGGGTCCATCTAGCCCTGTATCCTGACCCTGACTGCAGCCAGTAGCAGTTGCCTGGAGAGCAGTGTTGGAACAAGCCAGATGAGATGCTTGGCCAAAACATTCGCCCTGCTTCCTATGACTGCAGTCCAGAGTGCTCCTAAATCAGCAGTGGCGTCCTTTTTTTCCCTGCTATATCAAACAAGGATCACGGAGCGTATTGCAGAGGGTGCCTCAGCAGCAGGGCTGGTGCCAGGGCTGGGTCTGCTGGCATTTGGCTTCTTGCACAGCGGAGCCAGGAGATCGAGCCCCAGCCATCTGCGTGGAGAAGCTGTGCTGTTACCAGGTCGGGAGCCGTGGTCTGCTCAGACAAGTGTGCAGCTCCTTCACCATCAGCAGGTCCTGGGCAGTGGTCCCACACCAGGGTCAGCTGCTCGGAGCAGGTCTGGGAAGAGGATTTGCTTCTCTGAGCTACAGCAATAGTATGTTTGGGGTATAATTGGAAGGGGATGGACTATAGTGTAAAATAATTATTGTAATAAGGCTGAATAAGTTAATGACACCTTTTGTAGCCAAAAAAAAAAATAAATTCAGCTACTGTGGAGAGACAAAATATGCAGAGGAAAAGCCTCCTCCAGAAAAGCAAAGGGGCACCAGGTGCCGTTAGGAGCTGTTTTGCTCTTGGGGGAGTGCTTATCCCACTCCAATGCATTTTTATAGGCTGTTGCTTTTCTTCCTGAGGATCATTGTTCCTGAGGAGGGTGCGGGGGAATCATACAAACTGTGCTTCCCGCTAGCAGCCCCACTGCTGGAAACTTAAAGAGCTTTTCAGTTCGCCAGACTTCTGGCGAAAGCCTCTGATCTGCGCTGCACAATCGAGCCTCAGTTCACGCTTGTCGTGGAGGCCTGTAGCTGGTAACGTGTGGGCAGGCCTCAGTCTGCCCCTGAAAAGGTTTTGTTCAGTGTGCGCCTCTGCTTAGCCTGTCAGGCCTTTGCATTTTTCAAAATGTTAAGTATTCAGCTCTGCTCCACTACATTATCTCACAAATCCTCTTTTGTTTGGCCCTTTTCTGAGGCGCGCTTTGTGCGCAGTGGCATGCACAACGGCTGAGCTGCATCCACAGCGTGCTCAAAGGTGCACTGCTCTTGAGCCACCTTGGTCACAATCTCCTGGGCTTAAAACTGTGAAAGAAAGTGTAAAAGTACTGCAGCTTTTGTTCAGTGGGGGCAAGCAGTAACGGCACCTCATGCTCCTATTGCTGGAATTGCGAGATGGAAGGGAGCTAGTATGATAACCCACAATACTTTGTCTTCTGTGATCTTGCTAGGTGGCTGTGTTTAAATGCCCAATTTCATATAGAGAAGGGGTGGAGGAAAAAAAAAGTCCTTGTTCAGGCTCAAATCCAGTCCAGCCAAGCTGCCGAGTTTTCATCAAAAGCAGGAAACAGATGGACGGGCACAGCTGCAGAAGGTGCTGCGACTTCTCTGGAAAAGCTGTCCAGGCGCATGCAGCGTGCAGGGACGGCAGCACAGCACTGCTGTTCTGCACCGTGCTGCTGCTCCGAGCACACACGGCCCCACAGCCCATGCTGCTCACGGAGATGCTGTGTCAGACAAGAATCCACCTGGCATTGCCTGCAGCTCCCTGTGCTGTACACCTGTCTGTGCCCATGGCCAGCTTGCTCTAGAGGAGTTAAAACTTGTGGAAGAAAAATGTTTCAAAGACTGTCTTGTATTTGTGCAGTATGCTGGAGGACCCGTCCTGGTGCGCTTACCCTTGTACCTTCACCAGAAGCACCTTATTGCCTCAGGTCCCTGTTGAATTCTCCTTTGCAGGCTGGACAGCTGCATAATGAAGCGGTCTTGTGAGTTGATGGGGTGTCGGAGGCCAGAAAAACCTCTGGGATGCCCATGGGGTGGCTATTCTTACGTTCTTCTGGAGACAGAAAAGAAAACGGGGTCCAGCAGCCAAGCAGCATTCCGGCTCTCTGTCCAGCCACTCGTGCAGAGCTGATCCAATGATCAATCATTGCTCAACAGCTGCGCTTGAAAAATTGGTCTTTGTATTGTTTATCAGGCACTTACAGTTCTTGACTATGCCTGTTTACTTGGAAGGTGCGAATGTTTACATCTCTTCCATAACAGATCTAAGTTATTTTTGTTATTTGGGAGCTTTCTTTTCTGGAGGAGTTTAGTAATGTTTCTTCTTTTGGGTAGTTTTTACAGATATTAAAGATTTTTCCAAGCAAGAAGCCCATGTAAACACAACTGTGTAGAAGGGAGAACGTGTTTCTCTGCTTGCTTTCCCTTTTCTGAAGACAAAAGAGCCTTATTGAAATGTGCTTCCTTTCTGACTGCTAATGGGTTTGCCTTCCTTCCTCCTTGCAATGAACTTAACATTCTCCCATCCTGTTGGGTATAAATTTCAGCCTGAACTATTTTCCCTGTTGAGGTGTTGAGTCACTGGCCTTGAATGGAAACCTGCAATGAGACAGGGAGAATCTGGGGCTTGGGAAGGAAGAGGTTTTCAGCAGTTTTGTTGGTAAATGGGATGAATATTAAAAAAACAACGATAAGGTGCTATTCACTTTTGTCTGGGGCTGCTCATATTCTTTTCCTAGTTTTATTTTTGGATGCCTTCTTATGTTGGAGCTGGATAAATTCCAGAACATAAAATACCTAGAGGAAGAGGTGGTTCCTGTCGATCAATAACAGTGTTCCATTTTAAGCTGTCTCAGGTTGAAGGGGGAAAAAATACTATGCCATATCACAAATTGCTTTGTCTTGTGGAGGAAAGATGCTGAAAGTCTTGCTTCAAAGGCTCTGCATGGGAATTATGTCCTAAAGTCTGGATATTCTCCAGGGCTTAATTGTGCTTATTCATAGAAACACTAAACTTTATGAACTGGACAGCAGAGCTGTAAATTTGGCTGTAACTGCAGAGAGAGTATTGTTTTTTGCACACTCTGATTAGCAACACTGGGCTCAGACGTACACTGTGGAATAATTAGTAAAATGGACAGGAATTAAAGCAAGCTTTGCTCTGAGCAAAAAACAGATGAGCTTAACAGCTCTTCTTTCTATCTGAATTTCCCATTTAAGTAAGGTTTCATTCTTGATGGTGCTGGGGTATGTCCTGTGGAGTGTATCTTACCTGTCTCTCCCTCATAGAACTTCATTCTGGACAAAAATTCGTCTCCTGCAAAATTAAGACCCCAGCTCTAGGAACTTTTGCTTTGAAGTATCAGAAGCCAATGTTTTAGGGAGATGTGCACATCCTGTTTTGAAGGATTTAGATGGTCAAGGATCACTATGTATTTCTGTGAGCTATTTCAGTTTCCTAATTGAAAGTGTGCTCCTTCTTTCTGTCAATGCTTGAATCGTCACCAAAGATCTGCTGTCTGGAAAGCAGCTAAACTAATCCCGATTACAGAGGCTGGTGTTTGAGGAAAGTGAGGGTCTCCTTCCTATGGCAGTTGCTACTCAACTGTGGAGGCTGAGTAGTGTCATTATGGTATTCAGAAGTCCTATGGTTGCTGACCCAATAGTAGAAGTTTTTAATCTAACACAGAACAAATATCATCATCTATCATATCTCTGAAAGTAGCAGCGTGTACAGTATCTTTGATTTTTGCAGGATGTTAAATGTGTATCACACACCCTATATCCAGCTTTTGAATTCACAGTTCAATGCCATAACATTTGATCTTTCAGTGGAATAGTCAACTTTACGATGAAACCTAGTAAAAAGCTCAGGGTTATGCTCTGTATTTGAACTGCTTTAGAGATCAACCCAACTGATTTCAAATTTACAGAAGAAAGCTTCCCATGCTGCATTTGCACTGTTCACGTTACACTTTCAGGGAGACTTGGAAGAGTTGATCTTGGAATGTCATTTAAAATGATTGTTCAGTTTTCATGAAAGTTTTGCCTGTAGGAGCACTCAGACAAACACCGGTGGGGAAAGAGGTGAATAGAAGTAGACCACAGAATTATGTGGTATTCCTCTTCTACGCATTTTATGCACAATTCTTCAGACAGAAGTAATTTTAGCAAATCTAGGAGGATTTGGGAACTTTCCCTCCTCTCTGCCCCTCAGCTTAAAGCTGTAGTTCATCTGGAAATACTATTTAAAAAAAGAAAATCACAAGCCTCCGTGATGGGTCACTAATATGGCCTTAAGGAAACAGTAGCGAGGGGGGCAAGGCTGTCGCTTGAGCAGGCAGGGGGAGAGGGCTGCGAGCTCCTGCTTGGTTAATGGCAACATACTGAGCTGTCAGGCAGGCTCATTAGGGACACGCTGCTAATTTGGTCAGGCAAGTGCTGCCAGGCTGCATTGTGTGGAGTTAAGCAGTGTGAATAGAGCCCGTAAGCAAAGCTGCTGGAATCTGCTTTTGTGCTCCCTTTGGACAGCTGTCCTCCCTTATTGGCTTCTTTTCCCCGTTCAAACTGGCCACGTGGAGTTTTGGCACTGTTAGTGTTGCCTGAAGATTAGTTGGAGATTGCAGAAGTAATATAATTTGTGCTAATCTGAGTAACCCTGCTTCTCTTTCCATCCATTTTTGCATCCATACATTCAGTTACAGTACAGTCAGAGCCAGAGTGTCATTTCTCTACATCTGGTGACTTAATTAGAAATGGATTTAAGCCCTTTCTCTTTAAAACCTAATTTGAAATGCTGTAGGTGTATTTCTTATCTTCGCTGCTCACACCTGCTAGGCACGAGCGATATGGCAGCTGAAGTTTGCATTTCTTTTCTATTGTCAAAAGATAACCTTGGGCTCTCAGTTTGGTTATCTGGCTATGGCGCTCTGGTGCGATGCACAGGTGAATGGGTGGATTCTTACTGCAGCAAACCGGGGCTGGCGCTGAGGGCCTCCCGGTGCCTTCTGAGAGGTTGCATGTCCTGAGAGTTAAAATTCAAAATGAGAAAAAAAAAAAAAAAAAAAAAAGAAAAAAAGAAAAAAAAAGAGCACCATTTCCCCTGCTTCTCCTTGTCACTGTAGGAGCTACTGATCTAAACTGCTTCTTTCTTTCCTACAAGCCTTGGAAAAGTACACTGTAGCATTCAGCAGGTACCAGGATGCCTCAGATCATTCCTTGAGGTGGTAAAAACTTACAGTAGAACTCCAGGTCATCATGAGGGCATCCCCTAGTGACTGGTCCTGTATGGGGCAGCATCCACCTTCGTGTGTGATGGATACCTGCCGAGTGCTGGCGTTGTTCTGTTTTCTCCCATAATTCAGCTAGCTGTCTTCAAATTGATGGCTTCTGTCCTGTTGAATAGACTAATACCCTTCTCATATCCGCTTCCAACATACAGCTGGTCGCTAAGTCCTGCAGCTGTTTTCAGAAGTACTACAACGCATATTATAATGCATATTGTGAATCCACTGCAAACCCTGGAAGAGCTCAGCAGTGAACTGTAATGTTGTGGACTGGCTTTTGGGGCAGAGAAGAGAGAAATCAGTGGTGGGGAAGGACGCGCCATGTGCAGCCCAGCTGGGCTGGCATCCTGACTCAGTGTGATGGACGAAAGTGACTCCTCGGGTGGTTATCATTAAAAGGTTGAGCAAGGGTGAGAGATTGTTTCTGTCTCATAAAGGGAACAAGCAGATTGTCTCAGTGCTGTCTCTTCCCAACATGCGTCAGAATACACTGTTAATTTAGGAGTTGGAACTCAGCAGAGGATTTTCTGATTGTCTACCATGTGTTTGCCTTTATGATTCCAGTTCCTCTCCCGTCCCTTGTGGATGATTTTCCCTGACATCTTCAGTCTTACTAAATCTTATTTTTGTTTCTGCCTAGTCTTCTGCCAGAGAAAAGGCTGAAGTTAATAAGTTTCTGGTAACCATTTTCTACATTTTCACCTGATTTATCTGATTACATTAAGGCTGGGTCAAATACTCCATCAAGAGTTTCAGATGCTATCAGAAATGAAGCAGAACAAGGTTTCCTGGGAGATCGACTGTGTGTGCTTGTGTGGAACATACTTAACGGGGAATGGGTCTGCACAATTACCTTGCAGAGTGCTGCACAGCTCCAGCACTTGTGTCACTAAATACCTGCAGTAATCATTAGCTGTGAATAGACAACGGTCTCTACCTGCTGTCTCAGGCTCTGTTATCACGCCAGGAGGCTGCCCTCCTCCTCAGAAACAAGAGGAATTCATTCCTCTGCCTATTCAGATGGAAGGATATTTATTTGATGCGGTGCCCCATTTAGGGAAGGAAAACAGTATTTTTCCAAGGGTGGAAAAACACTTGCTGTGTGGGAGGGAAAACTTCTTGCAAACAAGCACTGAGATTCCTCAATTCACTTTGTCAGGGGTTCTATTAGAATAAGACTGGAGGAGGGAGATTTGGAATGGTTCTGGGAAGCTTTGACTCAGGAAGGGGAGAATGATTCATAGATTTTTAGTATTGTTATTTATTAAGGCCAGAACAGACCATTGGACCTAATCTTATCTTTGTCTTTGAAAACGTAAAGCACTTGCGCAATGACCCCAAAAGAGTTTGTGGGTTTGAACCACGGTCTTTCAGCATTGAAACATAAATCCCAGCTGTGAGAGCTAGCCTACAACAATTTCAAGCTAGATTTATGCCTATTACCTTCATATTAGATAAGTATTTTTATAATGAATCCTCAGTGCGCTCTTTGTATGTCAGGCAGGGTAGTAAAAAAGTTGTTCATGGAAAATGGGAACAGGGATGCCTTGCAAAACTGAGATTTTATGAGTCTTGCTACTTTGTGTTGTTCACCTCTGGTTATTGCTGGAGTCCTGATGGAAGAGTTCATTCATTCAAGAGCCGTCCTTTAGTTTTCATGGGGAAATTCTGATTACTGACAAAAGCAGCTGTCTTAGAAGCAACGATTTTCTTCTCCTTGTTTTGGCGCAGTAAGTGTTCTTTTCCAAATTAAGTATTAACTTTGTTGTTAAGGATCAAAATGCAAAATCAGTCACAAGGTGTACATCAGAAAAAGTTTTTAAGCTCTAGCCTCACATTGTTTGAAGGAATATGAGTCGATCTACATTTATTTTTTTAATCTGCTGCTATGGAAAAAAAAATTAATGCTTACTAAACTGTATTTTAATTCAAATTTGGCAAGAGAAGTTAAATGAAGGAAAAATCAAAACTTGTCACAGTTTGTGTCTCAACTATAATTGTAATACACAATTAGATGGGTTAAAGCAAGTGTAACTTAATCTTTTAGTTAACACCTTAGGTCAGTTCTTTAAAGAATCAAACTGGACTCTGTCCAGTTTATGAACATGGAAAGGCCCTTGACTGCGGCCACTTGGTCTCATCTTTTCTGTTTAGGATGTCTTATATTAAAGACCCAGACAGCCCTAGTACTTTTGGGTATGCTGCATCAGTGCCTGAGAGTCAGGAAAGCTTCCATGCTTTTAACATGTTGTCAGTGGTGGAGCCTGGAACATCTTCATTATGCGTCTGAAAAATGCTGTTAGCAAGGCAGTCTCATCATGTCTAAGCTTCTGGCTTGAATTTTGCTCATGCTGTTGTCTGTTAAGTTAGGTAGCAGCTTAATTGTAGGAGAGATGGAGAATGCATGCAAAGGCTCTTCAAGTGGGAAAAATGATACAGAAAGGACAAACGTCCATTGTCACAGCAAATAGAGATACTTGGTCTTAGGTCTGTACTTAGCTGCATTGGGGAAAACAAAATCTTCAGCTTCTACAACTGTGAATCAAACACTGCTGACAAACTCAACATCTGTCCTAGAGGGATTTAATTATGTGAAATAGGATCAAGAAAACCGATTTATATTGGTAGATGTAATAAACACATTGCGCAAAGTTAAGAAGTCTCCAAGGCTTTGGATAATCAACTGAAATCTTAATTAAGTTCAACCTCTGATAAGAATTTATCAGTAATTATAGATGTTCAGTTGATGTGTAAGCAATCCTATAAGGCCACCAAAAATAATTTATTGGTTCACACTTACTGCTGCGGTTTAAACATTTTTTTTGCTTAAAGGTCCAGAGTGCTATCAGCTACACGGCAGCGAAAGAGATGTGCTAAGGCATCAGAAGTCCATCGATAGTTCCTTACCAAAGCTGCAAAATAAACTGTTCAGACTCTTCTGAAGTCAGTGTTAATGCCTGGAATGAACTTTTCTCAGTGTCTTGTCAGTTGACTCTGGATAACTCTTTTGACAGAAATAAGATATCCTCTGTCAGGTCTGTTAGTACCTTGCAAAACCAAATTCAGAAAGTGAACCGTACAAATACCAGAGTAGAGTTATGAAGAGAGGCTGTGTAAGAACAAACATATGTCAAGCATAGCTTATTAGCTTCTTCCTAACAGATTTGGACTTCGTAGCCCACTTTAACTTGCCAGATCTGAATGCAATATACAGTTTGTGGCTTTTGTCTTATTTTTTTAATGCAATGCATGATGTACCTGTCACATACTACTGCAAAATACGGGGATCCCTAGTTACCCTACCAAGTGGCCTGTCCCCTGTGCTTAGTTTGACCCCCTGGTGTTCTCCTCAGCTATTCTGATCTCCATCTCCAAATTAGTAATCTCTGCATAAAGAAAATTAACATGAAGATCAGTTCTAGCAAGAAGGATCCTCATAACAAGACTACAGACTCCATTTCATGGAACGATTATGTCAGTCAGCAACATGATAACATCCACAGTCATGGCAGTATATCCCAGAGATCATTCTTAAGGAGTGTGGTTAAAAAAAAAAAAAAAAAATTCCCTGGGAGTGAACTTGCTGCTTGGGCAAATCTCTCACAGGTACAATCTATTAGAAAGGCCAGACTTATTTATTTGTTTGTTTGTTTATTTATTTATTTATTTATTTATTTCCCACAAAGAAGAAAGCAAAAAAGATCCAAAGACGACACAATGATATGTTGCCTTGCCAGCAGGGAAAGGCAAGGGAATACTGCAAATTTTAATGGAATATATCTGTTGTGGAATTTAAAAAATGAATAAATTATTCTGTACAAAATTTTCCAGTTACACAACTGGTAGTTTAAGGAAAAAAACAAATACCCAAAGAAAAGCTGTCAGTCGAACAACCTAATCTGGTTATTGAATGAATGTTGCCGTCTTTTGTATAGGGACTGGCAGTGGATACAAGTCATCTGCTGTCCAAGATGATTTGCTCTGCCGTAACTAATTTCAATTGCAGCAGCCGACACCAATTGTTCAAGCTGAGTGACACCAGTACTTACTACCTGAGATGCAGACGCCCCTTTTCTTTTTTTCTTTTTTCTTTTTTCTTTTTTTTTGAAGATCATCAAACATATAGGGACCTTCTTCACCTGAAAGGAGCAGAGTTGGGTAAGTAGTTATTTTTGCAAATTCTCTTTCCAGCACCCCCCAGCTTCAGTCTGACAATACAACACTGATATGTTCCTCTTCTCTCCTAGGAATAAGGATTCAGCTACCAGTTACCTAGGTAAGCTACCTACTCAGTTATAACAAATTCCACATCCATTCCAATAAGTTTTTTTTCCTAGAAACCCTTTCAATTTGAAATGGACATAGTTTGCAGGAAATTTTCCGGTGTTCCAGTGGTTTTGGCCTTTTTTGTTTTGTTTTGTTTTGATGTAACGCCTTATAGCACGGGTGAAATGTGACAACTTATCCTTTTGTTTCCCTGGCTAAGGAGAGTTCAGTGTGTATTTTTGCTTTGCTCCGCTATTTTGATGATTCATTTCACTTTCCAAAATGATTACATGTCCATCAGGCCAACCTCCAACCCCTTTGAAAACTCCTTGCCACTTTTATATATACTGAATAAATTGAAGCCAAACTATCTCAAATACATCTTTCTCTGACACACCAAAATGATTGCTAGGATTATAACTGTCTGTAGATGGAACTAAGCTATTTTAGAGTTGAGCAAATAAACAACCAATCTTCCCCTGCTGCCTCCTCCCCCGCCATTACTAAAATCCACTGAAAACTCTGTATAACCATTATTTGATCTTTTTCTGCAGCATCCAGAGAAGCCTGTGGAAGCAACCACCTGAAACAGTCCTCTCAGCACTTTCCACCTGTGTGCCTTATCTCTGAATCACCACTACTTTCTACTGGCCCCGAGACAATCTGCTTGTTGTTAAGCATTTTCCCATCTGTTTTTGCCTCCACGCTGGATTTCTCCTGGATCCCACAAGCAGTGACTTGTTTTGAAGAAAAACGACCCAAATGAATCAGAATACAATTTGAAGAGCTTTCCACATGCAGTTGCTAAATCCTGGAAGGCTCCCTTCAGCATTAGTGGTTTCATAGTTGCTTCAGTGGCCTGGGCTAGCAATGCCCTGGAAAGCAGAACTGGCCTCTGACCTCTTTGGCCTCCTGGGTTCAGTGTTTGCCTCAGATTGTTTTCACTCCTTTTTCCTCAGACCTGTCTTTTTTTCCCTCAGCTCTTCTTCTCTTACTCAGGTGGCATTGCTCTTGTGCAAATATATATAACTTTTAAATCATGGGTGCTCTGTTTCCACCTTGTGCTTTTTGTATTTGAGTATTAAATTCATTTTATTTTGAATCCAACAACATTGCATTACTTTTTGTAGGGTCATGGAAGCATGTCTGGCATGTTTAAGTTGTCACTGAGAGGTTCTTCTCCAAGCAGAATTCAAACCATTACACTACAATCTGCCCTAGACCCTTCCTAGCAGCTGTGTTTATACAGCTCCTAGCAAAATGGGTCCCTGATTAGGGTTTTTGAATAGCTCATTCACTGAAAAAATGGCAATTTGAACCAGCTAAAGCTATTTAAAAAAAATGGGATAATAAATGATGAAAAGTTTTGGTCTGAAGAAATGTCAGTGGCAACGCCCTGCCAAATTTTAAGCCCAAAACATTATCACCATTAGCATCACAAAGATTAAGTTACTGGAATTTAATTGGCAAGAGGTGTTTTCACTTTGATTTTTTTTAATAGCTGAAAATTTTATTTGATAGAGACTGAAAACTACGTGTTCAGAACAGTCACCTGAAAAGGTCAAAGTTTGGTTATATATGAAACAGAGGGCAGGTTCTTTATCTTGTAGTTGTCAAGCAACAGTAATTTTGGGGCAATTTGATCTTGAGTAAGAAACTGAACATCAGAGCAGTTCTGGGATGGCTTCACACCTGTCCAGACAACCTGTTTGAAAAAACAAAACCCATTCTCTGTTCTGACGGACACAGATACACGTTACAGACCGTGTGTGTTGGGCAGGTGAGTTGTAGCCAGCTGTTCTGTTCCTGCCATGCAAGGCGATCTCTTTGTGAGGTTGGAGAAGCAATAGTGTGCCAGCAGCAACGCCTTTTGGTGTGCAGGGAGCTCTACAGGCTTCAAAAGTGTTAAAGCTGGAAGGAAAAGGTGCCTCATCTGGCTATTCCCCATTGCAGTTAGCAGCTGCATTTTTAATATTCTGGAAGTTTGGTTACGTGCTTTCTTGCCGTGGACATTGGCACTGAGCAAAAACAAGCATATGTTAAGGCATGGAAACACAAATGCTGCTTCTGCTCCATTAAACTGGAACACATGATTAAAGGACCAAAAGTTACTTTGTCTGACAAACTCCATATTTAAGTGTTTTTTAAATCGTAAACCAAGACCAAAGATTTATAAGTTTGTGTCATGATCCATAAATCTAGATCTCCTCTTGTCCTTTTACGCTAGACAAATGGCTTGTAGAGGAAATTGTAGTGGTTTGGATAAGTCTAGGTTTCAGCAGTCAGTCCTCTTAGGTCAGACGTGTAAGAAACATCTGTAATTGTTTGAGGAATTTGGCAGTCGATCTTGTACTTAAATCATATTTTCCCCTTTGAAAGCTGGAAATGTCCGTGCATAAACTAGACACACAATCCACTTACCTCTGCACTTGTGGAATTACACAAGGTATCAGTTTGCTGTTTGTTACATTGCAAATCTGACTGCAAGGTTAGAGCAAATTGATACCCTGATATAGTAAAGGAGAACAGCTTGAGATTCTTCTAAAACGTTTTTGTGCCCCAGAATAAAGCCTAACAGTTTTAATGGAAGTTGTCAATAAGAAGGAGGCTACTCCAGTGTTAAGAATTTGCTGCTTTGGTTTGGATTTTGACTAAAATCAAATGGTTCTTTGAGTAAACTATACAAAGCCTCCCTTCCAAGCAGAATAGCTAAGTTATGTGCATAGCTGTCACACACTGGGCCTCTGAGCACATGTAGCATACGGTTGTGCATAGTCCGTCAAAAGAACAAGGTCCTGATCCTGTAATGAGATCATGCGAATTCAAAGCATATTAAATTTAATCCTGGTTTTCAGGATTATATGCTACCAATTTAAAATTGTGGAGCATAAGAAAGACATAATGTTCCTGACTGCTCACTGCAAAAAATTAGGCCCAGCTCATTTTGAAGTGAGTCTTTGGTTCTGCTACTGAAAGCAGAATTTGGTAAATGGGCTTCACTGGGAGATTTAAACTGATGTCTGGTGACCTTTGTAAAGCAGAACAAATGATTGCTATGTTTGCGAGAATTGTATTAGTGCTGGATGCTTCTGGTACAGTCTGAGCAAATGAAATTTTAAAGGCTGTCTGTCTGTCAGCCAACTTTACCTTTTGATTGAGTCTACAAATGCTATAGCATAGGCCCTCTAGGCAGGAATTTGAGGCGCTGCTTTTTTGATGCCCTGATCATTTAATTCTTTCAGAAAGTAATTTTGCTTGTAGCAGAAAAACATGATGAAAACAGGCGGAATCCTGAATAATGAGTTAAAGTCAATTCCCGTGTGTCAGATTCCTGCATAGCATGTCCTTTTTTGGACACAGTAGTCATTCTAGCATCCCAAGAAAGAGGCTGTCACACAGGTGCAGAATACAGGCTTCATCTCTCAGTGTTTTGGCTCAGGAATGACCAAGCATAACAATCAAATATTTGAGTTTAACCTAGTTCTTAGTAAGCAAAGAGACAAAATTAGGCAAGACACCCTCCCTCCAAAAAGGCAAGCCAAAATTTGCAACCCTCATTATGTTTGGTTTTTTTTGTTTGTTTTTTGTTTTTTGGTATGAATAACCTCTAACCCTAAAGAGAAATGCTAGTAAGTTTACTGGGATAGCTTTGAGCTCAAGAATGTGCTAGAGCTCTTCCTAACAGTGTTCAGTGACCAATATAGTGTGATGCCACACCTTCCCATCCATCTTCAGCGTGCTGCTTTATTCTAGGGACAAGCTTAGTTGGTGTTGAGTAGTCCTTCTGAGGCAGGGATTGTTACTGCAGACTGACCGTGCAAGATTCTTACTTATTCGAGAGGGAATGAAGGTGGAAGAATTGTCTTCCTTGAAGCCAGTCCTGGAACAAAAAATACCCTTACTGTCTTCAGTATGTTACTACTACAGCACCGTGGAAAACAGACGTAATTTTCTTGCAACGCTTTCTGCCACCTCCTTTACTCCTGTTTTCCTCAGTTTCTCTTTGTCCTCTATACTTCTTCATTGCTACTCTCTTCTATGTTCAGCCGCTGTCTCTGTTCTCACTGATTATTCTTATGCACACTTAGTCCAAGGCAGTCAGATTTAACTGCCTTTTTTGGCCTTTACTCCCTGGGAATCATCCACATTATTTTGTTCTCTTCCCAGGGCTTTTTTATATGCCAGTGCTGGCATGTTTTAGCCAGCCACAAGCCTCCCTGCCGAGCAAGTAGTTGATAGCAACAGACTGGGCATTTGGCTGGACTCAGCTGAGTATTTCCCCTTTGGGATATCCCTGGTGGCTGCTGCCATGCTCAGCGCAGTGTGTCCCAGTTTCTGTGTATGTGGTGGGGGTGGCAGGAAGGGCTGGCATAGAAAGTATACAGCAATCTGGCATGTTCCACAGCCCCACAATTTTATTTTCCCATGGAGAATATAGGTTTCCTTTTCAGGAAGATGAACTCGTTTGGAAGATATACATATATTTTTTAACATCTTCAGAGGAATACAGTGTAGTATTTCTCTTGTAGGTCTGTCTGGATCCCTTCAAAAAGCTGCAATGAGTAAGTTAGAGGTGAGTGGCAGTTGTCAGTCACAGGTTATACTCGTTCACTGCTTTTCTTAGGCAGAGTGAATTGCCAGATACAGCTCTCTGGGATGTAGCAGGAAGCAGTGCAGCATTTCCATTTAATTGCTTGTGGAGATAGCTGCAGGATTGTGGTGTCAGAAAATATTGCTAGACCTCAGGGGATTTCTTGGCATTTTGTTGCCACAATAAGGTCACGGTTGTCACAGTGGCTTAGTAGACGCAGAATGTGTGTACAATTATTTATGCAACCTGAAAATGTAATGCAATAATAAAATACTGTGTTTATGTATCTGTGACTTGCATTCTTGTCCTTTAATGATACTTTTGTTCTCTGCTGTATTGTTTAAATGCGTTTTTCTCATATTTGAGATTTATAAAGATGTTGAAATGTTATTTTCTGTCTGATCATATTTTGCAACCAGTCTTAAATACGATTCTGTTTGTGTCTCTCAGCTGTCTTTATTACCTAGACATTTCAGTTTTGTAAATCCATATTTATAAGGAATTTGTTCCACAGAAGAACTGCCATTGCATTGTTAATACTGGCATGACAAGCAGCCTGAAGATGAGGTGTCAAGCATATATGGACAGTTTCCACTTGAGTTTTCTCGACTGTCCTAAAGCCCAGACAATCCATGTTGTGGAGCATTTGCAAAGTAATATTGATGCAGCGCAGAGATGCTGATGAATTACAGGAAAGCAAACGCGTGAGACAAAAATGAGGTTGCTGTGTCTCCACCCCTCCCCATAGCGGGTCCAAAGTTGGCTTTGTTTGAGAACAAACGGGTTATCTGCCTTTCTGTGTGTCAGAGTTGAGATCCTGTTCAGGGCTGTTTTCACTGTATGCAGGATGTTAGCCTTCAGCAGGAGTGGATTTTTTCAATAGAAATTATCTTAGTTGCTCAAGGTGTGAAAAATGCTTTCTTTGTATTGTGTTTTTAAAGATCCTTTTCCCACACTGTAATCTTTGTGCCTGTTCCTCTTGTCTCCTGTGAGATGTTTCAGTTCAAGCATCATGGTTAACTCAAAGAGCACTCACCCTACGAACAACATGAAGAATGCTCCGATTACCCTCTTGCCTGTATCTGAGATTAGACCATGAACTCTTAGCTGAAAACACCCCTGGCAGGTTGCTCATACGCACAGTCGTGCTGGCCCAAGCAGAATTGCTTACATTAGTAAAAATGTCAATGTGAACTTGCAGTGCTACTTAGCAAAGTCATCGGCACAGTGGTCATAGGAGAGTATTACTGGAGTAGCTTTCTGATGCTTCTTTGTGCTTTTATTATCTCCATTTGTCATAGCCTTAGTGCCTCTCACTTCTGGGTTTGCTTTTAGTGGGAGCTTTGTTTCTCTGTTACGATACATTTGAGAAGTCACTGTTTTTTCTCCCAGAACTTAAACTGGAGAGAGATTTTTCATGTGTTGGGGAACAGATCTGAAATCCAAGCTGATCAGACTAATCCGATAAAATAGCCTTTAGAGTGAATCTAATACCGATCTACTGCTCTGTAAAAAAGCATATATAAACAATATTTATTGTCTGTATCTACAAGAGGAAAAAGAAGGAAAAAAAAGCCTACATGTAGGATGGCTGCTATCAGTTACCGCAGCAGCAAAGCATTTCCCAAGAACAAAGAACATGATAATCACAGTCCGGTACGTTAACCTAGACCTTCTAATAAATGTATGTGCACAAACCCAGCCTCTCCGAGAAAGGAGGGATTGAGCTGGAAAACATCCTGGAAACCTGGAGGATTTTTAAGGTGAATAGAGGGAGAGAAGAGAAAAATGTGTTGTAATGAAAGATGGCTTTGGAGGATGTGTGTATGTGCAAGGAGCCTGAGGCAGGAAGTGGAGGGTAGAAAATTCAACGTTTTTAAACACTGACAAATCACCTGCATATGCTTAATGGTCTGACAGCATCTCCTCACTGGCTGCATCAACATTAGGGTTATTCATCACTTCTATAACATCATAGCATTAGGTAACACTCGCACCCTTCCTATCAATACCCATTTCTGCCTGCCTGGTGAGCTGAAGAACAGCTTCCTACAATTACTTCAGCAGGGAAGCACATAAACGAGCAGGTCGTGCTCTGCTTCAGATTACGTGATTTATGTCTCCGAACCACTTTCATGTTTGTCTGCCACAACCATTTTAAGCTTCAGTTGTTGATTTCAGAAACTGCTATTCTGCTATCCATCATCAAAGGTTTCGGCAAAGGTTTCTTCTGATCAAAATATTAGTATTCACAATAGTCTCTTAGTGAGACTTCCCGATGTCTCTTTTGATGTAGTTTAGGAATGGTTGGGAGTAATAAAACATATACAAATGGAGAGTTTTTCATAAGGATAGAATTTGTTTTGAGAAGCAGTAGTATCTTTACCATTTATTACTGGGAATCAGCTACACCATCACGTTTGTTGGGAGACAGCCATATACAGCTAGGTTTTTGGAAAGCTGCTTTATAAGAAGCATCATTCATCACTGATCCACTGAGAGGCCTTGATGCTGCCAAAATTGATGGTAAACCATCAGCAGTGAAACTGAAATAAGAATTTAGAGGCATCTTTTGTGTTTGTATTTCTTCATATTTACATGTTTTATGTGTAGGTCTTGTTGATAGTTTTGTTGGTGATGGTAGTTACATTGGTCATTCACATGATTTGCCATGGATGATAGCCCTCCCTGTTCCAAAATACTATTTGGTACTTATGCTGTTAAGCTCTTTGAAAATACTTCATGTATAAAGCGATGAGATGTTGTTGACTAAATAATGTGTGGGAAGATGATGATCTGGGGGTGGGGTCCATTTGCAAATAACAGAGACCAGATCCTCCTGCTCAAAATACAGAGGTTTTGGCCTTTAACAGGCTACGCACATGATGATGATAAGTCATTTAGAAATGCGTTCTGATTTGACCATGCTTATGAGTTTTCTTGTTTTGGCTAAGTATATTTCTCTATCTGAATTTTCCTGAGGGAAGCATTTTAAGCAGAGTTTAAATTAAACTTTAACATTCACTGTTTGTAAGAATGAACGTTGTATACCCGATCACAGAAACTACACTTTATGCTAGAGTGCAAGTATCAGAGAGGACTTTGGCATAACAAGCACAGGATCCTATGCAAATATTCATAGTGGAAAAGGAATTAATCCCTTCGCCGAGGGCCAGCACAAATCTTTCAATGGCACATAAGCCTGCTTTTGAGGGAGCAGGTGCTTAGCAAACCCTGAGGATTCAGATTTCAAAACAATCTGTACTCAGAGTTGACTCATGCATATATCTTAAAAAACAAATTTTCATATTCTTCTTCTCTCATTAATTTGCTATAAATTCTATATACTGTGAATTTCGCTGTAACTTACATGGCATGCAAAAATTCTGTACAAGCAGAAATTCTGTATGATCATCTCAGTCTGGAGCAGGACAATATCAGCCTTAAGTTGGGATAGAACAAAGCTGTAATTGACGGTTGGCCAGGTCTCCTTGCCAAGCTGCTCATTTTGATCATTCATAGCAAGAGACCCTTATTTTGTAAAAAATCCTTTTGTTGAAGACAGCAGACAGGTTCTATTCTGTCCTCCGAGAGGGTGGCATGGTGCCAGTGTCAGCAGCCAGCAATCCAAAGTGTTGTGTTTAATCACAAGATTAATTTTTCCTTTTATTGGCTTTTCCTTTCAGTATCACAAAGCATGACATGTTGTAAAACAGTAACACTAGTTGAACAAGGGTTGGCTAGCATCGCCGAGCCCCCTGGCTATGTTGATAGCAAAAATGAACATTTGGCTTGATGTGCAGCCAGTAGAGACTCCCAGGAAACCAAACTGGGAAAACACACTTGTCAATGAATGGGCCATGTGCCTGGTGAAGAGGAAGCAAGATGCACCTGGGTATAAGAGCTGCAGTGGGCTCAGATTCTTTGTTTCTTACAAGTTTCAAACAATAACAGTTTCAATAGCATCTCAGATACCCGAGTTTTCAAGCTATAAGTCCGATCCATTAGCGGTCTGTGGTTAAGTTAGATTCTGATTATTTTAGCCTTGGACTGGCCATGTGCAAGTTAGCTTCCAAAAGGAGATGGCAGTAAGTTAAGATCAACTTAAAGATTTGTACTGATTCTACGGAACACTATGACTGGAAGAGGTTGTGGTTTTTACTGAATCATGTAAATGACTTTTTTTTTTTTCCAGAAGGATGATGCTAGATTCAGAACTTTTATTATCCTCACAATGTGCAGCAGTGAGCCCGTGAGCATCTGCAGTGTGCTATGCCATTATGCAGAAATCTGATCTTAGGTAGGAGAGCTGGTGGTGGAGAAAAAGGCAGGCTTAGTCTGTTTCCTCCTGTAATGTCAGCAAAGAACCATGTTCATTCATCGTCATTCTGGGAGTGGAAAGTATAGCAGAGTTTGGTGTGGGTGCAAGAACTGGTAAGTCCCTGCTTGGCAAAGTAGGGTATGAGAGCCTTCAGAGCCCTCTATTTAGAAGATTATTAAATATATTGAAACTTAGATGTACCCCCCTCTTTCTACCATCTCTATTGTAAACGATGAATTTTATGCTCTTCAAGGTCAGTGCTGCTAAAGGAAGATGACAGAACCTTACTGTATGTACAGGAAGATAAGTGTACCCTCAGGGCGGCGTTTCTTTAAACTGAGATTTGTTTGTGGATTTGAATAGTTTTACTGATATCTTCACCTTAAAGGCACAGATTTGTGCGCTGTTTTTAGCCAAAGTTGCATTTTATCAGTTTGTCACAGACAATAGGTAGGGCAAGCAACAATCAGTTAATCTACTCTGTGAATAATGTAGTTGCTAAAGCATCAAGGACCGTTGCATGGCACAGTCCGATGCTGGTGCTAGTTTGTGAGGGCTGGATTCCCATGAAAACAAAGGTTTCAGATTGCTGTCTTGATTTGCAGTTGGTTTCAATGGCCATTTTACAGGAGCTGCTTCTCTTGAGACTTTCCTCTGCTAAAGGTCCTTCTGCAAAGAAACTGTCCCATGACTGATGCTCTTGTGGAAAGATTTCAGTAACTCAAAAGTAAAATCCATGAGTGGTTCTCGTGCACTATGGTGCTTCTATTGAGTATCACTTTTTTAAATAGACACCATATGGCAGCTCTTGAGGAAGCAACCTAATTTCATTTTTCAAGGATTAAATTTTTAAGCCATTCCTCAACTCCTGCCTGTTCTCTCAAGGAGCTAAAACCTGGTGGGGGGGATTAGGTATGGTTGTGCATTTATGTAAATATAAAGTGTTGAATGGAGATTGCAGAAGGAAACTGCAAGCAAACAGCTGTCTTTGCAAACTTAGTATTTATAGCAGAATTAAAATGCCGTATTGTTTAGAGCATTATTTGCCTTGGGCATTGGCTTAGACAGTCACGTTGGCTTGGACAGTCGCGTTGGCCGAAAAGAATTTCCTAACTCCCTTTTCCACACAAGACCAGATTAAGTAGATAACAGCAACAATTGGCTGTTTTGATCTGGCCTTGACATATGTTCCAAGCATCTACTTCAGCGTCCAACTGAATTCTTTTTCTCTTCCATGGCCGCTGTGCTCTCCTCCTACTTTACCATCACTGCCACTTATGCCCCATTGGGGGCTTCTTTCTGAGCTTTCTTTCTGGTCAAAAGTGAACAATTTCAAAAGATTCCTGTTCGATAGTGTGTAAATTCTTTATGTACAGGGAGTGTTCCTGACGCATCAATAGTATGCAAAGCCTTTTGGAGTTAAAGGAAAGCTCCATTGAAGGAAATAAGTTCAAAGAGAAGTTACAGGATATGCATGAAGAAGCTTTAGTCTTCTTGGTAGCCAAGAGCCCAAAAAAGTTGTTATGACGGGTGGGGATGGTAATGAAAGCTGGAGACACCGAACGACAGAATATTCCTTTGGAGAGCTTTCCCTGAAATGTCACTGGCTGTTCCCACGCGCCGTCCCACCGTCTGCTGGGAGAAGACTTCTGATCAGCAATGTAAGTGTGTGCCATAAGTTCCCTGCGTCTTGCCAGGCCCCCAGGCAGCTCTAATCAAACCTTGTTTGACATGCTTCCTTGGTTTCTCAACAGAATTTATCAGCTGCCATGGAGCAGTGATTTCAGTAGTTCAGCTCTTGACTCAATTGGATGTTGCAGGAAAAGCTGTAAAAGTCCTGCTTCTTCCTTTCCTTGTGCTGCTCTGCAGACGGGGCCATCTGGTACAGGGCAATGTTGGTGACAGTGCTGCTGGCCATCTTCTCTAGAAAGCAAAGATCAGAGGCTGCTTTCTTCCCTTTTGACCAGGGGCAGGGCTGGCTCCAGCTGGTGCTTAATTTGGCAGTGCTGGCAGGTGGTTTGCCGGTTCTCTGTGCGTGGTGCTACAGTCCTGGTTGTACCACCTCTTCGTGCAGAAGGAAGGAATGCTCTCGTGCAGGAAAAAAATCCCACATTTCAAAGCCCACATTGTAAGCAATTTTGCTTAAACGTAGATTCAAAGCAGACCTGGAGCCTGGCACAAGGGGGTTGCAGCTATTGGTGCAAAAGCTTTGGGGGTGTGGGATTTACAGCCACATTAAGACAGAGAATAACTGGGAGCACCTGGAAGCTGAGCAAGTATCTCCAGTTACACCACTGTCTTCTCGCTGAGCTGTGCTGGTGAGAGATGAGGTAACACTAAATGATTTTAATACCGACAGCATTTCTTTATGGTTATTTAGTTGATGCATTGTCAGGATCTCACAGCAAGCGCTGCAGGCACGACTGCTTGCACTGGTTTGAACAACGATGTTTCAATGCACAGTCCAACTGGTGATGGAGAATTAGGGTGGATCATGAAGAATCTTCCACAGAGCAGAAGGTGCAGAGCAGTTTACTAGAAAAGTTGCTTCGGTGATTGAAATCAGAATACTTAATTGAACTGGCTAAATAGCCTGATGGACGCGCATTGCAGATTTGCACTGATGTGGTAGATCAGTGTTAGCCTTGGCTACGCTAATGCAATTTTTCTAATTTCTGCAGTTAATTATGCAATACTGGCTGGCAGCATCCACCTGTAAGGTTGTATCCACTCTCCGCAGAAAGGAGATGTTTGAGGAGCAAAACATTTCAAGGTGACTGTCACAGTCTTGCCTCCCCTTGCGAGCAGTACACAGGATACAGGAAAGTTTTTTTAGCACTAAAGACAAATAAACAGTGATAACTGATTGACTAAAATGTGACAGTATGGAAACCGAAAATTGAGGGGAAGGTAGAGTAGCACATTATTGCAGTGCTTTTGTTTGCCGTTCACTGAATATACAGAAAATGCTGCCATAAAAAACAAATGTAAAACATGCCTTTTCTATTTACTAGAAAAAAGACTTTGTGCCTATTGAAAAATTCAGAAATTTCCAAAACTCAGAAGTTGCCAGAGAAATAATGAGCAAATGAATGTGTCTCTTCTGAAAACACTTTCTGATCCAGGGGATGCAGTTCTTATTTTGCCTCTTTGCCTTTGCCAACTTTTGTGCAGCCGTGCTGCAGTTAGAATAGATGTCAAGTCAGATGCAACTGTTTGTAATATTATTTGCACACAAAGCAAGGTGTGGTGTTAGAAGTAGCTTTCAACACAAAGGCAAATGACAGACAATAGAATTCACTAACAAAAAATACATGTTTTGTTGGTTTGTTTAGCCTACAACTTCACTAGTTTAAAAAAAATAAATACTTGAACAAACAAATAGAGGGTCTAGAACAAATCTTTATCAGTCTGCAAATGAACTTGATTCAGTCACTGATTCCTAAACTTTTAGATCAGGTCGTAACTGGTGGGCTTGGGCTCGCCTAGGCCCCACTAGCACAGCAGGGCCACATGGGACTGGCACTTTCACCATTTACCAGGGCTCTGCGAGACAGCTGCAGATCGTTTACTCTGCCTCCTGAGTCACAGTTTAGGAACCCTTAATCCAAAACGAATGCTGTAAATCGGCCCCTGTGGACCCGGCGAAGTCAACCGAGCTGAAGATGGATGGGAAATTACAGCAATTTGCAAGAGAGATGTTTCAGAGTGGCTCTGCCTTTCGTGATCTGTACTCCTAACTCGGGGAGGGGGAGCTGGACATTTATTTCACTGTGATGCAGACGACAGCTCGGAGCCTGTGTGCAGTTTTTTTGCTGGAGCTCTCCCGAACGCAGCGTGGTATGTGTGCAGCACGGGGTGGAGGAAAAACAAGTCACGAATCCTCTAGCCTGTCACCACGGGCTTGCTTCCTGTTTGAAGGGAGCCGAGCACTTTAAGTTCTTTTCTTTGTCGCTGGCTGTGCTGTTGTAAATGAGCAATACAAGATTATATGTAATTTGAACGATTCAACGCCTGTGTGTTTGTGAAGGCGAGCGCTTGGAGTTGAGTTGAACACGTAGGAAACAAGAGTCTGGTAGAAAGCGGATCTGTTCTTCCTTGCCTGCTCCTCCGCTCTCCTGCCAGGGCAGCCGTTCAGCCAGAAGTGCACACCCAGCATGACTTTTAAGAAGGGTGCAGCTTTGTTGAAATGGTTTAACTGCACAGATGCTGTGCTGTCCCCTCGCCCCTTTGTGCTCCCTCGCAGGGAGGAAGGAACCAGGTTCGGGGAGGCTCTGGTGGGAGCACTCTCTCTGGACAGACTTCTTGCTTTTTTTTTGATCCATTACAGTGCTCTGGAATCACTTTAACCCTTTCCTTGTCTGCTGGCACAAATTGTGAATAATTTTTTTAAAACTCCAATTTATGGCTGGCTTCTGCTCTCTTGGCATCTGTTGCTGTTCAGAATGAGGATACTTAAATTTTCTTGCTGGCTGTGCTCACTGTATCTTTAGCATAACCATATCATTATCTCAAACCTTTTCCTTTTTTTTTTTTTCTTTTCTCTAAGACCTTGACAAACTCAAGACACGGTTATGTGAATTCAAGAGAAGCAGGGACTACTAATGGAGCTGCTGCATAACCGTTACTACAGACTCAGGGCAGATACATTGTCTCATCTTGTGCAGCTAACACAGGAAACATGGAGCTTTTGCTTTTCTTTTTAATAAACTTTTGAAGGCGGGCTATTTTCTGTATAGCCTTTCAAGCACTGAGTTTTGCAACTCAGAAATACTAACAAGTCTCAAGTATCTTCTAACTCAGTGAAGATGATTGCTTTTGTTCTTGGCTTGAAGGGACCTCTCCAAACCACAGCCTCCAGATGTCCCAGGGACTGTGGTCTGCCTTGAGCCTTGGGGAGGGAGAAAAGAGGGAAAATGAACCCACTTCATGCTTCGAAGGGTAAATACAGAGTTAAAGTGCCTGCAAGGGCAGCACTCAGTTTGGGGAGAAAAGGGAGAATCCAAACAACTTTTGTTTAATTACAAAAATCAAAGTAAGCACTATGAAAAGTAAACAGACTTGTTAACTTGTCAGTTGCTTGCTCGATCAGGTATTGTAAAAGAATTAAAACCCTGCTGATAACCATGTTTAATGTTGAGCAGTAAATGTTGAAGAGCTGATAAATGCATGTGTCACTTGTGCCTGAGGAACAAACAATATAAAAGGCTCTTTTCCTAACTGCAGCTTACAGAAACAAGCCTGTAAGTGTGCCGGAAAATTAAGCATAAACAGCACAAGTGAGAGCTCAGGGAGGGCTGCTGTGGCAGAATATGAGGAAAGAGGATGGTCGCCACTCAGCATCTGTGTCTGTGCCTGACCTGCAGCAGTGTAAATCTCTTGATTCAAGGAATTACTGTCCTGGTGTTAATAGTAACCGATTTTAGCCATTTCCGTAAATCTGTGTAATCCTAGTTGGTGAACTTCTCTTGAGACAGTCTGTAACACTTTCCAGTTAATTTTTATTGACATACTTTTGTATGCGTTTGAAAACAAAACTCCCCAACACTGCTGGGGGAGGGCAGTTAATGTGAAAGGTGAGATGTGCACCAGGTCTAAAATGTCTGAATTGTGGAATCGATAGGCAAACTCGTGAAAACCATAACCCTTGCCCAGGTCACTTACTCATACTCATAACTGCTAGATTCTACTTCCTCAGATAAATGAAAAAGAGACTTTTTTTACTCCACTGAGTGAGTGAAAAATATTTTTGTACGATTCAAATGTGCATCCTGGAATTGACACGTGAATTTTTATTTTTTTTTGTCTGAAAAATAAATTGCTTTTCTCATTTACCAAAGGGTACTTTGGGGATATAGCATCCCAGAACATGGTTCGTTTTCACTGTGTTGCCCTTTGGAGTCAGGTACAGTGTACAACATTTGGAGAAGTTATGAATTTTCTAATAAGTTTTCTTGAGAATATGAATTGTGTATCTCTGTGCTTGGATTTTCCAGTAGTCATGTTAAAAAAAAAAAAAAAAGGGAAAAAAAATTCCCTAACAAAAATTTTTATGGTAACATACAAGAACAGGAAAACTGTGCTATGTAATAAATTCATAAAACAGCTTCAGGAGAGGACTGTAGCTACTGGGATACTCATTTTTTCCCCCCTCTTCAAATCAAAGGAGATAAAAGCACAGCTCTACCCTTGCAAGCTTTGCTTATATCTCTGTGGCTGTTCTGTGATCTGCAGCTCCATGCTTCTCCTGGCCATTATGGTAGGCTCTGTCTGCTGTTGAAGAGGAATGTAAAAGGAATTAAGGTATCCCAGAGCTGTAGACATTTTCTGGTGTAAGCCAAAATGCTTGTGGCATACGATTCTCAGGAAATACTGGAGGGAGGAAGAGGAGAAGGAATAAGGGATTCATTCAGAAAATCTCAAACAGTAAATTATTTCCATTCCTGTGTGTTAGCTGTTTAGCAAGAAGAAAATGTTCATATTTTTCTGAAAAGCAAGATGATGTATCCTACTCTTTAAATTAAATCAAGGGCAAAGAAACCAATGGATGAACTTCAGCAAAGTTCAGGAGCAAGAAGATATTTTAAAAGAACACATACAAATGCTAACTATTGCTATTGGAAGTGATAGAAGAACTCCACAGACAAAACATCCCATAGTTCAGATCTGTATCCAAACCTCTTGCTTGACAGTTTGGCCTGGAAATTTTTCAACGGTTAAATCATAAGATGCTTGACGCTTCTCATTCTGGTCCCAGCTGGGAATCTGGAAAGTATAATGCTGAAGCTGAATATTCACTTTGATTCTTGGAAATAGGAATAAATTTAATCTCTTTTTTTTTTTTCCTTCTGAATTGGTTTGCCTGTTGCATATTGTTTGCAGATGGTGACACATATGCCATTTCCATAGTCTTCTATTTTGGTACAGGAGCTGCTAATTGCCCCATTTTGACTCGGGAGTGTATTAAGCTTTGTTAACGCATATCAGGTAATTGTAAACCTGGCTTATGTTACTGAATTATGGCAAGAGATTTGGAAGATTTTTAATGCATGAGGTCCCAGGTCCACAGCATAATTACACCTTTTCTGATAATTTTGTGGTTCTTTCAAATCAACATCCCCCCAAATCACAAAACCACAGGCTGTTAGTGAAAGCTGAGACATTAATATGAAAAACGCCAGAGCAGCTACCGAATGTCCACTGCAGTATGTGAGCAAGCTACTCCTCTGTCTTTGGAAAGCAGTGGGTTTTGGGGTAGAGCAAATAATGCACAACTAAAGCAATGATGTGTCCCTGCCATTATTTCACCTCCACGGCTGCCACTGCGATCCCCACCTTGTTGCACTTCCGAATCTGTTGGCAAGACACAAATCTGTATACCAGGTTGAATCCCATTTCCCTGTCTCTGTAATTAAGATTATATTGTCTCTCAGGATGTTTTCTAAGCAACGTAATTTTGTTTTCTGTCAACCTGAATTGAATACCTGTGCACCAAACCAAATATTGGAAGATTCCTGTTATATTTTGCCCAAGCTGACAGAAACATTTAAACCTAAGACGTTGATGCTGTGTTTCATCGTTTCAATAAAAAAGACGGTTAGTATGACAGTCACCATGTATTTTAGTTTTTTATTGCTCCCCAAAAGCATTTTTGTTTTTGGTAGGTGCTGTAATAAGATTTTACCTGCAGGAGAAGCTGCCACCAGAAGGCAGCCCTAAAGCTGTTAGGCGGCGAGCAGGGACGGTGCAGTTGTTGCTGTGCAGGCAGGAGAGGCTTGGGATTTGGGCTCGGCTTGTGCCGCTAAAATTGGAAACAATCTAAGCTGGGGGGGCACAGTTGTTTAATAGCTTGAGGAGACTCTGCCTGTGCCTCTACCTTAGTGGCTTTTTGTGGTTTCTGTTGAGAGTGCGTGGGGACAGCTGTGAGTCTCCTGCGTACAGCAGCAGCAGTACCGTGCTCTTCTGAGGCACGAGGGCACGGATTTTGCTGCTCAGCCTTTTAATCTGCCACAGGATGATGGGGCGCAGAAAAGAGAAAATAGAGCCTGAAAGTTATTTGGTGATTTTTTGGGAGACTCAAGGAAGGGGGAACAGCACCGTATAGAAAAAGAGAAGACATTTTTAATGTAGAAGTGCAGAAAAAGCCTGTTCAGGCACTGCTGCTGCCTGCAGGTCTCCCTTCCCAAAACTAGGAAGTAAAATGAAGATGATGATGTTACAGGGGAAGGGTGAACATAAAGAGAACAAGCTAAAGTGTGATGTTTCTTCATTTTGTGAATGCAAATGGAAGAATGCATTTAATTTTGTAACATTTCCAGTGTGCTGAGCAACGTTTTTTTGTTTTATTACTGATATTGAACCCTTGGTTTTGTTTTCAACTGCATGCATCTCTTGCTTTCAATACAATCTTACACATTTGCTTGCTGGCTTGTGTGTCCCGCTACCCTCTGCTGGAAGGAACGAGGATTTTTCAGCTGTGTCCTAGTGCCCTGAAAGAGTCCCAGCCTGCAGCAGAAACGGGCTGTGAACTGGCTTTGAGAAGCCCAGTTCTGCCCTGCTGCTGCCTGCTGGCATCCGTCCTGCAGAGCCAAGACCAGGTGTATAAAACATTGCTTAGTGTCAGGATGGTGCGGGGCTGGGTGAGGTGGTGCACATGGGGGCTGGGATAGCCGGGTGCTGAGCTAGATGACTTGTCCTATTCTGTTTTGTTACCTTGGCCCCAGTGGTGAGGTCTGTGGATCGCAGGATTAAGCTGTTGCCAAAACAGACTGAGTCACTGATGAGTCCTCTGATGTCCTGGCTGGAAAGGTGGCTGGCACCAGCTGGTGGCTTGGGAAGGGGTAAAACGTCCCAAAGCAGGTAGACACAGGGGGGTGTTCTCCCCAAGGGTAAAGTTTCTTTGATAGGCTAAAATATGAAGGTTGTCTTTCATTTTTATTATCTTCTTAGCTAAAGAAATTTAGATTTTTTTTTCTTAAAATCTTCACATATTAAGGCCTCCTTATACCAGCCATGCAAATACTCTTTTTCAGCATCGTGAGAACAAAATACATAATTGTCATGCTCCCAGTTCAGGTTTCCATAAAACTCCTTTGGGAGGATATTCCAGAGGGAAATTAAAGATGAGATTCTAAGAGAGGCTTTTGTTTTATTATTATATGTTTTCTCCCATACTTGACGTAGGAGAATGTTTACCCTGTCTGCCCTATCTTCTGTATCTGTTTGCAGTAGAGATACATCTATCTCGTTGTTCTGTTCATCTCTTCTGTAAAATATCAAGTCCCTAATCTTTCTGGTCCATGTAGGGAACCTTTCAATACCTGCAGTAATTTTGCTGCATGTGTCTAGAAATCCTCAAACGAGAGCTCAGGCTAGGACTGGCTTCCTTCCCTGCACCAGCAAGCTCTTGTACAGATAAAAGAACTTGCAGAGCAGCTCTGAAGCATGTTGTTCAGGCCATGGACAGGTATTGTTTCCAGATTTCAAAGGCAATACATGATCCAGACAAGTCTGCAAGAACCTCTGGTCTTAATTAGTTGTAGATTTCCTGAACAGCTCTCTCAAGTCATGGAAGAAATGTAACTGCTATTACCAGCCTCACAGGATTTTCCTTCCTCTCGTTCGTACAAGACTCTCTGACAGCCCCAGCACTGCAACAAGCAGCTGGCAGATTTGTCAGGGCTGGCTGGATACCAGGGCGCGTTCCCTCCTCAAACACCTGGAAGGCAGCAGGGATGTCAGACCTCGCCTGCAGCTGGACAGGCCTTTGCACCCTTCTGTCTGAGGCCATGCATCGTCCTTGGCAGGGCTCTCTGGAGTCTGGCATGTGTGTCAGAGGGAGAAGGTCCTCTTATAAAATACTCCCTGCTAGGAATCGCTACCCCTGCAGCTCTGCAGCTCTTCTCAGTGCAGAGACAACTTGCCCTCTGATGCAAACCAGTGAAAGGTATCCTGACCCCCGGGCTGTCTGGGATTAAGTTCAGACACCTGGGCTGTCTCTGCTGGTGCCCCTTGCTTTTCTTCTTTTCCCCATGTATTGAAAAGCATGTTACGTTACCCAATTCTCAGCTAATGCACTGAGGACATGATAACGCAGTCGACAGAGTTCATATTAAACGTATCTTGTGCATATTGGCTCATTGTTAATTAAGTGCCACATGCTTTTATCTAATAGGTGCTGTCTTTGAGTTAAATAATTTTCTCCACTAGCTGTAAAAGGATGATGGCTCTTGTGAAATTTAATTTCTTTCTACTGAAGCTCATATGACAAAGGGACATCTAAAAAGTCAAATGAATTTTTCAACAAGGGTAATGTATACTGTATCTTTTCCCTGATGTCACCTCTCCTCTCTTAATATTTCTCTACCTGTTACTCTCTCATCACAGCATACTTATAATGAAGTACCTTGCTTCCACTACACCAGTCTCATGAATTCAAACACTGAACGTGTCCTGGATGTGTTCTCCCGGTATGTGACCAGGGAATGCTGTGAGCAAAGTCTGCACAAGTCCTCCTCTGCCTCTAGCTGGGGTCCCCCTAAGTGTGTTGGAATTAAGGTTCTGATAACTTACTTTAAAAACTGACTCTGCAGCCCACTTTACATTTCTGCATCGCTGGTAGATTCATGCATGTTGACAAGAATAAAGGCAATGTGGAAAACCCCAGAGAACAACTCTGAGTCAGGGAGGAGCCACCCTGTGCATTTTTTCCATTAGAGCAACAAGGGATCTGACAAGTGCAATTTCATCTATCCTGCAAAAAGTTGTGTCAGTTTGCTGAGAGGTCGGGAAGATCATGAGGGTCACTAGTTGTGTAAAACCCAAACAAACTGTGTTCTTCATTACTCACAGAAATGATGCTGGGGTGGACTCAGGATGAGGGCCTGTCTCTTTTTAGCAGTGCCATAGCATGTGTGGCGTCACTTTAATAATTCTGCTGTTTACAAATTAGAAACGCATTTGTTTGCATTCCATATAGCTTCTTTGAAAACACTCAGAAAAACTCAGCTTGTATAGCATGTGTGACCCTTTCAGATATTAGAAAGCATCTTTCAGCCTTGCTGGACACCGTGCTGGGCAGCTGGACTGTGGTTACTGCTGGAAACGGTGCACATGGGAGCACAGCCTGCAGGCAGTGCAGCCACATGCACTGAGGACTCAGCTGTGTTCTGAGTTATTGGTTCATACAGCATCTTCTGGAGGTAATTCTCCCATTTCCCATTTAGCAAGGTTTCTGTGGCTTGATAATTCCCGTATGTGAGTTTTGGAACGGGCTGAAAGTCATTCAGCTGTTGCAGTACAGAGATGCTGGTGGCTAGCCATATCCAGACAGAACTGCCCAGGAATGTTACTGGGCAGCAGTCCCTTCTTTTTCTAACCGAGTGGATTTAAAACCGTTTCAGTGTGACAGGACAACCAGTGCATCTCCTGATGCAGTTATTCTGCAGTGACTCCTCCCTGTCCTCTTCTGCCATGACCCAAAGGCCACCCATACACTCAGGTCTCCATTAGCAGCTGGAAAAAGCAGGGGTTGTTTCCAGCTGCTCAGCATGGTACTGATACAAGGTTGGTGCGTGTCTGGGAAGCCTCTATTACAGTCATCCTTGCATCTTCCAGCTTGTGTGGTATTTTAGGCTTTGCAAATGTGGGGCTGAGAAAGCAACCCAGGAGTTAAGGGGGCTTGTCTCTGAATCCGTGCACTTGCTCTGTAAGCCATCCTTGGAGTCCACTCTGATTTGCGCATGCACTGGCAATTGGCTCCTTTCCATGATGTACCAGAGGCTTTACGGCTGCTCAGGGTGATTTTGTTTGCAACCCGATAGATGCTTGAAGTGCCACGAAGACCTACTGTCGCATTTTGATGTGAGCATTAGCCTTCTCTTAATATAAAAGTGCTATTGTGTACTCTGAAATCCAGCCTACACATCCCCTAGAATCAGTGCTCAATGGATAACTTCAATTTGAGGTGTAAATAAAAGCTGGGCATTTCAAGTGATGCTTACGCTGTTATAAGTGTATTACTTTACAAGTACATCAAAACAAAAACTCTGCCCTGGGCTTTCACTATGTCAGTAACTGCTAACCAGCTCCAGGTAGGTCCTTAATTCACTCACAGTGATGCAAATTTCAGATCGGTGTGTGAAGAAGGATTTGCTGTTTTGATCTGGTTTTGTGAATTGGCCCAGCCACTGCCTGCCCGAGCCCTGCTGCGCTGAGCAGCTGAATGCAGCTCCCAGCAGAAGCCTGTTGGCTGCTTTTGGGGGAGCTGTACCAGGTGTCTGGTGAGCATGGCTGCGGAGCACGCGTGTTGGATCCAGCACAACGCAGGCCTGACTGCTCACCGGTCACTTGTAAAGTCACGTTGGATGTGTAGCTTGTAAGAATATGTCTTATCCAGTGGCTGCAGCGTCGGTCTGTCCCCGTGCAATAGGCCTGGGATGAGCGGATGACTTCTGAACTCAAGGATGTTGATGGGTACAGTTATCCCCACGGTCATCTCGCTCGGTTATCGGTATTGTCACTCCTATTCCATGTTTCTCCCACATCAGTTCACATGACAACAGCGTCTTTTCTCGGATATTTGGGGACTGCTTAAAAAGGGAGGAAGGCCACATGCTCCAGAGCGGTCAAGCAGCTTTGTGAAAAGGGGAGAGTATATTTTACTTTGGGGATGATGTATAGCCCAGATAAGACTTTTCACCAAGGACTATTATATCTCAAGTTGACTTTTTAATTGATTTAGCTCTTCTGATCTATACTTTGCCAGACATGAACCACTAGCCTTTGGACTGAGTCCAGGGTGTAATGGAAAGTTCACTGAAACCCCATCAGCTTTTGTTAAACCTGAGTGAATTTCAGCCCAGCACATTTCTTATGAATAATTAAACACAGTTAAGCAGGTGATGGATTTGAACCTCTGGCACTAGTGTTCAGCTATATTTCATGAGGAATGGTCTCATGAAATTCATGGGGTTTTTTATGCTCTTTTCTCTTTTTTTTTGGCCCCTTGTGATGGATAACTGTATCTGGCAACCCAGGGTGGATATTTTTGTATCTCCCACTCATTACCAGCATGAGCTGCTCCATGTGGCACTCGGCTCTCATCAGTCTCTGTTTTTCAGTGGTACATTCTCCAGTATTTACTTCTCCTCTTCCCATTTTTATGTAACGTTTGGAGTTGTTATCCTTTACTTTAATACCACTTTCTATCAGTACAGCTGCTGTAGTCACAGTGAGGGTGTAGTGCTATGGCAACAATATATTAGCTGCAGTCTTGCCAATGAGTAAGACGCGGTGCAGAAATTAGATGATTTATTGAAATCTCAAGTGGCAGAACTGAGCAAATGACCTGGCTATCCTGATATCCCGAGCCTTCTGCTGTTTTCCCTGGACCTGCCGTTCTCTTTCATGTTGGTTATGACACTCAGATCCATCCTCCCCTGACAGGCTCCAGCGATGCCTTTCTAAACCTACTGATGACTTAGCACCTTGGAAAATATTTTTAGCTGTACAATAATCTCCCAGCTATCTTTGGCAGTGAACAAAAATGGAAAATGAGAGCTGTTTTTTTTTCCTCTGTTACTATTCCACAAAGGTACTTTTCTGTGATTTCAGGGTAGGAGGGAGCACATAAATGGAAAAATCCCTCCCAGAGTGGGCTGTGTGAGGAATGTGTTAGATTTCCACTGCTAAAGGCTGAAAGCTCGTCTGTTCTGCGCCCTGTGGTGCAGACGGGGCTCTGCATGCCTGAGCTCTGGCGGTCACCCCTCAGGGTGCTGTCTTGCACCTTCTCTGTCCTACATACCTGGGTGGAGTGGGCCCTAAGGCACTGTACTCGCATCTTATTCTGAATTCTTCTAAAATTTGGGTATTTGGAATGAGTCAGTTGATTGCCCTTATGTTTATGGTCCATGTGGTCCAGTGCTGGGTTAAGCGCTGGGGGGACTTTCGCCTCTCTGTACCCACGATGTGCCATTGCAGCCAGCCAGACCCGTGGGCCCTTCCAGGGAAGGGCAGCTTGTAGGCAGCCCGGGATGCTTGGTCCAGCTCCCAGGGTTGCTGGATATCAGAGATGTTAGAACATCCTTGGTCAGATGCGGTGATGATTCCTTACACAGCATGGGGATCCCTTACACAGATTTCACAGGACACAAATTGGTGCGTGGTTCTAGCAGTCAGGGTTTGGCTAGAAGCTCCTGGAGAGGTATCGAACAAGGACAGGCTGCTGCAGAGTTAAGGACACAGTTTGAAAGTTTTCAGTGACATTAGTGCCAGCACTTAGACAAATTATGTTTGCTTGTTGGCCCCTCTTATCTAATTAGTCTCTACTTCACTGGGCTGCTTCTACTTGGATGCACAGAATCAGCTGGTTGATATTACTCTTTTAACCACCCTAATGGTGTAAGAAGATGATTCAAGTTAAGAGGTGCTTTATTTTCCATGTTATAAACCCATGGATTGTGATGTGTTGTGGAAATTAATTGTTTTGTTGCATACCAGCCATCTGCTTGAGTCCGAGGGGAAGGATGTGTGGGAATCTCAGATCAGTTATTAGGTGCAGTTGAGCAGTCAAGCGGGCAATCCTTGGGGTCTTCTCATTAGATTTCAGTAAGTATCCAACGTTTGGGTGCCTGTCTGTACTCTTGATGTTCCCATGTCTTCTCTGTCCCCCTGCACAAGCAGATTTTACCATCTTTCTGTTAGAAGAAGAAGGATTGTAGGCTCCTGCTCCATGTTCTGCTCTTTATCTCCGGCCTCCGAGCACCCAGCATCCCGAGAGAGCCCCATGTGTGCATGTACCTGCTTGTTGTGCTCCAGGCAGAGCATACAATGGACCTCGTTCACCAGGTACATCACAGACATGCCGTCACACAGCAGCCCACCAGCGTGAGTGGTGTGCCTCACCACTGTCTGCTTTGGGACGGGTGCTGGAGGCCTGGTGCTGGGCTCGCAGGAGGCAAATGCCGGGGCCAGCAGCCTTGCCCTAGGAGAGGCACTTGGAGATCTGCAAAATCAAAGGCGATCCCTTCTCTTTGGTGGGGTGGGGAAGACGGTCTGTCGGTAGTTTGTGTCTCATTTGGAACCAGGGTGGAGGGGGAAAGCAGATGGCTTTCAGTCGCTCTGCAAGCCAGTGTCAGAGCCAAGACTAAAACACGATTCTTAAAATCCCAGGCTCCATCCTCCATGTCCTAATGTTTCTCTAAGCATGTGTAAGGTTTTAATGAAAATAAAAACCAACAACCTTAATTTGGAGCAGGATTCAAGAAAAATGTCCCATTCAATTACTTAACGATGGCTGAACTGTAATTATAAGACACAAACATGTCTTGCTACAAAGCACCAAGCAAAAAAAGCAGAAAGGATTATTTGTTGTTTAATTTAGCGGAGGAAGGCAGTTGATGATGCATAAGTCAGTCTGACACCTAGCAAGTTTTGTGATCCTATTTGTTAATCTTTTTAACTTTCCATTTTATTAGGATAGGGTTTCAAAAGCAAATAGGATAAATGAGATTAAATCTGCCACCCTGAATTACTCTCCTCTGAGTTACGAGCAGAATCACTCTGTGTCAAAGAAGTATAATTATGAGGAAAATGCTGCCTGTGTAATTGTGTGCTTCGTTCAGAAGAATTCGAGATCCATAATTATCTCTAGCATGCCGTGGTGGCGTGTGCTGGCTCTTAATTTCTGCAGTAAACAAAACCATTGAAAGTTCCTCTCCAGGGTAGTTACTGAAGTAGCGTGGCTGGTACCCACAGCAGCTGCAATATTATCCCTCAGGTCTCCTGGTTCGTGTGAGAGATCTAAATTAACTTGAAAGAGAGAACCGATCATACAGTTACTTTTAGAAGAGAAATGCTAGTGCAGTTACCTTGAACTTAAATGTTCAAAATGCACACAAAGGGCGCGGCTTTCTCAGACAATAATTAAGCTGTAATAGAAAGGTCCTGGGTTAGGACTTGGTGGTTTCACTCCTGGATGTCAGTGCATATCAGAAGTTTTGGACTTTAGTTTTTGTCTCAGAAAAATCTGGCGCTGGTGCTCCACTAGGGGTTTGTACAGTGCTCTCGGCTCTACTAAATTTAGCCCTATAAAAATTGTGATAGACTTCATGCTATGTGATTCCATGGTGAGAGGAGCTGATGACACAAAGACCACAGCCTCTTGAAATTTTGGGTTCCCCAAGCAAAGAAAGTTTTGAATCCATGTGTTGTTTATCTGGCTTCATAACACCTTCTGTTAGGAGAAGCATCTGAAAAGTTCAGCCAGATTTGTCCTCAGAGATGAGTGGTGCTGGAAGCAGATCTCCTGGAGTTCCTGGAAATAAACAGAGTAAACAGAATCTCACTGTAGGGCCTGCTCAGGCATTTCTGCGGCTTCCTCTTCAAAGCAGAGAGTGCAGGGGGTCAGAAGCCAGATTTTTGCGCGATGGGTTAGTAATAAAACAACCTGCCAGACTCGGATTAGAATTTCTGTTGCTTTGCCTAAAATTCCGTGTGCTTTAAGGGAGAGGGATAAGGAGGGAGGATGCATCATGGTTTGTGGATCCTAGTAGCAATTTTATTTTCTTTTTCAGACCCTTTTCCAGTTATGAGTCAGGACTTGATCTCAGATGTTTTTATTGGTCAGCCTAGTTTACAAATGAGGCCTCTTTTATCCCATCTAAAATTTTATGTAATATCTGATGCTGCATAAAGATTCCAAGAAATAAAAATGGAAGGATGGTGAACAGACCTTCTGGCTAATATGTACAATGACTCAGTCTATCCTTCATTCCAACTTCCGTGAAGTATTTTCAGATACACTATTTACCCATTAAATGAGCTGTTTAGTTTAGCTTATGGCTAAAGTTTTTCCTAGTATTTGATGTGTTTGTTGGGAACATGACAAAGTAAATCACGAATGAGAACATTAACAAATGCTTACATTAATCATCTGAGACAGTTTCTCTCACATAGTCTTGCTCTGAGTAAGGAGTTATCTGTAATAAAGGGTTATCTGTAAGAAAGAGTTTCCTGTCCCTTCACTTGCCAACTTACTTGACTTTACTGCCAAGGAAATCTCTCCTCCATGCTTGACAAGCAGTGGGTAACTTCATGATCTTTCTCTGTGTAGGCAATTTCTTCATGGGAAGAAATGAAGTCAGTAATGCCCATGCTGAATCTAATTTTACTATAATTTAAAGGGAGGAGCCTTTCCCTGGGTAGAATTTATTCTATAACTGCTTATTTCAGGATTTATTTTCCTTTCCTCCAAAGGAGCTGGCAGGAACCATTGTTAAGAGACGGGCCCACAGCTTGCTTGGCATGGTCACCACAGCACATTTTATGGCAAGAAAGGAACTGCTTTTCCTTAGCTCTCAGTCATCATCAGCTGCTTCAAGGAAAACTGAGCACTGCAGCGAGTTGGTATCACCTTGCTGAAGGCTGAAATTCCACCTCCTGGGGACAGGAAAGGTTGCAGGGCAACTCACAGAGCCCAGCTGTCTCCAGCCGGGTCTGTCTGAGCTAGTCCATCACCTTTGTCTGCCACAAGGCTCGCTCCTGTACCCAAGCTCCATGAGCATCTGGATGAGATCCCAAATGCAAAAGAAACACAGAGATTCTGCCCTCCTCCACAGAGCTCTCAATCCTTTCCTGTTCTCCTAGTAAGTGTTAATTTCCAGGCCCTTTCCCCATTTGCCCCTCTCAAGGCCGGTCCCAAGAAACTCCATGCTTCTGCTCCCTCTCTGTGGGCTGTAGCAAAGCATCCATACTCAAGTGGGAAGGGTTAGTTTTTCCTTCTCCCCTAGTCAGCCTCAAGGTTTGGCCCCAGCCACAGACATGTCTTGGCTCTCCAGTTCATTCACTCTGGGTAGGATTTTTCCATCTTTTACTCACTCCAGTCCAGACTGAATGAAACACACACCAGTAAAGGTCCTTTTAAAAGCAGTTTGCAGCAATGCAATGTTAAAAGCCTAGCTGCAAAGAGGAGGAGAGTGCAAAATAATCTCTTCCTGCCTGCTCACAAAGAAATGGGAGGAGAAAATGTGGTGCCCTTTTAATGCTGGCCGCAAGAGCGTTTTTAACAGTGTCTCTTCAAGGTCAGTAACACCATTCTCAGCTGTTGAAAACAGCACATCAGTAGCACAAACAGTGCCAATTAGATTTGGGAAAAGGCTGGGTGTTTGTTGTTTTTGTTTGTTTGTTTGTTTGTTTTCTTTATCTCTGCAGCCTGGCAGACAACCAGATGCAACTGTACACATAATTCAGGCAAAATGTGATCCAGAATATGTGGGCTGATGTTTGATATATGCTAATGGCAGCAAGGTGTTGCCGTGGAATGGCGTCTGCACGGCAGCAAAGTGGGGTCCCTAGCTGTCAAGGCAGGAGGAAATCTAAAGAGCTGCTAAGTCAGGGGTCTTACTTTTGTCAGAGAGATTCTTTGTCCCATATTTTTCCTTATTTATATCTGCAAGATTAATAAGATTAATTGGATTTTCCCCCTCAGCTACTCTGTAGCACCAAACCTCTTTATGCAGAACAGAGAAGTAAATTTGGTCTAGTGTTTAGAGATAAGCTTTAGAGAGGCTGTAAATGGCTAGTGAATAAACACTGCTTTTCAGTAGATAAAGTTGCCTGTAGGATAAGCTTTCTCCTATCTTGGTCCTGCCTTCCTCTGCTGGTGGGAAGTGTTCTTTGCAGCTAGATCAATTGTCCTATAACAACAGGCCTTTCTACATTGTCTTTCCTGAGTCTCCTAGTTTTTCTCCTTTACTTTCTGTTCCTCTCAGATACGTGTGCTGGGTGTGCAGCAAGCCTTTCCAGCGTTTCTGAAAGGTGCTCACACGGCAGATGCCATCCACTTTCTTTTTGGCCTTCTTAGATTCTGCTGACACCTGCAGAGCCCATGCTCGGTCTGACCAAACTTTCTGCTGGGGAGAGGTTTTGAAGTGTTGGTTGTGAGCGTTATTTAAAGTTGAAAACCACTCGGGAAGGTGCTGGGGGAAGCAAGTGTGCTTCCCTTTGTACCTGCTGGGGAGATCAATGGTTTAAGAATCCTATTCTGCTTTATGCCAGTGAGGATTGAAAATAACACCAACTGTAACAAGCCTATATACACAATAAACAGAAACGCAACAATAGGATGCAGCTTTTACACAGAGAAGCAAAATGCCAGGTTGCAAATAAAGCAATAGGGTTGCAAAGTCCTACAAGCCACGTGAGCAATTGTTGCTTTCTGTGCTATGGAATAAAGCGTCCCTATAAAGGGTGGCTGCAGTGTACTTTAAATCACTGAAACTGGCTCTATTGAAATTTCTGTTGTTAAATTGCAAATTCAGCCTTGCTGAATGGCTGGTGGGGAGGTGATGAAACTGCTTTTCTCTGTGATGATGGTGAATGGGAAGAAACTACTTGATACAGCCAAAAGAACCCTTACCTACAATTTTTCTCCTCCACAGGTGCCCCTGGCTGACAAAAGCCATCTCACCAGCCATCCCAGTGTACAATGGGCTCGTGTTCTTGTTTGTACTGGCAAACTTCAGCATGGCAACTTTCATGGACCCTGGGGTTTTTCCACGAGGTAAGAGAAAATGGGACTGGTGGGTGGTCCTCCTTTTTTTTTTTTTTTTTCCTGGTAATCTTTCTTGTTTATGTATTTACTTATTTTTTACACTGAACTGGCAGTAGAGTTGGAATGGTAGTGAAGTGCTGGATACCCTCATCTGAGCTGAGAGGTGTCAGTTGTCCTTGCACTTGCTCAGGCTGGCAGTTGAGGGCACAGGGCTGCATAGCATGGTTCTCGTTTGAGTAGCTCTCCTGACTGATGTGATTGCAATTGCCATCCCCTGTGTCATGCTGGCACATTGGATTTAAGTTACTGTCTTCACAATAGGAAGTTGAGCATGGTGGAAGGGAGAGGCTGATCTTTCTGAAAGAGCTTCATCAAAGCAGACCTTCCTTCCAAAAAGCCTTAAAATAAATGCATAAGCATTGAATGCTAAAAAAAATAATGATTAAAGCTTGCCTTAGAGCATCTAAAACATATACATTTAGAAAGATATGCCTGCTTAAATTAGTACTGATGCACAACTGATTAAATAGGATAAAGATCACTCGACTCTTATAATAGGAACCACAGTGGAGCTACCTCTTTTAACACATCCTAATGAGAGAATTATCACCTCATTTTATCTGTCTTCCAATAATTATTCACATGCAGTTTGCAGCAGAGACTGCTCTAGGCAGTCTTGCTAAACCAGTGGATCTCTGCTCTCTTCAAGCTGTTCTTACCCACCTCTACTGAGTGAATTCAATACCTGTTTTGAATTGCTATTGTACCTGACAAGAACAAGGTACCTGTCCTGCTGGCTTCTCTGAATAGTGGGTGCCAGGTTTCTCCAGGTAGCAGGGTCTAATGATGAGCATCTCTCTGTCATTCCTTTCAGCTGAAGCTTTTGAACCCCTGAAGTGTTGCAGCACTCCAGTTGAGGAAATAATTGTGTGTAAAGGCAATATTCAGTCATTTGTACGGGATTATATGATGCACTGTTTAGCTGCCCAAAGTTACATATAGGTGATAGAGAGATTTTCAAAAGAGCTGAAACATAGAGCTTTTACCGAGATTTCCAAAATAGCTGAAGCACATAGAGCTTTTACCTGGCTTCCTGCACTTTTCCGTTCCTCCATCTCATCAGAGACAACAGTGGTTGAATATGCTGTGGGTGTGACGTTATTGAACGCATCCATGCTTTTTGCCTTCAGTAGGGGAAGAGCTAGAACAGCATTGTTCAGTTTTGAAAGTCACAGTCTGGGAATCTAATATTGTGCGATGTAGTTCCCTCAAAGTGGAGCCTGCTGATGGGCACTTACTGTGCTCTAAGAGTGATCAGTACGAAGCATATCATGAATTCACACCTTCCTTTACACTTCTCTAACTTCTTGCAAATAAGCTCTTTATTTGGCCTTTGCATTTAAAGGAGAAAAGGACAGGGAGATCAAATGGAAACTTGGAAACATTCTCATCACCTTTCTTCCCTTCCCAGCTGCTTTAACAAAATGGAGTCAGGAGCAAAGCAGGAAGAGGGGGAGTTTCCTACAGCTTCCCTTTCTTCCATCCTTTTCTCTTCATTTGTGGCCTTGGCCATTTCTCTCTATGCAGTGTATGTTTGTACTTGGTCTGGAGGAGGTTGGGAATGAGGGAAGTGGGGAAAAGGCAAGAAAAGGAATGGGAGTCATCCTTGAAGAAAGTGATGAGGTAAGAGTGTAAATGTGTGAAGGAAGCAATCTGATAAGGAAAAAAAAAAAAGATGGAAAAGACTATAAATACTAGAGCTGGGAAGAAAGGGGAGCAGATGTTATTTCAGATCGCAAGTGTACATGCTAAAAAAGCTATCACCACCCCACGCCACCCACAGAGCTGCCAACCCAAAGAATTCAAAAATTGTAGGAGTGATTTAAAATGAATATACAATGGATCTCTTTGCTTTCTGTTCTTGAAATTGCAGATTTAATCTTCTTAATTTTCAAGCTTTTTAGCACATTTCTGATGGTTGCAAATTTACTTCAAAAACAAAAGAAAAAAGCAATACAAAAGCAGAGAGTCTTTTGAAACCACATGATTCCTTTAAGAAAGCTGCCAAAAATCATAAGATGTTATATAAACAGGAGATTTGGCTGCCTTGTGTCAGTGGATAAGAGTACGAGAGTCTGTGTAGTAAGATAGTGTCTTCTACCAATGTATTCTTCTGCTCAGATGACTGAAGGCTGGTGATAAAGACTTATCTAGCTGTATCCCATGAGCTTACAGATTCTCTGGCAAAGAGAATTTGGGGCACAGATGAGAAGTAAACCCAGCTTTTTCTTGTATTGTTGAAAAGGGCCAGAATTAAACTCCCAGTTCCATTACTCCTTTTTTGAATCATTTTGTAATTTGCTGTCTCTCTGAATGATCCTGTTATGAATCAGGATTGGCTCTGTGCAAGTGAGTTGCCAGTGACACGCTAAAATGAATGACAAGAAAGGGAAGTATTAAGTCATTGAAATTGGGGCCTCCCTGACAAATCTGATTTACAGTCTAGATTGATAATGGCAATATGTGTTTCTGGCTAATTACAGATACCAACCACAAACTGTCTTCCAGTGCTTTTTATGTGAATCTATTTTATAAAAACTCTTCAAGTGTGTGTCAGTTCTGCAAATTCAATGTATTTATGTAGGTATACACCTATATAGGTATATGGGTGTATTTATAGGTATATACAACGTACAGACTTTTTGTCTGCATGTCTGCATAGTAAGTATTTTTACAAGAACTTAAATGGTTTGACCATTCTAGTATCTTGTTTTTGTATGCCCACAATTGTATTTTGCAGCATGGACCACTTTGTAGTATTGAAGAACCCACAGATTGTATTTATAGAAGTGCCCTTAGGGATTTAGAGTCTAGCTCCCACTAAGAGTCCCACTGATTAGTTATGAAGGAAAATTATAGGGAACGGTGCCAGTATGGCAGTCTGCTTCCATGCACAAACATTAACCCAGAGAATATTCTTGCAAGGTAAATATTGTAGCTGAGTCAGATCCCAAGCTCATCTGAGTGAAGGGAGAAACTCCTCCTGAAGTCAATGGAAATTGGATCATTTTAATAAGGATAACACATCTAGAGAAGATTTAATATAGAACTACATGACAGTTATTGATGCCCCACTGGGATAATATTATCAAATTTTGTCTAATTTGGAGCCAGTCAACCAATGCCAGCTGCACTGCAGTGTTTAACCAGGTGTTAAATAGATGTGAACTAGTTACATATTCTCTGTCAAAAGGAAACAAATAAAGATTGCAGGTATCTAGAATAAAAGATGAACTTCCATGTACATCATTCTCATTTTTCCTTTTCTTCCCGATATATATTTGTCCATTCTAGACTGGCTTTTATTTTTTGAATTTATTTTTAAATGGTCTGTTTTCTCAACAGGGCAGCGCTTAGTGGAGATGATCACCCATCCACCACAGGGTTGTCCATAATAACATAACTCTGCCATATTGTCATTCCAATCTTACTAATGGCAAAAAGAGGTTAAATGAATAGCCAAAGGTCACAGAGTGAGAAAATTAGGATATAGGACTTCCTGACTTCCAGTCCTGTGCTCAGGTCACTAGACCATACTGCCTTTGAGGGAGGTGAGATCTTACCAGTTATATAAAGCTACTAAAGTAAGAGCGTTCAGGGCACGCACTGAAGAAGAGAGCACAGGGTATGCTATAAGGAAGCAGACACTGGTACAGGGCTCATTGCGGGCACACAAATTGCTTCTCACTGTGGCATTAGGTTCCCTGGAGCAACTGGTCTTTGGGATGGTGGGGGGCTGACACTAGAGTGCTTGACAAAACACCCCTCTGGGTCATCTGGGTTAATTTTGGGGTTTGAGCTAGCACAACCTTCTTTTAATAACCTTCTTTTAATATTGGTTGATGTAATTTCTTTTGTTCTATGTGCCGGTAGACTAGCATTGAATTAATCCTGAAAGCAGAACTTCTTGCAGCAAGGGCTTGGGTGATTTCTGGATTTCCATCCCCTCTTTGACTCTCATCTTGTTCATTCCGGCTGTAACTGCTGGCTAAGATAAGACTCAAACACTTCTCTTTGTCCAGGATTTGGACTGGCTGCCTGGCGTTCCCATGGGAGCGTTGCCTCGGGTGCCGAAATGAGCCCAGATCACTGAAGTGTTCTGCAGCCAGGACAACCTGTTCTGACAGTCCATCACTTCCACAGCTCTCTGTTTCTCTGACAAGCCCAAGAGCACATGCAGTGCCCCTATATCCAAGGCACTTCCTGGATTAGATCTTTCATCTTTACCCGCTGTTATTTCCACTAACTTTTAGTTTTGCATTGAGCAGCAGATGAAGATGAAGATAAAGATGATGACTTCCGAGCTCCACTCTACAAGAATGTGGAGATTAAAGGAATCCAAGTACGGATGAAATGGTGTGCCACCTGCCACTTCTACCGTCCTCCACGCTGCTCTCACTGCAGTGTCTGTGACAACTGTGTTGAGGTAACCGTTCTGTTGGTTGTGTTGGCTGTGCCTCAGTGATGGGGTTGCATGCACTACTGGAAATGTGTAGATGGGTACTTCCCCCAGTATTTCAATTTTTGAAAGTTCCCAGCTCTAGCCTTGTTGATGGTCTCCTACCAATTGGTATCATTTGGAACATAGCCCTCAGTTATGATGTATGTTACATATGCAGTAGCGCTTGATGTCAGCTTTGTTGCCAGTGATAATTAGGTTAAAAGTTTATAATCCTGGCTATGTCTTCCTGGAGGTAGTGTAGGGATCATGAATGTATAAAAAGGGGTGAATGGGAGAGTTCATGCAGAGGCAGAGTTCAAGAGAGCAGAAAATCCAGGGTGAACCGTTCTAGCTTGTCTGCTTGCCCACTAATGTAGGCACCAGTTTGTTCCAAATTAAATGATGAACCCTAAGCTCACTGGGTGCACATGAACTTCAGGAAAACCAAACTCAGAATCCAGTGAGTAGGTCCCCAGTCAGTGATAGGGCTGTACATTTGTGTCAACACCCCAGCTCAGACCATGAACTCAGTCATGCCTCTAATGTTGGTCCCTTTGAATTATGGGCCTTTCATGTTTCATGGTAGCCCTGTGGTCTCAGTGAAGCACACAGGATTGAGAAAAAAAAATCCCCAAACAGTAAGGTGTGCTTTTGGGCTATAGATGTCTCCTAAACTTCTAAGTACAGAGTGTATTGCCAGGGGGAATATTTTTATTGCTGAGCTAAAAATTCCACTTGTTGAGGATACTTCTGCTGCAAGTTCTGTAGTTTTTGTTGTTGTTGTTGCTGTTTTCAATAGAAAGATGAATTTTTTAATATGTCTAAAATATATTCAGCTATGCCATTAAAATGAAAGAAATTGCTAATCAGAAAGGCAAAAAATACCATCGTCAGCTGGAATGCCGTATACACCATCTTTGTACTAATCCTTTTTGCCAAAAGCAAGGAAATAGTCCCAAAGAAAGCAGCACAGCTACTTGTCTGAGAAAAGCTGACTGGGTTTATCTTGTGTCAGTTATTTTCTCCTCCAGGGCAACATATATCTAAGTTATAATTAGCTGGAAGCAGCACTGTGCCTACTAAACATCTATAGATAGGACAAGCCTGTTCTGTTGTGGAAGACCTTAGAAGAATGCTGTGTCTGAGAAGATGGAGAGTCGGGAGCTACTGAAGACCCTGGGTGGAAGGAAATAGCCACAAACTATTCATTGTCACACAATTTCATTAGACTGCTGTGAATTGTTAAATAGAGCTAGATTTTTCATAGAAAACCTGACTCATATATTCCTAAGTTTTAAAACATAAGTGTTTTCACTAATTCTAGATTCCAAGGATTGTTTAGATGATGATAAATTCTGTTGTCCCATGGAATTTCTTTCTTCTGCCCTCCCCAGTGGCTCAGCATGAAAATCCATTTTCAACTAATGAAGTTTTCTCAGAAAAAAACGATTGCCCAGAACTCACTGGTATAAACACTTGCAATTTCATGCTGCCATAGGGCCTCCAGGGGAGTCAGTTCTGCAGCAGAAATGAAAATGGGAGAGATTCCAGAAGTAACCTAAATAAAAAAGCAGAACACAAGGTGACTTTTCCTAGCTCTCAAGAAGCTTTATGATGGTCAGATCAGTTCAATGTGTATTACTGTTCTGGTGGGCAAGAAAGAAACTCTGCTTGTATAATTAAATTGTGACTGCTGTGAATGAATACAGGCAGAAAGCATTAATGACTTCTGAATTAAGAAAAAGTGATCTTAAACACTGTAGTTTATTGATTCTTGTGATCCTAATTTCCCACTCACCTGTCTATTCTAGAAGAGCTTGAGGACAGTGGTAAGAGGGACTCTGCTGGCTTTTCCATGGGGGACCCATTCAGGGTTGTAATTGACATCTTTTCACTTTCAGTCTAGAATGCGCTATGAAAGTTCACAGCCCAAAAAACTTTTGAGCCAATGTGGTAAAAATAAGCTAACAACAAAAAATGGCAACATATGCAGAAATAAAATCAGTTAAAACCTAAAGCCCGCTGTGACCAGATGGACTCAAAAATGAATCCATGACGAAAGTAGTCAGATTTCTGTTTTCTTTAATGAAGTGTTCACAGTGGGCATTCATGTAGTTTCATAATCTGTGGATATTTTAGGCAGTGTACAACCAGATTCACAGCATAGACACATGCTATGTCAGCATTGTAGCCTGAAATGATCTTCATTAAATTGCCTCTGTGATTTTCTAACGTGCTTTGAGAAAGTTCTAAGCCATTTATTGTATTTTGTCAATTTTTGGTAAATACGTTGTGCAGACTTTACAAATATAAAAATTGCTTTGTCATCATTGGAGAATGTTTAAAGATAGCATTACCACAAAACAAAGAACAAACAATTAATGTATTGATGTAATTGGTGCGTAATATCTGCTCTGAACAACACAGAAATAGGAAGGGCTTATTTCTCTGCACCTGATCTTCTTTTCACTTATGCACATCTAGAATAGTCACATTGAAGGCTGTGGATTTACATGGTTATAAAACTGTGTAAAGGCTCTTGAAAGATGTCTGTGGGCTGACCTCATAAATCTGTTAAAAGGCATGTGACTTTATAAGGTACTTTGAACTTCTGATGGGGACAACTGGTTAGTTTGGGGTTCGTAGCTATCGATCTAGTTGTCCAGAACTTTGCCTGTGTCTTAGCCAGATATTGCTTATTTGGAGGGATCTGCTTGGTAAAAGAAAAAAAAATAGATTTTTTTCATGAGGCCCACTATTATTTAAAGTGGATTCATTCAGCTTACGTATAAATACAGAAGTGTGGGGGAGAGAATTCTGAAGCCAGTATTGCATCTTCAAAATATTATAGGTTATGATAACTTTATTTTAATTGACTCCTCGTGCTAAGGATGACAAAAAAGTCAGTGCTTCTGCTACCAGCATATAAATAGCATGTTTTTTTATTATTTTATATTCTCTCTTTGAATTCTATAACCTCTGAAGTAACTCTCTCCATTCATAAATATAGAAACCACTTGGTCCTTATAAAGAGTGTGTTTGTAAAGGTGCAGAACTAGCCTGATGTGTTTTTACATGGCAATGGTTCAGATATATCTCTAAAAAAACGTATTTCCTTTCACTGTTTGGATATTGTTCCGTCTCTCCCTTTCTTTACAAGGATTTTGACCATCACTGCCCGTGGGTCAACAATTGCATAGGACGGAGGAACTACCGCTATTTTTTTCTCTTCTTGCTGTCCTTAAGTACGCACATGGTTGGAGTATTCACCTTCGGTCTGATCTTCGTATTAAACCATATGGAAAAGCTGGGAGCAGCTCACACCACCATTACGTATCCTTCTTCTTGGTTTTTGAAGACACAAGGTGACCTTGAGGAAAATGTGAAAGTGTTGATATGAAGACTTGTCTTCCTGGAACTGGTGCAGATTTACTCCTCTCTTGATTCCCATTGCTGTTCCTCTGTAAATGCTTAGTACAATTTTTCCTCTGTACCCATCTGACCTATGTAACCATTGATTATCCCCAAAACGTTAACCAACCTTTTGTCTGTCTCAGCCATTGTGAAGGCAAACCAGCAAAAAGATGCAATGCCTCCCTGTATTTATTTCAAACTGGTGTGAATCTGCGCTGCTGGTACTGTTTGCTGTATTTAAAACAGATAATACAGTAGAGTTCACCCTGGAGGCAGTTCCCCTTTGTGCTACTGTAATACATGAAGCCCTGTCTCTGAGGGGTGCTACTCACACTGATAGTGTAGGGCAGAACAGTCTTTACGAGATGGTTCAAGCAAGAATCAGTAAGTTCACTTTATTTTTGAACCATCTCAAGAATAAGGACCCTGGCTAGGAACAGATAGACTTACGATAAAATTTAATTAGCCTAAATAAAGGTGAGGAACATGCTCCCTATTTCCAAGATTTTTTCTATTTTTCCTCTCCCTGATCTTCATGACATCTTTTTCCTTTCACTCACTCCAGTTTCTTTAACTCCTTGATACAGAATGGCTGTCATGTGTGTGGCTGGGTTATTCTTTATTCCAGTCATTGGTCTCACTGGTTTTCATATTGTTCTAGTGGCCCGAGGGCGCACAACCAATGAACAGGTAAGAAACAATCCTTTCTCTGTGTTTGTTGCTAAAATGTTGATTTGGGAAGGAAGGTCAGCTTGGTTAAATAAAAAAAATAAAAAAAAAACCATATCTTTACAGTAACACTTTGATTGGAGCTTTTGTGGGGATCTAGGAAGGTTGCCTAGTTTTTCATTTTTTTTTCCTGAATGCACTACAAACAAAGGTTTCCCCCTTCTCTTAGCCACAAAGTCTTATTTACCATTTAAAATCTACTTATGGCCTTGAAATAGGTTTTATGTGGTGAGTACCGTCAACCCCAGAAGTTCAAACTTTATGACTCAGACTGAACAAATCATGAGACTGAATGAAAGAAAGGAAAAGATTAAATCATATTTTTGCCCTGTCTCCTGGTATTTTGAACTCCCCCAGCAAACCCACACTGCACATAACAAGGTCTGAGCTAGCTCTTTGTCTTGCTCTCTTTGTCTCTCTTGTTCTTGTGCATACACACACACATGCACAGAGGCCAGTGGACCTAACTTGTTTTCCTTCTCCAAACCAAGTGCCAGCACAGCATCTTGTGCCAAAAAGCCTGTGAAACTTCAGTTCCCTTACAGTTACTCACGTGTATATAACACACAGCCGCTATGTGGGTGATCCAGACCTATACGCATGCACACGTGAATAGCATGAAACAGATGACAGAGATCTAGTCATGAGATTGATAACATGCCCCTGCCACTTGTAAGGGGTAGCTCAGTTACAAAGCGTGATGCTGGGGCATGCAACGTGCCAGTATGCTGCACACAGTACTGTCAGCCTTCTGCCCAAGGCTGATTAATTGTGGATATCCCAATGCTTTACCCTTTTACAGCTCCAAAGTTGTGCTCATACACCTGTTTTTTCTGTTGTTGGATTTTGTTTGTTTGTTTGTTTGGTTGGTTGGTTAACGTTTCCCACCACCACCACCTCCTCCTCACTTTTTTGACTGTTTTCGCACACGTGTTTATGCTGCTCTTGCATCTATGGACTCTCTAGCCCATGCAGAGCAGCGCGCTGTTCTGGCTCTTGCAGGCTGATGAATACTTATGTAGCTTGTCTAGCTGCTGCACAGGCTGTAAGTGTTGAAGACATCTGTCTGAGTCTAGGCCTTTGTAAACTGGGATGAGGTTGTCTCCCATCCCACAATAGACAATAAAAGCTTTTATCCATGAATAGTGTGAGAAGTTAACATAAGCAAAGAATCTGAAGTCATCCTGAATTGTTGCCTAACATGGCCTTTGAACAAAGCCGGCTTACTGTAGCTGTAAATCTTTAAATGCTTTTCTCTGCCCATCTTAGTCTTGATTGGAGTCAGCTGCTCTTCATTCTAAAATTGATTTTGGCCAACTATTAAGTTTGATAGTGCTAACAATAGTGGCATGAAACCCAGGGCATTTTAGCCTTTTAGCCCAAATCATGTTGTCTTAGGCTCATCTCTGTGCAGGGATTAAAATAGCCCTTGAAAATTTTAGGCTGAGGAGGAAGGAGAAATTTAATTTAAAAATATATATCTAATTCTTGTATTTCTGGCTACACTGGCATTTAGATAGGTTGAGAATTTTGCATTTAACTTGATTGAAATAACTATTGGAAAAAGCATCCTAGCTAGCTTTGGTTTCCTGAGCTACCAAACCACTAGAGATTAACTCATCTTCCTGTGCCATTTTCTGAAAATCAAATATAATGTTGTCTTAATTTCTGCCTAGTCATGTGTACCACATAGCTGGAACTAGAGGATGGTTGTTCCCAGCCTTCAGGTGCCTTTCACAGGAGGGTTATCTAAGTCATTAGGACACCAGACCAGGAGTGATAGATAAGAGATCTGCTTTGCCATTGCTTTAAAACATTCAGTTTTCTCCTGCAGTCTTACTATTGATCTGTTTTCTCACACTGTTAGTTATCTGCTGTCAGGTCCCCAGTTAATATATGCTCACCTACACTTGTCCTCTTTTCTGATTACATTTTATAGGCCAGTGATGCAGACATTTGTGGTGTTCTAGTTGTACAGTTTTGGTAGTTGTTCCTTTTGCGGTTTGTAGGTTTTGAGCATTCATAGTAGACAGACTGTGACTTAGGTGTGCATAGTGGCTGAATTTAGATTCTTGTGAGCTTTCTGAATGCCTCTGAAAGTCTTTAATGGAATCAAAACAACCAACATCTGGTTGTAGCCTGGTATTTTTAGTTTCTGAATAGTTAATAAATACCCTTTCTTCTGAGACTGCTTTCTCTCTCTATCTCAAACTACTTTAGAAACCAAATTGATATAATTAGTAATGTAATCTGTGAGTTAGAGAAATTTTATTTCCATGTTGTGTTTGAGAAACTGGACAGAGAGAGATGAAGTTGCCTTGCCAATATCTGGCAGCAAGTCAGTTTAAGCCCAGGAATGAATGTAGATTTGCCAAATGTCCCAGGCCCATGCTTTAGTCATCATGTTACTCTTCCAGCACTCAGAACTTCCAACATTTCTCTCTTGGCCTTTTAAAGAGTTCTATGGAAGATCAAAGAAGCCAGCATAATATATTGCAAAATCATTTAATCGTTGGTATTTTATGTGCAAGTAATTAAAGTGTTTCTGGTACTCTTTAAACTTGGTGCTTGATCAGGACTATGAGTTGATTAAAATGCATTACTTGCAAAAAGCAACAGTAATGCTTTTAACGGCAACCACTATTAATCTCTCTGGCTTTATTGGTATTTATCCCCATATGGTTACTTTCAAGTATCTGCCTGTTGAGTGCAAACCCTGTATAATGCTTGTGAAGCTTTGAATATATCTTGCCAGTCTAATGAGACTTGACTTTTATTAAAGTAGCTAATTTCCAAGCAAGCATTGTAATCACCAGGGAGTTCCTGGCACCCTCCCACATAAGGCAGTGGTTCATACTGATTGCTGCTAGGGATAGGATGCTGTTTTAGTAGAAACATTGATCGCATCCAACATAGAGAATGTAGAATTGACACTCCTTTTTGTCTGGAGGGGACTTGCCAGGGTAGAGGAGTGGAGGTGACCAGGGAAGGAAAGGGACAAAAAAATGAAGTCAGGCTGACAGCAGGCACAACTCTCATGCGGAAACAGCATTGGAAGGTGAACGTGACAGCTTGGAAATATACTGGGATCACAGTGTGTTGGGGAAGGAATCTTTTGTTGGTGTGCATGCTGGCTAGAAGTGGCAATTGCAGGTGGTGTGTTAGAGAAGGAGGGAAAAGGAGCAACATTCGAGGTAAAATGGTCTCCTGTTTGGGAAGGACAGTAGTGTTAGAACAAGGAATACTTGTCCCTGGCTTTCTGAGGGCTGGATGATGAGTATTATTTAACAAGAAGCTTGAGCACTGTCCTGAATATGTTTCCAGGTGACAGGTAAATTTCGAGGGGGAGTGAATCCTTTTACCCGAGGATGCTGTGGAAATGTGGAACATGTGCTCTGCAGCCCTTTGGCTCCCAGGTAAGGGAAATGCTCTCAGCTGGGAATAATGGAGGTGGAGGAGTTGTTGGGACAAAGGGAAAAAACATGCATTGTTGGGCTCACAAGTGAAAGACAATTAATGAAATGACAGGGAAGTAAAGCAAAACTCTCCAGAAGTCTCTGTGGTAGCTGCTTCACTGTTGCATGGCTGTAACCTGTCAAAGCAGTTGCTTTCTTCATGTAATTCATAATCCTCATCCCAGAAATATGTATTTGGAATGAGCAAATCAAATTATATCAAGAGCTGATAGCTTTGTCTCACCAACTTGTTCATCCAGTGAATTTCAGTAACAAATTTCAGTAGGTTAATCTTATTTCCAAAATGACTTTTTGCATTGTCCGAGTATAGGTGAGGGATTCTAGTCTACTAGAAAGAAAGAACGAATCTAAAATTGGCCTTTCCCCTTGAGACTTGAATCTAATTTAAGGCAGCTGTGGTTTTCAATCTCACTGGCACTTTCATTATCATAAAACAGATTTTCAACCAGGTCTACATTATGGACCTTAGGATTTTATTTATGGCTTTCTATTTTTGAGGAAATAGATTTATCCCTTCACATCCTGAAATCAAGATTTTAATGCAATAGATAGATGGAGTATAAATATCCTAGATGCTGAGCTGTCCAGTCTGTATACGTGTTAATTACAAGAAGACTTATTTGAGCTTTTTCAGGGTGCTGAGCAATCCCAGGCACCAATACCACTATGTGTCTTTTTACTTTATTTTATTTTGCTGTGCAACAGATAAGTTCTAAACGTCTGTTACTTGTATTAAAGTGAAGACACTGCTTCTCAAACTTACCAAAACTTAAAAATCGGGTCAAGATATTTTAAGAGAATTCAATATTAGAAGTTGGGATATACTCATGTTAAGAGAGGTGCGTGAGTAATATCATCATTGCTATTCTCAGACTTCTAGCAAGCAGTATTTTTCTGTTTTGGGAAGACCTGTTCAAATTGTCCTGTATATTGTAAGTCACTGAGCCATCATTACCAGAATGTCCTGTTCACTAGATAAAACAGAGAAAGCCTGTGTGTGTATTTTGATATTTGTACATGGTACAACCACTGCCCAACTGCGCTCACAGAATTATAGTCCACGGGAAATAAATTAACTGTCTAAAATCAGCCATTTCCCTTCAGATTTGTTGCTTGCTATAGGCCTGTTTCTTTTTCCTCCATTTATTTGAACACTCTAAACAAGCTACAGAAACAAGTCACAATGTGGTAAGCTAGAACTGACAACACATCATCTTCTCCATGTTAATTCCCCATGTGCTGGGTCTTATTCCCCCAGTCTCCACCTTCCACCGCAGGGAAGCTGTTTCATGTTAACTAGGTAAGCTCTAGTAAATCAATTCCATTGGTGGTAGGCCTCTCTTTCTGTCTTCACATGAACTGTGCAACTGTGTTCTTGTCCATCAGTGCTTCAAAATTTGCTTTTCTCTTTTGTTTTTAATGCATCCTCTCCTTTTGCTCACTAAAAATCTTTTTTATCGCTTTTTAATTATTACCTGGGCTGACATCCATTGAAATAAATGGAGCTTGCGTATGTAGATTCTACCACATCCTTAAATCATCCCCTGGAAGTAGGAAGATTTTCTTGTCTCTATGCCTAGTTGTTAGGTTGTAGTTTACTTTAATGATGACTGTTGAACAATTAATCAGGTATATAGTCGAGCCCAAGAAGAAGCAAGCTGTGAGCGTGAAGCCTCCTTTCCTCAGACCTGATTTATCTGAACGACAAATCACAGTGAAGATCAGTGACAATGGGATCCAAGCCAACCTCAACCGGAGCAAGGTAAGGTAGTCTTCAAGCACTTCTTTTGAAGAGCATGTCTTAAGTGTTATCAAGCCTGGAAATAACTTGATCATTGAAAGTCTTCTTGAGATAATGCATCTCATGGAAAAATTGACGGAGATTAAGCCCTTGTCTTACACTTTATCTTCTGAAAGTAACACAGATTTGATAACAGCAGCTCTTGATCCAGTAACAGCCTTCTGGACATCTTTTGGAAGAGGCTGTTGTTCTTTGCAATAGTTAGTTACTTTATGTCCCAAGACTTTGCACCTCCTGGTGTTCAAATTAATTTTAACTAACTTACCATGTTGTGGGAACCAGGTCAGCTGTTCTGCTTTGAGGAAAGTTACAAACTTCCAGACTGTAGGGAGGTTTGTGGTCCAGTGAAGAATATTGTGTCAGAAGCTGAGTTCTCCACTCTCCTCTTGTTTGTTTGTTTAATTTTTCCTGACATGAAATAGAAATAAGGATTATAAAAAAGTAGTGGATTCATTAGAAGCCACTTTGTAAGATTTTTGTGGTGGACAGTTACTTGCTGAGAGCTACCTGGAAAGTTGCTGGAAAATGCTAGAAAACACAATTGTATTCTACCACATATTAACTAACAACCAGATTTTAGTGGAAGGTGTCCCTGCCCATGGCAGTGTGATTGGAATTAGATGATCTTTAAGGTCCTTTCGAGTCCAAACCATTCTATAATTCTGTGATAACTACATAATTCTATGATTACTGTGATGGTAATGTTATTTAGCGTGCCAAGTAGACTAAGATAATGCATTTAAAATTATACTGACTTGTGATGACAATGCTAATTTCAGGTATGACAGCTCTTGTCTGCAGTGAATGCTCAATTATATTTGTTGTTACAGGTAGTTCTCATTCTTTGGTAACTCCAGCACTCTGACACATGCTGTTATCTAACCAAGTTGCGGTAATGATTGATTCTTTGGTCATTTTCAGTCTAAAATTAGCCTGGAAGGTCTGGAGGATAAAAGTATGGATGTGCAGCCACCTCTCCCACCCAAAGGAGATCAAAGCAAGTACTCTGAGCTAAAAGGGCAGCTGGGAACCAGTGAAGGTATAGTTGCATGGATCAGAGTTTTATTTTTAATAATACGAAAACATTTTAGCCTCTTTAAAAGGCTTGTGGTATTCTTTCAAAACAGTAGTGGGTTATAAGAGTTCTGAGCTAGAGGAATAAACAGCAGGAAGGAGAAAAGTCGACTTGAAGTGGCTCATTCAAGCCTAGGCTGGATATTTCATTTCGGTTTGGAGAGTTTTTAAACCCTTTTAAACTCCTTAATTTTTCAATCAGTTTTAAAATGAAAAATGTCATTTTGAAATAAGGAATCAGAAATATTAACGTGAAATGCTTAGACATTGCAAACAATTACTTCATTTATGAAAAGATTAAATTAAAGCTCTGAGACTATTTAAGAAATCTTTTTCGGACAAAACTATTTGTTGAATTCAACCCAAATAACCAGTAATTTGAAATATGGCAAAATTACTACTCACCAAAATACGTCATTTCACTTTAATGTATTATATTTTCTTCTTCTCTTTAGATTGTTGATCTGGCCACAGGCACTGTTATTTCCTCATGGGGCCCTGTTGATTTTGGTGGAATTATACACAAAAGTACTGCAAGTCTCGTTCTTTCCAGCACAGAGCTCAGTTTGCAGAGGGCCATGGATAGCAAGCACTCAGGGATGATAGTATGCTGTCCATACATTCTAATACTAAATTGTTTGTTGCTTTTCTTCTTCTCCAGAAGGTGGCCTTTCACCCAAATTGATCAGCCCTCCTACACCTGCCATGTACAAGTATCGGCCGGCTTTCAGCAACAATCCCAAAGTCCACTACCATGCTGCAGCTGAGCAGGTGAATGAACTGCAGTAGCCTGGGAGAATCAGTTCCCAATTAATACCAGACAACTTGGAGCTGAGGAAAAATTTACCACAGGGTTTTTGTGAATGTCAAAGCGTAAATACAAATAACAACATTAGGCATTGTTGTGTGATAGTGTAGATTTTCGTTATGCTTCTTTTGGAAACATGTCTGCTTTTGCAGCGTTCCTTTGTTGAGCTTGACACATGTGCCCTGCTGGCAAGCATGCATAGCTGCTTGGCCAGTGTCTCAGCCTGATCCTGAGATGCTGAGAAGTGTCACCTCCCATTGGCTTCTCCTGACATAGACGCCAACTTCCATTTGCTTCAGTGGAAGCTGGGCATGCTTAGCGCTTTTCTGCATCACATCCTTTAGACAACAGACAACATGCTCAGTGATTCCTTAGCATGTCAGCTGGCAAAACATAAAAAACATGTAAGCTTCCCAAGAGATATTTTAGTTACATTAATGGAAAATTCTTCATGTTCGACCTGCTTTAGCACCTTGTGAGAGCGTTTGGATTATATATTGGAGGAAAAAAACTTCCAGCACTTCACATCTTTTCTTCCTATTAAGAAAACCGAGGTCCAGACAGAGAGCCTTTTCCTTGGCATGAATGTTGCCTGTCTTAGAAATTTTGAAACAGTTCACAGTGTTTTCTTTGGAAGAACAGTACAAAACTAAACTCACTGATAATAGGCTTGTTTTTTTCACTTATTTCTCATGAACATGTTGCAAGTTCTCCCTCCAGGACCAGAGAAGAGTGATTTGAAAATCATTGATATAGCTTTCAATATGCATCTAAATCTTTATACATCAGTGAAGATACTCTGAGCACACATAGATACAATATAGATCCAGGATAGGTTCTGATTAAGCCAGGAGACTGGGTGGTGTTATGAATTGAGAACGGAGTACAGCGTCTCCACTCTGAGGGTTGCAGTTTCAATCTCAGCCTAAAAAAGTGCTGTTACTAGAAGCTGACTGGTGTACATTCAAAGAGCTTTGTAGACTTGTGCAATTTTCAAGTAATCACAACTTTCTAGTAGTCAAGTGGGAATATCATAAAAATGAGTTCATTTGGCAATCCGAGAGGATTACATGTATTTGTGTGCCAAACCATATCTAAGTATAACGTACAGAGAGAAAGAGAGTAGTTTGTGTGAGGAATATCATGTTGTCTCATTCCTATCAGTTCTTCAGCCTGTCAATGTAACTCTGCTTTTGAGCAGTGAAAGCTGTTAGGAAAGAGGGATCGGATCACAAGGATAAGTAGCACAAATACACTTACAAGCTACGTCATTTCTTTTTCCTCCTCCTTTACAGGCTGTCACTTGGTCTCCTTTTTCCAGAGAAGGCCAAATTTAGTACCACGCTCTAGAAGACAGTGAGCTGTTTTACATATTTCCCTATCTTCTAGGTTAAAGACCAAAAAATTAAGAAAAAATTGGAATAAAACAGATTTTTGCAAGTTATGCTATTTTGTTAATTTGCCTTTAAAAAATAGATAAAGAACAAAGTGCATTGTCTGCATTTCTGCTTAAATATGTGGCTGATAATCATTCTCTGTAGAGACAGTGCAGCCAATTTATTATGCATTATGGCAAACTCTTCCTTAAAGAAGAAGCAAAAATTATTTGCTTAGCACAGAATGGCCTTTTAAGTGAACAGAACTGCAAGCAATCTTTCACGGAGTGAAAACAAAGGGAAGTTCTATCTGTTTTCAATGCAAGTAAATAAGTTATGGCCTATGTTTCCTTCTCTGAGGTCGCTAATCTCTTCTACACAGGCAGTAAAAAAAAAGAAGATTGCTTCATTTTGTTGTCTAAATCATGGGAAGGAGCCTTTCTACTTTAATTAATCTCAGATGCTTAATTTTGAAGACCTATGACCTGAAATTCAGAATTATTGAACATCATAGCTCTGAGTAAAGTGGTTAAGAGTGTGCTGGTCCCCAGTGTGTTGAAATGAAACCTAAGATATGACTGACTCAGCACTCAAAAGCAGACATCCCTCAACTCATGAGCTATTTCTAGAAAAGTTGAAGCAAAGTGCTTTTCCAAGGGCAGTATTATCTGATTACAATCTGATTTACCTTAACAGAGTTTCAGTTTAGAAGTTTTCTCATTGTGTCTGTGTATTGATTTACTTATTAGTCAATATTATTTAACGCTTACTGTGACTGACTCCTTGCTTCTGAGGTGCTTATCCATATGCTGAGCAGGAGTTAGGAGATTCCTTATAATGAACCTCTGTCATAGCTAGGCCATGAGTCTGCGAGAAGACATTGATGTTTTTTTTTGTCCTGTGCACTCCCATGGAGAGCAAACCTGTACATATGCATTATAGTCTTCTGTTTCTCATACTCACCTCTGTTTTAGATCACCATGCAGGAGGGACACAGTCAAGGAGCTCTGATAGAAGAGGATGGCGGGAGCCTTGACTACCAGTCTGAACCAAGCCTGGACATCCCCAGCTACCGAAAGAGCTCCCTTCACAAGACCTATCAGTCTTCCCCACTCCAGATAGATTCCTTTGCCATCAATTCACGATCCCTGAGCCTGAAATCTGCTGGCAGGAGAGGGACAGACAAAGTGCCCCTTCATCCAATAAAGTCCGAAGGGGCGACTTCCACCCCTTACAAAAGCATCTTTTCTCCCAATTCTCTGTCAAACAGAAATGGGAGTCTTTCATATGACAGTTTGCTAAACCCCATGTCGCCCTCGGGGAGGAAGTGCATCGCCCATTCTGCAGTCAGCTCTGTCGGGTACCACTCACCATATTTATCAGCCAAAATGTGCCATCTACGGGGGAGTGAGCTGCAGCGCCAGCCACCTCAGAGCTTCAGCCCAGTGCTGGGGGGCCCAGCTCCACATCAGCGAGACCCCTCACCAGTCCGCTATGACAACCTTTCCAAAACCATTATGGCATCCATCCAGGAGAGGAAGGAGATGGAAGAGAGGGAGAAGCTCCTCCACTCACACCCTGATTCAGTGTTTGCAGACTCAGGTGTCTATGACACCCCTAGCTCTTACAGCCTTCAGCAAGTCAGCACGCTCTCTGAAGACCCGCGCAGCATGGCGATGAGATATGGATCTAGAGACAATCTGATGGCTGCTACCAGTTTTAGCACAAGGAACCCTATACTGCAGTCCTCAGTGTCTTCACTCTCAAGTGCAATGACAAGAGCACCAAGGACTTCCACAACCTCTCTTCAAGCTGATTTAGCTAATAACAATGTCCAGTCCCATCAAGCACTACAGGGCAGGGTGAGCAATGGCTCCTACAAATCACCAGGCCACCAGGTCCCATCGTCCCCCACAGGGATGCCTAGGTCACCCTCTTATGGAGGCCCGAAAGCTGTCTCGTTTGTAAACACTGTGGAAATTACAGAGGTGCAATCAGTGGGAGCACAAAGGTACGTACTGCTTTTGGAGCTGCTTAGCAATGAGAGCCTGCTTGCAACTGAGCACAGATATTTCCCTGGTGGCATGGCCCAGGTTACGTGTTCACTGTAGGCCAGTGAGGGTGGGACATTTGTGGGTGCTCTTCAGTTCTGTGACACCACAGAGCAACCACATCATGACAAAATGTTTGCACATTTGTTGTAACTTGGACTGAAGGTTAAGTTGTAAAATTCATAGTGGTTTAATGTGTTAGCTGAACTGGATAATTATTTGCAAGATACAGGGCAAATTGTCCCTCCTGTTACACGCAAAAAGTTCTTTTAGTTTGCAGCCTAAATGGAGGCTGGACCCAGCCATTGCCTGGACACAGAAGTAAAGGTAGGATCATGGCATGTGCAAGTGTACCCTACACTAAGGGACACGGCGGCTGAGGCAAGTCCTGGGAATTGTGCTTGTCATAGAGAGCTGCATATTTAGCTGTACTGAGTGCCCCATAATACAGAACTGGTGATAAAAGCAGAGGCCATCTCTCTGTCTTCTTCCTTACTGTAAGAAAGCGGGGAGCAAAGTGGTGTCTGAGCAAGATCTTCAGCTGCAGGTTCTCCTTGCACTATTCCTTCTGGAGACCTTGGAAAGGAAAGTCTGAAAAGCGCCATGTGATCCAGCTGAGGTTGCAGTATTTCAGCCAAGTGAGGCCTGGAGGGCTAATCAGAAATATGTAGGTTTTCTTTGCACCTGGCAATTACTGCACTATGCTGTCCTCTAGTTAAGGTCCCCAGTTTCTCACTCCTGCATTATCCAACATTTTAGGGAAAGTTATTGAAATGTGGGACAACCATTATTGTAGTTCTCCCAGAGTTTAGTGCCAGCAAGTTTTTCCCCGGTGTTTCCAAGTGAATTGTATTCATTGAGATGATTTGTCTACTGATGGAAGAGCTAACACTGAGCAGGCAGACTATTCTCCCCTCCTCACATACATTAAAGAAATTAGTTTATTTCAGTAAAGGAAGACCTGTGGACTTTCTCTTGTCTCTCTGCCCTCTGTTTGAGCTCTGGACACATCAGCTGCTGCTCTAGGAAAGATGCTAATATGAAAAGCGCATTGCATTTTCTCAGTCTCTGTTTCTTGGTTATGCTGTGTCAGCTTGTTGGTCACACTGCTTTTACACTGTGTTTGTTTAAAATGTAGAGCCTGTAAATTTACTCTAGTTCAGCTCTTTGAAATACCAAAAACCACAAAGTCTGGCAGAAGTGCTCTAGCAAATTAAAAATAGCAATTAAAATAGCTACAGATCCCATTAGATGTTAAAGAAAGTTGCAGACATTTGATACCAATGAAGAGGATCTTTTTTACTCAAGTTTTTAAATCAAGTCGAGTATCTAGATTAAATAGCTCAATAAATTTGTCTTTTTTACCTAGTGAAGTAAACCTGCCACAAGTACTCTCTGCTTTGTAAACCTAACACATTTTGGTTTGCAGGCAGGCAGGAAGTATTCCCTTCTAAAAGGTATTTCAGTCCTAGGTCACTGCTGCTGACATGAGCCAGTCTTAAACTTCAGTGAGCCAAACCCAAGCAGACAAACATTCACTATGCAGGAGGAAGATGTGAGAATACAGCAGATCCTACTTGTTCTGGCACTTCCAGAACATACACAAGGTCTTTGGTAGGCTTTTATCCAGTTGCTCGGTGAATCTTGGAGATGAGGCACACTGTTTTAGTGTAATAGTCTAGATTTAAAAGATGTTTTGAGAAAAGCCATTTTGCCTGTACACTCTGGCAGTATGTCTTAAGAAAGGAAATTATTTTAAAGAGTCCATCAGGAATATGGTCTTTAATTACCGGCATCCTATTGTGCTTCCTGACTTGATTCAGTTTGTGTCTTCAGTCATTTAGAAGATCTTCATTTCAGTTTTCCTATGTCTTTCAGAGATGAGCAACATAATTTTAACTTTGAATATTTAACTGGGTAGTGTTTTTTCTGAGTTTTGTATTTCTAACTGTAAGAAAGACACAGTTTGGATTAAAGTCAGCAGTGAAGACAGTTATACCCTCCTGCAGATGCTTGTGCAACTAGTTTGGTTCAACAAAGTATTTAAGCAAGTGATTAAATGAACAAATGAGCAAATATTACTGGGGTCTGGTCCACTAAGCTAATGGGCAAAGAAATTCTCTCATTTCAGTGTCTTTTCTTCAAGTTATTGGCTTCAACCAGATTGTTTCCATGCTTGAATATTTTTGCGTGAGTGGGACTCATTGAAACAGGGATAATTATTCATCCTCAATGAAGCCATTCCATTATCATACTTCAGAAACTAACACTGCATCTTTTGATATTTCTTTTGATGCAGGGATGATATGCAGTTGAAGACACCTCACAGTAAAATAAATGGACAGCCAAAAGGAATATCCAGGTTGGGTTCAACATCAAGTTCCCAGGGGACACCTGTCAGCCCTGCTAGACACTCAAATGTTAAGAAGGTGTCTGGAGTTGGTGGAACGACCTATGAAATTTCAGTGTAAAATAAAAATTAAATAAAAATAAAGAGCCATCCACTCAGCCAGCCATGAAGCTAGGAGCACTGTGAAGACTCAAATAACAACAAAGAAGGAGCAGCAGCAGTCGGCCACTCTCCTTTTCTTGTTTTGGGTTTGTTCTGTTTTCATCTCTATCCTTTGGCCAAAAACCAGCTGCAGCCTTATTCTTGAGGGAATAAAATTGTACAGTCCATCAGACTCTTCATTAACCTGACGGACGGGAACTGGCTACCACATAACACCACAACCACAGAGCGGATTTTGTTCATGCAAGAGAGTGCTAACGCCGTTGTGCGTCTGTCTGTCCAACAAACCCATTGTGTACCAGTTGTGCAGTGAACAAGTGAAATGTCCAGGATCATTCAGTTTTTCCATGCCCCTTCCTGCTTCTTCTGGCCAGTGGTGTGTCCAGCAGGAGTCAGAGGCCCAGCTGCTGTTTTCCTACTGAGAAGGAAAGCAGGCTCCCTGCGCTGGGCAGTCTGCGTGTATGAGAACTGCTCTGCATCTCACAAGAACTGCAGGTCAGGTTCCTCCTCCTGGGCAGGAGCAGGGCAGGGGCACCCTGGGCAATGAACGCCGTCTCATCTTTAAAAGCCTTCCTGCTCCCCTTATCATGGCTGGGTGCAGGAAAAAGGATAGCAACAGCTTCTCACTGTCTGCAGTGTGCCTCCCCATGTGTGAAATCGTGTGTGTGCGCCTGTGTGTTTGTTTCTCATGGAGAAGGACCGCAACACCAGTAAGGATCTTCCACTCTCACCTCTTGCTCCCTCTGTTTTTTAAAGGCTCCTCTGACTCAGAAACAAAACCAAGTGGATAAGAAAGGAAGTGTTTGGATGGGAACATGTTGTAAACAGTTGTCAGCTGCTTTCCCTGCACCCTCCTTATTACCTGTTGGATCTAGGCAATAACGTGGTTTACTGCCTTGCCCTGGTGCCCTCTGTGTAATCCTGCAGCAGGGTTATCACGATCTGTTGAATTTACAGTGTGTGTAACTGAGCCAAGCATAAGTCTAAAGGATATAAATTTGCTGTCTGCCGAATGACTAGCACATTCCCTCTGGTCTTCAATACTGTTAGACAAAGGATTTTTATGTTTGTTTTTTGAGTTTTCTTTCCCCTTGGGAACAACTTTTTAAAATAATATCTATCAAATCTATTTAACATTCTAAGGTTTCCTTTTCCTGTCTTGAGAACTACATTTACTTTCTGGATTTAAAGACAACTTTACTATAAAACAAACAAACAAACAAACAAAAAAAAACAACAAGAAAGAGTTACATTATTTTTGTCATAGATATCAGGACTCTGATAACTAATTTTGGGACAAATGCATTTTTTTTCTTCTTTCCTTATCTCCTTTTTGTTCCCATTTACTTACTGTCAAAAGTACTGAGGTCTGGACCAATGCTAAATAGCCAGATCATGTGTGCAATTAAGAATATCCTGAGTGACTGTTGCCAAAGTCAGTAAAAATGATTATTTATCACTGAGCCAGTCATCATATGAAACCTTGACTTTCCACCTGGTTCTCCTGGTGAATAGTTTTGACTGGAGAGCTAAATTGTTTGTTTTTCAGGATATTTGTTTCAAGGCGCTAAGTCCTTTTCAGTCCTTGACTATAATGGAGAAGTCTCCAGATATCTGGTAGCAATTCAGAGTGCATTGATAACATCGTACTTGTTTTCATGTATGTCAAGATCAATTATTCCAGAAGGCAAATGTTGACCTTAGTTTTTCCTGGTTAAAATTTATCTTTTGATTTGATAAATCTTGACATCCACTGCAATACATGCTTACTATATGTTCCTTTTGTATCACATAATTTTTGGAGAGGAAGATTGAAGAGAATATAAGAAAGTTAATTATCTCTATGTGTAAAGCTCAATGTTGTCTGAAGAGAGAAATCTGCAAAATGATGTGGCTGAAATAGGCCAGTTATGAGACAGTGAACTAGAAATCAGTGTGCATTTTATGGCCTTGGTGATATTTTAAATGCCTACTATAGGGACATTACAGAGCAGAGAAGCAATAGTCCTGTGCAGATTTGTTCACTGGCGTGTAGAATATTGCCTTTAGTTTGAGGCACACAGTGCCGGAACGATGCTGGCAGTCTGTATCAGGTACAGAGGGAGCAATATATATATTAAAAGACTGGACAGGCTGGCTGATGAGAAGATTTAAAGGGCTAAAAAATGTCACTGGCTAAGCAATGAAGTGGAAATTGAATATGATAATTTTACAAATATTAGTTAAAAAATATAAAACCAAAGGTAAATCATAGAAATCAAAGGATTGTCACTGGTTACCAATTGGTCTGCATTTAGAGGGAGGAGAAAAGATGATGGGGAAGGGGCAGTGGAATAGTCTTCCAAGGCAGAGTACTGGAGACTACCTATTTCAGAGTCAAACTGTATTCAGACAAGTCATTAGAGAAATTTCTGTAAGAGGCGAACCTGCAGGGGCAAGGGGCTAGACCAAATGGCCTTATAGATTTCTTCCATCCTTAACTGTTACTAATCTGCAACTCTGCCCTGATGTTAACTCCTCAGGAAGGTGCAGTACTTCCTCAAGGACTGGAATTCACTCTGGTGCATAGAATAACACAAGACTTATCTGTTTTTAAAGTATCATGTATGCCTCTTGTAAGCACTCAGAAAGAGGGGATGAGTGACGCAGAATTTGGGTTAGTGATCTAAACAAGGGCACATTTTATCATGTATTTTTGAATACGTACATGAAATTCATGCAAGCAAGGCTGAAAGTCTGTACCAATGTAATATTTGAGATTTGCATCCATGTGATGCTTCACTTTAATCATTCTTCTCCTACATTTATAAAAGAAAAAGCTACTGAGGAACTTGAAGGGCCAAACAGCCTTTGAAGTTAACTACATTAGTTCATGAGAGAATTTCTCGGCAAGACTAAACACAGTATTGTGTGTATAAAGCACTAATATCCAGGGTTATTTTTGAAATAGTTCACAAGGGGCAAGCGAGGAAAGAATGAATGCACTGTGTCATTACAGGTTCAATTGTAAGGATTATTATATATTTTGTGAGTAGTTCTGGCCACAGTTGAGACACATCTGATACAGTAATAGGTTTACAATGGTACCAAAGTCTTTTTTTTTTTCCTTTTGAGGTTTGTATATAATTCAGTGCACATTGCCTGGAGTAAGTTATTCAAATCTTCTGAAAGAATAATCTAAGCAGAACTGTTAACAGGAGATTGCATGCAGCAAATCCAGCCTCATTTCCACCCAAGGCACTGAACCTACAGCTGTTTTCTCAAAAATGTAAGTGTCTGCTTCCACAGCTCCTGTTGCGGGACTGGGGTCCTACTTAGTACATCTAATTTTGGAGCAGAATCCAGCCCATGTTAAAGCATAGTTCTCAAACAGTTTACAGATTAGCAGCAGAGTTTTTCTTCTGCTGAGATACTCAGTTTTTACAGACACTACAGGCCAAATCTTCAGGTGGTATAAATTGGTGCGGCTCTGCTGAAACGAGTGTAAGTGATGCTAATTTACAGTAGGTGGGGATCAGCCATGAAAATCCAGCACAAGTTAACACATATTATAAAGTAGCTTCTTGATTTTGTCATGTTTATTTCATGTTTCAGAAGTCTTAAAACTTTTCAGCGTGTTTTTATTTTTAGCTGTGGATTGTATTACTTTTTTTTAAGAACAGCAATAGTTTTTGTTTAGTTTATGCATCAATTTTCATTGCATATCGCATTTTATTAGCCATTCATTCCCTGTTCATAAACTCCCATTTAGCCTCCAGGTTTTCATTGTAGTACAATCTGCCTTGAAAAGTTGGATCTCTGTATCTTTAATTGTATAATATAATGAGTATTATGAAATTAAATGTAACTTACTACATGGGTGGGAGAGAAAGGAAATATTTTTACTTGAAGCCTTAATATTTTCTTTTTTTACTGCTTTGTTTGTTGACCTCATAGGAAAGTCTGAATAGCAAAGACTTTGAAACTTTGGGCCAAATACTGCACTGATATATAACCAGCATTTGGCCCCCTACATCAAAACTGGATGCAGACATAACCTGAAGTGAACAAGGGAAAATGCTTCAGGGTGGCATGTTTTCCTGAAGATCTTTAATACAGTCTGAAAGATGTGTCTGTAAGGAAGTACATTAAAGAAGTCCTCAAATCTTGAATTTTGAAGAAAGGTGATAGTGTGAACTGCCCAAATACCTTACATTTGCATTTTCTTTTTAAATTAAAACAAAACAAATGTAATTACGTAGTTTGGTTAAAGTCAGCTCAAAGGGTTGCACAGAGCTGTATTAGTAGCCAAGTGCAGCAAATGAACTGTGTTGTGTTGCTGTTCCAAAATTGCTAACCAAGTGTAATGTCATGTCAACTTGGCCTAAGATAATCACCTCATGGGCGTTATAGCGGACGTTCCTCAGATAATGCCTATTCTCCTATAAGCCTAATGTGGAAATTGCAATGTGGTTTTCTTTGGACTATATCTGTGGTCCAGACTAGATATATATATATATATACAATTTTTATTTTATTTTTTATGTGGGAAAGATGAGGTCAAGGTTGCTGTCTCTGACAGTCTGGAAAGTTCATGTCGAACCGTTTTTATGGTCTGTATCTCACCTGTTCTGCCACCTTGAATTGTTGGAATGTATCCGTGCAGGCTTTGTGGAGCTCTGTCTGTAACCTTTTTTGTGGCTCTCGTAATACATATATATTTTTTAAACCTTTGAGTCACTTCAGTATTTTAAAGTGTCCGGTTTCCCTGGTGCGTTATGCCTGAAATGCATTCATTTGCTGAGTTGGTTCATTGGGTGCTGCCCCTTTTCATTTCCCCTTGTGCAAAACGTGAACTGAAACAGTACAACTGGACACGCCAGTTCCAGTGTAGAACCCCCCGGTGTCAAAACATTAAACAAAGTGATTGCAGATGAAGTCTCATTTTCAAGGTGCTTTCAATAGAGTAGAAAATATGCTGAGTCTTTGAAAGAGTGCCTCCTACTTGTGACCAATGGATCGTGCTTGTGAGGCCACAGTAAGTGGTTCATGGAACAACACTAAATGAAGGGTTTTGTAGCGCTTTTTGTTCAAGTTGTGGGGGTTAATAGGAATCGTGTGCTCCAGCACAATTGAGAATAGTTGCTACAGAGTAACTGTGGAAAAAATGTTATATGTTTGTTGAAATGTTCTATCCAGGATGTCTGGATTTATACATCCTAAAGATGTATAACTTTTTCTATCTTCATCTATCCATTTGTTTCTATTCTTTGAAAAATATGTTCATTTGATCTGCAAGACTGGCTTATAATTTGCAGTTGCTAAACCCTCCTAGTGGCAGCTGCTTCAGGATTTCTGATGCTGTAATTTGCATATATAGGCTGATTATATCGAGCGAGATTCCATTCAAACATGTTCATTATAAATGCCAGTCATATTTGTGTGCTGTAGTGTCTTCATGTGGCAGAGGTTACTTTATTACATGACCAGAAACTTAATTACCAGGCTCCATTGACACTGGCTAAATCAAACAGATTTATATAAGGTCACGATCTGTGTTAGTACGTTTTATTTACAGACATCTTGGCTTACAGAGATCTTGGCTTTCCTCTCGCTAAGTAATGGATAAATTATCCAAGTTGCAGTTCTCCATTATTGTTATTTTTTATTCTGCAGGACAAGTTTCAGTTCACATTTTGGAACGTAATAAGGAGAGACAAAGGAAACTATTTATACAGGTGAATATATCTTTTAAGAGAGAAGCAGTTATATAATAAATGGATTAGAGTTACTGTCAAAATAGGTTTTGTTCATCTTGTCACAATAACTTGAATTTTAAAGTAAGGTTTATTTCACAGCTGATATCTGTATAACCCTGAAACATTTTTAAAATGTCTTGGTTAGACATTTCAAATTATATGAAGAAATATGATCTACTTCCACAGATTAAAAACAGTCCTAGAAAAGTGATGGTACATTTTACAGTGCCTTATATATATGTGTATATATATATGTATATATAATGCCTATATGTATATAATGTATACATAACTGTGTACATATATTCAAGTAAAACTAGTTACAGGTGTCCCGATCTGGTGTACTTTAAATGGAACTGATCTGTGTTGATAGAAAAAGAAACGGTTGTATCAGCAGCAAAATACAAAACCAAAAATACTTATTAAAACGTTAGCAAATAAAACAGACTGGAAACAGTGTTTCTGCCAGTGGTTATGTTCCATGCCATGGAAGGCTGGTAGGTAGACCCACTGTTTTACGGGCTATTCAGAGAAGAGAAAGCAGTGATGGAGAAAGTGGAGAATGTATCAAGGAGCTTTCCCTTCACTCTGGCACTGTGCCCTTATTTTCATACCTGCACCCTCCCATTGCACCTTGTCTCATGAATTTCCCTTTTTCTTAAGCATCATTTCTCCTGAAGCCATGTATAAGTTTGGTTATTGGACCTGAAGACCCTGGTGGCCTGACCTGCTGCAACAAATGCTGTATTTCTATGCTGCATCTTTCAAATACCTGCCACGAGGCTCTCAGCAGCAGGTGGTGACTCAGAGCATTCCTGGAGTTGGAGCTGTCCATGGAAACTTGTAAGAGCATGTGGGATCCCTGAGAGCACCACAGTGCTTGGACCTATAAAAGAGAGGTGCAGGAGGAGGGGATGGGCTGTCTTCCAGGGGAAGCTGAGAGCTTAGATGAACTGTCAGAAATTGCTCAAACAAGTGGCCTTGAGAAACCTGGCTTTTGGCTGTGACAGAAAGAATCCTTCAGCCCCACTGGCACTGATCCACTAGTTCTTTCAAATGGGCAATCTGATTCTTTCCTCCAAGTGTTATTTTTTCTCCCAACAGGCATGCAATATTCTTGATACAGGCTAGGTCCAGCATGAGGACTTTTGCAAAGCTTCAGACATCTAGAGAGAGAGAAAAATGACTTCTGCAGAAGAGACTCTCTCATCTCGTGATTGTAAGGAAGATTATTCATGTTTCCTTTTTCTTACAAATTCTTTCATGCTATGGTGCCATCCACTTTGCCTTTTAGACATGCATCTTTTCTGTGGAATTTCAGACAGTAGTGTGACCATTTATTTGCAAGGAATATAAAGGATTGACATGTCCTATCCATATGGTATTGGATCTAAGAAGTACCTGGTCTGAGGTGAACAGCACACAAGGAGTGTGGGCAATGCTGAGCTTTACCAGTATTTCCAGACTGTTTTAAGACATTCTGCCTACCCAGAACTCATTAAGGAAAGTCATTCCTGCATTCTTGGGCACAGGGCAGCTTGATCAAGCTATGTGGCCAGAAGTGCACAACATGACTCTTGCAGTTGTAGTTATGTAATTCAAAAGCCTTTCTTTCAGCAAACTACAAGGTATCTGCCATGTAAAACCCATAAGGTCCATACACTCTATCATGCAGTTTATTTCACACCTTTAAACTCCCAGCTTCCATGTAGGGTTTGTACTATCAATCTATTTCCCCATTATTGGGTATAAAGAGGATTTTCAAGGATGTGTTTGAGCATTGTCTCTGTGTGTGAAACCCTTCCACTGAAGTCAGTAGTAACTGAGAGAAATGATGGGGAGGATTTGTCTGATTAGGTGGGGAAAGGGCAATGCCTAGAACTCTTTAAGGGAAAATGTAGCCTTCCATACAAATGAAGCACTGTTTGGAACCAAAGAATGCCCATGAGTTTGGGTTCAACAAATCATGTCATTACGCACAGTCAGGAGTAGGAAGTCAATGTAGAACTTCACACCAAAATCACAACCTTTGAATACTTGAGATGAACACCTAAAATGAGAATGTTTTCACAGTGGCACAGTAAAACATGAAGCTCATGAATGCTGTGCTTTGCTCACACTGAAATCTTAGCTTCCCTAAAATCTACGATAGTTTTTCTGTTAATGTTAGTGGAGCTTCGTTAAGCCCAACTTGCTATTAGGAGTGGCATCCATGGGATTTAGCTCACTGCTACAGTTCATTGACAATAGGACTTCAAGTCTGTTTTTCCCCAACAAGAAACAATGGGGAAAGTGGAATTTCATAAATGTCCCATTTTTTGGACAACTCAATTTTTAAAGCAGCCTCTGTCCCTACTACACAGTCTCCATGTAGGATCTTCTGAGTGGCAGCCAGCAAGGTGGAATTAGGGTGTACTAGTGGAGCACCAAAGTGGTACACTTCTTTCTTCTGGCTTGTCCTTTCACACAGTCTGCAGGTAAGTGGCTCCTAGGCAGTGATTTCTTCCTGCATCCACAGCTTGAATGAATATGAGGTGGATGGATCCTGTGTGTGTCACTTGCAAAGCACACCTACCATGGAGCATACATTTCAAAAGTCTCTTTCAGCCATGTAAGTGCACAGGACATGGGGATCTTTGGATGAGAGATAACTATGGAAGTTCATAAAACGGCGTTATAATCTGGTTCTAATCCTGGGCGCAGGTGGTTTAGCAGGAATACAGCTTTACAGTATTCAGCTTTTATTTTTTTTCCTGTACAGTCATTTGAACAGATGGTAAAAGTTTTTTTTTTTGTGTGTGTGTGTGTGTATGTATGTGTGTGTGTTTTTAATAAATAGAAACCAATGCTATTTTTTCGTAGGAAAAACTCACCTTGTAGAAACCAGTGTCTGGTGAAATTCAGTGAGTAACAGCATGATCCTATTTTTGCAGCCTGAGTGTTAGGAGTCCATCTGGCTTCAGGATCGGCCCTCATTTCTCACGGAAAGATGTCTAAAATAATAGATGTAAAAACAAGGAAGTAAGTACTTATAAATAGGTGTTGGTTATGACTAATTTTTCAGACTCACTATGACACCACGCAGATGAACTGCTGTGTTGTTGGCCACAATCTTCTGTATCAAGAGGCACATGCTTTGCACTGCTATCTTGTTGGCAGCTTCCCAGCGTTAAGCTGTGATATGCAGTTAGAGACATACCAGTTAGATATTCAGTTGGAAACATGGTCTAAAATTAAGGCACAGGAATGGGCATCAGCCAGTTTGGCACCAGTTCCTGCCTCCACTACAAATTACTGCTGGACTTGTACATCTTCCTGTGCCTCCTCGCTCCATGTCAGATGGGGATGTGACTTCTTGGCCTCACAAATGTGTTGTGACTGTCTGTGAGAGTCTCAAATCCTATCATTCTGCAGTCAGCTGTGTGGCTGGAGCCAAGCAGATGCATCCCACAGGCATCCAGGAGCAATAGGGCAGATTTGGGGCATATTTAACCTCAAATGAAAGTATCATTTCAGGTCACATTCCTGGGGAGGAAGTTTTTGTGTGTTTGTGTGATGGGTGTTGCTGACAGTAGTCTTGGTCTTTTGCACTGACTTTGAAAGGCTGTTTTAGTAAAAATATGATAGAAATTTCTGCCTTGATCCCTCCTTTGACCTCCTGCATATCTCCTCATAATCCAAACCCTCTTCATAATACCCGCGCAGCACTATCCTCATTCCAAGAGACCATATGCCTGGTTGCCTCAAGCAATTCAACTTTTCCATGCCTGTTTATTGGGATACTTGTTCACATAAATAATAATTAAAATTACTGAGCAGAAATACAGTAAAACAGCTGTATGTTGGGAGTGACCTCAAAAAGGTCACCGTGAGAAAACTCTCATTAATTTCGGTCTTTCTTGTATCTATTTTGTTGCACAGAAATACATATATATTTACCCACAGCACTGTATTCGTAGCACATGAAGATTATTAAAGAAGGAATAACATTGCCTGTTGGTGCAAAAAATAGTGTCTTTGCTAGTATGGTCTTTTAGTCAATAATCCCTTTCTAGTAAAGGGGGAAGGAAAGGGTTAAAAGGTATTAATCGTTGGGATTTTTAACACAGGAAAGTACACCCTGCTCTAAGGAGCTGGAAAGTTAGATGTATGCATGTGAAAATAAAAATAGCAGGAGTTTTTTAACTGTAAAGGCAAATCAAATATATTTATTTTCACTTATATTAAAGCAGAGAATGGCTGCATTTTCCAAAACATGTAAAACATCATAAGAAAATATACCATGATAGTTTACTGTGTTTCTCCCTATTTTTAATTCAGAATTTATAAAACTGTTCTTTATGACTATATTACTTTTCATTTATTTTTGAAACCTTTTTTTCTTGTGTTATATCTACAAGAATCAGATATCTGTACAAACTCTTCTTTTATACATATCTAAAGCCCCGGGTGCTGCAGAACTTCATTTCAGTACTGTGCCACAAATGATGGAGAGGGTCCTTTAGGGTACAAAAGACTTGGGGTGTGCTATCCCCCCCCCCTTTTTTTTGGGGTGGTTTATTTATATATATATGCACATATCCACAGAGGTTTCCAGATGATGGGCTCATGACCAGAAGGAAACTGAGCATCCTGCTCTTGGATAGAGTCATCAGACAACTTATGCACTCAGAAATGCTTTGTTCACCTGAGGAAGAGATCTGCAAAGTGTTTTTCTGTCTTTCTAGGTCCAGTGTGTCTGTGCTTCCTCCTAGGTGAAACAGCAGGCGGTTTAAGCAATGAGCTCTTCTGTGGTATCTGCACATGGCAGGGATGAGGCAGACCTAGGAACCAGTGACAGTTTGTGTTTGCAGCTGTGCCACTGACTCACTCTGTCACCTTGGGAAAGTCACGTCACGCTCAGCAGCTGATATTCCAGTATGACACAGAAGTTGAGATCTTCTGGATTTAAATTGCTAAATGACTTGCCTTTTTGAGTCTGGGGCCAGATTGGAAGCAGTTGGCAACGGGGCATTGCTTGGTAGAGGCTTTCGGATGATGGCATGGACACCGTCTTGTGGCAGAGGTGTGGAGCTTCAGAGGGCTTTTTCACAATCCTTGGCTCAGGTCAAAAAAGGAAAACAACAACAAAAAAAAGTAATATAAAAGGGAAAAGAAGTATCTTCAGCTGACTTGAAGGGAAATAGTGTCAAAAGAGAACAAAGAGTAGTTGGGTTTATTGCTGGCAAGAAATACTTCCTCCAGTTGCTATCATCACGAAGGATTGCCTGGGTAAGGTAGCACGGTGTTAAGTACATAGAAGGTCTCTTCTTCCTGCTCCAGGTGGATTCCCATTGTTAGGTTTCAGAATGTCAGAAGGTTATAATGTAGGCAGGGCCTTGACAAGGGCAGGGGTATAAGACAGAGTACCAGCATAAATCTTCAGAGCCCTTTAACACATTTCACTGGGGACAGAAGGCAAGCTGGCAGGAAGAAGTTCAAATGGAGCTCTGTCCTCACAGGATAGCCATTAGTTTTTGACAATTCCAAGTTGCTCTGTATTTATCTTTGAGGGATACTTTTAGTATAAAATGTTTTTTTTTTTTTTTTTAATTTTATTTTAAGCAGCAACCAGTCTCACAATGCCATGTGTCTGTCAACTGAACCATTAAAAAAAAAAAAAAAAAAAAAACAGATGCTTTGTAAAAATAATTCCCCTTCCCAAGTTGCTGGAGTTGGCATGAAGACAACATTTGTAATTTCCTAGGCCAGTTTGCAGCTCAAAGTTATGTTTTGTAGGACATAATAATTTTGTTACAAAATATAAATTAAATCTGAAGTTACAGTAAATTGCTTATTACTGTTCATTTTGCAGATATATAAACTTGCACAGGATCTGAAATCCAGATTCAAAAAACTTGCATAAAATGTATACTGTGTATTTCAGCTATAGCTACAGCAATGGCTGATATATGTAGATTTTGCTAATATTTTTAAAAGTGTGCTGCATTAATTCCTACTAATGGCAACAATTATTTTAGCTAATGAAACCATTTTTAAGTAGTTTTCATACATTCCTTCTTTTTGAAGCAAAGTCACTGGTAAGTGACACCAGGTTATAACAGTAAAATACTAGTGGTAAATCAGAATAGAAAAACAATTCTCTTCAAAGAGTTTCTCTCTGAAACTCCTCCCGTCAAGAACTCTCTCTTGAAATCAGCTGGTTTAAATGATGTAAAGTTATGAATGCCGTGGAGGAAGCAAACAAGGAATGAGTATTCTCTGTTTCCCACAGCACAAGAAGTAGTGAGCACTACAAGAAATCACCAAAAAGCAGAATGGAAACACAAGGCAGAACCTTTTCAAGAAAATAGATTAAATTGCCACAGGATGTTGTGAAAACCGTATCGCTGGATGAGAAAAGCAGCAAAGGTATCCTCTAGCGCAGCATTAATTCTGCTGTTGTTCCTAGCAATCTCATGCAGAGGCTGTGAAAGCGATGCTCTCTTTAGTCGAGGTTAATGTTTATTTTTGAAGCCTAGTTCCTTGGGTGCTCCATGACTGCCTAATTACGTGCTCAAGAACAAATTCATCACTTCAGTCCTACAACTTAGGACTTTGATAACTTAAACTGATGTATTGGTCAGACTAGCTCCTTGCAGAGGGCTAATTTTCATCTGAGGTTCCTTTAAAACCCCAAGGATTTTATGAATACATTAGCAGAAATTTGATCAAGTGAGCTAAGTAACATCATCTGGAAGGGAGAAAAAGCCACCAGGCCATTTTGCCTGATTTTCAGACAAAACACAACCACCACAATAATTTATTTGAAGTGAGCCCAGCCTGCTCCCTGTAGTCTTAATGACTGGTTGGAACTGAGCACGTGCCAGGGAGAAGTGGTTGATCCTGCCATGGTGGGTTGCACATCTGGACATGTGAGCGGCATATACATCCCCTCGTGTGAAGAGTGCCTGTCCAGTCATATGTGAGAGTGGGCTAACAATATACAGGATCCTAGACGGGCTGCTTAATGTCTTGTTTAGTCCATACCAGGAGAGACGGGACATCTTTGGCACCCTATTGTAAGTCTTAGCTAGCAAAGACATTCAGAAACAGACTTAGTGTGAAGCCAGGTGGCCACTTCTGACACCAGGATATGTTTGGCAAATACTGTACAGAATTTCCACATCACTACACACACACACACAATTTATGTATATATGTATGTGTGTAGATATGTATAATAAGAACCACAGCCTTTTAATTGTGTGTGTGCTGTGATTCATCAACAGCAATAGCTTTTGGCAGGGACATAATTTCAAATCTCCTGCTGAGGATGTCTGCCAAAACATTGTTGGATAGAGATAGGATGAAGAAAGTTATTTATAAATGGGGATAATTAGGTTCTGCACTTAATAGTATTGGGAATGAGACAGAAAGACAACGTGTAGTAATGAGTATTTGTAATATGAGAAGATGCTCTCCGTAATTTTCTCCTTGTTGATCCAAAAAAAATGAATTAATTAATTTTAAAAATCCACAACCCCAAACCTCGGGTGAAATAACATCAATATGTGCTACTCCCAGGTAGGAGATTTAGATCTGGGGAGGGGATGTTATGCTGTAGGACAGGTCTCAACTGTACTTATGCAAGTTTGGAATAATTCCAAAGGATTCAGCCAAACTATTCCAGGTGCTGACTGCTGTAACAGATTAGGCTCTCAGTCCTGACCTTTTCATTTTGTGTTTAGGCAAAAATAAACCCTGAACAGACACAGGAACTGTACTAACTCTTACTTGGAACTGATGGCTCTCAGCCACACCATCAGGAGACAGCACTGCTCAGTGATGTGCTTATTTCTATCAGGAGAGGAAAGGCTATTTCTGTGTCATCAGTCACACAGATGTACGTTATGTCCATTTTTCTTGAGAAATACGGTCACTGGGACAAATTTACCTTTCCATCAGCATTCTCCCTAGAGCTGTAAGCCCAATGAACACAGCATGAAACTCATCCACATTGGCTCTGTGTTCAGACAGTCTCTATGGAGCTCCCAGGGCAATGCTCTTGGGCTGTTTCTTACTAAATGAAGAGAATAGCAATTAATATTCAAGAATTCTCTGCTTCTAGTTTTGCACCAAGGTTACTAGATGGTGCAACTAATCTGTAATAAGACACTTAAGCATACATCTATATTTAAACAGTTGAATGTCCCATTAATTCATCTTAATTCTCAAGCTATATGGACTGATCATTGTGTGCTTGGGATTTTTAAGGCCCCAAGCTCCTGAAGTCACAGTAAGCACCTGTTTATGGGATTTTCTGAGCTTTTGTGAGAGGTGAAGAAAAAAAAAAACTCTTCAACATTACAGAGAAAAGTTTGAAATGCAAAAATACCACCTCTGCAAAAACATCCAAACATGAAAAAAATATGTCAAGATCATTATTTCTCCTGCAAATGTGATTTTTTTAAGCAAGGCAGGCACACATTAAGAAAGTGCTTTGCTTTGTATGGACCTTAGTGTCTCTAAAAATGGGGGTGGTGTTCAGAAAGCTCATCTAGCAAAAACCCAGCAACAGCTGCTATTTCTGCCATGTCACCAGCAGAGAATGATACGTATGTGGCTGAATATCTTGCAGGTTCTCCAGACTTGCTGTTAGCAGCACTTCACCAAAACTATTTCATCCCGCTTTTTTTTTTTTTCTCTACATAGCCTCAATAGGGCTTGTATGTGAAAACACTGCATTTAAATGCTTGTTTCCAAAAGAGAAACAGCAGGGTTTCGACAGCCTGTGCCAAGCTCATCCTAAGGGTGATTTTTCTGAATTAAAGCAGGGATGATGTGAACCAGCTCCTGACAGAGAGGAACATTTTGCAACATGCATTTTGAGGGGACTAGAATTTTGCCTTTGTATATTCTGTAAAGCATTAATGGATTGTTAAAACTGGAAATCCCCTAAACTGTGTAATTCTGTACCTCTCAGCACCTGGTTTTGCAAGCCAAATGCTCTCTTTCCTGCTAAGTGAAGGTCACAGATCAGGTCTTATAATTGCTTGTCAATGCACCTGAAATCAGAGCTGGGTTTAGGGCCTAGACTGTGGTGCCTAAACACTGACTGCTTGGTAGAGACTTACACTATCAAATGCAACAGAATCCAACCCTGAAATTCATAGCAACTCCAAATTCATTGTTTTCTAAAACAGGAAAAAAAGTAAAGAAAATGGTTGTAAAGAGAGATTAGTTGAACTCTGCAAAAGCAGCAAGTGCTGACTCTCACTTGCTAATCAGGATCAAGAAAAATGCCTGAACTGTGTGCCGTTGTTGTGAGCTATCAGCAGCACCTGTGCTTCGTTAGCAAAGTAAGTTTACTGTTAGCTAAGACAAAAAGGCTGCGGGAGAGCTGTTCTTGAGGCAATAATATCAAATCCCTTTCTGTTTCCTGGATAGTGATTACAGTAAAATACTCTGCTTATGTTTCCATTCCTTAGACCATCTGTTTCCAATTAAACCCTTCTGGCGTGATACATCGTTATTTATTAGAGCATTACAGTTAGATAATGCAGTGTTAGTATTTTTGTTATAAACCCTTAGTTTCATGAGTTTCTTTAGGGGCAGAACTGGATGTTTACTTAATGGAAGGTCTAGAGACTGTATTAATATAACTAGTTTACCAGGTCAGAAATGGCATTTGTTTTTTTTTTTTTGGTTTGGTTTTGTTTTTAGTCTTTCCTTTCACAAATACGGTTTTGGTATGTCTTCTGATTTGTAACTGTGTGTTTGGTAGGCTGAAATTTCTGTTTTTAAATGACTAAAAGCTAAGTCACTGAGAAGGACTTGTTGATAAGTGCCTAAATCTGAAAACACAAATGTATCTGCTCATCTTTCATAATAAGAAAGGATCTTTTACTTCCTGTATTTAATGGGGTGACGTCCATTCTTGTAAATCTGCAACACCCTGTAGCATTCAAGGCACTCACCCTTGTGATTCTAGAGCAACTAAAGAACTGGCAGGTAACTCCCATGAGGAAGCTTTCTAGAAGTTTTCATTCTCACCCTGCGTAGCAGCTCTTTTCTCACACTTTCCAACAGAGAGAAAGGCTTCATAACACTAATATGGAGATGACACACTTTTATCCTAAAGCTGTCCTGTCATTGTAGTCTCAACCATTCTGGGACAGTCTACAAGGGGATTTTTTAAAATTTTAAATTCTTGGAGTTAATAAGGCTTTAGTCACAGTTTAGTAAAGAGGCTTACTCCTTATTAAAGGAGTAAGGAAAGAAATAGCCTCGGGAAAGAAGATCGGTTCCTTACAGCTGTATCAAGGTACTTCTGTTTACCAGTGATACTCAGCATTGCTAAAGAAATTCCTTTCAATCTACTTCAGCTAGAAAGATGGTGACTGTGAGCTTAAAATTATGAAGTGGGTTAATCTTTCATGATTGACTTTTTCTGCCTTAGATAAGGTGAAATGTAGTTTTAAGTATGCTTATGGAGAGTGTGTCTGGGGAAGAGAAGTCTTTCATCCTAAATGAGCTTCTCTCGCATTTTTGTGGCCAAAAGACAGCTGAAGGATCTTCTAGTGTGTGATTCGCAACACCTAGATTAAATTCAAGATCTGAATCGCTGAGAGCATAAATGTATGTAAACTTCCTTTCATAGCAAAATCTCCCTAGATTTTGCACTGTATTTAACCAACACAGTACTTGCACAGTTGTGTTAAACTCTTCAGCGAAGCAGTCAGATGTGGTCACAAAGCCACTATCACAGCTTCAAATTACTTTTTTTTTTTTTTAGCTGGTTAAGTCATGCAAACCAATGTTGCTTAAAAGCAGTATTCGTGCTCTCTAAAAATGTATTAAGTGAGCTTAAGTAGACATCATTTTATAACCCAATAGTTTAAACTAGCGTATCATTTAAATTTTGCTGGATCTGTGGGAAGCCAGGATGACATCAATATTTCCTTTAAGAAAGCCAGCAGTAAGCCCACAGTATATGTCTGAATACATTTGGATCCAATGACCTAAAGTTTCCTTTTCTCTCTCTCTCTTCTGTTTCTCTCTTTTGCTAATAAATTTACAGCTGTATTTGTTACAGTGGGAAGATGATACATCGTGAGTAAATGTGCCTGGGGTCATGGAATAGGCTTTTCAAAAACACATTTTCTTCATTTCAAATGCTCTTTTATTACTTTTTGTTTTAAAAAAATGCCTGAAAGTTCATAAATTTCACTTGCCAATTTTAGGCTAGAGACATGCTCGTGCTCTCCCTGTAGCTAATGGTAAAACATCCAAGCAATGACGCATCCCTGCAGTGATCCAGGTCCCATCCAGAAAACAGAAGTTCTTCGTATTCCTTGTGCAGTGAAGTTACCCCCGAGAACTGCTGTTGCTCCTGCTGTTGCCATAAGATTTTTCTGCCTGCCAGGGGAAAGCAACATAATTTGTCAGGTGCCATCCATACTAGGTTTTCTGAGAACCGTACTGGCTTTCTGATTTCAGTTTTGCTTTATTCCAGTCACAACATAGTTAATAGGCCATCTTAGCCTTGGGCACCTGGCTTGAAGGTATCTCTGCATCTAGCCACAGAAATGGAATAACCCCACTGGGGGTCATCCCTGAGTATCGGACCTATGGCATCAATAGCACAAACATTTACTGTTTTAGCTAACAGGATAATTCCATTAGTGGGTACCATCAGTTGGTTGTTATCCTCTTAGGTGGATTTTCTGTTCACAGATGAAACACAACACAATAAAACTGGATTAGAATAGTAGCAATATGAATATTAAAAACAAACAAAAAACAACAACAGCCCCTACCTATACAAAAAAGAGTGAGAAGTTAAGTAATTATTAAAGTAATGCAGAACTAATGATGGAGCTAGTGGTAACACTTCAACAAATTATTCCAGAGTGGTTTTTTTTGTTTGTTTGTTTGTTTTTGTTTTGTTTTGTTTTTTACCTAATTGAATTGCAAGCTTTACAAACAAAACAGTAAATAATTTAAAATAATGTTTTTGGACTTACTCATCAAAATCTAAGATAATCTCAAAAGACTTTTGCACGTAAAGTGTATAATAGTACCAAAGGCAACCAAAAATAAACTGCGGAATGTAAGCATCCGCACAGGAGATTTCTGATGGTGGTGTTATCACAGAAGAATGACATCCAAAATGCAGCACTGAGGCAAACAATCAATATTATCCACTTTCCTGTTCTAGCGCAGTGAGATTTACCAGATGTTCAGCAAAACATTTTTGCTGAGGAAACAGGTTTAATTACTGCTTAACAACAGTCTGAAACTTTTCTGACAGTGGTCTAAGCTCAGCCCTGGTGTCAGCTGGTGCCAGTTGTGCACTCGGCAAACTTCCCTTTGTCTAAACTGGGATTTTGATCTCAAGTGTTGGACATTTTGTGCAATCGGTGCGTCTTGAGTAACACTGAAATTGCAAACTGAGACATATAATTTTAGACCTCAGTTCAAGCAACTCAGAGACTCTTTAGGAATTGTAGTGTTTGTCCCATCCAGCTTCTACCTGTCCCTGCCCTCAAGCACGGGATGGTACCAGTGCAATTTTGATATGTGCAGACATCTTGCTCAGGCTTCCCTCTTCCATGAGTTGTTAGAGGTAAAATGCATGAGCTGGGATTCCAGGTTAGAGCGCAGATTGCAGGGGAAGAGACATAGGATACAATTTGGACAGTTAAAGGAAAAAGAGTGTTATGGTGCATAAAAGAAAAGGAATTATGCAGGAAAAGATTTAGAAGTCATCTGCAGGAAGCTATATGACTGACAGCTGGGGAAAAAGAACAGTGCTCTTTATGAAGATTCAGATGTGAAGTTTTGAAAATAAACTTTTTCATTTTGGGCTCTTGATAAGAAAGAACATACACAGCATAAATATAGCATAAATACACACACTTGCCTCTAGGCTAGTTCCAAGCTGAACTAAAGAAAAATAATAAAAATCTAGATCTAGTCTGTAGCAATTTTAATCAGGATTTCTGATTCATTTGTCTGCCCTGCGGGGGCCATGGCTGATCTGCAAAATGTTCAAGAGTGAAAGGACCTGTAATACAGTCAGATCTATTTCTCTGTCCACACCATACATGCGTGAGGCAGAGACACAAAGTGGTGGACAGGGGAAAGACACTCAGTTGAGAAAGCTGGAAATTGGTTTAACTTCTTTAGCAGGCCCAGTGTGCTTGTTGTTCAGCTGTTAAGTCCCGCAGAATGAGGAGCGCGTTAGCCCCGAGAGCAGGCAGAACAGATTTGTGGTGGTTGTGGAGAGGAAAGAGGCTCTAGCTGCAGTTATTCTGGAGTCACACTGACTGAAATCTGGCTGTTGGAAACTCTGGACCCAGCTGGCATATAAGTGGAATAACATGAATAGTGCCATTTGCAGTATGGGGAATGTGGGCAGGGAGGTGAGGTTTCAACAGGTGGATGGGAATGATAAGAATGCATACCTAACTATGCAAAATCTGAGTAATGGCATCTCTAAAATCTGCCGGTATCCTGAGACACAGATTCAATAGGATTTCTGTCAGCATTTGCGAAACTCTGAATTTAACAGGTAGAAATCAGTGATGAATTTTGGATGTCAGCTCAGAAAAAAAAAGGGTGTGGGAGGGGCAGGCTCTGCTTACCTTTCCCCAAGGCTTCTGCGTTTTTTTAGCTTGCAAATAAATTTTTACAAAGCTCTAAAGTATTGATCATGAGATATTTGAAATTTAGCAATTAAATCACATTTACAGGAAGCTTTGGCTAAGCAATATTATCTGGCATGGTAGGAAAGAGAAAAGTGCACGTTCCTTAAACTTACCAAGTAATGTCGTTTGATAAATAGCACGAGACTGAATTTAACTTCTCAAGAAAAATATGTCTGTATGCTGTTAAGAGCCAACGTGTCATAGTTGCAGTATCAAATCCTAAATTAGTTTCTCATAAAATGGTACTCACTTCAGTGATGTAAGAAAACGCTGAAGTTAGTGCCTCAAAACAAACAAACAAACAAAAAACAACAAACCCCAATCCCAACCAACAACCCTAACTGAGCTATGGCAACTCATTTTTTCATTTTAATGGTTCCTGATAGGTCTTTGGGAACACAGACATGTAAAGACATGGAAAAGGGAGCAATCTCTGCTATGGCTATTTGTTAGAAAATGTGTAACTGTTAAAATAATATTGCATATAGATTTATATATATATAGAATTTGAGTGCTTTCTGCATAAAAATGAATACCAATAGCAGACTAGCAGACTGCACAGATTACTGGTAGTCTCTTTTTGGGGGGTAAAAATCTCTGCTTTTCTGGGGTGAGGTTTAAAGGGGAGCGGTTTTTTTTTATTTTTTTTTAAAAAAGACGAATTTATCGGTTGAACAACAGAAATTTATTTTCCTTTTTCCTTGATTCAGAAAACAACAGAAGGAAGTACATATGAAGTAATACATGATTGCTGCAAGCTAAATTGACTGGTGCAGAAATACATGCTATTACGGATGGACTTTAGTGGCACCCAAGCACGGTAATTTAAAAGCAGCTCACGTCGCCGCGAACCATTAATTAACATTCTTTTCCTTTGACCTACATGGGATATATTTCCTTTGAGCCATATAGCTGCCCTGCTGCGGGCATTCCCCACCACCACAGCATCCCACCGAGGCCAAGCCTCCCTCGGCCCTCCTCTCCCAGCGCCGGGGAAGCCCCTCCACGCTCCGCCGCCATTTCGGGGCACCGCACCGGGCCCTTCCCCACACGCAGCCGGGAGGAGCGGGCCGGGGCCGGGGCCGGTGCCGGGCCGGGGCCGGGCCGGGGCCTTCCCTCCTGAGGGGAGCCCGCGGCGGAGCCTCGCCCCCCGCCTCCCGCCGCGCTCCGTGCGGGGCGGGGCCGCTCCGAGGCCGAGGCGAGGCACGCGGCCGCCGCCGCCGCCATGTCGTTCCGCCGCGCTTTGGCGCTGGCCGCTTGCGGGCTGGCCGGGGGCTCCGTCCTCTTCTCCGCCGTTGCCGTGGGCAAGCCGCCGGCTCGGAGCGGGGGAGGCGACGCCGAGCCGCGGCCGGGGACCGCCGCCGTGCCCGCCGCTCCCGCCGCGCCTCAGGGCTTGCTGCTGCTGCCGCCCGCCGCCGCCGCCTCCTGCCCGCCGGCCGCCGGCTGGATCGAGAGAGCGGGGGGCACCGGCGGCTACTGGGACAGCAACTGGGACAGGTGCGCGGCCAGGGGGACGGGGAGGCGTCGGGGGGGGGGTGGAGCGCGTGGCCCGGTGCCGTCCCGGGGGGAGCTGCCCGCGGGGCGCCGCTCGCCTCAGCGCGGGGAGGGGAAGCGCGGCCGGCCCGGGCGCTGCCCTCGGCGCTGACAGGGCCGGGTCCGGCGTGGGGCTGAGCCGCCAGAGGGGTACCGGGGCTCTGAGGGGCTGGGGAGGGGGTGCGAGTGTGTGGGCTGAACTTGGGCTCGGTTAGGTTCCGGCTGGTGGGATTATTGCCCCGGGGAGACTTGTGTCAGGCTCCGGTTTAATCGTGGTAAAACGAAACTTAAGCACTAACAGACTCTTATTGTATCCTGGCTTTTTTATTATTATCGTTTTTCTCTTTTTTTTGTGATGCTCTAGTATGAAATGCCTGTATAAATAGTGGCCTTTACACCCCAATTGCAAAAATAAAACCGACTTTCATTAAATAAGGTTATACCGTGTAAAAAAGTCACCCTGAGGTAGGTGCTGAAGCTGCCTGTTTAGCTGCAGGTCCTGGCCTTTCTGCTCCTGCTAAGGACTGGCTCTGTGCAGGGGTTCTCGGGTCCAGTCCGAGTGCTGTGACCTCGCTGTGTGCCTGTGCCGGCAGCACCTCGGCGCTACCAGGTCAGGAAGCAGGGGTTGAGTTATAACTGATGGAGCTGTCACAACTGCTCGAATAAACGCAGCTGGATGACATTTAATAGCAGCTAAGGGCAATGTTCTACGTCACCATTTGTTAGAGTGTGCAAACAGTGGAAGTGTGTTATGCAAATAATCATCGCAAGCTTGTTCCGTTTGTCTGTTCCACATTGTCCACCTGTTGTGTGGCTTTGGCAATACCTGGCTGAGATCTTACTTTTGACTTTGGGGTGAGGTTGACAGAAACACTTAATGTGTGAGGTTGTTAAATGCCTTATAAATACACTTCTCCTGGGGGGGCAGGCTGGGGGAACAGTTCTGTGAGCAGATAACCACATATATTAATATTCTTTTAACAACTGTCCTTGTGAAGTTTGAAACAGAAGAATGCAAATACCTTATTTACGGACATCCTGTTGATCTGATCAGGTGATACACCCAGGGTGTTGCATGGGTCTCCTGTATGTGCAGGAGCATGTTGTACTGTCCAGTTTTTGGAGAAGACTAGTTACAGTTTCGTTTCACTTGCCAGCACTATATGTGAAAGGTGTTCTAATTAAGCTCCTATTAACTGGAAAGCTTGGTGTGGGATAGGAGAAAAAAAGCTTTTCATTATTGTCTAAATTTTATGGCTTCATTTTTTGAGTGGTTCTTGCAAATAGTTTTATGAGGAATAAAAGTCGAAATATCTGGATTTTTAAGTGTGTTACAAGAATTTAAAAAATTGTCAGGCTGACTGATGTGTTTCAGTGACATGCAGGGCTTCCTGGAAGAGAGGTGAAAAGGGCACTGCTGTGGATTAAATGGCATTTGCTGTTTAATTGCGTTTAAAGACGGTCCTAGATATTGCTGTTGCTTTTCTGCAAAGTTCTGTCAAGCTATGATCTTAGGGGATTTTTTTAGGAGGGAGTACAGAAAACTCCATTTGCCAACTTGTGAATTTCAGCAGCCTAAAAGAACCTAGTGAAGATAAGCTTTAGCAGTATTAAAAGTTTTCCTGCTCATATTTTTCTTTTAAAAACAGCTTATGCTAAAACTGTAGTTAAGCTGGGTTATCTCCTCATGACTTGTTAAAGCATCTGCTGCTTTTCAAAGCACATGTTAGCATAAAGTAATTGCAGAGGTGCTGAAGGATGAGAGGGGAGGACCTTTGCTCAGGTATTTCTTGTCAGGCGTTTCTGCCATAGGTGAGTTAATCCCTATGTTAGTTTACAAATGTGCTTGAATTTTTGTGACATTTTTTCAGTTTTCTAACGTATCTTTCTAACAACATCACGTCTACTGAATCAAAAGGCATATCCTGTGAAATAGCAACGGAACTTCTTGTTACTGGACTGATGTTTCATTTTTGATGCTTTGCTGAATGTTAGGAATGGTTTAAGGGATGTGTTGAGCCTTATTCTTTAACAGAAATCATGTCTTTACTAAGGCAAACGCCACCCTTGCTGTGAACTGCAGGTATGTGAGGCAGCAGTTCTCTGTGACCAACTTACTTTGCCTCAGACTGGATAAAATTATACTCCTGATTAAAAATCGATAAACAGATAAAGAAGCAGGTTTAATTATAATAATGGAAGAAACGAAATCTGTGATGGATTAAATGAATTTAACTGTTCTTTTAGGAATAAGATCAAGGGAAAGGATTTTATAATCTGAGATGGAGAGACATAGCAGCAGATTCGTATTAACGGGTAGAGGCTCAGTGCAGGGAGGGGACCAGAGGACTAATCTGAGGCAGATTTGGACAGGGTTGATGATGATAGTGCAGCGTTGGTGTTAGCAGCAGGAAATCTGTGCCGCTAATCTGCCTCAATGGGGGGGACAAGGGGAAGATGCTCTGCCTGGTGTCCTCTTGAGGAATGGGTGATGTGCAAGAGGAGGGCAATGGATGGTGTGCAGAGAGGGAGGTTGGTATGCGGCATGACAAAATGGAAGAAGGATGAAAGTGGCTTCAGGGGAGAGAGTGATTTAAAAAGTTGAAAGGATAAACAAATGCTTCAAGCTTAAAAATAAAAAATCAAGTTCCTGGAGAGACCTGATATGACCTAATGTAAAGCACAAAATAATTCTCTGGGTGCATTTCAAAAAGCTGGAATATTTCTAGGATATTGTTGTGCTGTTGTTGCTAATGTGATTGATAAAGTGCAAATTTTGTAGGTTTAGTTTATCACAGGGCCTTATAGGTATGAAACATTTTCATTGCTTTGTAATCAGTCAGTACCTCTTTTTCTTTTCCTGGGTGTCATTCCTAGTTGTTTTTTTCTTGTCAAATAACCTACCAGGGTGCCTGTGATTTTTCAGTGAAAATTTTGAGAACGATTATTAAATCATCAGGAGTTCAATATAAAGACCACAGTAATGTTTATAATCTTCTTGTCCAGACAGACTGTAGCTTTTGTGTGTTTTAGTGGACATCATCTGTTTATACTAGGATTTAACTCTCTTCGTTGTTTGCTTTTTTTAATCACTAGAATTCATTTAGAGGTGGCTTTTGAAACTGTTGAATATATCTGTCAAATGATGTTTTAAATGTGCGTGTTTAGACGTGAACCACTGGCTCTGATCAACCTCAAGAAGAAAAATGAAGAAACTGGGGAAGAAGAACTTGCCTCCCGCTTAGATCACTGCAAAGCAAAAGCCACCAGGCACATCTTCCTTATCCGTCATTCTCAATACAATTTAGATGGCCGGGCTGATAAAGATAGAACTCTGACCCCACTTGGTATGTATTACTAAAAACATCATTCTTTTTACTTTAAGAAAAGTGCTTGTCATGTGCTGCCGTCCTTATGAGTACGGGTCGGTAACCCAGCTCTGTTCTGGTCTCACTGCCAAAGTTTAATCCACTTTCTGGATCCTTTGTGTCAGAAAGATGGTACAAGTAAATCTGTTTTTTCAGTTTTTGATCCTCTAAATCCAAACATTAGAACGTGCTATTTGGCATTTGAAAAACTCTTAATGCTAAAGAAACTTCATAAAGGAAATTTCCTGTTCTTTTAAGGTTTTTCAGCAAATTTTCACACTAGCTGATGTAATTCCCCAGGGCTAAAGCTTTTGTCTTAATCTTATCTCAAAGGTAGTTATGGAGCTAGGTTTCTCTTTAAACAATGGGTTGTGTTTGTTAATTTCCTGATTTATCCTTTTTTTTAAGGTCGAGAGCAGGCTGAATTGACAGGACGCAGGCTAGCAAGCTTGGGGTTGAAATTTGATCAGATTATCCACTCCTCCATGACAAGAGCAACTGAAACAACAGAAATTATAAGCAAATACCTCCCAGGTAAGTGACTTCTGTTAATTTTTCAGTATCTTCTCATTCTTAAAATTGCTTCCAGTAAAATTTTAAGCTTATTCTTAAGGTGTAGTTGAGCCATTATTAGCCAACTTCTAGACCTATGTGAATGTCTATAAAGAAACACCCCTAATTCTGCTGGTTTCCAGTTTATCTTTAAAAATATAAGTGGGAGCTGCCTCTGAGTTACTGGCTGGTGCCTGTATGTGTTCCTATGTCGGATAACTCTCCTGGTTACTCTTCTCTTAGGCTTTTTGTAAAGCAAAGACTGTTGCAGGTCATCAGGGTTGTCTCAGTCCTTACCTGGTCTCAGGGGGCAATAGTGCAGGTGAGAAGAGGGCCTTAAACTCCAGTTCTTGTAGTGATGAACGGTGGGTTAGCTAACAGGCCTTTATTGTGTGCTGTGCTACTCCTGCCTGCAGGGGAAGATGTGGCATGCTCAAAGGTGGTATGTATTTTTGTAATTTGTGAGAGTGGCTCCTTTGTTTGTAGGGCTTTGGGATGTGTTTTTTTGTTTGTTGTTGTTTATTTTTTCCTGCCATTCAGACATACCAGAATCTAAACTTAAAGATAGCTGACTGTAGATAGTTCCATCTAGGGCATTCTTTTGTTATTTTAGCATGTAGTCAGATATGACTAGGTAAAAGTCAGTTCTCTTACATATTCACTGATCTGTTTTCTTGATTATGCTGCTGTTTAAAAAGAGCAGTCCCCTTCCTCAGACTAAAACATAAATATTAACATATCAAAAGTGTAGCATTAACATTAATTAGCCTAATTAGTAAACATTAATTGCCATATAATTTAAGATTAATACCCTTACAAATACATTTCTTCAAAATGCAGCAGACTGGGAAGTCAACTTGCTATGCCAAATTGTCTTGTTTGTTCTCAGTTGGAATAAACTTCACCTTGTTGATGACAAAACAGTTGTGTTGGAGAGATGTACACACCTTGATGGGAAATGTTTAGACTAAAATATCTTTAGTGTGGAGAGGAAGGCTTCCTCAAAGAGTATAAAAAAATCTATTGTGGAGTTGTGGGTCTGTTTGCAGGGACATGTGAAGTAACAACTCCTTTCTGAATGTCTATTTTAATATTTCAGGAGTCAAAAAAATTAGTACTGATCTGCTGAGAGAGGGAGCGCCTATAGAACCAGACCCTCCAGTCTCTCACTGGAAACCAGAAGCTGTGGTAACTTTTTACTTACTTTTTTTTTATTTTTTTGAATATACTTCAATTGACAAAAGCTATAACTTGTGGTATCTGAGCTGATGCTTTTCATCATAAACCGTAGATAATTGCATACTTTCTTCCTCCTCCGTAAGTGTACAAAACCAGTGAAATAACTTAAAAATCTGTGTTAGTTGAGCCTCAAGTGTGGACCCCTCTAAAGAAGAAATTGTCAGAAGATGTAGCCCATCTGCAAACGCAGATAATGGCTCATGCTGCTCTGAGTTATGTTTAATTCTGAACTCTGTGCCATTAGCAGTATTACGAAGATGGAGCTCGAATTGAGGCTGCATTTCGAAACTTTATTCATAGAGCTGATGCAAAGCAGGAAGAAGACAGCTACGAGATCTTTGTCTGTCATGCCAACGTGATCCGCTACATTGTCTGCAGGTACGTGTTGCATTGCATGTTCATCTCTGTTCTTTAAAAGTTCATAGCTTTGCTGAAATTGTGTTGGCATATTGTACTGCTGAGCTTGGAGATCCGTTGATTTGTGTGTTTGAGGTAGTTGGAGATGAGTTGCTTGCATTGTGAGCAACTGCTCCTGCAACCTCACAGGACGAATTCGGAGATACAGGAAATACGTGAAAGTTAGAACACTTTACAGTGAAAGTGAAAATGGCCAAATCAATGAGACTTGATACCTTTTTGTGTGTCTGAACAGTCTCTTTAATACCACGTGCTTCTGCTTCACACAATCCTGAAGATAATACTTTTGTGTAGACTGTTGGAAAAGACAACAAATAGAGCATCTGACTGGATCTGACTCTAGAGCATCTGACTCACATCTTTGAGATGATGTGACTTTGATCTTACATAATGAAAGATTGATTTGGTTTTGGGAATTCTTTATTAGTTGAATTTTTTTTGTATTATGTTCAAATTGTATTAGTGTGTTTTTGCAAAACATCCAGTATTGGATTGTAGGGAAGAGGGCATCTTTCAACTAACATCAAGGTGTCCCATGAAGGAGAAAACAGTTCTGGATCTTTGCCTGTCTCCCTATCCAGTCACCTGCATCTGCTTTATTCTTTCTCCTCATCAGCAAAGTGGTATCTGTTAGATAATTTGTCTTGAGCAGGATAGATATGATTAAACTTTAATCTGATCAATAGCTGCAACAATTTCAGTTAGCTTATTTTAGCTGAGCTAGTTATATGCTAGCCTGTCTGCTCTGTGGACTGCTTTAGAGCTTTTCAAAATTGCTATACTTAAAATTATTGATTAGGTACACAGAGTATTCTTCCCTGTGCCAAAGAGATTGTCTTTCTGCTACCTAGGCTTTTTCTGAAACACTCTATACTTTTTCTCATTGCTATTTCTTCCATCTTCTTTTCACCTTACCTTCGATATCTGCCATTATGGGCTATCTGTTAACAATTACATGCAATCCATATAGAGTTCCTTTTGAGTTTAGCTTGCCTGTAGCTGTTACTTACTTTTTTTAAGACTTTCTAAAGGACAGTTGTAGAGTCAGAAACCATTTTTTTCCTCAGTATCTAAGACAAAAGATGTTTGAGACAACTTATTTCCTTGAGTTGTTTACTACAAGTGGTTTAACTCTGAGGCTGGTCAGTTAGGAATTTTAGAATAGCTGGAGACTAAAAAGACCCGTGAGACTGTATTTCTACAGAAAGCACAAGGTTCTCTCTTTTTTCTCTTCTGGGGAACAATATCACTGATGGAAAATAGTTCTGGTGAATTCTTTCTATAGGCACGTGCTGGTAACTAGAACCAACTGTATATCATTCCCTCTTCTCTGGTGTTATTACTTACGCTATTTTAGCCTTCCCAACAGAGGTAGGTGCATACATGCAGTGTGCTGCTTATGCCTGTGGTCTGCTGGGGAGAATTACTGGGGAGAAGTGAGCTGTCTGCTCTACCTGTCCTGAACAGCGCGGGGTTTTGTTGTACAGCACTTGGCCTAATGACCAGGTGCGCATAGAGCATCTGTCATCCTGCTCGGTACTAGGTTGCTCAGAGCACTCCCAGCAACCAGACTACATTAGAGCTTCTACCTTCTGTCAATTTGAATTAATCCTGTCTATATTAATCACGTCCATCTGCTGGAATCTGCTTATGGAAGTGTATTCTTGACGCTGGTCCAGTTACCGAAACTGCAGTTTGGTATCAATTGCACAAGAAAAATACTTTTTTTTTTTTTTTCCCAAAGCTGACTCTGTAGGAGCATTTGCATGCAAGCTGCAAAACGACCAATTTTTTTTTTTTCCTTATCTGGAACAGAAGGTGATGCTGCCAACTTCATGTTAATATAGCTGTTGATGAATGAGTAGTAATGTTTCTTTCCTTTTTTCTTTTTCTTCTTAATAGAGCATTGCAGTTCCCCCCAGAAGGCTGGTTGCGAATGTCTCTTAACAATGGCAGTATAACTCACTTGGTGATACGGCCAAATGGAAGAGTGGCACTTCGAACACTGGGTGACACAGGTTTCATGCCTCCAGATAAAATCACGCGCACCTGAATGAGTGACACAGCTGGCTACCCAGGAGCTGCCTCTAGACTCTTTGCACTAGTACATTCAGCTACAGTACCACTAGGTTTTTTATCTGTTAAGATGTGATGCTGTCTTAAAATGTCCTTTAGCCCCTTGCCTCCTTCATACTTATTCATATCTGCCTTTCAGTCCAGAAAAGAAGAAATCTTTCTAAGCCTGAAGCTGTCCAGTCCTCAAGTATTCCCCAAAACTTGAAGCTGATCTGTGGAATACAAAAAGATTGAATGTCTGTGTGCTCAGCAGCTACAAGAGCACTGACTTTTTATTCCCCTGTGCATTTCTATAACCAAAGCTTGCTCCTGTGGATATTTTTCTTGTGCAGGAAAATAATGATACGGGAACTGAAAAGAGCAGCCTTTATCACACTGCAGCTAAAACTGAAGATGAGCCAGCTTGTTCCAGCTCTTGCAGAGGAAGTGACGAACTGAGGGTATTTCGCTGTTTGAAGGACAAAGGGATAAGGCTTCAGTATTTGTAAGCTGTTGAGGGTGTATGTTTATGTTGTCTCCTTGTTCCCCTCTACCCCCTAAATGCTCGTGTAAACTGTGCCTGGACCTTGTAAAGAAAAGAGGGTAAAAAAACCATTTGCCTCAGAGCTGCGGTGCTAGAATTAACTGCTGCTTATATTAAGTGTTCCTGCATCCCCAGTAAGTACTTTAAGCTGTTCTGAACAATGTTTTTCAGTCTTGTAAAGCCGTTTAATTAAGACTTGGTCTGTAGAAGGATGTAGGGGTGAGTTTTGTAGCAGTAAGATGGAAGGAATGTAAAGTAGTTATCTGCGCGTTCTTCTACTTACTCTTAGATTTTGCAAGGAGTTGAGCCTTTTTTCATTTTTTTTTTTTCCTGCTTTCTCCCCTTGCTTTGTATTTTTGGTACCATGCTTTCAGAGTAGAGAAATAACAGCACTGAATTCAAGGTAATGGCACTGCAGGTCAGAGGTTCTGCAGTGTTGGAGCAAACTGCTGCTTAAAGCTGCTGTTGCTCGAATAGTGAAAAAGGATCTGTGGAATGTTTTGTCTAGGCAAAGTGCGAGTATAAACATCAGGCAGAATGCTTTAAGTTACTCCCTTGTACAACTTTAACATTGCTGGACTTGTTCTAGGAAAAATGCAAGTGGTTGAGAACTAAGAGTCATTTTTGGGGGAAAGGCTCAGAAGCATTTAAGTTTAAGGATGTTTGATAGGCACCTGAGCCACGCTAATAACTCAGCACACAATGCCTGTAATACTGAAAAGTTTCTTCATACGCATGCTCTGCCTTGGTGATGGATAGTGCACCTGCTGCAGTACAGTGAAAGTAAGGCATTGCATGTCTTATAGGTTCTCTTATCCCAAAAATCTTGAAGAAACCTCAAGCTCACTTCTGTCAGAGCTGTGTGAAGCATAACCATGGCACAGAACCTAGCAACAAGATTTAGTGGCTCGTTTCATACAGGACTGCTACATCAGAATGACTTAAAGGAAACTGGGGCTGGTAGGGAACAAAATACGGTAATTGTAGTGCAAGTTTCCCAGGAGCAGCAGGAAATCATTGTGATGTACGTCTCATTGATGCAATGAGAATAATTTATCAGTTTTTGTCTATTAACTTTTTAAAAGTTTTGAATAAAATAACTGGTCTGTCTTTCTTTCTTGTCCCTTCAGTTGAATAGTAAAATGCTGTGTCATTTACCAGCACATGGAACAGGAACACCAAGGCAAGTAAGATGAAAATTCCACACACTGTGTACATATTGCAGAGGTGTTAACAAGTCTTCTAAAGGTCAAGGTTAAGTGCACTTTTTTTTATTTACACATGTGGAAGAAACGTCTTTTTATTCCCTTCCCCCCCCTCCCCATTCTTGGTGGTGGTAGCCCCAAGTGCGCGTACAAACATCTTTGGACAGGTACAAAAATTAGCTATATTGTTTTCGTGGCACTTAAGTTGAGGGGTGTGTGTGTATGAAATATCAAATTAAGATAGTATTAAGATAATTTTTATTGTATGCAGATTTCTTTTCTCTTAAAGATTATGAAAGTACTTAAGTAGTGGCTTAATAATCAAACCTCATTGTGCGCACACACACACAAAGGATTTGAGTAATGAGTAATTTAACCGTGTCATGGTATCAACCCCACCTATTTACCATTATGCCCCATTAAGTAAATACATTGTGACACTTTTAGCACTCATTTATTTTTGAATAGAAAGCAGGGTAACGCTGTGTTTGTTTTTAACATGACACTTGGCTAATTTAAAAAGAACAACAAAAACCTGATCTTTTGCACCTTTAAAAGTGAACTGAAGCAATCCCAATCTGATTCAGTGTCTCCACAGGCTCTGTGTGGAAGAGCTTTACTTCACCATGGTGACTGATCGATCACTACATAAATTGCTCCTTTTTTTAAGTAGATGAAGAAAATACATTGTTAGAAAAATTCCCCTTTAAAATGCACTACAACTGGAGTAATGCAAATCATTTAACAAATAAAAAAATATTCTCTTGACTGAACCAAAACAAAATTACAAAGTGGAAGGCAGGGTTTGGTGGTGGTAGGGTAGGGAAGTGTCTTAGTGTGTTTTCGTGTGTGTGTATACACATACATAGCAGTAATATACGTTTAAATATTAAAAAAAGAGAAAGCAAAGCATAAAAAGGAAAAAATACTACTGTGTTAGTATCAGTCTCCTGGCTCTGATAAACCCTTATCAAAAGTACAACGTTGCTATATGACAAATCAAGAAGGGCCGGTTATCGGCTTAGCAACTTTCCCTATGACTTTGTCTTTACCTTGATATCATGCAATTACTTCCCTTTATCATTTGAATAATTTCTCCAGAATGACAAAGACATCATTTACATTGAATTATTAACCCCCCCCCAAAAAAAAATTTTAACTAAAACTGTAGGAATTTTGAGCTCTCCAAAAGTAGTTTGAGACCACAGAGACTGCTGCATCAAACAACTGAAAAAACTGTGAAAAAGTCAAGTTAATATACTCGGTAACATAGTCAGTTATAGTTGTTTAAATGTCTGCTAAAGAATGATACCCACCCCAAACTTGTTGTCTGGAATATCTCTAAATGACAGTCATTTGAGTAAAATGGTTCTTCCTAATGTCTAGATTATTGGAAAAAGAATTATAAAGGAAGATCTAATTGTTTATTTTTAAAAAATAATTAATTTCTAAAATAGGAATGTTCTTCCACAGTGCAGAGCTGTTGCACCAAATAAACTTAGAAAGAGAAGTTAAAATACGTTCCATTCCAGAAATCCCAGAAGAAAAACTCTATTTTGTGTGCCCCACTGTAAGCGGGTGCCACTTTTTTAAACTTTAAAAGAACAGAAGTTTAATTAAAAAGGTATGTTACAAAAGGCACTATTGAGCTTGCAAAAGCATTAAGTGCAGTTTTCAGGTTTATACCAAATAATGAAGCTATTTAAGTGTGTATGAAACAGTCACTAGTGAGCAATAGCCATCAATCCCGTTAAGGTTTGCATTCGTAAAGCCAGGCTCTGTACCAGTGAGAGCTACAGGTGGTGACGGGACCAGTATGACATGATAACAGCCTGCCTACCATTAGTGTTTCTTTAGCCATACATTTAGGTTACAAAAGTCCCAGAAGGCTATATACTCACATTTCCTGCGGCACCCATGAGTCCTAATCCTTTTTTTTTTTTTTAAATTGCACAGCCTTTTAAGGTTTTAATTATTTTTCTAATCAGTTTTGTGTTGTAAATATAAGCTAGGTTGCCTTTTTTTTTTCCTTTTAAAATGTATTTATTTTAAACAGCTAGCAGCACTAGAGAACTCTTTCTGGAAGCCTTCTTTCAAGCAACATTACAAACATGAAACTGTCTCGTTTTTGAAAAAGCAGTCTTCAGTCTCAGCATTGTACTGTCAAAACAAGTCATTTTTACAGAAGGCTAAAGAAAGAATAAAATTATTGACTGCTGTAATAAAAAGTCATTACCACATCCAGGCTAGAGACATAGTGAAAGTGTAGATTTCAGTGAAAATAGTTGTAGGCCTTACTCGTCTTTCTTAACAGTTGGGAAATAAGTAGCTGTATCACAGGCCACTGGATACCACTGTAATATATTACAATCTAGACCATTAAGATATGTTGCTGGTAAACTTCCTGAAATTATTGCTGATGTGCTTTTCCATGATAACGATTAACATCTGCTAATGATAAAAGCTTTTGTGGGGAAAAACAAACTAATTTTATCTTTTAATCTTAAAACTAACCTTTAGCAGAATACCAGTAATTTCTACAGTGTCCCTTTACTAAAACACTTGTTATTATCATGGCGTTTGTAACAGCCTCAGATTAGGTAAAACTTGAGGTTTTCTGTGTAAATACATGCATACATATATATGTGTGCATATGTGTGTGTGTGTATTCAACTATCTAGATCAACCTGCTGGCTGATTATGCACGACGGTATCACATTCATACCCGTCACTGGAAGGTCGTTGTTACTGAGGCTCTGTCTTAGGCTTTTCAATTGCCATGTTCCCCTGCAAGTGGAAGAACACTTTACAGCCTGCCATCCATTCCTTCTAATAAGATTTCTGGTAAGACTTTGCTGCTGATGTGCTTCCTTCAGACTACCCAGCCAAAGAAATGTAGTTGAGGGCTAATGAGTTAATTGTGATGACTGCTGGTGATAGTAAAATACCACCATTTCTAAGTAAAGGTTCAGCTCACTGCTCTACTGGCAACAAGGGTTAATTCATAGCTACTGGACAACTGCACTGACTGTCACTAACTTCTTGCATATCACCAGTAATCTATCATCTCATATATGGCATAAAGACATATATTCAATTTTTGCAACATACATTTGTCCTCAATTGAGGAAAAATAAATAGCCAAGTGCAAACCTCATGTCACTTTAGTAACATTGTAATTTTTTCCTCCACTCTAACAATGAAAATATAATTAAAGTTCCAGGAAAATAAATCATAGCTTAGTGAGCAGGAGGCTGTGAAAAATAACGCAGTTTTAACAGAGCATGGTTGATGCAAGCTGGACTGTAGCGCCCAGGGCTCCCAGGGTCTGGAGAGAGTGAGGCAGCATTACCATATTTCCCTGGACTTCCTGTCACAGGACTGTTTCTTCCTGGACTAGAACACACTGAAGCATTTGGTGGGCCAGCAGCTGTGCTTTGGGACTTGAATCTTCCCTTCAATGCCGGACTTGGCCAACTGGAAGGAAGACAAAAGCATTTTGCATTTTGTTAAGAGAACTGCAATAGAGAGAGCAGTAGTGTTACTCAGTATCACTTGTAAGTCTTAGAAATAATGCACCAGCAGAGAAGCACTGTAACTGGTAGATGTCTGAGAAGAAAAAGTGACAGCACAATATATCACAGTGAATTAGACATGGTGCTTAATTAGTGAAATGTAATTTGCTCCAGAATGGCCATGAAGAAGAAATGGGTGCCTGTGAAGCACCCTGATGATTTTGGTCCAATGCTCCCATAAAAAAGGGGCATTAAGGTCAAAATCCACTTGAGCTTGGTTAGTGCTGTAGGTATTATGGCTCATTTGTTTGGCTTTGCAGCAGTACCTTTGCCTGTCAGATGACGAGTACGACTGCACCGCATGTTTCCATTTGTAAATAAGGGGGTACTTCTGTGGATCAATCTGTGCTGCTTCTATAGCTGCTAAGACGTCGCTGTCCAGCTTCGAGGGCTGTTCCCTAGAATAAAAACAGAACAAGATAAAAGAGAATGACACGTTTGTCTAGGCAGTAAGACATCCCAATTCCAAAATATTTTTTTTTATAAAAGCAAATTACCCATGTTCCTCTATAAACAGTTTCTGTATGAACTTTTTGCAGCAGGCCCAGCTATAAATAACTGTCCATTATTACGCAGTAGCCTCATTGTGAAAGTTTTGAAAGTTTAATCTGAGGCCATCCCAACAGTGTAGTGAACACTTTGCTAATTTAAGATAGGCACACCATGAAGTTACAAGTCCATCAGATGAATGGTAAACAGCAAAGTTACCTGAAACTGTGATTTGGAAAGATTTCGTCTCTGTTCCTTGCGTTTCAGATACAGTATTCAGGTAATTAATTGCAAGAGCCCTATGGCTACTGTACAAGCACTGAAGTATCTTAAATGTTGCTTAGTATCACATGAACTTAACCTTGCTGCCAGTGATACTACAAAAAGCATTCTGTTTTGCGTATATGGCCCAAAGGACAAATAAAAGATAATTCATACCCAAGCAGAAATAATTTCTTATTTGTGGGTGGAGTCTTCAACAGAAATTTGTGGGAAGGAGGCTCTTGACGTATTTGTGCCTTATTAGTCTGAATTCCAGATTCCATGGACAATCGCTCCTTTTCTGATGGTATTTTGTGTTCTGTCCTTAACTTGGCCTCTTCAGGTTTACCTGTAGCAATTGGCTCAGAACTTGCCAGTGAAACCGCATAGCAGGTCTTATCCATCTGGTCCTTGGCTATTCTACCCTGACTTGTTCTTTGAGCCAGAATTCTCTCATTCACAGTTTTTTCACTGATTTTACTTGATTCTCCTGCGCCCTCTTGTTCTTGGAAGGTCAGGCTTTCAAATTCTGACATCAAACTGCGAACGGGTGATACACGGCATTCTTCTCCATCACGCAAGTGCTTTCTATCACTAATTATCCTTTCACTGGCCACAGGATTACAAAATCCATTTTTGCTGGAAGAAGCCACCTTTTCGTAGTGCCTGGGGTGATCGGCTGTTTCTATGATGTTTACTGTACGCTCCAGCGACAAGATATCACACTCAGAGTCTCCAATAGCATCGATGCTAGGCTCTTTGGACACAATAGGTGGGCTGTTATTCCGTGCTGCATTTTGTCTGTTTTTAATTTCTTCTAAGCTCATGTCATCGTCATCCTCATCCAAAAACGCTCCAACAGAAATAGAATTGCAGCACTTTTTACTCTTGCCTGTAAACAATTTTAATAAGAGCAACACATAAGCTGACTTGCAACAGAACTCCCATCAAATAAATAAAGTAGGAACGAAACCACAGTCTTTATGCCTTACTTTATTTATTAAGGCCCCCTGTAATTTTACTTATGCAGCAGAATGAACTAACCTAACTTAACCTACAACACAAAATGACAACCTCACGGATTAATCTTTTTTGCAACTAACCTTTTATATCCTAGCTGTCCAAGAACCCTATTTCCTACACTCCTTAATGCAATCATTAGCCAGCAACAAAGGATAAAATCCAAAAGCAGAATAGGCTAGGAAAACATTACTAATATGGAATAGTGTATGTTTTTGTCTCCTCAGCAGCACAGATGCTTATGACTACTCCAACGATTATCCTTCAGGGTCTTGTCCGCCCAGATTTATCCCAGTACCAGACCCCCTTCAGATCCATAGTCACAAAGGAAATGAGGAAGGAGTACGAAGACTTGGGAGCAGTGTGTGTAGTCCATAAATACCTAGCAAGCAGTGATCTAAGAACGTTTAAAAGCTTCCTGGGTTTTGTTGAGTCTATCTCTCACCCTGAAGTGTAAATAGCTAGTTCAGTATTTTAAGAAGTAATTTATTCTGTATCTGTGGATTACAAAATTCCATACTCTACAAAGGAATTCCCAAATGCTCTGAAGAAAAAAAAATATATACTTAAAGTGGAGGTGTTCTTACAGGAATTTCATTTAGGGGCTATAATCAAGTAAAGAACTTCTAATGAGGTCTGTTCTAATTCTCCCATGTTCACATTGTTGTTAGCTACTTTTTCAATGCTATAATCAGACTGTTTGGATAAGAGATTAATAATAGCAACCACAACAGGTGAATACCATTTCCCTGGGCACCATGCTTTTCCCTCCCTCCTCTCCCTAGGTACAACCTGTTGTTTGTAACATTTGCCTTTTCTTACCAGAAGGATGTGGAGTTTTAAATCTATTGCAGGTTTCATTTTCCCCTGTCTCTTGCTGAGCCTTTTCGCTCATTTCCCGATGACTCAGGTACTCTTCTAATTTTCGCAACCCCTCCTGGGAAGACAGATCAACAAAACAGCCCAGAAATTCCCAGTATTCAACCCACGGGAACCCCAGTTCATGAGCTAACTCCCTGCAATAAATAAAATAAAACGAATCATTTGTGAAGACATAAATATTAGTTTGACAATAACTTTTTCTGAATACATTTTATCAGCTATTAATAGGAGTATAAACGTGCAACTAGGCAACACAATTCCACAACAATCAACAGTCTGTGCAAGCGGTACACACGCTGTTAGCAAGCATAGTATCATCTGGTTTTTTAGAATATTTTTCAAATGTTATCTGTTTTTACAGTTAGCACTGTACATATTGCCATTTTTAAGCTGACTGTATCTAGACATCAGATGGACATGAATCCACACCGATGTAGGCATGGTTTGGATGATACTCCATTTAATAGCTTTCTTTTTTATTATTTGGGGATGGGAGAAGGTAAGAGGAAGCAAGGGGTTCTTTTAAGGAAAGGAATGTGATCAGCTGGTAACAAAGTATGGTTTTCTCTATATATTGCTGATACAAGGTATTTTAACAGCAAGGACACATGATAACACACAATTTTTGTAAAGCAGAACATTTGTATTAGGACCTTTTCATTCTGCTATCTTTTTAATAGTTCCACATTTTACAGAATAAGTAGTTTGAGCATAATTTTAGATCTCCTGACAAATTAGGTGAGTGAATGTTTGGGAAAAGCATTCAGCATGTATCAACAAAACCAAAATATTTTGTTATTGGCAAAGCTGGAAAGCCAGGTCTCACAGGTTTAGCTGAAGTATTTTGTTCATACAAAAGTACAATAAAAATCCAAGTACAATATACGTTATAAAATATTTCTGGCAAATAACTTTTGCCCAAAGAGATTGTTCACTAAGTAATAATTGTACTCTTAGTACAAGTGTTTTGCTTTTAATTGCGCTATTGCTAATTCTCTATACTGATACTCTATTAGATACCTTCCAACTCTTTCAACACCTCTTTCCAGATCAGATTTCCTGACATTGTGAAAGAAGCCAGCTTTCTCTCGGGGTGGAGTCTTCCACAGCCTGCGAAATTCTTCAGCCTTTAAAAAAGGAAATAATTTTTTAAAAATCACCACGTACAATATGAAAGTAAATCACTGCTGGCAAAATGCCTACCTATAAGGTTTAGAAGACATTTTGCTGTGCTGTTTACATGTTCAGTCTACAGGCAACAAAACTCATGTTCTGCCACAAGTATTGCTCAATTCTAGCTAGGAAACATCTCATTTTGGATCTAAGGTTATTCCTCCCAGTATGTTTATTAACTTACTTTGGTCTCATAACCATTTATTAAAAGAATAATGATGATAGTATATAACCACCTTAGCGTAATCTGTATTGATACTAGGTCTAGATGGTTTTAATTTGTGCACAGCAGGAAATAAGAGGTGTATCTTACAACATTATAATTTTATTTAATGACAAATGTTCATTTGTTTAGAGGCTTCCACGATGCAAAGGTGGTGTTTTTACATGTATGTATCTGATTCCACAGACTTGTTTCGATTATCATAATATATTCTTGCTGTTTATTCAGAAGTTTGAATTTGAACTCCCAAACTCTACGCCTTTATATATGCAACAGTGACTAGGATCACTAACAGTATGTCAGTAGTCAAAATAATGCATTATTTATACCCTATGTAAAATTTTTCTGAGTATAAAGCATATTTACATTTCTGTCAGGTGAACAGAAAATTGACCAAAAAGCATCTTTAGAAAAAAACAAATTCTTAAGCGTTTTGGTAAAACTCTGTCCTGTAGGAATTGAAGCATCACAAGACAGAACATTCTCAATCTCATTTACTCACTACGTCTAAAGCTGTTGTACTGTCAGCATGGTCATATGAAACGAAAGAGTAAAGGAAATGCCTATAAATTTAAAATACATTTCACTGGTATCTAAGTATTCCTCATGAAAACAAAAGACTTTTCCTACTATACAATCACTACTCTTCCAAAACTATCCAGTAGCCACTACTTCCTCATCAGCTTTTCCATTTAGAAAAAAATATGAACATTAATTCAAGAAGCAAAGGCACGGTGAACTACTTCAAACTTCCTAGAAATGAGACAAAGATGTAGTTTTTTTTAACCCAGTTCATAGCAACACATAAAGGCTTGTTTTGCATTAGAAAGTTAGAGAAATTATCTGTGAGACAATGCAACATTTGTTAAAGAATACTCTTTGACCAAAATGATTTAAATAGATTACAGTAACAAAAAGAACAGAACAACTTTCTTTCGACTAGATTGGCTTCTGCCCAGAGAAGCTGTGGCTGCCCTGGCAGCGCTCAAGGCCAGGCTGGATGTGGCTTTGGGCAACCTGGTCTGGTGGGAGGTGTCCGTGCCCATGGCAGGGGGTTGGAATTGGGTGATCTTTAAGGTCCCTTCCAACCGAAACCATTCGCTGATTCTATGAAATTTCCATTCTTATTTATGCCACCTGTTTCTGTGTTTTCAGCAATAAAAAGATTTAGAAGTTTCTGTGGTTTTCCCTCACTATGGAAGTAGACCCTGTTCAAGAACAAGAAAGCCACGATCTATAACAGGAGGAACAATGAACTGTGTTTTCTCCTTATTGGAGAAAAAAAATAAAAATGGAAAAAAAAAAGGCATTAGAGTTGGATGGAGTTCTCGTTATATCCTTACCTTTGAGGGGCTCATGGGGCCTGCAAAAGCTCTTATAGACAACACCGGATCTTTGGGGCTGCCAGGGTATTTAGATAAAGGTGTCTGGGGGCTCTCATCTGTCTGATCGGGTGACCAGGGCGCACCAATTACAGGAGCTGAGGAATTGTCTTCTGCTCGCAGCAGTGGTACATAGTATCGACCTCAAATAAAATAATACATTTCTTAACTTCATGTTACGTTAGCCTGCTGTTTCTTCCAAGAAAATCAATCCTCCTACTTCACCATCTGACTTTCATTAGTAAAAATGCTTGTAATTCAAACTCACTGTTTCAGTATTTATTGACTGCTTGCAGGTTGTAATGCAGTTCAGGCTCCCTTCTCTCTCAAATGCAACAATGCATGCATTGATTAACACGACAATTCCTAAAGATTGTCAGCAAAGTTCGAAACTTAGGTTTTCAAATGCCCAAACTCACACGTGACAAAACAGGGAAATCTTTCATGTCGAGGAAATTACATGACTTCCAAACATGACAAATAAACCTCCTGCTCTGTAGAGGGCTTTTGTTTGCTTTTAGATTAAATTTTCTGTTATAGACTCAATGGATAGAATAAGGGCCATGCCTACCTTACAGAGCTATGAGGAACACCTTGTGATCCATACAGTAAGAGTACTGACCACATAATTTAAAAGACACAAAAAGTTCTCTGTTCCTTGCCAGTTTTAGAGTTTCTTTTTGATTTTTACAGCACTGTACAGTAGCACCACTTATGAACAGAAATGCTACAGAAAACAAAGAGAAGACAGCAAAGGTCCTGGCGAAGAATAAAATGTATCATGTGCCTGATATGGTATATAACTCTGAATACAGACCTTTCAAATACTCTCTTAGTTTTTCTTTCAATTCTGCAGATTTATTCTTGCTTCTCTCACACACTACCTGTTAATATAATAATAGTTGTTTATTAAAAAAACATAAGGCATCAATCTCCAGTCAATTGCAATGAGTTCTTGAATAGTCACATTACTGGCTTCTACCAACCTCATCCAGTTCTTTTAATTCATAGTTCAACTAACCACTAAAATACACCCACATCCATAAAATGGACACTGTAAAGAAAAAACAGGGAATCATAAAATCCAGAACTTTCTTTCGGATATAATCAACACAAAATATTTTCCATGTTATCAGAGATTTACACTCTAGTCATGGCACTAGTATCTCAGCCTTCTATCTACAGTAGTCAGTAAATGTTCAACCTTGAAAAATGCTGCTAAGGCATAATGTTTTTGTTGTGAACCATGGAGAGACTTACTTCTGCTGGAGTTTGATCGTATTTGTTCCTTGGATTTTTTACAATAGCTGGGTGTGAGGTAAGCACATTAACAACGTCCAAATTCCCAAACTTGCAGGCAAAATGCAATGGAGTATCAAATCCCTGTGACGGGAAAGAGGGAAAATTCACATATATTTGGAAACACAATAGAGTCACTCCCCTGTACTTTATTTTGAGACTAGGAAGTAACCAAACATCATGACTGATTGACCGGGCTCTTAATAGATCGTTTCTCACCATACTGTGGAATAATGATGATTAAAAAACACAAAACCCATGAACAGCTCATTTTTCCTAGAAATGACCCCTTCTACTGTCTTTTCTTCTCCCTTACACTTTCCTAATCCCTTCCAGTTGTTTTCATAACAGTAAGAAACTGACAAATGTACAAATCTTACCATTTTATCTGGTGTATTAAGGTAAAGGTCAACAATATATCGGATGCGGTTCTTTAACATTGTACTATCATCATCTGGATACATAAGCCGCATAAATTCGGGATTTTCCAAAGTGTCCAGTAATAACTGGCAGATACCAGGTTGATTCTCTTTGGCAGCAACATGCATGACATTGTACCTGCACCCTTCCTGAAAACAAAAAAGACTTAGAACGAACAAGACAGACTTAGACTGAACAAAAATCTAAACACTCATACTCTCTACTGATTTAACGATGAAAATACAAAGGTTCCCACACAGATATTTATATTTAGATTTTTATTTCTTAATATTATCTTAGGAAAATACGTTTACAAAACAGTAGGTAACCATTCAGAGCTGCAATAGGTTATACAGCACTGTAAAGACATGTATCTGCAATAGGTTATACAGCACTGTAAAGACATGTATCTACATACCCACATTATTCTTAAAATTAAATACATTATCCTTCCACTCAGCTATAGTCTGTTTTGACATTTAGGGCAAAAACGTAGCAAAGAAGGTACATGGTATTAAGGTATTACATAATAAAAGGATAGGAAGTGCACTATGTAAAGAGAGCAAGAAGGCATATATATAAAATTCAGTGCACTGTAACACATTACGTACTAAATGTTAACAGCCTCACAAAGCTGGTTTGATAGAAGTTAGTTGTTAAAGTGTGATTGCCAGTGTTTGCTAAATGATAAGCTACGAGTGGATTTTAGATCCACAGCATGTTTTGAAATTCACAGCATGGTGGTCCCAAGGTGAGCAGTGCTGTAGGATCATCTAGTCACAGCCTAGACACTCCCCTGTTCCATAATATCATTCCATTAAAAATAGTGGTTGAAAGTTATCAATACCAAGTGAAGACAAGGCTATTCTCCATTACTGATCAAAACTATTCTTTCCCTCAAGAACTGCATACTCCGTTTCTTTAGCTCTTCTGAAGCAAAGAAAACTCAGCTATCCTGGGGGTACTTCTGAAAGACAGACAACGGCCACATTTCTGTAAGCTTCCAGAGCTAGTATCAGTAAACACCGAGAAACTGTGCACCATAGAAAGAAGTTTTCTCAAAGGAAGAGCAGGAACAATATTAATTCCAGTTCTGCTTATCAGGCCTCAAATCACTGAACCAGAACTGGGATATTTTTATATTTTTATTTTTTTACCTGCACAACTGTTGGATTGTCTCCAGATCCAATCAGATAGCGAGGGTTGCTCCAAATAAGTTCTGAAAACGTTGATATATCTCCTTTCTCAACAGCTTTCCGAAGTTTAGCAGTAAGATCCTGAGTACGTGGACTTTTATAACTGTTGGCCCTTTCCTTATTAGCAGTTTCCGTCTCAGGGGAGCATAAGCCATCTATTAAAACAAAAGTATCATACTTCTATATGCATTCTTTAAAGTGATCACTACTTTAATACCACCATCATAATCTTTTAACCTAAACTATTATTTTTGCCTCATTAACGTAAAGAGGTAAAAATACATACATATATATATATATATATATATTATTGACAAGACATTTCAACAGACTAGTAGCTAGTAACAGGTAGGGAGGAAAATATGACTCAATTGTCTTGTGAAACTGTTTCAGAGTTAATATGGACTGAAAAATTGTGTAACTACTAATCTGCTTCCATCCAAAACTAAAAGCAAAATTCAACAAGAAATAAGAACTTTCTGAATATTTGAAATTGCTTTTGCAATTATATGATTCAAGTCTCTTTAATCTAGCAACTGGGAACACTGTGAAATACGATCATGGGTTACCATTTTATTTCTGAATATCAGACCTTACTGAACAACTAAGTAGAGTTTTAATACACTGTGCAATTTTACCTGCACCTTATTAAACCTGAAACTCCTGAAGTCCGTGAGTAGAATCAAATGCCACCAAATATAACCAGACACTACTAAGCAACATATCTATGCAGGCTGTTAACAACATTTCAGATTTTGAAGAGTAGCAATATTTTTTAGTGTAAAATTTGTGCAAACCAGTACAAAGGCAATCATTTTAAAAGTAATAAATTTATCACAACAAACCAATCGCAATTCATTAAGATGCTTCACTGTATCGCTTTGATTTTTTTTTTTGTTGTTACAAGTACATTGGTTATGAAGTGGTCGGTTCTTTTCTGATAAAAAAACAGATTGCATATTGTATCTACAGTACACATGAATACTCTCACTAACCTCTGTTAAATGATCCTATTTTCATTGGAGACAAAGTTAAAGAGGACTTGGTTGGAGATGGAAAGTAATCGCAAATTCCTTTAGCAAATTTCTCAGCATCTTCTCTGTTTGAAAAAGCTTTAAAACGGGAACCCTTAATCATCTTAACAGCTTGGAGAGCTTCTTTTTTATCTTCATAAACATGTATTCTCTCTGAAACAATGTACAATCAACATTGGCATTTCAATACCTCAGATTTGTTCCTAGAAACAGATTATAAAATTATCAGACTATCCTTCCAGTTTGGTCGTAAACTGCTTCTCTACGAACATGGCAAAAGAATCAAAGTCTGTTTAAATTTTATCCTAGGAAACTGAGAGGAAGAATTTTACACATTCCAACTAACATCAGGTGCTATCTGTACAGTGGACGTTCACATCAATCAATGTTTTGAAGATCTCTTTTATATACAGCCAGCTTCTATATGACAGTATTTCACATCTAGACTGAAAAGCAAACTTCGAGCTGCACCCTGCACTATTTTCCATGTTTTTCTGTGCAGGAAGCTCAGTATGTAAGTGACCAACACACTGTCAGAACTTTCAGACTTCTCCACAGAACCTTAGATAGCAATCAAACCATTCTCCTTCCTCTCCTTTCCCATTTAAGTAATTTTGTTCAACTTAAGATACGGGACTATCTTTTGTATGAGAACAAATACTTACTACTGCCTCAGAGTGCATGATGCTTTATGCACTACTGTAAGCCTGCCACTAGGTCACTTAGTAATTCCTTATGGCAGTATTTACAGGTGAAATGTGAAGAATGACCAATGCCTCTTGATACCAATTGGCATTCAGATAGAAAGGAAAATATGAAATTTGTTATATCATTTTAGCTTCGACTGATGGTAGTATAAATAGCTTTTTGATTGTTTATTTTTAAGATTACTTTTTTATTCTTGAGTGGAAATAAAATCACAGGAGGGGTACAAGAGAAGGAGAAAGATTTTTTCTTTCTATTTTTTTATAGCTAAGCTATACCTAGTAGAGGATTTTCATGTGCATCAAATACTATGGCAGAACAGCTGGGATGTTTCATAACTGTATTTCCATGCCTCAAAAGATCCAGTAAGTGCTATATACAGGAACAAAAAAACCACAGCTTCAATCAGCGCCTAAAATAGTAGCACAGTGGTGTTTGTACCATCTGCTTTACAGAAAAAAGTCTATCTACATATGATTGTAAAATGGTTATGGTTGGAAGTAAAAAAACCCAACTGTGTATGTCCAATTTAAGATAATACTTGTCACAGATAGAGAGAAATTGGGGCAAGTCTGGCACAAGCACAGAGCAGAAGAAACCACAGTATGTCTTACAGTGCTTTACAGAACATGGATTCTAATAATGTAATAAAGCATAATATAAATTATGCTAGGAAAATCATTTATAATAAAGAATTTGAGTATTATTATAAAGGTCTACTATCTTAGAAAGCAAAATACACAATCTCTTAATAGTCAAACTTTATGGTTTTTTGTTTGTTTGTTTTGTTGTTTTTGTGTGTGTGTGTGTGTGTTGAGAGGCAACTTCATGTGTCATTCCTCAAATGGGTATCTCCAACTGTCACTGGAACAGCACAGTTGCAGTCTATGGTGGACTTCAGGAAAGGAATTTTAAAAAGGATGAAATACCATCCTGATTTTCCAGATTGACTTAAACTAGTCAACTGGGAGTACAGCATGGATTCTAAACTCAAAATAATCACATTACCAAAATCAACACATCTTAATTCTACAGAGTACTTTCTGTAACAGTTGCTTATACATTTACCTCCTCATTAAACCACCCAAATATCACTGAACTCTCACTCTGACTACAAGGGCTACTAAGCAGAACTTCACAGAATAGATGTCCAGTTTAGGTCCTAAATGAAAAAATCCTGAATAACCTAGCTATGGGATTGTACGAAAACCGAAACAACAACAGTGTGATCATGTCCCAACTGATAGGGCAAACATCCACGAAGCAATTGCAGCCAAAGGTTAATTATGTCATATCTGAACTAGCAAAGTTACTTGTAACTTACATAAAAATACATTTGTTAATAATTAATAAAGCTTAGTCTTTTTAAATACTGGCCCAATGTTTCTTAATACTAATTCACACAGATATGTCCACAATTAATTCCTGCACAATAGAAATTATTTCATTTTTTGGCAAGACTGCTACTATTCACGTAGTTCTTCCTCTCCCTTTTTCCTCAAGGGAGAAAAAGAAAGATGAAGAAGTCATGGCAATTTTAATAGTGTAAAATCATGTGCATTCATGCTTCACAAACAAATGCTTTTTGCTCATATTTGGTGTCCACTCACCTTTACTGCCTTAATTTACAGTGATATGTAACTGGATATTATGGAAAGCACTCCTGAGAAAATAATACTTTGTTTTACTACACAATATGAAAAGCACAGGCCAGATTTGAGCACCTCAGAAACACACATGATATTTACCGTTTCTTGCCAATATGTCATCATAAACGGGACAAACACCATAGTATAGCGGAGGATCTCTGGATGGCGTCTGAGCACTCATCTGTGAATCAGCATATCCTGATCCACAGACTGGAGCTGAACAGTTCATGTGCATCACAGCTTCTTCTTCTTCTGGAGGGTTCAGACCCACACAATACCCAAAGTCTGCCTCTTCAGGAACATTTCCCTCATGGTTGTGATTCAGCATGGCATTTTTCAAAGCCTTCTGAGATTCTGCCTGGCTGCTGTCAGAAGGGACATTTCCAGCAGCAGCCTCTGACCAACCTGATCCTTTTTCTTCCAATGCTCCTTGCTGCTCCAACAAAAACTGAGCCAATTTTTTTTCAAAAATAAACCTGGTAGTCGAGGTAATGGGCCCACACTTGAGTCCTGCTCTTACAACTTCTTCTCTAAGCTCATCAGAGGTGAGCTGCTTCAATCGGGATAATATTGCATCCATTGTTATTTCACCTGTAGGAGGGGGGAAAAAGATACGAGAGGAACTGTAAGGACCAACAACCTTTCTCCTACTATTTAAATGCTGTATTAAAAAAAAATAAAAAAGTATCTTATAACAATTTTTCTGATTCCAAGGAGGTGAATGCAGATGCAGAGAAGTATTTTTCAAAGTATTTCAAAGTATTTTTCAACCCAATACAACAGTAGAGTTTTCAAGCCACGAGCCTTTAACCATTATTCCCTCTCCTCTCACGAATACTTGAAAGTGTATTTACAATGTACATTTTATTTTCTTTTGTTCTTTTTAGACTTCTTTAACACTTTCAGGATGTAAATTCAATCCAGAATGTTCATGCATGAAAATGTATGACAGGCAAGGATAATATTTGACTCTTGTCAGGAAATGAACAACTGGGGTGAGTAATGGCATAGCAGGACACGATAGCTACCGCAAGAGACTCAGGTTAGACAGCGCCTACAGCTAAAGGCACAGCCGGTATTTCTGTTATTTCACTAAGAATTTCTAGCTGAAAAAAGTGTAAGACGGAAGCATGATGCAGCAGCAAGAGGAGTCTATCTCTGGCAGTGACTCAAGGCTGGAACTATTTACACAACATATTTTCTTCTCAGCCCCCGTTTTGACAGCAAGCAGCCAGAAAAACGGTTGATCTTTTCACATTTCCCTCCTTGACAAAGAGCAGCAACTGAAAGAATTTCTGTATTTCCAAATGAAAACCCTTCTCTCTAGTATGACACCGTAAATTTCCCTGCTCACTTCCTTCCACGTTACCCACACACTTACAGCTTCTGCATGGGCAGCAAAAAGATACTGAAAACATGATGCCAGTACAAATTCCTTGCTGTGAAAAACCTTTGAACCTAAAAAATACAGGATTTGGCGTGTTCAGTAACATAAAAAGCTTCAACATTATTTCATTAGATAATGCATCCATATAATCATAAAGGCTGTGAATGTTGCCTGCTGTACACGATTTAGAAATGACAGCATTATGGCAGGAACGATTATGCTGCCGCGCTCCTTTAGCTCGTTTTCGCTCCTCCTTAACTCGGCCCTTCCCTCATCACCTAACCAGTTCACGCCTGGGGCTGGTGCTCATGACATTTTAAGCACCAATTCAAGCAAGTTACCGCTTCACAAATGGAAGAAGTAAAAATAGTATTTAAACGGTTGTATTTGCACACCAAGGCATGGATCAGAAACTCAGCTAGGACTATTTCTTTCTATTTAAAGCAAAGGGTTTTGTGGTGTTCTTATTTTTTTTCTCCCCTGTAGCACTCCCCATGCACTACTTTCTGTTGTTTAAGCATGGTATGAGAAACACCTGGTCACTCAAAGACTTCTCCTGGTTTATGAACAGGGTTTAAAGCAGCACTTCGCATGAACCAGAAGAACATCCACTACGATGTGCATCTTTGGGTTACTAACGTGAGGCTCGAGCAGTGAGCGGCTACACCCTAGGGCAGCAGGCCTGCAGCATTTCAAACACGGGATCCTAACACGCTCAGCGTGCTTTTTGTCAAAGCGGACAAACTCAGAAGTGATTCCAACATTGCATCTTCATCACAGAACTGCAGTATAGCCAACACTCCTTCTATTTCATTCGTATGGCCAGCAGCATTATCACAAAATATATCAACAAACTATACATGACCGCATTGCTTTTTAAATTATCTGAAGGTTAAGGTGGCAAAGAGCGAAACTTCTCAATATAAAAAAATTCAGTATTCATAAATTTTTGGAATAGCAAATACAGCCAAGGAAAATTCTCACTGGCATCAGAATTCAAAGCTATCGTATTTCTAAAACTAGGAAATATTTTCTAAAACTGTGGAAACAATGTTAATGCCAAACTTTAGGTAGACTTTCAAATATTTTAACTTGGCAGGTATAGTTATGTGAGTGTGAGGGATGTTTTCTTTGAGCGGTAATTGTTTTTTTTTTCCCTTTTTTTTGAATGCCTACTTTTAAACGTGTTGTGCTTGGAGCACATACCTCAGTCCCAGAGTATTTCACAAATACTATCTGAAACCTTACAGAAACCCTGGGAAATGAGAGTATTGCAGCTTCAGAAAACAAGCTGTGCAAAGACACAGTTGATGCTGCTGAGCCACCCCCCCAGAGTATTCCAGCTCCCTCGTGATGCCTGAACCTCCAGAGAACCTCACTGCTAGGGTTATCTGACCTGCCCATGGCCCTGCGACTCCGCAGACACACGTGAAGGGTCTGTGAGGGTGGTGAGGCCCTGGCCCAGATGCCCCAAGGAGCTGGGGCTGCCCCATCCCTGGCAGTGCCCAAGGCCAGGCTGGAGGGGGCTTGGAGCAGCCTGGGCTGGTGGAAGGTGCCCCTGACATGGCAGGGGTGTTGGAACTGGGTGGGCTTTGAGGTCCCTTCCAACCCAAACCATTCTCTGATTCTACAATTTTCTCACTTCATTTTTTTTTAATAAGTTTTATGCCACTCTTTTAATTAAGGATAAAATGTGACCATAACATTATATGCAAGAATATTAAGACTTTCTATTCTGATCATTTTATTTTTGAGATTAACTGAAAAACGCAGTAAAAATGAAAACTCAGAGCAAGAAAGGTTATTGCAGAAACATCTCAACAGAAGTAATTTGAAAGGCATTATATACTGCCTTGAAGAATTAACTCAGGAAACGTTCATGTTTTTAGGGTTCAGAACCAGCATGTTCATTCCAAACGCTGCACAAGAGCAGACTCTAAAGTACGTATAGTTCATATACGTAGAGCACGCAGGCACACGTGAAACCTTTCTCCTTGGCTTGTGGTTAAGTCAAAAACATAGGAAACGAGTGATTTCTCTGGTATCTTTAATTTTGATAGAATTTACTGCCTGAAATTTAATTTTCTTCCTCATCAGTGTAAGAAAATAAATTTATTTCATGCATCCATTACAACCGTGTACAACTACATCAGAGAGTCAAATGACAAAGCAGTCCCTCCATGAAGCAACTGATCTTTGGTTTCAGATCTGTCAGTATGAAGAGTTTTCTGGATAAAAATCGTTTGCATGACAAGTCACCCAGCTGTCAAAGACAATATTCAAATTACCTGCCGACTAGTTTCGTGATAATATATTTTCCTGTTCAGAAACACAAATCAGTTTCTCAAAGCAACATAGTTGTTTGGAATCTCCCATGACAGTTTATTTATTATAGCATTAAATAGATTCATATTTTTAATAACACGGTTTATTTTAGAGTTTTGAAATTTATTTAAAAATAAGACAGAACTTCCATGAAACGTTTGTTCTGACGTTAAGCTCTTAGCTAATGCTAATAAACATCTATCAATTTTTAAATGCACCGCCTATTTCCATCTGTCCAAAACAAAAGGTGTGACTTGCAAACCTGCACAATAGCAGCTGTTTTAAGATAATCCTTTGACGGTTCTGTACGTGCAGATTACAAAAGGTTATTATCTGAACCTTTAAATGCATTTTCTGTAATTTCGAATGATCCAGAGTATGGCCAGCACTAGTGCAGTTACTTTTTTCTAATTTAACACACAAGGTCCTACAAGTTACCTTCAGTGGCTTTACAAATACAGTCACTGCACGTTTGTGGCTTCTTCCTAATCAATCAAAACCTGAAAGAATGGGCAAAAAACGTGTTTTCTTTTGCCTTGCTACATAAGTATGAAACTGCAGAATCTACTTCAAAAAATTAAGGCCAGTACCAGGAGAGAATGAATAATCAACTTTTAAGGGCAGCAATGCTATTCTTTCCGCTATTTATCAAACCGTTCTGTAAATTAGCAATACAAGAACACAGTTTGTTTTTTTTTTCACTACTTATCAAATCCTTCAGTAAATTAGCAATGTAATAAGTTTTTTTTCTTTTTTCCGTTACTTATCAAAGCTTACATTAAATAAACACTGCGAGAACACTTTTTTTTTTCCCACTGCTTATCAAGCCCTTCAGTAAACAAGCAGCACAAGCACACGTTTTCCCCTCGAGCCAGTTATTCACCACGAGACACATCCTGCCTGTCCCAGCACACCGACCGAGAGGGCTGCGGCGCCGACCCGCAGGCTAACAGCGGCTGTGCCCCCCGCCGTTCCCGTGCCGCCGGTCACCACCAAACGGCTCCGAGCGACGCGGCAGAGCCGCACCCCGGCGCGGGGGGGCCGGGCCCCGAGCCCACCGGGGCCTGCAGCGGGCACCCGGGGCCTGCCGAGGGGGGCCGCCCAGCCCGGCCGCGGAGCGCCGCGGGGCTCCCCCCAGCCCCAGCCCCAGCCCCAGCCCCGCGCCCCTCACCTGGGCGGCTCCCGCCGCGACGCCGGCTCCCCTCAGCGGGCGGCGCGGGAGGGCCGAGCGGGGCCCGGCGGCCGCGCGGCCTCCTGTCCAGCAGCCGTAGCAGCCAGCCCACGGCGCCGATGACGGCGCAGGCGGCCAGGAGCTCCCAGGCCGGCCAGCGGCCCCAGCCGGTCCCCCACAGAGAGCCCCAGCCGCCCCCGGCGGCCCCGGCCCAGCGCTCCATGCCGCGGCCCGCCCGCCGCCCGCCGCCCCTCCCCGCCGGGCCGGGCCCGGTACCTCAGCGGCCTCCCGCCCCGCCGCGAAACGGCCCCGTTGCCCCGGCAACGCGCCCCACGGCATGCCGGGAAGGCGGCTCCTCCCGCCCGGCCCGCTCATGGGCGCCGCGCGGGGGGCGGCGGGAAGGTGGCGCCGCTACCTCAGCGCCCCAAGCCCGGCCGGGAGGGGTGAGGGGGGGACGCGGCCAGGCCTTACCGTGCCGGGGGCGGCCGCCTCGAGTCTCCCGCTGGCGCTGCTGGCCGCCGCTCGGCGCCTGACGGCGGGGGAAGGCCGCTGAGGGCCGGGCGTGGCGGCCTGCGAGGCGAGCGGCCGGTCCAGCACCGAGAGGCGGCTGCTGCAGGAGCGGCGAGCAGGCGGCTGAAGCCGTGTGGTGGTTCGGTGGTTCCGTGCCTCCCCTCCTGCAGCCGGGGCCAGCTGCCGCCGCCGCCGAGCCTCCCGCGCCTCCGCCGCCAGGCTCCCGCTGCCCCGGCCGCGGTGCGCGGTGGGAGGGAGGGCGCGCACGCCGAGGAAAGGCCGGTTTCTAAATGAGTGCTCGGCCCGAGCCGACAGCTCGCCGCTGTGAAGGAAGGACGTGTGCCGGAGAGGTGCGGCACAGACTGCTGCTAAAGAGGGAGGTTTTCTGTAAGCTTACCTCAGTGAGACCTGCTGGAGAAGGTGTTCGATGAAAAAAGCTCCTTTTAATGAGGTGAAGTGTCTGCTGCTGTAGAGAGAGGCGCTTTAAAAAATGCAGTACAGGGTATTTCTATTTACAACTTACAGCATTTTTCAAGATTCAAAAATCCTCTTTAACAAGACAAAAAAAAGCAGGGTACTGTGACACTTTAGAAAGCTCAAACTCAAAATACTGCAGTAGTTTCAAACACGTACAGCATAAAAAAGGAAGGTCTTAGTACATGAGAAGAAAAAGCAGTTAACAGATTTAAACTAGTCATCTCATTATGTGTAAGGTAAGTATTTGATGGATATAGTGAGACTATACAGGCATTGCACTACAAGAAAAGGAAAAAAACCAACTAGACAATAGGCTTTCAAAATAACACTTTTTTTTTTTTTTAAGTGGCTGGGTGGCATATGTCCCAAAACATAAAGTCAAACAATAAAGAAAAGACACCAATTTCTCCTTACAAGTAAAAACATCATGGAGCCCTTTACCAAAAATAGTTTATTGCACAAAACTTTTAAAGGAATTCCTATGCACATTATTTTTATAATCAACATGCTTTATGTGATCATAAATATTAATGGTACATAGCGTAACTCCTCTGTCCCCTGGGTCATCCACTCAAGAACATGAAATGATTAACTTCCATCTTTACAAATACAGCCTAAGCAGACATTAAATTATTAAATGTCATGTATAAAACATATTTCTTTTACAATACTGAGAACATCTTTATCTCCTCCAGAAATCTGTGCATCTGTATTGGAAATAAGCTGCTCTACTCTCCAAGACTGAAGTGTTATGCAACAATAGGAGACAAGTGTGATCAGACTGACAGCTTATGAGCATTAGTAATTACTTTGGACTGTAATTACTTTCATATGAAAATATTTAAAGGCTCTGGTCACATCAAGTCACATGCATACTACTCATACTTCCCTGGCAAAGTTATTAGAACATACATCACAAGCTTTTGCATCACCAGTAGTGACTTTGTCATCTTTAAGTTAGTTTTGTATTGATACTATCTGTCCCCAGTGCACCTTTAACATTGTCATAACTAGCATAAAAACTTCTGCGCCACTGCATTTCACTCCCCTATGGAGGTACAAGTAATCCATGAAAATATGAGCACTAGAACTTCCATTCTAGGTATTACTCTACTCTTTAAATGTGTGAAATTCTCATAGATTTCAGCTAGCATATTGCCTGAACAGTTTGGGATCAGATCCTCCCACAGCATGAGTGGATCAAGGGCTTAGCTGATCCCTATATAGTGCACAAATATTTCCAAGAGAAGTGGAAGACGATAGAATGGAACATTATACAATGTTCAGCAACAGCACAGACTCAGTAAACTAAGATTTTTTCCATTGTAGGGCTTTTGTTGTTGTTGTATAATGGACAATTATTCCAGAGTCCTCAAAAACCCAACCCATTTGAAAAAGCTATGCTGCAGCCTTTAACAACTTTCAGTATTTGGGAAACATTCTAATTTTACAACAACATTTCTGCTTCATCAACAAAACTTGTTCAGTGGGTAGCAACCACTGAACAGACATGGAAAACACAGTCCATTGCGGGAAAAAATTGCACATTACTTCAAAAAATGAAAAAAAAACTTTGGAAAATTATTCTTAAATTTCTAAATACACATCGATATTAATGAGGTACTGATACTCCTCTGATCTATTTGGTAGTGCTGAGACATGCAGAGGGAACTCAGGTTTCATTCTCATACCTAGTTTGTTTACTGCCTAGACAGCAAGAGACCAGAAGCTTTGAATACAGAGTGTGCTCAGCCGCAGGGTGAGGCTTTTTAATATAACAGCAACTGTTTCTCTGGATAATTAAGATACATAGCTGATGAGCTTCAAAGAAGAGGGTTTGCTTTTGTCACATGCTGAGTGCTCTTTCTATAATGCTCCTCAGTGACTTCTGTAACATCAGTGGCTCAGTACCTCACCAGACTTAGAACTGCAAGTCTTGTCATCTGTGCTTCATTTAAATAAATGGCATACCGCTTGTGTTTATAGAAAGCCACATGGGGGACATAAAATGAAAGTAACTAGTGTCCAGGAATTTCCAGAGAGAGAGAAACTGGTGGATCAATGCAGAAATCTAATCGGAGAACTTCACAACAGCTTCTTCATCTTTAAAAGGAAAAATATGCATCCGAGGCTACTTGATCATATAAACTCAGATGTCTTTCAGAGAGCTAGTGAGAAAGTGCTGCACTGCACTGAAAACTGAATGCACTCTTATTGATACAGAAAGGAGAGCAGATGTTCTTAAGACCTATGAAGGTTTCTTACAATTCTGTCTTCTTCGATACCAGATAAAAGCTTTATCTATTACAACTGTCGCCAAACTTACGCACTTAAAACATAACGGATTAACTACAGGCAATGTATTCACCAAAATGAACACCAACATTAACCCTGCACAAGTGTTATTTTATTTAAAATCCTGAACATTTGGTAACCTTTTTTGTACTGAATATATTATTCACTATGTAGTTTTAATTTTGTTATTTAACAACACTGCATATTTTTCCCCTCTTAGAGCTTAATACACAGGCAACTTTGAGAACATGACAGCAGCAAGATAATCAGTACCATTAACTCTGCAAAGTAGACTGCAGTAGTATGCAGACATTAACATGTCTAAGCTAGTAAAGCTCTTGACTTTTCTTTAAATTGATCAGTAATTCTATATGTTGGACACCTAATGTCACACTAATGCATTTCTCCCTTCATCAAATTGAAAACCTTGTCTTTTAGCATCACTTGACTCTGACCCCATAAAATAGAAGTTGAATTCCAAGGAACTGAAGGGCACAATGTCACTCTGGAACACTAACTGCAAAGTGTTCAACTGGATGGGATCTTGAGTTGGTAATTATGAGAACTAAGACTCTGAATAAACATCACTTCTCCCCACTTGTTTGGGTTTTGGCTTATTGTTAAGCAAACTGCAGTCATTTCCCACAGAAACATACAAACCCATCCAAAAGAAGCCTCCTCAAAGAAGCAACTGCCTCTTTAGAAAAGTACGTAAACAAGACAAATAGAAATTAGAGACGTGACTTTTCTGAATGCTGTTATAGCTAATTATGAAAAAAATAATTGGAGATGCTTTTTTTTTTTTAAAAAAAGCTATTTAGTCATCTTATTAGATTTTCTAATGCCAATCTGTAGTGAATATAATCGATGTGTTTTCTATATGTTTTAAAAACAAAAACATGTTGGTACCTGAGTTGCCAATGATTCTTCCAAATAACGTCATGTATATTTTGATTTGTGCTTTAGCACATTAGATGAAGCAGCATCCCTGCACTGATTTTTGAATGAGAAGAGGGGCTTATCACTGCACTCTAGGCCACATAGACCGACGGGACCAAAGAAGAAGGAACTAAGGTGGGCTGCTTTAATAATAATCTAGCCAAGGCACCTCTACAGAGGTGCTGCCATAGTTCCACCGTTTACATTCACAATGGACACCTTGTTGTAGAGTATGCAGGAAGTTGGAACAGCACGTGGAAGAAGATAATCAAAATAATAATGGTATATGCATTATAATTTTGTCTTTTACAGTAAAATAATTACATTTCTAAAAGCTCTGGCTTTGGGGGGCTAATTTCCCTAAGCCATTTGTACAGTATGTCAAAAACCAGCAAACTTAAATGTAACATTAAAACAAATGGCAGTAACAAACAAACAAAACAAAACCAAAACAAAACCAAAAACCCTCATGTCAGCCTTAACTTACAGTATATAAGAATATTAAAACAGATAGTCAAAGTCAGAAAATTATGATTTTTCTTTTATATATATATATGTATATATATTACAAGCATACCTTTAATCAAGGATGTCTACTTCAAGAGTCGAACTAAAAAGGTGCAAGAAGTGTTTGTGCAGTGAAGCAAAGCTCCCTACTGGCCTGCAACTGTAAGAGAAAAACTGTGACACTTCAGAAAACATCCCAGGCAAATTTGCCAAAGTTCTGTCATCTTTGCAGTCTGTTTCTTTTGCCATAGATCAAAGGTCATCTTCGTAACTACAAATGGCTTCAATTTTTTTTTTTTTCCCCTAAATGCAGACATCTGTAATCTGAATGTAAAAAATAAGACATTGTAGGTGGGAGGAAGAAGGATGCTCTACTAGGAGTATCCATTTCTCAACCACTGCTAATAACTGAACAGGAGCAGGACTTTTTTTTTTCCTGCAATTTGGATACTGCCCAAGAAAGGGGAAAAACTGTGAGGGTGAAAAATCAACACCCCGACCCCCAACCTAGAAAAAAAATAAACAGAACAAAAACCAGATGATACATAATTAACAGTCATCTATTAACAAACTTACCCAGATTAAACAAATGCAGACCTGGAAGCAGATGCTCTTCTTGGCCTCATTTTGAACCTTCTTAATCTCTCACTAAAGCCAAATGAGTCAGATTTACCACTTGGCAGTCCCAAACATGGTAGAATTATTATGGTAAGGTTTCAAACAAATCCTTGGAATAGCACATTCGGCACTTATGATAGTTTTTCAAAACCATGCCCTTGGCTTCTACAGGCAAAAGCAATATTCTGAACACCATTTTTAAAATGAAATAAATAAATAATTTTGATAAAGATTTGTTTACACACAAAGCAATAGGAAGAAAGACAACTGCAGAGAAGGTTATAGTGTCAAAACTTCCCTGTCACTAACATCGCAATTCTGTTTCTTTTCATCTACAGTAGGAATCTCCTGCTGGTCTGATGCAGTTGCAGGACTGGTGGAAGTAAGGTCCATTAGCTGCCCCTCAATCTGAGTCCATGAAGACATTGATTCATGTACTGTAATGGTGTGTTCCTCCATCTGACGCTGAAGACTGTCCATTTCTTGCCTTTTAAAGTTTTGGGAACAAAAAAAAAGAACAAATATTATCAGGCAGAAAGCTACACGTTAAATGCAAGATCACAATTACTTTTCTGATTCTTGATAACTACTCTGAGATTATCTAAGCTATAGCTGAGAAAGAAGTCTAAAGGAACCTTAGAAACTGTCTTTCACTTACGAGCAAAACAAATACAACATGCTTAATCCAAAAATAAATGCCAACACTGCAGCATCTCCTTTACTGCACATACTTGTTGCCAGGCATGATGCAGCATCATTTCCTCAGCACAGGCACTAAGTGACTGCAACCTGATGAACATGGTGCTATTGCTGGTATAAAGGCAACATGAGACGAAGAGGTAAGGAAAGCACCAGAGAAAAATAAACTAGATAAACACATTATGACTCATATTCAGACACCAATTTAGTAAAAAGATTAGTCTGGTAATAGCCTGTGATGATGTTCCATGATCCCGTCTCCTAAAACATCAACGAAGGTGGTATTTGCAGCTCAGTTCTCCACATTAACACCAAATCCCCATTTTCCTGAAGCTGGAGCTTTCAAGCTCAGAATTGTGCGTGTATCCTTGTGAGGGAAGACATGAAAATAAATTCTTGGCAGAATAAAATTTCTCTATATAGATTTATTAATACATTGCCTGGGCCCCTATCACAAGCAGCCCTGCTGGTGCTATGAAGAGAGAAACACCAGCTTCTCCACTGGCAACAACTAAAAATAGCTGTTTCTGGTTTGTTTTGCAGTATATTTATTTGCGTACTAAAAATCAATCTAGGATGGACGTTTTGCCTAGTATATTGTAAAGGCTTCTTTCGTTATTTCACTGCCATTTAAGCAAACACTTAGGATGACAGAACATCCTAGTGTCCTAAATATAGCCCCATAAGAGGAAAATAATTCATTTCACAAATCCTTGTTTTTCTTAGGCTGGCAGATGGCTTCCTGGAAACATTAAAAAAAAATTATTTAATATGGTTTTAAGTAACAGGCCATACTTAAGTTGCCGGAGACAGCTGTTCAGATTTTTTAAAGGCTCCTTGCTCACAGCTGTTGATGGTTTCAACAATTCTTCCAGCAAGGCAGCAGGGACCGGACAATCAGGAATCTTGACTGGAGTCACAGGATTTGAAGAGTTATTCTCTCCTTTCCTCTGGTTAAGGAAAAAAAAAGGAAAAAAAAGAGCCATAAATAAAATCAGGTTATTCCATCCACTTCACTTCTATCACACGAAGTCTCACATTGCACTACTGGTACATAACATAAATGTAGTTCTGATACCTGCTCTACAATACAGTTAAGTTTCATGGGTCACAAGCAAAAGTTCCTAACCTAACATCAGCTTCTAGTCATGCTTATAGGTAAACACAGAGCATACAGAAGGACTACTTAAGAAATCACCTTACGAAAGAAATAAAACATTAAAGATTTAAACCCGGATCTTCACAACAAATTTTAATAACAGCCTATCAGTATAGTTAAGAGAAAAAAAAAAAATCAGAAAAAAAACCACAAAGAAGTTTAGTATAATCAAATAAGTCCTTCTGGAAATTCTAGAACCTGCAGGATGAAATATCTAGATTAATGTCTGGAAGAATGATACAGATGAGTTCCATATGAAGTTCTCTTAACTGAGAGAATTACTTCAGAGAAGGAAGGAGCAAGAGATCTACTATTACTGCATTTTCTGTATGTGATTAGCAAATAGGAAAAAAAATAATCAAAGAAGCTGTTAATAGTCACCTTTTGAAATTGTGGAAGGATGAAAAACTAGATAGGACCAGAATAGAGAAGACAGACACATGAACATTAAGAAAGTACTGACTAAATATTTGGCCATGATTCACTATTTAATTTAAGCACTTCTTTTTTTACTTTATTATAATAAGTTAAAATGTAAGTGGAAGATAATACGGTAGACACAAAGTTTTCTAATGAAAAAGATTAGAAGTCAAGACCAGTAAAGTTACTTTTGCCTGCAAAATATTTATTAATATTAAATATTATTATTGTTGCTGTTGTTTTTGATATTATTAAAATTATTTAAAATATAAAATTATTATAAAATTATTATTGTATTATTATTAATAATAAATAAAATACTAAATATTTATTATTTAAATATAAGAACATCAGTAACTCTGTGCCACAGGTAGACATTTCAGTTAAGAGTTTTCACCAAAGTTTCCTTGCAGCAGAGTATTTTCCAGTACTGCAATCCAATTACACTACTACATATTTTTCCTACTCCAATACCTTCTTCATCTTGCCGTGCTTCAGATCCAACTTCAGCTGCTGGTTTTGCTGCAGCAGTGACTTCATACTGTTCTTCAGTTCACTCACTTTAGCCTGCAGCATAAACTTATCCTTCTGAGTCACTGACAGATCTTCTCTCACCATTTCTAACTCAGTCTTGATATTCTAGATAGGAAAATAAGGGAATCAATCTGATACAAGAAAGCGATACAAAAAATCCAGAACTAAGGCTTTCATCACCTTTTCCAGATTCCAGAGGAAACTAGAAAAAGAATAAAAAAATGATACTGCTATGTGAAACAAATTCACCCTGACAGAAAACTAGAAATAAGATTAAAAGTCAGTAACCTATTTTTACAGTGTAAGGTCAATGAAATATGAAACTAACAGCCCAGTGAAATCAAGAAAAAGACTGCAAAACACATCATGAATTATTATTTTTTTGAATAAAAATGTATATTAAAAATCAGTGTAAATGCTTTTAAATGTGTTTGAACTACAAAATACTGTTTTAATTATCCCCCTACACCAATACCAGGTATCCATCAGAATCTCCACCTGCTGGATTAAATACCTGTAGGACAACTTGCATCCCTTCTAATTCCTTATGGCTGCGCTGTTCACTCATATCCAACTGCTGCTTAAGTGTTTCTATTTCTCTTTCTTTTTGTTCTACTTCCCACTTGAGGTCTTCCACCTAACAACAAAAAAAAGTAGCTTTAGAATTCTCTATGCGGGAAATCAATCACAAAAATATATTATCTGTGTCTCATGAACCTTTCCTATTTTTAAGAAAACTTCCTAAAATAAACTTCATTAAAAATTCCTGAATGAAACACAAATGAAATCATACAACACATCCTAAGGATAAACACAGTAAGTGTGCAGGTTTTACCTCTTGGCTTACTACAGGCTGTTCACTAAGCTTGTCATCCAGCTTTTTCTGCAGAAGTTGGAGCTGAGATCTGGCTTCTGCCAGCTCTTGCTGAAACTGTGATACTTCCTGGGAATGTTTCTCATCCTCTGCCCTACACAGCAATATTAACAGAAACAGATACAGTACTTACACAATCTGTCCTTTAAAACAAGTACTTCACTATGTTAATATATAATTGTTAATTATATGGCAGCTCATGACACCTGGTGATACCTTTGAAGGCTTGCCAACACATTTGCTGCAAGAGTTAAGTCACAAAAGACAGATGCGTAAATATATTAAATGCCGCAAAAACCACATTCTTTGAGCACTGGTAACATTCCATTACAAACAACAGATTATACAGTGAACAAAACAAAAAGCCTGTCAGTAATTGTGCTTTTGTTTTAGGAGAATTAGAGTTAGTCTTATATCCATTCTTATGTAGGTCTGATAATTTCTTACAATGTAAGAAAATAGGTTCTATACAACAAAACAAGTTGCATTTCAGTATATTGTGGGATATATGCAATGCTCAAATTCATCCTCTACATAATTCCTTAGGGATGTAAGAGGGGAGAATAACAGGATAATATGTACGTAAAGTGTTAACCCTTACTAGTAACAAGAAATAGCAAAAATCCATGTCGAAACTGGAAAAAAAAGGGTGGTGAAGCCTATATACAGCCTACTTCGGGTCTAATTGAATTACTAAGAGACATGAACATGTAAATATTTGCCTAGCATTCAAACATGTATTTTACGATCAGTCTCAGCTGGGATGCATTTCAACATAATCCACTTCAGAATGGCAAAACCAAAAATTCATTAATGTATGTGTTTTTCAGAGGATTTACTTTGTTTACTGTACTTCAAGAACTTGGGCATTTATTACAGCGTACTTACTGCAGTTTGTCCACTTCAGCCTGAAGGGCTTGGACAAGGAGTTCTTTGGCTTGTAGCTCTTTCTTGATTTCATTGAGCTCAAGGAAAGCAGCTTTGTAATGACGGCGATTGTGTGCTGCATCTGCTTTGGCTGCTGCTACCTGCAAGAAAAAAGATACTATTTTTCTTTGTTTTATCACTGTACGAGAATCAAAAAAGAACTAGGCTAGAAGGGTACAGAACAAATCAAGAAGAAAATTGTGCAGCAGTGTTAATTTGCTGTTTATAATTATTTTTGTTTAGAAAAATACTGTTAGTGTTGTCAGCCTTAATGCTAATAGCGGTTAATAATTACATAATGAAAAATCACGTCTGCTAAACTGCTTTTTTACTGCAAATTTTTGATGAAGTAGCATCACTTTAGGATGCACTCCATGCCCTGCAAGCCAAAGTGGAACTTTCTTGGTAGTCAGCGATCATGGTTAACACAGGGCACAACAGAAAAGATATCAATTGATCTTTCAACTATCAGCCATCATGTCAGAGACCCTGCAGGAAGCAGCATATTACAAAGCATAGATTTTCTGTAAAGCTAGTTTTCAAATACTTTACATTTAAATCATCTTTTAAAATAAATAAATAAAACTATGACCTATTACCTGTTCCTTAAGGTCTTTAACTTTTGACTTTTCTTTCTCTAAGGAAGCCTGTAAAGTTTGAATAAGTTGTTGCATTTGCTGGTCCTCTTCCTCTTTTCGCTTTAGGACTGCCTGAACCTGTAGCACATCACAAGAACAAATGCACATTTTGTGTACTCACTGGAAGACCAGAAATGCCAATAGAGTAAATACAAACATCAGCCAATGTAGCAGTTGCAAAGCTTCTCTCTGCTGTTCACTGATAACTGCTTCTATAGAGTACCATTCAAGCTTAAAGTAGCCATGGTTAAATGGTAGCACATTACAGGCAATGAATTGCCTATATTCCCTTTTTCTTATACCCCAAGAATACATTACCATTGGCATAAAAATCAACATTAACCTCAGCGAATCATTATGTGATACAGTTTGCATGTTCCAAAAATCTTAAATAAGCCACACTTTCACAACTGCAAGTATTTCAGCATGATTTCTTTACACCCTAAGAGAGAAACAGCTCTGTTTAGTGCAAAATATCGTTTCTGATCTGTTTGTATTCTCATACGTTACTACTGTTACGCAACATACAGGAGGCCTGCATCTGAAGAAAACACACCAACATTGCATTGTATCAGTGAAGACCTATACATCTTATCAGAAATATTAACCATTTCCTTTCTTAAGGCATAATACCAAAAAGTCATAATACCTGTAGATTCAGTTGCACCAAATCTGCCTCTCTTTTTGCTAAAGCAGTTTCTAGGATATTGTTGTGCTCCCGCAAAGCAGCGTTTGACTGACTAAGGCCTGTAAGTTTTCCTCGTTCATGTTCCAGTTCAAGGGCCAACTTCTTGTTAATTTCTTCTAAACGTTTTATCTTCCTCCTGAAGCCTCTAGATTCCTGAAGCTACAACCAAAGAACAGTTGAAAGTAAATACAAACATCTCCAGATTAATACCTCAAAAAAAAAAACTGATGTAAATTAATTTCTTTGCTTTTACAGTTTTCCTTCACTCTCTCTGCCCCCCTTTTTAAAAAGGTACTTCAAAACATGTGCATTTTCACATTTTTTTCCTAATGGAAGACTAAAATGCTTGCTAGAAAGCACAATCAATGAGTACTGTTCATGCGGAGATAAAGAGTAGTTGATGGGTTTTTTTGTGCAACTTTACAACTGAACACCACCACCCTGCCCTCCAAAATCACTGAGCATACATGACTCCCAATAGTTTCAAAAGATAACTATTCATGCATACTCACTATCTTATGGCCAGACACAGCTGGTATCTTCTTTTCTCCTATACTACAGTGGTTCATAAAACCATGAAGAGACAGTACAGGGCAGAAAAATTATATAGTGTCAGCAACACAATGCTTGCTATGTCAGATTCTGATTTCCTGCACTGTTGGAATAAAATTATGGTACTGAAAATCTCTCCCCGCCTCTAGGTGCTTTTTACTGCCACCTTCCCATCTACCACGTAAATTCAGGTAATCACCTCATCCTCTAGTTCCAGCACTTTCTCTCTGTATTCTTCAAGCTCCTGGCTGGTAAGTGAAATCACTTCTTGCAACTCTTTTTCCAGCATCAACTTGCTTTTGCTAACAGTTTGCAATTCTGTCTCCAGAGCTTGAATCTTTTCCTAAAGACAAAGGGATCACAAGCCTGATTCATTTATCATCCATCTCTGCAGAGGCAATTTTGTTTTGTTAGGAAGTTTATTTCTCTACCAAATATTAAATGAGCTGCTAGTGATTAATGTAAAGGTCTAGCTCAGAGCTTTCAACCCTTTGAATCCAACCACTACTTATAGCATTTTTTATATTTTGCTCCATTAGTCCAAGGAATTTAGGTCTTTCCCCCTGTAAATTAATTCTCGTATTAAACCGTATTACAGTCATAACATATATGATTAAATTACAGCTACCCTGAAGAGATGGCAACTGTCTATGAGAAAAAAGGCAGTTAGAGTTTGGGAAATTTTTCAGATCCCAAGCAATTAATAATCTCAAAAAACATGAGTAAAATACAAAAATCCAAAGCCTGCCAAACTCTCTCTCAAATATAATTAAGGAAATTCTCAGTATTCAGAACACTGATACCAGGGTTCTTATCTAACTTTATATTCCAAGTATTTTCATCACTTCAGTGTATAGTAATATTTCAACATGTATTTAATAATGTGATAGTGCTATCTTTGTATCAACAATGTTAGAAGACACCTGCATACTTGAGCGATCTGGTTGTTTCCACCATCAGTGATTTGTGCTTTTAGTTTGCTCAACTCTGCTTCAGCAGATTCCTTTGCAGTGAGGGATTCCTGTAGCCTCCGACTAAGAATGCCGACTGCATTCTCATAGGCTTTATGCTTTGCTTTCATCTCTTTCTGAGCACTTGTCAGATCTGACCCTAGACGCTTCATTTTCTGTTTCTGCTCAGTAATGGCCCTAGAACGAAAGCAAAAAACAAAGCATAAGGTTAAAACAAAATTTGCCAGAAAATGATATTGAATGATTAAATTTTAGCATGGCTCAATTGAAAAGAAAGAAGTAAGTAAAATCTGCATATAGTCCACATTTCACCAGCTGAACTGTAAGGATACTACAGGAGACTGTGCCAAATGCCTTGCTGTAGTTAAGGTAAATGACACCCACTTCTCTCCCCTTGTCCCAAGTCACTCATCTCAGAAAAAGCCATCAGATTGGTAAGGTACAATTTTAGCCCCTTGTGAGGTAGTGACTAAGACTTTTGAACACATTCTAGGAAAGTTGTTATGATAATTAAGAGGTCTTTGTCAGAATTATTAAAATTCCAGTATGAAGGAAGATACACTACTCTCTCTATAAATAATACAGAATTTAGAATAAGAATCTAACTAAGGTCTCATCTAATCTGATATCTTCAGTGGGTACGTCGTTTCTCGGTATAAAGGTTTTCTTCTATGGTTACCAGTTAAAAAAAAAAACACAACAACTTGTTCTCATTAAGGCCAACATTCTAGCCATTCAAGGTTAAAATTTACTGAAAGAAAATTAGGATTAACTCCATTAAATATGTTACAACATGTTAACACAATTCATGCCATACAACATATATATCATTTAAAAGCATGAGTGAATCAGAGAAGATGGAACTCCCGCAGTATGCATTCAGCACTTGGCCATGGATGTTATTTCCCAAACAGAATAGGAAAAGACTGATTACTAAAAGTGTGGATATGAGAGATCAATGTAATAGATCTTTTGTCTGTACCAAAAGAACAGACTTACTTTTTTGCTTCTTCTTGCATTTGTTCTACTTCTAGTTTTAATGCCTGATTTTCCTCAGCAAGAGATGCCATTTGTTCCTTATCGAACTGCAAAGACTTTATAGGGAGAGAGGAGAAAAAAAAAAAATCAAAAACACGAGGTAAGAACAAAAACGTGTTTTCTGTTACTTTACAGGAAAATAAATACAAAGTTTCAAAATTATTTACAGTTCTAAAAAAAATGTGGAAAAAAACCACCTATTTCAAGTTTCTCTGCTTCCTGACTCCTTTTTATTACCTTTTAAATTCTTTCCTCTGTGGCCACCACCGTAACGTGTATGCACAGAGTTCTACTTTATCTCCGCTCTCAGACAACATTCACTTTGGGACCAGGCAAAGTGCTTCCACACCACACTTCTACCCCTACTGTAGCATGCTTCTCCCCACTGACTTACATGAGGTGTTAATGAGCAGTCACATTAACAGAATTGTGGTAGTAATATGCTCAACTATATATACAGTATTAAATATGTAGCCAAGAACCTAAACTTGCAGCCATTCTGTTTATTTCCAAAACTAACAGAAATAGCAACATATTCTGTATGTAATATTCTCTCCAAGTCCAAAGCTTGACACCTTCCATACCTGTAGGCGTGTTTCCATATCGTCTCGTTCTTTCTGCACTGACTGAAGATGATTTTCTATTTCCACCATCTGCTGGTGAACCTGAGATACTTCCTTCTGTAGTTTCGAATGTTCAGACTCGAGTGATTGTTTTTCAACTTGAATTTTCAGTAGCTCTCGTTTTAACTCTTTCACTTCTGAGTCTAGACGTTTCTTTGTAGCTTTCAATTCGCTAATCAGCTGGTCCTTAGAACTTGCATCTCTTCGATAAGCTTCCACCATTACCTTGCACACAAGAGTTTCAAGAGCAACATATCATCTCTGTTACAACTTTGCTGTAGATTACTCTTAAATTTCTAAAATATTTACCGATGTTATTCTAGTTTTGGGGGGAGGTGGTATCAAAGAATACAAACGAATGTCATCTGTAACAGAATCACAGAATGGGTGAGGTTGGAAGGGACCTCTGGAGGTCATCTGGTGATACTCCCTGCTCAAGCAGGGTCACCTAGAGCACTTTGCACAGAATCACGCCCAGGTAGGTTTTGAATATCTCCAGAAAAGGAGATCCCACAACCCCTATGGGCAACCTGTTCCAGTGCTCTGTCACCCTCTCAGTAAAGTTTTTCCTCATATTCAAATAGAACTTCTTGTGTTTTAGTTTGTGCCCATTGATTCTTGTCCTATCTTTGGGCACCACTGAAAAGAATCCGGCCCCAACATCTTGACACCCTCCCTTAAGATATTCATATACATTGATAAGATCCCTTCCCAGCCTTCTCTTCTCCAGGCTAAACAAGGCCAACTTGTTCATTAAGTAAATATGAATAAGTGTTTATAGCAGTATGGTATACTCTTCTTCATATTCTTTATGGAACTACACTACTTAAACGCAAATAAAAAAATAATTGTAAAAATTAACTATTCCATGCACATAATTAAGAACTTTTGTCATGAGAAGGGGGAGGGGGTGTTAATTGCAGTTTAAGCAGCCTTCTCAAAATTAAACCAAATAAGCTAAAAACCACCTTTGGCATTACGTTAATGAGCAATCAAGTGGTAAATTAATGGTGCCTCTATGCATAATAGATATTTACAAAACTAATGACGTATCAATTTTAAATTACTATTTTAAAACTAATTATTTAGAATAAAATTTGCGATAAAACAATTTTATTCTCAATCCAATTCCTCAGGCAACTACAATTTTTCAAAACTGAAGGAAAATGAAGACAACTGAAGATTTTTCTAAGTGCTTTTGCAAAAGCAAACCTAATAACAAGCCAGAGAGAGACTTTACATAGAGGATCAATTAGCAAACTTCCTCAAGACCAATGAAAGCTTGAAATGATTGATGGATCCACTTTTTCTTAACTGCAGGTAAAAATTCAACTGAAACCATGTAACTATGACGCAAAGTTCTTTTTATTTGATACAGAAAATGAATTCCAGTCTCCTCACAGTAGCCCTCAGAAATACATACTTACACTGTAAAACATAATTTATGTTTTCATTTCTTTGAAATAGCTTGCTTTTGCTTACCTTCTGCTGCAGGAACTGTTCCTTCACCTTTTGAACCTGTTTTCTGAGGCTGACATTTTCCTGTTGAAGATTTTCTACCTGCCAGAGGAAAGAAACAAACATGTTTTACATGTGAAACACGTCATATTCTACATTATTTCAAGTATTGACAGAAACATGTTTTACATGTGAAATACGTCGTATTCTACATTATTTCAAGTACTGACAGTATTTTTAGCTATGCTTGTACAAATTGCCTAATCTAACAAGGATCCTGTTTCTGACTAGGTATCTCAATGGCACTTTTAGATAACCCAACAGAAATAAACTCACACTTTATAATGAGCTCAACCCTCGGGAGTAAACAAACGTCCCTTATCCTGCCAGTAACGTTTTAGTGTGTGTCATTAATCTACATACGTGGTAAGCAGATGGCACCAGTTCATATATACATGATCAAATCATGTACAAATCTATCATGTAACTGGCAATGTCACGTGCCTGTGGCAATACTTGTCTGGAGCAGCTATTTTTAATAAGATATTTTCAGCAATTTCTTACCTGGCTTGACTTTATTGCCATTTCTTGCCTCAGTTGTTCCAACACTTCTGATGCTACTTCCGTGTCTTCTTCAAGGCGTTTTGTTCCTTTATCAAGCTGCTCTTGGCTTGCTTTTGCTGTCTGCAGAGCTACTTCCAAGACAATCTTCTCATTTTGCAAATACTGTATCGTGTCATCTTTAGAAGTAGCATCACTCTGGAACTCTTCTAATCTGGCCTTCAGTTCATCGTACTGTGTTTGCAGGTCATCCAGGGACTGCTCTTTGGTGTGCAACGTCTCTTGGGTCATAGTGAATTGCTTCATTAGATCTAGGTGTTCTTGCTGTAAAGATTCAAGCTGCAAATCTCTCTGATGCAAAGTCAGCTTGACCTGAGAAAAAGTGTTTTAAGATTAAATTTGTAAGATTAAATTCATACAAAATGAATATGAAATTTCAAAAAAAAATTTACAGTTACAGAGATGATTCTGAAAAATGTGGGGGGCCTTTTCACCTGGGACAGAGTGACTTTGATACGGACTTCATTTTTGCAGCAATCTTTCAGACTGTTTAAAAAAAGTTTAGAGCTCAGTATTTATTTACTACTGCCTTTTCAGCCAATTAACTATTTCCCTTACAACCTTTGGTAATTTGCCTAAAAACAGTCTACCTGATCCAACTCTTGCTCCAATGTTGCTGCAGAATCAGCCATTTTCTGAAGCTGTTCTTTCTCATCCTCAAACTCCTCTAGTTTTCTCTGCAAATCTTCTTCCACCATGGTTTTAGCCTCCTGGATCTGCATGAAGGCAGCTTCTTGATCTAACATGTCAGCCTGCGCAGAAAAAGCAAGTAGTCAACATCTACGGTTTCAATTGGCAGGGGCTGTTGGATGTGTGTGTCGGGGAATAAAAAAGAAAAGTTTAAGTTATCAAGAACATTTCTAGAAGAAAGTAACAAGCAAATATAATTTTGATGTCTGCCTTATACATCTGTATATCTTTACTGAAGTCACTCACCCATATACTTAAGACACCTTAGAATAAGTTGAGTGTCTTGTATACTTGTGACAATCTGAGTTCCTTATATAGCACCATGTCCTTTCTAAATGGATGAAACAAGGTATAAATAAGACAAATATTTAAAGTATTAAAATTAAGCTGCTCAGAAAATTCTGAAACAAAAGTAAATTCCTTGGATACTGTAGCAACTCCATGAAATAGAAAATCCTGTCATTTACACAACTGCTATCAGAAGCAATGGAGATGGGTTCTAAACGCTTTGAAAGTGAGTGTGCTGCACTTGAATAGATTTTACTCATCTTTTCTTCCTGAAGTACAGGAAGGATAAACCTGAGTACTGAGCAATTTCACATATTTAAGAAGAATATTACTGACTTTATCTTCCAAGTAAGTTTTCTCTTGGAAAAGTTCACGAACGGACAAAGCAGAACATTTACATCCACTTTTAAAACTCAATTAAAAACAAATACCAGCTCTGAAAATGCAGGCATCACCTTGGAATGGGCAACATATGGCCTTTCTCCCTCTTACTGTTTGTAGTTTCATGCAAATTTATTTGTTCTGAAACATTTCTTGTTTTTATAAAGCATCATTTTAACCAATTCATAAGAATTCCATGCTGCTTTGATGGAAAATACTTGAGTTTTCAAATACTATGCTTGCAAAAACTAAATACACAACTTAAACAGAACATAATTCATGAAGACCACCTACAACCTCACCTCAATATTCTGCAACTGTGCCGCAATACGTTCCTTTTCTTTAATTGATCTGTGCTGGGTTTCAGTCAACTGCTGAGACAATGCCACATTCTCTAGTTTGAGATGTTCCAACACACCTGCTTGGGTCATTTGCCCAGCCTGGAAGAGGGGGAAAAAAATATCACTGATTAATACCAACAGCTCAAATTTGCAAGTTCTAGGAAGGAAAAGAAAAAACACAACACACTGAATCTATCTGTGCCTAATCTCAACTACTACTTACATTGCACTATAGATGTTCATCCACACAAGACAAGTGATTAAATTTATGCCTCAGTATCAACATGAGCTAACACCTTACAACAAAAAACAAAACAGCTCCGTCCAGCCTGCTCTCCACCTGAAGTATAAAGAGATTGTGTATGAATTCCAACAATGGAGCTGCTCTCAATGTCCTCTGGTGTTGTGGTTTAACCTGGCAGGCAGCTAAGCACTCAGTGGGATTGGGGAGAGACTTGGGAAAAAAGAAGTAAAAGCTTGTGAGTTGAGATGAAGTTAGTCTAATAGGACAGAAAAGGAAGATAAATAATGATGATAGTAATATGTACAAAACAAGCGATGCACAATGCAGTCACTCACCACGCACTGACCAATGCCCAGCCTGTCCCTGAGCAGCGGTCATCCCCCCCATACTCTGGCCAGCCACCCCCATATAATTTTTGAGCATGGTATCACATGGTATTGTGGACAGCCATCCCTTTTGACAGTTTGGGTCACCTGTCCTGGTTCTGTCCCCTCCCAGCTTCTTCCGCACCCCCAGCCTCCTCACTGGCAGGGTGGCATCAGAAGCTGAAAAAGTCCTTAATGTAGTTTAAGCAACGATCAAAACATTAATGTGTTATCAACACTGTTCTCATCCTAAATCCAAAACACAGCACCATACCAGCTACTAGGAGGAAAAATAACTCTATCCTAGCTGAAACTAGGACATCTGGATAAAATTAAAAGAACAGATTCTCAGTCCTATGTGCAAGCAAATCGCAATACCTGTATATTAGCCATCTCACTCTGCAGCCTGACACGAGCCTCCTGAGCGAGTACCAGCTGCTGCTGGTACCACTGTCGCACATTTTGGAGCGATGTGATTTCTGTTTCAGATGCCTTTAGCTTATTGGTCAGCGTGGTCCGTTCCAACTGCACTTTATGAAGTTGGTTTTGTAAGGAAGCCAACTGTTGTCGCAGATCATGAACTAGAGAAAGGAAAAGAAAGGACCTGGACTACTCCATTGCTCAATTTTTATGCGCACATTTTCAAGGCTTATTGCTATATTCATAGCTTATTTATTTGAACAAAAATATATGCACCTAATTACATAAAGATTGGCTGTTCCTGCAAAAGCAAAAAATGAAAATTCTAGAATCCAAAGAATTAGGCTCATAAACAGAACAAAATTAAAATAAATGAGTAATTTTTTTAAGCATTCAAAGCTCATTAGAGGCAGAAAATATGAATTAAAAAACACACAAAATTAGAAAGCAGGTATCCTGACATTGAGATGCATCATTACAGACCAGTATTTGTGCAGTTTTCTAAAAAACATTAGTCCACCGTCAAACAGTTACTAGATTAAATATTTATGCCTCCTCCTACAAGCTGGCTGTGTCTTGCAAATTATGGCATTTGTGACACAACATAAACAATCACCTTAAAATTCAGCTATTTAGTATGACATCAATAAAACACAAATTAAAATTATTTCTTGCTCTTGGACTTCAGAATTATGTTGAACTAAAATGATTTATGGAATAATAAAATTTAGAGATCAAAATTTGCGTCAGCCCACCTGTGCTGTCTCTGGTGAGAACACTTTTTTGCATATCTTCAACCTTCAGCATGAGTCTTTGGTACTGCTCCTCTGCCAACTGCAAATCGTTATTTGAAGAAGCCAAACTAGCATTCTTTGCTTCCAAGGTGTTTTGCAGGTCGGCCATTGCTCTTTCCAGATCCCAGCATGATTGCTTTAATGTGGCCACTTCTGAGCTCAGCGATTCCTGCTTCTGTTGGCTGTTTTGGCTGTGCTCCATCTGTGCCTGAAGCTTCATGTTCAAAGCTGCAAGTTGGGCTTGTAGCTCAGTCTTCTCTTTGAGAGCCTGAATGTGTCCCAAAAATTAAATACGAAAGAGAAAATACATTAATGGCTGATTAGAGAAGATACCTAGCAAAATGGCTTTGCTAAGGCAAAGACCACTTACTTCTAAGAATGATTTTTTGAAGTGACACCTCACATAGCAAATAGTTCAAATATTCAAAGAAAACAGAAGAAGGCACAGACAAGACATATATTTATCAAAAATCCTGACATGGTTATTGACATACAAGATGTGTTTCCACACTTTAAGTAAGAATGCTTTGCATTACCTACCTATGTTATACCATCAGTCAATACAAAGAGAAAACACAGACATCATTAGCATAATTCTGGATTCATCATCTCTAAAGTTCTGCTGTCTTTTTTCCTAAACCTTTGAAGGCTTTAATGACTATCTTCATAAGTGTACTTGTAATGTACCCAATTCAACAATGTTTTTACAAAACACATTCCCATAAGAGTAGGAAGCTCTTGAAAATTAACATATTAATATAATTTGCTAAATACAGAAATTCATTTTGTACCTGATTAGCTTCTACTGAAAGTGCCTCTAGCTGCCCTTCAAGTCTCATCTTCTCCTTTAGCACCTGCAGCATTTCATCATGAGTTCCTGCGATAGAGCTTTCCATAGATACACTGGAGACAGAGATACCACACACACAGTTGAAGAGTTAGAATACAACACTCACCTAGCTGAAGAAAAACGAGTCTGAAATTAAGAGGTACTCAGACTCCCTAAGATAATATGCTTTTCATCTAAACTAGAAATCAGGATATGCTTTCTCACTTCATGATGGATCCAAAATACAGGGAAACAACCTTCATTACCATCCAAAGAACAAAGAAATTAGATTTACACTGAAGTTGTACATGTTAGCTTCCTATATTCGCAGCAACTAGAATTTATTGTGGTACCCATATATTTGTAATGTTTACAAAAACGCAATGGTTGACTTCAGTGTGTTCTGTAGCTGTATATGCCTTTATAAGCAGACAAATGGACATAATATGAACAACAAAATCTCTACAAATGTTGTCCGCGATGCCTGCTTTAATGCAAAAGTTCCTGAGAAATAGCAACAACTAGTGCAAAAGAAAGAGCAGGTATTTGGCTAAGGGATAAGTTTAATACCTATTACAAACACACAAGCTTGTGAGACTACAGTTAAGGGGCTGAAGAGGGTAAAAGCGTATAGGACAGGACTCTCAACATTTCATGATTTGAGGTCTGAAAGATACATAGATCAGGTAAACGACCATAGTAAAAATCACTGTTTGAGACAGTTATATCAACACTTTCAGGCTTTAAAGATCAATGCCGCAAAAGTGATTCAGTGAATAAACGGAGCAAATACAGATAGAAGCAATTGCTAGCAGACCATTTAAAACATTCTATCAGTGTCAAAACTATTTTTCTCTAAAGATATATTAAGTAGGTACTCAGTGAAGCGACCTTTCAGTTTCTTTTAGAATCTGTAAGTTAAAAGCTGATTTGATCATGACGAACATAAATTGGATCCAATGCTAGTAAAAGATAAGAGTAACAGACTGCCTATCCCAAAAAAGCATAACACCGTAGTCATCTCACTGCCCACCAATCTTTCTTACCTGCTAGAAATACTGTCTCTCCGGCTCCGTACTTCCCCATTAAGTTCTTGCTCTTGGGCTTGGTGCTCCACTGCTGCAGCCTGCAGAACCTCACTGATGGAAGGAAATTGCCCCATGGCATCAGGATGTATCTTCTGACCATTTATTGTATATGGAATGCTCTGTTTGCCTTCTGCATTCTGTAAACTGTTAAACACCACTTTTCCTGACACGCTGCTGTAGGTAGAGCTGTCACTTTCATTTCCATCCAGCCTCATTCCCACTTCACTTCCATCAATCTCTGAAATGCTATCTCCTGCCAAGGAGGAATTCTCTATTCGATCATCTGTGTCGGAGGGTAGACTAATCTCAGAAACAACTGATGTTGGACCACTTCTGCTTTGCTTCAGCATCCCACCAGGTAAATCAGTAGCCAGAAGACTCCCTGTAGCATTTCTAGAGTCTGAATCTTCACTTCTGTAGTCAGCCAAGGACCGGATCTTACTGGACTTTGAAGATTTTGAACTTCTTCTCTCTTTTGAGGATGCTGGAAGTCCCAAACTACCCAGTTTGGGTCCTCTGGGGACGCTGGTCCGCAAAAAGGAATATTCTTTTGTCATTGCTACAGTGCTAGCTCTTGGCAAGATTTCTGGATTTAACATCAACTCAGGATCTAGTGTGCTGGAGGGCCGGTTTTTGGATGTAGACTGATTAGATGAAAAGAAACCGAGACAGTAAATTTCAGAATGTTACATTTGAACTGGCATCAAGGATTTGTTTTGTTGTCGAACTTAATACATAAAGCTTTAAACTATTATATTAATATTTAAATTTCTGTATCACTTCACGAATGAGTAAACTATGGCAACAATCAAGACTAAATATAGACAGGTTGAAAGCAATCGAGGTAGAGTCTAAAAACTGAAAGATACAGGAAAAAACGAAAACTAAAGAATTCAGATTTCGAATAACTGTTTTCTTAAGCTTAAGATTGCCTACATTTGTGTTTTTTTTTCTTATTTCAGGTAGCAAAAAAATGGTGTTACCAATGCAATAACAGAGAAACAATACAGAGAACCAATTCCAGAAGAAAATGAATGTTTTCTCACATTTAAAAAAGCTACTGAACATTTGAAGCAGAGCAAACAGTAATTTAAAGCATAGACTGTATAAAGTTCCCATCAACAACTGAATCTAGAACATCTGTTATGTGGTACTCACTCTTTCTTGATGTCTCTTCACTCTATATTGTTTGAGCTGCTCTTCTAGCCGTCTTCTTGCCTGAAGTCTTATTTGTTCTTCATTCTCCAATGGGAGTGAAGACTCTGCTGAGCCTGTAAGTGAAAGGTATCTTTACAGTCAGAAAGAAACCTCCAACACAGGCAAATCTGATGCAAAAGGAAAAAGCCCCTTCTACCATCAGCAACATGCTTCATGCTTAAGCAAAGGACACAAGGAAAGCCCGTTGCATGCACCTCAGAATACCCTTCTCTAATATATCTTTGTGTAAGCATTAACAATGACTTTGTATTTCAGCTTTCTAGTCTGCAAATACTGTAGCTCCTCCAAGTATATATATGAAAAGAGAAAGATTCTACAGCAAAAACAAAACTATTGCTATCTCATCTGTTCTGCACTTCTGGTAGTACTGAAATTAAAAAACTAAGACAGACCTACATAGTCTGCTCATTCCTTAAAGGCCTGAGAAAACTATTCATTAGATAAATTTTCTACTTCGTAAAATCACATTAGGTCTATCTAATAGTAATGCTTTTAAAAAACATTATTGAAGATAGCTGCAGCATTAGACACCTTACTATAAAGGCTTTGCCCTTCTACTCCCATGTTTATTAGTTATCTTAAAACCACCTCGTTGTGCTGTGTTTTTGTTTGTCTGTTTTTTTAAGTTGTCACCTATTATTTCTAATAATCAGGAAGGAAGATTAGAATAGCTTCAGTCCCAGAAAACATAAATTCCCGTCCAGTGTGAGAATGATTTTTAAATGTTAAGGCACGTGCTTTAGTTGCAGCAGAGTGGTTTACCGAAAGAAAATGAATTTTAGTTCAAAGTAAAAGCTTACTGCCAAGATGACACTTAGTCCAAGCTGAAATGATATTATAGATTTTACAGTCAGGCTCAGAGAAAAAAGCTTTATGCAGCAATAGAAAGCAGGGGCGCTATCATAAACAGATGCTTACACAATTCTGTTTCTTGCATGGGAAGACTTAGTTTGAGAGACTGCAAAGCTTCTTTTCTAAGAACTATGCCCTCAGCACTAGTTCCCTGAGACTTCCTTAGGCTGTCATGGAAACCAGTCACACCTGGGGATGACTCTTGACCCTGAGGAATGCTGGTGGGATCAAAAGATATAGGAGAGTCAGGGAAGAGCGACTCTGGCCCATTCTGGCAGGCATCCACTTTGATGTTTATCTTCAGACTTTCCTCTTCATTTGGCACTTCACTGATGTTAACACTGGTAGCTGAAAGAGAAAGTTTCACTAAGCTACTCCGTTTATCCTTACACTGCCACATAAATACAACACCAACACTATTGCCTTTAGACTGTAAGAATATAGATTGCTAATGACAACAAAAACAATTTTATAAAGTATGTTTCTTCTGCTCTTTTAAAATGAAGAAACACCTTTAATTTACTTTAATATAGTGCCTTCAGACAGGATCTCAAAAAAGTGGCCATAAATTATTTTCAAAACCTCACTTGGGTTTCTAAATCTTGTTAGATTTAGAAGCATTTTACACCAAATATAAGTAATGTAATCTGTGTCACACTGAGCTGCAATCTACTACAAATAAGACGTGGCAACTGCAGGCCTCTGCTGAGTGATTCAGCTCTTTGGTATGCTTCTGGGCACTGGTGAGAAAGCACCCACCAGCCCAACTCCCAGCATGGACTAAGCAGAGTTTCTGTATTTTATACAGAGTTTAAATTTTTTCAAAGAAGATGTCTCCAATCATAAGTACTGCAGAAAACCTTACATGAATTAAAAGAATAAATCTAGCAATTATAAGGCAATTCAAGAACCACTTTAATACCAATCTTATCTTGACTTATCTGTGTGTTTTTTTTCCTCTTTTCCATCATGAAAAATGCATCTGCAATAACAGCTCAACACTTCATAGGTTTGTATTTTGGATTTCTCACACATGTTCACTTCACTTGGTTGGGGACTACTTATGTTTATAAAAGTGCTGTTGCAACAAAACTATACATCTAACATTAAATGCACTATTTTAAATCTCAGTAAAACAACTCAAACAAGCAGGGAACAGGAAGAGCCACTGTCATTCTGTTCACACACCATATACCACTGTAGTGACTGGAACTCATCAGAATATATGGAAGATTTTTTTCCATAAAGACGTATGAAAACATTTAGCATTTTTTATCAAAGTATTTGCAAGCAGAAAAATCAAGTTTCCTCCTTCTATTTTCTCTCCCCACAGCTACAGACTTGAATAAGCAGTTTCTTGCATTTTCTTTTAAAAAATTATGATGTGGGGAAAAAAACAGAACTGAGAAACATCAAATTAGTAAAAAGATCCTCTCAAAACTTAAGTGTTTCTAAGACACATATGCACAAATATTCTGTATCCAGGAAGTTGATCACAGAGATTAAAGAAAGCTTTATTGATTTAGATATCGGTCCTTTACCATATTGCTATTAAACTTTCCCCCCCACATTATGAATCACTACAGCCCTCTGAAAGCAAAACAGTTCAAAAATAAAGCTATTTGTCTACGTGGTGAACATGTAAGCATACCTCTTTAATTAAATAAGCCATATGGGAAAAAGTCAGAGGTAGGAAAGCAGGACTTTTTCCACTGCTACCCATTTGTTCCCACCTCTGTGGTACATCCTCCCTTGAGCCAGCACAGATGTTTGTAGAGTGAATCAGCACAGAGGAAACTGAATAAGGAAGCAATGTGGATTAAAAAAAATATATCTAAAACTTTCAGCTGTAAGTGGCCTGACCGTATCAGTTCACTAAGTTTTGAATTCACACAATTTCAGGTATCTTTTTTTAATCACACAGAGAACATTTGAAGGCCATTTTACCCTGAATCAGTTCTCTGATTTAGCTCACCATAAGAGAAGGGATGGGTACAACAAGGACACAAAGGAAGAAAGAAAATGGGATTGCTTTTTTAACGACCGACTGACATAAGTCAGATGAAGACATTTTAAAACTGCAGCTTAGATTGTCAAAAAATTTAAGAGAGGTGAGTGTTATGAGTAGTACAAGCAAACAAAAATAATGACATCTTACACAATGAGAAATATCGTTTCTGCCCACTTTTCAGAAACTGCAGCTATTACTGCATCAAGTTTATACCTTTTTTCTATTTTTTATCTTCACTTCCATGAGTGGTACCCATATATAAAAGAGATACTGGAGCAAAATTCTAGAAGAATGGTTTCCTGGCAACTTCCTGAGGCCATGAGACACTCAGAATCTAAGTGATGCCTTGAACTAAAGTTAGTGTCAAAACAGCTGTGGTCAGAACAGTGGGGGAGGAGATGCAATTAGACTGAAAATACTAGAGACACACATTACCTATTTGTAAGGCACAATTCAATTGTTTGCACGATGCTCAAGACGGAAGAAGGCAGGAAAGTATGATCTCCGACTTCATAAAAGATGAGTGAATCATCATACAGTTACGCTGTGATTGTGATAAAGGGCAGCACGACAAACACAAAGTCTTAGGACTCCACTTTCCTGCCCATGACAAGATGGCAAATCTGCGATACCAGGGTAGGGCGGAAGACTACCAACTTCATCACGTGATGACGTCCATATCAACAAAAAGGTTCCTTTTACATAAAGACCCTGTATACTTTTGTGCATCTACACAGCCACGGCATATAGACCTCCTCCACCCACCTATCACCACACCCTCATATATCAATTTTTCCCTAGACATCTGTAGTGGAAACATGGAAACTTCAATTCAATACAATATAAATATTTTCACAATGACAGTAGTTAAGTAATGGCATTGAGTAGAGAGGCTGTTGAACTCCCCCATTGGAGATTTTCAAAATTCAGCAGGACAAGAGCCTGAGCAACTTAAAAGCTAGATCTGCTCTGTGCTAGAGATTGGACTAGATGACCCACAGAGGTGCCTTCCAGCCTGAAGTTTTCCATGACTCGGTAATCTACCCAGATCAGTGTGAGCACATTCTTAAGTTTCTTTTAAGCAGTTGCATTATTTTCTTACAGAGCTTGTCTACATTATTTTGAGATAATTTGGGTGAGATAATTTGGGGAATAGATGCCAGCCTCTCTCTTCCATTATGGAAGTTTGGAGAGACTTTTTGAGTACATTTTAATTTTTGCCTAATGGAATTAACAGAATAATTTCTTATGCCAGAATAAAATATTCCACTCCTAAGCTTATTCCCCAATAATTATTTCAGAACTGTTAGTTCTAAAGAACTTCACATAGACATTCTTGGAAACATTTTCAGAAGACAGAGTAACACTTGAAAAGCACGTGCTCAGTAGATGGCTAACAGTAGTTAAGTGAACAGTTTGGATTTGTTTTGAAAGAATAAGTTTTAAAATAGAAGAGTTTTCTCATATGTAGAAAGTTTGGTGAAGGCTATGGCTCTGCATACCACTGTACAATAAATTCCTGACTTCAAGGACAAAGTCCTTAAGCATCAACCAAACAACAAAATAAGAAATTGTTGAGAAGTTCACGTGAAATAACTTACTGTTAATTTCATCTCTCGTAACTGGCAAGTCCAACTTGGCTTTACAATCCACGACTTCTTCAGAGGTGTTAGGCACCCCATTGCTGCTTCTATCATCCAACAGAATGTCCTGCTGGACAGATGAGGTGTCCATGGTAAAAACGATCCAGATCCAGGGAAGTATTTCTTTTAAATTTGCTGCCAAGTGAACTACCAAGTCCGGTTTCTCTCCATTAGCAACAACAGCCTAGAGATGTTAGGCAGGAGCACAGTTTTTTGAGCTTTTCAGCTGTTGGTGTGCAGCAGACAGTTGATAATTCCAGGAGATCATGAAAACAGCTTGCAGTCAAAGTTGTAATCAGCAAGGAGCTGCATTCTCTATAAACAAATGTATTTAATTTACAAACGTTCCTTAGGGCTTTGAAAATACCAGTTAAAAAAAGCAAGCAGTACTCACAGATTATCCACCAGCCCACCAACTTCAACAGGCAGAACCATGATAATAGCAGAGGCAATAACAAAGTATCCAGATTTTGTGAATAGGAAGTGATCTATTTAACAGCATTTTTATTGTCACTTTTTTTTTTAAGTTGCATTAATACACCAGTGTAACAATGCAACAACATAATATTCAGCAAGACAACTGATTTAAGATCACTGTCCCTTTTAATAGAAATGTTTCCTTGGTCTCGGCTTTAATAAACCGGACAACATTCAGAATAGCATTCTGCTCTGTAAATCACGGCCTGGACTTTCATACCACATATTTCATCTCAAGGACCTAATGCTATTTAAGTTGCAATTACTTTAGTTAGAATGCAGGAGGGAATTCAGGCTTTTTATTTATTTAACTGACATCATACTGTTTACTTGCCTGCAGAGCAACCAGTACTTATCACTGTACAGAGCCCGAACTACTAATTACAGCGTGCGCTGGCAGTTAGAACAAGGCCCAGGCTGCAGCCCAGTGCTGGCCTTCTCCTACAGTGAGTCAAGAGGAAGATTTCCAAACACAGTTTTTATAGCGTTTGCAAATCATTCTCTAGGCATTCAGATTGTACCCGTAGTTATAAACCTTGTCACTTGATACAATTTGATAGAAGCTGTTGTAAATAGTCACTTCAGTTGCCTAAATTTTGTTCAAATAGATACTGACAACTGAAATCAGATTAGGAGATGTTACAGATTCCTGTTTATTAAAGAAACACCAGAAATCCCCAGTTAAAACAAAACGGGAGGATTTCAGGTCGGAGATATTTTAGCTGCATTTTTTACACAGACATTTTGAGCAACATTCCTTCCATACCTCCAGAGAGCCCTTGTGTAACTGCTACTGCACCAAGCTGCCCTGGTGCACTGCTCATCACCAGGGTGTCACAGAAACTACCAGAAGTTCAGGGTACACAGGACTAGATCAGTGCCCCTGCCTCCTGGCCCACACAGGTGAGCCGTGAAGCTGCCAGACACCTGAGGCATGGTTCTGAAACAGAACTGTCCACCGAACAGAAAGATGAAAACCTCCACTGGAATTTGTTAAGGACTTTAAAAGCGTTTCTGTGTCAGAAAGCTTACAATAGGGCGGTCTGAAAGAACAGCTGTCACATGGCAAACAGACAGCACACCAAGTGACAAAGAGGAATCACAGACAAAAGGCAAGGACGATTCAGAGACTGCTCACACCTCTGCAAATCAAGAGGACGTTAGAGGGTTTGTTACCCACCAAGAACAGCGCCCTTTCCTTGCCACAAGAGCGCTCGCTCTAAGAGGGGATTTAAAAGCACCTTTTTACAACCAGGGTCTCCTGTGTGACCCATTCCCATTAACAGGTTAATGCATTTGGCTCCAAAGCCCTTTATGTACCCTCACCTTAGCCCACCCACAGACACGCACACCCCACGGCAGCCCAGCCGTGCCCTCAGAGGACCGGAGCGGCACCGACCCAGCCCGCCTGGCCGCTCGGAAGGGCAGCGGGGCCCGGCTCCAGGCAGGCAGGGACAGGCACCGGAGGCCCTACACCCGCGGTGCCGGGCCCGGCGGCTCCCGCTCCCCTCAGGCCGCAGGGCGGGCAGCCCGGAGCCGCCTCTCCCGGCCTCCCCACCCCCGCGGCGGGCACCGCGCCTCAGCCGCCCCCTTCTCCCACCTCCCGGCCGAGCCCCCCGCAGACCTGGGGCCGCCCAGCCCGGCTCTGCCCGAGACGTGGCGCTGCCTCCGCCGGGAAGGGGAGGAGGGCGCGGCGGTGCAACGGGTTTCTCCCTCCCCGCCGGCCTGCCCGGCCGGGACCCGCCGCCGCCTCCACAGCCTCCACAGGCGCGGTGCCCGCCCCGCCGCCGCCTCCCTCACGCAGCCGGGCCCCTCAGCGGGGAGCCGCGGCCGCCGGGGGCAGCCGGGCAGGCGGCCGATGCCGGCTGGGTGGCTGGAAAGGAGGCGGCTTTTCCTGACGGACCCTTCCGGCAGCAGAGGGAGGGGCAGCGGCTTCCTCAGCCGGGCCGGGCCTCCCCTCAGAGCCGGGGCAGGGCCAGCCCGCGGCGGGGGCAAGACTTCCCTGCTCCCTCACCTGCTTCACCCTCGGAAATTAAATGTGTGCCGAAAAGCGACGCGCCCCTTGCAGCTTCTCTTGTCCCTCCCCGCCGCGCTTGCTTCCCAGGCGCCGAGGCCCGGAGAGATTTCGAAACGCCTCGGTCTGTGCCCGGGGGAGCTGCCTGCGCCCGCAGCGGGTTTGGGAGCCTCAGGCGGTTTTGTGCCCGAGGACGAGGCACCAGGGGTGTCCTCAAGATCTCTGCCGAGCCTTTGAACGTGGTGGGAACCGGCAGGATGCCGCCGGCAGATGCTTCGAGCCTCTGCTTCCAGCCAGCCCTCTGTCATTGCCCGCCCCAGGCTCACAGTGCTGGTGCTTGTTCGGTGCTCAGCTCCTGGGTTTGGCTTTTTTTTCCACCCCTGGTTTTTTTTTTTTTCATATATTTTTTTTCCCGCTCTTTATTCTTTTCACATATACACAATTTAAAGAAAACAACTGCCCCAAACCTACACTGTTATGGGCAATTGCTTTGCCTTTTGCGTCCTTCAGCGGCTGATCTCCTCTGTATGCTGTTTTGCAGGGGCACATTTCATTTATATCACTAAAATCAATTTGCTCATTCCATTGATCTAGAAGGAGGGGGTGACTAATTTCCACCAATTTCAACCCATTTCCTACTATGATATTAGCAGAGGCACCTTTGCCCCCAATCCTTCAGTGTGCTCATATTTAACTTCACACGCTAGGCACCCTGATCTCACCTGTCTTATTCACGTTCGTGCAGAAGTGTTAGCATTTACTGGATTAGAGTCTGGGGAGTTCAGTAAAATGTCCTGCTTACGTCGTGTTTGCAGCATTCCTGATGAGCTTTTCCTCATGAATCAATCCTTAAAGGCTTTAGCATCTTGCTGGCATTGGGCATCCCAGAAATCCTATGGGTACCAAGAACTGTCACATCACAGTGGTATTTCACAGAACTCTTTCGTTCTGCACTTAGGTTTCTGGGCTTTGTTTTTCTACATTTTTTCCACTGGTAGAAGTAGCTGATGTCTTTATAGTGAGGTTGGTGAAGAGTTTATTGGTTGGGTAGATTGTACACCTGGCATTGCTAGAGCCTCTGTATTGTGCAAAATGTCAATAAATATGGCTGGAAAAACATACATTTCTCTAAAAGTTCCCATCATTGCCCCCTTTCTCTGAACCTTTTAATTTTCATAATGAAAATGCCTTCCAACATCGTATTATCCCTCTAAATATAATTGCTGTGTAAACATACTTAGTCAGCTTTTCCAGGTATGATCCAGGATATAATCCTCTTTGCTTTTATTAACCTGCCCAAATTATCCTAAATATGAACAAGAACACACTGAGCTGTTTCTCTGGGAAGATGAGAGGCTGTCTGACTTGTAGAAGTCAGGAAGAGAGTTAAACCAACACTATCAGTGAGTCTAAATTGTTTAAAGAACTCAGTTACAAACCTGTCAACCAGGCTCCTGACACATTGCTAATGGCAGTAACTGGGTGTTTTCCTGTAAGCATTATGCAGAGGTAGCCCCCAAGGCAAGATTTGGAAGAGAACATTACTTCACAAATTAATTCAGGAAGAGGGTTATTTGCAAGTGGAAAAGTAGGTAAGCATGGATCCAAGTGATGCTGGCAAGCGAGATGGCCAAACATACAGACTAGATGAGCGTGATCAAGAAGGGTTGAGTAGTATGCACATCGCATAATTTTCTTAGAGAATTTATTGGATGAAATGAATGACTGAATTCACTTATTGTGCCTTTTGCTGTTCACTAATTCAGTCTCAGTAAGAGAGCTACACAAATATCACAAAAAATACACAACATACACAAAAGTATATTTGGATATACTTTCAGTATATTTGGATATACTTTCTTTATATTTTTTCTAACAGCAGCTATTCTGCCTTCACCAAATACGCTTCCACATAAGATGCCAAGGACAGTATGGTGAAGAAGACTAGAATGTCTAACGCTCATTCAATCTTTTGCTGTGTCTGTATTGTAAGAATATAAAAAGCAGGACTTTTGCCTCCCACACAGAGCTCAAATTAAGAATTAATGAGACACTAATGTAGCCTTTCAGTTCGAATATTTGTCTACATTTTCTTCTTTATTTTCATGCCATCTAAGACAATATATTGCTTGGGCAAACCTCCAAAGTATCTCTAATTTTACTTAGTAGTCTGCTATATGGCACCAAGCCCCCCAGCTACAAAAATAACCACTAGTTCAGAGGCTGCCACCCAGGAACGACACAAAGCTGCAGCAGGCTTAAACAGGCTGCCTGAAGGAGAAAGGGGATCCTTCGTACTGAAAGATACCTATCATCAATAAGTTTTAACACGACAGTGAGGTGTCATGGTAGTTGCTTAAAATGTTGGGAAAATCATCAGGCACTAACACGAGGCCTTGAAGTGAAGAGATTCCTGTAAACTTGCAGGAGACGTGTTTGTGTGCACTGCAGTCTCTGTCTCCAGCAGAGAAAGAGCCAATGGCATTTCCCAAAGTCTACAGAAATTCCTCTCTCCGAGAGCTCTTCTGTTCTCCAGACACAGAACTCAGAAGGTAGCGCACTGGTCCTTTAACCGCAGCCAGCGCAGCATTCCTCTGCCCTGCAGCACGGCTGCCTGCAAAGCTGTCCTGCCGCCTTCTCTCCAAGCAAGCTCTCTCAGACCTTAATAGGAATTGTCCTATTTGGGAACCCACAGGGCCTTGCCCCTAAATGGGGAAGGCTGATTTATTCATCTTTACTCTGACAAAAAATAAATTAAAAAAAAAATAAAAAGAAAATGTGTTTAATGCCAAATTAAAGAAATGAGCTAACAATTAATAGGTAAAGACAGACCATTTGCAGAATTACCTATCCATCAGGGTATTTTATTTATGCACTGCAATAACCTCGGCTGAAAACATCTTTCCTCTCACTCTCCCCCTTCCCTTTCTGATGCCTTAAGGGACGGGCCAAGCAAAGACCAGAAGTTCTGTTAAATTCAGAGTCTATCCACAAAGAGCTGCAGAATTTCACCCTATTTCTCTCACTGTAATGAATGTAAACATTCTTGAGAAAAGGCTGCAGCTTCTAAAACATGAACTCTGTGTGTGCGTGGATGTGTCAGAACAGCACCAGCCGGAGAGGTGGGGGAGAAAGGCTCCATACTCTGCAGGAGCAGTGGGTGGCACTCTCTGCACAGCACAAAACCCGTGTGTGGAGTTCCAGTTATTATAGCTACAAACATGTTTTTTCTAAATAATTCCTGAGCAGAGATCTTGTTCTCTAACCACTGACAGAACCATGTTCCAATTCCCTCTGCTTATTGCATACTTTTCTGCTTACATCTTTCTATTATTTGGTGTCACTCAGTCTGCAAAAACTTCATTAAAAAAGAAACCTGTGCTAACCACATATAAATAGCTCCATTACTGGCAGACTGCAATCAGGCTTAGGCGTCCGGCTCTTCTCTCCCAGCCACTCACCCAAAAAAAATGATTTTGTATTAAACACAGACTATGCAACTAGCACTCAGGTCTTGAGAAATGGGCTTTATTAAAGACTGCCTTAATATTTTATTTTTAGATTTTAGGTACTTATATGTTTTATTTATATACATGAAGCATTTATACAGCATTCTGCCCCAACAATTTTCAGTGTGTCTGTTTTAGAAGGGATAAGTTTAAAGTGTTACTTTCCTGACTCATTTCTATAAACAGGGGAGACACTCACATGTAACAGTGGTGTGTCTGATTTAACAACAGGACTCAGAAGGGATTTAATCAACCTTTACTCTACATAAAAGAAGCCTGGGAAAGTATAAAAAGCAGTGTTGTATAACAGAAGGTTTGCAGATGAGAATTCTTGCGTACAGAAAATAAACTAAGATTTAAGGCCTTGTTACTGAGAGTGTCTTGCCAATGCCCTCCTCCTGTTTAAAGCTGGATTCAGTTTGGTCACACCAGCTGTTTTGAAAAACAGAAACTGCTAAGAGCTGCATTAATTTCTGTGGAACATTCCACTATATTGTCCCTGGGTGAGCAGGGTTAGTTTTGGTATCAGGATGCCTTACATACTTAAGGAAATGAATTCATAAAGTTCTCTTTCCATGTATCAGAGTATGTTGTATGTGTATGGAGGGATGGGATAGAAATTACTGGTTTTTAGTGGTTTTAAGCTTAGCTTTCCCACAATAAATGATTTTTGCTGTCAGCCTGCGAACAGTAATTTTCTTTTTTTTTTTTTTTCCTCTCCTGCAAATGACTTTCCCAGCCTGGGGCTACTTGTTAAGAAAGTGTTGCCATTGCATGTAGAAATCCTAACTACTAACTTCAATAACTTCGTAAATGTCACTGTTCCACTGCAATGTAGTGCTTGCTTCAGCAACCCAGGAGCCCCCAGAATGGCACAGTACAGTACGTGGGCTAGTCCTTGGAAGGACTCGCTAAAGGAGCATGGATGCCTTGAATTTTTCAACAGGTGGCTCAATGCAGGGAGCAGGACACTTACTTTCTTAAAAATGTCTCAACGAGTGTGGAAGAAACTTGATCTTGCCTGTTTGAGGATGTGCAGAGTTGCACCTGCATCTCTCCTTCCACAGCCCAGTGGGAATGGGTACAGCTCACATCTAGGCTGTGTAGCAACTATGTGCTCTGTCTGCATGCCTTGCCTCATGGCTGATACCTTCAGCAGGTAATTAGACATCTTTTGGTCCTATTCTTGTGTGTTGCCTTGTGTGGGAAGTTGTCCATGCCCATGCAGAGTCCCACTGCCTGCTTACAAAGGGAGCTGACAGATATAGAACACAATCTTCACAAAAGCTATGGTTTGAAAGGGTAACCAATCTGAGCTGAAAATACTTTTAAGCAGACTGCTATATGTTTGGTCCTGAATTCTGGGTGTTAAGTCATTGCTAAGCCATAGTGATGGAGTGTTGTGCAGGCAGGTCTTGCTAGCAAGGGGATGCCGAGATAAGAGAGCACAGACATACTAACAGAAACTCCTAGGCCAAGAACAGAGTAAACACAAACACAAGAAATCAGCATACACTTGTGTCTGTGCTACACTTCAAGGTCTACAGCTTGGAACAGCAGCATAGCCCACACAGCAGCCTATTTGCCTCAGAAGGATTATGGGTGCCTGCACTCAGATGACCCCTGGAAAAGAATCCAAATAACAGGGATGTAAGATCCTTAAAAAGAGAGCTGCATTGCTAGACTTGAACATGTTCCCTTTCTTTCATTTGGATATTTTCTATATTATTTTTCCACTCCTGTCCAAATGACAAAAAAAAAAAAAAATCACTTTCTGAATACCCCTTTCTGCCAGCTAGTCCTTGACTTATGTCCTCAACAACTGTGCATTAACAGAAGGAAACAGCAGATGGAATCTCTGTATTTACTGCTGTCACACTGAGCCTCATGTGGAAAAAAAAGTAGATTTCTTGTTTCAGGGATTTTTGAAAGCTTAACATGCATTTATGGTGACATTGCCCTGAGATTTAACTGTGAGTGTTAAGAAAAGCAATGCGCCACAGTGTTGTGCTACAGAGACCAAACTGCCCTTCAGGCAGAAGTGTTCTGCTTGAAAAAATCCCTTTGCTCTCCACACCCCCCTCTCCTGCCAGAGATGCCAAGTGTCCTGGGCTTTGTGTTTATTCAGAATAGACATAACGTAGATACATCTGCTTTTTCAGTTGACAGGTAACTCAAAGAAATATTACATAGGAGAAGCAAAATGTAAATCTGAACATGAGCAGTCACAGTAAATGACTGACAAGGTCATAGCCCGGGAACACCATTTACACAAAATTTGCCCTGAAAAGAAAACAGTGAAATAAGAATTGACCACAGAAAAATTATTTGCATCTTCTTCCTTCAGTGCAAGGAGGATAAACAACCCAATTTAGCTACCAAGATATTGCTTATGTGCCCTTCCACTGAAGGGGTATTTCTGCCCCAGCAAATACAGCATGGTCCAGGAGGGGAGTGAGCAGACAGAGCGGTCAGAGTCCTGTCCCCAATTCCTTGTGAGCCTTGGGCTAATCATGTCATTATTTTCTCCAGGTGTCCCCGGTTTGTACAATAAGTGATAGCAGGCAGCCTCAGCTCAGAGGCACTGCAAGGATTATGTGGGTATCTATTTCACCTCTTTGGAAGTTGAGCATTATTTTTACAGAAAGGGCGTCAAACCTGTGGCAAGTAGCCCAGGATTCCAGATGAGTTCAGTGTCAGCGTGCAGTCAGTGCAAGACTGCTGCCTCAGTGCCTGCACACAGCCTCTCACGCTTTCACTAAAAGGTATAAATTCAAGACATTACTTCCAATTTACACAATGAAGAGAACAATACGGAAAGTCAAATACAAAGCACATCCATGTATCTATGACAAAAATCCCTTGGTTTTCTCAGGTATCAGTCCTCCAGCTTCATGCTCACTACATGTACCTGCTTGGACCCCAACCGAAGGTGTTATCCAGGGATTTTGCACTGATGACATTGTCCTCTGAAAGCCGAGTGAATCCCTGCCTTTTGGGAAAGGAGCAATTCAGGACTTGCCATGACAGTGTCCTTTGTCCAATAGGAGCCAGCATGGGAATTTTCTGGGGAAGGCATGACAAACCCTGACACGACCTGGGCTGGCAGTGTCCCCACAGACACCAGGCAGCTGGAGCCTCTGAGGGCTCCATGTGCTGCTTACCAGGGAGCGTTTGTGTCACTGAGCCACATAAAAGCAGCTCCAAGTATAAAACCACAGTCTTTTGACCAAAACTTTTACCTTTAAAATAAACTACTGAAACTCCTTCCACAGAGCACAGGAATCAACTGAAGCTATCAGTGCGTGCTCACTGATAGCTCACCTGCAAGGACAGAAGACTTTTTGGTTGCTGGGGGCTATAGGGCTGGCTGATGCTCATTGCAGCGTGTCTGTTACTGGAAAGGGTACAGGAGAGGTTCTGACCTGGAAAACCACGAAATGCCACGGAAACGAGGAGCTTCCCCTGCCCTGCCATGATCTCCAGAAAGGCTGAGGGGCTCCTTAGGGTGCCTGGCAGCGGTCCTTCCCTTTCCTCCTTGGAAAGGGATTTTCCCTCCTTGGAAAGGGCCCTTCTCCCGTCTCCCCTTCCCCTGATCATTCCAGCCCGTGCTCCGGGGGCCGACGGGGCGCACTTCGCCCCTCATCTCGAACCCCGGCGGCGGGAGGCACTTTTCCCCAGGAGGCCGCTGGGGGAGGCTGCCCGCAGGGGCCGGGCCGCCTCCAGCCCCGGCCGTTTCCACACCCGGCGAGGACAAAAAGCGCCGGGCCGGGCACCCCCCCCGGGGAGCGGGGGGCTCGCAGCGGCCACCCCCGCTCCCTGCCCGGCCCCGCGCCGCGGGTGCCCCCCGGGGGAGGGCAGGGGCCGGGAGCGGCCGGGGGAGGGGGCGAGGGGCGGGGAGGCCGGGGGAGGGAGGGGGTCGCTGTCAGAGGAGCCCGCCCGGGGCACGGCACGGCACGGCACGGCACGGCTCGGGGCACGGCTCCGCAAAGCCCGGCACGGCTCAGCACAGCTCGGCACGGCACGGCTCAGCTCCCCGCACCATGGTCCGGAGCTTCCCCGGTGCGGGGCTGGTCCTGGCGGCGGCCGCGGCGCTGTGCCTCGGCGGGGCGGGAGGCAAGGTAAAGCCCCGCGGCCCCCCGGCGGGACGGGGGGGGGTGTCCCAGGGAGCGGGCTCCGGGGGGCGGGGGGGATGCAGCGGCGGTCCCGGGACGAGGGGATGCGGAGCGGTGCCCCCCGGCCCCTGCCCAGCCGGCGGCGGGGATCGGCAGCGCCTCGCGAGGCTCGCCCCGAGTCCAAAGGGCAGCGGGCGGCACGGCCCGTGTCTGAGTCGCCCTGTCTGCTTCGGGACGGCAAGCATTGCCAAAATCTATGCAAGCCCCGCGGTAACCGATGTAACGGCATTTCCAGCCGAAATGGGAGCGCTCGCCCAAAAAGCATCCATAAGGAACAGTAGCCTGGCATAAGGGAGCCAAACAACCGCCTTGTGCCCTGTCACTGTCCCTGTGCGCTCCAGGCTTGTGCACCTCGTCTGTAGCAGGACTGGCAGGTGAACCAGGTACCTGGCGGCTCTCAGGACAGGGACCTTGGCATAGCTGGGAGCCACGAGGTGAGCCCCGGGGGAAGCAGAGCGGTGGTGGAAAAGGCAGACTTAGAAGCAAGGAGCACCCCATAACTTGGAGCAGCTGCAGAGCAAACCCTGGCTGTGGGCTTTGAGAGGGGTGAGCAGTCCTGGTCCCGCTGACACAGCGGGGACTTTTCCTGTGGACTCTGATAGGAGCAGGATTTGACACTTCTGCTAGGGATTCTTAGATCCACAAAGGATGAGCCACTATGCTATAAAAAAATATTCCATGAATGTACGTCTTTTGTTACATATAAATATATAAGTGTGGGGGGGTTGCTTTCCCTGTGGAAAACAGCATTGTAATTCAGCCTGATACACCAACTCCCTGCCACAGCACATATGAATACAGCAATGACTTTGTGGTTGAAACGAAGATGTTTTATCTCACTCTGGTATCCTAGGAAGATAGCTACATCGAGAACTTAATTAAGCCACATTTTTGCCACTGAAGTACTAAGTATTAACTTCACAAAGGTGCACACAAATCTATTGAATTGTACAGTTGTGGATTTTTGTCTTTTGTCTCTCTTTTAACTCAGAATTGCATCATGTAATCTGCAAGTTTACTCTCCTCTTGGGTTTGTTACTGGAGATGAACAACTCCCTCATCCAGCTGCGTACTTAAAGTGTATAACTTGATTGCTGCCCAAAGTTATTACATCCTTCCTGTGCTAGTTTTGTTCTAATTCTGCTTGGGCAGTCATGAGGCAGAACAAGTATTAGCTGTGTCGTGTGCCTTTGGGTGTGAGTTGTAATAGTGGGACACTGAATGTGTCAACAAGCTCTATTAATTTTGCTTGATTTTTTTTTTCCCCTTTCTGTTTCCTAGTCAGCTTCTGTTGTTCTCTAGTTCTGGTATCAGGACTGTTTGATTTCCCATCAGACAATATCTGAACTGGTTACGTATTGACCACTGGTACCATAGAAAAGAAACTGCCTCCTTAATGAAGCAGCAGCAGCCTCCCACTTACTTTCCCAGACATGACTTCTTGTCATGTCAATTATTCTTTTGATCACATGTTGCCTATAGTCTCTAAACATGAAGAGCAATTTCTTTTGCAGAATGAAACTTAAGCACTTTCTGTTGCTTATCTTCCTAAATGTGACATTGAAATCTGTGCATTAGATACGTGTGTACATTTCTTGCTCCCTCTTTTTGTTATTTTTTTGATTAAGTTGCACTTGCTCTCCGCTTGTCAAGGACTGCACTATGCTGTGTAGGCTTCATTATTTTTATCTTTTTTTGGCTACATTCTGACAGTGCTGCTATGCTAGGAGAAAATTCATTCTAAACTGATGGTTCAAATCTAGTTCAATTTAGCAGTTGAAAAAAGGTATTCAAAGATTTATGAGAAATTAATTATAGAGTTAGAGTAGCATAGAGTAGCATACTGCTAACATAGAGTTAGCAGTACCAAAAAAAAAGAAAATTAAACAGGAACTCCCTTGGAAAGAGTAAAGTCTGCATGATGTATGGGAGACTGAACTGCTCTTTTCATCCAGGAAGGTGGTCTCCACCAGTCAGAGTTGAGGAACTTGGGGATGCTGTTGGGTAGCATGGATGTTTGAAACAGGTTTTGTAGCAAAATAGAGCTCTCTCTGGAACCCTTTACTAAGGACTACAGCAACATTAAAATAGGAGTTAGATCAAATGAAAGAAAATTTGAAGATAAGGTGTATGATGTTTCCTCCTGTGTGTCTGTATCAGATGGAACAAGATGTGCAGATAAGCGGCTTGTTTATCCTGAAGGAAGAATGTAAGCTGATGAAAGAATAACATAGTCAAAATTCCAGGTCTCTGTACGTCCATAAAATATTATCTGTTTAATCAAATCCCTGTGGAGGAGGTCTCTGTGCCAGTGCCATCTTTCACCTAGTATTCTTCTGTTCACTTGCTGGCTTAAAAAAATGTCAAGCCTTTCTTTTTTCTGTTAGGAAATCTTCAGTAATACTGACCTTTTAGTGAAAGTCCTGCTCCCAATGAGGACCATGGCAAAATTCCTGCTGGTTTCAGAGGGAGCAGGATCCTTCCCAAGATCAGTGAAGGATTAAAAAAAAATAATCAACTACTAAAATATGCACCTCAATTAGCAAAGAATGTGGCCTGATTAGTAAAGTGTATGAAATTTCATCTATTAAATTCTACGGCCCCGATCAACAAAGCACACTGCACAATTGGCAATGTATCCAGAATCTCAACTACTGTACTAGTCTCCTGCCAGATCAACCAAGCATGCAGCTGAATCAGTAAATTACGCAACTGGAGCAGCAAAATATGCACTTCTGATTGGGAGGGAAGGACATGGAAATTATCAAATGTTTAAAATTGACATACAATTGGTCTGAGCATGTTACTGGTCCATGTCTGCCTTAAGAAAAGTGGAGGCAATATAGATAAACTTTATGAAGTCTCTCCAAACAACTGCTGGACAGAAAAGTACATCCCTCAGACAGCTCAGTGCCTGACAGCAGCAGCCCGGTTCTTTACCAGATGTGCTACGCATCTGGTTTCAATCCCAGCTGCCAGGTGTGGAGGTTATTTTAGTTACACTTTAATGGGATATTAAGGTCCAGGTAGGTTTTGCTTTATAGGTCACTATAAAGCACTGTATATGCACACAAGACTGTCTTTCTGGCCCAACAACCTAAACCAGTCAAGACAAATAAAGCACCTTCACAGTACCTGAAAGTTTTGCTGGCAAGAAGCTCAGTGTCTATTAATCTCTTCACTGTTTGTGAAAGTACTTTTTGCTTCAGAAGAAGAAAAATGATAGGTCTTTCCTATTTTCTTTAGATCTTGATTAATTGCTGTAGCTGCTTCCTATTGTGTTTACAATATACCTTGGCAGATATGTACTGTGCAAAAAGCTTGGATGTTTGGCCAGTTTGGAGAGTAGCTATATTCTTATATCTTGAAGCAGTAGCATTGTTTCTCCTTAACTTGTGCCTATGTGCTTAAAAATTAAAATCCAGCCACAGTACCTTGTTCTGATCTTCAGAAGATGCTCTTGCTTTGAATTATTATTTTTGTTTTATACAGAAGAGCTGTGGGACATCCTATTTTAATAAAGATATGGTTTCAGGATTTCTATAAACAGCTTTTTTCTCTCTTTTTTTTTTTTTTATGTCTGGAAGTAAACTGTGTTATACCACCTGTACTCAAGGAAGGCACGAGAATTGTTTTGTTTTATTGCACTGTTCATTTTAGTACGCAGAAGTCTGAAACACTATTGGAGTCTAAGAAATATCTGTTTTCTTTCTTTTTCTTTTTGTCTTTATTTCTTTCTATTAATTGGTACATAAAACTGGCTTGCATTGAACTTATTTAACAAATTTCTGTCTCATTTCCAGGTCAGTTCAATGAATGATCCTATTTAGTTCTTTTTCCTGTTTAAAATATTTCCTACTGAGTCCAGAGCAGTGCCCTTAAAACATAATTGATTTGGGTCATTGAACTTTTATTTTTCATGCATGTTAGTTTGCATCCCGCCACTGGTCTGACTGGTATTTCAATTAGAAAAATGCAGGCGGATTTCTCCTAGAGGCTAAAGTTCACGTGGAGTCTCTGGCAAAATAAGATTCTGGAGTATGTATCCCTGGAACTGGGCAATCATTTGTAACTTTTTTTTTTTTTTTTTAATAAATTCTCTGTCTGGCCAGAGTGTCGTAAATCTGGCTCTCTTGTTAACTTCACACTAAGCAGCAATAATGTCCACAGTGTTTCAGTCCTGATAATTCTAATTACTGAAGCACTGAAGAAGCTGAAAGCTGAGAAGATGGATGAGGCTGGCCTTGAGTCCTGCACAACACATGGGACTCTCTCTTTGTAGAGCTGAACCACAGTTCTCCTGTTTGCCAAAGCCGGTGATAGAAGAAGCAGCCAAGGTAAGAGAAGTGAGCCAGTGGCAGAAGCCTGCTGGAATGATGTGAGTAATATTTATGCTGAAGGAGGTAAAAGCGTTCTGTACCACTAGAGATGCCAGCCATCTCCTAGATGAAAACACTGAAATCTTTTTTGTTCCTTTAATATCTAAGTAGCTTGAAGCAAACAATCCTGTTGCACTGGTTTAAAAAGACCCAGTTAACAAAGTTAACAAACTTTCCTGTAGTAACCAGCAAACAATTACTCTTCCCCTTCATTTAATTCTTTGCATGACAGACCAGGAATGGTGATAAAATGTTCCTCTGTCTGTCTTTCTTCCTGCCTCCCCTTCTTCTTAAAAGAATGCGTGGCATGTTTGGTACCAGAGAGTGACTACACAGCAGTATGTAGCTAGCTAGACTAAAGCTGGTGTAGCAGCTCTTCCCTTTCCACGCTATTATTATTACTACAAGTTCAGTCCATGCACAGGTATCTCAGGTCTATCAATATTATATTATCAATATCCAGCTCGATAGTTAGATATAGATGACAACACCAGCCAAGTTTTAAGATATTTTAGGCCCTTCCTTGAGTATGAGAATTACTAAATGTAAAAAATAATCCTCTTTTACTTGTACAAATCCATGGCAGGAAGACAGTGGAGTTGGGACAGGGTCTTGCATTAATATGTAGAATGATTATACAACAGTTGAGAAGAGCCTTACTGGCAGCCTTAGTCCTTGGACTCAATGTAAGGATGTTATAACTCCTCTTAACAAGCCCTCAGCAGAAAATGGCCTTATGCTTCACTTCAGGTAGTCTTGGTCCTGTCCGGGGAAAAGGAGGTCCCAATTTTGAGAGGAGAAAAGGCTGATTTGCCTTTATTTCCTTTCTAGAATTCTTGGGGCCCTACTGAAAACCACAGAAGTCATCTTGGACTTCAGGAGGATTTAAATCAGGCCATAAGTACTGCTGATTTGGATTAGTAATGATGTACATTGAGGACAACATCTGTATTTGGGTTTGGGTGGAGTCCTTTCATGGTAGAAGAGTTGGTAATACTTCTACAGCACCTTTCATCAGAGGATTTCAGAGTTTCACAAATATCTAATTACAGAAACTATTAAATTAGATGAAATCCTTGGTCCTGGGGGAGTACAGGCAACACCATTACACTTCAGTATAAAGCAGGGGTGGGTGGTGTTCAAAGTGGCAAAACAAAAGCAAATTTGCCACATACAAGCCATAACCTGCTGTGCTATCTCATTTTCATCCACTATTCTATTCTTCTAATTTCTTTATATTAGCAGCCAGGTTGCAACATCAAACCACCTCAACAAAATGGGCTGGCCCAAGCCTCCATTCAGAACTACTGTCAGGTCTGAAGAGGGACTTTTGGATCACTGATCTCTTACTGATCTATTCCATAGTGATCGTGTTTCATTATTCTGTTAAGTAATAGCAGGACTATTAACAAGGGCCAGGTACCAAGGATGCCAGTAAGGAAAGATTCACGAATACAGGAGATCTGGGATGAAATGCCTCTAAAATTCCAACCTAATCCAAATCCCAGAGAGACGATTGTTCAGCCTTTCCAAAGTGGGTGTGCCTGCTGGAGATCCAATCCACTTATTCTGCCTAAATCCAGCCCTCTCCTGGTCTTGGTTAGTAAGTATTCTCCTGTCTTGAGTGACTAGGATTTTATTAAAGGTTGTTTTTTTCTTCTACATTTGATTTAAAATATGGAGCCTATACCATTAGACCCAAGGCCTGAAGCCCAGGCTGCCCATCCGCTTATCTTCCTGCCTGTATTACAGATCTGCATGGGTGGGCAGTTCAGGTGAATCTCAGACTTCACTATTTGAATACAAGGGCCCCAAGGAGTTTCTCATCAAGACTAACTTTAAATGCGAGCTTAGTAGGCTGAACGCTTTGATTTGCCTCTGAAATCAACAGTAACTTATTCCAGGCTTCCTGGTTGAAACTTGAATGGGGAAGAAGAAAGGATGTCTGCAAAGCAGATTTATTTGGAAAAATAAACTGCTCACTGGTTGAGACCCTATAACAACAAACCCAGTGCTTAGGTTTTCCTCTGGCTGCAGCGTCTGTTATACTTTTTTCTGTGTTCTCCCACACCGTCCCTGCTGTGCCCTCATGGTCTCTCCTTATGCGTAGGCAGTAAAATTTACAAGCATCCTGCTCTCTGAAATCCTGGCAAAGGAGGAGTCTTAGAAATTTCCCTATTCAGAGCATAAAAGAGGAGATGAATCCTGAAACAGTGAGGTGAAGATAGGTGCTGCTGTTTGTATCCCATCCAAAGACAAGTGTGTGTGTGTGTGTGTTCAGACCATAACAGACCTCTGAATGGCCAGCCTCAGCTGTAGCAAATACTTGCTTAACAACTTAGTTACAAATATTTTTTACTCCAAGTTTTTTGCATGAAAGGGAGGAGGTTTATCTTTATTTGCTTATTACGGATCACTATCCATGTCTTCTGCATAAGCCCTCTCACCTGCTAGTGACATTTAGTGAAACATCAAACCAGTTCCTAAAGATTTTCAGCATGCTAGTGGCGATATTAGCAGGTTTTAGCTTTCACATGTGGAATGTTTCCTTCTCCATATGTTTGTACAATAGGCTTCCATCACGTGGAACATCTGAAGTGTCTGGATGAAACAATAGGGTCATGCAGCTGGAAATCCAAGCACAAACAGTTTTTTTTTTCCAAAGCAACTTTACATGTATGTGTGTGGTTTTTTGTTTGCTTTTAAAGATCAGAATTTGTTTGCTGGGAAGTGGCCAGCAAAATTTGCTTGTGATTGCTTTCCAGTTCCTCATTCTCCAGTTTTTGGTACTCTCAACACAAAACAAAGCATATTTGAGCACCTAAGCTGCATATGGATTTATTTAAATCTCCCCCAAGTATTTGGGAGGTTTACATATTTAAAGTTAATTTCGGAACACTAGTTTCACAGATTGCTATGAACGCATACTTAGCTTGTTGAATGGACTTTTATATTGAACTCTGAAAGCAAACTTTTACTGCAGTGCTATAGCTTTTGTTTTGTTATAGGTTTTGTCTGGTTACCAAGCAGTTCAGACATAATCTGACCATGTTTTCTACTCTTTAATTTGAGCTGCTTTGGCCTGTTCAGTTTATAGAAAATGAAAACCAGATTGATCTTCTGGAAACTCCTTCATCACCCTGTCAGTTCCCACCAACTCTGTCGTTTACTGTTATTTTTTTTTATGGTGTGTCGTGTGCACCTTGTTAATGAGAACCTACTTTATAAGAAAAAAGACCTATGCTGACCTATTAAAGCCCTGAAGCAAATGGCCATAGCATCTTGAACTCTTTATTATACAGCGTTACTTTTATTTATGATGCTCCTCGTCATATTTGTGATCATTTGCCTGAGGCGGCACTCTAAATGATGATTCCATTTCTCTTTCTAAAGCTTTATTTTTATTTATTTATGTTTTAGATATTTGAATAAGAGTATTTTCTGAAGGAAAATAAAAGAAAACAAGAACAAGCTTTGTATGGTTATAGGATCTTATGTGATATGGTATCTTGCATTTCTATTGGAAGAACTCTATATGTCCATTGAGTGTCCAGTCACAAGAATTAGAACTTCCACTCAAGGATTAGCCTGAAAAGTCTGCATGGAAAAGCTGGTCGTTGATATGAATTCTAGCACTCCCTGGTGGATGTTATCTTACATATCATTTGCTTCCTTAACCATAAAAAATAATGTTGGGATGAGAGCAGGAAAACAACGATCAGACTGCCTTCATAATGACACATCTCACTTGCATTTGTTGCATGAACGTAGCATGATAAATTTGAGATACTAATGACAGATTTCTACCTGACATAGTTCTACCTCACAAGTGTAATAGTTGTAGTTCCCAAGGGAAGACTGCCTAGTCAAATGGGTCTTTCCAAGCACTGGATTTGCATATTTTAAATAGATTTTTCAAATAATTTCATAGAAAAGCAGCCTGGGTGTTTTCTTTTTCAGACTGAGATGAGAAGAAGGACATGAGAACATGAATTTTGCAATGTGGGGCTGCAGAGTGAGGGATGAAGAGCTCAGAATAAGACCTGGCACTCGGTTTCTAGTAAGAGCACCCAGATGTAAGAGTATTGATGAAATTAAAGGAAAAAAAAAAAAATGTCCTATGCCTTGCCCTAGGTCTCTTCCAGAGCATTTCTATCTGCATTTCACACTCCTTCCAATGTTTTATCCACTTCTTCACCTGTACTTCTCCACCTGGCATACAGCAATTACTGAGTTATCGGTAAACACCAGGGTACTCCTGTGGTAGTAACTTCAGCTTGGGAAACTGTCAAATAACAGAAGTACCTATAGTGGAAGTATATATGAAGTAGAAATACCTATATAGAGGTAGCCCTAAAAAAAATCTAAAACAAATAAAGAACTGGCTAAGGAGAGAGAACTTCGCTTAGCCAAACTTACATAGCCGTAACTTGCAAGACTTTCGTAGGTGAATCCAAATCAATCTTAATTAAAGAACTGTAAAGGGGAGAACTAAAACTTCTGCATATTTGTGATGTTGGGAAAAAGAACAAGAATCATTTTTGTTATCTTTTCAGTATCCTGAAAGTATTCTGGCAGGTTTCACCTAGGAAATTTTAGAAAACGGAGTTAGCCAGTAAGTCTCCTAAGGTCTCCACCTTAGTTGAGAGGCTTAGTTTGAGAGGGCTGTTAAGACCATGAATTTCCCTCTGCAGGAAATGTCTCTGCCTTTTGTGTCTAGAAGGCGGCAAGGACCATAGCTGGGTGATCTTATTCATTACCTTACATAAGGATCTTCAAAATGTCTGCAGAAATTTCTGCCCACCATACATAACTCCAGTGAAGGTTGGCATCTCTGGCCTAATAAGGATAAACTGCTTTTGCTTCTCATCTGAAAACCTCTCAAAAGAAGGAGAGCATCAACCTGACTTTTCTCTGGTTGCTCTGAAAGCAAGTACAAAATGTCAAGTTACAATATATGCACAGACTGCGTATACTGCTGATCATGCTATGGAAAGCTGTACTGTTCCATGGGTGATTGTTCGGAAAACAGTTCTTGTTTGTTGTGTCTCTGGGAACAAGCATTTTTTTGTAAGCAGAAAAAGGCCTTGCGTCTCTGGAGTTAAATGAGGAGGTCTGTTGTTCTCCACAGAAACTGGAGTGCGTTGCTGTGTCTGGTGGTTGCCTGAGCGCCCATGGTTTTGTGTTTTCTTTCTTTTTTTTTTTTTCTTCTCCTTTTCCCCACCTCCTGTTCTCAGAGAGGATCAAGTAGGAGGGATGGTGACCTCATGGCACAGTTATGCAATCTGCTTGAGGCCAGGTATCAAAATATGCTGCAGCTGTGAAGCTGGGACCTTGCCGTGGCTGGGGGGCCTGGGCCTCCTGCCTCTAATGAGATTGCTGACCTTCTCCTGCCACTTCTGCAGCTGCTTTGATTCACAGAGATTTGTTGTGGCAATGGCCTGCCTAATGGTTTGGCATGCTGCCGTAGGAAATGCTGCATCTCTGGGCAGGCACGAGGAGCTGGCCACTCTGACCCAGGAGCAGGTGGGGATGTCCCGAGTCCTATCATTCTCTTTCCGTCGTGACAAAGCCTACTTGCCTCTTTCCAAGCTTATGCAAACATTAACATCCTTGTCTTTTTTTTTTCCTCCCCACGAAGTGAGGAGAAGGTTGTCTGTTCTCCTGTGAAATAAAGCAGCACCTTCCAAGCAATCTTTTGCAAATTTTTAGGGCTCAGCTGCAGCAAAGTCACATATGGGAAGGATAAGACAAAATAGCATGCCTACAGTCTGAGGTACATTTGGGCCTCCAAGTCCTAAGTCTCATTCAGACTTTGCATTTTGCTGTAATTGCTGCAGTGAATTCCTGCTTCCCTCCTCTTCCCTTCTAGCAAAACTTTTTCCTTGTCTCCTGCAGCTACAGGCCTTCGTAGTTCCCTCCCCTTCCTACCTGCATGTGGGTTCTCTTCAATGTCCTGTCAGCCATTAAGAACAGTAGAAAACTTGTCGATAGGCATGAAAACAGGGCCCTGTAAAGCAGCTTGATGTGCACCAAGTAGTAATATAAGATGAGTTGGGTTCTTGGAAATGGGATTTGCAGAGTGGAAATGTCACATCCATAATCACAATCATGTGGTGGAACTGCTGTTACCCACTACTGAAATAACAGAACATCTGTTAAAAAAATGTAGTTTTGATTTTGCTTAAATCCAGCAGGTTGCACGCACTTCAAGAAATATTAGACCTTTGTTTAAAAACAGGAGTGCAACTGCTCTGTATTAAATGTATTAAAAGCAAATGTATGCTCAGCCTGGTTTCAGGGTCCTACAATTGAGGCCTGTTCAGTGCTCATTTATGTGAATTTCCTCAGGGCACAAGGCAAGAACACAGACTATGTGTGCTGGTGTATGGATTTGTGTCAGGACACGGCTACTGGGAAGGAGAGAACAAGACCCCTCACCAGACAGAATACTCTCCAAATTGAGAGCTCTTTGGGGGATCATTCCGAAAAAAGTCACCGTTGAGGACTGGAAAAAGGAGACAGGGACAACTCCTTAAATTCAAGCAAGCTACCAGCAGTTTTTTTATGCTCTGTCAATCCCATGTCCTGATCTACTGCTGCCAGGCATGCTATTTCCAAGCATCCAGAGATGCTTGAAGAGTTGCCATAATACAGGATGAGAGGTTCTCCTTTTGCTGCTGTCTCATGCTTTAAACAGCAAAGGCAATTTGACAGAGGGGAAAATGGTGATTCCAAGGCAGTTCCAGGAATTTCTGTACTGCCAGGTGGAAAAATAAGTTGATGTGCTGCTGCTGTATCTAGTTCATTCTAATGAAAGAAAATAAACCTTTAATGATAAGATGAGCTGAAAATACAAAATTATGTAGAGTGCTCATTTTATAAAACCTCCGATTAACTTTGTCCTCCACTTGGAAACAGCCCTAACATCTTTGATCTCTAGATCAGTCAGCTAGTGAAGTAAACGTGGTCACTTATAAAACTTCACTTATAAAACTGTTAGTTTAAGATCTTACTCTTGGGATAGTCTTTCCTTAGATCCTGTATCTGATGAGCATCCGAAAAGCTCAGACTTCTGTAACTTGGAAATACTGTGAGAGGAGAACTTGGTCCTTCTGCTGGGAACCACAAGAATTGTATTTCTGGTAGCTTTGCAGCTAGTTCCAACCACATCAGCAAGTAAAGACTTGTCCATATTTTGTTTCTCCCCCCTTTAGCTAGGAGTGGGGAATGATCTCTTTCCCTCTTCTTTTTTTTTTTCTTTTTTTTTTCTTTTTTCTTTTTTTTTCTTTTCCTTTTTTAAGTCCTAAATTCAATCATTTTCTTTCTGCTCTGTTCAGGCCACTTCCTATTTCATCCCAGGTGGTTGGCTCTGTTCAAATATCCAAGTGAGTCTGAGTGATCTTTAACTCAGAATGAACCTCTTGTGCTTGGAGGGGCAAGTAACTGAGATACCATACCTAGCTCTGCATGTTAAGAGCAATTGCAAGGATCGGTTGAGCCAGGGTTTTAAAGAGGTCCCTGGTGCAGAATAAAATGTGAAAGAGCTGATGAGGTAGTCTTAAAACATTTCCAACTCTTTGAAAGAAACACACATGTACATGCATGTGTGCACATTATATGTTTTTAATTTTGGAGGGGTGATGGATCCTAAATAAAGCTTCCTGGATTTTCACCCCATAAATACTATGGTGAGTTCAGATGGCTAAATTTAACTATCCAGACTGAACAGTCTTGTATTCTAAGACCGCGTCCATTTCTGTCCAACATCTAATTGCATATCTCTACATATGGTGTACAGTCGGCTGTAAGCTGACAAGATAAGGCTACTAGGCAGCCTTGGTGGGCGGGGGGGGGGGGGGGGGGCGGGACAGGACACATGACACATTAGGAGACTGTTTTATAAACAAAGCAAAAAATCTACCTGGAGAAGGGTTCTCTTTTTACTACCACCCCCCCAAAAAAAAACCACCACGTAATCAGTGATGTATCATCTATTTAGTGGGTATACTTTACAGGAAATGACAAAATATAAAAGAACCTTGTGGTCACAAGCACAGGATCATAACCAAACATTTTGACTTCAGAGTGATCTTCTTTAAGGGCCTAAGGTCTGCATAAACAAGTTCTATCCTCATCTTCACTCATTACTCTAATATTAAATCTTTCTAGTACAGCCTTCAAACAAAGACCTAAAAGCCCTTTAACTTGGATAAGGAGATAAGACACGTCTGTTCCTGAAGACACTAATAAATGCGGCAGCTCTTAAAAGTTCAGTCAGCTTGAAGTGTAGTTGATTATTCCTTCTCTGGCATTTCTAAAAAGAAGTGGAAGTGACATTTTTATGCCTAAAACTGGAAATACTTGTGAGAAATGCACAGAAGCTGAGATGTGCATAATGCATGAATGAGGGAGAAGTGGGTTATGATCTTTGCACATCTTTTCCCCACACACCTGAAACTGGGTATTCTCTATCAAGTGTGCATCTTGGCCCCTGAGGTTGTCTTAGAAATTTAGTGGCTCCACTGTATGTCTCCAGTTTGGTCTGCTGAGGTTTTCACTCTGGCTCTGTGTACACACCAAGATAACTTGATATTTCTTGGGTATGTTGTAAAAGAAAACAAACTACACTGGACAGGTCTCAAGCCAGAGAATCTGAGATTGTGCTCACAAATAACAAACATCAAGACAGGACGTCCTCCTTCCCCTTCTTTGAGATAAACACTTCAAAAATAAACAGTCTTTGGGACTATGCAGGCAGGACAGCGTCCTCCAGAATGCTGTGAACAGCAGCTCCTCATAACCAGCATTAACATGAATGAAGAAAATGTATCACCACTGCACTCAGGGCTTCAACAAAAGCTATGAACACAAATGGGCTGAGGGTTTCCCTAACCAGGACCTTGCATCACTTTGTCTCCTCTTCAGCAGGGCATACGTCTTTACAAGCTAAACTGCACAGCCGTGTCACCTTCTCCTACCAGCTACATGTAACAGCAACCTCCCCACATTCTCTCTGGGCTCCCAGCACCACCTCACGCCTGAAGCATTCCTCTCTTGGAGGCAGGCCAGAGAAGCTTGAAAAACTGAGCCTTGCCTGCTTCTAGTGGTTTGGGCAGAGGCCGCTACCCATCACTGAAGAGCTCTTGTGGGCAAGCTGCCACATTCGTGGCTTTTTGCAAGACCCTCCTGCCTGGTAATCACCTATCCATTCCTCACACCTTAAGATTTCCTCTGGCAAGCCACTGTATTTCATGTATCAGTACATTAACCATTGCCAATCACACCCCTTTGTATGCTTGAAAACTGCAACCCTTGCTGCCTGCCAAAAAAAATGTTCCTCTGAATAGGTCCCTTCTGAACCCACGTGAGTTTGATGTGCGTCTCATCAACAAACTCAGCGGCTTATCTTCTGAACAGATAAAAAATTGGAAAAATAAATAAATCCCCACCCTTTTCATAATTGGCCTAATTGGTGTAGGCATATATCAACTGTTGCTTTTTAAAAAAACAACCTACCATTAGCAAAGATTAAAAAATGTGCCAAATTTTTTGCATGCCTCTGTCAAAAGCCTGTGAATTTATAACTTGCTGCGGAAGGGAACATCTGTGTTTAATTGATGAAATTCAGCCTTCATAATGGATGATGTAAATGAACTAAACAGTTTTGTCAGTAATTCAGTTGTGGATTATAAACTCATCAGAAATCCTCCCCCCCTCTCCCTTGCAGATCTGTCTTGCATTTCCTGTCCCTTGTGTATTTTTTTTTTCCTGTTCTCCAAACAAATCTTGAAGGTTTTCAGTCTCCCAAGCCGTAATAAATGAAAAATTGCCCTATTGCCATGACCTTTCAGCCATATTTCTGGAATGCATGTGTTGCACAAATCCACCATCCCTAGGTCTGCGGACACAGGATACCTGTTGGGATTCAACTAAATATTGCTGCTGACTGGCAACCACGTGTCTCGCAGGTGAACAAAAAGCATCTGAGCCTGACACTGAGGCTCCATGGACATGCACAGAGTCTCCAAATGATGACAGATTCAAGTGAAAATGAAGGCAGGAATTCGAACGTCTCTTGAGAGTGGGGGCGAGGGATTTATAGCAATGCACTTACCCATTCAACACTTCGTTGATTAATCACACGAGATCCACTGAGCTGATGGCTGCTGCTTTTGGGTGTTAACAAAGTCTTCTGGTAGTAGAGGTGGGGCTGTGAATGCTTCCAACTGCCTTCTCAGTATCTGAAAAAAGACAACTAGGTCAGTTCACATATTTCTCAAAATAAAATCTCAACCCTCAATCACTGCTAATTAAGGAAGTTTGGGCTGATGTGTAATCCTCCTACAGCCATGAGTACCTTTCAATAGCAGCAGTTCTGGTGCACATTCTGGCTCCAAAACTGGGTACTTCTTTTAAATGAAAAGTTAGACATTATTTGTTGGGTCTTGATATACAAATATTTAAGAGTGAGCTCAAGAGACAGAACAAAGACATGTCTGCACTGCTACTCCATGAGAGAAGGAAGTCACAGGGAAGCCCTCTTTCTTCTTAGTGTAGGAGTAACCCTCTCTAACCCTCTCCCTAACAGAAGAAAGGGTATAATCACTGGAAATCATCTAGTTTTCAGTAAAATCCCCCACACAACAACAAAAGTATCTGTAATTCTAAACTAAATTAGGAAGTGAAACTAAATGTTAGGATTCATATCCTCCTAAATTGATAAAGTTTTGCTGTTCTCAGCTGGATTTTTACCATGAATTAACTAATTTAGATCAGAACAACAACAACAAATTACCTCCTAGAGGAAAGATCTGTAAATTTCTCTTTACCTATTTTGGCATTACATGCTGTGGGGCACCTAAAGCATTCACAGAAAATAATATGATCTGGGTGCATGAATATGGTTTCTTTTCCACTTGAGACTTCAAGCCATAGTCCAGGTGCCTTAAGTTAGAAGCCCGTAGTTTATTCCACTATAATTAGCACAACCTTTGATTTAAGTGACACTTTTAAAAGTCAAAGATTGGATTTCAATCTGTAGTATGGAAAACAATTTCTACCCACTTTGCTGTTTTGGTCCTTTTTTATTGCCACCCTGACATCTACCCTGAAATTACTCTGAATATGAAAAGCACCTGCTGGAAAACAAAGTTCATGCCTTGCAGAACAGGTCTGGCTTTTTGTTTTTACTTAAGGGCTTTTAACATTTGGCATTGCATTTTTTTTTCTTTCCATTTCAATATGGGCCAAAGGAAAGGAGCATGAGAAAAAAAATTGAGTATTTTGATCTTTGTGGCTTTATATGGACTTCATAAGCTTTGTTTGTTCTACTGCCAAACTTCCTTTGTGTTTAAATAGATAACAGACCAAGACGACTAATCATTTCCAATAATAATAATAAAAAAGAAAAACAAACCCCCAAAGCCTTCCCTTTCTCTTCCAATTAATGCTAGTAAACACGTGACCCTAGATAAGGCTTGTGACCTAAGTACTTCTGACTTATTATTTCTCCTTTTCAAAAACAATTGCCCAAGGCAGAGACAGGGCTCTTTGCTCTCCAAATTTATGAAAGAATCTTGAAAAAAGGCTCTGAGAGCATCTTTGGGAGAAGGTCATTGTAAACATGATACGCGGAAAACAGCCTCATACACCTTTAGAGAACAAGCAAAGTGGTAGGTAGCACAACCATTTACGGAGAGTCCTCTTTGGACTGTGAAGACTATTTATGGAGAAAGAAGAAATAACATATTTCACATTGGACTATCACTGTTACACAAAATGCATGTTGATTGCTAGTTTGCTAGTGAGAGCTGGTATCTGCTATCACTATTTTGAGAGGCTTTGCATTTGAAGTACAATTTACCCAATAACAACCACCCAAATTTTACTGCTTATTGAAGTAAATAAGACAATGTCTTTGAAACAGAGGATGAGTTGGTTGCATGAATCATGCGTAATAATCACTGCAAGGGCCTTTTTACATTTGAAAAAATGGTTTTGTAATGAAAATAACACAGAGTTCAAGATACTGTGGTGACAGTTTTTCTTTAGCTTCTTAAGATTTTGAACATACAACAAGCCATTTAGGATGACACATTTGTGCAGTGAAAAAATTGTATGTCAGCAAGTAATGTATTCAGTAATCAATAACATGGGAACACCTCTTAGCCAAAAGCAGAAATTGATGCTATTATGATCAGTAATAGAAAAAGGAATGGAAATTAATTACTTATCTAGATTACATTTCTGCAGAGGTTGATTATTCCATATACACTTGCACGGTCTTTAAGAATGGCTGTCCATATGAGAGATAAATGCTCTAAATGTGAAAGTAGAAGACAGACTTTTATGAGCTTAATGAATTCCCATTTCTTGAGGCTCTTATACCAGTCACTAACGGGGAAGGATAGGACCTTCAGTAGGTCTAAGAGGCTGCATCCTGTATATTGTCTCTGGCAAGATGTAAGCTTATTTGTTTAATTTCCTAGGTATATTATTCCTGTGGTGCAGTTGTGGAATCGATGGAAAGAGGCCTGATTTTATCACCAGGTTTTCCAAACAACTACCACCCAGGGACACACTGCGTTTGGCAATTTTTCATTCCCATGAGAACCCATCTCATCTTGGAAATTTTTGACTTTGACATTTTTGAAAGCTCTAGTGAAACTCCACCCTCCTGGGATGGCTTTTCAGCCCCTGCTGTAACGGAAAGTAAGGACATGCCCCCTCCTGAGGAAAACCTGGACTTCGCTCTCCATACCACAGAATCCTCTCTCCAGACCTGGATGTCGAAGGTGGCTCAGAATCTGAGCAGCACAGGAGATCAGTCAAAAGAGCTTTCTGGTCACCTGGAACAATTTCCAGGAGCTGCCTCAAAGAAAGATGAAGCCAAACAAGCATCTGAAGAAAACCAGTCTAAACAGATGAAGGAACCCAAAGGGATCACCAAGACCCAAACAGAAGAACTGCCATTCTCTGTGGCGAGTGGTGCCACGATGCAGAGACAAAATATCAGTGACCAAGAAACAGAGGAAGATTTGAAAGGCAAAATTTTGCTTGCCCGCCTAGCTGCTAGTGAGAGAGATGAAGTTTTGGGAGAGAGCTGGACTCTCCCCACGACAGTACTGCCAGTGGAAATCTCCTCCAGCCCACAGTCAGCAGTGGATGTCTGTCCTCATGATGTATTGTATGTTTCTGATCTCATCACTTTTTCGTCTCGCTTCTGTGGACCAAATTCACCTTTAAACAAGACCATGGTCTTTGGTTCATCTCTGGAAATGGTTGAGGTTATCATGGAGCTAATTACCACCACTGACCGGGGACGAGGTTTTGCAATGCTCTTTGAATACAAGAACATCACTGAACCCAACACTGTAGATGCTGTGAGGCAGGAAAGAAAGGAAAACATGATGATGCTGGCAATTTTAACAGGGACCGTCTTCTTCACACTGGCTTTGCTCTCTGCCCTCTGCATAGCTTGCAGGTAAGATGATGCATGTCTGAGCCTTTGAAGCATGTGACATTATCTGTACATGATGGGAAAGACCAGAAAACAAATATACATTTCCTTTGCTCTTCTAATGCTTGCTGTCCTTTAAGTACATTAGTGCGTGGCTACAGAGGAAATCAAAGCCAGATTCTATTCCTGCCACATGCTCCACAGTTTTCTTTCCCAGATCTACAGCTCCACTGCCTCCAATCTATTTTATTTTTCCTGCAGAAACACCTGGAAAGTGAGGACTTTCTTGGTCATTATTTGCTTTTGCTACTTGTTTCTCAGTTTTGGGACACTAGGTGCATTGGGGACAAATGCAGAACAGAGATCACCTTTTCCTGAGTATCCCAAGCAGGCCAAGCACTGCACATTAACACTCTGCAGAAAAGTAAATAGCAACTAAAATACTTCCACTTGGAATTAACATGTGGTTACCTACATTAACTAGCATTTTCCAATTGGAAGCAAATTTTATTCAAGCGACTCTGAGACTTTGAAATTCTAATGCACCTCATGAGGTAAGCAGTTACCTACACATCCCAGTCACTGCTAGGGGAAGAGCCACGAGCTGTGCTGTGGTATCTGTGCCTGTCCACAAAGGTCATCTGAAATGACTTGGCCAAGTGAGCTTAAGGTTAGCTTGGGTGGCTGGTTTCCAGGTCCTGATGCTAACCAGTTAAACAGCTAAAACCAGCCAGTGATGAAAGCAGTCCTCTCCAGTCAATTGCTTTTATTTGTTTTCTCCTGATATATCTATCAGGAGAAAGCTTCTCCACCCCCCCAGCATGTTTGCATTTTTCTTACTAACTCTAGTGAAAACATTTCTGTAAAAACATTGCCTTTTTTCTTCTCCTTCCAACAAGTTCAAAACAAAGCACAAGCTCCCCAGGTTTTTGTCAAAACAAACAGTATTTTTTCAAATATTTTGACTGCAATGGAAGCATCAGGCAAACTGAAACAAATACTGCCCCTTGTAGGGCTCAGCAGAGCCCTGTGGGCTCTGGAGTGCCAGGAGTGCCTGGGTATTAGTAATAGCGTTTGTTTCACAGTGACAGCATTCAACTGGTCTGTCCCCTCTTCCTGTATCCTCTACCTCAAGTATTTTGGATCCTCCAACACAAAAGTTCTCAGGATGGCCCAGCAACGTCTAGTAGCTGAGGTTGGTTTGATAAAGGAAATTTGTTTTCCTTGTCCTTTTGGAGGCTGCATTTCTAGCTGTGCTGAATAAATACAAAATATAGGCCATCACTGTACTGAGAATGAGAAAATGTGGGCAAGGTGGTGGAGCTTAAATATAATCTCCCTTGCTGTATATAGAAATTCCTGCTTTCAGGGTCTGGGCTTTTCATAGTTGCAAGAGTTAAACTTGCATGTGTTACATCTAACTAACCTTTTTCCTTTTTAAAGAGCTTGCAGAATACTAATTTAGACCACAATTTTTTTGCTAGCTCTAAAGGAAAACGTCTGGTGGAAAATGTCTTCCAGATACTAAATACTTCATTTTTATACCCTTGCCAAACTTCAAAAGCGGCAGAAACATGCTGCCTTTGCTATGGCAGCAGTCTTGCTAATACACATGTTGAGTAGGCTGTTCTTGCTCCATTTTCCCTATTTAATTTCACTGCAGCTATCCATGAAGCTGAGTATTATTCAAACCAAAGTAAATCAATGTGAGATTCCACTGTCTGTAATTTGTGCTGTGCAGTCTGCTCAGAAAGTCAGGGCATGCTGCTCACATGTACGATTTGGCTTTTTGCTTCTCAGATATTTACAAAACATAGTAATGTTCTATAGTTGACTGACAGAGAAAACAATGCTTCCCCCCCAAATGTTATATGTTCTGGTCACTGAGGACATCTTGGAAAAAAAAAAAAAAAAAAGTAAGGAAAATATCTGTCAGATATTGACTGTATATAGAGAGAACTATCCCTAGTCCTTTAGTCTCGTGAAAGGCTCTTTGCTATGCCAGCTCCCTGTTCCCTGCACAGTATTCCAGGGAGGCCTTGATTACTTTTATTTCTTGTTAGACTTAAACCCTGTGAGATCTGTGGTGTGGAAGCAATGCCATGACCTGTGCTGAACACGTCACTTAGGCTGCACTGGAAAATTCTTTTTCGCTCTTTCCTGCCCTAACTGCTTTAAGGATATTTGTCTCTGGCCCCAGCACCACTGGCGCTGGTTGGAGCTCGCCTACACTTTCCAGCTGTGGAGGTTTTGTTTTTTTTTTCTAAAAACAAAGTTTAGAATAAGACTGCAGAGACCATTAAGCACATCTAACCTTCTTTCAGTTTGAGACCACCAAACTCTATTTTATGCTTCTTGCCCTAAATAGGGGCTTGAAATCAGGTGTCAGGAGTGTTTTAGCCATAGCTTGTCCTCATTGCCAAAAATGTCAAGACTGCAAGGGGTGGGCTGAGGGAAGAAGTGAAGATGCTTTAATAACACAACACATTCAGAAATGCGACCGGCTCTCTGAGGCATGACAGTACTTACCCTGGCTGGAATATGCCATTGCAAAGGAGATGCCAAGAGTAACCCACAGGCTCTTTGCCCCGTAAACTTGCCTTTCACTTCTCTTCGTGCTCTGCTTGCTCCTCTGGTTCCACATTGGCATTTAGCTGCGATTCTACCATTTCTATCTGCTGCTCTTGCTCAGCTAAAAGTAGCAGGGGGTTAGCTTTGCCAGGGTTAGAAATGGCCCAGGCCAGGCTTGGCAACTACTGCCACTCTGATGCACCAAGTCGTCAGCAGTGTCTGCTCAGGCTCATTGCATTCAGCCAGGGCAAAGCTCTCTGGGGAAACTCCAAGTCTCCGCCACACTGCAGCTTTTGTTTGCTGTTTGGGGAGGAAATGAAAGCTTCAGTTGTTAGTTGGCCAATAATTCTAATTACTTTTGGCCATGAGGCCTGGCTCAAGCAATGGGGTATTTTTTATTTTCTTTCCCAAGCCCCAAAAACAAGAGACACATCTACCTTATTTAATTTTAATCCTGTCCAGCGCAGCCAGACTTTTGCTCAATGGTTGCAATCCATGGATTGCAACTGCATATTACATCTGCATAGCCTGCCAGTGACCTGTTTCCAATTACAACCCGTCTACACGTACAGCTATTTCATCACGTTGTCATGCGCTGCCATTTCACTCCATACAAGCTGCCCTGCCTGCAGCCTGGTCTTCACCTGGGGATGGAACTTCTCCTTCCTCCTACGACACCCTCCTAGAGGATCCTAGTCACTTCTGGGCTAAAACCAGAGCTTTTCTCTGCCATCCTCATACTAAGTACAACCCAGAAACCCTAACCTGCCTGTTTGTAGATGTGTCCTCTGCTCCTGTCTCTCTACAAGAGGCTAGTTTAGTTAGAAACATAAGATGGCTGGACATAGGAGGAGCTGCCTGCGGGTGAGCACAGGGCAATTTTCTCAAAGCTTTCAACAGACTTAAATTTTTGGTTTACTTGGGAAGGTTTAAGCAGCTTTTAAAAAATGCACCTTCTTTTAAATGATGAAAACTGCTATATTTGCACATTGGGTATTTTATATGCATGAGCTATGCACTGATCTAAATCACGGATCTACTTGGTGGCCAGGCACTGCAGCATGCCATGGGAGGTGCAGTGCAGCTGGAGAGAGAACTAAAGACCACTGGCTCAAGTCTTGCAAATTAGAGCATCTCTCCAGGCACTTTAGCTGCAGCTCTGAATAGAAAGAAAAAAAATCTCAAGTTTCCACCAGAACTTTTTGTTGGCCTAATCTAGAAATCCTTAGCCTTGGTGTGCGTTAGTTTTTGACAGTAAATCAAACCGTTTGTTGGAAATAAGACACTCAATACCCAAAGCACGATAAAGGAAGAAGTTAGATAGGGGATATTTCAAGCAGTTACACTTTGCTATCCTAATTTAAACCTTGGGAGGAACAGGACTCTTCCCTCTCCTGTTCTCCCTTCTTCTACTGTCCTTGCACAGAAAACTGATATTTTCTGGAAAACTGGCAACACCTTACTGTCCCTCTGGTTCATTCTGCCAAACTGCAGTGTGGCTTTCAAGGTAGCTATGGTGCCTGCTAAATATTGTAAAGCACATTTATAAAAAATGGAAAAGAACCAGATCGGTGTAAGATATTGACATTTCTTAGTGCAGAACTTGCACTGTTTATCCTAGTTTATCAATTGTCAGCTGCTGAGACTTTTATAATGGATATTTCATCTTTTCAGCTTTGTCCCAGCGAATATGAATATCTTATAAATGGGACATCTGTATATAGGACTCAGAGGAACACATTTTCAGTCATGTTTCCAAGGATTTGAGCATCTTGTTTGTCACATTAAGAGTTCAAATAAACTCGGAAGTGAGACCATCCAGTTTACTAACAAGTCTGGGTTGACAAGGCCCGGTGTTCAGTGCAGAAGAAATATGTGCTAATTTATTTATTTTTCTTAAAAGAGAACATTCCCTTTTTGGTCTTCAGTCCTTAGGTGGTAATATTTCAATAAATGTTTGTAACACACCAGTTGTTTGAAACAAGAATATTTATGATTCTGAGATTTGAGTAAATGGGCTTTAGCAGGAAAGAGTAGGAATATGGTAAGAGAAGAAAATATGAACGTGATATGGAAAAAGCAGGAAACTGCACGTAGTTCTCACACCATCTACCTGAATGCCTTGACCACTATGCTAATTCATTATTTTGGGTCATGTTTTACTCAGTCTCTCCTGCTTAAATAGTTCTGGTGGCTAATAAGAACTTCTGGTGTGTGTGTGCATGTGTGTGTGTGGGGGGGCATATTTACATATGCATGTTCTACTCATGAGTATTTCCTGCTTGGCTTGATCTTGATCTTCCAATTAGGAAACAACACTTCTCAGAAATCTCTCGCTGCTCCCTCTCCCCAAACCACTGAGTTAAGGCAGCCCTGCATACCGTGGCAAAGCCCATGTGGCAGCTGATGTGATCTTGCTTCCTGGAGTAACAGCTATCCATCTGGAGTCCTTCTGAATTAAAGTCTGAAGTGCAGACTTGCTCTCCTCTTTCTGTAGTCTCCTCCGTATTCATTAGGAATAGTCCTGGCGACACATCATGCTTTTTTTCCCCTCTATCATTTCACTTGCCAGTCAATAACCATTTTTTAAAGAGTTCCAATGATATGGTGAAGAAATGAAACCTTATGCCTGAAATGGAGCAGATGCTGACTCCTGGCGAGACTCATCAAGTGGCCTCTTAGCCCCCAAGTCTTAGAGAGAAGCAATAATGAAATGGTGCCTGAAATCTTGACTTCAGCACATCATTTAAAAGACACCACCACAAACCTTGTATGGAAGCCAGCAAGAGGAAATATGCCAGCCAACAGCACAGTTAGTAAGGAAAAATAGTAACACAGGTCACATCATATATTAACACTCCTGTGTGTTTCTGCACTGTCCCATGAAGAACTGCTGTACACCAAAATAAAATATACTTGCTTCAGTCATGATTGTGTTCAGCCTGTCTTCATGACATGTTTACATCTTACTCATCCAAAATGTAAATAACACTAGTTGTTTCATAATGTTGGATTTAGTAAAACTTAAAAAAAAAATAAAAATTGTTAAGAATTGTTTCCCTTCATCCCAACAGGCACATTTAGCTGGTAACCATCTGCCATAGCAGTTTCCATTAATAAAATGGTCATACAGATGAACATTTTATGTTCTCTGCTTGCTAAATATAATCCAGCATGCAATACCAACTACGCAGATGAAATACTCTGTATAACAGGATAAGAACAATGTCACTGCTCAGACCAAAGGAAGGATTTCAGTTCTGCTATTTAGTTACTGACATCAAAGAACAGACTGTGGGGGGAAGGCCAGTAAGACTTTGAAGAGGTCTGAACTCTGTTCCCATTTTTGTGGTGATCATGGGGAGAAGACAGATTCTTCTCCTCTTCAGCAGACTTTCCACTACATGAGCATATCAGTCTTTCCCCCGGCCTACAGGCCTTGAGCCTTGGCAAGTGTTTTGGATGCTCCTGTAGGCCGAACAGCTTGTAACCTGCTAGGCCACCCTTGCAGGAAGAGCACAGCCGAGACCTTCCCTTCTCTGGGTTTAACTCACTTGTGGGCTTCTTGTTGTTGTTGCTGTCTCTCCTTTTCAGGCAGAGAACGTGCCCCAAAAGGAGCTCATCCAACGCATGCAGTGACCAGGAGGTTAGTGCTAATGGCTTCAGCAATTTCTGTTTCTCTCTTTCATATTGGCTGTTGCACTGTTTATCTGACGATGTTTACTGGGGCATGTTCTGAGTTGTAGAACGGGATCCAGAACTCCGCCGTTGATATCAATGAGCTCCAGCTCGTGGTGCCAAGTCGGGAGAATGAAAACAACAACCACTCTGTCAGCCGGGAGCAGGCGGGTAAGTGCGGCGCACCGGCAGGGGCGGGTCAGGGCACCCTGTAGGCCTCGGCCTGCTAATCAGACCATTTCTTCCTTGCCATCCTCCTCCCCGTCTCGCCCAGGCACAGCTGGAGAGCTACTTCACAGCAGAAAGGCTTTGTTGTGGGAATATCCCTTGCTGCTCTCCCCCCTCACTGGTAGGGCAATTGCCCTGGCAAGGAACACACACAGGCACAGCTCCGGGACACCGCCAGCAGAAGCTGTCATAGCACAGAGCATTGCAGAGGCACTGCATTAGCAACGCTAATGTGTCTGCTTCAGGCTGCTACAACCACAGCTTATAATCATCCACGAACTATGGAAGACTTTCATCTGCCCTGTGTCTAACCTTGTCTGGATAAGGATGGGTTTTACAATGCTTACATTGGCTTTGAACAACTTTGACTCCCGGAGCTAAATTTTTCTGCAGGGCATTATGGATGAGACTGCTTTAGATGACATTTACCTCACAGTGTGTTTCCAGAACAAGAACAGGGAGTCCTCCAGCCAAGCTGCAGATATTGTCACTTGTTGAAATCTTGAGTCACAACACATGAATCCTGTAAGCGCACCTTTTGGTCGGATGCCAACAAGGAGCCACTTCATGGCGCACATGGTGCACTGCAACACACCATCAGTTTCCCACTAAACCATCAGCTTTTATACACAGTTCTCACGTGGATATCTTCCTAAAAAGCTATTTCTGTTCTACCAAGAGTCATTAAGAAGGTTATGGCCAGAAGCCAGAGCTCTCCTGGCCTGGGCCTAAAGTACAGACCTTGCAGATGCAAACACGCACATACACCTATGGCAATGCCTGGAACATAGGGCTGCCTGAGGGAGCAGCATCGCCAGGGCTCAAGCAAAAAGGACTTGTAAACACTTGTGACAAAAATCAAAGTTCACTATTAATAGGAATGAGTAACAACAAATAAAGAACGAGTTAAGAAACTCTGCAAGTTTCTGATCTGCAGAAAAACCTTATGCATTTAGTATGGGGGATTTCAGTTTGGATCTGGCTTTATTAGACAGCAAACCCAAGGGTGTTTCTTTCTTTCCCTCACCCACTACCATTTGTTTTGTTTTTAAAGGCTTGTAGTTTCAGGAAAGCAAACTGTTGGCCTGTGTTTTGTTCTGACTAGTGCAACAGCCAGACACGGGTCTAGTTTATCTGGGGAGAGAAGCAAAGGTGAGGGAGGAGGGATTATCATAGATAAGTCGGGAACAGATGTTTTGGACTCTCCCAAGCAGTCTTTATGGATTTTCTTTTCTCAGTCACTTCCTGCGGAGGCAGCATAGAACGGTCTCCACAGGATACTGACCCAGATGTGCCCTCTTCCACCTCCGCAGTGACCACTGAGACAGGGAGCGATGAAGTGTTTATTATTTCTGCTGGACCTGGAGCCAGTGGGCTGAGCTTTACCACCTACAGAATACAGGTAGGAATGCTCTTGGGCATCTCTAGAAGCCCAACAAGCCACAGGATGTCCTTCTTGAAAAGCACTTGTCATATCCCTTCACTTAACACTTCTTGCTTGCAGAAATGGTAGTGAACTAACCAGGCAGTTCTCCTGACCATCAGGCTGAGCTGCTTTGAACTTATGTGGGCTGTGATCCCTCAAGCCAGCATCTTCCCAGCTTAGATAAGATCAAATTCAGAAGTCTACCTTGGACCTTATAGGTGACAATGCAATGGTCTGCCAGTGGACTGTAGGACCAGTCCACACAATACTGTCACAGTTTATGGAACAAAAGCAGCCAGTACCCCTACACTTGATTAGCATATTGGCCAGGGGGTCAGGCTAGTCAGAATTTTCCTACACTATTGCAAGTCACATGCTAAAGCTTCCCCTCCAGTCAACTGCACTGATTAACACACACACATACACAGAAGAAAATCTAGTGTCTTCCCTTGCCCAAGCACATTACCTTCTGAGGAGCAGGGCACGTGAACTGTATTGGTACCCAAATACCCAAATCAGACACCCTTGAACCCCAGTGCTCCTTGCTCCTTCTTTCCAGTGGAGAGAGCTTCACCTGGTGGCAGCCACTTACAAATACAGCTTCTAGACAGACAGGAAACCTGTTTCTCTTCTTCTTTCCCCTACTTTAGTCAGAATAAAGAACACACTTAAAGCAAAACATTTCTTTTATACCATGCCTTCTACGAGCAAGCCAGCAGAGGATGTATGTCTATATACACACATATAATATAGTGTTACAGCAACTCTAACTGAACATAATGCACAGAATTAAATTGATTTACCACAATATTGACCAAGGATACTGCTCCTTCTCAGTGATATCCTTTTTATAGCGCTCTCAGCCAAACCTCCAAAGGATCAAAAACAAACAAACAAACAAAAAAAACAGGTTCCATGAAAGACCACCTTTAAAAAAGCACTGGCTTTTTCAGCACAGCTGAAGACTATCCTCTCTGACTGGGGTGGAAATTGAGCCCAGCAGGTGATTTGCACACCTGCACTTAAGTGTTATCTTCAGGCTAATTGGGTTACTAAATATTAGACATAAAGATGATTTATGTTCACAGTTACATTTCTAGATGTGTATTTTAGGGTGTATGATGAATCTGGCCATCCAGCTCCTGATTTTTGTCTCTGAGCCCTGCAGAGGGTAGGTACACAGTGTTTGTGTTGCGCCCCTACACTGGGCGAATAGGATGAGTTACCTGCTGGGGCCTAGCTGCTCTCTTGGCAGGGCCCAAGAAGTAATCTGCATGTGAAAAGACCAGTGAAATGCTGAGCCTGTACAGCACAGTAAATGATGTCTTCAGATTCATCTCACCCAAAATGCTCATCTAGACAAAGCAAACAGCAAAGAGTTTTCATTTAAAAAAAAAAAATCCAAATCTTTTTACTGAGGAATGGTGGCCTCTTGGTTCTACGCCTCTCAGTAAGAGTGATCCTCAGCTCTGCTAGGCAGGCACCAGTCATAAATTGGCTTTTGCTTTTTAGCTTTTAAAATCCATTTGATGAATTCAGTCCCCTGTCAGAAGGTAACAGCTGAGATAGCAACCACACCTCTCTGTATGGGGACTAGTGTGAGGAAATGGAGGGCAGGGCTGATGATGCAAGAGGAACCAGTGTCTTTAAGGTGGCTTCTGAGGAACACAGTGTCCCCAGGAGGGTCATGGCTTTCTAAGTCCTGTTTGGTTTAAGTCATCGCTCAGCCTTTGGCTAATTTACACCTATGACCTGTTACTTCTATTCAGACAAGTTCCAGAGGAACAGGTTTGAGTAAAGACTAGCAGAGTACTATCATGGACGTTTAAGAATCACTTTTTTTTTTTCTGAAAGATTTTCAGAAATCTAGAAAATACATTATTCATCTCGACAGTTGTTCCCAGTACATCTGTCTCAAAACCATCAAAATAATAAACCCTGAGACAGCCTGAAAAGGCTTCTGAGGAGAAGACAGCTGGATTATAAATGTATAAATAAAGTTTCTTACTTTAATCAAATCTGAGACTAGGAGCTCAATATTGAAACAAATTTATCTGGAGCCTGAATACACCCTCTGCCAGCTTCCTACAGAGAAGCTCATTCTTGTCTCTGCCCATCCTTTTCCAGTATGACATCATAACTAAATACTTTCTTTGATTTGTAGAAACTTATGAGATTCCGTTTATCAGAAACAACAAATGACAAGCTTTTGGTCTCTCAGGACTTTTAAATCCAGGACATGGTGGGATTTATTTCAGAGCCTCTTTAAGGACTGCATAAACTGTGGGAATGTGGATGTTGCATTCTTCTCATGACAGTCATATTCACACAGCTGAAAATTAAAAATACATATAGCGTTGTGAAACAGGAGGCTTATATGAACAACAGGTGAATTCAACAGAGCAATTCTGCTCATATGCAAAGATGGTGAGAATGGTTTTATGTGCTCAGCTCCTGATGATGCCAATTTTACACCTGTCTAGACATCATATTCTCCTGCTAAAACATGTTTTCCACCTGAAAAAACATTTCTTATGTGAAATTGGCTCTACTCTTGGCCTTATGTCTCTTGTTCCACTCACCACAGACATCGAGAACAGATTACTGCCTTTCTCTTTGTTTTAATTCTTTGTATTCTCTTGATTCTTCCCTAACTCAGACTGAAGAGCACCACTTAATTTAGTCTTTCCTCCTGAATCATGCATTTTTTTAGACTTCTGAGTCTCTTGTTGCTTGCTTCTGGATTTCATCCAGTGGGCCTCATCCCCCCCTTGGAGTTTTGTTTGACAAAACACATCTGGAGCCTACCAAGAGCCTAGCAGAGTGGAAGAATTATGTTTTGCACTGTGAAGTTTAGTACTGTAATCTGTCAGATATCTTCAGTGTAATGAAGCTCTAGGTATTTGATATATGCAGTTAGTGGTAGGATTTTTTTCTTATATAACTGAAAATTCCCAATTCACTGTAAAAACTGAAACTGAAGAAACAAAGTAAAACTGCTGTCCAGTGAAGACAGTGAATCCCATGCAGTATACTGGAAGAGAAACGAGTAGAAATTGTATTCCTGTGTCTTGTCCTGGGAAAAGAGCCACTGAAGAAATCACTCACTTGCACTAAAGGCCTATTTTTAAAGTGTTTTTAAAACCTTTTCACAACAAGTTTTGTAAATGATCTTTACTTATTATTTTCAGGACAAAAACCTAAAAAGAAGTGTCACAAGCCCAGCCTCTGTTTCTGACTGGCTGAATTCTAATCCAACGGCTGTAGGAGCAGACACGGTTGAGAAGGGGAATATTCAGATGGAAAATCATTATCCCAGACAACGCACATGGAGTGCCCGCACTTTCCATGACTTCCTGGCTCCCTTACCACAGTTACAGAAAAAATGGTGTAGCTGGACCACCAACAGTCCCTTCACAAAGCTGGTTGACAACAGTGTAAGTCTTGCTAAGAGAGGAGTATGGGGTGGTCAGGTTTTGTGCTCTGTCCGCTTGCTGATGGGCCATGTTTTCCCCTTGGCCTACTGCTTTGCCTCTCCAACCTGCAAACGCAATGCACTTTCCATACCATCTTGCTTGGTGTACGGGAAACTCTTTTGTCTAACCATATTGTAATTTATTTAGGCTTTCCTGAATTGCTAAAATGCTGCATTCATTGAGATTTCTGACATATTCCCTTTTTCCTGGCTATACCTTACATTAATTTTGACATATTACTATTGCATAGCAAGGAGGCCATAGGTGTGGGAGGGATATCTAGGTCTCACTGATGGTTATCAGCAAACCAACAGCAATTGTTACAAAGTTAACAGAGGATGTTCCTTTTTCTTTTAGGGTAATACCATAGGTTTTTGCAAAAGAAAGCATCTTACCTTTACCCTAAGAAGGAATTTTAACTTTTAGTTCCCTTGGGATCGATGTTTCTTAAGAGTTTCTTTTCAAAATATGGCTACCAATTTATTATTATTTTGTACAGGGTTTCTTAAGAGTTTCTTTTCAAAGCATGTCTACCAATTTATTATTATTTTGTACAGGCTTTTCCTACAGCTGCAAGAACCCAAGGTGTTCCAACCAGAAAGGTGATTTCTGCCACTGAGATAGAAGGAGCTTCAGAGACTGTTTACTCTGATTCATCTGCCAGCAATGCCTCATATCCCCTCACTCTGTCTGCACAAAGGCAGCGGAAGCTAAGCTCCTGCAACTTGAAGAAATCCAGGTTTGGGAACCCTTACTTTGGATTTTTAGCTGGTTCCCCTGACAGCAAACGTGTGAGGCCCTTGGATCCCTCAAGACATCTAGGGGTAGTATCGCCAGGTAACAGCCAAAGCCCCACAAATACTCTAGAGAGCTCCAACACCCTGAAAATCAACTTGGTCAATGGTTCAAAAACAAAAGAGCTTGTGGTAGAAACAGATAAAAACAAACCGGTTTTTGTTATTTCTGAAGAAGGAGATGATCAGCAGCCTCTGGTCTTAGCAGAACATCTTAACCAATGTGGAGATCACCTCTCTGAGCAAAATGCTGTGTATGCACCAGCTGTGCCAGACAAACAGCCCGTGGTTCTGACTGCTGAGGGCAACAGTTCTGCCACGTTCATGTCAAATCTTCCATTTTGGGCAAAGTCTCCCAGTTTATACAAAGGTCAAGTGAAGGCCCCTAACTCTTCCAGGGACCAGCAGAGCTTGTCGGCAGTAGATGCTAATACTAGTGAGACCTCACAGAACTTTGATACCTTAGCTGCTCCTACAATATGTGAAGCCTCAGTCCAATGATGCTCTCAGAAAGACTGAACCATCAGTTCACATAAACAGAGGCAGCAGGCACATGATCTGAATGGAAGTGGTGCCAAGCATGGTAGCCATACGTGGACACAACTTTGTTAAGAGTGATCTTTGCTTCCCACCTGTCGGCACTGGGATTATAGCTATATGTACCACAGCACAAATGCCATCTTCCTTTTTGCTCATTAACAAACCTATTCTTCTGCATGGAATTTTGATGTGTTTTATTCAAGGAAGCATCCTCTGAAAAGGTATTTCATACTGCAGAAAATCTTTTCTGGAATGAGACATGGATGTCATCTGAGACAGTTACATCATGGCTTATATCTGAAATGTAAATCAGTCCTCTGTCACTGTGGTACCACTTGAGTCTTTCTGTTAGAAGCTATGAGTTAAATTCTGCTCGTAGGTGTGCCTGTACAATTCAAGCCTTGCCAAGCCAAGGGTAAGAATTCAATCATGCATGTCTGCATACTGTTTTGTAAACAATTTTAAACATTTCATAACTTCTGCACTCTAGCTCAAAGCGTACCAAGCATTAGCATCTCTAATATTAAAGACCATGAGTATCTCTCTCATATCCTAACTCTTTAGAGTGCAGACGAGCTAAGAAAGTCTGACTAGCTTTATTTTTGTTAGATCTACATAGGCTTAAACACTTCAGTCCACTATGTTTTAAGGTGACTCCTCATGGCAACAGGAGCATGTGTACAAAAACACTGAAATACTTGCTTGGAATAGTCTTCAGTATCCAACACTTGGATATTTGCAGCTGCTCTGATCCTATATCCACCAGCTATTTATTACTGGTAACGCACATTAACTAGAGAAACTATTTCCCTTCCTTTAGCAGGCAAGACTTAAAAGACAAAATTAAGTGTGGCAAACTTTGAGTGCTCATTCTCTTTAAAAATGAACTACTAAGTAGCTGTGCCCCCGATCACAAATCCAGCACATTCAATAGAGCACTGAACCAAAGGGAAGCCTGCTTGTCCTATCGCCTTTAATAACCCAATCATTATTTTAATGCCTCCTGGTGATATTTCCCTGCCTTTTCAAGAGAATCCTGAATATTCAACCCACAACTTAGAATTATTGTGCTTTCTTAAATGAAAGAAACTCCCAATGAAGCTGTATTTTGCAACTTGAATCGTTTTGTTTTCTTAAAAAAAAAATCCCTATAAAGTTGTATTTTGCAGCTGATGCAGGACATTGTTCTAAGGCAACAGCATGTCATAAAACAGGTGCCAGAAAGAGATCTCCCATACAAGTCTTCTCCTATATTAGCTACACTGTGCATCGCGTTATCTTAATCCTTCTATGTGAAGGCATTTAAGTCGGATTCCTGGAATATTTAACTGAATTATTTATGATTCCACCTGCTATTACAGCTTCCATCTGCCACTTATTGTCTGAGATATGCAACACAAGATTGTAGGTTTTGCCTAATATTTTGTGTACTTGTTTACGTAGACATATAAGGCTTGCATCTAGTAGCAGTGGAAGTAAAAACGTATATGCCCTTTAGCAGTTGACTCAAAAATGAACAGCAGACAAATGTCAGCATTTATTATTACCAGACTGCGTTGAGTAGTTTTGAAGCACAAGAGTCTGGCTCCAAGTTTTTTGTTTGTTTTGTTTTTTTAAATTAATGTTACATGAATCAAAGGGAAGAGTTAATATATTTACGACAAGAAAATATTTAAACATCTACAGTACTCTAATAACTTCCACCATGTTAAATTCATACACATTGTAAATCAGAGCCAATGCTATGTTACTTATTACATTTCTGGAGACTGAATTACTAAAATCTACTTTGGAAAAGTATTTGTGTTCAGTTACTGACAATACCTACGTGTGAAGGGCTGGGAAAAGTGACTTTTTCAATAAAAGAGTGTTTAACTATTCATTTCTGCAATGTAATGACACAGTTTATTTTGCTGCAATACTAAGTTGTATATGCCTTGCCCCAGAGTACCAGGCCATCTTGTGATGTACACCAGTACAGCAGCCCTACTGCTGCAGTTGCTGCAATGAAACGAGCACAAAAACTGCTGCATGGCTCAGTCAAATACTCAAGGTTTTGATCCTGGTTTGTCCTCAGTAACCCAGCTAGGTAACAAGGGGGTTGTTTACATGGACTTTCTTTACTACCTACCTTTGTAACCAAAGAGCAGACTTCTAAATCTGCAAAGACTGCTGCCAGAGGATGGTTTCTGTGGGAGTTTGGGTTTCCTTTCATATACTGCTCATTTTATCACTGAGTAGCGCTTCTGTCATTGCCTGCTGTAGCAATACATAGCCAGTTATACCTGAGACACTAAATTGGACACCGCATGATCAGCAAGGACTACGTGTGCATGATGAGAGGCTCTCCTGAACTTGAACCGTATGCAGTATTGAACAATGCTGCTTGTTCTCAGAGCAGGGGTGGCAGACATCCTACACTATACAAAGATGAAATCTTACACCCCTGAAAGATAGCAAAGCCTAATGCCAAACCAGCACCCGCTGCAGATGCACAGAATACCATCCCCTCCCTCCCGTTCAACCCTTATCAGCCAGGAGCACAACATATGGGAGACTTAAGCTTAAATTCCTGACCTGCTTTTTCAAGTTCTTATTATTTTTAGGCAGATCACCGAAATGCCCTGCTACAGAGGTATTTGCATTTTGTACCTGCAAAGAACAGGAAAGAGATTTTCCTCCTCTTACAGCAAAGAGGAACTATTTTGAAATTCTCCCCACCACACCTCCTCCCGCCCAGCTCTGGGTGGAATAAAGTGCTTTAATGCTTTCAGCTGTAAATATTGACTAGGATTAGTTCTTAAACAGGAATGTTTCTGTGCCACTTAACTTCCTCCTAACAGCTATATTACTTTTGAGAGGAGATACACTGCAACTTTTTAATGAGAGAAAACCTCACAGCTCGTGGACTTGAGATGCAGTTTTACCTTTGTGGTAATGCAGTCACTTCACTGTGCTATTTTGCATACTGTAACTAAGCAGCAAATGGGATAAGCATGCTAAACACTTGCTGAAGAGGAAGAAAAATTTTCCTATTCAATTGTGAATTAAATTATGTCTTAAAATCTTATAGATCTAACAAAAAGTTTTTTTCCCCCACTAAAATTGGATTTGAATAATGTACACTAAAAAAAATAATATTCTGTAACATGCTGGGCACTCCCTCCAGCCAGTGTGTTATGTAGATTGAATAGGACATTAAAACAAACAAGCAACAAAAACAAAACAAAAACAAACCACACAGAACCAGAACTGTGGGCATTCCTTTTTTTTTTTTCATTGTTGGAAATAAGAGATTCAAAATAAAAGCTTGAAGTTATATAAGCTGACAAGAATCCTTTGTGCCAGGTTGGTTTTTTTTTTTTGTTTGCTGTCAGGCAGCTAAAATGGTTGAGAATGGAGGCTCAATGGGAAGAAATGAAAGATTAACCATGCAGCTCATGCATCCTAACCTCAAGGACACAGACTAAAATTCAGCATGACTTTGGTTAAAGCAGAGCATTGTGGTTGGTTTAGGTAGTACCTAAACTACTGTCACTATGTAGATGGGGGGGTGGTGGCAGTGGAAATAAAAACAAAAATTCATTTATAACTTGCTAGCAGAAATATGAGCTGAAGTTTCCTTTCAGAAACCTACCTTTTCTTTAAGAGCAGTTGGTTATAAAACATCCTACTCTTAACTGTGGGTTGTTTTTTCTTCCCCTCCACGAGAAGGGCACATGAGTCATAACTAAACACGTTGAGTTCAACTATTCCAAGCAGTCAGCTACTAGATCTTATTCTACACAACTGAAGATTAATTTGGATTGCAAGGAAAAAGATAAGTCCTAAGCTAACACTTACCTAACGAAAGCGAGCAACTGAAACTCAGCAGGACTGAAAAGAATACCCAACAGAGACCAAATCTAGCTTCAACATATATTCATGGTGTGTCTAGAAATGTCTTTGATGTTAAACCTCATATGGCACACTTAGCATTTTTTATAATTCATTTCCTATGGAAACTAATGAGCTTAAGGGTGAAATTACCTCATTGAAAGTCAAAATGGTGAAGTGTGAAGAAAAGAAGGATGACCTGAAAAGCAGATTTAGTAGCAATCTCTGCATATTAAGCATTGCTATGGGAAATAGTATAATTAGTTTTCTTCAGAAGTTATTCCTTGGAATTGTGTAAGTGGTATTTCAGCTCCCAAACATCATGCAGAAAGAATGTTAGATAAAATAGGTAGAAAAAATGCAAAATCCCCACACATTCTTTTTAAAACCAAAAGATCCTTTTCCTAGCTTCCAGTAACGCAGAGACTGTTGGTTTATTTTTAGAGGGCAGACTGTACAAAATAAGGCCCCCTTCCAGCAGAATTTTGTAAGAGACCATAAAAAAAAAAGATTTTCAGAGCATAATTTAGAATGGAGCATTCTCAACCGCCTAACTCCTTGTACTTGAATCTACTTACTTCCCTAAGCTCTTTCTGTAGGCTAAGCCATCTGCACTACACAATTCTACCAAAGATTAGAAATTGATATAAAATGGATGCATTTTTTTGTAAAATGAATGAGCTAATGCTTGACCTTCAAAACCAAGATTCTATTAAATTCCAAGAAAACTGTACAGAGCTTAAACACAAATTATCCTACAAAGTTGCTGATACTTGAGATACTGAGGACTCTCAAATTAAAACCAACTGTTGAGATTAGTATTTTGTCAGCTATTGCAGTTGCAAAAGGCCAAGTTTTTTCTCACAAGCTTGATACCCTTTTCTTTATGGGGGAAGAGCTCTGAAGTGCTTATGTTGTGCCAGCACTGATCACTTGGTAGGGCATTAAGTCCAAAAATCAACAGTGTCCTCTTAAACTAAATTAGTTACAGGTCATTTGGTGATATAATGGAGCATAAAACACTTAAAACCACAAATATACGTGCAGGACAAATGAAAACCATTAAAAGATTTAAGGTCTGTCAGTTTGTCTTTAAGGCATACAGAACAACGTAGCATTTTCACTCTTTTATTACTTAACCGTGAGTTTGAGCCTCTCTTAAACTTAGTCTGAAGAACAAATGACACTTGGGTTAAGAACAGCAGTATAGATAGGCTACAACAAGTTAAAGAAACCTAGCTTCAAGTGTGGGAACAACAACACCACAAAGAATCCTAGAATGCTAAGCTGCAACTGGAAGTTCAACTACTCTGGCCTCACTGTCCGTAGCATCACGCAGAAAGGACTGCAAACAAGTCCTTCTATTTCTTCAGCAGGGGAATAGTTCTATTTAAAAAAGTCCCATTAATAGCGGCCATTTGAAATCTTATCATTTATGTGCATTAGATCATTGAAAATCCTGAAGGTATAAAGATTAGCACAGTATGACATTCATTTTCTCTAGTCCGCTGTTAAGGTTGGTAGTGTTATAATGCTGTTATAATGCTTGCCATGTCAGTCTCTACAATGTAGCAAGAAATATAAGTTGTATCCACTTTTTTTAAGTGAACTTTTTTTCCTTACTAGTATCTTGAAGTCACCTTGTTTGCAAACATTATACTTTTTAAACTTCCATTATTTGCTACAAATCCTGTAGATCTACTAATGATCCCTTGTGGTATAAACTTTCAAGTGTCAGATTGAGTTTCGATTGACAAAAAACCTCATGTCATTTTCAGTTACTACAAGTTCAAGGATGATACTTCATTGTAAAATCTCAACATTCGAATAATTGCTAGCTTGACCAGTCACGAGAAAATGTCACACACATCTATTTCTGTGGTGAAAGAATATGCCACAGAAGAAACAGAAACAGACAACTTCAGTGAATATTTTTTGTTGTTTTGTGTTTTTTTTTTTTTAATTAATAACTTCTTAATTCAAGAAAAAAAATAAATCACAAAAGAGAACTGGAAGAACTACACTCCACCTTCTTTATAAAAGAACTTTCTCAAAGAGACTATGTACCTTATTCACCACTATGTCAAACTCTATCATAATTACCCTGGTTCTCACAACATCTATTCTACTACATTTCATGCTTAGCTTCCAAATATCTCTTATAAAGGAGGTGGGGGTGTGCTTTAGACAGGTTAAAAAATATGCTGCACCTTTACAGTATTTAAACAATTACACCAAGCATAGTTCATACATTTATCACATTAACTATCACCTGGTAACCATACATTTAAAAAGGTCTAACGTATAGAGTATGTAATACCCATGACAGATACTCTTACTTACTTAAGAGCATATAAAGATCAGGATTTATTCACCCTCCCCATCTGCAAGTTAACTTCTCATCTCTTCCTGGTACAATACAAATGATAAAAAAAAAAAATCCCTTCATTCCATTGCACTACTGCAACCCTATATGCATAGAAAGGCAGATCAATTACCTATAACAGGGAAAAAGGGTTTTTTAAAAGGAATTTGAAGAACCTCTACTGCACAGGTAGTTTAGATGTTAAGTACATAAGTTCCAATTTTTTTCCAGATTTTTTGTCACATAATATATCCCTATACAAACATAACTTCAGTAAGTGCAAGCGAGGTTGTACATAGTACTGTAGATACTACTTTTGACCAAAAAAAAAAATCAGCACAAGAGGCTTGAACACTAGCACAGTGACAAGTCTATGCTGAAAGCCCATCTGGGGTGTGGGAAGTGGTGAATGAGAATGCAAAGCACATTTCTGCATATAATGTGCAAAGGCTTGATCTCTACAACTGCACTCATTTTGCTACATGCACAGCCAGAGATGAAAAATGAGATCAAAAACAGTTGGGAATGGTTGTCCTGAGAAGATACAAATAACCATTAAAAAAATCTAAACATAAAATACAAATACAGAAGCAACAGAACATTGTTAATAATACTAAAAGACAGAAACACACTGTTGTTGTTAAAAGAAGTTTCAAGTATTATTCCAGATCCAATTTCAACCCTACTCACAGGAGAAAATGCCCAGAGACTAGGAAGAGAAGTCCACACCAAAGTGTATTTTTAATAGCATACGGACATGGTCAGCAGACCCAGCCTTGCGGCAGCTATTTTAAAAAATAAAAATCTAAACATAAATGCATAATTTTAATTAGCATTCATATTAAGATGTGCATTACTGGAAATAGTTTTTGTTTTTTAATTCACTGACACCAGTAGACGTGATGTGCTGCATCATTTGTGCTCCATTATATCGCAAGATAGTGTGCAGACTTTTTAACGTTGCAGTATAAATCCTACTCACAAGTAAGGCATACTTAAAAACGACATGGTATCTACAGAGGTAACTTTGTATGCTTTCTTCTCTTTCTGTTTCACTCTCTTCTAAGTATGATGAAAAAGAGAAATTGGTCCCAGCTGAGCTTTGTGAACATTAACTACGAAATTATTATGAAACAGTTCAGATCAAATCATTTGGGGGAGCAGGGAGGGGTGGTGGTGTTTTTTTTTTTTTTTTTAAATGATGCATGGGACATTTCCTGAATGAACTCTGCAAAAGGCATGAAAATAAGATCTATGTTATTTATGTCAGCAACACCAGCGTTCCCCTTCATCATCCCTATCCCTAGCCAGAAATGCCTCCATATTGCTACAATTTGTCCAAGTAATTATTTTCTGTAAGATTGTTCTTCCCAGTAAAGCCGCTATATTCAGTTTTAAATTATAGCTTTTTCTACATTTTTTACCAGTGTATGCATGCTAGAGAACAGCTGCATGGCAGAGGTACATACTTAGCATACAATATCAAACCAAAAAAGAAATACAAAAAAATGAGCCAGTGTCCTACTGGCTGCTGCTCTATGTCAAAAGCACGGTTTGGTCTTCTGATATAAAATACTACAGAAGTAATATTAGCAGAAGTCTGTTTTGCTTCAAGTATTACCCCAACTTTAAATGTGATTTTCAAATTTTTGTGCAATTATTTTTGTAATTTAACGTGAATAAAAACCATCAACACAACAAAACTAAGAAAAGAAACTGTACTTCTTCCACTATAACACTGCACATAGGGTAGAAGCTTTAAGCTGAAACAGCTGTTTAATGGACGGAATTTCTTTTTAAATGAAGATTAATGTATTTCTAGCCCAAATGCAAAGGGTAGTGACAAAATATCAGACTACCGCAAAATGCAGTTACAAATATACACTGACAATTTCCTTCTTAAATATTAATGGCTCTTGAAATAATCATCAGATACTTATACAAAACATTTCTATTTTAAGTCTAAGGATTTTACGTAGTTTCTTCACAAGTAGTGCAAATACACTCCTTATTCTTAGGTCTTCCCAAGATATGGCTGGCTTTTGTGTGTGATTTCTGTATGTGTTCTTCACTGAAGTGATACAGGGACACTGTAGTCATGAGGATGGAATGCAATGCTTGCTGACTTTCTTGGAAAAAAATCTACCTTATTCATATACAGCTGTAAAATTCTACAAATTAAAAAGTTCACACCAGATTACCTGATGCAAAAGTTATTGATTCCCTGCTACTGGGAGAACTGAGAAGATCCCCTGAAACCTTAAACTGTACAAGCAGTATAACAAGTTTTTGTCCCCTCTCTACAGACTACAAGTATTCAGTTCTTGAATCGTGTTTGTTCACAAATGTGATTGAATTTCCTGAAATAAAAAAAAAGAAAATATTAAAATGCAACACAGTTCTCAGAAGTCAAGCAACACAGAAGTCAGCATCTTTCACGGGGTATTTTAAATGTTTAAAACCGAACATTTACACACTAACAGTGTTTTTAAGAACCTGTTTAGATCAAACTCTACTAACATGTTATCTGTAACAGGATTTTCAGCATCTCTTCTGCCTAACACTTGGTAGTTTTATTATGCATACAGAAAACGTGTTATTAAAAGCATTCCTCTATACTTCTGCATACTTCAAGTCCAGAAGGCAATTAAAACAGGAATCAAGAGAATTCATTTTGTCCTGAGAGACATAGGTTATTTTTAGTAGGCAGCATTACACAACTCACTGGGAATTAGTATTAAGCAGTCTAATAATACATTTGAGCACAAATATGTTCTTTTGCTGGCTTACAGTCTTCTTCTGGTGATAAAATATAAGTAACGTTTTTCTCATTCTATATTATTTAGGTTCTATGGGAATGGCAAGCCTGTCTGCCTGTTCTAAACAGATAGCACAAAATTCTATACAAGGTACTCCTTTTGAATTCTCAAAAACCTCTCACTATTCATTCTGCTTCTCTCTTTGGGTTATGTGTATCCCGACAAGTGAAACATGAGTTGGGGTGCTGAGTGTGTATATACATGTGTGGAAGAGAGAATGCAAATGAGACCATGAATTTTCTCCCCTCTTACCGAAACAGATGAAAGATTAGGAAGAAACCTTGCTTACATAACCAAACTACTTAACTGCTTAGCTCAATAACAAAACCATGACTGGATACCTAGGAACAGTATGACAGGTTTATTTGTGTTTATGGATTTTAATAGCTAACAGCAGCAGTCAGTGAAGTTTTAGAAACTGCTAATGGTTGAAAGAAAAGAAGTAAAAGGAAAAAAAAAAAATCAGTCATTTCCATTTTAGATGGAATTATCCACCAAAATGCAAAGGCACACACCTAGTAAGTGCTTTAATACCGAATTAACTCTCTAACATTTCAAAACAATACTTCCTGTGTGAACATATACAGTCCTGTAACATGAAGTTACAGGTAACGGTGGTGCTTCTGAATTAAATCTGCAACTTAAATTCCAAGTTATTTTTGAAAGGTATTTGGTAAAACCCTCTGAATTTGTAAATGACTGGGGATGAATATTTTAAAAGTCTTTCTTATGATCTGTAATAAGCTGTACAGACTGGTTATTTTCAACCCACAGTACCTGAAATATTAAAGGAATTATACTAAGTGTGCATGTTCACTGCAGCATTAGAAAGATGGTGCAAAATCTACTGTTCATTAAAAGCAGTTTCTCAATAAGGGGTTACAGCTCTTCTGTCTTGAACCACACTGAGAATTTAGAGAATACAGCAAGAAGGATTTTTTTTAACCTTCCCTGAAGCGAGTTAGCTGGTGGACAATTTTTGTTTTGTTTTTAAAATTCTCTAATATTTGTCTTAACACACATGCCTCTTCTTTTAAGAATGGCATTTCATTGGTTATCAGTGGCCTTGAATTTTTTTATTTTATTTTTTTTTTTTAAATCAAGGACCTTAGTTCGGATGGACATTTCACATGAATAACCAGGAGTCTACATCTCTTACATGTATTAAAACATTTGAGAAATAGAGCATTACCCTTTTTTCAGGCTCCGTATTTCATTTTTATCACGTGACAGATTTTGTTTTTAAGCCAAAAAAACAACCAAACAAAAACACTTTCTAAATTGTATAACTTACATGGCATGATGTGCTTTGACCTGAGTTCGACAGTTGCGCCCCCAGTAGCAATCAGGACGTGACGTGACAGTCACTACAAGAAGAAGAAATAAAATGCTACGTTTATTAAATAAACTATTGAATAAGGTGGTATATACTATTACACCACTGATAGTGCTGGTTACTGACCAGAGCAAACATTGTAAAGAAACAAGACATTTGCAAGAAACTGCAATAAACTATCTTGGTTCACCTTTCTAGAAAGGAAGAAAACACTCAGTAAAGGACCAAAAAAGAAAAAACATTCCGAATCTCATACAGACTTACGATAAAAAGATTTGTTTCTCAGTGCTTTCAAGTGAAAGTTTAATACTTAGTTTAATAGACTAATGGACTGTTTAACGGACTTTACGGTTTAGGACACTGAGCATGTCTATATACATTTCCATATGAAAGAAAAACTAATCTGGGTAGTTTGTCATTCTTCCTTAGTTTTACATACATTATAACTCAGTGGTCCAGCAGGGCATTACACTAAAAAGAAAAGCAACACGAAGAAGAAACAAGCTAGACTGACTGCCTTTTGTTATGCACAGATGCAGAGTTCTCAATAGTTAAAGACATGGAAGCGGTTTCTAGCAAGAACTGACTGGACAAACGTAATGTTTAAAAGTAGACTGTTGGAAGAGCTTCTGTTCCCAACAGATTTGGGACTGACGGAGGCACAGTTGCTTGTATGCTATTTTATACTAAAACTGTAAATGCAAACAGATTTAGAATTAATTTATGAAAACATTCTTGTTCCTAGTTGAGAGCTGGTAAGAATATGAAGTTGTTCAGGAAATGTATCATCTTACATATTTAAATGAGAAAAATAAATTACATCAACTAGTTCATGATGAATCTATTCTGGATTTTACTGAGTTCCTCTTTTCACTAAGCAGATACATTTATTATATGCATAAGAAATCATATTGAAAGAAATGATCCCATTAGGGAGTCTGACAATAACTATATGCAAATTTAGCAGCTGACAAGTAAAGCAACCAGCATATTAGCTCTGCAAAAAGACTTCCACCAAGCTACATAAAGGTGCTAAAAAATTGCCCTACACCAGGACCTGTTAACCTGGAGAATATAAACACACATCTCATTTAAATCTAAGGCTTCAAACAGAAGATACAAGAATAAAACTAACTCTTTAACTGACTTTCTCTGTACTGTGCAAAGCTATCCCCACCTGGCAATTCAGCAACAGGAATATTCTGCCTGTACTGGTAGGCAAGTTCTCGAAAGCTGCGAAGGCCACAACAGTAGCAAAGCACTGTGTTCCCAGTAATTCTGTAATCTGGGGAGAAATCCAGTTTGTACATAATGTCAGTGTAAGGAATAAGAAATTAGACTTAACAAAAACATCATGACACTGGTTATATATACAGAACTTCAAACCTCTTGATAATATTACTTACTGAGTTATACATATACAAGGAGTTACACATAGACCAAAATGAACATTAACATACCTGACAACATAAAAACTCCTCTTTGAAGAGCTAACAGACTTTCATTTAACATATTTTTCCAAGTCAAACCCCTGGATGCCAGGTAATCCTAAAAAAAAAGAGTGATTTAAGCACTTAAATTAGAAAAATCTCCAACATTACAAGACAGACAAAGTCATTTACCACCAAATATTTCCAAATCTAGATCTAACTGGGCTTTCAAAATGGGATGATTCTGACTACAAATAAAAATACCTTTTCTTTAGCTTAATGAGCAAGATATTTTCAGATCACCAATAAAGTCTTTAGCTCAGTATCTTTTGTTCAGAGTATACCTACTTTTGCCAAAACAATGCAAATTGTTTTCAGTCACATTCTCATTTAAGTTGCATCATCTCCCTTCAGTCACATTCTCATTTAACTTGCATCAAGATTTCATCCAATCTTTACCTAATTTTGATAGCCTAGGCATGGCATGGACAAAATATTTTCCATGCATCACAAATACAATTTTAACTATTCTGGGAAAAAAAAACATTTTCCTGATATATTTTAGTGATTTATTTTTCTCTAATTAATATTTCAGATGTTACACTTTAGACTGTGGAAACTGACTTCCTGAACAAATACTTCAAACAAATACTTAAAGTAAAGTTCATGGATGATCTAACAACTAAACATATCTGAATTCTAGTCATTAAAACTCAAATTCACGAGTTATGGCAATTATTTTTTGTTAATTTGGGTGGTAAGGGAAGAGCTGCTGAATAGAACGTATCTACAGGATTCATGCCCTATTATACAAAGATGGGAAGAGCCAAATTACCACCTCAAAATACTTCCAGTCTAGATACAGTAACTACAGTCTTGGTCCAGATGAACATTCAGGGCTCATCTGACTTGCCTTCCAGAATCACATGCTGCAAGTGACACAATGCCATCACTTTAGTTGTCAGGCAGCACATAACTATAATTTCAGGAGTAAATCTTAAGCAATGTACATTTATTATTTTGCATCCTACATAAAGATTTTTAAGCATACCTTTAGGATATCTGACTCATAGTGGTTGTTATTTAGGACTCCATCTAAACACTTGTCACCAAGATTTATTTCTAATCAGAAGAAGAAGAAGAACAGTTACTATTTCTTCCCCAACCCTTCGGCCCTCAAACATTTTCTGAAGTTTCTTCTGTTTCCTGAAATAACGTGCACAAACTCATGTGAGCTCCAAGCACATGGCTGTGTTCAACATGTGCTAAAGCATGTGATACATAATTCCCAGTTGAAATCAAAGATAAAACATTAAGATTTTACAATTTCACCTTCAGTCCACAAGTAGTGGTGATCTACACAAATTAACAGTGTTATAAAAGCATATTCCATTAGCTTCAAACTACAGTCAAGTAATTTCAACTGCTCTAATGTATTTCTCATTTATTTTTATTTTTATTTTTTTTTAAATGTTGAGTTTCAGCAGTCTACATATTTAAGAGAGTAAGGTTCTTTTCCATTCAGTTAACACCAAATGTTCAGTGCTCTTGCATTGACTTGCACGATTCTCTTACCAGGCTGAAATACACTTTGATCCTTTTTATACTGGAAAGCATTTTGCTCGACAAGCACAGCTTTCAAGCTCAGTATGGTAAGGACACAAGAAATCAAATCCTCTCAAAGCTAATACACATTGCTCAAGAATTATTTGTTTGGAATGTGAGGACACAGCCTGTGTTTCCTTTTGCATGACTGTGTTTCAAACTAATCTATCATATTTCTTAAATTACCCGAAGTTCAAGACAGACAGAAATTATTGCAAAGAAAGCATGCTCATAAGAAACATTTTATCCCCAAATACCACAGAATGGTGCCAAACAGCCAAAACATGCCATCCGAGTGCAGCCCCAGTATAAGTGACAGAAGGGTTGCAGACAAACTGTACCTGTAAAATAACAAAGAAAACCCCTGTAAGGACTGCACACAACAAAACTCAATAGTCACTGTCCCTATAAAGCAATAATAATAGAGCCCTGATAAACCTGTTTTTTTTTTTTTTTTAAAAAAAAAGTAAAACTTTCAGATTTAAAATAAACTCTATAGAGGAATAATAAATTTTATTTCATGCGTTGACTACAAGAATCCAATAAAGAATACTCAAATAAAGAACACTCTTAAAAATAAACTTAAACTTCACTAAAATAAGGCAAGACTTAGTTTTGTAGCCAAACTTAAGAAAAACTTAAAAAAATATATATATACACATACATTGCTGAGGAGCAACATGAGGATTCTGTTCACGCTCTGCTCTTCGGTCAGGCATTGGCTGAAAGCAGCAGGTACATATTACGTGACTTCCTTGAGCAGGACACACATATTCCTGGACAGCTAGATGGATGGAAAAAGACAAAGAAAAAGGAACAAAACTATAGACTGAATGATGCACAGGATTGCAATCTGGACTAGGGATCTTAGTGAACACAAGATAAAAAAAAATTGCAAGTATCAAGGAAGCAGTATATATATATATATATTTAGAAAGATTCTTTAAAAGAACAGAAAAATTACATTAAGACTTCTAAACTACAGAGGTCTGTAAAAATATTTGAATACGTAAAACAATTTACAAATTATCGACCATCAGAAGTCTATCTGAACCACAGCCAAATTTCATGATATGTGCAAAGATAACTATGTGGAGTGGTGACACTCTCACAGTACTACTACAGTAAGCAAACTTAGTTCGTAACAGGTGAATGAGTTGGAATATCTTAGTTGCATACTTCTGTGAAGACTTTATGACACCAACCTGCAGGGAAGTTGGCAGATGTAGAGGGTGCATCTCCCAGTGCTTGCATTCCTCCTGCTTCTGTCTCTTGGCCTGTGCCAGGCAGAGTTGGAACAGAGTGTCTTCGATATCCTGGGCACTGTCTGCATACTATATATGGTTGACTGAAAAAAAGAAATAAGGTCATAGGAAATAACACCCAACAAATGCAAATATAACTCAAATCCCTATGCTAGACAAGGTTGGTCACATTCTTGAAGTTTAAATTTGGAATTTCTTCATCCAGTAACATATGGAAGTTTACATAACTCAGTACCTCACAGCTGTGAAGAATGCTTTAGTTGTAACATATAGGAAATACTATGAAAGAAAGGATTTTTAACAGCTTCAAAAAGAAAATTGAGTGGCGTGACTGGAATTGAGATGAACAAAAAAGAATGGAACAAAGTTGGAATAATTATCTACTGGAAGAGTTTTTCTGTTCTCTTCTAGACATACAGCAAAAAGTGTTTGCTGTTGGAAATGAGAAGCTATTTTCGTGCTTGGGAATCCCTAGGTCAAGCATCAGATGCTTCAGTAGCATATACCTGGTTAAAGCAGCATGCCTGACATGTAAGAAAGCACAATTATTGCAGCTAGACTCATAGGGTCATAGACTGCTTATCTCATAACAAGACCTTAGCCAGAAATCTATTTTCTGTAAAGCAACAGCCACAAAAGACATTTTCACACATCTCATATGAATCTGTTGTATTATTCCGGATAGAGCCCCTGGTAATAAACTGAATCTTGCTAGGCTTTGGGGTGTTCTGGTATTAAATATTTTTTGTTGACTGGTCAAAGTTCAGTAGGATGGCAGTAGAATTGCCGAGATAATTACTGGTAAGAATGAACTTACCTGAAAACAAAAGATTCATTCTGGAAATGATCATGGAAACAATATTAGCAATAACAGTGTTTGTGGAACTAGTTTAGTTTGTGGGTTTAGGTATTCAAGCATAAACAAATCTAATTTAATGCACCATTTGGATAGACATACCTGATATCTGAAGATTCACTATCTACATCTGACAATTCCAGTAAATCTTCAGAACTTCCTTCCTCATCTGAAAAAGATCTCCGCACCTTAGGTTGCAACATGTCTTGAGTAATTTTGTTTCGAGCATCCATGCTACGTACATCATCTTCATTACGACATTTATCTGCATGAAAACCAAATTCAGATTTCAAGAAAAGAGCACAGGATTCATCACATTTCTTACTCCCACCCTACTTTAACAATGTGGTTATTGCATTTTCATTTCCATAAGATTTATTCTTAGATAACAGTTCTAGAAGATCTTAGTTAAATTCCACTGTCTGCTAATGAGACTCTAATATCAGGCAAGTGAAGTTTTGTTTTCATGAGTCTATGATCAAAGTTAATTAAATCCATACTCAAGTATATTTTTCAGAATTATCTGAGTTTAGGCAGCCTAATCAGTCAGTGCCTCCTATTTGATAGAACTGATATTCTTCCCATGATTAAGTAGTAAGATAAAATTAAGAATTCCTAGCATATGCAGTTACAGCATTAAATCGCCTTTAATTCTCACCCACTACCTGAAATATTACAAGCTATTATGTCAGATTAAATGTAAGCAGTTGTTTTCTTACAGCCATGTCAGAGAAAACAGCAGAGTAGCATGACATATACAAATTTAACAGACAATAGTCTTTGCGCTTACATCAGTTACATACACAGCTAATGTGTGAAATACATCAGATTCTTTTACACACACTGTTCAACTTGCCTGGATGCTGAATTAGATAAGCTTCAACCAAGTTGTTCAATATATGATTTTTACAAATACGTTCTACTGGACAACGACACGTTGGACATAAAGAAGACCTCTCCATCCATCCTGAGTAGCAGGCAGCACAGAAAGTGTGCATACAAGGCTGCAAGCTGAAAAACACAAGCATGACAGCAATGAAAGCACGAAGTAAAATACAAATCTTTCAATTTTTTAGTTACATTCTTAACACTCAGAAGATATTTATGATGCGTTGAGATAATCAGAAAGACACAGTTGTAAAGCATCTGCTTGATTAAACTATATAGTTTGGAGGGGAGGAAAAAAAAGACTCAGAAGGGCTTGTGAATACCCTAAATATCCTGGGCACCTCAAGCAGTTGTCACTGAACTTATCTTAATATCACATGATTACAGCTTTTGTCAATCATACTTACCTTACACAGTCATGCAGCAGCTCTTGGCAGATAATGCAAGTTAATGTTTCTTCCATTTTATCTGGTTTCACATTTGATGTTTTTGCATCTTCAGAGCCAATTTTAATTATACATTCACTTGGAGCTGCTGCTGGAACATTTGGACAGGAATCTTCATCTACAAAGGCAGAAGACTCCATAGTATTTTTTTTAAAATTATTTTTTAATTGTTAAAAAAAAGACCTGACAGGTGTACACTAATTCACGGTTCACTGACAGTGGCCCCACTAAAGGTTCTTGCTTTACACATAACAGTTTCTGCTAAAGAAGTCGTCATTTTCACTGGACCAGAAAACAAATAAATGAGAAGAAATTGAAAATGGACTGATGACAGCTGACCTGACTCAATCTGCAGATAGGAGGAGAGGGGGCTAAGTGTTACTTTCCTTATTTAATACAATACTAAAACATAGAATTACATTGTGAGGAGGGAAAACATTACCTATCCCACGCTAACCTAGCCTTTCAATCCTCCTTACATTTGATAGGTGTGCATTTTCAATTTACTTCACTTTAACAGAAATCTAATAATCTGTGCTTATTTTTCTTAATCTCACGGGGCTTCTTTAAAAAACTTAAATTAGAAACTTAAAGCTATGTCTAAGTGTTTTAAACTAACTTTCAACAATAATCTTAGAGTGCAGAGTAGGTTGCAGAATAGTGCAGTATACTAGCCTTCTTTTAGTTTCTTCTTAGCAGGTTCCAAAACTTCCTCCTCCCCTGTTGTTTGAGCATCTGATTCTGCTTTTTCTTCGTCATTGATTTCTGAAGCAATTGCAGAAGTTTCAGTGTTGTCATCAAGCTTCTCACGTTCATCATGCAGTGCTCTTAGACACACAGATTCTAAGATTGGGAAAGCAGGCACAGGAGTGAAAACTGAGGATTGCGATCCTGCAAAATAAAAACAGAAGATTGAACATAACTGCATACAGATATGGGACGTGAAAAAAAAATTATTCAAATGCTGATGATGCACATGCATCAATTTCAACAGCTGAATAGAAAAAAGTGGTGCAAAAGCACAGAAGTAATATCTGCTTAACTACACTACAGGCACACTGAGCCAATCTAACTGGAAGACCTGAAAATAAGGCTATTAGCTGTGTAACCCTACTTAAAACACCCACAACTAACCCTTCTCTAAAGTATAGGGTATTTATTCAAAGACTATTATTTTCTGACAAAGATGCTAGGCAGAGGATTTATACAATATTGATAATATTCAACAGGTCAGGAGCACAGCAGAGCACAAAGCTTTATTTCCATATATTTCAAACGAGTGGAAGAAGTCCCAATGAATTGTTGACAAATGCCATTTTTCAGAGAACTACTCTTACTCCAGTTCTATCACAGAAGTTACGCAGCACTGGGGTATTAACACTTGCCAATACAAGATCACAGACAAGGGATTTACATGGTATATTTTGGCCTTAGAGCTCTAAGCAAGAGAAAGGGGTCTGGTGACTGGCAGCAGAAACAGTGACAACTACAGTATTTTCTTGGAGTGACTGCATGCAGGCAAGCACTTGTATCTACTTGCTTTGTTATATGAACCATATACATTTGCTAAGGTTTCACCAGACTGCTACAAACCCATAGTGTACCAACAGAACAGTCTGGGATTTACAAGGATATTGTGCATCTCAGAGCATAAGCAATTCTCACAACTGCTCTACCTATCCACCAAGATTTACCCTGCCTACTCAGAGGAAGTACACACATCCACCTGGTATTTTCATTAGAATTTCACGAAGTAAATGCTACAGACCCAGAGAGGGGTAAGGTTAAAGTTCAAATCTGGAATAACAGCTAATGTGATAACAAACTTTAAATACTTGACACAATTCTTACCAGATGTAGAAGGATTATCCTGCTCAGATGCAGACTCAATAAGAGAGGTAGAAGAAGCATTAAAGAGGTTAGATGTAGAAGTAGATGGCTGTGGTTCCTCATAGCAAGACTGAGTAGCTGATGGTGATGAGGTAATTTGGGTCTCATCATTACTTCTTCCTGTACTTGAGGTATCTTTGGTCACATGGCATTGGTTTTCTACATTAGCTTCTACAGTGAGGGGGGGAAAAAAAGGGGAAAGAAAGATCTGTGTGACAGTCACCACATCACGGCTTCAGAATTCCCAAGGAATCAAATTCTCTCAAAAAGGCTGCATTAGTTATTGGTGCTTAGCTTAGCTCCTCTTCTTGGGTCTTAAATTACTTCCTTACCTACTGTTTCTTGAGTTGCATCCTGTTTTGTGTTTAAGGATTCATAAAGATACGCAACATCTAAAAGAGATAAGAATATTAATCAGAATTTTTAACCAAAAAACAGCTAACCTTAATCTCACACAAGCAAATTCTATGTCCAAGTGGCTGCTTCTCCAAAGTGCCTGACAACAGAATAGGGACATGAGGGATCACCTCTGTAGTACAATGTTAATACTCCTACTTAGGAGGCAATTAGGAACAGCACAGCAAGATCTTTTCTTCTCAGGAAACCAGGCAGAGAGGCTTTTGTGTGAAGTTTAACTTGTGCCAGCCGTGGAACCAGAGGCTTAAACGTTTCTTAAACCTAAAATTGCTCTGTGTCAGAGCAGACTGCGAGTATCTTCAGCGATAATTCAGCGAAAGTTGTTCTTCTTATTAAGCTTCATTAAGCTTATTATTTCTTAATTCATTTCTCAAATCCTTCAATCCATTTTGTTTAGATTTGTGAAATGCATGAACTCAAAAAACAACAGATTTATGGCATGCTCTAAGTTTCATCGAGAAACTAACTGAGTATATATTAATAAAACCAACTGGAAAATATATCCCCATTCCCCCCCGATTTTATTTTTTTTAAACCAAACACTTCAAACTAATACGGTTTGAAAGATTTCCCTAACTTGCTACTTGTCACTGTAAAAACTGGCATGTCCATGACCTCTTTTATGGAGATTTGTTTCTACACGTCAACAAATTGTTTGTCTTAAAATGAAGTAATTCTGTTTTAATTATATTTTTTTCCCTTTCATGATTCAAAAATGACTAAGTATACCATTTAAAAAAAATATTATTTACTTACTGTTCTCTGGCTCATTTTTTCTGTAAACAACATAGATCACATCTCCAGTCTGTAAAGGGTATGTCTGCTTCTTAACCACTTTCAGTTTATTAATTACTGTTCCATTAGTACTATAAAGAGAAAGAAAAGATAACTTGGAGTAAATGTTTTCATAAATACCTAGGAGAAGGAAGGGAAAATACAAGATACTTTTCATGACGAAAACTGTTGTCTCTCAAAAACATTTTAAGAAAGGATCAAAAAAAACTTTTCAGAAACAAAACAAAACACCAAACCAACTGTTAGAGAGACAGAAGTTCAGGGCTATTTGGACTTCAGAGCTCATTTACAGCTCCTAGTAAAGAGATGGTAGCTGACAGATAGACAGACAAATGATCCCTGACATTTGGCCACTGTGTCAAAATAATTAGATGATTCTTTCTGTAGAAAAATCTCCTCCCTTTAAGTATAAAACAGGAAATATATGAAATCAAGACAAAGTAAAAAAAACATTATGCACAATTAAAAGATGAGTTGGAAAGAATTATTTTGGTATTTATAAAAGCTGCAAGACTCATGGAAGAAATTAAACCGGGGAAGAGGCAAATACAAAGCATTGCTGATTAATAGAGATCTTTGCTCTTTCACTGTGATGTTTTATATACAAGCTTTACAACTCAATCACATTATTCAAATACTGAAAAATTTCAGCTCAATTGCAATAAGCCTCTTTCAGGGCTGCAGCATTCTAGAACTTCAGACTTCTGCTATTTCAAGTCTCAGCAATGAGTACCAAATATGAAAGAACAGATCTGTTTTTTCCCCTCAGCAGAGCAAGCTTCTCCATGAAATGACAGCAAATCTCTGCTGCCACCTCCTGGTGGCCACCACTCATTCTCAGGACACTGCAGTCTTCAACTAGACCTAGAAACCTAGTTTTTCTAGAAGAGAGCAACAGTTACTTAGAAACTAGCACCTTCCCTTCTCCTCCGTATTTTTCCTTGAAAAAAAGCAACTTGAGCCTAAAAAATTCTCTTGTTATTTAGTAATATCAACAGAGAAAGAAAGAAAAAAAAAAGAACTTTGGACTGCTGACCTTTTCAGACACAAAGTCAAAAGCATTACATTGAAAAGTTAGAAGGGAAAGGAAGTCCTTTTGAATAACCACAGCATGTCTTGAACAAGATACTAGTTCTTCCTTTTTCCTATGCAACTGCTTTCTCTCTATATATGGATGAATCAACTAATCCAATATAAATAATAATAAAAGCGACTTCAGATGTCAACAAACAAAAATCTTCAGGTCACAACAATCTTTGCTCCATTAAAGAATCTTCAGGCTTCTCTTATAAGCAAAAAAACTATTCTGAGCTTGCCTTTTCACTTTAGACATATAGATGTTGAAGCCTGAAAGACTGGAGAACGAAAACGACAGCAGAACAGACATGTCACTAAAAGCACCAGAAGTTTAGCAATTAAGAAGAAAAAATAATTCTAGTCAGTCGGTTGGAAACTATATTTGTTTTTAACCTGACACTGATATTAGTGATACTATATTAAAAAGATGGTTATGAGGGGCAATAAGTCAAGTGAGGCATTCTTGGAAAAAAAATTATCACCATCATGCATCAGTAACCACTCATTCTTGGTCTAATGATGCAAGCTGCAGAAACTGCCACCCAGGACCCTAATTCACAAAGTAGCTACAAATATCCAAATCTTTTCAGTCCTGCACAGTTATACTGACATCCATGAGAACTAAGTAATTATGTAGTTTCTACGGATCCAAATGAAGTAGGAATAAATTGGTCCCACTTAACACAGAAGATCATAAGCTTTTCTCAAGTACATTAGCAAACTGAAGCAGTTGTCTTCATATCTCACAATTATCAAAGAAAAAAAAAATCCAACTACCCCAGATAACTGTGTTATTCTTCCACTTAGCATTTCCAGTTTCAGGGTTCAGTTTAAATGTTCAGAGACATTTAACAGATATGGCGACATACTGGATTAATTTTTGTATTTTTAATGAGACACACAATAAATAATGATATTTGCACGTTCCTCTGATGTTTCAGACTATAGTAAGGTCCTTATAAGTAGAAAATACAATGAGAATCCTAAATATGAAGGTCATTACTGTGGACTTATTACTGAATTTATTTTAACTGGCTGTATTTTTTTTTGATGTAGAGAAGAAAAAAAGGACTATCAGACATAAATTGTCTGAGTTGTGAAACAATGTCACGAAAGGTCCCAATGTCACCTTTCTAAAAAGGCGGAAAAAAAAAAGGCCTTGACTCAGTTCCAACACAGTTGATGACTTTACAGTTTGATTAATGAACTATACATTATCCAGGCTGTTATACAGAATTGATATGAACAACCACATTTCGCTCAGACGACGCCCATTTTTGAAGTAGATAAATGATCTGTATATTGGAAGATACTTTGGTATCCTTCCCAGAAAAATGACAGTCTATTACTTTCTAGTAATTACTGGTGTCCATCCAGGAAAATAATGTAATTTATGGTAAAGCTTATGGGTTAATAGTTTTAGAAGTTATTTAAGTGCATATTATCCTGAACACACTATAAACTGAAATTAATTTTGAATTTTAATAAATTACTGAAGCCCTTCTATATGGTATCGGTTTCATTTTTTTATTTATTTTACGTTCACAGAAATAGCTTGACTGCAGGATAAGTAGAATTTAGTAGAAGAAAGGACACCATTCTCCACTGAAGATCAATCTCTTGTTCCCCCACAGAAAGGGAATACCGGCTCGTCTGTCACAAGTAAGAGTTTTGTGCAAATAAACCTTTCCTGCTCTGAAAAATCACTTAATATTTAATCAGAATCCTGAAAACAAACAAAAAAACACATTAGAATACAACAAGAGAAGGTCCTTAGAAGTTACCTTAGTTGCTTTTTAAATTTCTATTTCAAAGAATCTTACAATTGCTTTTACTTACAGCAAACCAATGACTGCTTCAGCTGTGTTAGGTTAACTTGTATTTCTTTCAAGGAGTACCAAGCAACTAGGGCATGGTTTGGAAAATAAAGCAGAAACATACATCAAAAAGGGGTGATTCCATGGATTTTGTATCGTACTATTTGCTAACTCTTGGTTTTGTTATTTCCAAACTTCTGTTTACTCAATAATTAAGTTTTCCACACATTTCCTTCCACCTGCGAACTTATGGTAAGTCTTTCAAAAATAGATCCAAGAATGCTACCACAGAGATAAAAAAACATGTGGACAGTCAACAATGTGTTTAATGATGTTCTTTGAATTAGTTACAATAGAAAAACAAAGTCCACTCAGTTCAACTGTCCCACACCAACTGCCTCCTTCGATGCATTCCTTTTCACCAGAAAAATCTGAGCTTGACCACAGCAATGTTTCCAAACTATTTTCCACTTAGCAGCAGAAAAAGCTGATGCTGCAGTATTTTTCTGGGACTCTAGGCATCAGTATTGCCAACTCAAACATTCAAAATTCTTCTTCTTTCAGCCTGCTTGATTGTTTGGAACTCAGCTGATATTCAGTGCAAACATTGGAAGACCCAGAAGAGTGGGGTCTTCTGCAAGTAGTTACATTGACTCATTTAGTCTCTTCATTCAGCAAGAGGTAACTATGCTTCATACCAACTCACAGGCAATCAGAACACATGGATGACCTTATTCTTTTTTTGTTAGCCACACAGAAGTGCAACATGCATAAGCAGCTAACTGGTAGTACTCCACAGTATTGGAGTACTAATTTGACTTCGCTAGTTCTCTTCCTGCTGGCTGCACCTTTTGCCTGGGCTGGGTATGGGGGTGTGGGAGGGGAAGAAGGAAAGGTAGGAAAACTACATCATTCACAATTTCTTTGGCTTTTCTTATCACCATATAGGTCTGAACTACTTCTTCCAGCTAAACGCACCTGAAACAATGGATGGTTTTACAAACTTGGGTTTACAGCTGCCCTCTGAATCTACCACAGATTGGCAAACATGACCTGACCTGCTGTTTGAAATATCTGGAATTGTGGAATAATATTGGTGGATGACATTTACAAGCCATTACCTAGATGTCCTAGCTAGATCTGACATTTTTTCCCTGAAGTTTAGCATTTCATCCCACAGCCTCTTGCAGTACAAGCTTTCCCAACAGCCACAAACCATCAGGGATTTATTCAGAGACCTATCCTGTTTACTATCTCTAGCTACAACCTAGATGGGGAGAGGAAGTACACTCTTATCAAGCTTGTGGATGATACCAAAGTAGGGGTTATATTCAGTATATGCAAAAGTTGGGCTCTAGAGAGGGTGTTAGGCAGGCTGATGGGAACACCACGATGTTCAGCAAGGGCAAAAACAATGTCCTGCACATGGGATGGAATAACCACCTGCAGCGGTAAAGGCTGGGGACACATCAACAAGGGATCTTGGCGAATCTTATGCCTAAGCATGAGATCATGCACCTTGGACTTATGCCTAGGCATAAGTCAGCAGCATGCCCTGGCAGTGATGAAGGCCTACAGCACACTTGGCTGTATTAACAGGGCATAGTCGGATGATCAAGTGCAGTGATTATTATTCCACTGTGCTTGGAACTCATTAACCCACGTTTACAATATTACATCTAGTTTTGGGTAACCTAGTACAAGAAAGGTCTTAATAAACTTGATAAAGTCCAGCAGATATCCACTGAAATGTCCAGAGGGCTGGAGCACAATACCTATGAACTAAAGAGCTAAGGGAATTGGACTTGTTTTACCTGTGAGAAGGTGGCTTGGGGAGCATGGGACCTAATAGCAACCGCCCAGTACCTATGAGGAAGTTACCAAGAAGACAGAGCCAGGCTCTTTACTGAGGTAACAAAGATCATAAATTGAAACAAAGGGAAATGAAAAAATTGAAGTAGGGGACCTCCTTAGGCATCTTCCAAGCAGAACAATTCCATGACGTTCTGCTTTACTTGAGGAAACAAAAATAAATAGCCCATGTAAATACCTAGAAGTGAGTTCCTTTTAATATCAGCACAGCCTCTCGTTGAACAAGAGACAAACGTTTTGCTAAAAGAAAGATGTCAACTAAAAACATTTTTTTCAGCAAGTACACGATGCTAACCTTGAACTACCAGAACAATATATTTAACTGCATTCTAGTATGTTTGAAGAGGAAACAACAGATTCAGTATGATACCCTGTAAAATCTCCCACATTAAATTTTGTCTTTATGCATATACTTCACTGTATTTTGAACTGTTATCCTCATCTTTGGGTAAAATGCCTTCTAGACACAAAGAATGGGGGGAGCTGGCAGAAAAGTATTATTTGTTTCTTTATTGACTGCAGGGGCATGGCATAAAAAGAATGTGGTTTACAGAAACATTCTGAAGTGTCACAGATTTCTTGACATGTAATAAACCAGAAGCTTTCTGCAATTTTAGACAAAAAATCCTGTCAAAAATGAAGCAGATGAAAATTTGAAGGGGATTACAATCTCCGAAGAAATCCCCTTCCATTCAAATTCCATTTCAAATTTTATAAAGAATAACTAAAATCCACTAGAAACCACCCACAACCTCTGCAGTGCTACTTGAGTTCCACAGTAGCCTTAAAACTCTGCAGAAAATAACTTCACCAGCATAGCAAGTTCGTTGGCCTTCAGTATATGAAGAAGCATGTAATTAAATTTATATACTAAAAGTAGTTCCACTAAATTAGCTTTGCTTTTTAACAGTAGTTACAATGAGATATGTGCTTAAATCTTCTTACATTAAGAGCCTTAGTTCTCAAACCCTTAACTGAATACAGACACCATGGGAAAAAAAATAAATCATTCTGGTTAAACAAAAAAAAATAAAACAAATTTCAACAGTAGAAATCTAGCAAGCATCTTTTACTATTCAAGTAGATTGAATAGGCTTTAATCTGCATCTGACATGCCCACCACAACAGACAGATAACTACGCTGCCTGTGGTATACAGACTATTGATGTTTTGAATACCACAAAGATGTATAACAAATACAGACTTTTACTATTTTATGAGTTTTATTTGAGATCATCACTGCTGGTATCTACCTCCCTTCACAAGTACCTGAAATGAAGCACACTCATGCTTACAGCTTTTAAGAACATCGGCATCACTGTAATCATCTTTTTTTCCCCCCACAAGACTAAAGAAATATCCCATGGAACTATTACATCATCAGTATTTTTCATTAATTCCTTTAAAGAAGAAAAAAATACTTAGAAATTACCAAAAAAAAATCTAAAAAAAACCCCACCCCACAGATGCAAAAAGTAAAAGAGAGAAAAAGGAAGGAAAATGAGAAGAATTTACTCTCGATGCCTTGAGCAATACACAAGATTTTACTTCGCAGACTAAAGAGAAGACAACAACAGAAGTACACAGGAGAACCAACCTTGTATCTTCCAATGACACTTGACCAGATTCTTCATCCACTATGATTTTACAGTGATCTCCAGACACCAACTTGTTGCCAGGGAAAGATAAGTCACAACCTTAAAAAGAAAGCAGATTTTCCAGTGTGCTTAAAAATACACATTACACAGACAGATCAGCATTCTACATGGCTATAAATGCACAACAAACTGGCTCATGTACATCTGCAGTAGTTCAAAATTTCTACTGGCACATAGGCAGAAACATAGTCCATCTATGTGATACATAAATAAAGAAGCCCCATGTACTGATACACCTTTATATCAACCATTTCAAGATATTTTCATTCCCTTTCTTTCCCCACTCCCAGCCTTTACAGATGGAAATCATGTCACAATTACTCTGCTCCAGAGTGGTACCAATTCACAAATACTTGAGAAGCATTCAACCTAAATTCTAGAGGGATATGTCACAGAGCACCCAGCTCTTTTTCCACATCAGTGTAACGCTGATTGATTGGATTTAACTTCTGATTCATCCTGGTGTAGTGGGAAGAAGTAGTGGAACCCAGAGCTGATAAATTTCCTGCCTTTTTCTTTTGTTTGGTTTTAAATAAGAAAATATTCCTTATCTTTGTTGACAGTGCTGTTACATTATTAAAGCTGACTGGAGATTAAAAACCCCAGGACTGACTAAGATTTAGGGATATGCTGGAGAAGCGTAGTGACAATATTGACATGGTAGAGACCTTCCTCCCTACAGCTCCAGGGCTCTGAGCAAATCAAGTGTTTTTTACTTCCCTTTAACATGGACTGTTCAAGGCAATTCTCAAAGTTCCTTGCGTAAGACACTAATCTCTCTCACAAATGACTCAAAGGACCTGCTTCCAGGAAAATTAAACCCAAAAAATATGATTCTCTTTCACCTACTCACACTGTAGGTGCACTGTACCTCAGCTGACAAAAACAACATACCCAAAAGGAGCAGCCACTAATGCTGGTGACAGTTGTGACAGCTTATTGCTATCCTGCTCCAAAGACTCAGGGCACAGTCAACAGCTACAGTTAACTGTTGCACAACTTGCAACAACAGGAAGCACAATGAAAGCAAGTAAACTAAATTTTACTCAGAATCACGCCAGTAGCAGGAAAGCTCATTTGGAGCATTTTGTCCTTTCTAATGTTCTTGAAAATGTTACGAGTAATATTTACAAGCCAAAGCTTGTCATTCTCAGAGTCACTCATTTTATTGATCTATCAGTAGACAGGCACAGAAACAATTCAACTTGCAAGAAATCCAACCCTCATCTAGACTTCAATTTGAAGGATTTATCTACAGCTTAGATAATGTTAAGCAATCTAAATATATATTACCATGTGTAAATACATAAAACGTTTTTCCAACAACATGCTATCTGCATCACTCATAGAGTAATAACATCTAGCACTTGTTCAAGGCTATTGCTTTACAAAATGCAATTAGCTAAATAGTTTGATCTGATGGACAGGAATTGGAAATTAGGGTTGTCATGGCAGAGTAGAAAAAATTATAACACCATGGTGACAAGTACAGTAAGCATTAAAATAAGAGACAAATATTAATAGCCTTAGATGCAGAACATAAAGCTTTTACATCCACTCTGAGAAACTTTCTGTACTTGTTGGCAATCTTTATATAGCCAGAAGTAGCGTGAGCTTTTATGTGGACGTTTTCATTTCTGTGAAGCCCAAGCATTTTGTATTGCAGTTCCAACTGATTTTAACCACAGTAATGAAAAGGGAACCTAAGTAAGATTGATGCAGACACTCTTCTGAATCAACTATCATTTGTTCTTATTTGTACAAACTGTCACAGACGACCTAAAAGGCACAGTCACTTATAAACGTGCACATGCTGAAATCTGATGAAAACGAGAAAAAGGTCAGTGTAACACTTTCTCTTTGCACAGTGCCAAGGGGAACAAGGGACAGTCTGGGGAGCACCTCCGACAGCTGAAAGCGGCCAGACCCAACTACTCTCAGTCCAACGACTTACATTCCACCTCCTAATGCTTTAAAGGCCAGGAGGGGCTCCCTGCTGTCCCCTCCAACCCGCCCTAGCACAAGCAGCCTGTCCCACCTTTCTTCCGACCAATCGTCCATTCTCTTTTCAGCAGCAGGACGTGCGGCTCTGCCTCATCAGCACCCAGCCGGATCAGCTTCCCCCAGGGCTGCTGCTGCTGCTTGCTCTGCTCGCCTCCTTCCGAGCGCTCCATTTGGATTCACATCTGACAAAAACAAACAAACAAAGCGACCCCAAATCACACAGCACCCGGGGTGAGGCGGGGGGAGGATAGCCAGCCGGCCGGCCGCCCCCTTCCCCTCACGGGGGCCGGGCCCCGCACACGGCCCCTCAGCCCCTCGCCCCCCGGGGTCTCGCCGGGCCCCCTCCCTGCCCCCGCCCGCCCCCTTTTGTGCCGAGGCGGAACGCCCTCCCCGGGCCGCTCGCCGCCGCCTCGCCGGGCTCCGCCTGAGGGGCAGCGGGCAGCGCAGGCCCGCGCTCCCCTCTCCCCGCAGCTCACCGCCCCTCTCCCCTCCGCCCCGCTCCGAGGGGGGGGCCGAAGGGCGCCGCGGGGTGCCGAGGTCCCCCCCCCGGCTGCCCGCCCGGTGCCCGGCGCCCCGTCCCCTCGGCCCGGCCCTTACACCCAGCGCGGCGGCCGAGGCGGCTCCTGTCACCAGACATTGCCGCCCTCAGCTGATCGCCGCGGGGCGGGGCCCGGCCCGCCATTGGAGGCGGCCATAGAGAACGCACCGGCGGCGGGGGCGGACCTTCCGGCGCCCGACACCGAGCCGCGCCGGCCGGAGCGTCGCGTCTTCCGCGGCGCATCGGGGAGAGAAGCGAGACGGGGAGGGGAGGGACGGAGGGCGACGCCTCGGCGGACATCTTGGGTGTGGGCTGGCTCGCTAGGGGGAACAACGCAACGGGCGCCATCTTTGTTGAGGGCGGACCGAGGGTCTCACAGGGGGTCGGGCGTGCTGGCAAGCGGCTGAGCTCGGTCGCGGATAGTGAAAAATACTCGTAGCTTAACTCTTAGTTACTGAAGAGTTGGTAGTTAAATAAAAACATACTTGCAAGGGAAACCGTTTAGAAATGATGTTCACACTGAGGTGGGATCAGTGCCCTTTGGTGGGGTCTGTGCCCACAGCGGGGAGCCCCGGCTGAATCACTGGGGGAGTCCTTATGTACCCAAACCCAGGGCTAGCAGGGACGAGAGCAAGCAGCAGCGCTTTCCACACCCTTAAGAATCATCACCTTGCTCTTTGTTATCCCCATAACCTTCTCATTTTTATACTATGAAGAGATTGTAGCAAAGGTGGTAGGGTTTGTTTGTTTTTAAATCTTTGCTTTCTGCTGTGAGCATTGAGGTTGTAGCTTGCACCCTGTTTTAACACCCTCTTCTACAGTTGTAAACAAACAAACAACATAACTGAACAAAACACCAAGTGGGAGGTCTCATGAGTTCCCCAAGGGCAACCCTACCGGGCTGGCAGGGCCTGCCCTCCCAGCCCCACTGCACTAACCCAGCCTCTGTGGGGCCATCAGTCTCATCCTTGTTTCCCCAGGTCCTCTAATTCACCTTCCACCCTTCCATCCCGTTGGGAGCCACCTTAAGGTGCTAAACTGACCAAGAACAATTTACCTTCTCACTTGAGCACATGCTGCTCCTGCCTTAGGTCAGTCTGAAATCCTACGGAGCGGTGCCGTCTCCCTCCACCACGTGCTTGGTGCTGCCTTCACCCTCCAGCCTCACGGCTGTTACCTCAGGCAGTCAGCCCTCATGCCTGCCCACCAGCAGCTGTGTGTCCTCTGGTGGACACATCCATGTAGTCTGGAGCATCTTCCTCAGGGTCTCCTGAAAGATATCCTCTTATGCATCACTGCCTCTTTCTCTGAATCATTGAAGAACTTCACAAATAACCTAACCCCCCACACACACACACATCAGGTCCACAAAGGCTATTAAGACAGAAAGCACCTGAATTTAGTCCTTTCCTCCCCCCTTGCATAAAGAATTATCACTACTGCCCATTTGTTGGTCAGCCTGCACACCTGTCCCTTGTTTCTGTGTATCTGTTTCAAGTGTTTCCTGGGACATTTGTACTAATAGTACCATAATCCTCTCAAGCCAATTAGCGCCGCAAGTAAGATGGCCTCTTAGGCAGATTAACTGTTATCCTTGTGCACAACACCAGTAGCAGCTTTCTGGTTGTGAGTTCCTTCACCACATTCATCCAAGGAACTTGGACGGTTTTAAGTGCATCAAAATAGAGCAGGAGGAAACTGAGATACCCTAGATCTCACCAACGATTAGCTTCTTACATTAGTCATACAACCCAGACAGTTGCAGTGAACTCTGCCCCCGCCTCCCCACCACCCCCCAAAAAATTTGAAGTTTGGATTAAATCAGAAGGCATAAAAAAAAAAAAAAGAAGAAAAAGAAAACACACTGAAAACAAAACCATTTGGACTTCTTTGCTTTGATACTCCTACTTGATTCACAGGCTTGAATGATGAGACTTTGCTCTTATCTTAAGCTTTCCTGGAACCCCTGTGGATCCCCTTGGCCACGTGAACTTCACAGTGACATCAGCCTATGCAAGAAAGCCCCACATCTCTCTGGGTACAAGCTAAATAATTTTTAAAAGTGTTTCAGATCTGCAGTTTTAACTGATATATAAAGTACACTATTGCTTCACAGTTCTCAGTCGCATGGGCCCCAGTTCAGGAGAAAACATAAGCATCCATGTAAGTCAAAATTGATGCACGTATTTAAGAGCTTTGCATTACTGACCTTAGCCTATAACTCTTCCCTTAGTAATACTACTACACAAAATTGGTTCTTTGAGGCCTGCGCATTCCTCCAAAAGGATTGGTCTGTAAAATGCCCTGCTTACTTTCAACTTTGTCCTCACTGAGAACTAGTGCCTTTTATACACTTGAAGAGAGGCACATCAGTGAAAGTTACTATCACTCAAAAGCATTGTCACAGTGCTTCATTTTTATTACTGCTCACATTTACTAGTAATTTTTATCTCTGAGCAGCAGAGGAAAATACCAGCATATGGGAGATGTAACTGAAAGCCCAACAACCAAATCTTTTGTGTAAACCATGGCATTAGCTGAGGGAGGAAGTTGTTTTGTTACGCTGTGGCATAGAGAAAACGTATTTCCCAAATATTCCTGCCAAGAGATCCCTCTGCAATCACACCAAGGAATTACTGCACCTTGGTGATAGCACAGTGCAAGCGAACGATTGGTTCAACTCCTGCAGCTCTCCCATAGTATCCATGTAAAAAGACAGCAAGTGAAACATACAGCTAGCTTAACGAGTCCTGTGTGGATGGGAGACTCAATTAAAATTAAATTATACAACAAATTAGGTTTTAAATGCTGCGCTGCTTAGCCAGCCAGATAAATAATAATTAGAGATGTACCGATCTGCTGCTCTATGTAGTTGAACAGCAGACTGCTATAGCTGCCTTCAGTGTACACTGAGGACGTGTCCCTCCCTGCTCAGGGTGGTTTACATGACATTACAAAGAAGCCACCCCTGAACAGGCTGGTTTTGTACCAGTCACCGCCCAGAGCTGGGCAAAATGAACAGGAACTTTTTTCTAGAGAGTCTGTCTTTCCCATCTGTTCCATCAGTTAATGTTTCTTTAGCAATACACTCCCTCTCTTTCTTCCTTCTACACTCCAGGTCATTCTAAAAGGAATACACTTTCAGGCTCTGGACTGTGTAGGTATATTTTAATTTCAGGAGAAAAAGAAGCTACAAATATTATTTCCTTTTTGCCTACCTGTAGGGGTACATACAGAAGCTGTTTCAAAATGCTCCATGATACACAGATGGATACAAGCCAGAAACTGGCACCTTTGATAGTGTTTCTAGCAAAAGAAATTTAGGAATTCCTGATAAAGAATAACATAGATATCAATCCTATTGAAAAGGACGTGAAGGCAGCTAATCATATCCTACTGTAAAATTTCAAATGTATTTGTATTACATTAATGACTGGAGCTCTCTGTCACCCCGTGATAGATAACATGTGGAAAGACCGATGCTGTTTAATTTTCTCTACATTTTTTCACCACTGGCAAAAGTAATATTAAATTCTTAACAATATCAGATCTGGCAAATGCAACATGAAAAACATGCTATATAATTAAACTAATAATTGTGTGTTTTGCATGGAAAATAAAGATCTTCCTAACCCAGCAAGAGTAATGTTATCACAGCCATCTTCAATGGTGGTTTCCTACTGTTGGCTGCTTGTCAGCGGACAAGGAAAAACAACTTTGTAGGGCAAAAGAAAACATACCAAGGACAGCCTTTTTGTCAACCATTTTCCTAAATACTGATAGTCCAGTCCTGCAAATGATCAATGTTCTTCCCTTGATGTAAATGGGAATGCACTCTTAACATAAAGTGTTTTCCAGATCAGGCAGCCAGTCCCGGATCTCTGCCTTATTATGTGGTAGAGAAAGGAAGACGGCTAGAGGCATCATATGAGAAGGAAACAGGAAAAGGATCATTTGTGTTCCTTTTCTTACACTGTTTATCCAAACATCCATTACTGACCACTGCTTGTGTTTGGGAAATTTTTAATCTAGTGGAAACCAACATGACAATATCTGTGTTGTGACTTTCTCCTTTAGTCCGCTGAAAAGCCTTTGAATTTCCCATGAGTTTCAAGGTTAAGCTGCAACGAGTTTGGATTTAAGAATCTCAAAATGAAGGACCGTATTCTAGGCAGCAGGCCCCAGGAAAATGCAAAGGACTTTCCAGGAAAACAAACAAAAAACAACACACCAAAAACATGCATGCAGGAGCTGTTGAAACAATGCATTTTTCCAGGAAGAAGTCCCTTTCACCAGGGACAATGACTCAGCTTTGTTGCTGGGGTAGAAGGAGCAATGAAAACACTGCTCTGTGCCCAGCTGACAAACATAGATCAAAAATAATGCAATTATTGTTCACACTTCACAGGTTAGCTTGACTGGATGCAGGACTGATATGCAACGTTCACAGATCTCTTTAAAATTCCTTTGTAATTCAATCAGGTATTTCTTGAAGAGAGCAAAGTGGTAATAATTACAAAATACCTTGTTGACTTTCGTCTTTAAAAATTGCTAACATTCAGTTATTTTGTTCAATTGAAAGAGAATTTTAAAGCTGTGCCAATAGCCAATATGCATCTTAGAATTACTTACATCTTTTCCCCCCCCCCCCCCCCCCCCCCCCTTAAAGCCTGGAGTGGCAAAAGAGATACTTCGGCATTTTTCAGTTTCTGACCATGAAAATCTGTAGCTAGTTCACAAGCTCAGAACATTGTTTTTCCTGTCTAACAAAAAGTGATTTGACTTCATTAGCAAAATGGAAGTATTTCTTGCTATGGCCCAAGATACTGGTTTGGTCTGTAAATCCAGACACAGCCTACAGTGAGGTCTTTTCCCCCATTTTACCTGGAATAAGCCCATACTAGCCATGAGAATAAGTATGTATACCAATTCTTATGTATCTTGTGCCAGATTCAAGTTTTGTCTTGTCATAGGTGCCATTCCATTTTTATTTTTGAGCGTTTACTTCATGATGTTAAAGAAATTCTCCAACACTTCCACAGTCACAGTCTTAGATTGACATGTTTAGTCTACAGAAGAAAAAGAATGCACATATCATCTCAGGATAAAAAAATCTGCCTACAGAAAAATTGCATTAACATTTCTGCAAAGACTCACTCTGCATAGATAATTGGAAAACTGAAAGACTGGTTAAACAATAGATTTAATCAAAGGTGATTTTTAAAATATTTGCTTCCTGTAAGTGTTCTCAAACGTATTTCCTCCAGGGGGTGCCAAATTAACACCATGGGAAAGTAAAAATGTAGAAGTGATACACACAAAGGACATAACTGTCCACACCACACATTTCACTGTAGCTTGTGAGTGATACGCCCCCTCCAGCTGGGGCCAAAGACACCGCTGTTTAGGGTGAAATGTCTCAGCTGTTCACTCGTGAGCTTCTCTCGAGGAAGTCAGCAACAGTGCTGACTGGTCCTGCAATTAATGTCATGCACATTCCCTGCCAAGTTCAGATAGGATGCATCCCTTGGAAAAGAGCTTTGAGAGTGGCTGAATGGAGAAATACATCCATCTCAGCCTTTGAAAGAAAGAGACCTTAGGGAGGGGAGAAGTTACAGATGTAGTGACAGTTGCATGTAGCTTCAACCAGGTTATGAACAAGGGCAGAAACCTAAACACAGTAACTAAAATGACAAGAAAATCAGAAGAAAAGACATTCAGGAGTGTCATCAGGTTTTCTACAGGTCTGCAGGGAAAGTCAGCCCCAAGTAGGATGTCCGTAAATGTAATTAAAGCAGAGAAGTTTCACTGGCTCAGAGAACAGAGACCTATTGGACCTAATGGAACATCTCACCTTTTTCCTTGCTTTCTCTTAATGCCGTTTGCTGGAGAAGCATTATTGTTTTTATTTTGCATTATCTTCGGAGGCACAGGGTTACATGCCTCTTTTACACTGAGTTGACTCCTGAGGAAGGGAAGAGTGTATCTTCTACTGCCTGTACAGAAAAAGGTTCCATAACATCTTGTCTGGCTTATTGTTGGCACGGAGTTAAATCCATCAGCACTGGAGGATGGGAATAGGCCAGCATTTTTTTGTTGTTTTGATTTATTAAAAACTCCTGCTGTGGATATTAAGAGGAAATTGGCCATAATTCAAGAGCAGTGGTTCTGACGGACAGTGAGATGGAAGGTTTCATATTAAAGCCTTAGGAGGCCAAAAAGAAAATTGAAAATCTGGAAGTATCAGCTGATGGGCAGTATACTTTCATTATAAAGAACACCAAGCTCTATAAAATTCTTGGCAGGAGGGATACGAGTAGAATCAAAACAATGACCTTGAGATCAGTCTCAGGCTAGGGAACGGTAGGTTTACAACAGATGCCAAGTAAAGGAGAGTAAGAAGAAATGCGAGTCAGATGTCTTCTTCAACTTGGACCTTGTTCTGGACCCTCCTGTTCAGAAAAAATGTCCACATTTATAGTTTCTTCCACTGTAACAGACCAGATACATAACCTTGTCTCCATACATACATCTAGAGCTCTTAGCTACATTCTCTTCACTTTTGCATCACCGCTGCTGCATTATTATTTCCTGTGTTTTTAATCATTGGATGTCTCACTTGATTGTTTTTCCTAACCAGAGCCCTGCTTACCTCCCTACTTTGATTGAGCATTCTCTGTTGCAGCAAGGAAAAAGCTGTTTGATTCATTTCCAAGACTGACTGTGACCTGTGTCCATCTAGCCTATCATCTTCAATTCACTTTTATGAGTTCAATTCTGGTTGGCAACATTGCCAGTCTACAGTTCTTCTTGGTTACATTTTCAGACTACTACCATATGTGCTGTGGAACAGCTACAGGAAGTCATCATCCTTCAAAACTTTTTTTTTTTCCCCTGTGGTACCTGCAGAAGCACATATCACCAGATGGCCCAGATGGTGTTCCAAGACCATGGACTAATACATTGGCTTTATCTTATCTTATTGTTGTCTTGTACTGTTCCATCTGCCTTTCCCTGATACCCACTTTTGTCAGGAGACAAACAATCCTGACAACAATCTCCTGTTGTCAGGAGATCACCTCGGATGATCTTTAGGCCCTCTTCATGTTTCACACAAGCACTGAAACTCATACAGTAGAAACGTGGTCAACGCTTAGAGCATTCAGGGACTATAGTAATGGAAATGATTACAGCAGTCTTTCCATAATTCTAAGTGGGTGGATGTTGTTCCCCTCCAGGTCACTGACAGCAAAGTGATGAGCAGGAGAAGATGCAGTACCCCTCTTCTGTATAAATACAGGGGCTACAAAGGCTGAGCAGCTCAGCCTACTGCAGTGAGGAAGGTGTTTCCTACTAATAGCTGTCTCTCAGCCATTAGAGAGGTGTTGATGGCCTCTAAAATTGTGCCAGTTCTCCTGGGGCAGAAGAATATGGTGCATAAAGCAGCGCAGAGACAAAGTTGATTTATGCATGGGCTTTATCCCACATTTCCTCCTAAGCCTGAGCTCCATCTAAAGTAATCATATTGTAGATTATTTGATTTGGACTAGGCTTAGAAAAAACAAAGAACATGTATTACTTGATAACTAAAGCTCTGGAGCAACTTGTTACAATTTATGGGTCAGCTGGAATACCCACAGCTCCGCATCCAAAGCCACTGAGGCAGCAGGACAACATCGATTTTGGTGCACCATCACCATGTATTTTTTTGTTTATGCAAACGCTAGTCACTTAAACACCCCGTATTCAAGTTTGAAACTGTAAAGCACTGAAAGTCGCAATATCCCCAAAACATTAGCCTTGATGTTACTCATCTTATGGCACTCATCTATTGCACCAGTGTATACTTGGAGGAGCAATAGTTCAAGAGCTCACCTAAATCATTGGTTTCCAGCTCATGACCTGCAGAGCCTGGCAAGCCCATGGAAAACTAAAGAATCTGCATGAAGTGATGGAGAAAAAGCAAGTTCATGTATGCCAAACATCACTTTACATATGTGAAATTCCTAAAGGAGACTGCATTACTGCTGGAAAAATTTTTAGGGGTCTACAAATCAAAAAAGGCTGAAAAACCACAGACCTAAATCTTCTCCTGTAATAGCAAATGGCCTAGAACCATAGCAATATGAGAACTCGGTGCTAAGAAATAGCATGACAGCTACGCAGAACAAAATATCTGCAGCTTCTTACAGAGGAAAATGGAAGCAAGTAGGACTGACATGTCTGTATAGCTTTTGTAAATATTTGTTATCTTGTAATCAAGTAATCTTGACTACAAATTACTGCATGCAATGAGTCTGGAGATGGATGTGTTCCTTGTAGAGACTGATCGTTTCAAACCCTGGACTTCCACTAAGTTAAAAAAAAAAAAAAATCAGACAAGGACAATCCCTATTAAGTCGTCACAGAGTTGTTTTAGTAGTTTCTCTGGAAATAAGCTTGTTTCTGTGCTAATTTTTCTTCTGGCAGAACCAATTCATTCTTGGCCTTTACAAGCCAGTCTTTCACATTTGATTGAAAATTGAATTTGGGCCTCTGGGGATATCTGATGTCAGCCTTCCTAATGTAGTGTCAACATGAAGACGCAAAGAGATAAAAAGTCGGTTTCACTTAGAGTTTCCTTTTTCCAGGATCTAATCTGGATTTTCACTCTCTTTCACTTTTGCACTTTGGATCACTGCATCTTGTCTTAAGTCACATTAAGCAGGAGGGCAAGAGTATACTAAGCCAACCTCCTTGGTTTATAGGCAGGGTCACTAGCACAGCTGGAACACATACTTATACTTCATGATATCACCTCATAAAACGATCACATAGCAGACAAATTTTAAGCACATATTTGAAAAGCAGAAACTCTGGGGTCAGGGTGATGGAGACCAGAGGAAGGGTAAACGTAGGCTACAAGGAGAAATAATGAGACTCACTTTGCTGGAGGAAACGGTCAGACATTTGCATTTCAATAGAAGAGGTCAAACTATTTCATCCAATACAGGATGTAGATCTCTGCAGACCAAGCTAATACAATCCATAACATCTGTATTCTCTACTGTCCTTTTTAAAATGTGACATCCAAACTCTAGGTTCCTCCCTACAAAGACTTACATGATCCCTCCATGCTCCCTTTCTGGCCCATCATGCTCATGTGGAACATGTGAACTAACCAACTAAAGATGGGATGCAAAGGAAAGAGAGTAAGCATGCAGACTCTCTCAAAGGTATTAGGAAAAACTGCATGTAGACAGAGGACTTGGGACTTTCATAACACACAGAGAAGAGGACTGAATTAACAGTCCTTGGACAGTAAAAAAAAAAAGGTTCTGGACTTTTCCGACATATATGACTGCAATGATCAAGATTATGTCATTCTTTAGGGCAATAGTATACATTATTTTATAGACTGCAAGTCTACCAAAACAAGCACTAACAAAGTATCTTCTACTTTTGTGTGACAGACTAAGTTTATATATATATTTTTTTTCTTTTTTTCCAGAGGATGACTAGGAAGCAAAGTGTTTGCTGCTGCTGCTTATTAAGTGACACTCTCTGCATATAGAGCTAACTTAGGCACGACATAGCTTGTCTAGCAAATAGCATGACAGTGAGTAAATAGTGGTACAGCAAGTAGCATAAATTCATAATGTAGTGCCACACGTGACTTTCATATAATGAAGATTTCCCATCCATGCAGACTCATATACTCTTTTCCTGGAAGTGGTAAAATGCTATAACTGGGAAATATATATATATATATACACACACGCATGCACATTTACCAGCCTACAGTGCTTTCATGGTCCAACTACCTATAGACTCTCGCTCCCCACCACCACTACAGATTGGAAAGCAGAGCTGCTTTGTGCAATGGCTTACTCTTGTCTTGTTTAGCCTGTTAGATCTCACAAAGACAGTAGAGAAGATATTTTGTTCCAGGTCTCATACATGGTAATTGAGACAGGATGTTGTGTCACAGGTAGAAAATAACCTTTCTGCCACATTACCTAGCTTCTTAGAAAGGTAACGAAAATCCTCATTTCCAGTTGAGCTGTACAGCTACTCAGTTTTGCAGAGGACTAAGTTTTCCTAGGTCTTGTTTTCTCCGCTTACATCTATGTCTAACACCTTCTGTTCCCCTGCTTTCCCAGCAGTCACTGCCCAACAGCACACCCTCCCATCACTTCAACATCCTACACCAGCTGAGTACATGTTAAATAGTTGATGGGATTCAGCTGGCTCTGTCTGCATTGTAGCAAGATCAGGCAGTCATTTGAATAGTTTCTGGGTGTCAGTCTGGATATCCAGATCAATCCCTTGCCAGAAAGAAAAAAAAGCATCACATTTTTCATAGTGCTTTTCTCTAGTAACATTTCCTTCCTTCCATTAAGCGAATGTCCAGGGGAAATAAATGAATTGCTTTGTATATCTAGAGGATCTTGAAAATCCTTGATCCAGGCTAAGTGTGTAGGAATGAGAAAAATAACGGCAGAGGAAGAGAGGAAAGAGCTTTAAGCACAAACACTCAGATTGCAGAAAAATAGTAAAAGAGCTAGAAAATGGAGGCATGGCAAAAGAAAACAAGGAGAGTCCAAAATTATGCAACTGCTAAAGGGGAAAAAAAAAAAAAGAAAACTACAGAAGAACCTCATGTGGTAAAAGGAGAGTTGATGTTCAGCAAATGCTCAGAAATTTTAATACTGATGTGTAAAATTAAACCATGACAGCAGAACAGGCTTATCTGCAAGTGTCACGTTACTTCCCCTGGGATCATTACCTTCCCACTGGTGCTTCTGTCATATTCTCTCCCCCCCCCAATCTCACTTGACCTGAATTCTCATGATTTGACTCCATAATCCTCTGGTTTCCACTGTATGCACACAAAAGATTATTGTACAAAAGCAAATTCCCAGGGCCTTGGGCTTTGCTTTCCATTTAGTTAAAGAATTATCCTACAGTAGTTTAGGTGCTGGGAAACTTGTCCTGTAGATTATTGCCTACAGGGCAAATGCTGAGGAGGCTGCTAACGAGAGAACAGATGTTCACTGGCTTACGAGCCTTGCTGAATGTAAATGTCTTCAGCACAGTGCTTGTCAATAAGCCTCTGCCTAAGAATCACAAACCTGATGGACAAAATTCATCCCCAGTGTAAATGCATGGGCTTAGGCAGAATTACACTGAGGAGGAAGCTGGTCCTTGATCTGCACCAGAGAGCAGGAGTTTAAAACCTTGTACAGAAACTGAGACTGGATGTCATGAAAAACTAACACTTTTAAAAGAAAACTTGCCGCTTTCTTAGAGAAAAATGCAGCTATTAGATCTGACACAGCAGGCCTGAAATAAATAGGTTTCACAGAGATATTGGTATTGGGGGAAAAAAAAGATCCTATAGTAATTGTTTTGTGCTAAAATTTCCCTGTCTCAGTAAAGAGGTGTTCTGTTTACAGGGCCTGGGTGTCACCCAGGGGATGTTGTCTTGCAGCAGCAATTTAAGGGGCTGTAGGTGAAATGCTGCAGTCCTCTGAACCTGTGTAACTTCCAGCTCCCAAAGCATTATGTTTTCTTCCTGTCACCTGATGAGCCTGACTTTCGGTTGAGCTGAGGAGATGATTGCCATCAGCTGGTGTTTCTGAATGTCTTTCCCTTTATGGGATCTCTCAAGAGATCACGATGCATGAAGAGGACATTTGCCTTCAGGCCTTACCCCCTTCCACCCACCCCTCCTGTGGCAGCGGGCAGCTGACCTTGCCCTGCACCTCACCTTTGTGGTGACAAAGCTCGCTGTTGTACCTACTGGGCTGGAAAGCCATGAGCTCTCTGGTCACAGATTGCCACTTCCCTGTGCAATTTTAATAACTGCACTGTGCCACCAAGTTGCTTGATATAGTTTTCAGGATCCACTAATGAATATTCCAGCCCAGCTTGCCAGCTCTCTGCATCTTTGCCAAGTGGTGCTGCAAGTTCCCACTTATGGCACGAGAAGGGAAGGCAAGCAAACAGGATCTCTCTTCTCTCAATGAGCCCATGAAACCACAAAGTGGCTGGTTTTCCTGGGAGCCCTTTGTTACGAGGGTATGACCACAGTCTGAAAAATAAACAAACTCCACCGCATGCAACATTTAATTGAAAGACCGCCTGGCAAGTTGGAACCTGGGAGACCTGGGTCACCTGCTGACCTGCTTTATGGTGTGGAGCGGATCACTGTGCTTGCTCACACCTCTCTCCCATCCCAATCAGGCTACCAGCTCTGCACAGGCGAGATTGAGTTTTATTAAGTGTGTAAACCCTATTGAACAGGGAAGCCCTCATCTCACCTGAGGCTTCTAGGCATTTTTGTAGCACACAATAGCAACAGTTAACAGTTCAATCTCTAATGGCAGAAATTCCCATGAAAAATATTTAGTACATGCCTGCCTTTGTGTATATGCAAGTGCTTGGCATGAAAAGATGCCGCAGAAAATACTGTAATTACAATCTATTCTTTTGGAGGTAGACCGTAACGTGATCAGCTCTGGGTGGAAGGGAACAACTGCTCCAGACCTCACAGGAGCAGCGTGCGGCCGGGGCCCGTGGGCAGGACCCAGCCTGCTCAGCCTCGCACCTTCCCTCTCCCTCTCCCTGCAGGCAAACCGCAGCTGGTGGAGCTGAGGTGCTCCAGGTGGGTCCTGGCCAGAACCGCAAGGCGAACACCCCGATTCTCACCGAAACCGTCACAGTTCAGTGCCTGACCAGAGCCCTCCGGACCCAGCCCTGCTCAACACCCAGGGCAGGGCCAGGCTGCGGCACCCAGGCTGTAGGTCAGGGAGGCAGGAGGTTTATCAGCACGTAAACTTCCACAGAAGTAACTAAATATCAGATAATTTAATCACTACTGAACCTGACTTTAGCTGCATCTTTTTTTAGCACAAGGTCATCAGGAGCTACAGCGTTTTGAGCTTAATCAAAGCTTTTCTTGCATGGTTTTTAAGCCTTTTAGCGTCTGCGGGGCAGAGCAGTCCCGACGACATGGTTGCCCTCGGGTCGCTGGGTTCCAGCAGAGCAGCACAAGATTTACTGCCGCGTCCTGAGGCTCCGGGGAGACATGCCCGCGGAGCTTGCTGGCTGTGCTGGTGCTCCTCTGGCACTAGATGGCAATGTGGGTCTTCGGCAGCCCTGGGAAAGCGGCTCTGGGGGAGCCTGGGGGTGGGCACCCCGGGCACCCCTTGGGCATCACTCTGCATCCCTCCCCGTGCCCCCCTGCCACACCTCAGGCGGCCTCCTGGAGAAAACGTGGAAAGAAATTCTCCCTGGCGGCTGTCATTGCCCTGTGCCTCCAACAGCTGCCTCTCTTCCCAGACTGGATGCCAGCCATCTCTGGAAATAAGAGCTGGAGCTGGCAGCGGGGCTGGCTGTGCTGCCCATGCCAGGTATTCCAGCAGCCGGGGAGCAGCACGCCGCCAGCCAGCCTGACGGCACCCACGGGAGACTGCAGGGCAGCAAACCTCACCTGCAGGCAGCAAATTGTGCCTGTGCTGTGTTTGTGCCCAAGCTGTTCTCAGGCCACGCACACCCGTGATTCTGCTGGTAGGAAATGCTGTCTAACATGCTCTAGGTGACCCTTCTTGAGCCAGGGGGTTGGACTAGATGATCTCTGGAGGTCTCTTCCAACCTCAGCCTTTCTGTGATTCTGTGAAAGCACCAGCCTCGTCACCACCACGAACTGCCAGCTTTGGCTGTCTTCAGCAGCCTTTCCGCCCAGCAGAGAATAACATTCCCTCTTCTGAGTATAGAATAGCATTTCTGAGAGTGTCTACCCAGACATTTCATTAATTACCTTTAATCCAGTAGCTTTTTCTTAAGAAGAAAGACTTTCTCGAGAAAGTCACACAGGAAGACCTTTTTCTGCTTTTGCCTTTGCATGCTTTGTCTGTCAGTCCTGGGCAGGTTTTTAAGAGGAACTTTCACAAAGAATGGTAAAGGACAGCCTTTTGGAACACCTGACCTTTGCAACACAGACGATTTGCTGCTAGGTTTCTAGGTATTTGTTTAGTTTTCAAGTGTGCTATATGATGGAACATGCATTACTTCAGTTTCAGTGTTAATGGGCTTATCTCTGATCTTACACCTTACCCAAGTGGTGGTATGTGTTAAATGAGTTGTTTCCTCCACGCTTGTCATAATTCTGTTGCACTTCTCAGAGTTGCCTCCACTTTGTGTTATCTCTCTGCTGATCGCACCGCTAGAATTAGCATTTCACAGGCAAGAGATTACAGCAGCTCCACAGGAGCGAGCGAGCCAGCAGTGGGCTGTCAGCGCACACATGCAAACTCCCCAGCCTGATTTTTGCTGCCTGTTGCGCTGGGGACTTAGTATTAACTCTGTTGTCATTCCTGGTCTGCTTTAACATGACTGCTTTCAAGATTTCTCTCTCCAGTAGAACATCTGTGTTTTGGATTAGTTTTCCCTAGACAGATTTACTTACAGTTTTTCCACACTAAATCTCAGCATTTTGTTGCTTTCTAGTCTATCTAGGTCCTTTTTTGGTATTATTCCTGTGGGTGCATTCAAAATCTCCCTATTTAGCATAGTCAGCAGAATTCTCTGGTATCCCAATTTACTCTTTGTGTTAGACTATGACTGAATTATGCGTTCTTGGATGTCCTTCTGTAACATAGCACATTCATTTTTTTGCAGTCCTTTGTTTACAGTTCATGATTTTTTTCATCTGCATGATTGCACCAATATCCAAAAGGACTTAAATTAATGTTTCCACGAGACACATATGAAAAAGCTATAAAAACCAAAACAACTCCCCCAATTGTTCTACTTATCAGCCATAGCTAGTTTAACTTCTGAATGTTGTGAGACTTCCCTCTTCAAATCTGTATCATTTTACCATGTATAAGCTTATGGTAACTTCCAGACCTCTGCTCTTTTCTTTTCTTAATGGACAGCCAGATCCTACATCTTACGTTTACGCTTATTCCTTGTGCTTTTGCTGTTTCAACACTGCAGGATGGTTTATTCCAAGGCTTTGTTCACTCCAGACATTTCATAGCTCCTTTCTTTTGAATGCACTCGAGAATTAGAACCCAGGTAGTAAGTATATCCTTCCCCTGAGTCACAGTAAGAGGGTTTTTACCTCCACAACCAGCCTATTGGCTAAGTCCTCACAGCAATAGCAACAAAGGCTATCCAGTCTGCAGTAGTTCTTCCCAAATGCAAGCACTCCATTGCTTCACCATCACTATGACATGAGTCACATTCCCCCCCACTCATTCTGTAGTGGAAAAAGACATTTAAATGTCCCTGAGATTTCTCTGTCTTTTGTTATTTTACAGCTGAGCACAGGATCAAGCAGCTCGGTTCCCCCTGCGCTTTGGGTGGTGTGGTTAAGGCAGAACTGCTCAGTGGTCGCGCTAGTGCCTTCCGCTGACTGCAACCAACTTTGAATACACCCTTCAAGGGGGAGCAGAGAGAAGCGTGGATCTAAAGACCTTGTTTAGCTTGATACCGATCTTTGAGGTCATTGTGCTTTGGCATACACCCATTCTTTAGATCCTCCCACCCATGTCCTCTTTATCTTCACTGGAGATGATAGCAAAGTGTGGGCACAGCAGGGCTTTAAGATTCAGTGTGATCATTGCAATAGCAATTAGCAAAGAGCTGTGCTCTACTGAACTCACCTGAAGCCTCAATGGACTGAGGCAGCACAGCACATGCCCTGCAAATCCCATCCCTGCTCCAGGCTGCACAAAGTCCCGTGGGATCAGGGTTCCCAGCTTAGCAGTGCTGACGGCCAGACAAAGGCAGAGGCAGGCAGCCCTCCTCTCTCACCCTGATTCATGTCCCCCCCACCCCCCACCCCGCCTCCCACCTGCGAGGCTTTTGCTCTCAGAGCTTAGTGCATTCAGCTGTCCTCCACCTCCATCATTGCTTTGATAACTGATAGCAGGGAAGGTATTACTTAAAGAATCGGTGTGACTGTTAGCAAAATAAACAGGAGATGAAAGATAAGGCAGTCTCCTTGGTGCGTAATTACCTTAAATGAAGGTCTGTTTGCTAATACTGTTGTTTTGATGTGCTAAATAGCTCGGTCTTAACGCCCCAGTAGATACTAAACCTAACGTAATTCCCAATGATGTCACGCCAAGATTCCAGAGACTGTCGGAGGCAAGAGGGGGGACTATCTGCAGAGCAGTTGTGTGCAGGGAGTGCTCCCCAGGCAGCAGGCTCGGCTTCACAGACAGCTCTGCTGTCAGCACAGATTTGCAAAACCCCGTGAAGTGATGCTTCCAGGCAGGCTCCCTCAAAGTCACCTACTCCCTCACCACCAGCCTAGGATCCTGGGGAGATGCTCTCAGGTGTGCAGCAAGGAGAGCTCCCTGCATTCACACCCCGGTGCTCTGCGTGGCAGTGCTTGTTCCCCACTTCTGCTTGTGAGAGGGGTGACTTCATTTGCTCTGGAGCTGGGCTGAAAAAAGCTGCAGCCAGCCTGTAGGCAGCTGGGATACCTGTGTGTATACATAATCTGAGCTGTGTGTGATTGCAGGGCTCCTCTCTTTTATTTAATTGTCTGCCTGGAAGCATCTCCTGACCTAATTATGCCTGCAGTTGTGTCACTTAACTTGTCCCGCGTGCCGAGTGGCATAGCATGAGCAGGGAGCTCTGTGCAGACACTCTCACGGAGCTGAGCTAATAGAGCCTGACAGGGGGTATTGGGTTTTTTAAGACTAAGAAGTCTCCTGGGGTGTTACTAATCCCCTAGAGGTGCCATTAGCTCATGATAACCACACCTTTGAAATTGTTTTATTGTTTTAATAATGTGGTGGTGATGGAAAATGGGGAACATGCCACATTTATTATTTATGCTGGTAAAAGATGAAAGTTAGCAATTAGAAGCTTTAAACCACAGGTTCAGCAGAACTGCATGACTTGCATTTATTCATTTTCAGACTATCCACCCCAGCACTGGAATGCCCTTACTGTCCAGGTTTGTTAAGCTGGGCCGCCTACATAAAACACTGTAAAGTGGCAGGCCAGCACAATTAACACTGCAAGATAGATACGCATCTGAACTGCAGGGATGGGTGGAGATTTCCTGGTGGGGAGCTGTTGGAAGTGGAACGGTGCTTTATGATATCTGAACTAATCTTGTGCTATGATAATTCTGTCTTGCTTAAGAGCTTGCAGCCTCTCTGTGCGGCGCAGTCATGCTGTGGCAGCTGCTGTGTGCATCTGATCCAAGCTCGCTGCTTCCCCACACACTTAATTGGTAAAATTGCCTCCTATTGTTTATAACAAAGCATGGAAAGAGTGAGCAGGATGTCGGTCCCCAGGACTGTAGCAGCAGTGACCTGCCGCCATGCGGATGGGAATCACGCTCTGTCAGCTCAAGGCAAGGTGGCGAGGATGCATGTTGTACCATATGCATTGTGACATCTACATCTGGAGGGAGCAGCTCTACCGAAGTAAAAGCAGCCCCTGCAGCTCATGGTAGAGTGCAACCTTGAGCTTTTCAAAGCCGCAGCACCATACTTCCAAAGTGGAGTGTTATCCTGAGTGCCTAGAGAAGGGGATTGTGGCACCACAGTGAAACTGAAGGAGACGAGAGGAAAGTTGGGCTTGTTGTTAAAGAAACTTGCCAAGACAGCATATGGCCCTGCTTCAAGCTGTAATGGAAGCTATTTCACTAATCTGATTTGCAGCCCACTTTCTCATTCTGTGTGATCCGTCAGTGAGGTTGCAAGCTTGTTTGATCGCTTCACCTTAGGATCGAATAAGCAGAGGGCTGGCTGGGTTTTTTATCTGTAGTTGGCAGAAAATAGAGGAGAGAGAGAGCAAATGAATGAATTTTTATTAAATATAGCGAGATTAATGCACCCAGATTTAATTGGAATTGCACAAGCAGGCAAGAGGTGTCAAGATCTGCTTTCAAGCATAGATTATGTGGGTGTCCTATGTACTGCATTTCGAACATCTGTGGTGTGACTGTCTCAGCCTTGTACTTTGGTCCTTGCTGTGAACTTTCGTGTTGGTTACCGGTACTGCACATCCTTATTTCTTTCACATTCTGCCCTTTGCCTCATTGCACTACTGCCATGGAAAGGCTGCCTGTGGCCAGAAATGCCACAGGGAGCTCCTCCATGACTTGGTTTCCCTTCAACTCCAACCTACTCAACATTACCAGTGTCATACCGCCTTTCCATGCCCTTAACACAGCCTGGAAAGAAACCCACTCCCTGAAGCAAACCCTGAAGAAAATTTAGGCCAACTGCAGGACATATCCAGAGCCTGATGCTTTTGTGGGTGTGCTCCAAAACTGGAGCACAGTGGCTGGCTGTGCAGGACAAAGCAGGATCCTGAGGTCATTAGCATGTTCCTAAGCAGCATGGGCATGCCTGGGTCAGTGCGTTGTTAATTGGGATCCACTTAATTCTTCCAGAAGGCTGATTCAGTGGCTTAGCACAGGAGGATTACATTAACATCAGTCACTGGCATTCTCTAACATCACAGGCAAGGAGAAACCACCTGTGCCACCCGGGTTCACAGGCCGCATCCCATGCCTGACAAGCTCTCCCCTCACTGGACACAAAGGGTTTGCTTTGTGTGTGTCGAAGTGAAGGCCTTGGGACTGCAGAAATTCCAGTGAGTCCAAACAGGAATCTGCCAGGAAGCTGCCGAGGGCTTGAACCTGGTATAGTCAGAGCAGCAAGTGTGGGCTGCTACCTCCTAGAGAAGGCAATCAGCTTTAAGCCCCCTCATTACCTTCTCAGACGAACATCGCCCTTTGACAGAGCTCCACGCCCTGGTTCAGGTTATTCCTATGAGGCTGGAGGTCGGCCATGGCTACAGGCATAACTGAGCCCTGAGAAGGGCCGCCAGGCTTTTCTGCAGCCACGTAGAGGCTGGGGCGGCCTGTGAGCTGCTGCCAGCCTTGGCCATGCTTGGGCCTGTCCCCAGCAGCACCCAGGAGCCCGCCTCGCCCAGAGGAGCGTGCTGTGCGAGGAAAAATGCTTCTGGCTCTTCTCATGTGTATTTGGGGCAGAAAGGAGGTGTAGTTTAGATTAGAGCACAGCGGCTTTATCAGTGTTTATCAGTGTAGGAGTTCTGCTCCGTGTAGCATAACAGCCTCAAGTCCTTTTAAACCCTGACATCAATATGTGGTGATAAGATAACACTGGTTATCCTGTACCGGTTGCTCTAGATAAGATAAACCCTTTTATGCTTTAAAACAGGACTCAAAGTTTCTGCTATGTTTTCTTTTCCTTTTAATTTAGCAAACTCCAGAAACATTTTATTTCTAAGGGAGTGGTATTTATAAGAGCAGATAAAAATAGTACATATCATAAATAAGACTTCGCAAACTTGCCCAAGGAACATTAAACATTTTCTTCCAAAGACCAAATAGAAATGATCTAGTAGGAGGTAGATTTCAATATCTTAAAAAAATCATTGGCTTAATTAAAAGCTAAAACTATTCCAAGTAAATGTCGTGCCTACATTTATTTTGTCAGAAAAGTGAAATACACGCTGGTATTTCAGCAGCTGCGCATGTTAGTTTTAAGGCGGTTACTTTAATTAATATAAAATAACTTCTGAAGAAGTGTTGTTTGGGAGTGCAGCATGGGGGACTTCCATTTTGCATTTAAAGCTCGACTGAATCTCTCTGTACAAGCCAGGAAATCCATAAATCTACAGCACTTACTCTTCAAGTAGAGAATATATCTTCTGAGAATTTAGAGACACATTCATTCATTAGCGAGTTAAAATTAATAACTAGGTCCTTTATGAAATTTAGCACTTTAGTCTTGTTTGTCCCAAACGATTTTAACAATGGAGTAACAGACTCTTCACATTTTCCATATAATTAAAATTAATTGAAACGATGTGCATTAGTTGTAATTAAGCTATGCAGCAAAGAGTGGTTGTATCTAATTGCTATGATTATATAGGCTACAAACAAGCTCAAGTAACGGAGTGGAGTTATTGTGACACGAGGACTGAGCTGCCTGCTGCCTTCCTGCAGGGGGAACAGGAGGGCCCAGGATGGGGCAGGGATGCTTTGGTAGCTGACTTGGCTTGGCTGTCTCTCTCTTTAAGGGGTTCAGGCTTGTGCCCCAAAACTTTGAGTGCTGAAGGCTCCTGCAGCACTTTGTGCTTAAGGACGTGAGCCCTCAGTGCTAGTCGGGGAGAAACTGAGGCAGGACTGCAGCTCTGTGAAGCACCGAAGCCTTGGGCACAGGGTGTGGTACAGCCTGTAAAACGCTGAATTGACTGCAAATCTAGAAAAAGCTGCAAAGTTAGCTTCATGCTCACCAGCACATCCCAGCTCCACCAGGCAGCCCTCGCCCCAAAGCCAGGCGTGTTGCAGGAGCCATGCAGCAGGTCACCCTGTGGCGGTGGCAGCAAGCTCCTGCTCTTGGTGCTGATGGTCCCAGGTGCTGCCCTGTCCCCGCAGGAACATCCTGTGGCTGCAGAGCTCCTCCAGGCCGCTCTGTCTAGCCATTTTGCACGGAAACTGCCCCCAGCCAGGCCACAAAAGGACCAGGAAACAAGCAACAAAGCCCCCCGCTGCTCCATTAGCTCTCCTTTGAAGTAATCAGGAATAACAGGCCTAAATGCCTGAATCACAAATTTGTGGTCATTACGTAGGGTCACTACAGGGTCAGGCTGAGGTTGCCTTGGATGCCATACCCATGCAGTCACTTTTTTTTTTGGAGCTCTGCTACGGTTTTTCTGGGTTGTGCCTTGAAAGTGCAGCTCTAATTGTGGATTTCCTACATTTATAATGCATGGTTTGGGGAATAACAAGTCCCTTATATTATTTTTTTAGTTTTTGCTTTTCACTACCTTGTGAACATTGAGCTTCATTTCATGGAAGCCCAGGGGAGGGTTGTTTGTATGCTTTTTGGTGTGGGAATGAAAACAAAGATTTGAACTGATGCTGCTGTAATCTGCCCTCTCGCTGCCTGCAGCTGGCATGCGCGCACCAGGACTGGGACACCCAGGGCTGTGTTGTCTCTTTTAGGATGTTAGAAAAATGAACATTTCAGCAACAGTTCAACCTTTGGGTGTAGGAGGCATACGGCTTAGCCTTGCCAGCTGCTCACTTGCCCACATCACAAATAAAGCAAAACAGCCCCACTAAAGCATTTGCATGGTTCATGAGCAGCAGGGCAGATGTAAAAGTCTGTGCTCAATACACAGCAGGCAACAAAGAATTATAAGCCGCCCAAATTTCTCTTCTTAGAGTGCACTGGGAATGATTGACAGGGCTCCCAAGCAAAGCCTCCTGGAATTTATAGCACCTGGAAATCTTCCTGTTCATTAACAGAGGACTGTGCTTTGGGCAAGTGACTTTTGAAGCAACTCTCCCACCCTGCAGCCATCCCTAACTTGGGGAGGCTCTCCTCTGAGGAAGCTCCTGTTATTCCTGTGCTCCAAACAGTCCAAATGGGGAGGTAACCTCTGGGCACCCACCTTGGGGAAAGCCTCTTGATGTGCCTCAGTCTGACCCCTCCACAAAATCCCAGGAACCTACTTATTACAGTAATGGTCTGTAGCCTGGTGTTTTGGGATCAGATTCATCCGTGAGGGACTTTGCTGTCTGCCTACAAGCTCAATAATAGTATTGCAAGAAAATATTTTTCTTTACACGTAAGTATAAATTAGTGACCCTCTTCTACACAAGCATGTCAAGCTGGCTGACCTCCTTCTGATCATTTCTTTGAAGATTCATGTACCAAGAAGTTTAGGGTATAGATTTAGACAGCCTAAGATAACCACAGGGCCCATGTGTGCTAGCACTAATGGACCTGCACTAATATTATTACAGTGGCAAAGCAGGGACTTTAAAAACCACTCAGGATGGACAGACCATGACATTGGTTGGGATGCAGGGAAGTGAAAGAAACCATTAACATGTTGTAATATTAGTCACGAGCCTGGGGACCTGCTATAGCAAATAAAATACCCACATAATTTAGTCAAGGGAATTCAGCCAAAAAAATATTAGAAGTTTCATTTTTTCAATGTAATAACTTTTTACTCCATTTAATCTCCAGTTTAACCACCTGAACAGATAATAAAGTACTGTTAGAGCAGGAATAATAAGACTTGAAGGAAAGGAGAGAAATAATACTCAGGAACACAAAGCCATGTTCACGAGCAACTCATCCAAGATACCAGAGAAAACAGGAGTCAAGTTAATCATGACAAAAGCAGGCCTTCCCACCCCATCACAGCAAGGACCCTGCCATGTATTTCCAACTGGCAGCGACAAAGCCCAGCACCAGATCTGGGGACACAAGATCCCATCAACAATCCCTTGGCTTGCAGGATCAGTAACCTCTGGTCTCCAGCTACTGCTGCTGGTGAGTTCAAGTTGTGAAGACTGAGCAAAGAGACACTTGGCTGTGACAAATGTGCAGCTCTTGCCATTGTTCAAATTTAAAAAGAAAGCTTCACTATGGGATTTGATCTTGTGTCTCTGAAGCCAAGAATGGGAAATGGGGTCAGACTTTGACATCCCATTCATTCTGTTTAATAGTTAGTATTTTAACTGTAGGACTGTAAAGGACTGTACATACGTGTCCTTTTTGGTAATATATTGGAGTGAATAAGGGACATAAGTAACCGAGGCTTATTTATTTAAAGTCACCTTATGTCTTTGCTATGCATTTTCAGAAATTTAGAGAAATAAAATTGTTGGAACTCAGAGCTAAAAAAAATAGGTTCGGATGTATATGGTAGTGTGCATCTCATCATCACCTTGCTTGGGTGGTAGGACACCAGCTGGAGCCACTCTCTGGGAACAGAATTTCCTTTCTTTGCTTCTATGACATGGTGCAAGTGCCCAGCCACTGGGGTTGCATCCCTGCCCTCTGCCCAAAATAAAGCTGTGTTAAAAGGAAAGGCAGCTGGCACATGAGGGGTAAATGGAGCTATGTGCCTGATGAACACGGGTCCACAACACGTGTGGATTCATGTGTAATGGTATAAATAAGGTCAGCCTTCAGCCATTTCTTGAAGAGAAATGAAGGAAAATATGGTATCCAAGCATCCAGGAGGGATTTGGGTTGGCTGAACAGGCGAAGGCTACTGGAGCCTGACCAGCCAGGGGAATTCAGCACTAGGCTGCTGGGGTGGGAGTGGGCAGGGGCTCTCAGGAGCCCAGCAGCAATCTGGCAGCAACTTAAATCAGGAGAAAGTCTTTAATGGATCCAAATTTTCTCACATCTAATTACCTACCTTTCAGATGATCCTATTTTGTGATCTTTTAGTATTTCATAGCTTTTTTTTTCCTCCAGACCATTCTTGTTTAATGCTCTTTAGAGGCTTTATTACGTTCTTTCCCACTGAAAAATTTCACCTGAACTGTATATATCTTTAAAACATGTGGTAAGTTCAGATAGTTGGATCTTTGGTATTTAGGCTTCCTACAAACAGACATTTCCTACCTTTCTCATGATACTCCCTCATCCTCCCCAAAACATCGATACATCCTCAAAGTAATCTGGAAGCCACAGCAACTGCTCCTGGCAGGAAGCTGCTGAGCCATTCTCCAGAAGCCTGACCTGCGTTATTTGGAACAGATGCTCTTTTAGCTTTGTAACATTCAGCCAAAAACAATGGCAGTAAGTAAAAGCTGTAGGTCAAACTAAGGCTAAGCTCTATGAGAATTATATGAAAATATTTTCGCTCCACGCACCCGTGACACCATCAGCCCACAAGAAGATGACAGATGACATTATGCCCAAGCAGGGGAAGTTACTGCAGCCAACACCTGGCTGTGCAAAGCCTTCTGGCTTCCCTGTGACCAAGAGCAGCCACCAGGGTAGGAAACAAAGCATTGGCCAGCTCACCTGCAGGGCTGGCAGCGCTCAGGAGCGTGTGTGGCTTCAGAGATGCAGGTCTTGTCCTCACACATCCCAGTGCTGCACAGGGGCAGGGCAGGGGACGAGGGCTGCCAAGGAGAACAAAGCTTTCAGCTGTCAGAACCAGGCGCTCAAGCGTTGGTCTCCCCAGCTGGACAAAGGGTCCGTGGGGCTCATGCTGCCTCTTCCCCCTGCTAGGCATGCTTGGTTTAACAGAGCTCAAAAAACGGGCAAGTCTCAGGAAATAAATGTTTTCAGTCTCTCTTTTTTATTGCCTGTAAAATAGCAGGAGGCTTTCAAAGCAACAGCAAATCCTGTTAAAAAAAGTAGAGAAAATTAAAGAAATGTTTCTTGTCTCAGATCCAACCCTTTTCACCTCAACTTTCCATCATGGTACATAAAACTTGTGTGTATTTTGGCACTGCAGAGAAATAGCTTTTCCCCCTTCTCTTCCTTGCACAACCCAGGAGCTCTGAGTGAGCTTTAAAAGTTTTGCACAAACACAGAATGGCCAAATAATAGAGCAAGAAAACAGCATTAAACTTTGTAGACAATCAACTTTATTCTGTGCACAGCAGCTAGTTTCTCCCACTCTCAGCAGAAATAAAAATTTACAAGTGTTCTGGGAAAGCACTGAAAACCAAACACGTCCAGACAAAGTCTAGTGTGAACCACTTGGAAATAGATCTGTGCATCACCTTCTGAAAGGCTCATTCCAGCCATGCTGGCATAGCCAAAAAGCAAACACACCCTGAGAGGTGAGGGCAGGATTTGAGGGCTGAGATCAATACCAGTCACACATACACCCAAGACAGCCAGTTCTCTGCTCCTCAAGTCTTCTCATCAAGGGCCCTTTCTGCATCACTGCCACAGAGGAAGGATGTCTTCTTACTTGGGAGCTTGGAACCCGCCTGCACCAGGAGGAAAAACCCAGCTACTAGAGAGGAGGGATCAAAGACACAAGGATCAGATGCATTTGCAGGCACCAGCCCTTTCCACAGGGAGCATATTAGGTTTGCTGTACACCCTCATTGCACTGACTATCACCTTCCAAGCGTAGCAAATAACATTTTCATAAAGCACTGCTTTTAATCAAGCACAATCTTCGCCATCCCCAAAGGAGCTATCTGGAGCCTATCCCTTCTCTCTGCTGCTCTTCTTTGCCCCGTTTTAGCTCCAACCCCACCCCTGAGGCCCTTGCCTGCAGCAAGGAGGGCTCCGCTGGGGTCCCTTTGGAGCTCGTTAACACAGGTCCATCCGCTGGGCCACCAGGCTGAGCATGAGATGCATGGCACCCACGCTCCTCTGGGACCTGGCGTGCAGGGCTCGGCTGCTGCATGGCAATGCACTAATAACCACGGAGCCCATGCGAAAGCAGAGCATGGCACCTGAGCATACAGCCCCTGCAGTGTGATCCAGCAAGCCCCGTGCTTGAGCAGTGCATTAGAAACACTAATTATACTTCAGAGTCAGCAAATATAGAGGGTTATTTGTGTACCCAGTGACTTCTGCAGCTGGGTTCAGGGACTGGGGAGTCTGTATTGAAACCACCTAAAATACATTTCCAAATATCAATGTAAAGGAATAATCTCATTTCTGCAGCATTGCAGACATGTCCCTTTCCAAGCACCAAGTGTATGGATCCATGCAAGTGACTCCTGACTGGTGAGAAGACAGCATCCTGACTGGTGAGCAGGCAGCGTGGGCAAGAGCGAGACCAACTCCTTGGAGCTCAGTGAGGGTTTCCTACACAGCAGAGGCTTCCTATTCAACATCACAGAGAAAAGCCTGCCAAATACGTTCATTACTTATGACAATGCAAATGTTCATGGCAAGGGGCTGAACTCCTCTTCCACACAGCTCACAGTTAGTAAGTGCTCCTGTGTAGGAGGACAGAGCTGCCATCAGCTTTACAGAGGGTAGGACTCACATCTGTTTGCTCCATGCTCAGTGAGAAAGATCAGACAAGGAGCACCAATACAAGCATGCTTTGCCACATGCTCAGCGCTGCTGTTAGATTTACCTGTCCCCATGGCTGGCTCTGGGCAGGACCCATCACATCTGGATCTCAGAGCACGGGGACTCATCATGGCCTCTCCCAGGCTGTGCTGATGAGAGGAATCACTCCTCACTGATGAGAAGCCCTGCATTTTCTTGTCTAGGAGAACACAGCTCTGTTCCTTCCCCCATTTAATAATGCACAATTTATCAGGCTAAATTGGTGAGCCTGGTAGCAAGTGATTCAAATCAACTTCAGCAGCTATAAGCAATCATATATACTCGAAGAAACCCTCTTATACTACTTTCAGCAAAACCTGAGGAAAGCTGGCTATGAATGTGCTACTGTAACCTATTAATGCTTGAGAAAGCCCATTTAAATGTATCTCTAATGGTTGATTGAGACTTCTGTAATGGAAGTCCATAAGGAACCAGCTCCTTCCTTCAGGCTGGGCAGGCCCAGTGCCTCCCTGCCTTGCTTGCTCACTACCTGTGGTTAAGAAAAGCCAAGGACAGAGGGACAGCTGTGCTGTAGGGAGACAGGAGGGAAGCCTCTGGGTTTTTAACCAGTTGATGCTCTCACACAGCCTAACAAACAGGATTATGAAGCATGTCTCCTGCAGGAAGAGGCTCCCTGGCCTGCAGTGACTACCACACAGAGAGCTGTCCTACACCTTCCTCCTACACAAAGCTCAGAGGTGCTTCAAAACACAGGTAACAAAGCCTCAAGTCTCATGCAGCTTTGCTAGGCCGCACCCTTGTTCCCACAGGAGGCCTGCTGGGCCACATGGGCAGCTCAGCTAATGGAGCCCTCCCCCCTCTTTTGTCACAGGCTCAGAGGGTGGCACCAAACTGCTGAAGGTGCTCCAGAAGTCCTGGTGATGAGCAGAAATGCCTCTGGCACCTGGGTACTGCAATAGCAAGGACAACACTTAGGCCTCAGCGACCTGCCCACATCTCACCTTGGAGCTGCAACTACTCCCCAAGCTGAATTACACTGCTCCCACACAATGGAACACACCAAATGTTTCCTTAGCTCAAAGAAAACCTTGTTAAGAAAACAACTTCATTTCACTGCATGGAAAAACATATCAACTCATGGGACTACCCAAGGCATGTTCAACATTGGGTCAGGGGAACTTTCCAGCGGAGCTCTCCCTAGGTAGCCAAAAGAAGTTAACCTTCTCTGCAGTGCAAACAAAAACATTTCTGTGCCTCAGCACAGCCCGCATTAATTCAATGTTTCAAGCCTGCCCAAAACCAGAGAGACTGTGTAGGCTGAAGGAAAGGCAGGAGAGAAAGGGCAGTCCCAGCTGCACAACTCACCCCTACTTACATGTTGTTCCTGCCCTTGGGCATGTCCATGCAGTAGCAGAAGAAGAAGCAATGCTCCCTTCCCTCCCCTATAAGCCCACCTGATCCCTCCCAGGTGCCTCTGTTTGGGGCAGATTGGCCCTTGCCAGCAGCTGGGGGCTTTGCCAGACACTATGCATCCCTTGCAGCTGGTGGCACCACCCCACGAGGCAAGTGTCCTCCCCGGCCTAGCCTCCCTGCGGCCTCCCCAAGCACCGGCCCTGGTGGTCCCCGGGGACCAGCCCCACCCGCTGCAGACGTGGGTGGTCATCAGCACTGAGATGGGGCCCTGTGGTCAGCAGCCCGGGCTCTGCAGCCCAGAAAGGCTGTGGGTGCCTCTAGAGAATGAGGACTGTCCTCCCATCTCCGCTTTTGTAGTAGCAACTGCTGTGCCAGATAAAAGCTTTTGTTTGCCTTTTCTCTCCTACATTCCTAATCTCCCTCCGAGCTGGTCTCCCCTATAGTCCATCAAGCACTTTTAATCTCTAATTGCATATGACTGATGAGCGTGAGCTCCACACACAGCGTTGCCAAGAACCACTTTTTCAGAGCCTGAGCTAGCTCTTTAGGCCAGTCATAACACACTGCAGGACCATTAAGAGTTTATAGTTTGTATACATAACACCCTCGGAGCACCAGAGGGTGGTTTATCCAAACAGAAAAGAATTGAGATGAATGAATGCAGAAATGACTTTTGGCCAGGAAATACTTTAATTTTAATTAGGGGGGAAGGGGGTGAGAGAGGAATGAAGAGGCTTTCTTCTCTCACAAAAGACAAGACTAATGAGTTTACAGCTGCAGGCGCTGACCTTGGAGCATCCCGTATAATGCAAGTGCTGAAATGTTTGGATGTGATGTTAGACCTGATAACCTTGCTTCTCAAAGGAAGAAATAAAGGGAAATGTCTGAATGGGGAAGGATTTGTTTCATGGGGATGTATGCATGTATTTATTTATTTTTTCCCCCTCTTGCATTCCCATTCAGCTGCCTTCAGCGACACAGCCATTCACCCAGCTGCTGAGCTTATTCGTGCAGTCATCATTTATTCTGAAGCAGAAATAGACAATTACTGCAGTTTTCCCACACTTAGGACCCCCCTCCCCAACAAATCCCTGCTCACAAGCCCCCACCTCTCTGGAGCCTGCAGCTGGAGGTGCCACTGCCCCCTTGGAGGCACCCATCCCTTTGGGGCCACATCCAACCTGGCCCCACCTGCGGGGAGCTGCAGGGGATGAGCTCTGCAGTACTTACACCCTGTGTCGGGCTCTACCAGCTCTGTCAGGCACCACCTGGCCCTGCAGAGCCTCCAGCAGTGCCTCTTACCGAAGCTGTGCTCGATGGCATGAAGCTGCTGTGCACGGCTGGGGCTGTGAAGCCAGCTCAGCCCCCGGGGAATCAACACCCCCTGCCCTGCCGAGTCGGCAGCCAGGCAGGCTGAAACAATAGTGCAAGTTAATGGAGCAAAACAACCATCGGTGTTTCCTATTAAAAGTATTTTTATGATGATGATGATTATTAATATTATACAGGGGCTGTAATTTTCTCCCGCCTCGCTCCAACATCTCACAAAATAAACAGTTGCTGTATTATCCCCTTGTAAATGAGACCACAGGATTGTAAACTTTAATTTGTTACTTTTGGCTGCTCTCAGGTTTGGCAGACAATTAAACCAATTCATTAGTTCACAGAGGCACATTTTTGGCCATGTCTGGCTGTGTGAAGTCATCCAGGGAACACATTGGATGCAGGGTGCAGAGAAACCATCGCCTCTTTGCCACATGATCCTCCAGTGCCGGTACAAATAGGCCAACGTGTGCTTTGCAGAACGGCGTGGGATGGGGCACTGGCTCCTCGTGGACTTGTGCTGTTGGCAGCCCGCTGACCTGGTGTGTTGGCCAGAGACACGGCATTGATCCTGTGTCTGGCTGGAGGGCAGCTGGGTCGTGCCTGAGCCTTAACCTTTAGTTCTGAAGAGTCTGATCAGTGAAACTCCTTAGGACACAGTAGAAAATGCTGAGCTCTTGAAAAGACTGATCTGGCTGTGTGTGACCTCCAGAGCCATCCTTGCAAGCTGAATTAATTCCTTGAATAGCTGATCTTGTTTCAATGCCTGCTTTCTCGGCTGCAGACACGTGATTAGCCTGTACAGCTCCATGAGAGCAGAGCTGGCTTCTGGCCTCTGCAGGGCTACCAGTCATATGCACTGAGAATTAAGGTATGCTTTTCCAATTTAAAACAAAAGCCATAACAATAATATTTTATGGTACTATCACATCCCCTGTCCAAAGGGGCTTAGCGCAAACCAGCAATCAGTTTGGATTCCACGTCAGGTGTTTTTTACACATTGTAGTTTCTTAGACATCCATTAAATAAACCAGTAATCCTGAGACATCTCAGTTTTGGAAAACAAAACAAACAAAAAACCCAAAACCCCACAAACAAACAAACAAAAAATGACCATAAAATTCCTCCCTTTTCCTTTGTTCACTCTGCAGGTGTAGAAGACCTCAGTTCCCATGACCAAGTACCCACTAACATCATCAGGCACATGGAAAGGCAGGTGATCTTCACAGTGATGCGCACTGCAATTTGTAACTGAGAAATGGCAGGAAAGCCACTCGCTTGTTTCCTCTCCTCCTCATAGTCCTTTGTGGGCTGACAGACAAGGTATGGCTTCCTGCATCTTAATGGATTTTGTGGGAATGGATTTTTGTGGCTGAATGCATCCTTAAAAGCAGGCAGGAGGTTTGTAGCTTGTGGTGCATATTGGTGAGGTGCTAAGAATAATATGGATCCCAGAAAGGAACCTAAAATGCTTTCAGCCAGTTTTCTTCCAGCTTTTTCGTACAACAAGCCATTAAGGAGACAGACTTAAATTCCTCTTTGCAGAGCATTGCATTGGCCCTGTGTCTGTGGCAGCAATTTAGCAAGCCCCAGGAAGGGTTTCACAGGTCCTGGTGGTTCCTGTATTGATGTTTAAGACACTGACCTGAATGAAAGGACTTTCCAAGACACAGAGGGACGTGTGTTGGGGAGCCTTTGCCTCATGGTACAATTGAAAAAAAGGCCTTCCCAGCATCTTGACCCTTGTGGTGCCATCACCACAAAGTGGGAGAGGTCCCGACCTCCTGGCACATGGCCTCACCCAGCACAGGGCTCCTTCCCTCTCAAGTTGGAATTATTCATTCCTTTTTTTTTTTTTCCCCACAAACTTCCTTCATCTCAAAAATCACTCTAATTTCAGGGTTTTTTGGAGTCAAATAAAAGAGCACTCAAAATGAAAAGAAATATTTTGAATAACGAGATAGAAAAGCTTCCCCAAACTCATTCCCTGCTCCTGCTTTTCTCGCTTCGCCTGCATTCGTGTGCCTGTGTTCGTGTGCCTGCGCTCCTGAGGGGGTCTCTAAGGCAGGGCCTGGAAGAAAGCTCTAAGATGGTGGCGCCTCCAGTCAGGCCCCAGGGCCCTCGCTCTGAGGGAGGCTGCAGTAGGGAGCAGAGCGTTGGTGAGGAGTTGGTCACTTAGCAGTGTCCAAATGGAGTTTCCTTTCCTTGCAGTGATAATGTTTATTAACAGAAGTGTTGTGACACTTAGCAGAGCAAAGGCTGTAGAAGAGCTAATTAGGGCTGGGTGAACCCGTGTTTTCTCTCCCTTCAGAAACCTCGGCCTACACCTCTCCTCATCCCATGGCTTTGCTGGATGTGAGGGATTGTGCCTGGTCTCTTCACAGGAGCAAGCAGATGAGGAGTTCGGGGAGGAAAAGTCCTCCCGCCCAATTGTTTGACAAAAACCGCAGTGGAAACCTGCCTTCTCCTGGCTGAGACGCAGCCATGTCCTCTCACAGTTTCTCCTGCTGCTGGCAGGGATGTGCGGTGTGTGGCCGTGGCCGATGCAGGTGTGAATGGGGCTCCAGTTTCTTTTGAGGGCATTTTAGACACCCTCCACTCCTCAGACTGCTTTCAGGGGGAATTAAGGGCTGTAGCACCCAGTCATCGTGGCCTGGCTGCTACAATCTGTAGGACGCGCTGCCGCTGAGGGACCTGCTGGTCAATAGGGTGCTGCACAGCCGGCGTCTGAAGGACAGCTTTGTCCATGGGAGGGACGGGCAGGGAGAGCTCTGTTTTGACACGTCCTTGTTGGATGAGGAAGAGAGCAAGCAGAAAATGGCTGATGATAAATGCAGCAATTAGGGAAGCTTAATGGAGCAGGAGGTTTTTGTGAGAAGACAAAGAAATCGCTGTGCTGACACCTGCAAGGGGTCCCAGCCACCTCCGCGTGGAGGCCTCAAGCTGTGCTGCGGCCACAGGGGCCAGGCCGAGGGGAGGTGAGCCTTTGCCTGCGTGCACACACTCCTTGAAAGATGTGCATGAAGGGAAAAAAATATTTTCCAAGTTAAACTTACAAACACCTTTTTTTTTTCTTTTCTTGTTATGCTCAGAACAGCTCTGCTGGGGGAAGCCCTTGGGCTGTAGTGCCTGCAGTGATGCCTTGTTCAGGGCTGAGCCCATGACCTGCCATGCTCTGTCCCCAAAGCTTGGTGTTCCCAGCTAATCCCTGGGCTATCAGCTCCCCAAGCTTTTAGTAAAAGTGCTAGATTTGTTGCCAAAGCCCCATTTCTCTTTACTTCCTTGTTTAGACTCTTCCCAAAGCAAACTGCTCTTGCAAACGGACACAGCAAAGCGCTGGGGAAGCTCTGTGCCTGCTCTAACTGGGTCTGTGATGGGCAATGCCACTTTGGTCTGTCACAAGGCCATTACCCAAATCCCCTGCAAATTGCAACACAAATAGTTTCCTAAGGCTTTGAAAAAAAGGAATTTCCTGAAGGAGTTAGAGAAGAGGTTTCTTTTCTGCTTAGTACAAGCCAAAGAAAACATCAAAACATCAGTCCTGTTTTCCTCACCTCCGAGGGCTCCTTAGGGGCTAGCTGGAGCTGTGCACTGCTGGCCTACCTCTTCTCTGGCTTACCTCTTCTCATTCTGGCAGCTACTAGTCTGCCCAAAGCAAAGCTGGTGCATCTCGCTCCTGCCCAAGCTATTGGGATCTTGCGTTTCTGTCTAGCTGGCTTCTTGTGCTTTCCCTTCTCTGGACCCAGACTGCGTTGGCATTGCAGATCTGATGGTGACAGCTTAGGCTGCCGAAGAGCCCTTAGGTACCTCTGTGCCAGTGCTTTGTTTTTCTAACTTGGGTCACCCACAACTAACTCCAAATGCTTATATATAAAGACTGGAATGGGGATTTCCCATATACTTATTTTAGGCAATAAAACTTACTCTTTAGGGAAATACAAGATCTTTTTGTCATTAAAAAAAGTATTCTTGACAAGTAATCTGAGGACTCATTACGGATTACCTTTTTCCTGCTACCCATGATCTCCTGATTATTCCTGTATTAATCACCGGTCCATAACTGGCCCTTTCACTGAGAGTGTAGTCCATCCCGTCCCACCAAGCTGCGGTGGTGCGCTGCATCACATCTCACACAAAAGGTAGCAAGTGCAAGAGCTGCTGTCCCTCATTCTTTCCTGAGCATTTTTTTTAAAAATAGGCTGCCTGAAGCAAGCCATGGAACTTGCAAATCCCATCTTCTTTGTCCCACCATTTACTTGCTAAATCCCACCCATTGTCAATGAGTAAGGGAAGTCTCTAGAGAGCTGAAAGTAAAATAAAAATGGTAAAAACTGCACAAAATGAAAGCTCAACAGTGGTAGAAATGCATAAACCCCAGGAAGTTCTGTTACAATCCTTTTCAACAGAAGAAGGCTCAGCTGGTGTAGCTTACAGGAGTAAGGCTGAATTAATTAGTTTCTCTGTTTAGGTAATAATACCATTAATCATGATGAACCATTTTGTGAGAAGGCTGATACCCAGCCCTGCATAATTCTGTAGGAATCCCACGGTAGTGCAGCATTATTGATGGGTCATCCTCTGAAAGTGTAAGAGCAATGCCTCCTAATACAGTAAATGGCAAACCACTGATTTTCTTTTAATATTCAGACTGCCACAACATCACTTATGATGAATTCCTCTGGCACCGGTGTGGCTGCAATAAGCAATCCGTCAGGAATGCCACGGGAGCATGGCATTGATTTAATGCTCACTTTTCAAATCTTACATGGACCAAATGCTTCCAGAGGGTACAGTCCATTTTTGTATTTTTTGAAGCGTGCACTACCAACCCCCTTGTTCGCACTTATCTGCATTGGGAAGACGCAGCCATGGACCCTTTTTAATAGAGGTTAAGCAGGTTCATGTAGTCAGGCCTGTGTTAGAGGGGATGTCAAGCACGATGGCATGTTGGACAATAGTAGAGGGAGAGAATTACAATCCCCCTGAGCCAGCATTCCTAACATCTTTATGCTGAGTCCAACACACTTTTCACTTCCACCATGTGTTATACGTTCCTCCGATTTCAGCTGGGAGAGCAGGTGCTGATTTTTAATGCCTATTTTGTTTTAAGCCTCCTTTCATCAGATTAAGGACCCTGCTATTTTATTTCATTTTATTTTTTTATGCTTGGTAATTTAGTCACACACAAACTTAAAAACAGAAGCTGTAACATGCTGTTAAAGCACAGTCGCCCACTGTTAAATCAGTTACTGAGAGCGAGGGGGCTTGGAGCACTTTTCCATCCCCCTGCAGATGTCTGCTCTCAGCCTACGGAAAAAGCTGGGGAAGCAAATGGAAACACACGTGAAGAACAGCGCTTCAGGCTATAACCCTCCCGTAGCTACGCCGGCAGCACAATCCCTGCAAACAAGCTGCTGCACAGAGGCTGTGCTTTCTTTTCTGTCCTTTTTTTCCTTTCCTTTCCCCTTTGAACCGGAGAAAGGCTCAAGCAGAGATCTGCAAACCAAATAAAATCCCTCTCCCAGCACCAACCCCTTCCTCCAAGTCGCCGCAGTGCCGGGGCGTTGATGCGCTGTCGATAAACCATTAGCCTCCGAGTCGGCAGCGCTGGCCATGACACACAAACACTCGACTACCTTTTTCATCCAAAATCAATGTTGTATTTATCTTCATTGATCTACAAGGAAACTGAATGTTTAAAATTACAGGGGGTGCAGGGGGGAGGATGGGGAGGGGGGGGAAACAAGAGTTACAGAGCCAAGAAAATAGTAGCGGATGGCTGAATTAACTAGAGAGAAAAAGCCCAGGATATATAAAACATGGACACTGAAAAATAAAATAAGGGAGGGGGGATGGTACAGCAAGTAAAACATGGCAAAATTTACATATGGATGAAAAGTAAAATTGGAAATAAAAAATAAATCATGCCAAAAAGCAGTTCAAGGCAGAACCACACTGAAACAAACATTTGCTTATGGTCTTCATGTACTATAGATAATATATCAGAATTTCTTTTTTTTTAATCAACCATTAGACTTTTTTTTGCACTCCTAAAATTCTACTTTGTCTTGTATACAGATTCCAATAAGAACACTGCACAATTAGCACAAGGGGTCCACGGAAAATTGTCCTTGCTTGCCAGCGATCCTGCCCACAACACAAAAAAAGAGAAAAAAAGGAAAAAAAAAATAAGGAAAGGGTCTGCCGCATGGTACTGTGCCAGTTCCATCTGCTTTTGCCAGCTTGAAAAGTAGGAAACCAAAATTCCCTTCCAGGAGCGTGTGTCTCTCTTTCCTTGACGAACTGTCCCTTGTGTTTGTACAAAAAAATTCAGTCTCTCTCTTTTTTTTTTGTTAAACACAATCATTCTTCTTCCTGTTCACATGCCATTTCCATTCTGTCTCCATAGTTGCAAGTTGGTTGTTTTTGGGTTGTTTTTTTTTTTTTTAAACCTTCCTCCCCCCAACATCCGCTAAGACCTGCCTCCAAGTTCTTGCATAGTTGAAGTATATATGCCGTACTTAGCTTTCTGAGTGTGAATTTCTGACTGTGACAAGAGTATGAGTTGTAACCATGTTAACAAATAACCAGAGTGGTTCTAGAAACCATTTTTATAAAGTCTACCTATGTTAAGAATTTAATATTGGTGTACATTTATATTAACAGAATATTTACAGTTTGTTTTCTGTTTTTTTTTTTTGTTTAAAACAAGAAGTCAAAAAAAATTCCTCTTAAATTTCTGCATAATATAATAAGGCAAAAAACAAACAGTTTTGTACATTATTATTATTATTAATATTTTAATATATATCTGTAACTTCGGTTCCAAAGTACCAAGGTAAGTGATCAATTGGCCTCAGAAGGGAACCTCACAGTGGACTGTAAAACTACAGTATTTCCATAAATAATACTTTTAAGAAACCCTGGGTATTTTTTCTTAAGGATCTGAGGCCTTTTAAATGCAAATTTAACTAAAGACAAAAGCAAAAATTTCTTTTTTCTTTTTAAGTGAATAAAGAGCACAAAATTAAAAAAAATACAAATCCATTAAAAATGTTTCTCACATTTGGGAAAAAATGTACAAACTTGCTATTTTTAACTCATTTTTTTTTTTTAGCACAGAAACAAAAACAAAACCAAAAATCAATACCTATATATTAAATTCCCATTCTCAGCAACCTTCTTGTTGGAAAGTCTGCATCCCCGACCCCATTATTTATGGAAATGTGCTTAACTTCTACAAATTTTACATTAAAAAAAAAAAAAAGTTTACAGCAGTGCATTTTGTAAAAGGTTTGTTTTTTGTTTTTCTTTTTTTGTGTTTTTTGTTTTTTCTGTTTGTTTTGTTGTTGTTGTTGTTGGTTGTTTGTTTTATATACAGGCGAGTTTAAAATGCAATGTTGGGGACTATCGTGCCTCTACTTCTTTGGGGTTCCTAGAGGGGGAGTAGTCCCTGGACTCTGAGTTTGTGAGTGGAGTAGTCCTGCGTGGGGAGGCAGGTCTGGTGCTGCTCGCTGGTACAAGAGGCGGTGGGGCGCTCAGCGCTGCAGTTGGTGGGTTCCTATTTAAAATCCCATTGTGCATGGCAGTGGATGGACTCAGTCTGGGGTAATGCATCCCGCTTAAATGAGGCATGAAGGATGGCACGTGTGCCAGGTGACTTTCGATAGGGGATGAGTGCAAGTGGTGCATTCTGGCACGCTCAAGTTCTTCCCGTAAGTGCAAGCGCTCTCTTTCCTCCACTTGCCGCAACCGCTCCTGCTCTCGGCGGGCTTCAAGAAGGTTTTCATGGTTGTAGTCATGTGGCTCCCTGTCTCTGTAAGAACGCTCATGGTCGTAAAATCCAGAGGTGGTAGGGAACCTATGGATGGGATCCGTCCGGAGCTGGAAGTCCATTCGACGGTGCAGGTCTAAGCTCCGGTAGGCATCTCGCAATGGGTCCCTCATTGGGTCCCAAGAAAATCCAGGATGTGGCAGCCTCTCTCTTCCTGACAAAGGATTCATGCCTATGAGCGGGGTCATCATTCTGCTGCGGTCCAGGACATTCATGTTGTTCATCTGGTGCACACTGCCCATGGAGATAGGCATTGAGGCAGCCATTGAGGGAGGCAACGACAATCCATGCAAAGTAGGTGGTGGGGGATGCTCCACTGATCGGGAGTGCTGCGAAGGCTCAGACCCTACCACCAGCACATCACTGTCTTCTTTCCTCTCCTCTTTGACTTTGATGTCATTCTTAATCTTCTGGAGGTCACTGGGAAGCTCTGTCTTTCTCTCCATGTCCTTGCTCATTAGATTGGTAAGCTTCAAGCTCTCACTTAGTGCAGGTTTGCTGTATGGTGATACAGACTGGATTACTGGCTTTGTGTTGTCCTCAGAGGGTCTCTTATCATGGCTTGGAGTTTCCTTCACTGGGGAACGGCTCTCTTTAATCTTGTGTTCTGCTATGGGCGGCTCTCTCAGCCGGTCAGGGTGCTCTCGCTCAGGTTCTTTGGACCTTTCCCTTTCACCGAGGCTAACCTGCCTGATAGGATCACTGGAGGTTTGGCTGTTGCTGCGGATGAGATTGCTTATCTGATGTGTCACTGGAGCTGATGCCGGTGAGGATCTGTTCGAATGTCTGTTTTTATCCATGAGGTCTCTGTAAAAAGAATGCAGACACATCCTTGGGTTTGTGTGAACAAACATACATGTGATGCTGGACGTGCATAGTGGTGTCTACTTGCATAATTTGAAAAGCTCTCCTATAGCTATAGCTATGGTATGCACTAAATGATATGAACTACCGGCCTTTAGGTTCTATTTAAAAAAAAAAAAAAAGAAAGCTAAACATCTACAGATCTGGGACTGAACTGGGGATGCATTTGAAAGAGCAGCACATTTCACCTTAAGAGAAAGGCCAGCTCACTAAGAAATGTCGGAACAAAGTCTAGACAGCTTATTTTTTTAAAAAAGGTGATTATTGCATACATACATACACATCTTGCTGCCAGACAATTATTTTGTTGGCTATAACACTTTTAACTGTGGTTCCTTTCCTAAAACATGGATGCAGGCACACAAAATGGAACTGTTCTGGAAGCCTACAGAAATATATGAAGGTCCTTCATGAAACAGCCTCATCAACTGGAAGCAGCTGTAACACGATGGATATTTTTCTATGGGGCTGCAGTAAAGTTTGTGTCGCCGTCAGTTTTGGCAGTTAAGCTAGGTGCTTAAGCAAAAAATTCCTGCACAGGCTGAGAAAATGAATGACTGGCCTTTGTTATGAGAGGGCCTGCTATGAGGAACAAGGGGTTTGATGAGAAATGTCCATTGTTTAGAAGAAGGCATGAGAATGGGGTTTATGTTTCCAACTGCACCTCTCTCTGTGAGCAAGCCAATTAGTTGCTCTTACTCCCATGTCTTTAAGTGAATAAATAATGTTCACCTTCTAGAAGCACTCTGCTCTGAATAAACACTTTAAACACAAAGTATGACGGTGGGATTGAGAGAACTGCATTATGCAGCTGAGGAGCTCAGTGATGCCTACCTTCAATGCTGGGCTTGCATCTGAGTCATAAGAATCATGGTGCTGTAAACTGGAGGTGTTTTGGGTAATTCTGTGGGTATTTATCCCTTATGATTACACTTGCTAACCAGATTTATCTCTCTGTGGTAGTCCTAATTGCTGGTCAAGGATGTAGCTTATTAAAACCATGTCTAAACAAGGATGCTGGGGATAGCTTTGGCTGAATTAATAGACATATAACAGAGATGTTAACCCCTGAGTGAACACTCTTAAAAGTGAAGTAACCTTGGCTTGGAAATGATTTATGCTGAAGCCAACAAGGGAGCTTCCTATCTGAATGACTATCCATACAAGCGTGTCAGACAGTTTAACATTTAAAGCAAGACGATTTTCAGCCTATTCCTTCTATATAATCTTGTTCACAGGCACTGCCTGAAGAGCTCATTAAAAACACTCCAGGCAAACTACAAAACCCTGATCAGCAATGAAATGCACACATCTAAGGTTTGCAGGCTGTTATTGTCTACAAAGAAGTAGCCTGTTGGAGACAACCAGGGTCTGAAATTTACAGCTTGAAAATCATATAGCTGGAAGCTAATGAAGTATCTATAGCTCAGGTGATACAGTCCTGTCATCATTAATAAGGGCTTGCCTACAGTGCAATTTTTTAAAATCAGATTTGCTAATGGATTCACATACACTGCTCCAGATACAGGCATTTGCATTTTTACCTTGTTAATGTCCAGCTAACATTTGAATTCATCAGCATATTTGTAATGGGAGCTATGACTGTCTACAAAGGACCCATCACAATACCACCTCCAGGAATTCAGAATATATAGCACTCCTAAAGGAGGCTGGTGAAAACAGCTGCATACACCCTGAAAACACAGTGACGTGCTCATTTCCTCAACCTGGTGTCTTTTTAAAACCTGACAGTGGGGAAGTAAAGACTAGCCTACTGTATCTCCACAGAGGACAAATCCTAAAAGGCAGAGGTTTCTTTTTGTGCCACTAGTACTTGAGCTTATCTCAGGGACAGAGCTATCAGATGTTTCAAAGACAAGCAATGTTTTGCTCTGAAGGTGATTTTAAGATGGGAATTGATGGTAAAGGAAAAAATAAGAAAAAACGGAGAAAAAAGAGACTAGAATCAAAAGCACACGTGGCTCACCTCTCTTTGTCTCTGTCATCTTTACTCAGAGAAAGATCCCTCTTCTCAGGCTCTCGGTCCCGCTCTCTGTCTCTGTCGTGGTTTGTCACCGAGGAGCTTCGCTCAGAATCGGTCGGCTTGGGCCACTGTGGAGGTGTTGGGAAGGACGGCGGGGTCCGATGGAGTCTATTCCATGGCTCATGGGGATTATTGAAATTCTGCAGGTTTGGGCCATCTTTGTGAGTAAAAATGTTGTTGTGAGCTAGAATAATGGCAGGGGAGGAGGAATAGTTAAAAATAATTAAAACCAAATAATTACATATGCATTTTGCACAACGCTAATTAATCCAGAGCTGTCCTTTCAAGGCTTATTTAATGTGCAGCTCATGGTGAGGGGGAGCTACTAGCAGGTGGTCAGAGATACCTCCGGCACTGGGTGGAAGATCCACCAGCTCTTTTAAGGCTATTTGCGGAGGAAGCTTTCACTATACATCTGAATAACTCAGAAATGACAGAAAACGCCCAGCTTCTTTTTTCCCCCCGCCCCAGCAAGGGTTCCAGCACAAAAGCAATATTCTTCCTCAGCTCCCTCACTGGCAGAAACTTTAATTTGTGGGTAGTTACAAGCAATCAGCTGCCTGCAGCTGAGGATTCAGGGATTTTTTTTTTTTGTTAAAGAAACCAGACTACTTGGTGGTATGTATGTATGTGTATAAAAATAGAGCTTGGCTGTAGGCTTTTTAGAACAGTCACTTGATTTTCCTCCATCAATCTTCAACTGATTCCTGTTGCACCATGAGATGCAAAAGCATGCTCTTATGTGTGGCTCTCAAGCATGTCTTGCCTACAGGTAACATGTTTTTGAAGTAAAATCATTTTATACAGGTAATTTAAACTCCAGACAATGGTTACAGAGAAAGTCTACATGCTGAATTAGGAGAAGTATCAATAGCTGTTCCACTGTGCATCTTCACTGTTGAAGGGTGTTACTTTAGATGCCCATGGGGTATCAGAGCTCAGTGGGGTCATGCAGCTCCAGCACCTCTAAGAACACACAAGGCAACATCCTTCAGCAGTGAGGAGACACAGAGCACACCTATTGATGTCTGTGACATGCAGAAAAGCTCCCACCGCAGAGACCTGGAAATCTTAGGTGCAGTGTTTTCAGATAGGAGAATGGAGGTTAGGAAATAAACTTCTTTAAAAACTACCACCAGCTGCTGTAAATATTAGCATGTGGCTTTTCTGGAAGGGATGTTTGTCTGCAGTAACCCAGCCAGTACTTACTCAGAGCATGACTGCCTAATCCTCCAAAGGCATTGCTGCCTAAGTTCCCAAGGCCGCTGAAGGTGCTTGACCTGCTAAATGGATCTGGAAAGGCAAACAGGGATTTAGCAGGCATTTAGCCAAGAATGTTGGAGAATGAAATGCACCCCTCCCCTTCTTAACGGTCTGAATCCAAGTAGGATTAGGCCAGACTTTAAGCTGATCCTTCTCATTGCAAGGTTCTTTGCACAGAAAATTCCCAGCATGTTAAAAGGGAGAAGGGATTCAGTGCTCACACTGCAAACAGGTGCTGTAATAAACTTTTGTATGCTAGTCAGAGGGGAGCTAGAAATTAAGTTTGAATAGCTGAAATTAGGATGGCTGCTGCTAAGCTGAAACTCTCCTTCCTTATCAGCTGTAATAGCAGCAGCATTGCAGTTGCCTTGAAAGAAGAACATCAGCAGCTCCTGAGTCAGCATATTGAGGGGATGCATTGTTTCACTGTTGTTTCTGTGTACGACCTTCTACCCTCTTTGTAATGGTGCACAGAGACAGTCCTAAGCTAACTGCTATGGACATCCATCCAGAGACCAACTAAACACATGGGTCTGTTTGTACCAAAATCCTCTCCCATAATCTATTCCCTGATCATAGTGGTGGAAATGATAGCATAGCCTTAGCCTTACTGGCACTTGTCTTTGTAAAAAGTCCTGCCTGTTTTTTCACTGGAGGCACCCATCATCAAAAGAGGTCTGAGTGCCCAACTCAGGTTTCTGCACTCCAAAGATAGCTAGGGGTTAAAACATGCAAGTACACTTGTTTTTCTCCTACTGGTCATCTCTAAACAACTCCTCCTGTCCACTGACTTTTTGGCTGTCTTTTTAATGTCTTTAACTTGCCATGTTACAGGTGAGGTGCTCCCCGTATGCCTATATTTAAAATATCAAGGCAAACAGCACAAGTAACTTTTATTTTTACACAAACAACTATTTACTTATTTTGAAATAGCTGTTCTTGTCCCTCTCCTTTGCTATTTAGTAGTTGAGTGACTTTGTAGAGATACAGTTAATTTTGACAGAATGTTCAGGAGTTGATGTAAATCTAGGTATTTGCAACAGAAGGAAGTCTACTGGGTCATGTGGGATGCTGCATGTACTGATTGGATGAGTGTTACTAAAACATTAATCAACAGAACTTGAACCTTAATTGGCAATGAGCTGCCTGTGAGCTTTGAAAATGAGGAAATTTGAGAAAATCAGGCCCTACTTACTGCCAATTAGGAAACTGAAAGACTGGAAAAATGTGCAGAACAGCTACTTGCCAGGAACCGTTCACTGAACTTTAATATAGAACCTAGCCAAGAACTTTCACAGGTAAGAAAGGGCATGGGACGAGCCCATTTTAAGCTGTGGCTTGTTTGAGGTACCTTTGAAATAAAATTTCTCCTGTTTCCCTGGGCACATTCAGCAGCACGGAAGGGCTCTACAAGTCAGGTTTCAGCTTGTGTGCCGTGCAAATGCCCAACTCTGTCGAAGGGGAGAGTCTGCTAATCCTGCTCCTCTCCTTTGGAGGAGATCACAGGGGGTGTGCTGGGAACCTGGTGTGGGTGGGACAATTTCTGAGCGAGCTTCTCATCCCTGAGAAAGTTTAATCCTCTCCCTCTGATACTGCCACTGTGCCTCAGGCAGGACTGTGCTGAGAGCCAGGACTGGGTCAGACATATAAAGGTGAAGGCAGGGTTTACTTACACTTACCTGCCAAGTGGTTAGTAGGCAGGAAACTGCTGTGATGAGGTGAAGGACCAAAGGGCGTGGTGGCTGGATGTGTCGCACCTGGGAGAACAAGGTCTCTTTTTAGTTCAGTAGCAAGTGACAGAGGTCCTGGCCATCAAACTCAAGAACCAGATGCAAGGGCACAGTCAGATTTAAACAGCATGGGTGGGACTGGGGCAGACCCCAAATGGCTATGGGCAGGATTTCTCTCGGTGCTCTTTGAAGGAGTCTCTCAGCACTAGGAGGCAGGAGGAGACCTTGCACTGAGTGTTGCTGCTCACCTGCAATAACTGGGCAGTGAATCTCTTTGTCTGGCATTTTCAGTCATTACTCTGTGTTTACACTAAACAGGGTCAGTCCAGGTTACGCACCCAGACAGAAGGTGCTCGGAAGTGACTGATTAGAGTCTACGTGAAACACCAGTTAATGACAGGCACGCAGGGAACATCAATCATGCCTCTCCCATGAGAGCCCCATCTTTGCTCTCACATCTGTCTCTGCATACACAGCTTCCCCCCGCGATATTTTTTCCCTCTCCTGTACACTGCTTACTGCCATGGTGCCATGCTGCCCTGGGGGAAAGGAACACTGCTTAGCACACTGCTTTACATCAGGTTGAGGTAAGGTGAAAGAATGGGCTGAAAATAAGCTGGTCCGTCCTGCATTTCAAGGTGGACTAAGTTCATGCTCAGGTGGCCTTCATAAAGGAAAACCAGAGCAGAAAATGAAAGATTTGCTTCTTTTGCAGGCAGACACACACAAAACTGCAACTGCAACTTGTGAAAAGCACTGGTGTCACCTGGCATGGGGATACGTGGGTTTTGGAGGAAGATCAATTCCCACATATCCTGCAAACGACAGTGTGTTTGGGGAATCTCCTGGGCCTTGCTTTAGCCCCCGAAGATCAGTACAGGGGATTTTCAAGATGCACCTGAAATCTAGTTTTGAATATTTCTGTTTCAGATGTATGCACCAAAACATTTCTGTGGCTCCAGCATTACACTGACAAGTCCAGCCTTCTGCAAATGTTTAGACTGTGAATGTCCTGTCGGTGCCTTCTCTGTGCCAGGCCTTCACATGCTACAGACAAAGCCGAATTATCAACTACAATAACTTTTAGATCCTGTCTGGATGCAACACAACTTCTGCCTCCCTTGCAGAAAGCAAAATCTGCCATACCTGTGCATTAACTCTCATTTTGTTAGAAACTAGTAATTCCACTCAATGACAGAAAAGCAGCACTTTTCATGTGCAAAACAGACCAACACCTAAATAAAGCTTTTCAGTGCTTTTCTCTTGTATTCTGTTGGTAAAAAGGAGAGACCAAGAGGTTGACTCTTGCAAACATCATCAGCCACACTGGGCATGAACATGGGCTGTTCACTAACAGCTGGCTTACCCAGTCACTGCTTTCTGCAGTGGTAACTTTCGATTATAGAAAATAGGATTATGATCCTTCTCTTCCTGGTGCTCAAGCTCTCCTGCCACCTTCATCACAAAGTTTTCTGCCTCATCTGTTGTCCATGTGAATGATTCCCACTGGTGACAGACCTGCTCTGGCAAGTTCCTGCCCCCTCATCTCTGAATCAAAGTTTCTACCATATATAATTGGTGCTGATAATACTACAGGAGGTCACAGCAAAAGTGGAGGGAAACAGAAGAAAGAAACTGATGTACATAGGAGAAAATGCGTCCTGAACAAAGCCTGAACAGGGTTTTATGGAGGTGTTGGTCAGTCCAGTACCTGGTTTAACTTGGCAACAGAGTCCAGTAACAGGCAGTCATTGTAAAATGCACTCATGTTCTGAACATGAGCAGACTATAAAGCCTGAGAGGGAGACAGCGCTGCACATCCCTCACCAGCCTGGGCACCACGAACCTAAGCAGCCAGAAAATGAGTTGAGGAAACTTAAGAGAGACCACGGCAATGAGACCTGAAGTTATCTATAAACATTCTGACTGCTCCAATGCCTCAAGATGGATGGAGACTGTCATCTTTCTAATCCTTTAAGATTTCAGAAGGTGTATAATGGATGGGAGATTTCTTCAAAGGAGACGGCTTACAAACTCAACTACACGGGCTGATAATAAAAAATCCTCCGGAGAAAGCCAGGAGCAGCACTGCAGGCTGTCAGGTAGTTATTAAATATAGCATCTGCCAGGCAGCCGAACATCCGTCCTGAAGACAGGTGGCCCTAAGATAACTTATGTCTCCCACAGTAACTAGGCAATGCAGCAGAACCCATGATTCACATCAACGACATGCTTGTTCGATAAGGTGAAAAGAATGCCTCAGATATTGCAGAGCAAAAGATTTATTCATCTATATACTACTGCTGCAATGTTTGTTCACTTTGATAGCACTCTTTACCTAGATTTACCATGTAATGGCTCTTGTGATTAATACACTCATGGACAAGTTGCTGTAAGGTTGTTTCTCTCCAGCAAAAGTTTTTTATTAATTTGCCTTCTTTAATGTATCTATTCCATAATAGTTCCCTCCTGCTTTTATGAATGGAGAAGCAAGCCATGCTTGCATCTTTGTAAGAGGAAAAGCTCAAGACACCAATTAGACTGGTGCTTTGATTCAATGGACTGTTTTTGCCTGTTAGGGTAAACTTTGTCCAGCAGTCTTAAGTAATAAAAACATACATGAAGCAAGATTCTTGTAACAAGAAGACAGGACAGACTAAAGACAGTGTTAAGGAAACAGCTGCTATGGGAAAACAAGCAGAAGTTTGTAAATCAGCTGTACTTATGCTTCCAGTAGATGCAATATATTATCTTGTCCCTGTACTACCAAAGTACCAAAGACCAAAAGATCAAAATACAGGAAAGCATTCTACAATATACAGCTAGTATCAGCAATGATTGTATGTGGTGGAAACTTGCACGTGATGTTTAAGATTTTCCATCCACAAATAAGGGCTGAAAGACAAACTGAACCACTACTGGAGTTCCTGAAGACCGTCTGACATCCTCATTCAAAAGTCATTTCCCACTGCGGTTTCAGCTTGATTCAACTCTGTTGCTTTTATGTCATGCTTGGGACAGAACTTGTAACTCTTCTAATCTCATTCACTTCAACAATAATGATGCAATACTGCATCATAAAAGCAGAGTTAAGTTAGGAAAGGAAGTTACATTTGTTGTCAGTGAATTACATACATAAGTGACTAAGTTGTACCATATGAAGTGATACAGCTCACTTCAAAGGCTCACTTAAGCATCTTAAATAAAGAAAGAAAATCTGTTTAAGTCCGGGTGGGAGTTAGGCCCTTGGAACAGAACAAAAACATCTGGTAGATGGACATCAACATGAGTAGCAGCTGTGACCTCCAAAACCAGAATGTCAGAGTTGCAGTCTCCTGTGGTCAGACATCAAGAACAGGGCAATGAAGCTTTCTGAACTTTTGTAATTGGATTCATTGTAATTACTTCTTCAACATATCACAAAGCAATTTATCTACATATACTGTAGTTAATTCTTTTGTTTTTAAAATCAATATTCTGTTTTAAGCCTTAGAGACTGCTGCACTTTCTAACATATAAGGGAATTTTACATTTAAAAAACAAATGCTTTACAAATACACCTTCTGTGATATTTTTCAATGTTGTTATCATCGTTTTCCGTTTTACAAAAACCCCATTTATTCAGAAAATAAACACCACCTGTTGAATGGCGCAGCTAAGAACACAGCAAATACAAAAGCATGGAAGAAACCAGGGCCATTTCCAATCCTACGCAAGGGAAACATTTTCAAGTGTTTTGTCAAAATTGCTTTTTAAAATCACGCCATAGTCAATTAATCAGGCACATAAGAACCAGCTGCACAGACCCGACTTTAAGAGCCAACTACTGAGATCTCAGTGATGCACAGAGGAACCTGTACTGGAGTCCACAGGCTCTGCTCTCAGAGCCCAGTCCACACCTGTCCCCAGTACTTCCACACCCCTCTGAATATTCCTCCCATTAATTTTTGAGGCATATATAGCTGTAGAGACACACATTAAATACACTGACTTTTTTATGTTTTGTTTTGTTTTTTCAACAAATGATGATCCTCCCTTACCTGTGGTAGAAAACAGAGGCCTGGCAAGGTCCTGTGGATAATGGAAGCCTGGAAACACGCCAGGGGCAGGAGGTCTGCTGAACAGGTCAAGTTTACCACCTATCTCTAGCTTGTGGGGATCCAGCTGCATTTGCTGTCAAATGATACAAAAGCAATCTCATTATGCATTTCCTTTTTTTTGTTGGAGAAAAGAGAGGGAGTTCAGGCTCATTCCTGCTTAGCACTGCCAGGGAGAGTTAGTAAGAGTGACAGCAGCATCTCTGGTCACATACTGCAGCCGCGCTCTGACAGCATCTATAAGGCCATTTCACTCCACAGCCTCTCAGCTGCCTGCCTCGTCCACATGAATAAGGTCTGAAGTGAGCTCTTAGCCCCTCAGCACACACACTGGAGCATGCAACATGATACACTGAGCACGCTGCACGGCGGGATCAGTCGGCAGTCTCAGCCTGACAAAAAATATTCTGCAGGCGGAAAGCTGCTGACAGAAGCCTTGGGAGCTGGGTGACGGACTCGTCTGTTTTGCTTCTCCAGTTTGGAAAGAGAGAGACGTTCCTAGACTGTCTTTCCTCCAGCCAACACAACTCAGCATGAAGGCATGAGGAGAGGGATGAAGAAAACTGACTATGAGATCCCTCCAGAGGCTATTTTTATCCTTACCCTATAGAAGTGAGCATGGTCAGCCTGAGGAACTGCACCTTAGTCAAAGACATGTATGTCTCTTGAGAAATATACAGCTTAAAGATGACATATTTACTTAACAATAAAAAGGACACACACAACTTGTAGAGGCGCTAGTTATGATCTACCCACTTAAACACTTAATAACGTTCATTAACAGGTCAAAAACCTACAGCAGGAACTATGAAAGAAAACCATCACTCTACAGAAGTCGTATTATTTGCTATTCTGCCTGCCACAGGGAGCTTTGAGCCTGCAAAAGCACCCCAGCGTACCTATGTCTTGTTACCTCTTGATTTTCTAAGCCACTCCCTCTGCTCCCCTATCTTCACCGCAATGCAGAAAGACCAGGAACCTACTTGCCTGCTCTACACTTGGTAAAACATTCTTCACGGTATAAGTCACTTCATTCTTATTAGGGTAATACTCCGTATTCCACAGGAGGTACTAGTATAGAAGGGAATTGACATTAAACATGTACGCTTTGTATAAAGCTGGATTTGGAGCAAAATTACCATCTGCTTCCCTTTCTTCTTCTCTTTCTGTCTATACACTTAGTATCTCCTGCTCGTTTTGCTACCCTTCAACCCAACTCCTTTGCCCTCAGATAAACTTTACAGTTGACAGAACAAATATCAAAAGGATTGAAAGCGTTAGTTAGTCAATACAGGCAAGTTTAAGGATCACCAATACTAACTGCTTCCTCCTCATTAGTCACTAAAATATAACATGTAAGTCAAAAGACTTGGCTTTGTTCCATAAACTGTCTGAATTACCTTTATCTTTTGCTGGTGATGGTAGATCTGCCAGGCGATCTGTACATGAACCGCACACCACTTCCCGGGTTTCTGCAATGGAAAGTGCAAGAATTTAGATTAATTTGTTAGCAATCTACATCAGATAGAATGTTTCATTTCCCTTACTGTCAAACAGTCAACTAAGCAATGAGAAAGGCTGACTACTAAAACGGCACAATAGGTGATTAACGTGTTTTTTTTTTTCTGTACTGCACCTGATGATGTTTAAATTAAGAAGGAAAGAAACAGGAAGAATGTGGGATATCTTCCTCATCTCATGGAGACCTCAGATCCCTGCCTTGCTCTCTCATACTTGTGCTTCCTCCTTCATAAACTGAAATAAATGGCTGCAGAGAACAGTATGACTTGCTGAAGAGAAAGGAGTTGATAGTTAACCATCCTGTTTCTGAAAAGAGCCCTGTTCATTCATCCCTGCTGTACAGGGTCTGCAGGCTAACTCATGAGCAATTATTATGAATGCTTGCATTGGGGTAGGAAAAGCGTACTGACAATCACCAGGGATGAGCAGTGCCGCAGCTGAATAGGTTGCTGTTTTTCAGCTGATCTGCAGTACCCACTATAGTGTTCTTATGGAACATCAGAAGCACAGATAAAACACATTGACCTAAGCCACCATGAATCTGACCAATTGTGAACATCTGTCCAGGCTCGCAGTCGTTTATTTCTGTGACCCTTATTTCATACTGTCAACTATTAATGCACACAAATGGATGCAAAATATGGTTGGGATTCAACCTCAAAGTTATTAATCAGAAGCAGCTAAGAGCTAACTATGACATTTTGCTTTAAATAAAGGATGAACTTGAAATTTTCTACCAGACATGTTAGATTTCAAAAACATATGTACAATTTTTTAAATATATATTATATATATATGTATAAAAATAAAATCCCCCACAAACCTTACTTACTCTTACTGGAGGCCTGTAAGGGTCTGACACCTATGGAAAAAGCAGAAATAAAACAATCAGTCTTTCTAAAACTACCCATATGCAGAAAGGTGGGGAATTTCCTTCCTCTGAACAAGTAAAAGCATTTAGAAAGCAATGTTCCAGAGAAGTCCCCTGTGACAAGGAAAACCTGAAGAACTTAAATCAGGCTTAAAACTTCTCTTCCATTCCTTGCACCAAACTCAGCAAAATTTTATGATAAACAGAGCAGCTTCATACCAGCAACTGAACAGTACCCACGCTTTTCTGAACTTTATAATTGTTCTGAAATAAAAGTGTGCATAAAAAGAGTGCATAAAACTACTCTCCAAGTGATGGTTTGGGTAAAGATCTTGAAAGGGTTTCCCACCTCATTTCCCTCTGACTCTGTTTAAAGAAGTCAATACATCCCTTTGTATTCATGACTAGTGGAGGCTACTGTTGTCTCACCAGAAAAAGAAACTTCTGTCCTGACTTCATGTTCACAGGCTACAAGGCAAATTTACTCATCAGCTGCTCTCTCTCTCTTTTAAATGAGCAATCCCTGTGTTTACTGTAAATCCAGATAAGCTCAAAGGAAGATTATATATTGTTGCCTACCCCTGGAGTCTTCTGCAGCAGTGTATGGTGGACTGTGCCTGGTCTACCTGCTACATCGATAGGGTTTGAAGTCTGAAAGACAAGAACAGAGTGTGAATAAAACTGTTTTATACCAGCAAACATTTAACATCTCTATCAGATGTTAATAGCATTAATTAGTCCATGTTTATACTGTGCTTTGAACACGCATATTGCTACATTAGTGCTAAATGTTATCTTTTACTGACAGCCAACAGCATTTAACCACTGTGTCATCTATTATTGTTTAGCAGCAGTAACAGTATTACGGCAGCACCCCTAAGCCCCAGTTGAAATCCCAACCCCATCGTGCTATGCAGTATGCAAGTGGATGGGAAGAGACAGTCCCTTGCCCCCAAAAGCTTCTTCTTTAGACAAAACAGGCAGCCAGTAGGAGAGGAAACGAGAGAGGTGGATTGATTCCCTCAATGTTTCAGGCAGCAGCCAGTATCACAGTCAGGAACAGAACAATTCAAGCACTCCTAGTCCCATATTCCACCTATTGGACTGTGGACCCTTTTCCATCCGGGGCGAGATGATACAATGCTTACAAAGGCAACAGCCCATCTATTTGCTTTGACAAGACAAAATGAGAAACCTTAGAAGGTGCTTGTGGGTCTTTTATAGCTTTGCATTGTTTATCCCATCATTTTCCAGCAAGAATTAAACACCTCATTGAATGAATCCCTGTTCCTCCTCCTCCTCCGGATCCCACCTGTTGCCCTGTCCTAGACGATCCCCAAGAACTCGTTCGTCTTCTTGCTCTGGAATTCATCCATCTCCCACTCCCAGAGCAACTGCACCTGGTGCCTCCATACAGCTGAGTGCAAAGGGGTAAAACCTCATTCCCCAAGTGGTTATTGGGCTCACATTGTAGGTCAAATTATGGTAGATTTCAAACAGTACAAGGAATGAGTAAAATCATGGGTGTGGGTGGTTTTAATTTGTCTAGGACTACGTAACTTCCAGATTCATTAAAAAGAGGATTCTTGTGTGCGTGTAGGTAAGTCAACAAGTTCCCCAGGCAGATCTGAGCTCTTGGGGCCTGTCTGACAGCTGAGGTATATATAAGGTGGCAAATAAGTTACAGCTATCATACAGGCAAGAGTTGTAAGATCACAACATGTTAATATAGCATGGTGTCATCCTGTCCCTTTGTCCCCTGGAGAAAGATGTGAAAGCTTCCTCCAGCAAAGTAAACTGAATACTTCTGACCTTTTCAAGTTCTTAGCTTGTGAGAAATGCCTTTGGGAAACTAACTGAGAAGTTTACCGTCAGCCTGGATTTATGTGCAGTGGATTTACACACACAGCTGTAGGCAACTGACACAGGAAGGGGAAAAACAGAACCAGGACCTCTGCTATGGAAAGCAAGAAGTGCAGGATTCAGTGTGCCAAAACTAAGTCATCGGGTCTGTAGTGTTTATGAAGGCTTTGGTCAAACAGCTTGGGAGGGAGAGAGCACGGAAACATGATGCAGTAACAATGCAACAGACTTGAGTGGCTTTGCCCAGCAGTTCAACTTCTCCTCTAGAAAACTGGAAAATAACGTGCCAAAGTGGCAGATCCACTTTTCAACTATTATTTTTCTTCTCTCTTTCCCCCACCCCCCTTTTTTCGGTTGTTAAGAGTGCAGGTAAAAACTGCACTGTCCAGAGATCAAGTGATGTTAGTGATTAACCATGGCACCAGAATGTGACCTTGTGCTGTTTAAACTCAAGCTAGAAAATGTTCTATGTATCTATCATTAAAATGAATTAAAAGCTTGTTATAATACAGCACTAAGTACTGTTTAAAAATGTAAGGGGTCTGTGCTCATGTTTTCTTTCTTGCTGTGCAATCTCTTTGGTCTACTGGCATTTTACAGTGAGATGGTATCTATAAAGCTCTGTGGTGAAGATGGAAGCCCAAAGATGCTGCTGGTATATCAGAAACTCCTTATTAGCAGTGGCCTTATGGCAAAACTGAACCCTATTTTCATGCAAGCAAAATTTTGCCATTTCCACCTCATTTGTGCAGCTTTTCCTGAGAAGGAAAGCTCAGACCTTGACAACTTGGGGTCTGTAGGGAACCCCTGCCATTCCTTGCAAGGACAGCAACAATTAGCAACAATCCCAGCAAGGGCTATCTATGTTCTGTCCCTCTTGCTCCCTCTGCTTAGGGGCAACTGCTGTTCTTCCTTGTCTGTTGCCATTACGTACAGCACTACTAGAGGGAAAAAAAAAAGCCATTTTAAAGGCTCTGCTATTGGCCATTTATCCAGGAAATAAAATAATCTAAAGGATTCAATGGGCACTGAGGAAATACTCCAGGTTCCACTGAAAAAATGAAATGAATTGGGAAGATTGCATGAGGCCTTGTTTGCAGTGGTTGCTAATTACTGACTTCCACTCTGTCAGTGACACTGCTGAGGAAAGCACACCACACAGACCTCCTTGGTATGGGTATGGAAAGGACCACGCAAATGCAAACAGAAAAGGACAAGCTACAGTGCTGGTTCGTAATGTCCTCTAACACAGTAGCAGGGCTCTGTGGAGATGCAGTTCAAGATAAGAAATCTCTAAAACCACTGTAGGTAAGGAAGATAAACACATGGCACCTTACAAATGGAATAAATGCTCTATTTTCAAACAAATGCTATATAGATATAATGAATCTTTTTTGTTTGGAGGGATTTAATACTTTCTGTACATTATAAAGTAGTTAATAATAAGAACAAGTATGGGAGAAAAAACAGTGCACATCACAGAATTCACTGAAAATGGTGGTTATCATGTCAACATTTCCAAACGCCAATCAGTGCTAGTTGTAATGATACCTTACGTTTGCAGTGCACCTTTCAAACACTATCTCAAAGAGACTTCCAGGCATTTATCAACCCTTATAAACCCACTGCAAGATAACTTTATAGATGAGGAAGCTGAGGAACATAAGATTTAAGCAACTTGCCCAAGGTCAGACAGTGTTGGAGCTGGGAATAAAAATTCAGCTCTTTCAAATTGCTCTACCCATTTATAGCAGTCTCTCCCTATTGTTCCCACACTTGTACAGTCAATTTCTCATTCTTTCTGGAAATAAACACAGTGTATCTTTTGCAATCTCAGTCTGTTAAATTTATAAAATGATTTGGGACTCATTGGTCTATTATTAGCTGTAAATATGTCAATCAAATAATGCATTTGCCTGTACACTTCTCCAGTTTCAGTTGACCTCCCAAGTGAACCACTACATCCTTTTCCAAGGAACAATCTGTAGTGCCAAGAGAAAATTTCTGCTCAAGTGTTGGCTGCTTTGTGCAGAGGATGCTCACAGATCTGTGGGGTGATTGCTTCCAACCCTGTGTTGCACTTCCGCTAGTTAAATCATGGGCTACAAAATCACCAGAGACACGACTCTGAATACAGTTTCTCTCCCAGCAAAAGAACAAAGCCTTCAAAGAAGAAGTTTGTACCTTCGGTTGAAATGCTCCCTGAAGTGACCCAAAGGGACCTGAATGTGGAAGCATGGGTGGCATTCCAGGCATTGCTGGAGGATAGGTTGGAAAGAACTACAAAAGAAAAAGAGATGCTTATGTCACAGGACAACTTGAACAATAATGGAGGTAGGTGCCAAGGCTGGCACATACAAAAATAGTACTGTGTCGGACAAGTGCCACGGTGAAAATACACACTAAATTTGCTTTAAATTTTTTTTAAGAGCAAAGCCAAAACTTGGGAAATGTACTCATCTGATGAGTTTTCTTAATAGTGCTGAAGAAGTGTGCCTTTACAATTCGTGGAACTATTGCAGGAAGCACAGAACTTTCACCATTCTTGGAGGAATTGGAGTAATTTGGTTTCTATGCTCACTTTTGGTTAACTTTGCGTTTTTCTACAGTAGTAAACAAATTGATCCTGTTTTGAAATGTGACCTGGTATCATTCTCAAAGCAAAAAAGAACCACAAGATGCTGTATTGCACACTAACCACAGGCAACATGCATACCACCTTGTAGTTGAGTGGGTAAAGTTTTGCTTAGGCCTCTCCTGAGCACATACAGCAGTTTTCCAAGTCCCAAAACATAGAGAGTTTTTGTGCTTTGGAGCAGTGGGGAGCACCAGGAAGAAACCACCAGTCTGACTTACTCCTGTGACCTGAGCAAAATCTTGTGAAAGAGCCATGCACTCTGGGCTGCTGCACTGTGAGAAGCACCAGCTGCAAAGATACTGGAGTGACCACTGATTTAGCAATTTCTGCGCATTCCCTGCCATCCCAGGCACAGCATTACAGAGCCACAGCAGCAGAAATGCAGTAGACAAAGGTTAAAAAAAAAAAGCTTAAAGAAAATTTTGTACCTTAAAAATAAGTAAATCAAGACAGAAAAAAAGAGCTTTAGGAATGAATGAATCAAAAACTACTGATCAATCAAAAACAAGCAAAAGAGCAAGCAGAACCATTATCAAAGACACCACCTAGAAAAATAAGCACTCACGTTGGAATGTCGAAAGTAAGGGTTGTCTAATTTGGGAGCGTACTTGTCAAACTGGAAAGAAAAGAGAAAAACAAAAAAGGAAAACAGGTGAGTTTGTTTTCGACAGTAACAGACACATTAGGATTTCAACACAGACAAATCATCATGACCCATCTGCACAGCATTTAACAGAGCAGAACTGACTGATTATTCCATACTTGCTCATCGGGGAGCTGATTGATTTCCCAGAGCTAAGAGGGACAAAAGGGCACTAGTCCCCAGGTTGCAATGGGTGCTGCTGAGTCTCGCTGCAGAATCTTGTTAGCAGGCACTATGTGGTGTGGTTCCTTCACTATGAAGAGAACAGTCCTGGTATCTGCAGCGCAGTGAAAGGCAAGTTCAGCTCCAGGTCTAGCTCTGGGATCAGCCCCTGGAGCACTGATCAGGTCACAGACTAGATGGGGAACGATCATTTCCATTAGACCACAATTTTTACCAATACCTGCTCCCTATTTTCTGGGATCCTGTAAGTGCCAAAATTGTTTGGAAAAGGGTTTAATTGCTTTAGATGCACAAATATCTCTATATTCTCCCTCTTCTGCAGAAGAGAGAGCTCCCTGGAGATAAAGTGACTGTTAACCTTTGCCTTTCCAGCATGGGGTTTTAACACCTCCATGTGTGCAGTCTGTGCCCCGTATTTATTTTCATGACCATTTGTCCTGTACCACCTTGGAAGCAAAAGCAAAGCATATATATGTTGCATTTTAGAACAATATGTACATTCTGCTGGGAGGAGGGAGCGGGGAAGGAGGCAGGGAAAAGGAGCTGTAGGACCCCATGAAAAGCTGCTTATTTAGCAAGTCAGCTGCTGTTTCGCACTCCTCTACGTGCGGGAGAGTAGATTTGTAATTTTATTAATTACAGTTATTACTGGAGCCATGTCCCCTCCAGTGTAAATACCATAAATTACCAAACACATGCAGCTGTAAATTTCAACACTCTTCTCTGGTGTTGGGATTAGCAGACCTGATCTAGTGGAATATAAGAAGATGTGAGTGAAATATAACAAAAGAGCCTTACAAGCTGTTTTTGCTATGAAGGCTGACATCAACGGGGCATGGGTGGGAGGGAAGGGAGCTGTTGGCAGGATCAGATGTCGGGATTCTTAAATAACACAGGAGATTTCTGAGAAAAGTTTCAGGATTGTTTTACGCAGATCAAGAAAAGAGGAAAAGGTGTTTACACATGAGTACACTGAGCAAACACCTGGGGCTACATTTTGAGTGGAGGATATTACTTTAATTGTCTCACTGCTAAGCAGATTACAACCCAAGAATGTCATCAGGCAATCAACAATGGGAAAGAAAAGTGAGAAACATTATGTTCCTTGAGTCCTTGGTAGTCCTTCTCAAATGCTGCTTTTGCTGTTAGTCCTTGCTTTGGTAGCATTAGAAGATGGCTGCTTCTACATTTTAGTCACAGTGTGAAACTGAGAGGGAAAAAAGCTGAATCTTGTTCTTTCAGCCTAACAAAGTAATTGCCAGAAATGGGAGAGTGCATTTTAAAGTACTGACAAAATCCATTTGTAGCAGATCTCTAACAATTTTTTAACAGCTGCAGAAAAGCCCCATTGTGTTACAAGCAGCTTCAATAGAAGAAGACTAAAGCTTATTACATGGCCAGGAGGATCTCTTCCACAAGAACCAGCCATGCACAAATTAGTGCTTGTTGAGGCAGCCAAACAATAAATGCCAAAATTGATATAGGTCAGGGAATTAGGAGGAAGAGGGACAACACTCGCATCAAACAGAAGAGCTGCTGAGCTATGGCGAGAGCTCCAGGTATGCCAGCACACTCTGCCCCAGAATGGACGGCGCTGCAGCTGTGGGGATGCGTTTTGTACCAGAGGCCACCGATTTGCGGTGCCCTCGTTCGTGTGTTTTGGTGTGCCAAGGCTTGTGGCCCTGAGGAAAGGGAACTGAAGTACCCAGAGGGACACGCAGGAAGGGGAACTACGGGGACTCCAGACTTGTCTGTTGGGTGCAGTACCCGCACCCTGGGGGCACCTGGGGGCCTGGTGTGGATGGAAAGGGGGAGTGCTGGGCCTGCCTCTCCAGGGCCTCATTGGAGGGGCAGGGACAGCACGCCTGGCTGAAACGAAGAGGACTGCTGCTTTATTTGTTTTGACAAGAGTGGGTTAGGCTTTTTGACCAGAGATGCTCTACTTATCCTCACATTTTGGGCTGGGGTACGCACCATGGGAGGTGCAGAGGGCGGCATGAGCGGCGTCTGGGGCAAGCTGGATGGAAAAGGAGTGAATGTGTGCTGGTGGGTGTGTTGGTGCTGATGCGTGTGTTGGTGCTGGTGAAACTCCGCTCTCAGCAGCGGCACCGGGCCAAGTGAGGCAGCGGCCCGGTCCGAACTCTGAACCAAAAACCGGTTGTTCAGCTCTTGCCTGAGCAGTTCGTGATCTAGAGGAGAGAGAGAGAGAAAAAAAAAAGACACAGAGGCCCGTGGGCCTGTGAGTACCACAAAGACGGAGGAGAAAGAGTCAATATTCACCTGGCATTCCCTGTTTCTGCAGGTCATGCTGTGGTGGTTTTCTACGTGAGGACTCATTGGTGGAGGTAAGAGAGATGCCTGTGACAAAGTACCAATCAGAATCCCCGAATGAGGCTGGCAATACATGATTGGTTGGTTGAATGATATCAACAGGCTGGTATCTAAAGACAAGAGAGAACACCATGAGTCATCACAGCAGAAAACATCATCCAGGGGCGGCAGCAAGCGGCCGCCCGCTTCCCCCGCCCGCCGCCCCGCCACCCCGCCCGCCGGGACGCGCCCTAGGGGGCTTCAAACGACCCATACCGACCTGATTCCTCGGAAGTTTTTAAATTCGGAAGCGTACGTGCGTGCTGAAAAGGGATGCTGGGCCTGATTCACGTTACGCTACGGTATATACGTACTTGAAAGGCACCGTTCTGACAAGGGCTACAAGGCAGTGAGGTAACGACGGGCTTGGGTGGCTGGAAGCTACCTGCTCTGCTGGCTGCTTCTCAACAGGTCCCCGTGCCGCCCTCCCCCTTCTCAGCCCCAAGACATGCAAACAGCGACCAGGAACGTCCATCCTACAAACTGAGGCCTTCTTTGCAAATTTATTTATTTATTTGTTTATTTTTGAGGTCTTAAATACTAAGCAGTCAATTTCCACAATTTCTAGCAGGCTGTAATTGTCATTTTTTTGTCCTTGCCTCCGGGTTTTTCTCCTGTGAGAAAATACGGAGGAGGAATCAGCAGGAAGAGGAGAAACACTGAACTGGCTCAAGACCTGCAAGAAGGTTGCAAAGACTGCAGGAACAAGATGTCTCACCACATGACAAGTGGTGTCTCCTCAGCAGCTTCCTCTGGAATAACCAAATTACACCCAATGTGAATGTAGCTTAGGGTAGTGGCAGATACCAGCACTTTAGAAATGATGTGACTGAGGAGAGTAAGAACAAACGTCCACTTGACCAGAAATGTCTGGTGGTATCAATTAAACCCATCTGCGATTTTACCTAAGAGCTTCAAATCGTGGTCAGCATCCAGCATGTTGGATGTTTTGTAAGCTGAGAGCAACCTGTGGCACCAGCTGCAGATGACACGTACCCATTCCTGACTGACCTACTCGCTACTGAACTTACATGAACCTACCTTTTAAGCTGCAGCACTGAATATAAAGGGTCAAATGAATACATGCACTTTAAAGTGTTATTTCATATTTCACAGGCATTTCTTTCACTTAAAGTTTTTAGAGTAACACTAGAAATGTCTAAATCGCTTTCTGCAAATACATTGTTTAGATCTTCAAAGATAGGCACTGTGATCTAGAATTTCAAGGTCGCTGCTACCACTTAGAAGTGTTCATCTTATTGAAAGTCACTTCTGAAGGCAAATTTTGGATGCCTAATTCATTTGCTTTTTGAGTAATAATGTGCTGCTAGGAGCAGGTACTGTGTACTTTTACAATCTGTATAATAATAATATTTACATATGGACAGAAATGGAGAGCAAAAAGTACATACACTTGTGATACTAAAGACTAAGGCACTAGACCAAAAGAATCTATAATGGGTTCTCCTCAAAAAAAAAAAAAAAAAAAAGGCTGAAAACACTTAGGACCAAAACCTAACATGTTTAGAGAATATGAATATGATTTCATGTGTGTCTGTTTATGCATTTAAATCTGGCATGACTTAAAGAAACCAAATCCTTCTGTTAGCATCAAGATAATCCACTTTATGTTTTTCTGGAGGGAGAGATAAAAGCAAGTTGGCAGTTTTAAGTGTTCTGATATCCAATTTCTTTAAGAGACTTGAAGCCAGACTGATAGATTTGCAGCTGGCTCCAGCCCATAGCAATGCACCACGACTCTGGCCTCTGTCAGGACAAGAAAAGGCCTGAAGATGTTTGGAGAAGCCGTGTAGCACTTGGAGGAGTAGCTGCTCCATAGTTAAGGTCTGTTGGGTAATAACCCCGCTCCATGAGACACTCTGGGCAATGGTAAATTAGAACTAAGTTCTTGTGCCTACCAGCAATGCCTTGTCTTATGGATCTCGCCATGTACAATGTAACTGGGAGAAGACCTCTGAATGCCCAAGCACTACAGTTAAGTGTGCACACATGAGGTGGGCATGGAAGAAGGAAGTCAATTCCGCTAATGTTGCTAGGTACCCTCACATTCAGAGAAAAGACACAGAGACTGCTGTTTCCTCTGTGTCATACACTGGAGCTGCTGTTAGTGCCCTTGAATAGAGGGCAGCAGCCCGCATGAGGGTTGCTCCTAAGTTACTTGCTTAAGCTTCAGGTTTTCAAAGGAAGAAATGGCACCAGAAGTGCATTTTTGTTATTCAGAGATCTGAATTAGTACCATCACTGAATGGAAGAACTTGGTGCTCTGCTTGGTAACAGTGACAAGTGTGCCAAAGCAACTTTAATGGAAGGACATTTTTTCCTCCGAAGTAGGAGGAATAAAAAGATAACAAAAGGAGACATCAAAGGGCCATACCCTCTTTTAGGCTCTTCTAAGCTGGCGCTTTTACTGAGAGCACACATGCACTCAAAGAGCACAACAAGGACCATGCTGCTAGTGGCAGCTGGATCCTAGCTCTCCAAGGCTGCTCAGCAATATTGTTTGCTTTTAAGAAACTTTTATGTGAATGACAACAGAAGCTGCTGGCTATGCAGCGCTCTGTATCGATTTTATGATGTGCCAGTTTGCAGGCTTTTCATATAATGCAGACAAGAGTCATTTCACTGTCTGTAGGGTTAGACACCCAGACCTTTCCCTCCACTAACTTAGGCCTCTCCTGCTTCAATTGCAGGAGAAATCCTTTTAGTAGGAGCATGACTGTTAGCGTTTCCTGGCAAGCTGCTGAATGTGAATAGGTCACTTGATCTTGCACCTCCTGAAGTTAATGGTGAAAACATACTTGCTTTCAGTGAGTGCAATATCATGCTTTTAGCGAGCACATTGCTATTTCCTTTTGCAATTCTTTCAAAGTCTCCATCACAGTAGTTCTTTGCCTTAAACAGGGGAAGCAATGAATAGGTCTCCCACAGTGCTGCCAACATCTTCCCAGCAATGTGGCTGAAATTCTAGATAGTGCCAGGGCCTGTGAAAGCCGTCAGCTTTGGCCTATGTGGTCCTGCTTCTGGCTAGGAACCCGCAGCACTTTTGTCTATCATCGTTCTGAGAGCTCAGTTTGGACCAATTCACATTTCCCTCTCATTTAAAGAAGTAGTTCAGAATAATGGCACATTATTTAGTTCCTGAAAGAAAAAAAACAAGGGGATGCAAAGCTATCAGAAATCTCAGCAGCAAATCTGCCCTTTCCTTATTCCTTTAACTGGCTTCATAGGAAATGAAGGGTGCATTTTTTTTTTTCCAAAATGCTTGTCCTGTTTAATCCCTGCTGAGTTAGCTGCAGAATCAAATGCCAGATCAAAAGGAGGCCCAGCAAGTGAAAGTTGCAGGGAAGTCTCCAGCTGCCAGGGTCTCTTCCAGGGACAGCTGTAGGATAATGGATAAGCTATAAAGAGGGCATTTAGGGCAGAAGTGACAATGGAACTGGGGCCAGGGTGAACAAAGGAAACTTTTTAAAAGGATGCAAAGACAGTGAGTGTTGAACAGCAGAGGCTGTCAGTTGAGCTCTCTCTGCCTCATACAGAAAGGCCAAGCACCCACAGACACACAGAGTTTGTGCTGCCACAGGCAGAGGGTCCTGCTCTGCCGGCAGGATGTGCTGCTTTCCGAAGGATTGGAGCAGGGCTTAAGTGTGGGGGCTTCCCACTTGTTCAGTTAGAACAACTTTCTGGGTTGATTAGAAACATTGTTTTTTTCCAAGTTGGTTCTAGTAGCTGCGGTTTTCATTAGAGTGGGGGAAAAAAGGGGAGAATGGCAAATTAAACTTCAGTCCTTTGCTAATCTAAAAAACGTCTGATGACTAGAATGCCACAATCAATAGTTCATGCTCTGGAAGAGGTTTTTGTGGAAAAAGTCATTTTGAAGACTTCTCACAGGAAGCTACAGTTCTGTTTCTACAGTCTCTCAACTGGTAAAGCCTGTCCAGGTCTCCTACCTGTTTCATGAGCACTCTCACAGTTCCAGCACACACCGCCCGTGGAGGTGTCTGTATCGCTTTATTTTACCTGCCCACCAGCCAGCCCATCTCTCAACACCCTCCAGTGCATGCACGGCAGATCAGCCCTGGAAGAAGACGGGAACCTACCCGCAGGGTGACCTGGTATCACGAGGCTGTTGGTGGGTAACGCTGGTGGAGGTGGCAGCGTGGGTGGGGTGGCGAACATGGCCGGATGGTGCTGGTGTTGGGTCTGCGATCTGAGAGAGAAGTGCGAGGTAGCAAGATTAGAGATGGAGAGGGGCAGGGCCGGGCCGGAGGAATGGTGCGGAGGAATCTGGGGAGAGAGGGGGAGGTGTTTCGGGAGGCTGATGCTTGTTGCACTGCTAGCACTGCTGCTCCGGCTGCAGAGAGAAAAAGATGGGGAAGAGGGGGGAGAGAGACAGAAAGTGTGTTACAATACGAGACTGGAACAGTGCAAGAAATACACTACCAGAAACAACACAACTATATAACACTGATCTCCCCCCATTTTTCGTCTGATTTTTTTTTTTTTTTTGAATGGCAGTGGAGAGAGTAACAAATCTTAATGAACTTCTCCACTGGGACTGGGCTTTGGCTCTCTGGAGTGACATTTCCTCTGGTGCTCGGGCAGGTTACAAACCTCAGAGCTATCTATGAGACACTGACAAAGGCCAGAGTCAGCTGGATTTTGCACCTTTATTTAGCCTTTGATGACCTTGCAGTGGCCATGTGCGTCCTTGTGATCGTATAATGCAGTTACTCTAATTTCTGTTACTCTGGGTGTATGGAGCTACACAGCGTGAGTGACTTGGGGACCAAGTTTTATCTGCTGCGCCTACTGTGCTCTTCTATTCACACAAGCATGTAAACACACACCGTGTTAATATATTACTCTCATAACAATTATGTATTTTAGATCTTTTTTATTATTTTTACTCTGTTGCAAGTGATCGAACTTTTGTGGGGTGAAAGGCATTATCACTGCGGTTATTATTTATTTTAATTCCCACAACAGCAGTCTTTGTTGCAGTATATACCTCTGAGATCTCCTGAATAGTTTGGAATATTATTTATCATTTATACTATGGCAGCATTTATAGGGTACAACCAAGACAGATCTTAAGAATGCAGGATACTATGACATATAAATGTAATGGCAGACCTCTGTCGTATTTTGACCCTTGCACAGCCAAATATGATGTTTTAAATCAGTTTTCTAACCTTGTTTAACTAGTCTAAGTTCTGGTCTGGGAGGCATGTTTTCTGTACAAGCAAAAAGACTGTACAGGTTCCACTTGACTGGATAAACTCTTCTCTCTAGAAACTCTTTTTCCATACCATTTTCATCCATTCTACTTACTGGATGGAGGCAATTTAAACAGCGAAGCTAAGCCTCCTGCTAGATCTGAACACGTCAAATTGAAGCAGATTTCTCAGCCTACATGGGAATACTGTTCTAAGGGGCGCAGCATTTTCTGATATAGTTACCCCGCTTCGGATGCTGGTGAACCAACAAAACAATGAATAACCATGAACAAACTGCCTACTTCATTGTAAGTCTTTCCTGAGTACAAAACGAAGGAGTTCAAACTCAAACTACCTTAAATTTCGAAGGCAAGAACTGGCTGCCTCAGACAGGACAGTGCTCAACTCCAGCAGAAACTGGACCTGAAAGAACTTTACCCACAGTTCCACATGCCTTTCTCCCAGAAGGGAGCATTTACCACCACGTTTCAAATGCAGCTATCCACCACTGCTGGAAAATCTGCCTCTTACCTAGACAGGATGGTTCCCTTCCCATCAATTTCTTTCCATTTTGAAACAAGCGTCACCTCGCAGTAGCACAAAGCTGACACGAGCATCCCGTTCCCCTACCTGATATTATTGAGTCCGTTGTGGGCCACCTGGTGATGCACTTGGTAATTGAGAGGTGGAGGGATGTGACTCGGAGGCTGGGTCCGAAGCTCAGGTATTAGCTGAGGCTGCGACTGCGGCCGAGGTTGAGGTTGTGACTGTGGCCGAGGCTGTGGCTGAGGCGTGAGCCTTGGTGGTGCTGGTGCTGAAATCACGGGCTCCTTCTTCAACAGCGGGCTTGCTCTGGCGCTCGACGTGGGCGCTGAGGAAGTAGAAGTCACAACGGCAGCTACTGGCTGGGGGCTGGGGATGGGCAGGGCGAAGGGCACGTCGGTGCTCAGTTCCCGGCTCCGCTCTAGCCCAGACACCTTTGGGACATTGGCTGCTTTCGCTTCTGGCTTGTCATTCAAGGTGGGACCTTAAGGAGCAACAAGAAAAAACACAAGGCACATGCTGAAAGGTCTGTGTTTGTTTCTCTGAAGGGTAGAATGTATGTCTGATACAAACCAAGTCAAGTCTCAGCTCGTGGGAGCATCGTGGGGAGCACTGCTCTTACAGGATGGAAGTGTGTTTGTGTGTCTGCCCTTCCACCGTCCTTGACTGGCTGGTCAGTACTCCTTAGCATGTGCTTAAAAGACTTAGCTGTCATTAAATGCATGCATACTACAAAGAACATACAGCTTTGCGACTTCTGCAGAGTCCCAAGGTTACGTACAGTAGGAGTGTGAACATGTCTCAGGTTACTGCTGCAGTATTTCCTGCTCAATGTCAGATTTAAGGCCATTAATAAACTCATGAACACAAGCCCGATCATGAAGGCATTTCATTTTCTCAATGGTCTTTCCAGGTAATCTACAGTGTGTTTAGGCTCAACTACAGTAATGAGGCACCATGACCCAAGCACTAATCATTAATGACAAGCCTCTAGGAGGAGGCTACCTGGGATCTTCGTGTAGCAAGGGATGGGGCAGTTCTGCTGTGAAGCTGTGACGTTGCCATTCCTAGGTCACACATTTGGGTGGAAGAACGGAACAGAGAAGGCTTGAAAAAATCAGTCAGAGGTGCACTGAGGCCCTACATGTAATCTATCTCACCTTCAGTATTGCACATACCTGTATGCAAGGTACATCAAAACTATAAAGGAATGCTGTGACCTTGCCAAATGCACCTATGGTGGGAATTCCATATGGGATTACTCCTTTCATGACACCAAATATTTTCTTTTTTTCTGAATTAAGCTAAAATGGCAGTAAGAAAGCGTTAAAAGCTGGAAAGAAAATGGGAAAAGGGAGGAAAAGATACAGATTTCAGATCAAGCTGTATCCAAAAGGCCAAAGAGACCCAAAAGGACCAACATGAACAAGATTCGGCTCCCACTGTAACTGCTTTTCAACAGAATCTGTGTATACTTGAGCGCACATACACCCATAATCACAGGAAAAGCTTACAAAACCAGTGCTTGTCCATGTGTTTCACACGCATGCACAGCACTGCCAGTCAGGGTACGTGCTTTTATTATCCACCAGAACTTGTTGGGGGGGCTGTTTGCATCCAGCTGGTTTGCAGACATGCAGGAGATGCTACCTACGCTCATTAACACGCTCCCAACACCCTCACGAACAAATTCCACCTTTGAAATGTTCCCGTCTCATCAAAGGACGGAGCCAGTTCCTGGTGTAGGAGGTGTGGAAATAAGACACAACACACACGGGGAGCTAATTCTGGCAGTGCAGAGGGTCTGACCAGGCGTTTGCTAATGCAGCCTGCGCAAAGCCAGAGCTGTTGCTGCCTTGGCTTCAGCCACTTCAGGGCCACCGTTAGGCAAGAAGAGGCCAGCGATGAACCAGACCCTGTGAAACACCAGCTCGCTTTCTATACAGAAAATGCCCGCGTGGTGATGGCGTCTCCTTCCGTGAGACACAAGTCAGCTTCCTACACTGCTTCTGGCTCTGCCTGTACTCCCACCATTGCGCCGTTCCCTTCGTAAACCAACCAATCCATAACCACATCCATATATATTTTCAGAATGCGAAGAGAGAACGATAGAAGCATACAGATAACTGCATTTATCAGTTGAATAAGATAACTACATCAATATAGATAACTATATTCATCAGTTGAATAAGTCTGAAGGCTCGGGGCCTCAGACTGCAAATAACAGGAACAGACATTTCCACACACCGGTGCTTTGGCTGGAAGCAAGTACGACCGGCCCTGTACTTTCCTGCACCTTGTACAACCTTACAGGTTTGACACAATGTCTTGAGGTCCTAATTATTCACTACATCAATTATAAGGCCAACTCTCATTTCAGTGGATTTCTTTTTCAAATGCCAGTTCATGCATCACAGGTACCCTGGTTTTGAAGATATAACTAAACAGACTTGGTTCTGATGCTATTTAGGGTGACAAATAATTCATTTCTAAAATCAAATTCTCACTGCTTTTGTGTACCGATATTTTTTACAATGCCATCCGTGTTCATAAATTGTCCTCAGATTTTGTTACCAAAAACTGAAAACTTGTCATTGACTAGTCAAGCCAGGGGTCCACACGCCGCATTTTAGAGGCAGTGTACTCACAGCTGCAGATCCCACTGTTTTTCAGGAGCTACCCATTAAAAGCAATTGGGTTTCATTCCTGACCATAGGTTTCCTGAGAGCCTATTAGCTCCTTCCATCCAACAGGCCTCCTCCTACAGAGTTAAACTTCATATCGTGTAATTATAGGCAATGTAGACTAATGGTGTATATTCAAAACACACTGGCACCACAAAAGTTAGTTGAGTAAAAAGTCAATTAGATCCAAAACGAATCAATAAAGTCCTACATTAAAAACAGCTGTGTGACCAGCTTTATGTACAACTATTGATTCCCTGCGGTTTCGGCATTAGTTCTCATTTGCAATTTTCTCAAAGCAAAATCTCATGCTCCCTTGCTGGCTGAATTGACCAGCCAGCCTGGTTGCATTAGTTAGCATTAGGGGTACATGACTGATTTCTGCTGCCAACTTGCATATCTCAGGTTGCAGTACTCTAACACTTTTGTGTTTCACTCTTGAGAACAATTCAACATCTAATGAAAATACACATTTTTTTTTTTCTTGTGGAAATGCTACAGGCATGAGTGAGAATGTCTCCTCTCCTTTCATAACCACGTTGAGCAAAAGCAGGAGCACTGAGAAAGTAGTGCTATAGTGTGAAATTATGGGCAAGCGTGGTTAAGCATGTGGGCGAAATCCCCAAGCCTTCTTAGCCACCACAAGGGAAGGAAGGTGGGCAATTCCAGGTGTTTTGGTGACTTTGGTGTTTCCACTTCTGATGGCTGTGATGCAGCACGAGAGAGAGAAGCTGCTTCACGTGGCTGACTTGAGCATGAACTGCAATGGGCGAAGGGGAGGTTCTCACTTCTAGGTGTATCACCTAAGTCTCTGGTGGAATAGACTTAGACAAACTGGAAAGCAGATGCCCAAATGGAAATACATCTCATTCACTTGCCTCTCTGGTCTAGTAAAAACAAAAGGTGTTTGTCAGCAGAACCTTAAGACCCTTCACTTCTAACCCTGTGGAGTGCCACGCCATGAAGGACATACTCTACATGTTTTATTTCTAAGTGTATCTGCTGTGCTCATTGGGAGCAGATGTCCTGGTTTCTTTCCTTCCTTTTATACTCTTCTACCAACACTCCTGCTTGTTCAGTGCCTGTTTTCAATGCCCACTCACTAGCTACCTGTATTCCAGAGGTCTCCGGAAACCTGACAATTTCAAGGTCATTTTAACTGTGAAATGAAAGAAATGATGAATTTGAAGGGTGTAATTACCTGGTTTCTTAGGTACTTAACCAGATTCTTCTCATGACACCTATCACAAAAAGCTCCAATCCAACACTTTACTCTCTGTTCACATAAAAGTTTCTGAGTTCCCTTCTCTGAACTCCCTCATAAAGTTAATTTTCATGACTTTAACTAGAGGTGCTGCCCATTCTGATCAGGATCCCAAACTTTGCAGTTTCTCCGTAGGATGCCCGCATGCCCCTCCTAAGGGAACTACACACTCATACACCCAAATTCCCTCCAATCGACCAGGCTGACTGCGAATCACACATGGAAATCTCCCCAGGAAAGAGACGGGATATTCTCTTGGTCACAGCTGGGTCAGGTTTTACAGAGGTTCTTTTGCAAAGTTCTGTGCTTTGGCTCCTCATCTGCTGTGAGCAGAGGAAGCACAGAGCTGAGCACCGCTGCCCTGACAAAAGCACGGACCCACCAGACCAGACCACAAAGTTCTAGAGACAAAAATGTGTTTGTTTTAACCAAGTCCTAGAGTCATTTTCATGCTTAATGATAACAGGCTGAGCCAATTTGCCTAAGACTTGACAGTCAGCTCCAATAATTCAACCTTAATTAAACCTGAACGCATGTCAGTTCAGCTCGTCCCTTCACAGGAAATCTGACATTAGCAATGATTCATGTTTCAGCCTTGCTCTGGGAAGGCTGGATCACATCTGCCATTCTCCACCATGCGGAGCGCTACCCCTTTTCAGCATGCCAACTTTGTTTATTTTCTAACCAAACACTTTGGACTTCTTCCATTGAGAGGTCTTCTTAAATGAACAGACAGTGGGACATGTCTTGATTTCACTGGGATGAATGATGACTTGGTGCGAGAGACGGAAGAAAGCACTGGAGCTGCTCTTAACAAAAAAAATAGTAAATAAAACCAGCCTGAGCTTAGCCATTCCTGCCTCCTTAATCAACCGATCCATCATTTGGTCATGTTGCAAAATCCTAGCCTTCCTGTGACTTGGGCTACGTCCCATTCCAGTTTAACTGGTAAAGATGAAAACTTTTAATTACTTCTAAAAGCACAGAGAGCTTTAGCTACTGCTGCTGGAAATCAGTAGAAACGAGAGTTGAAGTAAAAGCCCTAAGTCAACTACAGCTGAATTTGCTGCAAAAAGTACGTTTCAGAAGGAATCATGCGAACCTCACAGACCATCATGGACCCAACATGAAATTTCACTGGATTTAAAATCTGTGACTGGAATAAACAAGTGCTGCCCATCCGCACAGCTGTACAGCGTGACATGCTTGCCAGCGTGTAAGTACACAGCATTGCAGGCTAAATACAATACAGAAAGTCCCAGACACAAATTAAACCTTTCTGTTACAGGAATTTGCTTTCAAGCTGATTAAGAGTAGCTCAAGTGCAAGGGATTAAACATGTAAAGGCTGCTTTGAGGACTCCAATAAGCAGTTACTGTGTTATACAAACAGTACTTAGGGCAATAGCATTTCCAGTGCTGCCTCTTGCTCTTTGCAAGCTGCTGGTTGTTGCTGAAAGGGGACTGTCAACACACGTACAATGTGATTGGAAATAATCTAATCTTGCTTGCATGCCTTTCCTTTGTCTCTTGAAAAAAAAAAGAAAGTGGAGTCATTCAGACGTCTTTCTGCAGTCTCCCTCGTATTCAAACAGCAAGGGTGATGGGGTGATGTGAGAAAGAAATTCCTCTCCTACATCCATCAATGACATCTTTACCAATGGCAATTTCCCAAGAAACACAACCACCACCATCTGCAGCCTATCTATCCACCCTGTACACATCTTTGAAAACAGACATAAGCCAGGCTGGCTGTTATGAACCCCGTTTCATATTATAATTCCAGCAAGAAATGCTGCAAAAGCATCACCGCAGGAATTACGGGGACATATGTGGCAAGAAGCTGAGTATTTCGGAGCTGGCTGATGAGTCCCAGAGATGAGTTTTGAACCATCAGCATTAGGAGCCAGTACAGAACAGCACGATTTTACAGCAGTAGGGCAAAACAAAGAAACTACTAAAATAACTTATTTGGTGAACTTCAGCAAAACCTTTTTTTAATTGAGCTTTTAGACTGCTGCATAACGTACTGTGGATGCGCAACATATATATGCCCAAGTGAGAATAAAGCATTTTGCATCAGCAATGATAGCACTGATGCTGGCAGAGTGCTTTACAATTGAAAAATCAATATTTAAGTGCTAATTCTTTATCCTCAGCTGGATTTTGCTTTTATATGGATTGTTTTTTCATTATGTTTTAGTAAGGTAGCACTATTTAAGACATTAGATAATTAGGTTGGTTTGCGAGGGTGAGAAGGCAAACAGCTACAACGCAGCAGCTATCTGACATAGGGCACCAAGTTCCTCTGCCTATTTTAATGCAAATCAGCTCAAGATAAGAAAAAGACTTGGGACTTGCACATAGAAACGCTGTCTGGAAGGCTCTGTGGTGTGTAGCCGAACCATTTTTAACATTATTAGGAAGCAAAGGCCGCATTTCCATTGTGACAGCAGCCTACTGCATACGTTTGGTTGTGTCAAAAACGTTCTTATGTGACAGGGGCTTCTCAGAACATAATGTGCCTCTGGTGGATGTTCCCCAAATAACGTCAGTGTTTCTTCACAGATGAGAGCCAGCCGGGTGTAAGCACAGCTCTCCTGCCTGGCTTTGAACTCGGAGCAGCGCGGGGAGAAGGTCTGTCCTCGTTCACCCCGCTCCCTCCCCGAGCCCGTCCCTGTGGGCTGGGTGCCGTGACCAGCTTTCAGGGGGAAGCTCCTCCACAACCCAGCCCGATTCAGCCCCTACCGCTCCGTTCATTTGTACGGAGCTGTCTGTCAAGTCAAATCGTCTCGCAGCAATCTGAAACACCCTCCGAACAGCTGCCACTATCAATTACTCTCGCAGACAGCCTTGACTATCAGGAAGAGAACTGGAGCGAGCACTTGCCAGTTTTAATAAACTGTGTTGCCCAAGTCATTTAACCTGCTAGATTGCTGTATGCTGGGGCTGTAACAAGCCTTCAGCTTTTCAAACTAGAAGAAAGCAACAGTGGCAAAAAGCTGTCAGCTTGGTCCTCAGAATTAACTTCCAAGTGTGTCTTTTTTTTTTTTTTTTTTTTTTTTTTTTTTAATTCCCCCTCTCCTTTCTGGAGCACCCAAGTTTAAAAGTGAAATATCTCCAAGTCATTTTCATAATGTCACGACAAGGAAAGCATCCCATATTTTTAACACAAAGGCAATGACTCAAGAGAGTGAAGGGTTGACGTGCTCCAAGACTTTCGTGCTAGGAGCACACCCGAGCAGAGACAGCCCCTTCTCTCTGCTCTTCCAGCTGCACGGGCACCTCCCATGGGCACTCCCCACGCCTGTTCTCTCCAGGGATTGCTCGCCTCACCCCAGCAATGTGATGCAGCCAAGGGCTTCCTGATGCTGACCATCACCCATGCTCTGCACCCACCACTGCCCCCTCGGTCCTTACACACGCAGCTCAGTTTCTCACCCAACTAAAAACCTCAACTTGGCCAGATTGAATTTACTCCGGTACTTCAACAGAGGAATCTGCACTTCCACTAGAAAGCTTACTGGACTCTGCAAAGCAAAAAGAAGGTTTAAAAAAAGCCCAATGTAAACGTTTTCCTTAGCCAGCTCCGCAGATAAGACCCCTTGTTGCAAAAGCTTGCAGCACGGGAAGATTTCACCCTCTCCCCAAGAAATGGAGAGCAACAGCATAAAGACCTACAGACTTGATGCTGATTTGCTGCTTTATGGTTCTTTAATGGGATGTTTTATTCTTGGAGATTTGGGAGCTTTCCATGCTCTATCCAGGCATGTTAGCTGTAAGCATGCATGACGACACTCCGAAGCTGCAGGAGCTGAATGAAAATGGGTGCCAAACACAAGGATTGGGGCCAGCACACAAAGAAGGAGGATCACCACTCAAATCCCCCCAAAGTAAGTCACACTGCATTTTCCTAGCAATGCTGCTTCTGGCACCGTTTCAATGCAAAGCTGAAACTGGATTTGCAGCTAAAGCACCTACTGTGGATGCTGGCGTTGTAATGAGATTGAAAGTTTCATATAGGCTTTTAATCTAGGGCTATAATGGTGGATCAAACACTGCAGGGTTAAATCCCTTCAGTGCTGCTCCTAAGCAGATGCCGGCTGCCTAAAAACCAGTGACGTAAGGGCTGTTCAATTGCCCTGGCCGCAAAATGCTACTAAAGCTTCTTGTAGTTACTTACTAAAGGTGTTTTTGTCTTGTTTTGTTCTGTTTTTGCTTTGTGCGACGGCATGTTGTACACCTCATCTGAGTGATAGACAAGCAGCAAGATAAATAAGCTATTAGGAAGACAAAAAAACCCTCCAACACATGAAAGCAAGCAAGCACAAATACCCCACTCCAGATCTGGGCTTTTAAAGAGACAAAATTGTTATATATCAAGTAATCTTATGATTTTAATTAGTCAAACAACTATCAACTACTACATTATAGGAGAAAATGTACTGCTTTTGCTGTTCCAAATCCATATCGATTCCCATCTAGCCTGCAAGTGAGTTATTAATCACTCAAATTAAATCATGAACACAGGTCTTTACGCTGAAATTGAACCCCCACCAATAGATCAATAACTCAAACCTCCAAGAGCAATTACTGTTCAGCATAATAGAGTGGCTTGTTGCAGAGAGCTCCACGCAGACCACAATTCTCTCTGTCGTATCTTTCACAGGCAGTGCAAACAACCCAGGAAAAAAAAAGATTTTATAACTATTATTTTCAAAATAAACAGACATCTGCTTAGAGTTACCTAATCTCTCTCACATCACAGAGGCAGATCTGCCAAGGTCACATTGGAGACATGATTACATTTTTTCACAATTTGTTATTCTAGCAAAGCCCTGATAAGATTGAACTATTGAAGTTCACACTCTGGTTTAATTTCAAGAGGTTAAATGCCAAATCCTTTTCTTATTGCTACAAGGAAGGGATCTGCCAGGCTGCATAATACCCTGTGTGGGCTAAGACAACAATTTTGTTTCATCTGCACAGTCTTATGGAGGTTTTGATTTTTTTTTTAAATGACATCAGAGAACTCCAAACACCCAAAGAATCATTTAAAGTAAAATCCGACAGTGAGACTGTTCCGAAGGAGTGAGAATGACCTTTCAGACCCTCCAGCCTGGAGAAGTTAAATCAGTGGCTGGCTGAGAAAGCACACTCGCTAACCAAAACCAGAAAAAGGCAAGAAAGAACATTCTCCAACACCAGATCATCTCTGCTGGGAACAGCAGATGATTACCCTAAGCAGCCAAGCGTACACAGGGTCACAGAAATTCCCATCTCTGCCTTGGAAGGTAACTGACGCCTGCCCTGATGCAATGAAAAGAGGAACCATCCGTGCTCAGGCTCTCCGACTGCTGCCGTGCCACTCGGCATCCGCGTCCTTTCCAGGTGAGAGCCGTATTTCTGCATGCATCCTCGCTTCTGATCGGCTCCCCCCTTCAAGTAGGCCCCTGAGCGCCATCCATCATCCTTCATTAGGGAGGCTATTGGCAGCCAATTAAGTGGTGATGGACCCACGCCAGGAAGCTAATCAAGACGAGTTCATAGCATACCCTTCTTGCTGCAGGCACTGGCTCCATCTACGAGAGGTATCGCATTTCTGCTTCTTCCCCTCTCCAGCCCCGTGGTGGATGTGCCCAAACAGCCTTGGACAAGGCTGAGCATACCCACAGAGAACCGACACCAAATCAGGTGAGAGGAGGAAACACGCACACAGATGCTGCTGTGATCTCACGGCCTGGCTTCCACCACAGCTTTTAATCACCAGACACAAGTAGCTTTTACAAAAAGGAGGGAGCGAGATTAGCTATTCTCTATCACAGCGAAGGCAGAAAGCTCAGGGAACAGTTTTCTTCCTCCCTAAAGGCTGGCGATTGTAACCGGAGTTAGAAAGATCAAATTGTGTTGTGATCCCTTTTCGGGAATGCGGTACGCACTGCCGGTATGAAAAATATCAGTGCAGAATGCAGCATCCTACACACATCTCCTGAACGGAGCTCATCCCTGGTCTCTAGATCACCAACAATCACTCACATGCACCAAAATCTGTGCTCCCGCTTAGCTTCCCTATCATTTTTTACTGAAACACAGAGGCGCACAACAGACCCTCTCATATACACACCTGAATTCTGTCCCTGGATAGATTTTAAGGATTCAAACTGGCTTTTCATGGCAGAGGAGAGCCCTGTGTAAACCAAGACTTCAAAGGGAAAGAACCCTCTTCCTGAGTCCACGTGCTGATCCCCCCCGTGCTTTGTGCCTGCCAGACCCAGGGTTTCAGCATGCTGTACTTTGTTTAGGAGGCTCTCTGCTAAACTCTGCCTCTTAGGTTTTAAAGGAAAACACTCTCAGCAGTAATAATTTCTAATGGATTTAAGTCTGCAGCAGTCTTTGCTGGATGTCAGGAGGCTGCACAAAACGAGTATCGTGACCGTGTGCAATCAGCATTTGAAAAACCAAAGCTGCTTTTCTGGCTCAGGAAAGTCACAACTGAAAGACACGAAAGGGCAGCAAACAGAGCTGTTTAGAAACGGTCACGGTAACTTGACCAACTTCCATACCCGGGGTAGTGGCTGGAGCTGGAAAAATGGAAAGTTTTGCTGCAAGGTGACTTTGTCTCCCCTAACCAGGAACTGAAAAGAGCAACTGACCATGCACAAATTAGCAAAATCCTGCCTTATTTATTTGCTAAGTCCAGCTCTCACAGTTCAGTAACTGCTGTCACATTAGTGCTAACACGCTTATCAATTGGGAAAACAACGCTTGAGTTTCAGTGCTTGTCAAGTGGGGCCAACACTTTCCAACTAGAGGCTCTGCACATCCTGCAGCCTCCCGCTGCCCTCCCTGCTCACCCCCAGGCGTGTCCCTGCCAGCACCAGCGCTCAGCATCAGTGGCAGCACATCACTCCTCTAAAGCACCGTCTGGGTACCTGTCACCAAACTGCCTCCTCTTCACCAGCAGGTAGGCAGCAGCACCAGTTTTCCACTAATTTTATTGAGGATCTAGGGTCAGGATGAAAAGAAACTGGAAGACTTTCCCCTGAGCAGTAAGGTCTCCCCTCTCGCTCCCATCCGCATGGTCAAAATCCAGCTCTACAGCCGCTGTAATGGTAGCTTAAGAAAAAATAAGGTATTGAAATGAACAGACTGAATACATTCAACAACGTTTCAAGTTGCATGGATAATTAAAATATTTAAGGGACAAGCTGCAAGTTGTTAATCAGGGAGCATTTACTTGAATGGTGTGTGCCCTTTGGATTTGGTCCCTATGGCAACCAAATATTCACTCCAAAAGGATGCTCTGCAAGAAGCATGTCAGGAGCTGCCTCGACGTTTTAATTCACAGAGTGAGCAATGAATAAATACAGCTACTGACAAGCACAGCACTGGGAAAAAAGGGTCTGTAAACAGCATTAGGAAGCCACAAATGGCCTTTTGCATTTTAAGTCTGAAAATGGTTCATTTTTTCTGAAAGGACACTCACTAAAAATATCAAGAAAAACATACTGTGTTGCACATGGGGTGTTGAATCGCATGTATTAGCGACTAATAAATTGTGTTTCTGCTCCCTATGTTGGAAGATGTTGCATTTAAATCTTCAGAGAATTATTTTCTATCTCACGTGGCTCAACAGGGGACAAACTTTGAGAATGCACGTGAAGGACAGCTTCTCAGCGTGCTCAAGATGGAAAATGTGAGGAATGACTGTCCTTTCCTTCCAAACAGGAAGAGTGGCTTCGTATGCAGTAAGCAGAGGAAAGAGTGTACTCATTTATTACTCGCCCTGCAGAAGGCAAACTCCTTCGCCATGATCTCAGGGTGTGTGAAATGCAGCCGCAAAGCTCCTTCCAGCTTTCTCCTTTGATGAAGTGTGAGTTCTTCAATGGGCAGTAGAAGCTTTGGAAATACTTTAGTGCCGGAAATGCCTGAGGATAATGTAAGATCTGGCATCTAAGGAAGATCTGCTCAGCTTTGAGTCACACCCTACGCGGAAAGGTACTCTGAATCTCTTCTTTCATGAAGATTAATGATTGTGGATAGAAATCTCACCCTTCTTGGTGAAGGGGCGAAGAAGCCCCAGCACCCAGCTCCATACTGCCCAATTCCCTGGGCAGAGCCACAACTCTCCCCATACCCTTGCTCTGGAGCTGGGCGAGCACTGCCGTGGCACTAAACTCCCTCCCAGGGAGCGAGAAAACACAGACTCAGACATCTGTAACACAATCGCAGGAATTATTATTTCATACAAAACTGCTGCGCATTTTTATTTCAATGTTGGGTGAAAGAAAGAGACAAGTATCTGGGCTTAGCCTGCAGATAGTTTTCTAAGACAGTAATTGCTGCATAATTCATATTCTTGTTTTCACATGTTTGCCATGTGTACCAACAATTCTATTGAATTCACCGTAAGTTTTTCCTTCAAGTCATCTCCATGTCACATTTTTTTCCAAACAGCAAAAGCACAAACAAACAAAATCCCAATGCTAAGCAGCGACTTGGGTTTGGCAAATTCCTGTAATCCTGGATTCTTGCACATTAGGAGACGAAAGTGGCGTCCGTGCTAATTCTTGAGAGTTTCCAGTTCCCATTAGCACAGCAGACACCACCTTTCACTCATTATTTCTTTATTTCCCTGCAAGCAGTTTGCTGTGAAGTTGGAATTGAGCGTTCATATCTCTATCCAAAGCCACCTGCTCCCCATCAACTCCAGATCCCTCAGGCTGGAGGAGTACTGCCCTCTACATGAGGAAAAGCTCATCAGTGAATAAGTATTTGCAACCAATATGAAATACCAGCACAGTTAGAAACAATTTATGGCTTCCACACCAAACAGGCTCAACAAAGAGAATGGCTGGGATGATGCAGGCCCTCAGCTCAGTCTCTCAGCAATGGTTTGAGGCACCTTTGCTCCTATTAAGCTTCCTAGAGTTTATACACTATATCCGCACAGGGAGGCGATTCCTTAACTAATGCACTGGTTCTGATGGACCCCAAATGGTTAATCAACGCAAGGATCACAAATTCAATGCCTCAGAATCCAAGAATCCGCAAGAATCCGCAAGAATTCATCCAAGAATCGGAATCTGCAGGATCCAAGTTCTGGTGCCACTGGTTTTGTTTTTGAGGACTCAATATGGTTTTGGTTTTGAGGACAACACCCCAAACTGCCAGCGGTTTGTTTCAGGGAACCACCTCCTCCTACAGTAATATATTCATTTGCAAAATGTATCACATATGTTGCGTGCAAACTGGCAGAGAGTTTGATTCAGTTCCGACAGCATGAGAGCCTCTAGCCCAAATATCTGAGCGTAATAAAATCCACACCATCCTCCTGATCCCTCACGCTAACAGCGAATTGACCTATATTCACTTCGCATTAGAAAGCCTGTCAATAGTGAGCAACCTACGCAGATCCGTAACCGCAATTAAAATGGAAGGGACATCAGTTTCTAATGTGTCTCAGTTTCAGCTTCCTCCTCCCTTGGCTTGAAATAAAGACACTAAGGCTAGATCTCGCATTTTCCCCTTCCACGGACTTCCTGCTGTAACAGGAACGGGAATGGCCCCGCTCAGCCCTCGGATGAGGCTGGAGTACCAAGCACCAGAGCCACAAGGGACTGGGACACCAGGCGGCAGGAGAGCACGAATGTGTCCGATGGGGCTGCAGCACCGTACGGCTTCCTCACCCCTCTGCCCTGCCTTCTTACTTTCCCAGCCAAACCCCATTTGGTTTTCCTGGGTATCTAACCAAATTGCTACAGCACCTCCCCATCCCGTTCCCAGAAGATGGGGACAGAAACACCGGTCCGTGCCGTGGCCGTGGTTCGTGTGGCCCTCACGGGGATAACTGCTACGTGGAATATGCAAGCAGAAGTGGTTTTGTTACAGGCTATGCTCAGGGCTACTGGAAGTGACAGGAGTGTCACACCCTACCTGAAGATCACTCCACAAACAGAAATGAGGCCAGGAAGGACAGAGCACCCATTCTTTCCCATGTAGGTATGTGAAGCAAGGCAAATTATGGAATCACCCAGCACAGACAGCAGGCCCCGAGGGAGCAGTCGGCCTCTCCGACACCACACCAGAGCTGAACCCGTGTCTCCAGGGCCCAAAGCTCTGCTGCACCCACCGGCTCCATCCACCTCTCCCCACAGCACCACAGAACAGCTCCTGTATTCCCAGCGCGGGGTGCTCGGCACGCCAGTAAAGGTCTCCCTTTTCTTCCTAGCATGAGGAATTTCCCACCCCTTCATTTTATAAATTACTAGAACAGACATTTAAATGTTCAAGAGTAATCTGAACAAAGTATTCATGCCTTGGGCATTTTTATGCTCTACAAGGAGAGAAACAAAAGGGCCTCATGTAATATCTCCCTGTAGCATTCCCTGCTCTTGCTCTTCCCTTGCCAGTCTCCAAAGGCAAACTCGCAGCGGTTCAATGCTCCTGCAAGGCCCCGGCCCTCCCCTCTTGCTTTTTAAGAGCAAGACGGGCTTTTAAAGCAAACCTCCGAGGCAGACCGGAACAGGTGGTGGGAATCCTTTAAAGAGGAGAAAAATCATTTGTAACCAATAAATAGAGAAGACAATTCTGATTCCCGTGATTTTATCAAGCACCCGAGGGAGCCGTTTGGACGGCAAGCACATGTGCTGCTCCTGCCTGCTCCAGCGGCTCCGAGCACCGGGGCTGCAGGACAGGGAGGAGGAAAGGCCACGGTGCACCCACACCCTGCACCTCTGGGGGTGCCGAGCGGGTCTCTGCCTGCTTTGTGGGTGAGTTCATGAGCTCTGCATCAGACCCAGAGCATGGCGGGCCGGGTGAGGGGCTGAGCCCACGTCCTTCCCGGGTTGGTGAGATCGAGCTTTACAAAACCAGCAGATGCCTCCATCTTCTCCGACACATGACACGCACAGAAACCATCCGATGTCTGAGTGAAGTTCTGTGCTAGATCAAAAAGCCAGACAGGCAAAACCCTCCTTAGGCCTTTGCTTTTATTCTTTAACAAAACTCTCCCCCATGGTAGCTTTCTGATCCTCAGTCTAGGAGAAACACATCACCATCTATTGAGGGTAATGGACTTCGGACGTTGAAAGGAGTACTTAAGCTTAACTAGGAAAGGATGGACCCCCCAGGGCATGGCTGCAAGAAGTTGGTTTTGCTGTGTGGCACTTTGAGACAGCAGCTCTGAGACAGGCAGGAAGGAAGAACTGCGGCCCCGGGAGAGCAGCTCGCTCCCCTCTCCCCTCCCAGCCCTGCTGTCCGCCCTTCTTCCGCCCTCATTGTCAGAACCGAAGAAGAGAGAGGTGACAAGCTGGAAAGGCATGGCCAAGGCTCGAGAATCGGAAGAACCCTCGCCGAGCTCCTAAGAGCTGTTATGGCTGCTCCCTGTGCACAAGGACTCAGGATGTGGCCCCCAACCAGCTGTGAGCAAAGGAGGCAGAGGAATAGATGTGCTTTCTGCACAAACCTCAGGTGCTGCTCCTTCTCTGTATTAATTGGAAAGTACAAGGCACAGAAACATCCATGGCCAAGAGCAAATGCTGGAATCCAGGCTTATCTCAATGTGATCTACGGGATGCTCCGCTATGATGTGGCCAATGCATTTGTTTGTTCAAGAGTGATAAGGAAGTGATATTTCTTCCTATGGAGGAGGACCAGGAAATTAAACCCTGGCTTGACTCAGATCTCCCTCCTTGCTCTTAATGGGGTTCTCTGCACAAAGAGGGGGTGGTGGTGGGCTTGAATATTCTCCAAATGTTGACTTTCCTTTCCTGCAAAAGCAAGTTTTAGGGAAGAGGGGTTGAAGGACACCAGTGCTTGCAGCCTTCTACAGATACACAACATTCTGAAGCCCTGGGCTTCTACCATTTCCTTGTCTCCCACATCAATTCAGCCCTTTCACAACCTGCACTGAAGTCATCTCAAGATGCGTGTGCCCACCCCTCCCCACACACAGCACCTGGTGAGCTCTGCCCGTACTTCTGGTGACACACTATCGCTGACCAGCTTTTCAGAAGCCAGTCCTACAGCAGTACCGGAAAGTCTATCTAGTTTGTAAGGCTACAAAACCTGGCACACCTGTTCACCCAGTCTGAAACACGGCTGCCGTGTGCACATCCTCTCTGAAGAGCCACAGAAACATTTATCATTTGCATGGCCATGCTCTCCTGGTCACACAGCAGCGCTGGCGTCCTGGAGAAGGGCTCTATCACAAACAAGCGCCCACCTCAAGGACCTTTGGGGTATTCACCATGCTGTGGCTGCACCGAATTAGTTTCTGACCAGAAAAGAGAACACTTTCTTCAGTCACCCTGCAGAAATGTTTTCCTTATGGCCAAACTTCAGACGTATTTACCACCCGATATTGAGATTGTTTTTTGTAAGAGCCGAAGATCACGAAGGAGCCTGGCGTTTAAACAAAAGGGCATTACCCAGCAGCAACGGGTTCCGGTGGAAGCTTCTGAGCAAAGAACAACTTGAGAACAGAGCTGTTAAAGCACTAACGGCAGCTTACAGCAGTTCACGTTTCTCTTTTACTGATTTTTTCTGGCTAAGATTCATAGGGCTATCAAATTAGCCTCTAGGTATCTTGTCGAGGGGAGTAAAGTCAATAATCTAATAGGCCCGTTTCTTTTCTCTTTACTGCCACAATCGTACGACTTTATTGATACTCAGACCTGAAGGCAAAGGACACGAGGACAATGCTCTGCGACAGATGGCAAGCCCCTGCTCTGTGTCAGACAACTAAACACAGCAAGGTCCAACAGATGAGGTTTGAGAAAGGGGAATCATAAGGAACTGTTTCTACTTAGGATGCCACAATATCTAAGGTTTAACACTACCTTTTTGGTTCCTGACACAATTATTGACGGGAGATTTTTTCAAAGGCACAAAGTCAGCAGGAGATTAAGTGAGGGTGTGACCCACACCTCTACAAGCCTTCCAACCACATGGTTCACCTGCACCAGAACCTGGAAGCTTCTCAGGACCAACAACAATAGCAAATAACTTCTGTGATTTAGACGAATGTGCTCCATGAAATCTTTGCAGAGTAATTGCTCTACCCAGTACCAACCTCCTAACCTCTCTAGCTTCACAAACCCGATGTGGGACGCAGAGAAGCTCCTCCATATCCTTCCCTCCTCCCCTGCTCCACCACCCCTGCACAGGACAAAATTTGCAGTGTTGGTTTGTGTTGGGTTCAGCACTGCATGCATCCAGGCTGCTCAAACCCACAGATGGAAGGAGAGCCACCTTTCCATCCCCACCTCTGGAAAGCAGCAGATGCCGTAGGAAAAGCCCTGCAAATTCCCCCAGTTCCCTTTGAAACCTGAGGAGAACAGATGAGCAGCACATTTGAAATTAATTACAGCAAAACCCTACTGCATTGTTCTCTCCTCCCCTTCCTTTTTCTCCTGACCCCCTCATCATATAGCTTTCACTGAAACGTCTGTGTGGTGTGTATATTTTCCTAAAGTCGCCGGGGCCAAAACAGTACAGCTGAGACATTCACAGAAGTCAAAGAAAGTGCAGAGCCCGGTTAGCGCGCAGGGGTACAATAGTTCCTTAAGAGTGAGCGTCTCCCCTGCCCGCCGTCCCCCTCCTCCCAAACCTTCCGTCTCTAATGAACCTTTGGTGTTCGTCCATGAAAAACAAACATCAATCAGGCAACAGGCTGTTCCTTTTCCCCTGTTGCTAGTCTGAAATAACAGTCATCCCCCGCTGGGCTGGGAACGCCACTTCCCCGTCCAGCACACATACAGGATAATAAGGGGGAGGCGAAGGAGGGAGGAAAACCCGCTCCGAGGTGCCAGAATACACAGCGAGCCGTGCCTTTTGGAGCCAGAGAAAACTTGGGAACACAACAGCTTTTGATTCCTCCTGTCCCACTGGGCACGTTAATTATTTAATAGTTGGCTTGTGAGCTGGCGGTGGTGGTAGGAACGGGGTGGAAGGGAAATCAGGCTTTTCCCCCGCCGCCCCTGGTCCCATCCTTGCGCTGGCAGAATTGTGTGCACACACACGTGTGTGTGTGTGTGAGAGGCTTCAAGCTGGCCCGAGAGCCTGCTCAGAGCCGCGTCCTCTCCCTGCTGCTCTCACAAGACCCTCCTTGTTGGCCTGGGACCACCGCAGCCACAGACAGCATGGGACAGCATCTGGATCAAATGAGCGATGGGCAGAGAAACGCGCCCCGTCTTCTCTCTGATATCCCTCATGTGTTATGACTGGGGGAAGGGTACTTCTGAGTTTATGTTGGATTTCGACAGAGTTGGAAGCGGAGCTGAAAATCAAACAGAGATCAGCTTATGATTTGCAACCAGGGCTTTCTAGGTGTCTGAAGCAACACTTTGGAAGAGCACGGGGAAAAGGAGAATGTAACTACATCTCATTTGGATGGAGAGGACTCACAGATGTTAGGAATATTTTCGATCAACAGCTTTCCTGGCACTGCTCTTAGTGGAATCCACAACCTTGACGGCTAGCTGAGTAAGAAAGTGCTGGCAAGCTCCTGCCTGCATGCAGGCAATTTGCAATGCTGCCAGTCAATATTTCAGTGAAAACAAAATTGCAGGGATCATATTAAAAGAGGGGAAAAGGCAAAATAAAACAAAACAAAACAACAAAAAAAAACAGCTTCCCCTTTTAGGAGAAACTCTGATATGACCTGATGGGAAGACCTTCCCAAATCACAACACCCTCTTTGTTTGTTTAAAATTAACACACCGGGATGGGAGTCCTGCTGTGAGCACACTAAGGCAAGCCTGCCAGCAGCAACAGAAGCAGACTCAGCAAGAGGTGGCTTTACACAGGGGCACCCGGGTGGCATGTTTAGTACAGGTCTGCAGGAAATGATGCAGAAAGAGGTTTATGGTTGTGTCCATTTGGTAGAGGAAATAGATGCAGCAGGCATGGGTCTGAGCCAAAACCCTGGACCCAGTCTTGTAGAGCCACTAGGGGAAAGGAAGGGATGGGAGGAAAGAAGAGCTTCTGCAGTAATATTTTCAAATCTGGGTCTGGTCTCAGGCACGCTGACCTATTTTTAGTTTCAAACAATGGCGTTTTTGGAGAAGACAGCAAGCGGTGTAGACCAGCCAGGATTTCTCACTGGACCACTATTGAGATTACTGACACAGGCTCTGAGGGGCAGCTTCACTCCTGGTACAGCTAACACCATCGTTTGGAATATCTCTAGAGTTTCTCTAAATTGCTCCCACCTGCATGGCTTGCAACAGGGTGCTCTGCTGCTCACAACCCCTGGAGTGAGGCCGTTTTCCACCCTGGCCTCAGGATACAACTTGGCTGACTACACTGGCATGGTCAGTGGGTAGTCCTCAGATGTCTGCTTACAGCTGCTTTACAGCTTGCACTGCTGGAATGACATAAAGGGTCCAGAAGCTGGCCTATAATGCAAAAACTTTTCAGGCCAAAAGGTGCATTACGCCCAGAGAAATCATTTGTGGATCCAATGAAATGTATAAAATAATCTGCTCTACTTTGATTACTAGATTGTAAGATGTACAGAAAATAATGGACATATTCTTGCTGTTGGTTTCAGGTTTCTAGCTCAATTTTAAAGACTGGCTCAATAATAAGAAATAATGATAATGTTCGTTATTGTATAAACATTCAATGTTCATACTGTTAAATTTCTTCTTCCAGCCATTAAGCCTGCGTTAGATCAGGTTGTCTCTGCAGAGCTTGCACTGTGAGCACCTCTCACTGTGCCCAGAGGCCAGCAACGTAGGAAAGCAACTGGCAGGGGACTGCTTAGCTGTTTGGAAGCCAAATCACATAGTATTGAGAAAATCAGAATGTTAGCTACTTCATCCAACAAGGCAGGCCCTTTTCTGCCACCCTGCTTTGTGGAGAGCTTCCCAGGGAGCTGGCTCTGGGCTTCCTTTCAGTTTAATATTCAAGAGTGAAGCGGTTTGAGGTGGGTTTGCAAACTCTGATGTGCTCTTCTGTGATGCTGCCTGGTACAATGCATCCCAAGGTGTCACAAAGACAAGGATTAAAGGGCCTGAAGGGACAAACTCTTCTTCCACAGGTTTCACACCACAAGTCAGAAGTGTTCAGGAGACAGATCTCTCAATACTGGATCATCATCTTATATATATATTTATGGAAATGTAGAATAAACTAAGCAGACACCAGCAGCAGATGCAGGTTCACAGATGTCTGCTTATTACTGAACTCCGCTCCAGCTGAGACTTAAATAGCCTCCTTTATGCAAAATGGGAGAGGGAGCGGAATCGAAGGAAACTGGCAATTACATAATTTTATTTCCCTCCTAGCCCATTCACTTTTCATCAGGTGGCTCTGTGCTTGCATACGAAAGGCGCTTCTGAGTGCTAACTTAAGCACAAAGCCAGCTCGATACTTTCCTTTCACTGGGAGGAAGTCTCCATGTGCTTTTCTGGATGCCGTGGAAAAGCACGGTGAGCACACTATTATACATTATTTTGCAAGCACTATGCGCTGTCTGGGAAGCAGGGACAGCCAGGCTGCACCATCCCTCTTTCCAAGGCTGCACCTCTCCTGAGCATGGCACAGCTCACAGCCAAATAATGTGGCCAACGTTTAATCCCCATGCTGGGAGATGCCTGGACGGATCCATCCGCAAATTTCTTCTTCACCTTCTAAAAAAACTTCCTTCTCACTAAAATCCCCACTCGAACTGTAGCAGGCTGCCTGGTGAAGAAGCCACCAGCTCCCAGTGCTAGCAGATGTACTTGGGGGCAATCAGGCTTTCCTGGCTTTGCTGCTCACCTTGCGAACACCTTTCAAGAACATGTCTGCAACAAGGCAAAAAGTTAACGTCCATTTCAGTGGAGATAGATCTGGAAGTCTGACTATTCCCTTATGGATAAGCCTTAAAGAATTTATTAGCGATGAAACCAATATGTTTCTTCAGAAACTTAATAGGCTCCCATAAAAATTACTTCAATAACTTTTAAAATTTAATGGCGAACGAGAACCTTTCCACAGGCTTTTTGAACTGTCCGACAGAATCCCATAGCAGGGATATAATTCTACAATAAATTTTGCAGGACAGTTAAAAAAAATATAGAAAGCTTTTAATTTCCTATTACCTCCTGTAAGACTTTGCCATCCATTTAAAGCAAATAAACGAACTAAAAGCACTGCAGTCACTTGTCTGTCCCAGCAGTTTACAAGAAAATATTTACTGTTTGGAAAAAAACCACCCTAGAACAAGTATCCTTTTCAAAAGCACAGCGATGCAAATAGGAACACGGTGCCAAGTCCCGCTCTCTTGTACACTGCTGCACACCCGGGTAGCTGCAGGGCAGTGAATGGGGTCAGTATGGCTCTACCTGGAGCTGGGGCAGAGCGTGGCCAGCGGTGGCATGGAAGGAAAGCCACACGCTGTGAATCCCCAGGTGGCTTAGGGGCAGCGTTAACAGGCTCCACAGGGAGCTGTGCTCGGCCCTAGTTAGCAGCAAGGACGGCCAGCGAAGCACGGAGGCGAGAGGTGGGGAACACACGCCTGTACGTGTCTAGCAAGACTCAGAGGAGAAAATGGCAGCAAGTGTCTGGGATGAGAGCAAGGCCACGTCCTGCCTGTCAGCCACATCCCTGTCCCGGGACGTGTCTCTGGGTGGGTGGCGAGAGGAAAGGGAAAAGCAGCAAGATGCTGATAGCATCCTCTTTGCTGGGAGCCGCTGCTGGAGGCCAGGGCCTCGCTGGGAATTACAGACCCTGCCAGCATCCGCGCACCGAGCGACCGGATCCATTTGCAATTAGACGACAGGCCCCGTTCCCATCCATCACCCCGCTGACACTGACTGCCCACAAGGAAGCACAGGCCGACCTGGGGGCAGCCCCAGCCCCCTCTCCGCCTTGTAAAATGCCTTGTCGATCGCCAGCTGCCCGACTTCATGGCCTGCAGCAGGCATGGGGTGGCGGGGGCTGCAGGAGTCCCCGAGGGGCGACAGCACAGCGTGGGCGAGCCATGGGGCTGCGGCCTGGCAGGCTGCTGCTCCTAAACAGGCACAGGGAGCAGCATGGGAAGGAGCGTCAGAGTGTAAGAAAATAGCCCAACAGCATGCACAACACAACGCACAGCCGTGGCAGGGGCTGAGGGGCTGCTGAGGAAGAGGAGGAGGAACGTCCTCCATGAGGAGCAGGCCTGTCCTGGAGGCCCTGCCGCCTCCCCACACCGCAGCGCCAGTCAGGATGAAGATGGAATCGGGTTTATACCACGCGTTTAATTTGCAAAGAAACTGACGCTTTACAGAATCCTACATGAATAAAACATGTCCCTGAGGTATTTTAAAAGCAGGATGGAGGAGAAGAACCCGTGGTTTGAAGGACTGATAGTTTTGTGGGGGTTGCAACTGCTGCTCGCACCATCACCAGCCGCCAGCGCCCTCGCGGTGCCGACCCTGCGGTCAGCACAGCCATCAGCTGGAATCCACACCAGGACTAACCGTCCTGGCTTCTGCTACTCAGAAAAACAGATAAGCAAACTATAAACAAGGAGTAAAAAAGATGGTATCTTTCAAACAGCCTTTAAGAGTCTGGGTAATGTAACCTACTACATGCATTTGGAAGGAATTTTTTCTTTTTCTTTCTATTTTCCTGGTTTACAGTTTGATGGTCCTTTTATCTACTTTCACATGAACTGAGAAAAGCTAAAATTTGCCTACTCAATCAATATGAGTTTGTGCAGGCGCATTCAGGATATATACTATTTTGCTTTTATAGTTTATTTTAAATAAAAAGTATAATTAAAGAAAATAAACCACCCACTTCATAACATTTATACAACGAAGACTTTATTTATTTTATTTACGTTTCGGTGGGCAAGGCACAGCATGCAGTTAGCTTTCCGTGATGCTTAACAAAGCCACATTTGAAATTTAAAATCTTTAAGGAAATGAACAAATTCTGCGGAGGAAGGGCAGCTGAGCAAAGAGACTTCTTACATTACCCTAGGTAATTGTGTATATATATGTTTCTGCGTGCCTCTCTCTACTCCAAAAACATACCCATGACTTGGATGCTTTAAATCAAAAAGCAATTTCAGTCTGTAATACTCAAATAAATAATTAAACACGTTTTATCTCCTACAGTATTGCTTCTATTCATTCTAATCCCACTGACAGGAATGCAGCAACATACCCCACATCCTTAAAATAACAAAACAAAACACAAGACGCCAAACAGAAGGCCTGGAAATGTTTATAATTCAACTTTTCAACTCTCTTGGCTGCAGCCTGAAGCTACAAAGAAAGCTCTATGCTGGCTCACTTGAGGGAGACGCACCAGGAGATAGCTGTGCAAACTGCACGGCAAATGGCGCACGCAAAACCTGCCCACTTGCACGAGGCAATTCTGACTTTGGAGCATACAACACTCAACTTGTGTCGAAGTCAATAAATTATCCACTTTTGCATTATGAGTTTTACGAAGTTAACTGAGCAGTGTGATAAAGGCGAATGGCCTCTCCTACTTGTCCACCGTATTTTCCAGATGGCTGCTATGGATACGGATGGTTATGTCCTGAACTACTGTGAAATGCATGTAGCTCACAGGCAAGGCATTTATGCTAGAGTTATTCACATTCCCAAAGAGAAGGCTGAGAGCTTTCCAGAGCCTGCAAGATGAGAAAATTGCAAGAAGACAAAAAAGACTGCGCTTACTGCAGTTTTCTACTCTCGATTTTGTTTTGAGATGTGTTTAACTGGCTGAGACTTGTGCGATTATCTCTGTTATGCACAGTTAGAAAATCAAAGTCCTCCTCCTTCCTAGGCCGCTGTATAATTATATATCTGCATGTGCAAGAAAGCCAGAAAGCTAATATAATCATGCAGGCAGTGGCAAAATTACATAGAAATTTTCAAGAAGAAGATACTGGGATGGACTCACACAGTGGATTTTGCAGTAGTTCAGGGTATACACTATTGCCAAGCCCAAGCATTTACAAATCACAAGCCATCTTTAAAATGAGGTTAACAACAAGCTATCTGGGCTCCTTTTCAGCTACCTGCTGGCTGTGAAGCGCAGAAGAATTGCAGTTCCAGGCATTCCTCTGTGGCCAGAAAGACTAAAATCTTACTTAAAAAATGGAATTAAAACTTAGATTCTCATACAGTCCTCTGAGAGTGTGGGTTTCATGAAAAACAGAGAATATTGCAAGACTGTGATAAAATCACAAGAGATGCAACGCGGGGAGTAGAGCAGCTGCAGAGCATCCTGAACACCGTATAAATCACAGCAATGTGGTTGCTATCTACACAAATGCATTACTTTATTTATTATTACAGATGCTGCTGTGGAAGTTTTTGCATGCCTGTAATCACAGAGGACTGTTGTCCAAAGATTCAGCTGTGAATTATCATCCCCCTCAAGTTCACTCTCAGGCCAGGTAATTGCACGCAAGCTGGTGACCTCATCCAAATGTAACCAAAATCTGGGGATAACACTGAGATCAAGAGACGGAAGGCATTGCTGCTTTTCCTGCATTTCAGACCCTGCTGTGGACCCCACGCAGGAAACTGGGAAAATTTATGATATCGCTCCTGACCTCCATTCCTGTACAACACAGCTAATTGCCCGAGCGGGTGTTTGCTCTGTGCCTGTACAGGGCTTCTTGCACTGGAAAGCTCAACAACACAGCACAGTAAGGCAGAGGCTCTGCAGGAGAGGTGACACAGTTAGGGCAGATGCCATCCCAACCCAGGCACTGAGCAACCATGAAGCTGCCCCGCCGCAAACCTGTGCCAAGCAGGTTATTTTGAGCTCAGCTGCGTTTAGGTTGTTTTCTGCTTCACCGGGCGCTCGCAGGTTCCTCCTCGAGAGCTGACTTGCTGCCCTCCTGTCCTGCCCCTGCCCTGCTGCCCCTCCTTTCCCCTCTCACCCCAGCTCACAGCAATAGCCATCGGTTTTTAGCAGCATGTCCTGCACTGGGGGTTTTGTATTTCCAGCTTTTAAAATGATTTAGTGTGACAGTTTAGTGCTGAATTTAAAAAAAAAAAAAGGAAAGGAAAAAAAAAGAAAAAGGAAGAGAAGGAGAAGAGAGAAAAAGGAGAGACAGTCCCCTTAAGGCAACAAAATTATGGAGCAGCGATCTCAGAGGAACAAGGGTTCTTCTCTGGTTCAGATGTGCTTGTCAGGGCTCGGTGTTGTCTCTGAACAAGAAATCTCTCTTGCTGGCCCAAGGCATAGTTTTGTGGTCAAGAGGACAGAAAATAAAGGAAGGGAACTTCAAAGGACCATAAGCTGCATTAGCCCACTGGGGCGGGTGGCTGCGGCACATCCCATGGCTGACAATTACGACCCGCGTGCCGGGAAAGCTTGGCTCCCTCTTGTCAGAGGGATAAGACACAGATTGTGAGCTTTAGAGCTTTGAGGATGAGTACAGTTCATGATGAAAGATAGCACTTCAAAGCCCTCCGCCTCGAAACCAGGGAACAGTGAGAATGGAGGGTAAGCAATCTTTTTTTTGCTGGGGGGTGCACATGCAGGGGAAGGATAAGACTTATTTTCACTGCCATTTATTATTGCCATGAAAACGAAGCCTTGCACTGTTTATGGAATCTCTCATTAAACAGATCTCTTGATAAATCGCTTGATAAACATTCATTAATTAAGTCTCCCAGCACACTTGGCTGACAAGCACTGGTCTTCCCTTGGCGGGAGGGGGGAAGTGAGGCGAGGATCTCGGTGAGCACCCCCAGCCCAGGGCAGAGCTGCTCCCTGTGACCAGGCAGCTGGATCACACTACTGCCCGCACGTCAGCTTTGATTCTCATCCTCACACAGAAGCGATGTACTCGGCTTCGACTGCCTTCAGCCCCTCACCCCCTGGCTGCTGCCCTGTGCCCCTGGGTCTGGTTCCTCTGCGGGGTCTCGGCTGGGGGCCTGCAGGTCTCCTGGGCCACAGCCCCACGTTCTTTTGGTACAGGAGGCACCACCTCTCCCGGCTTCCCCAGCGTACCTGACCATGACCTGGCCTGAGAGCAGCAGGTCTGTGGTAAGGAGAGGTGGGAGCAGGAACCCCAACTGCCATCAGGGCAACTCGCTGGAGGAAGGAGCTAGCAGCAGAACATAGCTCTCATGTTCTTAAAACACAAACCACCCCCTGACACACTTACGGCAGGCAGGCGAGGTCCCTCCAGAGACCCCTCACCTCCCACCCCACCAGCCACCGGCCCTCCGCCAGCCACGGGCGCTCCCCTCTCCCTCAGCCACCCAGGGATGGCCGGATCCGGCCTTCGCCTCCACCTCCCGTGCCCTGCACTGCGCCTGCTCTTCAGAAAAACCAAAGGACCGCCTGGGAGATTCCTGGGAGAGAAGCGCTGCCTGAGAGAGCAAACAGACCCTTATTATTTGTTAATCGATTCAGTCACCAGGAGGATACAACACCCGGCCCTGGGCAGCAAACGTCCTTGCGGCTCTGCACCGCAGCGACGAGTTGGCTAAACAAATCCTTCCTTACGTCAGAAAACAAAGACCGGGCGGCACAGCAGACGAGGGGTTCTCTGCTTTTGTCTTTGGTCACTATTTCCTTTCGCCGCCTTCTCCCCCGGGAGCTCGGCTCGTGTCCCAGCTGCGGCCACCAAGGTGGCCCTGGCTTGTGGCCCCTCTCCCTGCCGGGCCCGGCCGCGGCCACCGGCGCCGCGCATCTGGTACCGTGCCTGAGCTCGCGGCCGCCTCGGTGGGGCGGGGGCGAAGACAAATGTGAGCTACCCAGCCAGCGCCAGACAAAAGGCTCAGCTCCTCGGGCCTTTTGTGGAGCTGTGAGAGGTGGTCAAAGGTTATGTTTTACAGCTGTTCCGGCCTCCAACAGGCGAAAACCGTCTATCTCAGCGCTTAATTGCATTGCTAAGCCGCTGATAAACTAGGATGGCATAAAACAAATACACTGGGCCAAACACATCCCCGGGGAAAGTTTGCAGAGAGTAGGGGGAGTTGCGCCAGACAACCAATCCGCCTCGTTGTGCTCTCAAAGCCTGGTTACCTGCAGGAACAGCTGTGGCAGGACGCTGCCGATCTGCCGGCCGCCACCTCTCCAAGAAGGCCCAAGCATTTACACAAGAAGGACATAGCACAAGTGCCCACCACAACCCTGATCACTGATCCTTGGCCTGCACAACTCCAGTCCTGCCAAAGGCTGCCCTTAAGTCAACGCCATTATCTTGGGAAGGAATTTCAGTGCAGCACTTGGAAAGTCACTTTCTCCCGGCCATATGGCATCTCCAAGCCCGGTCCTGTCGGCACGGCGTTCATTTGCATGTGTGAGAGACGAGTTCTGGCTCCTGCGTCACCGAGTGACAACAGGGCGAGGGGTAGAATTTAGAGCTGTTGGGGTTTCTGCACAGAATTGTGCCGAGGAGAATTAATCTCACCTCTCAACACAAGTGGGGGTAGCCCCCGACAGAGCCTGCCCGCGGCCACAGCCTGTGCCGACCAGCAAGGCGCTGCCAGCTGCCAGGTGAGAGTAAGAGACAAGACCAAGACAAAAATTACAATCTGAACCCAAACCCTCCCAAAGCTGCAATGTCGACTTGCCACAGTAAACCAAACACGAACAGCCTTAAGCTACAGGGATATAAACAGCAGTGAACACAGACTTCAAGACAGCAAATTCACAGCCATTCACACATTTAACTTCCCGATGGAGAGGTATTTTGAAAACTCATGTTGCTGAGCTGCTCTGTGATATGGAGGGGTGGGGGATCTCGGGCTTCAGCACGAGGAGGAGCCAACAAAGCTGCTAACACTTCAACATAAGCCTCTGCAGCAGATCTCTGTGCCATGCATTTATTCAGGATGGCAAGATTTCTGTTTTGCTGAGGCAGTGCCGTATGGGCAATCTGGCTTGCCTTATTGGTGAGCCAAGGCCGAGGGAAGACAAATGCTCTTCCCTTCCATTTGTTTAAACTTCCCTCCTTCCCCCAGATAAAGCCGCATACTTCCATAAAAATATCTGCAAATGTAATAACACAATGGGCTTGTCATCAGTTTCCACATTTGGAATTGAAAATTTGCAAAGCTTGGAAAGAGAAAATTCCTAATACTTAGCACTGCTACAGAGCCCAGCTATAACCCGGGCCTGGAGCCAGGTGATGGAGCACACGACCACCAGAACGCCTCTCCATGGCCAGCACCTACCCCTACACAACTGCAAATCATTCATTTTTCTTGGCCCTCTTGAAATAATGGGAGGTTATTTCATCGCTTCTTATTAACGTGCCTCATCTCCCCTCTTCAGGGTATTTGCACGTCCCTCCTACTGACTGCTGTTCCAAGATGAATTTATGCTGTAGCTCAGTGCTGGGAATGCTGCAGAACAGCTACAGATCCCAACAACTCACTCGGAGCCACAACGTCAGCCTCCTTGCACGATACAGTGGAACCAGTCCCAGCATAACGCTTTCAACCACACTTTGCCCTTCGAGGCTGTTTCTTCAGTGTTTTTGCCTACGGTATTCATCCCGGTGACACTGTCCCTAAGAACACCAGAGTAGCCCTGTTTCATGGCTGTACCGAGCCCTCCAAGGAGGGCTTGGCGTGTTTAGAAATACATCACTGCAACTCCCAACGGGAATCTTAACTGGCGCAGTCTCTTAGCAACACCCAGCGCATATCACAGGTAACTCTCGATTAATAGTAATAGGGGGAGCTGGGAGCTCAAACCCCGCAACATGCCGAGCACCTTCCTCCTCCTTTTGTAGAACCGAAACAGACACAAATGCTCTGTGCATGCTGGCAGGACATAGATGTGCAAGACCGTGTAAGAATAATACAGATAATGCTAAAATATTTGTTTAAAAGAAATGAGGATTTGATTGTATTAGAGCGAAACAGCATATCCCCTATAGTAAGGGCTGATTTCTCCTTTGTCAGTAACGCCTCTCCTCATGGATCTCTGACTTGTAGGGAAGAAGTCTTGCCCCACGTGGAGATAATGCAGCTCTACATTTTAACTCAACCATCTCAAGCCTGTAAAGCTGATCTTTATGACAACGTGTGTGGCAAAATCACAGGCGCTGGCAAAACTGATGTCCTGCTATTTGCATGACATTCCCCACAGTTTCACACACTCAAACAGCTTGCTCTAAGGTAAGGAAAGCATTTCTCCAAATCACTTACCTTTATTTGCTGCAGGGGAGAACAGCTTCTCAGAGCCTACAGAAGCCTGAAAAAGAAAGAGAAACAGAGGGTGAGTAATACCAAAGGAGAATTTAGGAAGGCTTGCTCACAAAAACACAGCTCATAAAACAAGTCTGTTATCTGTAGACCTGCAATTACACATTGCACCTGGAGGGTGCAATGTTGTGCCATTAAAGAATAAGCATGCATCCTAAGATGAAAGCAAAGCGTGTAAAAGTACTGTCCTGATCTCACCCAGCTATATCCTCCTGTCTCGTTTATTTAGGCAGCCATGCAATGCACAGCTATTTTATCCATGAGTCTTCATATAAAAACAAAACCAGTGAAACTGCTATCAAGCTGAAGAAAAAAAAAACATTTCGAAGCCCCTCTCATTGAAAATAAGCTCATTTCTTGCTGAACATGCAAAATGTAATTTGTGTATCGGAAACACGAGTTGCAACTGAACACATCCGTATGAGGGTGTTACACAATATTATGCCAAATGATAGGTCCATGCTGCTATGCACTTAGTCGAATATGAAATAAAACGACTTCCTCTTGGAAGAAGCCCGTCTCCTTGCAAACTGGGTTGCACTATGCTGTTTGAACTCCACGGCAGTGCATTTGTGCTCCTCACAGCTCTGGGAAATAGTTAAAGAAATCCAATTAACCTAAACCTTGTAAACAGCTTCATGATAATCAGGGTCACTGGGTTACAGACAAGATGATAATGACAGACAGGAAAAAAAGTCCATTCATTGTAAATAAAGCTTTTATGAGTTAATTTGATGGCTTCCCCCACCCCCACCCCCTGATATCAAACAGTCAACCTATTTCAGCATAAGCTTTTCCTCCTCGCTATCTGATAAAATAGCAAGCAGCCTCTACAGAATCAAAGCTGGTCTGGGAGCAGGGAGCATGATCAACATTACTACTATCTACAAGACAGCTGAAAGTATCAGCAGCATTTTGGCACTGACTGCTGCACGTATAAAATGGTGTGAAGTACAAAGCTGAAGAGCAAAAGATATTGAAAGTGAAAAAAGGCTTTCTCCCTTGGCTCTGCTTTAAAAAAATGAATTAATTCAACACATGGCTGAACTAAGTTGATTTTCTTTTTGATTTTATTGATTTTATTCTAAGGTGCCTTGGGAGATTTGCATGATAAAGAGCACTGTGAATTGTATTACATTGTTATATATTTTAAATGACGACTCAGAAGGAAAAAAGACACCAATAGCAAGATGCAAGGTCTGCATCAGATATACTGAGAAGCAAGGAAGAGTGATCTATTAACGTTACTTCTAAGGAAACTAGCACTGCAAGCACTGAACATCTTACTTACTGCAAATGTATAAAAAAAAGAGGGAAAACTACATGAAAAATAGGTTGAGACTGAGGCACATAAAAAAGAAATTCTGAATCATGTCCACGACAAAGCTGCAGGTGTAGCTGTGGCATGTATGACTGATACACAGCTCAGCAAAAGGATCCTAAAATGTTAGGGAAAACCAGTTACCTGCACGATCCCTTCACTGCACGGACTAAACAGAGGAAGAACCAGGATTAAACGAGGCTTTGTCTAGGCTGGCTTGCAAAGAAAAGTGTAACAGTGTCACACAGCAGCAACAAGAGCGGCGCACAAAATGACAGCCGGCTCTGAATTTACAATCCATTGTTCAGAGATTTTTCACTTATCATCGACACAAAGTCACAACGGAGCCCGAACGGACCTACAGGCTCTGGGAACGTAGGCTGGAGGCGCTCAGCACTGCTAGCAGCTTGCCCTAAGCCAAGCTCTCTGCTCCGTGCGCTCCGGGAGCACCAGGACACGTGGCAGGTGGATAAATAAGATTCTCCCATTTTACAGGCAATGAAGCTTGGGCACGGCTTGCACTGAAGCTGGGAGCTGGCGGGGGGGGGCGTGTGGCAGCCCCCCCCAGCAGCAGCAGCCCCGTGCTTTGCCTGGAAGGCGAGCGCCGCGGCTTTACGCCAGCCACCACGCTGCCCTCTGCGAGCTCGGGACCGAGGATGTGACTGAGACTGGCGCAGCTTAATCACGAGCTAAAGATCTCATTGCTTCAGGTCCAAGTGATACGAAAACAATGTTCAAGGAAGTCGAGCAAGAAAAATCACTTTTAAGAGAAAGCACAACACACGGATTATTGCTCAGTCTCCTGATATCAAAAACCACACGTGTGGCACCGCCCTCCACAATCAGAGCCAACATTTACAGAGCCGAGCTTTCAACATCACAGCCATGGTTTGCAGACACAAACTTTCGCACCTAGAGTTTACAGTAACTTTTGCTCTCTTTTCTGGTGATTTCTAGCTCCAGATCCGAACAGCTTTTGGCATGAGCACCGGTCTCAAACAGTGAAGGCCTGTGCTATAGCATATTCTGTGAGCTGCTGTAAAGGCAGGAGGGGAGCCGGGGGAGGAAGAGCCTGAATACATCATTCAATTTCATCAGTCACCCTTTAAAGAAAGCATACAATAAAACCTATGTGTCCGAGGGAGCCCACTAATGAGTGAAAAAATCCAGCAAACCAACGCATCTGCTAGAACAAGTCCCCTCCCAATTTTTCTGCTGTTTCAAGCAAACCATTTGCATATGTTTAAGAAGGGATTAAAAAAAAAAAAAAAGAAAAAGAAAAAAGAGGAATTCTTCCCCTGTGAGCAAAACCAGGCGCTGGGAGTCCTTTATGCAGATGGGTTCATGCCATCCTAGGAAATCCCACTCTTTCGACCAGAAAACACGGAGGCATTTCTTCCTCCTCCTCCGGCACAGCTCGGGAGGCAGGGGAGGAGAGCGGCTGCACCGCCTGAGCACGGCAGGGAGACCCCCCCCAGCCTGGAGCTCACAGACAAAAGACACCCCTCGTCTTTCTTGTACATCTGCTGTTCGTCTCCTTCCCCCGCCGAGCTCTCCTGCTTTATCTGCGTCGCAGCACAGCCCCAGACAGACGTGTTTTCATTAAAGCTGCTGCTCGCGAAGTCCCACCCTCGTCCCCAACAACGACCTTTGTATTTCAAGCATAAAGGCTCTAACATTTGTCCCAAAAGAGACACACGCACAAACGATTTCAGTTTCTGGTGTAGTCTCCCTGCTGCAACTTTTACGAGCCAGCACCCTTTGAAGACACCCTAAGATTGCACCAAGCCCTGGGGTTCCCCTTTGTGCTTCGTTCAAAGTTAGCGGTTCTCTGCCCCATTTTGATTTTCTTTCTTTCTCCAGATCTGGAGGGGAAAATGTCTCCACCCAGCTCTGTGACAACGTGAAACTCGGCTGAATACACTGCAAAGAAAAGCAGCATTTTTACTCTTTTTCTGCTTTGGGAAGAGAAAGCAGAGGAGCGGCCGTCCTTCCCTCACCATTCCTCCCCTTGAACCCAGCAAATACAAGCACCGATTCTATTTTCAGCACTAAAAGCTTAGCAAAGGCAGCCTTCCCCTCCAAATGTAAGGCGGTAACCACAAAGGATATAGCACACCCTCTCCTCTGAAGGTGAACGGAGAGGCGTGATGAAGTCCATGCCTAATTCATCCCGGTCCCTACTAACCCAGGGCAGCTGAGATGTGTAAGAGTGCTTACGGATTAATAATTTAATGATTATGTGTAGCAGAACAATATCATCTGACAGAGACAGCATTATAAACTATGTCAGGCCTTGCAGTAATTACTATTCTTTTTTTTTTTCCTCTTCTCTGTAGCCTATAAAATTGCTCGCAGGGAATAAACAGTTCCTTATCAGTGAGAACAGAAGCTCTGCAGATCTTCACGCAGCCTCCTGGAGCACACAACACCAGATCCGAGCCCGATACTTCACAGTCTGATCACAAGACACTGTCAAGCTGCTAATAAGGCTGCAGTCTTGGTTCACAAAGAGCAGAAGCACGTGGCGTTGGGGTCCTGGTATATATGTTCTGTACAGGGCAAAACTGAGCATCCCCTCCGCGTCTGAGTCCAGTACGGTAGGTAAAAGGAAGAGGAGGCAGTGAAATACAGTTTACGTTTTATTTCTGGATGGCTGCCTATCTTCCTGACAGCCAAGAGCTGGTCTCAAGTGAGACTGTTTTCACACTGTTACTGAACTTAGCAAGTACTAAAAGCTCTCAAGAAAACCTTTCTCCGGGAGATTTTCAAACTAGAAGTGCTGTGTACGCTTAGAGAGACTTTCAGAATAAAGCTCAGAAACTACCTGAAAATTTGGGATCAGTTTTAATTCCCGCCTTTGATCTGTTTCCCCTGCTTTTACCTACCACTCTGATACCACTTGATCGCTTGTCTAGTGGAGAATTTCAGCATGTCAGTATTGCTTTACCAGTTTCCAGTTGATTCTGTAAGTCATTAATACCAGCCCCCTCCATGCAGTAATACGAGAACAATAACTAGAACAGGAAGGTGGTGTTTGGTTTGTGATTCTTCTGTAGGAAATGGAACCCGATACACAGGGAGAAGTGCGAGCGCAGCCTCGAAGTCACACGCGCACACCAGAGCAAACTAAAACTCACCCTGAGGACCAAGGAAGTATTCAGCACATTCCAGGACACAGAGGCAATGTGGCAACCCATGGCGAACACTGCCTGCGTTGTGAGGGGATGTTTCAAGGCCACCGGGAACCTACGGGCTTTTCAATCTCAGTATTATTTTTGGAGGGAAATCACAGCTTGATTGAGAAGACAAAAGAAAAGCTACACACCAGTCAGTCATTTCAGGCACCATCACAGGCAAAAAGCTGAAGTTACACGAACTACCTTTTTTGTGACACCTTCTAGGAAAATTCAGCTCTGGGGTACGAGGCTGGCTGAGACAGAGCAACCAGCTGTGCCAGGGGATTAAGCCAGAGGGAACAGGATACATGCGAGACTTCTACAAATCCACATTTCACTCTGTGATTCTCTCTCAACAGCCAAGATGTTCACCTGTCCCCTTCCCTCCGAGACCTCCGCACAGAATTTACAGCTGGGGCTCCCGAGAGGGATCAGCGCTCAACAGCTGCCTGGGGGCACCGACCTGGCCAGAGGTACTGGGCACGGAGCGCTTCCGAAAACCCACTCAGATACCTGCATGGTGACCAGACTGTTTGGAAAAACTGATGGTCAGGAACACTTATGAAATCCTGGCTGTTGAGCCCCAGTGCAAATAAGGGCTAATAACTTAGTATTCCCTAAGCAAACATGAATTTCTGGTGGATCTCAAGTTTTCTAGCAACAATCCTAAAATTTCAGTTATGGCTTTAGCTACACTGTAACACGTCACAGAGAAATGTGCAGTACAAATACCCTGAATAGGCAACTACTTACTGAAATGGCAATGCCTTCAATGCCCCAAACACTTCTAGATCAATTTTGATTCAAAAAATTGGGAGGTACTGATGGGTTTTCCACATTTAGCACAAAAGTCCACTCTACAGAGAGTCCACTAGAAACAAAAAACTTCTGGGACTATGCTTTCATACGAAAACATACTTGTTTAGGTTCCCCCCCATATTGATTTAACACACGCATATTCAGTACTGCTTCAGTCCTGGAAAGGGCCTTTCACAACACACACATCTCTCTTCATCACTTTTTCTTTTGAGAACGCTTCTTTCTCTCAGTGCTTTATGTAACCATGCCTATTTTTTGCAACAGCCCCTTTGAGGAGCTAGCACAAGTCTGGGAACAGAGAATTCAATCAGGCCAGAGAGCCTGGAAGCAGAGATCAGAGGGCCCGGTTCACTCTCGAATCACAGCGCGTTTACACGACAGCAAGGTGAAAGCAAAGCGGTGCAGAACTGGAAGGAAACACTGCGTGGATGGTTTGATTCGGTAAGCGCAGGGCATGGAGGAGCCCAAGCCCATTGCTCCTCTGCAGGCTCTACCTTACAGCTTTCTTTTAGACCTTCTCTTTTGGCAACACGGTGGTAAGTTTAAATAACACCATTCTGAAACCAGAGCACGTTCCTGGTTGTTTCACAGCCGTTTTGGGATAGAACAAGCAAGTCTATGTTACGCTGCAACTGCAACTGCACGCCGTTGTGGTCTGTCGGCTTACTGCCCTGATGTGCCTCGTCCCGTGACGAAGGGTGACCGAGCGCTCCGAAAGCAGCAGGACACCTGCCCTACAGTGTGCCCACTATCAAAGCCTTGGGCACAGGCCTGCCAGCTCCTCTTCCCTCTCTTCCCATCCCTCCAGCCCCCAGAGAATGGCTGCAGCCCAGAGTCTTCCCCTCCCTACCCCCTACATCAGCCAGGCTTTGTGATTCGCCTTCCTCTGGAGCCGCTGCTGTCTCCCAGAGGAAAAGATCAAACTCCCTCTGCTTGCCAGCTCAGCTCCAATAAATAAATAAATACATGCACTGAAACAGATTTTAGTGAAGGAGGAGAAGGGAGGAAGCTGGGGAGTTCCTGGGCCTCGCTGAAGCCGGTCATACAGCTGCAAAAGGTCCCTCAGCTGTTTGCAGAGACACTGACCAGAAGAGAAGTTTTCCAGCTGTCCCTCCCTAAATCCAGCCAAAAAAACTTGCTTCATGTTATTCTGCCTGCATGTTCTCATTTAAATTAAGGTGCACTTCGTCCTTACCTCAGTATCCTCCTCCCTCCATCTCAGCTCCTAAACTGCTACCAAAGCCTACCCTAATTTTACGCTCCTGGCTATTTTCCATTCTAATCAGCTCTGATATCTCCTTTATTACACAGCCGCCTGCTCCATGTCCTGGCTTACTCCAACCAAGGAAATGCCAGTTACACTTAGCAGGAAACAAATAAAAACAAACAAAAAAACCCAACCCAACTCAAAATAACAACTGGAAAAAAAAAAAGAAAAGGAAAAGCAGAACGTGTAGTAGATGTTGCTGTTCTTGTCTCGCACTGGACTGTTTTCACCTCTCTGCTCACAGACAACTCCACTGCTGTTACTTCTGGGTAGTCTGGTCTGTGAGTGGCACCCAAAGGACAGTTGCTCTCCCTCCATCACTAGGACAGGCTGCATCTCTCACCGTGGATTAGAGACAGCAACACGGCTATACTAAGGGTAACTGATGCACGGCCTGGTCGATGAAACACAATTCTCCGTGACACATTTGTAAAAGGGCTTTGTGCAATCTGTTTTTAAACATCTCATACAACAGAGATCTCATGCCTCTTCCTTCGAGCTGATCCCGCTCCCGAACGGCAGGATTTTCAGCCTGCACTTCCACATTTAAGTTGTTCCCATTACCCAGACGTTGACTTAGGCAGTGATGGACTTGATTACTGATTTAGCTTTTGCTACAAAATACAGGGGTAAACCTGTCTGTGAGTAGGAAAGGCTGGGAACGCTGCGTAACGTACTACTATAGTAGTTTGTATTATTGTCATTACAGCTTGGAACTATCTAGCCAGACTATCTATTTGGCTGGGATACAGATTTTTATTTGCACTAAATCAAATGGAATGGAAAGTGCTCTTTGCAGAACTACCCAAGACTCCTTATAATTCAAAGGCTGCATTGTGGGAAGAGTGATGGGCGAGAGCAGGGACTGTACTGCAAATGACAGGTGGCAGACTGTTGTTTGGTACCTACCAAATTACTCTGCTGCTCCCAGGGCTGCCTTGGCATTTCATTATCCCAACTCTCTCCTGGAAGGATGCAGACATAAATTCACACCTCATGTCCTGGTTTCCGTCAAACTGAGTAAGAGTGCAAATGCTGGCACCGACGGGGAATGCCAAGCAGGGCTTGGCATGCTAGAACAAACTCTCAACTGTGGTCTCTGCCAGCTACCTGCATTTATCATTGTAATGGCCTGCCAGACAGGACTTGGCAGCCAGCGGAGGAGGGCGGGAGGAGGAGGGCCAAGCTCTGCGCTGCCAAGCAATTCATTCCTGTGGCTCCTGCCATCGCTGCACCAGCGGGGCAACCTCCGTTTTATTTTATCTTTTAACCAATTATGTGTCACCCAAATCCCACCTGCAGCCTTCTCCAACACAAACGGCTATAAATCACAGTTCAGAGACCAAGAGGGTTTCGCAAGACATTTGATTTCATAAAAAGGTCACTGTCTGTCTGAGAATTGCTGCAGTTCAAATCCAACCAAATAACAACCTGCATTGGCAGCTGGGGAAGGAACAGCTTCCATGGTCTGTTGCGCGTTGTCAGATAGTATTAGAACAATTAGGGAGGCCAACAATGGCATTAGGACTCAGCTGAGCTGAGGAGCTGATACGAATTCAGTAAAATATCTCCTCCTTTCAATTGTAGAAGAAAACATAATTGGTTCAACAGAAAAGGGAAAACCGTACGAGCATACCAGAAACATTTGCCACAGCCACTTTGAACAGGTAAGCAGAAGAAATGCCCGTCGTCGGTGCAACGTGTTCCGATTTGCCTGGGTGTTCAGAGCACACCAGACCACTGCAATCCTCAGCGGTCTCACACCACCAGTATGGTCTGCTGCTTAAGAAAACGCTGTCTTCCCAGTCTTAATCTGTATGCTGGACATGCAGCAGACCCTGCTTAGCATTTTCTGTGAATCACAGCACACAGCAAACATTAGGGGACACTCAAAACCATTTGATGCTGATGCTGTTCTGGAAGCCCTTGGAGTCCATCCCCTCGCAGGTGATGTGACAAACCAGCACCGAGTAGTAGAGAGGAGCAGGCTAACCGCAGTGAATACCCAGGACACACAGCAGACCACACAACCTGACCCGTCCGACAGAAGCCCCCCGCCATGGCTGCAATCCTGATGTGGCCTTCCCGGGCTGGGGGGGGTCAAGGAGCTTATCAGGAAAAAGGCCCTTGTCCGTGGCTACTGAGCCTCACCGTATCACCCGCAGCAACCTCAAAGGAGCGCCTCTGCAGAAGGCTCTTTTGTTGTTGTTGTTTCTAATTCACTGCTCCAAAATATTTCTTGGCTGCGTCCCAGAGCTGAAGCCTTATCTGCCCCCCCCCCTCCCCCCTAGCAGACATGCAGCAGCTGCGGAGGCTTATCACGGCTGCCTGTCCACCGAGTTTACAAATTAACACCCTATCGAGGCTGCACGAGAGCTGATTAATTGGAGAGAGGCAGGCTGAGGGCCTTTATCACCACGAGCGGCTGCTGGGGAAGTCGCAAATCTCTCCGGAGGCCGGAGATGCCTTACAAATGGCAGAGCAGGGGGACGGCGAGGAGGGCGCAGCGGCCCGGGAAGCAGATATTTCAGAGATAGTGCTGGTGGAGGTAACGGATCGGTGGGAGGGGGCGAGCTGCAGGCAAACGCCAGCACGTTATGACAACTAAAAAAAAAGGATAATTAACAGCCTATACCTCCTGATTCTAGCTTTCCCTCCCCGGGCTATAATTTAGCCTATTGCTCCTTTGCTCCAGAGGACAATAAACATTTATTATGTTAAACACATAACTGTGCTACACAAAAGCACCGTTCTTTCTCAGGTCCACTCCTTCCGCAGCTGTGCGAGCCAGGAGGAGGATGGATTTCTGAAGGGGGCTCTCCTTTCATGCAGAAAACAGCTTGGTTTGGGCAAAAAGCGCATCCCTGGCTTTGCCCAAAGCAGCAGCGTGCGGGCTGGGCTCCTGGTGAAAAAAATCCCCGAGGACTCCCAGGCTGGCCCACCACAGTTTGAGATGTGCCAGGCTGCGATGGCAAAGGTGTCCCTGCCTTCGGGGCCCTAAGTGCTTGGAGCTGCTCCTGCTTCGAACAGATTCCAGCTCATTCAGACAGGCTTTGCTACCTAAGAAACGCCTCCTCAGCTTAGCTTGGCAGCCCCACTTGGAGATTTATGGGGAAATTTTCAACCCCACCAGAGTTACGTGTGGGAGGGATTCCTACTACAATGTGAATATTACCATTTTTTGAATCATACTGGAGCAGCAGCACTGGCACTGCACCCTCTGAGCACTTCATCCATCCTAAGTGTGCAGTGATTTAGGAGGTTTGCCCATTGTGGTAGACCATGGTTTGGAGACTGCTCTTCTTTACCTTGGTGCTTACACCTGCAGCAGCCATCCAGTGCTGTGTCTGTGCTAGGACAATGCAAAATGATTATGGAGACCAAGGGAACTCACACTAAAGATATTTTAAAAACTTAGTACATCTTTAAAGGAAACCACATTGGGCACCCTTCTACATTCGTCAATATTCATTTGGTGTTTTTAAGTTTAATCCTTAATCCTTAAGTTTTCAAGTTTAATCCTTGCAACCAAGAGTTGAAGCTTTTCTTTAAAAATGCAATAAACATGAACTGCAATTCCTGTGGAGCAACATGATTCCAGAAGGTAAAAAGTTTAAAAAAAACATCACGAAGACGAAAACATTAATGAGCAAACACAGCCATCACCTCCTTCCTAGTCCTTTCTATTAACACACCAGCAAACAATTCATCAAATAACCTCTCGATAAAAACGTCATTCATTGCAGCTTTAGCACCAACCGTGCATGGCTCATGTGGGATCGCCAAGGCCTTGCCGAACACCTTCAGGCTAGCCTTTTTCAGACAGCACCAGTAAGCAAAAAGAGACAAAAATGAAAGACCATCTGCCTTCTTCTTGATCCAATGAGGAAACTATTTCCTGAACGATTATGGGTCTATGAACCCTTGCGGTTGCCCAGACTTTAATACTAGCCATTAGGTTAATTTGAAATGGGAAAGTACATTCTGAATATTAGTCCAGGAAAGGAACAACAGCTTTTATCCTTTGAAAACTTCCCCAGACAGGCTCTGTGAAGTGGACAGCTGCGGAAAGTCTTCTCACAGCTCTCCTTCACAAACAAAAAAAACAGATTAGTTTGCATTAGGCTGGACCACCACGCGTTATGTGCAGCTGACCCAGGGGTAATTGAACCAACAAGCTACAAGGTGCTGATACCTCCCGTCACCCCAATCAGGTAACAGCAACTCTATACATGAAGGAGGCATCAAATATTCATTGGGTAAACAATACGAATGTGGTAATCCCCAAATGTGGTGAAATTTCAGAAGCAGTCAGGTGTTTATCAGATTGACTCGATATCATTATTGACTCTACCCACGGTCCTTCAGCTCTCTCATGTCTTATGTTTCTGTCTCTTGGGGAAAAAACGTCTTTGTTGTACCGTCCCTGATGGCTCTGCTCCCGCACACGGATGTCCTCACCCTCAACAGAAGGCACACCACAGGGTGCCGTAGTATTTAAAGACCCAACAGATGGGATTAGGAGCACCTAAAAAGAAGGAACCAGGACAGCATGTGAATTTCCCTGCAGAACCTGCGAAGGAAACGATACAGAAGAAAAGACAATGGTTCACATCTGAAAAGCATCTGGCGAACTGGTGAGCCCAAGAGTCATGGCTTCGAGCTTCGGGTTCCAGCTCTGACGGCTGCTCCACGCACCCGGACCCCTGCTTCGGTCTCAGCACTAGGCTGGGGTGAGCGCTTGGCTGCTTCCTACAACAAAGGGGCATTTCTCCTGAGCTATGCTCCAAGTCAAGGAAGTGTCTCTCATCATTACACTTGGATTAAATATGGCTTTGACTAACCTCATCTTCTGGGTAAGACGCAGTGAAGGGGGCAGCCTGCCCTTTGCAGCCGACATACAATCTGTCTTCTCCAATTAGATATGCTTTGCAACAAGTGCGGTGGATACATTTATTTCTGTACTGCAATAACGCAGATAAATCCAACTTTGGCTCCAGTCCCACTGCTTTCAAAGCTGGGGCTCCACATTTCCAATTCCTGTCCTTATTTTTTTCCCTTTCTGCTGCAAAATGTCACCAATTTACTTTAGCCTGGGGGCCCATTTCGAGTTTTACCGCTAATATAAGAGAAATGCATTTTTCAAGCTGTTACCACTTAACTGTACTGATATCAGCCACTCAGGGGACACAATATTGTTTACACATCCTGCTCTATGGAATAAGCACGGATGCCAAAACTCTGCCTGGGTTGTGAAGGAGACGTTTACTCTCTGTTTTATGAGATTTCCTCGATTTGTGGCTGTCTCAATGGTCGTAAAAACAGCTGTAAATCAAAAGAGCACCACAAAATTGCAATAACAACTGTCGAAGTCAGCTCTAAAGAGCATAACTCCCAGCAACAGAAGGTGGAAGGCTTTTTCCTGATTTAATACCAGGTGTGGGGGAGCCCTACCAAGCCTACGCACCCGCACACCAGCTCAGCCGAAATGCTCGTTTTGGCTGCTCCCCTATCACTTGCCCCTCTCTACCCCACACAGTCCCTTCCCACCTCTTTCCTCCTCTCCTCTGGAAAACAGAAGTCTTTTTTCAAATGCCTAGAGAATGCTTATACAAGTAACTGCTGAATGCACGGCCCTGCTTAAAGCATTAAGAGAGACAGAAAAGCGAGCCCAGCGTTCAAACAGTGCTGTGCTTTGAATTGTGGCTGCCTCGCAGAATGGCAATAGCTTTAGCAGATTACCTCAGCGAGAGCCCGCTGCCTTGTTCCTGGCCTACCCGAGAGAGCCCAAATTCCTGCACAGTCTCTCAGCCCAGTTTTTAGGGAGTGGAGGGAAGGAGGAGAGGGCTGGTGAGACAGAAGTTATTAACAACGGTCTTCTGGGAGCTGATTCTAGCTAAAATGGTTCCAGAACAGGCAGCTCCGTTTGCTCTGACAGTCTCCAGTGAGGACTGGCCAAGCAGCAGATGCACGAACTCCAAAGTTTCTGTTGCTCTGTGCCACTGGCTACCGTCCAAACCAAAGAGAGTTTCACCCCGTGGGTAAAGCAGGCTTCCTGGATTTTTCCATGCCCTATTCCAGTTGCTTTCACAAACAACCTTCTCATCCTTGTCTCCAGAAACCTAAAAGATTCTCAGTTCCTGCATCTCGCTGCCCTCTCCAGCCTAAGGCTAACCCAGCCAACATCAACCTCCCTCTGCCACCTTGGCTCCTCGAGGAACCAGCCGGGGCTCTCCCAGCCACGCTACGAACCACACAAGAGATCTGCCTGGCCCCTTTGTGCCCTCCGTCCAAAGCACCGCAATCTTTCCTGACTTCATCAGCCAGGTCTTCCGTCTTTTTTCCAAGTTTCCTCTTAAATCAAATGTCTTTCATGGGATTTAAACGGCCTAACTTCCTCCTTTACAGAAGGTGCGTGCGCGCATAAGCCGAAGTACGTGAAGAAACGGCGAGAGAAAGCTCAAGGGAAGTTAACTTTTGATGCTATTTGTCTCATTTTTTCCCCCCATCATCCCCAGCAGACTAATGTACAGTTGAGTGAGTTCTAGTATTTTCACTGCCAGATGCATTTTCCTCATTATGCTCTTCAAGTAAATGCCCCACGGAGCAAGGTAGGAGAAGGGAAGAATTCTTTACAGTGACCATCCTGCTGTGATCCATTCTGGACAGGAACTCCCCCCTGCATTGAGAGGACAATTTAATTTCCATGGACCACTTGATGCAAAGGGAAAAGGACCTACATTCTTTTGTCAGAACCCCACAAAGTGTCAGCCCTTCTTTTCCCATTCTTCTGCTAGATGTGTACATTCACATTCTTGAGAAAATCCGCAATACCCTGGAATGGTCTTTCACTTCCAATACATTATGCATCCCTGCTATAATCTTTTCCTTCTTGTACAATGCCTCTTGACTTTCCATTGGCTCTTTTCTTTGCATTTTTTCCTTTACAAATACAATTGGAGAGACAAAACAAAAAAAATCCCCCAAACGCAAATGAACAAAAACTGTCATTCAAAGCCTTTGCCGATGTTACTGGCAATTCCAGTTGAGAAACTATCTGTACAGACAAGCGCTGATCTGAAATAGGGAACAGACAGTTTTATTTCCGAAAGCCCTGTGTTCTCAATGTTCTGGGTACGGGAACTCTACAAGACAGCTGAAGCTAACGGGGTGAATATGTGATCAGCTACACCCACGGGGCTCTTCCGAGTTTCTTTCTTTTGTACTACACTCACTGCGACTATCTGGGTGGGGTTGCAAAAAACATTAAAGCAGTCAAGTATATACCATGCCAACAGCTGACCACAAAAACAGGCCATTTCCTCATGCACAAACCATAAGCAACTTCTCCCAGTTATTGGCTCCTATCGGTAACCGACTGTTTTCAACAAAAACATAGTTCTTTGTGCGAGAAGTTACTAGATCTGGAGTCTGCAGAGTCTCAAGAAGGCTGAACTCCAGATGCATGCCTCATACCGGGAAGGTGCTGTGCTCCAGCAGGACAGACCGTCTAACAACAGCTGCTATAGTAAGGCAGAACAGCAGGGCAATTTCTAGGTTTCTCTTCCATATGCACTGATATGACTTCACCCCTAAACTTTTGCTTGCCTGCAGTGAATGGCAGTCGTCTGTCAGAGGTTGTGTGTCCCGCTGTGTTTGCATGTGGATCTGTGACTAAGCAAAGCATCCCTGACCCGGATTTGCTCTTCTCCCTTCGTGGTGATGTTCAAGGGGAACATCTTTGCTCAGCCACTGGCTGGAAAGCTTTCAGGGCACTCGCACAAAAGGGCTGGCCAAAGGGCCAGGTCGGCTCTGGGCAGATGAAAGCTGTCCTGGCTGGAAGAGTGGGAGCACCCCTGGTGTGTGTGTTCAATCACCAGATTTGTACTGGAGATGTTTTTGGAAGGAACAAGAGAGCTAGCTGTACTCGAGCTCTCTTTGGCCGCGTGCTCCTTTGCCAAGACAGCAGCGGCTTGACATCAGGTCGTCTGCTCCTCCAGGCAACCGTGCCATCAGGAGCTGAGTGCTGGGCTCCCGCTGGATGGCCCTGGCTGATCCCCCCGGCCTCTCGTAGCTCAAGCCAGTGTCCTTTCCTCTCTTCAAAAGTCACACAATAGCTAACAGCTCATTTCACTGGAGCTTATTTCTTGAACCAGAGGCGTGAACGTGGTGTTCTAAGCAGGCTTTGCGATTTTAGCATAGACATGACTGTGCCTGCTTAGTAAGGAGATGAAAAGCCTATAGTGAAAAAAGGCATAATAATCCTGCATGTTAATACATACTGACTAACACCTTCCTGGTGACAATCTCCTTGTACTCGCTGCAGAGGGATGTGTATAATGATCCTCCTGAGACACTATCTTGAAAATGCACAAAAGACTCTGATCAGACCCCAGCATCTTCTGATTAGCTTAGCAAGAGCAGTAAAAGGCACATAAATTTTCTAGAAAGTGTATTCAGAAAAGCACTTGATCAAACGCTCAGCTCTATGTATGTGCTTAATCTCACTGTAGCTGAAGCACTTTCCTAAACCAATGCCTTGTTTATTTCTTCTATGAAGAATAAAACGATGGAAAGGCCTCCAAAGCTAAAAATGTAGAATTGAATAGTCAACAGCTTAGGAAAATTGTGATGAGGGTCTGAATTTCTGTGGCTTTCAGCTCATCTGTGAAACAAACTTGAAGTGCTGACTTTGGCAAATGAGGAGTGGAAAGAAATATAAAATAAAGAGAAATAATCACAGTGGATGAAGCTGCTACCTTATTGTAAAGATAGCCTAAATTAGTCCAAAGCAAATGTGTGTACCTTTTGCTGGGTATACCATTTCTGAAATTTCTTTTTAAAAAAAAAAAAAAAACAAAAATCTAGTGAACCTGAGAAAGACCTACTCAAGAGCCCCAGCACAACACTTCGGCAGATTCATAGATCTTAATTCCAAAAAGGAGAACTACTCATATACAAAGTTTGCAAAGCAATACCTTCCGTCACTCAACAGCTCCTTCTGCATCCCCAAACAGCATCAGCTAAACCCAAACCCCATTTTTGCTTTCCTAAAACAGTACCAGATACACCTTGACAAACCTGGCACGTTGTTGTCAGTCCATCTGCTGCTCTGAATTGGGCGGGCTGCAAAATTGGAATTTTTCTTTTCCCGTTTGCCTCCCAGTCTCACTGCTGCTGCTCCCCACTGCCACACATGCAGCTCCTTCTGCTCCCCTGGGTGGTGAGTGACCGCGGGACTTGCCACAGGTGGCTGATGGCGCTGGGACTGCTGCTAACTACACACTTGGGTGGTTGCAGTCAGACCTCAGCATCTCCTGCCTAGCTCTGCAAGAATGCAAAGCAAAAGGTGCAGCAGCTCTAAACCCAACGAACCAAAGCCACTTTTTAAGCTCACTTAAAATACAGATTTTATTAGATATTTCTCAAAATAGGAACTTGCAAGCATACAAGCTAAGACGAGCAAAAATTAATCTAGGGCACCCAAAATCACTTGTACTTTTATTCCTCCCCTCAACATATCCGTAATAGTTTTATCATTTTGGACAACGCAATTTTGTGCAAGAGCATACACACAGCTCTACAGGACTAAGATGTCTCTTGACACACCTGGGGAAATGTCTGGTTTCCCCAGTCCAGTCCAAGCTTTCAGGTCCTAAGGCTTACTGCTATATCTCATGGGAACAAAAACGCAAAGAAGTCAAGCTCTCTGCCCCTACCTTAATCTCCAGACAAGTAATTCCAGCACCCAAAGTCCTCCTCTACTAACACAGAGCAGACTGAAGCTTGTTCTGAGATGGGTGCTCACAAAGAGTGGTGGTTTTTGTCATCTTTACTGCCAACACTTCAGGGCAATGACCACCTGTAATTTGCACCTTCCACAACGTCAAGCATGTTATTAAAACCCAAGAAGTAGTTGTGCTTGTGCACGATAACCTGAAGGCTTTCTTGGTCTAAGCCACTTCCAGCACGCACAGACAAAAGAAATAACGTCACCCTGGCTCCAACGCTCCCGCCTGCCACAAGCAATGCTACCCATAACTTCGCTTCTGCGCTATGTTAATGGTCCCGTGCATTACAAATAAGCACATCATTCAGAGATCTCTCCCCAATTTATTTCACTCCAAAAAAGGAGACAGATGGTAAAAGACAGAGGGTTTTACAGTAAGAGGGGTTGGATTTTTTTTCCTCTTCATTTGTTCCCTACATTGTTTCTTATCCTTGGGGACCTGGAGTTTCTTTTGATAGCACCGTGCTGCCTAATAAACACGCATACAAGCATAGTCACAAGTATACATCTATCATCAAAGAGCCCTTCTTGTCTCCACTCCCCACAAAGTTGATTAATGATTACGTGTTTAACACATACATTATACATGGGAGGGGGAGACGAAGACGGTAAACCCAAGCCCCTGTATACATTTACATATATTTACATACTCACATAAAGAAAGCAGAGGAAAGCAAAAGATGGCCATTCCCACTGGGATAAAAAGCCATTTCAGTAAGGTTATCTCCTAACACCCCTCTTAAAAAAATAAAAAGGCAAAGCAAAGCTTCTACCTGGCGTAGGGAAGAAACTAAAGAACGAGCAAGGCTCGTTCAGCTCCTATGGTTCCATCCTGACCCGAAAGCATTAACTCCATTATCAGCAGCCACCTTGCTTTCGGGGCGTTCATGTGATCTCGCAGCCACAACACAGCTCACAAGAAAGGAAAGGGGCTAAAGTTTTAACAGCGCTCTTGGTTTGTGCTATTAATTTATACAACCAAAATCCCAGTTAAGCGAGCAATAAATTAGATAATTAGTTCAACTAAACATGTCCTTTATGTAGAACGAAAAAAGAAGTTCAGCCCTATCAGTCAATAGGCAGAGATACTGGAGTGTTTCACGGACTGCGACCCGGGGGGACTACAAATGAAGTACAACCCACCCTGAGCCTTAGATGCGGGCAAAAAAGAGATGTCTGGTGGAAGGGCACAATATGGCAAACTTCCTTTTACACCCTTCCAGGCTGAGCCAATCCTCGGACCTGGATAACTGCCCATGTACAATAAAGCAGCCTGGAGGCTGCTTTAATCATGCTGACTGCCAGTGGTCTCGAGCAATTGTTCCAGCAGCTGGGGGACCAGTACCATGGTAAAGGACTCCCCTGACGAAGTCCCTTCTGGCAGCTGGGACAAAGCTGGCACTGAAATCGCTATTGTGGCTCTCTGCTCTCCAAAGTGTCCTCGTGCGGAGTTAATCTTCCAGCCACCCGCTCTGCTGGTTTTCAAACATCTTTGCAAGGTTCACATTTAACACTGCTCCAGTCGTAGGGGGCTGCTGTAGCACGCTAGTGGCAAACAATTGCAGTTGGCATTAATCTGAGCTGAACCAACCCACACCGGCTTTCTGCTTGTCCAGCTCTGCCAGGCGCAGCCACGGCACGAGTGCTGGTGAAGGCAAGGCTCAGAGCAGCAGCCACCGGCACCACGGTTAAAACAAACTTGCCCGACGTCAATCCCAAACAGCAGCACGACTAGATTGGGGTAGCAAGCTGAGGAGATGTCAGAAGAAGAAACCTTCCTTACACTGGACTGGTCAGAGTCCTGCGGCTGCAGAGCTGGATGGCCAAAAAGCTCAGCTCCCTGGAAGGCACACATAAGGAGCTCTATTTTTTTTTCCTTCTTTTTCGTCTCATGACCTTTTACCACTGAGTCATGCCTGCTGACCTTAAGACTTCACACCTTCTCTTTCCATAAAGCAAAGAGCCTGAGTTAAAGAAAGAAGGCGCTTTCTTCCATTTGATCTTTCTTCCACCTCAAGGTTTTCTTTAGCATTAGAGGAACGGAAAAGATTCGCCTTGAATTTTTCAAACAGAAAAATTCAGATCTCCTCAGGAAGCAGCAGCTAAGAGGCACCACTTAAACTCAGACAACTACCAATGTTCGGGGTCTGTCCCGCATCCTTCCCCCTGCTCCCTGGTGTCTCCAGGTCCTTGCAGACCTGGCTGTTTCAATACACTTCACCGCACCACGAACTGAAGCGGATATGGACCATTGCCACAAACACATCATAACATAAATCTGCAGCAGCCATTGTAAAGTATTAAGTTAATTTGCACTGAGATGAAGCAGTCCAGGGGGGAATCAGTGCCATGATGCATGGCAGCACATCCTTCTAGTGCGGGAGGTCACCGTGCATCAACACCAGCTGCAGCACCGGGGCTTGCAGCAACCCAGCACGCCTGTTTGCCTGGGCACATTTTATCACTGCTTCATCTAACTACATGCATACTTTTTTTTTTTTTTTTTTTTTTTTGCCTTGTGGTGGGTATTTCAGACCTACCTGGGCTGCAGCCAGGAGATCTTGTCTGTGTAACTCCAAGGTAATTAAGAAATACTGCTCCGTCAAAGCGCTCTTGGTTCACCTCCACTAGTACAGACTGGGTATCTGATCTCAGCCGGTGCATATTTGTTTAGAAACCTAAAAACCATCTCCAGCAGAATGGAAAGACGCTCATGGCAAAAATAACAAACACGAAGCCACCCTTTCCCAATTTAGAGGTCTGCGAGCCACATCTGGTTTGTTGGTATCTAGTCAGCCTTGGAACCAGACAGCCAGACTTCTGAGGGGAATTCGGTATTTAGTCAGTTCTGATCCCGAGACAGAGAAAACGATCACATCAAAGGTGTCACAGCTCAAGTGAGATGTTAGCACCGTGTCCCTTCCACCCGCCCTGGCAGACGTCCAGGTGGAAGTCACAGTGCTGGCTTTCAGAGGAAGCGGTTGCTCATGCCCGGCGTTTACTCATTCCCTGCAATGGGTGAGAGCACCGAGAGCTTTGCTAAGCGAGCTATGGCTAAACGTGCTGGCTGCTTCGCTGTCCTGTGCGTGTCCAGGGGCTTGAAAAGCGCTATAATGAAATCCGCTTTTATCTTTGCTGCTTCTGGATTTCAAGTTCTTTTCTTTCCAAGCTGATAAATGAGCAAGACAGTGGCTCTGGAGACTGTTCAACAGCACGCAGCTGAAGCCTCAAGACTATCTGCCATCTCTGAGTAATGCCTCTTGCTCGAGCCCGTGCCAACAGAAATATGACTCAACTTGCAGACTCTAGGGACTTTGGGGCTGAAGAAAGCAACAAACCATGTATGCAGAAAACAGCGATCACTCCGTGCACCTTTTAAAGCAGGGGGATACCAGAGAACAAAAGAAGAGAGAAAACCAGAAAAACGAAGTGCTGATAAGCTTCAGAGTGTGGAGATGAGGAAAGCACCACTGCTGCCCGAATGTGCTCTGGCACTCCTGCACCCAGCTTGAGGAGGAGGTCACAGCCCCCGCTCTAGCAGTGTGACATTGCTCAATCAACAGTTTTTGAACCATCTCAGACACAGATGCCACGAAAATATGAGGCGCGGCTGTAAGATCTCCAAATACCATTTGAAACAAAGATTTTGCCCTCTGGAGTAATTTCAAGGCAGCTATCTTTGTTGCATCACCTTGCCAAAACAAAAAAGCCACACAACTTACACACAGGATAATGGATATCTTCGACCTTCTCTCGGGTAGGGAGCTGAGAGCAGCGCCCCGCAGCACTCACACCGAATATATTTTCCAACAGGCAGCAGGGAAAAGCAGGAAGCAAAGGGATGCATCAAGTTGATGTGCAGGAAAGGCTTAGGGTTATCAGGTTCCAGGTTATTTCTCCTGATACACTAAGAGGGATGTGAGCTCCCCCTACACATGCAGCAAGGGCAGAGCGTGATGGATGGGCAGTTCTGGGTCTCACCTTGGATGTAGCAGTGAGGGTGAGCACCACAACAACGCGCAGCGGTGGCAAAGGGCGCTGCAGGGACCTTCCTCATGGTGTAAGGATGTGGGGAGCGCGTGGGAACATGGGAGGAAAAAAAGGATCATGCCAGACAGGAGAAGAGGAAGTTCCCCTGCTGCTAGTGCCTCGGGTGGGCAGGGAATCCAGTGGAGCAGACCAGAGTGCAATGAAGGCAAATGAGTAAGAAACAGGGAGCGTACCACGGAGCACCCTGACTGAGATATTGAAGAGACTGAGCAAGGTTTAAAGCTCTCAGATTACAGTCAAGTACAGTATGTACAACTCAAGCTGTCTGTAGGCTTCGCCAGTACAGGCGTGACTCAAACTTTGACATTTTGACTCTAAGATTCCTGTTCAAATATATTTTCAACAGCTACAAAAGCAATGAAAAAGCCCCGTAGCCACGTCTCAAAAAACCCCAATTTGCAGTACAGAATCTTTTTTCCCCGTATTTGTACAGCAGCTAGTGCAATGAGAGCCTGATCTGTCGCTCAGGCTTTCAGGTACCACTATAATGCAAATAATAAAGAAAAAATACCCTTGAAATAGCAATCTTGAAAAATGTTACCCTTGGTACCACAGATACCCCTGTAATAATCTCCACCGTAAATTGAAAATGTAACCATCACCCTAAGAAGCACTGGAAATATTTAGTGCTACCACTATCAACACGGGTTTAGTTTCATTAGTAGTCCAGACATGTGGTAATGAAGAACCCATTCAATTCCCTCTCTCTGTTAGTGGCACACTTCATGGGCTCACGGAAAGCACACATAAAAACGTTATCTCTGACAGGGACGGACACATGTGTGCATGTCCCAGATTTGGAAATTGCATCGCAACAAGCGCAGCTTTCACGTCACTCAACTGCAAAGCTGAGAATTTTACATTTTAATTTTTTTGATGTCTGGGGAGATTAAAACGAGAGCTGGCAGCATGTGCAAGGGATACTGCACTTTGAATGCGTTATCTATAGTGATTCAGGCTTCCCGGAGCTCCAGCTGAAGCGGGTTTTTCACGATGGAAGAAACTACATTACATCGCTCCCTAGGAAGTGAAACAAAACAATAAAGGACGGTTAATCTCTTCTCTAATTCTGCTCTGTGGGACAACTCCTTCAGCAAGCAGCGCCTGGCTGTATCTACCTGGGAGGGGGTCATTTTACTTCGGCTTCCTCTTCTGCTTCTCTCTGTCCCTGGGAGCGCTCCGTCTCCCTGCTGCATCTTTCAATGGCTTTATCAGAGCTTGCACCAACTCGAGCGTGAAAAGTAGCTCTGGGCCCAGCGGGGAGAGGTGGGGGAGTGCGTGTCTGTGTGTGTTGCGGGGGGGAAGAGAGGGGAAGACGAGGGAGGAAATGTTATTCTGTCCTTTGTCTTTTCAACAATTTCTTTTTAATGCAACTTGCAGAGCAGCATATAATTAGGGGTCTTGCGGAGCAGGCTTAAACTCAGGAGTAACCCTTCTAACGACCTCAGCAACGGATAATCAGGTACGCGGCTGCGGGGCACAGCACGCCTCCCCACCCGCCGCGCATCTCGGCCTCGTAATTAGAAGCCTCCACACTCCGCTGCATAAAGGCAGATTGCAAGGACAGCGTGAAGCCCTTGTTTGAAGCTGGGGGCACAAAGATTGCAGTGCCTGTGATGGATGGAGACAAAGACTCCAGCGCTGGAACGCTTCCAGCAGCCGCGGAATACTTGCAGCATTGCTGATGGACATTTTCGGGATTTCTTACAGCAGCAAGGTTTGTTCTGCTGTGCTCCCCTCAGGATTCCTTCACAGCCCTCTAAGCAAGGGCTGTGGATGTACCCGTTCACAGGCACACGTCTCCAGCGATGTTTCCATGGTCTTATTATGAGAGGAGATGAGCTGTTCCCTTTTCTGCACATCTATCTTTTTTAGTTCTCATTCCTGTCCATGAGGAATGCCGTGGCACTTAAGACAGACATGGCACTGGGGACACGGGGCTCAACCCCTAAAAAAATCCCTAGCCACATTGGTCTTTTAGCTGACTATTCACACTGACTTCAAACCAGTAGCAAGAGCTGTGTTTAAGCTGCAGCCGATGTCAGCATAATTTCCCTTACCCATCAAGCATGAATTAAAAAAAAAAAATCCCCTTTTAAAAAAGGCATCTAAAACCCCTCTCTCTTTGCTGATGTGAACCTGATTTTATTTAACTATTTATCATAGAATCATTAAGCACTGGAATAAATGAAAATTGACACTGAAATCCATCCCAGCTACAGGGAACAGAGAAAAGGAAGAAGAAAGGAGAATGAAGGACAACACTTTATAGGGAAAAAGAACTAAGAGAGAGGGGAGGTCAACTAGTGTCTTATAACCTCTTACAAAACAGACACTGAATTCTGTTCTACCCCCAAACCACCATCTTATTTTCATCTTTTGGCTGCTGCTGTGGCTTGTTTGTTGGTGCTTACTGACGCTTCCCAAGCACTGCTGCAGCTCCCCATCCCACCTGCGCCATGGCAGCAGCAAAGCAAGCAGGAGGAAACCAAACAGCTCAGGCCACTGAGTACAGCGCAGCAACAGACTGAAAAGAAAGCAGTAAAGCCAAAAGGGCTTCAATAACTACAAGGAGGAAGAAAAAACAGTAGAGCCACTCAGAAGCTGTCAATTGCCAGCCAGACAAGCTCCCATGGAAAGAGACAGGTTAGGGAAGAGCAGTATCCATACGCTGGCTCAATCCCAGTGCTCTTCCCCTCATTTCATAGCTATGAGTTAACAGGGACTGGAAGAGAACAAAACACAGAAGACATCCATAGCAGAAATCAGGACACCCTGCCAAGGACGGCTGCCCTGAACTCAAGTCATTTGAGAGCTCACCTTGGTAGACGCTTAAAACCTAGGAAGATCATTAACAAGCTAATAAGAACCACCAGCAAAAGGAGCATAACCTGCACTCACTGATGAGCTTCATTCTGAATAATGAAAGGGCAAAAGCGTCCAGACACTGAGTCACTGCAGCTAAAAACACGACCACAGAAGATGCTGTGATTCGTGTTCTCTGTCCCACCCTTTCCTTAATGGTACAGCTGCTGCTACACCAAAGTGCTCTCCATCGTGTCCCGTTCTGCCTCTCACTGTCCCCGCTGCCCAAAAGCACAGTAATTTCTCAAGTGTGACAACACCCTCCAGAAAAGCAGACTGCAGCATGCTCTGTACTACCCAGCTCAAACCCCTCCATTGTCTCTGCAGAGTCCCAGAACTGCTGGGCTGCACAACCCCACCACGCTCCTTTGGAAGTCGCTGGATACAATAGCTGAAAAAGGAGCAAAGCAACCCTGCATGGCTGGACCCCACAAACACAAAACCAGCTCCAGACACATGCTTATTTCCAATTCACCAAGGTTCCTTATGCCGCAGACCTTCCCCAAGTCACCAGGCCACTTGTTTGCAAAAAAAAAAAAAAGACTGCATTTGATGCCCAGCAGTGCATTTTTCCAATGCTCCAGCACAGTGGGAGGCAGCGCTTCCCAGAAAGTCTCAAGATTTCATCTCCCTCCTTTTCTTCTTTTATGCTTGTAACGCTTTCCAATGGTGATAAAAAATAATCAATGCTTATTATGCAGCAGCTTTACCGTGCTGCTGCTTCTTCCTTCTCCCCCTGCCCAAGGCCACGTCAGCGCTACAAAACAGAAAGGTAAAAGCAATGCTTTTGCTCAGGTAACTCAAAATTAGCTCTTCTCATGAAAAACCTCTGGGGGATGCTGCATGGCTAGGCCTGATTTGGCAATCCATACCAACCTTCAGCTCTGTAGTCCTGGCTTTATTGTGGCTAGCTGCATTCAGGAAGAAACCTGTTTATGCCTTGTCACTGATACAATCCTACAAGCCTCAGATCTGCTTTTATGTTGGTTGTATTACATATTTCAGCATGAAGGAGCACAGCAGAGCTGCTCTACTTTTTCTACAGCAAGACGTGTATTTACCTGAACAAAATCTTTTCCACCAGACCTTTTTTGGAAACACATTGAATACAAATTTGGGGAAGCATAAAGAAGAAAGCTGCAGAGAGCTTCTGGATGCTTAAGAGTGACATTCAGAAACAACATAAAATAAGATCACCTTCCCTTCTTTCAACTTCCCACACACAAACTTGCTGCGAACAGTTTCCACAAACTACTTCATACATCTTGAATGGGCTTAAGAGAGCACCTCCGCCAGCATCTTTCTTCATTTCCAAGAGGACATAAGAAAGGCTCCTGCCCATCGCCAGAGAGCGGTGACCCCTTTCTGGAGGTCCCCTGGCCTCTCCAAGAGCCTCCCCAAGAAGCAGGCCTCCAAATTTGTCCTCCCTCACTGCTGGCCCGGCTCCTGCTGCCCTCGGAGAATAACAATAAGGGAGCCAAGGATTCCAGCGGGCTCCTCGGCTACGGAAGTCGTGTCACTGTTGACTTCTTCATTGTGATTAACTCCTTGACATCCTCCTCCCGTGACAAGTGGGGGAGGACAGGCTGAACTCGGTGATTAATTTTGCAGCGAATTGCCTCCTTCCCTTTCAAACCTCGCCCCCACCCCTGATCTCTATGGCTCAGCTCAATGTTACGAGAGGGTTTGCAGCCAGATACAGATTTGACAGCTGACATTTTCGCTCTGAAAAATTCTGTTTGGGGGCATCCCAAGCTCCTTTGCCAGACCCGGTGGTAATAACATTTGCAAGCTTAAGCCCACCCCACGGGCTCTGTACGAGGGAAAGAAATCCTCTCCTCCCCAGCTTCTCATTCAAATAACAGTAATTAGGGAATCTCATCACTCTAGACCTGGAGAGGGAGGGGACTTTCACGGTAATTGGAGACATTACACGAAGCCACACTGTGCTTATAAAAAAAACAATAAAAAAAGAAACAAAAAAGCCCTAAACCAAACCAAAATCACACACACAAAAACCCCCACCCTACCACACACAAAAAGACAACCCCCTTCTTCCCAGCCAGGTCGGCTCTTCCTGAATACACTGCCTTTTTTTTCAGGCACACTGATGCACTTTTTAAGACTAGAAACTACTGGAAGGACTCCTGCAGCCCGATTAAGTGTAATGCAGTGTAAGAAAAATAGGAAGGAGGGGGGAAACCCTTGGAAAGGCAATCGAAGTGAAAAATCTATCACCGGCGTGTTGGCTCCGGCAGAGCCAGGAGTCCTGTTCTCTACACTCTCTGACTTCCCAGTCATTTGCTCTGCCGGACACTCAGGGGACCCCAGCACAGCAAACTACAATTTCTAGTAAATATATCCCAGGGACACAATTAGTTTTTCAGCTGGGGGCATGATAAATTGGTCATGCATAATTCAAGGCCAGAGCAGGCTAGAGTATAAACTGCTCCGTGGCAGCTTCCAGCTCCCTGGCATAAGAATGCAAATGTGCTGCCTGGCGCAGGGGCCGATGGCCGCTGCTGGTGCTGCCGCCTTCATTTCACAGCCTGTGTGCACCCGGGTCCATCTACGTGCACAGCAACTCCCATTTTAGCCCTTCCTTCTGTGCATCTCTCGGCTATTTGCATTTCACAGCAATGTACCATCATCGTCTGAACGTCTTCTGGGAATGAAAGCACTTGGTTATCACAGCATGTACCCTTACTCTATTTTTTTCCATATGCAAGCAAGAGAGGATGGTTTTGGCACAGGATGAGGGTCAGGGACCGTGGGTCTATTGTGAGCTTTAGGTGGCCTGGGGCAAGTAATTTCAAATCTGCCTCAGTGTTCCCATCCACACAGTGGAGGCAATTCCAACCATGCTCTTACAGCTGCAAGATGATCAGTTTGAGGTCTACTGAAGGTGGCAGAGGATACCTAAAGTGGCTGAGGATGCCTAGCTAAAGAAACAGCCTGAAGTTCTCTGAGCTTTCTTTAGGTATTTAAATAAATGAAATTACCCGTTGAGAATGATCATGTAGGAGAACAAGAAAGCTTGCTGCTTAGCAGAAGTCAGCTTCACGGTCAATGTAACGAAACTTCAAAAGGAAACTTCGGGAGAACTTCAAAATGATGTCCTCAAACTGAAGTTTCTTGGTGCATGCTCTACAGCCTCCCAGCTGGGGAAGGATACTGGTGTAGGTGCTGGAAAACTTGTTGCGACGAGTCTGGTTGCAAGAGAAATTAGTATTTGCGGTCTCAGATACAGCCCTAAGACTGAAGGGTGACAGCTCTCATTCACCAGCCGCAGCCTTGCCATCTCACAAAACGCTGAAGCCACCTCTCTGGATGTGTTGCCATTTTTCAGCTCTTCAGGAATAGAATAAGCATTTTAAGTCCAGTCTATGGGAAATAATCTTAAGGAGGAGGCTGTGCTGGAACCAGCTTCAAGAAAGAGGCTGGTGTGAAGGGGGGTGGGGTATTAATAAAGGAAAGAAATATTTCATTTTGGCAGTATATTCGCAGATATAGCAGCCCTTTAATTTCATGGTCAGTCTCACATACCCAAATAGGTGACTTTGGTTTCTGCCTAGCAGTTAGTAAAAATAATCCAGGCTTGTCTGTTTTAATAGGAATATATATATTCTTTTCTCTGAGCATGACTGTCTGTCTTGGATAGAGCTGGGTTTCCCCTAGAATGAAAACAAATAAAATTTAACAAGAGATACCTGGGGTATAAATCCAGGGAGCACAGACATTAACCTGGGTAAAACCGACCATGGTCATCACCTTTAAGTGAAACACTTCTGCCAGTACTCAAAGTAACACTGGCTGCCATCAATTTCAGGGAAAGAAACACCACAACTGTTCTCAACTTAGTAACACTGTGATTAAATCGAACCATTTCTCACATTGCACTTTCCTGTACTAGACAGTGCTAACCTGTCTCCCCCCCCCCCCCCCCCCCAATCTATGGCCCTCTTCTCTTGCCATCAGCACAGAAAAAAGAAACAACAATGCACAAGAATATTTTGATATTCCCATTTCACATCCACCTAGTATCTAAATTGCTGGGGGAATTATTGTAACAAAAAATGTAAAAACAAACAAAATCCCTCCCAAAAACCCAACCCCAAAGAAAGCATGCGTCTCATTCACTTTTACAACTTCTAGTATCTTATGACCCTGCTCAAGAAGAAGGAAGTGCCACTAAGAAAACCTCTTCCTTATCTCCCTGAAATCCCATCTCCTCCACCCATTCTTCCTGCTTTGTCTTTGGGTCTGCCCTCACACCACTCTACGTGAGGCTAATTCACTGGTTTAAGATACGTCTGTACGAAACCAGGTAGAACCTGTTACTTCAGTTTGAAATTCACTTATTTCAGCTCAGGCTTAAACAGAGGCTGGTGGCCTTTTTGGCAGGACTCTAGCAGTGAAATCGCAGTGCTCCGTTCAGTACCGCCTTCCTTCAAAGGGCAATCACCTTCTGCCACCTCGAAACCGATGCTCTCTGGGCTGTACGTATCCCTCGCTGTTACCATATTAACTGCTACCTTCTCAAAGAAGAACTGAGTAATCATAATTCCTCCAAGCCACCAAGTCCCTTCCTTTCCCAATTAAGCAAAAAAAATAATACAAACCTTTTAAAATTTAAGTAGGGTTTCAAAGGTCAGCTCTGTTCACATCAGCCCACAGGTATTACCTTAAAAAACAGCCACCGTGAACAAATTTTTTTTTTTTTTTTTTTTGCTTAGTGAAAACAGCAGGGAGAAAACAGTGCTAATGAGGATTACTATTTTATGCACATTGGTGGGCTTTTTATCTTCGCACATGACTGTCTGCTCCATTACAACAGAGTTCCCTGACAACACAGTGCGCCGTTGTCCCAAACTGCAGAGGTCTGTCCACCTTATAGCAAATCCACTTTGGGAAAAAAAAATCTGTTCAGGTAATTTTATTTTTTTCCATTCAGTGTATCTTAAAATCTCTTTCTGAAAGAGGTAACGTGATTAATAAACACCAATGGCTTCAGGATACAGAATGTATGCGCGGTGCACTTTTGAATTATGGGTTTTATGATTCTTGGCACACCCTTCACGCTTTGGTTCAAATGGATGGTCACTCCCAGAAAAAGTTCTTAATGTGGTACAAATTTAATTTATTTGTATAAGATGGCAGATGTGTGTGCATATTCAGGAGTGCAGTTATAGTTTATAGGCTTGAGTACAGGCACAGACAGAATAACTAAGTCAATACACAACTAGGGACACTGCAAAATGCCGCAAGATGGTTACAAAAAGGTCACGAGGGAAATCACATCAAGAAGAGAATAGTGAATGGTCGTGTGTCAAAGTCATGAACTTCCCAGTGAAGATTCCTAGGTGCAAACTGAAGAGATGCTGAGAAACTGCAACCATGAATTATCAGTGTCCGGACACTTATGTAAAGAACACTTCACCAATCACCCATTAAAGGAAAAAAAATGGAGTGTCCCTACCCATACAGCAAAGCAACAAAACCCCCCAAAGTATGAAGCACACTTGCTACGTAGCCTGAAGGCCACCAAGCACCGGCTCTGACGCACCACGGCGTAAGAGGCAGTCGTGGCCCAAAGGGCCCTCCGCAGAGCACGTGTTGCCGCTAACCATTACAGTGAAGAGCCTGTCAAGCCTGGTATCCCAGATGCTCTCAGCTGGCAAGGCACAAATGAGTGAGGAGGAAGCTCCAAGATGCCACAGCAAAACCGTCCTCTGGGATAGACCCCACAGAAGGCTCTCCATAAATACCGCGGTGCTTTTGTGTACCGGTAACCCTACGTAGACACAGGCAGAGCTACGGGATAGCGAGCTGCACAGGAGCACTACCTATGTCGCCACCACCTTTCCGACAAAACTGATTTTATTTACACAAGAGCACTGCAAGTGGAGCCTCCCAGGAATTTACGAGGCTAGGAAATTAAAACTGCAGTTTGGTCAGAAATATTAAAAAGCCTTAGTGGTTCTGTGAAGCCAACAGCCCCCGATGGAGGCTCAACCAGCAACTCCTTCCTGGGTTTTCGCTGAAAAAAGATTAGAAGCACATTAGGTATAATATACCCATATGCTTTGTTTTGCTTCCTTTTTGTTTTGCCTTTAAAAAAAAAAAAAGAATGAGATAGAAACTTCCCCTCCAGAATATTAAAAGTAACGAATTTTAAAAAATTATTAACAAACACTAACCTCAGATCATTAGCCAACCTGGCAGCAGACCAGAGAAAATTTATAGCCGACATGCAACATCAGCTTTCATCCAGAAATGCTAATTTCAGTAAAATGAATAGTGTGTGGGCTTTTCATACTGCTTTGCATTTGGCTCCTCACAGCCCTGTTTAAAGCCTGGGAACCGGCCATATAGTTAAACTGCACAGATGTTCAACAATCTGTACTTGTGTTAATTACCCTAATGTGAGCAGAAACTCAACAGATCCCTACTAATGAAGGAGAAAGTTTTCCAGTGTGACTACCGTATGTTTCATTGTCACTGTATTACCAAGCTTCTCCCCCTCCTTCCTCCGCCCCCCCAGCTCCTATTCTCTCCATCTCCTTTGCATTCACATCACCCTCCTACCTCAGCATGCATGAATTGGACCAACTAATGACTGTGTATTCGCAACATGGCAGACACCATTAGGCTGATCGGAGGTGCGGCTGCTGAATTTTAACAGGCAATTTTAAACAAGGTAAGAAAAACAGATTCATCATGCTCCCGATTCTCCCATCCCCACCCATCTGCCATGCTTCTGCCCTTGCCACAGCTAAGAAACACCGTCGAAGTGCAAACACACTTCCCCCCCATAAAGCGCAGGAGCATACAAAGCAATGCAAATAGATGTTGCTGGGCAATTGCTGGGGATGGAAGCCGGAGAGTCAGGCGCATCCAGGAGGATGGACTGAAGCAGACAGCTCAGGAGCGCGGGTGCAACACAGGCTCGGAAGGGCACACGCTGCTGCAGCCAAAATCCGCCACAGGTGCTCCTGCCTGCTGCTCCCCTGTGAAGAAGGAAGAGCAGCCGAGTTTCTTTGTGGGAACCAGAGAGCTGCAAGTTGCGTGCTCAGCTGCGCACAGGAGGCACGATGGGGTTTCTCGAGGGCACGACAGGAAAGCGCAAGGCAACGCGCAAGTGATCAGCGCTGCCAGTAGCAATGAACCAACAGCGCTTCTCAACTTAACCCGGCATTAAAACATACTCGACCTCTGCAGAACGACTTCCCCTGCCGAGGATCTCGCCTTCTCCTCCAGCGCCTCTCTGCCCGGCTCCCAGCTGCCAATCACCACCCCCAGCCGCTTCTCTCAAAGCCATCTGCTCAGCAGCAGCAGGCCAAGGGGCCGGCTGAGGGCAGCCTCCTCTCACCCGCTGAGCCCCAGGCGACCTTTGAGCGATACCAGCCCCATCCAGAGCCCGAGTTCACATCTCCCAGGTGCCACCACTTCACAGTCAGGCCAGGCTGCACCAGCAAATCGCGACACAACGGCCCTCGTGGGAGCAACCCTACTTGCCATGCTTGACTTGGCTGGCAGACCGCCCCCTATGGAGGAAGGGGGGGGGGGAAAAAGCCAACACTGCTCATTTATTGCAATTGCCCTGCTAGCTCAGCCTCCTTTGTTGTTCAGAGCCGAGAACCTGCAAGCTCAGCGATGGAACAGAAGGACACCGCCTATGTGGATGCAGGGCCGCACGGCGGCATGTTCCCCCGGCACCATTTTGTAGCACTGCTCCTCACAGGGCGGCGCTTGCTGCCCCTTCTCACCCACAAAGGCCTCAGATCCCTCTCGAAATCTTTTTTCTTCCATAAAGTGGGGGGAGAAACGTGACAGAAAGAGGTGGGGAGGGGATCCGGCGTAACCCAGAAAGGGCTGGAAATTATTTAGAGAGCACTTGGCTCTTTTCTCCTACCTCTTCATCATTAGTACTGGAAGCAACACAGCTGTCTAATGGCAACTTCAGGCACCCATGGGCCAGCGAAGCGACATTTTCCACACTTAAATAACACTGAGCTGATTTAATTACTGCACTTAATAGTAACAAAAGATGTCTCAATTTAATCTTCAAACGGCCCTCCAAGATCAAAACACAGCTGGCTGGATAACAAGATGGCCTAGGCCAGCAAACAAGTAGGTCCAATTTGTTCAAGAGCTGCATCCACTCCTCAGTATGAAAGGCCAAGGAACACTTGTGTGTTGAGCGAATCAAAGAAAGCAGTGCTCTTTCTCCCCCCTCCCTTCCTGCCCGACTTTTGTTATATAGAAATAAAATAAAAAGGCAGCTGATTCATGGGTAAAGAAATGCAACACGATAAAAGAACAAATGATGATGTTTGGGAGAAAAAGAAAAGAGGTAAGAACCAAGATTTAACAGGTTTTGTTTTTATAATCCTTCAAGATGATTAAGAATGAATGAATCAGATTAAAATCACATGGGGACAAAGGAAGGTCTCTAACTCTTTTGTTTTTCTTTCCATACTGGACAGAAGGAGACAGCTCATTAAGGAAAGCCCTCAAGACACAGCTACAGTGAGGAACAACCAAACGTTTTTTGAAAGCGTCTGTTAGCTGTGTTTGGGCAAGAAAAAGTAGGGAAAAATTAACCATTTACTTCTAACATTTTCTAATTGTCCGTACTGAGTTGTGATTGTTACTTTTTGCAAACCCTTCTGAGAAACGTCTCGCTTTTCAGCAGCTTTCAATGCACATTCCCGCTGACATGATGGTTGGGTCTCTCCAGGCACCTTCAAGGAATTTTTAACTTTTTGCACATTCCATTACAGCTACACATGGAAAAGTTAAAGCCAATCTTTCAGCCACTGCAACATTTCTGCAATCCCCTGAGCAACAGAGAAGCCTAAATAAACTTTTGTGTTGTACACAGGATATAGCTTTCAAAATTCGCCTTCCAACTACTGATAGTAACTAGGGGCACACAGCCCACTTTTTGATCTAAATTCTCCTCGTATTAATTACAAGCAAGTTCACTAGGAAACAGTTTGTGGAGCTTTGTGGGATTATTTTGGATTGACAACAGTCTGTGGGATGTTGTGGCTGAAAGCTTAAAGGTTTTTCTATAAAAAAATTCCTTAACTTTTTCTCTTGATGGGGAACCACAGTTTGGTAACTTGTGTTCCAATTTTCTTGGAGCCTGTGCATTGTACTCGATCGTGTTTTTTTGGGCTTATGTTGCCTTTTTTTCCCCCCTCCTCTCCTCAACATACACCAAGCTTGCTCCAGGTTTCATGATACTAGCTGCCAACAGCGGTTCTTGAACAACAGATGATGTCATTGGCAGCCGCACCATGAATTTGGAAGAAAGCAGAGAGGGGAATCTGGTGACTGTCCTCTCACCAGGCTGGGACACAATAAAGGAAGATGATGTCTACATCTGAAATGATCAGGGTCAGGCAATTCAGTGGTTTGCTCAAACACTCTGGCAGGCACGAGGCATTTAATCAGACAACCATGGAGTCACTTAAGTGGAAGGGACTCAGAAGCCATCTGGCTCAACCTCCGGCTCAACCAGGTTAACTTCTATGGGCCAGCCGGTTTAGCTGACTCTGCACCCAAATACTGGGCTAATTACCGCACTGTTCACTTAAGTACCTTCATCTCCTAGTGACTTTGACCCTGGAGAAGTAAGCTTCCAAAAGCACCTGATTATGCAGCAAGCTGGGGAAGTACACATTGCTTCAATTTAAAATACAGCCTTCATACTGATCTGTGTTCATGCTCTCAAGCTGAGAGAACAGTTCCCTGGAACTTCAAACTAGCTGGGTTCAGACGTCTGATCGGTAACAGGGAATAGCATTTCTCACCTCTCTGTCCAGATGGTTTCATTTAAACAGGGCTGAACCTTAGCTTAAAACCACTTTCCCAACCAGTTTCAGTCCTAGATCACTAACAGGAGGTCTTGAGAAGGCACACGCTACTGAAGCTCAAACAAGCGAACGTTTCCAGTTTCCATGTTTGTTTAAGTAAGTGACAAAGATGGGGGACCAAAAGCAATTCCTATAACTAGACTACACAAGTGCAACCAGCTAGAAAATCTCCTGCCTGCTTGCGAGGAGGCAGTCAGGCTGCCTTGGACCGAAAGAGGGCTCTGCTCAATGGCCAGCACTACGCACAAAGCTCCAAGTGTGAAACCCTGACCCCGCTGCAGCCAGTGGCAAAATTCCCGTGGATTTCCTCAGGGCAAGGATGTTCAAACCTGTTCAGACAACTCATAAACCACCATTTCAAAGGCACACCTTTGCATGAGACTCCCAAGGGCCTTTTGAGTTTTGACTTAAACGCCTGGATTATTTTTACAATTCCAGTTATGGGTTCTTTGTTCGCGGGGAGTTAAGCAATACAAAGAACACAGCAAGAGAACAATGGAGGTATTATCATGCATGATTTGTCTTAAAAAAAATAATCTTTCTTTTCATGAAGTTATAGATCCAATTTCAGTCTTTATTATCACTTTGCCATGTGAGAAAGTGGTTCCCACTTTTAATAAAGGAAGGGAGGGTCATATTTCAACAAGAGCTAAAATGCTTCCTGCAATACAGAAGGTGGAAAGCTCTTCTGCTCACAGCTACTGCAACCAGATTCAGAGAAGGAAAGGGAAATAATCCCTCCACGCTGAGTAAATAAATATTTTCTAGGATATAGCTAACGTTGGGCAGTAGCCCAAAGGCACCTTGTCTGATGAGATCATTTCTGACCCATCCATTTTAAGGGAAATTAAGGGAATGCTCTGCCAAGCGCATATTAACATTTCACTTATCGCCAAACTCAGGTCCAAGCAAGTATGAATTCTGCTGCAGCCGTCAGAGCACCACTGGACTAATAGAAAACTTTCCACCATGTTAACGGAGCTGGATAAAGAGCCACATCCACTGCCTCTGAACCTGTCCCTGAGCCTTCTTAGTTATCTTCTTCCTCAAATCTACTTTACCCTTAAAAAGGAGTCTATGGTACATTTAAGAAGGTAATCATACAAAACAACTGTATTCTGTGAAATATTACCAGCTTAACCCAATCCACAAAACAAAAGTAGATGCTGCCAATTCACGCAGGCTTGTGCAATTTACCTTTGAAAAAAAACAACATTAGAGGCCCACTGCTCCCATTTCATGTTACTACATACATTTTGAAACGGAAATTCTGATTGTGTTTGGTCAGCCGAAGCTTCTGATCTATTCCAGTTTAAAAGGCCTTATGGAAATTCCTTTTTCCCTGAAGATGACCAATAGCCCTATTATTTTACAGCCTTTCCCATTAGACCCTGTTTACACTACCATTGGAGCCATATTAGCAAAATCCATCTTCAAACATGTTTCTCACTGGCAAGAGGCAAACATAGTTTTGTAAAATTATTTTTAATATTGTTCCATCTCTGTCTGTTCTGGCGAAGGAAATGAAATTAGTTGCAACCTGAGCACCAGGAGCGTGGTTTCAACATGGCCCATGAGGCAAGCGAGACGAAGATCCGATGCAAAGGACATGAAACCGCCTTGGTGCGGTGTACAGCTCCTCTGCAGCAGGTGGGCAGAGCGGGGAGCCCCTCGCCTGCATCGGGGCCGTGCTGCTGGGCACTGGAGTGGAACGTGGCCCTGGCTCTGACCGTCAGGTTTGACACGAACACAAAGCAGACTGCGCATCACAGCTCTCAAATGGTTTTACTTTAAGAGGCTGGGAAAGTTAGCATCAGGGACTGAAATACTGACTCCTCTGGTCAAGAAACCAAGAGGCTCCTTTCAGCCAAGTGTGATCTCCTTTTACTCCTCAACCTCAGCAACTACAGAAAAAATAAAGGAAATACAGAGCCTTTTGTAAAAGACCGGGTCTACAAGCTACACGGCCATCCAATGAATAGGGTTGTGGTGCCACTATTCTCATTTTCCACTTGGAGAAGTGCAGGCACAGGCAGGAGAGGCGCCTCTCAGAGCAAGTCTGTGGCACCAAGGAGCACACCAGACAAGCCTCCAGCCACGGGGGCAGGCTCCTGTGACATTTTAAAGATCTTGAGCAGTGTTAAGAGGAACGAGATGTTATTCACTGCACGCCTTACTCTTTGTTATTTATTCCATACTCCAACTCTCAGGACAAGGAGTGAAGTAACCCTCAGAACCCAGCAGCCACGTATGGAAGACATTTTTACTGAAATGCTAGCAACCAGAAAAATCAGCAAGATGCTTTTAGACACATTTCAAGTCAGATCCAGGAAGAGAAATGGAGAAAGCAAAGCAGCAGAAGCAACGAGCATTTTTATCTTCCAATCTTCTTGCATGTAATTCCCAGCCAAGGGATTTAGCTGTGATGAACGGGTCTGCAAGATACAGAAGCCAGATACAGCGTGCGTTTGCGATTCCTTCCAGGTAGGCGAGTGCAAAATCCCTGCCCTTCTCTCTGCCTGGGCCATTCATCTTACCCAGGTGATGGAAAGCCACTCTCCCGGCGGGTGGTCCCGCTCTCGCAGACCTTAATGCCTAATTGTCACAAATCAATTCCAACCTCAGTGCTCAGGCTGCTGCTACCCCGGCCCCCTTTCCATCCCTTTCTCTTTAAAGAGATTGCAGCCCAGGATCCTCTCGTGTTACTAAATCAATCTTTGGACACAGCACCTAGAAAAAACAAAGAAGTAGCAATGTGTGCGTCTGACTGGCCAGCATGATGAGTTGACGTTATGCAAGGCCAGCCTAAAAAATGTCAGCTTGGTGTGCCTGCGCGCGTGCACGTGTGCACACACACATGCCTCCCATTTTATTTTTTTGTTCAACTGGAATTAATCAGGAACGATAAACACTGTTTGTCTCCTGAAAGCAGCAGTGGGGGGATGAAATATGCCTCTTAAGCTTATCAGCCTCAGCACCACTGAAGAGAAAGCTGGCTTCTAAGCCCAGGGATAATGGGCTGTCCTTTCAGGAAGGTATCAGAGGTCTCAGGAGAGGGAGACAGCACAATGGTGTGACCTTCAGCTAATAAAGCCCACCCTAGAGTCCAAAGAAGCTTGGGGAATATTGACAAAAGTTCATATTTACAACAGCCTGGACTCCTTCCAGATACCATTACCAGTTTAGAGAGCTGCGGCCTCTGTACATACACTCACACAGGCTTTTATTCTGCCTCCTCCTTTCTTTCTTTGTTCCCATGCTGACAAAAAAAAAGTCAGAAAATGGCAATTCTTCCACTAACAAGGCCCCACCAGCATCTTTTTTAATGAAGAGAGTTATTTAAAATTTCAATTTCAACCTCAGTGCTATCCTCTACTTGAAGGAGATTCAAGGCCTCTCGCAAGGATTCTCAGTGCGTCATCGTGCTCATCAGGAAGAAAGCATATGTGTTTTTGTGGAAAATCTGCTGATGTATTTATAATTTTTTTAAACAAAAAGGCAGCCAACATATTGTAAAATGAGAATTTTTTTTAAAATAGGCAGTAGCAATCAATGTGGTCCCAGTCAGAAATACTAAACCGAAGCTTTTTCGGGCAGAAACTGATCCCCCCCCCGCCCAAGTCTGCATTGAGGTTAACAAAATGAGGTTTTTAGGTTTTTAGCCCATAACTGGAGTGCACAGGCACGACTGGAATACAAATAATAAATAATATTTTAAAAACTATTCATACAGTAAGAAAAGCCGATTTCAAAACATAAAAACTGTTTGAAGTGAAAGTTTCATTTTTCCGCCTCCTAAAGTAGTTCCAAAACAAACATATAAAAATAAAGGTTCGGAAGAAATCTGTTTTCAAGGGTAATTTCACTGAAATCAATATTAAATCTCAAAACATTTAATGGAAATAGCATCTTCAGTGACAGAACTGTTTTGACCACACTTTTTAATCCAGCCATGCTGGTCTGCCGTTTCTATTTATCTACCCCATAATTCATCTTTGCCATCCTGAAAGCGATCTTGCTGGGTTTCGAAAGGGATCCAAGGATTGGAATAGGTTAGAACTTCTCCCACATAACATCTTCTAAAAAGTGTCCCTATACCTTGGCAGCCTCATTCATCACACTGCTATTTAACACGAGGTAGAGCCTTGACAACATGGGAAGGTGGCTCAACAGACCCCTACAGAGACCACAAAAATACTGTTTTCAGCTGTTGCTTTCCAGCAAAGAAGCCCTTTCCACCAACAGCTACAGTTATGTCAGCTACACAAGCAGTTTTCCAAATTCTTAAGAGTTTTGGCTCAAGCATGCATTTTATCTGTCCTCCTTCTCCCATCCAGGCGTATTCAACAATCGAGTGAGTTCGGGTGACTGATGACAGCCTGCCTGAACTCGAAGTAGTCGCGTCAGACATTAATGTTCTGCTTAACACTCCCTCACAAACAAGGCCGTTGGTTGCATCAAGGCTAACAGGAGACGACGCACGCTGGGCCTGCATGGCCCACAGGACTGGTAACAAGGAGGAAAGGCTTCAGTTTACAGCCACTATTTCAAAACCAAGCCTGATCCTACAGGCATCCTGTCCCTGTAGCAAGAGCTCAGCACCCCACCTGACACCCTCTCACTGCACAAACAGAGGTACAAGCACTCAGACCCCCATGACCTCGGGACATAGGCACCGCTCCTGCCTTGACTGCAGCCAAGCTTTGGTCAGTGTCAGGATTAACTACCCTCTGTCCTCGCCCCCAAAAGTTGCTCCCAATTACATCTGCACTCCCTCTTGAGGTGAGCTAACAAAATCAGTAAGCAGCACTGAATTTAGGAGGTGTAAAATACCAGAGAAGACATAAAAAGAGAATGAGGATGTCAATATTGCCATCAGGAAAATGAAACCACATTCATTTTGGAAAAACATCAACTAATTGATCTGTGGGGAAATAATACAGAACCACGCTACTCCGCAGGAAGGAGGAAGTTGGGAAGGTGAAAGGTATCAGGTTCCCCCAGCGGGAACCAGTAGCTCTGCTTGGGAAAACCAGAGCTGAGCAAGCAGAATGCCCATCACCATGCCACCCGAGGGCAGGGGGATTGAGAGAAGACCTCTGAAGCAACGTAATCCACAGTTTTCTATGGGTAAGATCAGGTGCTACAGATGATGACCTAAAATAGTCAGATTCAGAGTCCTGATGTAATCTAACCAAGACCGATTCTCCGCGCACTGTGCCAAGGATGTGAGGTTACATCTCCTGGCTGCCTCCGAGGCCCTAGCTAAGCGCTTTTCATTGCCTAACCTTTAAAACAGAAGTTTTTATTTAACAGTGAGTTCTTATTGAGAAGCTCCAGAGACGAATGTGCCTGATTGAAATTTTATACCTGTTTTCTGTGGCAGAACCCCCGGCTATCAAGAAACCACAGGGCATTAAGTGTACCCCAGCAAAACAGGCAGGTCCAGGATACCCTTTCCACCAGCAAGTGGAGGGGTAACTGCTCCCAACTGCTGCCCTCCTCACTTCCAAACCACCAAGAAGCTCAGACATGCTTCTAACACTGAATGTTGGAGATAAAAGGCTGAAAATAGAACAGAACAGGTTTTGTCCTGAGAAGCTCCGAATCCCACCTGTGGCTGACCCAGGCCTGCTCTCCAGTACTCTGTCTTTGAGCACTAAAATGAGAAACCCAAATTACCCAATTGTGTTGTCACATGACATAACGCAACGCTCTTGTCTTTTCTGAGCCAAGAGATAAAGTAATCAGGGCTTGAAATTGCTACAAATTATGACTTAACATTAGCTAAGACCATGACAAGATATCAGAGGCCTGTTTCCCTCAGAATTTCTCCTTGCTGCTGTGACGTGCTCACACTGAAAACCTTCTCCCGAGCTACTGCCTGCCTAAAATACAGCACACCCTTACCATAAAGTCCTTTGTTAAAACATCTTTGCCATAAAGCTGCAAAACCTTGGCTCCCAAGTACATTAAATCCTTATAAACCTGCCTTCATTTTAACCGCGCAGTATTTCAAGACACAAAGCGCTTCTTCTGAGAGATAGCACTTTAATGAGGAAAAGGGTAAAATATATAAACCAAACCTCATTATAGCGTAATTTCTAGGAGACAAGCATGCTGCTATAAAAAAGAAGCCATGGCAATTGCATTTCACATGGCTTGAAGATTTAATACTTTTAAAGAGCCACTGCTACTTTCAACCATCGGTGTTGTTTTGTTCTGAACATAACAGAAAGCAACCAGAATCACAGGCCCACTGTCAGCTATATATTTTATATTCTGTAAATTGTTGCAAATGGCAGATTCAAATCTACTGCATGCTTAGAAAATATAATGCACATCAAACAGTAAGAGACTGACTACAAGTCACTGTGCATACTTTTACCTTTAAAACCTCTATATTCTTAAAGGTTTCTGATTTAAACGCGATGATGTAGCATAGACATGGTAAATTACCCAAACCAGAGCCAATTCATGCTGGAATGAAAGTGCTTATAACGATACAGCTTGTTCAAAGGTTAACAGTGATGTCAAAAGAAACTGAAAAAAAAATAAAAAAGGAAAAGAAAAGAAAAATCTATGGTACAGACATACAAATGAAAGCGATGGGTGTAACACTGTTTAATACCAGCTGTCAGATAAGCCAGGGTAACAAGGACATCAAAGGGGCTGCAACTGGTTTCAAAAAATGAAAATACTAGTTTTTTTTTTTTAAATGAAACTGTTACTTTCTACAAAGTGTCAAATGGAACAAACCCCCCCAGCCAACCAGAAACACTTCACTGGAAGAAAAAACACTCTCCTGAAGAGCAACCTATCTATCTTTCTGCAGAGCATCCTGAATTACACTGGTCTGGAAGACTTTTAAACTTAATCTAATCAAGAAGCCATTACTGATTACAGTTCTTACATATTAATCTCCCAGCTGTAACTTCTGAAATGAAAGCATAGCAATGATTAGATATTTGCTACAATTGGTAGAGAAAAGAGTGAAAAAAGATGAGTGCAAAAGTCACCTGAGAGAGAATTTTTTTTTTTAAGGAAGCAAAAATCCATGAGCCCCAAATAACCCCATCCCAAAACCAACAGCAGCTGGAGGGAATGCACTTCACAGCAGCTTGACTTGAAGCACATGTAACACTGATTGATGGATACTGATAGTGAAGACACTGGTGGAAAATTAAACCCGACAAAGCAACAAGATTGAGAGGGTTTTTTTGTGTTTCTTGGTATAACTTCATAAAATTATGCAAGAAGGGTCAGAATTTCAGCAAATGACCGTTTTAGCTACTGTCACAGATCTGCATCAACAGCAGCGCAAAAGCCTGGCACGTAACTGATGCCTATAACCTGGTTAGGATAAGTCTTCCCTCTTATCTCTGCTGTAGCCTATAAAGAATGAAATTCTGGGCTGACAGGTGCTTGTTGTCTCTGATTAACAGAAGGTTCAACTCTACATGGTTATGGTGATGGAGTAGCAGTCCTGATGGCAGTTCTCACAGAGGACATCTGAGGAGAACATCATGCACCAACACTTTGTCCAAACACAGAATCAGTAACCTCGCTATTGGGTCCTGCTTCTGAGATACTCCTACAATTTTCATTTCTACTGCTGTGACTCTTCTTTCCAAGCTCTGAGCAAAAGGCCAACAGATTCCTCCCCCGCCCTCACCACTCCCTTGTAAACCACAAGAGGCTTTTCCAGTTCTTATCAACTTTGCCATGGGAGAAGACAGCAGGCTGGACGAGTCTGAATGAGTATGTCAGCACACAAATTATCACAAGATGTCTGGCATTTAGGTAACCCAGCCTAGCACGTGCCTTAACTCTTCTGCTTAGCTGGGCAAGGAAGAAGACAACTGCAAGCGAGTGCACATGCTACTTTTTGCTTTATAATCTTCCCACTTTCTCCCTGAATAACAGAAGAATTGGGGTGCTAGAAATTAGAAGGCTTAGCATAAGTGTGTAATGAGACCCCACTAACGGGTTAGCTGACATGGAACTGCTAATGGTGAATTGGCTTGGAGACAGCAAAAGAAAAAAAAGCAAAAAAAGGGGAGACAAAGAGCAAGAGACAGAGACAGCAACCAATTCAGCTGCAAGAAATCAAGCTAAATCAGTCCCAAGTGCCCGTGTTGGAGAGACTTGATCTCATACCTTGCTTGTTATCAAGGCACTCCTGATACGAGTCAGCTCCAGTTCCGTTGAGGTCTACAGACAAAACAAAAAGTTTCATTCATATCAAACGTAAATATTAGAAACGTCTCAAATGGCAGCCTTGCTGGAGCAACATGTTACGTGCAAATAGCGCTAGTTCTTTAGAAGGCCATGCGGGTTTGCTGACATCAACTCTGCTTTGTTACCAACAAGCAGCAATGAACAGACAGCAGCCAAGTGTGGGAAATGTACATTCGTACTCAGCCGTAGGTGCCGGCTGCTGCCCTCCCAGCCCTGCCTGCCTGCCTCCGTGCTGCTGAGGGCACCGGGGGGATGCCACCTAAATTCCTTGTGCCCAGGGAAGATGGAGTATTTGGATTTACATCTGTCATTACAACATCACCTGCAGACCCTGTGAAACCATAGGTTGAAACCACTGGATCCTGATGGACAGGCTGGAATACGCTACTTTTTTGCTCATGGTGCTGCACTCCCTTTTGGTTTTCACCTACTACATCATGCTACAGACAACTGAAAATACAAGAACACTTTCCAAACACTACTCTTCTATGGAGCAATGTAGTTACCAGTAGAGTTATTTGATCAGCAGCAGGAGAGGAGCTGGTCTGTGCCATGAGAGCAGGGCAGAAGCTAAGGCTCCTGTAACCCGCAGTGCTCCATGCAAGGAAAATACCTGCCTTTGCCAGCAGACAGCGTCCAAGCACTGCTGCAATCACAAGTGTTGCACAAAGAGCATGGATATCATCTAACTAAACCCTTCATCTTATGAGAAGTTCAACTACATTTCCTCAGCTGTGTGTAAAAGTGGTTTAAGCTGTAGATTAGCAGAACCAGGTTACAACAGGGCTTGGACCTCAGAAGCAAACCAAAGAATGTCCCAGCATGGCTTCTCCTCCTGCTTTACAATCTAGTTCAACCACAAAAAAAATGGTTCAGATGGTCCTTAAGAATATTAGGTACATCTGTAAACCCTGGACAAACTAATGCTCTTTCAGCATCTTACACGCACCTTACATACCATGCTAAGTATGCGGAATAAAGCAGCTGAACCTATGTGGCATGTGTTCACACACACCAACGGGCCTCAAAATGTGAATGTTTCATACATTTCCAGTGTGAGAATGCAAATGGTGCTAAAATCAGTCCTGTCGTAAAACTGAGGGTAGAGAACCACTCAGCTCACTGATGGCCTGGTACTCCTACCATCCCAGCTCCAGCTGCACTGGAGGCAGCTCCTCCAAACTGGTTTTGTCTGTATGATCACAAACAATAGGACAGCCACCAGCGTGGGACCTTGGCCAGGCACCCCACCGGGGCAGACAAGCTGACCACCCAGTGATGCTGCTTCAGTCTCACCGCCAAGAGCATCAGCACAACAGCAACGAGTCAACTTCTTCTGACGATGCTCTTCAGGGCCCGAAGATTAGAAATACCATTCACAGAACAAAAGGCACACTACAGCTACCAGCTCCCACCTGGACACCTAAAACCAACTCTTTCTGCACCTGCAAGAAGTGACCAGGCCCTGAACACGACGGTTTTCTGCCACCACTCACGTGTGGCGAACGCATTCCCACACAACCTTCCCATTCTGCCTTTGCTCAACCAACAGCTGGTGACGGCTCCTCACACATACAAAGAGATCCCAATCACAGTTAAAAGGCTTCACATTCAGCAATAGTATTTAATGAACAAAAAAGCAAAAATTAAAGTTGCCCCACCATTTGTGTTGTGTAAATCCCAGATAATAGATCTTCTCCCTAATCCTAATGAGGCCTTCCTATTAAAATCTTTATTAGCTTTCAGCTCTGCAGATTGCCCAAAGGCTCATCAGTTTCCCTATCTCTCAGCACCAAGATCTGCTTTAACTTTTACAAATAGCTCTAAGATATTTCTCAGCTTATCAGCATTGCCAAGCAGCCTGTCTTATCATTACTATTGCAGATAAAATAAATGAGCTCAGGATGATATGAATAATGGCATTTTCTGTAGGCTGGTTTCCCATTACATTTTCAACAGATTGTAGATTTAAACTTCAGCACAAAAGAACAAAAATAAAACAGCAGCGGAGGGGGAAGGGTGGCTTTTTTCCCTTTCCATTTACCTTCACCGCCTTAAAGCACAGGCTACATTTTTAAGCTCACCTGATGTGAGCTAGTAATTAATTTTGATAGGGAGCAGAAACACCTCAGCCCTGCTTTCTCTGAAGACCAGAAGCACAGCTACTTCTGGGATGTTTTTTCAGCTGCATTTGTTGGAGAGAGGCAAAGGCGAAATTGCACGCTGCCTAATGAAGCCATCTTCATTAGTTTGTTCCTTTCCCTAGCAGCCTAGGAACGCCAGCCAGGTTGGGAATTGAAATCATGAAAAGCAACAGAACCGCGTTTGAATTAAAAGCCTGGGCTACAAAGGTCTCCGACGTCTGCTCCTGGCTGATTAGCACGAGGCGCGTGCGGCACAGAGCGGGTCTCACCCAGCACGCTCACGGGTACGGCGCAGCATTGGCAGGAGACAAGGAGGCTGAAAGACGAACGCATCTCTTCGCCTTCCTGACAGCAAGCAGGGAGGTCATGTTCTGGCAACCATTTTCTGCCGGGTCCCCGCAGCAATCACTACAGGGTTAAACGCTTTTCCATTCCCCAAATTCCTAGCCCTGTCACTGTATCAAGGTTATCTATTATTGGCAGTGACAGGTGAAAATTAATCTCCTAATTATTTCTTGCTGCGTAATCTGCACTGAAGAAGTAACATAAAAGGATTACAGTACACCCTCTACGGAAGGCTTTGCTAGAGAGCCAATCATCCGGGGAGATACAAGGTATGTGTTAAAGAGATATTTATGAAGGATTTCCAACCATTTTGAAGGCAGACTACACTGGAGCTTTACACCCGACAACTCTGGAGCAAGGATCTTAACAGCATAAACATTTCTCATTGTTGATTATTGCACAGGGAAAAGAGAAAAAAGGTTTATATCCATTATGTTCCTGATTTTCCTTTGGTATAGCAGGTACTGCAGAAACAGCATCCATGTACAGATGCCACCCCCCCTCCCCAAACACTATAGCAAACAACTCACCCTGCTTGCTTTAATTACAGAGTAAGAGACTTGTAGTTACTTTCCAGGGCAATTCACCTGTAATATTTTTCCACAAGAGTATCAGCTAGGCTAAATACTTTCAAAATACATGATTTTTAAATCCCATTTTATAAGCGAGCCAGAAGTATCTTTGGTAACAACACGAACTGCCACCTTGAAACGGTGCCTTCATGTGAACTCCAGCTCCTCACTTACCACCCACCAGAAAGCAAGGCTTATCTTTACGGCATCAGAATGACACCTTTTATTTATCTTCAGCCCTTTCAGTGCAGCCGGGTAAGTCAAATGGGTGTTGTGAGGAACCTACTGTCCCATGTCCAAGTCAACAGCCCTGTCCTAGTTGAAGTTGGGAAGAGCCAGCGATCGCAGGCTCCCACTCCTACCACCCAGAGCGTCCATGGCTACCTCAAGAGAAGCTCTTGAGCTGTGATGTGTCCAGGAGATGGGTAACACAGGCATCTGTAAAGCTCTGGGGGGAAAGAGACAAGGCAGCAAGGAAGATCACTGCCCTAGCGTCACCGGCTGCCATCAAGCCCTTCCACCACTATCAAAGTACTTCCAGTTTCTTTGATGCTGAGCTTTTCCACCGGACACAGAAACGCCGAGAGTCCCTTTATGCAACCTCTCAGCACTTCATCCCAGCACCACCTTCCACCTTTCCGAAAGCCAAGCCCTGCCACAAACTCTGAGAGCCCCGCAGGGGTTTGCAGCACGCTGCCACCGCTCTGGGACGCATTTCCAAGCCTGGGCATCTTGCAGCCTGCTGAACCAGAACCAGGCACTGGCACTTACCTGAGACGACATAAAAGCACCCAGACACCACTCAAACCATGACTTTCCTGAGAAACCAAGCCGTACCTCGGTAATTGCAGTGTGCCCCAGCAGCCACACGGTGGCATACAAAATACTACAAAATATTATCAATGAAAAGCTGAAACAGGGGACCTGGACTTCAAAACAGCCATTGCACCTTTAACTTCCTAAAAATAGTTGGAGCAAAGCGGCCTCAATTACCAGAGCCACCATCAGGGGTCACTGCACCACCTCTGCTGGTGGGAGCAGCCGAACCGCGCTTTTCCAAGCACTCGGCAAAGCTGCAGCACATTTGTAACTCCGGGGGAAAAGAGCTGGACAAGTCATTTGAAACATTACCAGGATCACCAGCACGCAGATTGCAAATGAGCAGCTCAAATTAGGCAAATTCCCCAGCAGTGACAGAGGTGTGAAGGTTTTTCACCTTTTTCCTCTGTTGGTTTTCACACCTCGCGGTCCGCGCGGGAGCAGCCGCTGCCAGGTAGCTCCGTGCTCAGGTCCTGAAGGCTGAAAGCTCTCGCTGGGCTCTGATCATAAAAAATGCTCAAGCAGGAAGGGCAGGTGTGTGGAAATTAATTATTTTCCTGGTGCAGGCAACTGCTACTAAAAGTGTAAGGACAGACTTCAGTAATTTTTAACAGGTGCTTTCTTCTCCAGCTCAAAGTCAGCTCTGAGGCAGTCCCAGGGAGAGCACGGGGACTCTGGAAGCACGTCTCCAGCCACCACCTGGGTTGATGAAATCCACGAGATCACATCCATGCCTTGTATCTGTGTATTTCACTTTCACTGACAGGAGGATGAGAGAATCTGTGTTTACACCACGAAGGCTAGAGATTTGCTTTGCTTTAGGACCTTCAGCAGATAAACACCAACAATGCAATGAAGCCTAGGACAGAAGATAAGCCCTTAATGTTTTACCCTGGTGTTAAATACAGAACAAAATAATTGACTTGAATCTCATCTTCTGTGGAAGTTTTAATCTCACGGTTACCTAATCTCTTACACAGTAATTATCAGAACAAAAGAAACGTGTGAAGAGGCAAAGCACCCACCTACTAACATATCAGCACTACTTTTAACAAGCCTATTTTTCAGTTATATGTTTTGCTTATGGAAATCTGAAGAACTAATTCTTATCCATGGGCATTTTCCCCAAATGCTCCATCACCAACCTCATTACGCGATACAGAAATTCTCCCGAGGGATATTATGTAATGGCAATTCCTCCTGCCTCTCCCTGAGGAGCGCATTTCTCATTACATCTCCTAGTAACTGATCAGTCTAGGAAATCATTTCTGGTAAAACCATATGTTTCTTTACCTGGTTCAGAATTCCCATCTTTACTCAGAAGGATGAAAGACTGTAAGAAACCCTAAAATTTCCATTTCTGATGCAGAACACCAACCTCTGCTCAAACGTGCTATTAAGCACGGAGCAACGCGTTCGCGTACCTGCCTGACTTCAGATCTTGTAAATTCATCAAGTCATTAAAATTAACCAGCCTGCATTTCTTATTCTGATGACAGAAATAATTTTACTTCACTGAATCTTCTGTAATTGCTTCAAAAAGAGTGCTTCACATTCAAGTATATCCACACACCACAATCCCTAGTTATTATGGGTCACTCAGCACAAGGATGCTGGGAGTCACAAAAGAAAAAAAAAAAAAGATTTAAGTCAGAAAATGACATCTACATCTGTGCTCTCCAGAAAGTACCACACAGCACGGAGCAGCTCACTGAAGAATGCAGCCCTTTCCATAGTCACTTTTGTCCACATATGCACCATTAAATACCTCAACAGTTTTCTGTTTAAAAAGCAACAACAGCATACGCTAGCGTTTGGACCCTCTACGGGAAGTTAACACTTCACATCTCAACGTTCTTGCAGAATAAATACCAACAACTGCTAAATGCCTGCAGTTTATCAACGGAATTCAAAGCACACTCCGATCCCTTTTTTAACTTAAAAATACCAGAGCTGCTTTTGACACTGCCGTTTGATTTAGCCAGCGCAGGCCACGAGTTCCAACAGATGACTGCATGTCCCGATAGAATAACACGGGGATATATTTTGCTCGTTCGCTAGCCTACTGTTTGTTTATGAGAACAGGCTGACCCTCTCTGATAAACAAGGCTTAAGGTTTCACTCAGAATAGCCCACCTGCCAAACAGAATGAAATAAAAAAAATAAATCACGCTCTGCTAGTGAAAAAGCTGGATCCAGCCGAGCAATATACTGCCTTCTTTGTTTCGCGGCGTTCATCTCCGCTGGAAGGGAAGTTGGGCAGTCCGAGCCGGTACCTCGCGGCTGCAGGGCCAGGCAGGCGAGAGGGCTGCTGTCACCAGGGGAGAAAATTCTTGGAGAGAGCATCAGAAGTCTCCCACTTGTAGGAAGTTAATGCTGTGTGTATAAATCAAGCGGCTCGTCCTTGTAAGTCTGCGTGTGGGGAAAATCCGATTTATGCATAAACATAAACCTCTGAAGTCAATTCTGATCGGGGATGACCGGAGATTTAACTCCCCTAGACATAAGAATGGGAAGACTATTTTCCTGTAATTCCTCAGCAGCCCTTTCCAGTTGAGGCAGAGTTTCTTCCCAGAATTGATAACGAAGTAAATAATCCCAGCTTCCACTGCACAGGGGAGACCGGTTAAGGACAGCCTCCGAGACCCAAAGCAATCATTCTGAACAGTAACTTACATAACAAGAAATTATCTTTGTTACAAAATTAGGTTAAAAGGACCTCAGACACTGTAATGTTACAAAAAAATCAGGACACGCATTGAGGAGATTAGCTAGCGAGTAGCCTCGTGAGATAAATGCGCAACTTCAAGAAGGTTTTGCAAGCCTAAAAAACATTTTAAATTCCATCGAGATGAACAAGCCTTGGCCATTTCCAGAGCTCCCTCTTCCCTTCCCTCTGCCCTCGGCTTATGTCGGAGCCCTTCTCCCGAACCATCCTTAGTTAACCACTGACCTGGAAATCTTACTTCAGCCCCCCCCCCCCCCCCCCTTGAAATTTATCACTCCTAAACACACCAGCTTTAATTTCTTAATGGGATTAAATCCCCTTTTCGGGCCAAGAAGACAGGGCAGAGGTGCAAGAGGCAGCGCTGAGCATGGGGAGGCGCAGGGGGGTCTGCACCCAGCCCCACTCCAAAACTTGGCCCCTTTGTGCCCGGGGGGGCTTGGGCAGGGGGCTCACAGGGCTCCCACCCCGCTGCCGTCCCCGCTGCCCGGGGCAGACGGCACGGCTCCCCGCAGCACCGGGACCCCCCGGGAGCCCGGGGGGGCTGCAGGCGGCCGGCTGGCCGCGGGGGGGCTTCTCCCTGCCGGGAGCGGGGAAGGAGGGATGCGGCTGCACCGGAGGAATGCGTGGACAGGGGGGAAAAGCTGGCTGCATCCCGGCGGCTCCTCGCTGCTACCGCTTTTTGATTTTTTTTTTTTATTTGCCCCCCCCCCCCTAAACCCGAGGAGGGGCCCCCGAAAAAAAGGCAGCGGCGGCCGGAAAATCAAACCGCGGCCCCGAAACAGACAAAAAGGGGGGGGGGGGGGCTGAAACCCCCAGACAGCCAGCCAGACACAAACCGCGCGCACCCAACCACCGCACCGCGCTCCTCCTGCCGCCCGACCGCAAAGCCGCGCGGCTCCGGCACCAAACCGCGGGGCCGAGCCCGGGGGGCGCCGAGCCCGGACCCCCCCGCCCCGGACGCCGCCGACCCCCGGTACTCACCGCGCCGCGCACACCATGGCGAGCCCCGGGGCCCCCCCGGCGGCAGCGGCACGAGGCGGGGCCCGGCCCGGAGCTGCCCCGGGGGTCCCGCCGGGCTCCTCCGCCGCAATCCTCCGGGGGCTTTTGTTCGCTGGGGGCTGCGGGCAGCTCCGCTCCTGGGCTTTTATTTTCTTCTCTTTTCCCCTCTTTTTCTTTTTCTTCCTTTTTTTTTCTCCTTTTTTTTTCCTTTTCCTTTTTTTATTTTTTTTTCCTTTCCTTTTCTTTGTTTTTCCCTTTTTATTCGCGGCTCAAAGTTTGCGGCTCCTTCGCCCCGGGCAGACGCCGCTACGGGGCCATCACCCGCGGGCGCGGAGCGCGGCGGGGAAGAAGCAGAAGAAACGACGACACAAAAAAAAAAAAAAACCACCACACCAAAAACCCCCCAAAATCACCCCAAAAAAGGGCTAAAACCCCGGCCAAGCACGCAGCACCAGCAGCACAGAAGCGACCCAGGCGGCTCCGGCCGGCGTCCGACGAGGGAGGAGAGCCCACGCACCCGACACGAGCGGCCCCGCGGCCAGCCCCGGCCCCATGGGGTCTCGCAGCGGCGCTCCCCGCGGCTCAGGGCCCGGCGGCCGCCATCGCTCCTCAGCCGCGGCCGGGCAGGACCGCCCCGAGCCGACCCGCCCCGCGCCCAAGCCCCCGCTCGGCTCCGCACGGCGGCGGCGGTGCCGCTCCTCGGGCGCTCGGCGGACACTGCTCCGCCCGCCCCGCCCCGCCCCGCCCCGCCCGGCCCCCCGCCCGGCCCGGCCCGCCGCCAGGCCCCGCCAATCCAGCGCCGAGACGCCGAGCGGCGCGGCACGGAGCGGCACGGAGCGGTGAGGCGAGGCGAGGCTCCGCGAGGCTCCGCTCCGCTCGCGCGTGCCCGCCCGCCCCGCCCCGCCCCGGCTGGAGAGCGCGCGCGCGCCGCGGGTGGGTGCGCGCAGGTGTGCGCGTGCACGTGCGTGTGTGCCGAGTGGGCGTCGTGGTGCGCTTCGGGCAGGGAGAGCGGGAGCTGTGCGTGTGTGTGCATGGTCTGTGTGTGTGTGTGTGTGTGCATGGTCTGTGTGTGTGTGTGTGTGTGCATGGTCTGTGTGTGTGTGTGCATGGTCTGTGTGTGTGAGTGCATGGTCTGTGTGTGTGAGTGTGCATGTGTGTGTCTGTGCATGGTCTGTGTATGTGTGTGAGTGTGTGTGTGTGTGCATGGTCTGTGCGTGTGTGTGCATGGTCTGTGTGTGTGTGTGAGTGTGTGTGCATGGTCTGTGTGTGTGTGTGTGTGTGTGTGCATGGTCTGTGTGTGTGTGTGCATGGTCTGTGTGTGTGTGTGAGTGTGTGTGCATGGTCTGTGTGTGTGAGTGAGTGTGTGTGCATGGTCTGTGTGTGTGAGTGAGTGTGTGTGCATGGTCTGTGTGTGTGAGTGAGTGTGTGTGCATGGTCTGTGCGTGTGTGTGCATGGTCTGTGTGTGTGAGTGTGCATGTGTGTGTCTGTGCATGGTCTGTGTGTGTCTGTGCATGGTCTGTGTGTGTGTGTGTGTCTGTGCATGGTCTGTGTGCTTGTGCATGGTCTGTGTGTGCATGGTCTGTGTGTGTGTACATGGTCTGTGTCTGTGTGTGTATGGTCTGTGTGCTTGTGCATGGTCTGTGTCTGTGTGTGCACGGTCTGTGTGCTTGTGCATGGTCTGTGTGTGCATGGTCTCTGTGTGTGTGTGTGTGCATGGTCTGAGTGTGTATGGTCTGTGCATGGTCTGTGTGTGTGCATGGTCTGCACGCGTGTGCATGTGCATGCATGGTCTGCACGTGGCCTGCACATATACACGCATGGTTTGCACGTGTGTGTGCATGGTCTGTGAACGTCTGTGCATTGTCTGCACGTGTGTGTGCATGGTCTGTACATGTGTGTGCATGGTCTGCATTTGTGTGTGTGCATGGTCTGCGTGTGTGCCTGTACACCACCAGTTCTGGGCATCCGCAGCCTCAGGGTGCATCTGGCACACCGGGTGCGTGCTCTCTGCATGCGGGTGTGTGCATGCACATGGCCTGAGTGTGCACGGGGTGTGCATTCACGCCGTCTGCACACACATGTGCACAGTGCATGTGTGCGCGTGTGCTTCCTTCCCCGCCAGGCTGCCGTGCGAGTCTCGATCCCTCCCTCGATCTCTCGGGGCGCAGCGCTGCGTGTCCCCGAGCAGCACTCGGGGGGATTTGGCTGGAGGCAGCGGGAGAAGAGGAAAGCGGAGGAAATGCTCAATCGTGATTAACCTCCGCGTTGCAAAACAGTTGTTAGTAGGTACATTTAAAGTATAATTACCGGCGGAGTGATTCATGGCGGCTTTAATAAATGGTTAATCAATGGCCAGGGGGGCCGGCAGTCCCGGCTGCCTGACACGCCTGGTTAGTCCCCGCCGCAGTAAACGTGATTCATGGGGACGGGGGCAGCCCCTGCGCAGCCGCTCACGGCCCCCCATGAGCCCGCGATGCGCTGGGGCCCCTGCACTGCCCCGCACCGCTCAGCACCGCCCCGCACCGCTCAGCACCGCTCCGCCAACCCCGCAGCCCGCAGGGCCCCCGCGCCGCAGCTGCCTCACAGGTAGGGAGGGGAAAGGCAGCGACCGAGCGCGGGTTTCATCTGGCCTTGAGAAATTATCTGAAAATCTTCAGGGAGAAAGGCAGTAAACATCTGTATACTATTAAACCCATTCGACGTGTTCATTATTTTATATTGATTGGTATATCACTACACAAAGTTAATATATTATGATTATTAGTATATTGTTAAATCATTAAATACGACAGCAGACGCAATAAATAATTTCCAGGGGATCTCTGCTGACATTTAGGAATTGATGGGTGTGTTTTTCCTTCTGCATCCTGGCTGACTGCAGGACTGCAGCGACGCGCCGGCTGCTCTGCTCTGACTGATCGCCTTCCCCTGCGCTCCTCCGCACGTAAAGGCAGTGAGGGAGCCTGCTCTGCCATGCCCGCGTTTGCATTTTAAAGGAGGGAGCCGAGTTAACGCAAGCCCCGAAGAAACCTGTTGGACGAGGATGTTCAAGCCGCTTTCGCGGACCGAGAGCCCCACGCGGGATTTGCACCGGAGGCCGTATGTCCCGGGAGAACGCCACCTCTTGCAACACCCGGAGGATTTCTGTGCGAGCACGCGGGGATGGAGCTGCCCTTCCACGGCAGCACAGCGCCGGGCTCCCTGTGGGAGACGGGCCGGCCACCGCCACGGCTCGCCGGGCCCTGCAGCACGGGCGTCCCCAAGCCCTCGGCACAGAGCCCGGGTCACCGGGGTTCGTGGATTTACGGCACCGCTTCTCGTGAACCGGCTGGAGGGAGCGCACATCTGTATCTGCAGCGGGGGAGCTGGATGCCAGTCAGGGTTAATTCAGGATAAATTTACAAGAGTGCACAGCGTGACCCAAGGTACCTCTTTATTGGCCTGCTACAGGCCTGCTAAATACATTGGCCGACTACTACACATTAAAGCCACATGAGCTCGTATGTTCAGAACGGATTTTACAGGAAGACACGGGGATAGAAAAAGGAGGAGAGGCTGTGTCACAAATGACATCCAGATGTGAAAACACTGTAAATACAAACATCAAAAGGCTCACCCCTCCACATTTTGCGAAGAAGACGCTGGAGAAAGGACTTGCTGCATTTAAACAAATATTCCTGGTGAGAAAGCCCCGGACCCCGCTGTCCCTGCGCGCAGCACCCCCCGGCTCGGTGGCAATCGGCCGCTCACCCAGGCGGCCGCGCAGCCCTGGATACGGGGCAGTGAGCCCCGGTTCGGGGGAGGTGTTTTCCTAAGAAGTCCAGAAGTTGAAATCTAATAACTCCAATCTGAAAACGGCACTCTGAAAAGCACGTGTGTAAGCATGTGATTATTTAGATAAAGTCTCCAGAGCTATGACATACTCCTCGCTAGAATCAATATCATCCAGGGATAGCTCTTCAACCTCGCCAGCCGCATGAAATAAGTGAATAAACAGACGCCTTTTGAAGCCTTGGTATTTGCTGCCGGGGAGATACAACTGGCGTGAGAGCCTAGGAAAGTGAACCTGGTAAACCAAAGGTGCCTTGAAGCGGCCGGAAGAAATGCAAAGCTGCATCAGTGGCAGCCCTGCAAAGAGGCAGGGGCCGGTGGCCACGGGGTGCACGCAGGGTGCCATCCCGGAGGTTTACGTGGGGAATTTCTCGGCTCTGGATGGCAGCTGAGAAATTGGGGATGTACAAACCAAGGTGACGCACATCAGCGGTGCATGCTTAAACTTTCCTCCCAGAGCAGGGCCAGGCATCCCAGTGGCACGACGTGAAAACGAAGCCCGGATGGGGAGCACTTTTGTTTTCTCCTCATGCGGAGACGCTGACCACAAACACCTTGCGTGCAGCCGGCCCGGAGCAGACGAGGGACTGCAGGCCGAGCCTGCCTGATCTCTCCCAGGTGCTCGCTGGGGCTGTTGGCTTCCCCTGGCTCTGACTCCGGGCTGCAGCGTCACAGCCACCGGCTGTGCGAGCGGCATCTGCCCCACGTGGAAACCCTCCCCTGAGACAGGACTGGATCAGGCGCAGCCAGCGCGTGCGATTGCACGGGGGGCTCTTCCCCCACCCAGCGCCAGACCACGCTTCTCCTTTCGGAGCTTAAAGCTTCAAGCATTTCGCGACTAGCAGCCCTCACCATGGAAGGAGAAAGCACTTAGCCGTGGTGTTGCATAAAGATGTCATGAGGAAATCAGGGTTTTACAGGGGAGAGAGTAGAAAAACACTCAGGAAGAGCTAGGATAAACTCAGGGCTAGATTCAATAAGAGATGCCAGCCGCCTCCTGCTCTGCGTGCCCCCACCTGGGCTTCTGCTGGGAGGAAGCTGGAGAGAAGTTTTATTGAATCTTTTATTGAATCTGTCTCTAGGCTGGTAAATGTGCTAGGTACCCTCACCAGGCCCTAAAAATAGAAGGGAAGCGGCACGGGAATTTGCAGTGAAACTGTTAAAATATGCTCGGATTTGCTTTAAAAGAATGCGCGTGCCGGGAGAAGGGAGCGCAGCGGGGGAGCGCGGGGCGGCAGCCTGCCTGCGAGGCACCTGGAGCTGCCGCTGCCGAGGGTCCCGGCGCGCGGAGCAGGAGCTCGGCTGCAGCTCGGCATCAGCTCGGCATCCCTCTGCTCCCCGGCCGCCCCCAGCTCCTCTCCCGGGCCCGAAAATGGACGCACGCCGTGCGACGACGTGGCCACCGGGGTATCGCGTTACTCGCCAAATCTATAGCAGCTCGAGAGCTTAATTTTGACATACAATTTTCACTCGCTAAGCAGAAAAGGGAGGGAAAGCCTGAAACCGTCTAAACAAAAGAATGTTTTTTTCCACTGCGCTTTCAAATGTTCATAAAGCGAACAGAATACAGTTAGAGCCGGCCCTTCGCCTCGGGGCATCCAAGGCTATGGCTCCAATTAAAGAGAACAAGGATACAGGAGGTGGTACCTCCAGTCTGATTGCTCTCGCCTGGGGCAGCGAAGCCTCATGAATAAACACTGTTGACTCTAACTCTCAACAAAACAATTACACATTTGTTTTTAGAATACATTTTCTTAGCCTTTCCACTTGCAATTTTGCTACTATAAACTAGCCAGGACAAGAATAAATACCTTTGTGATTCTCTAAACATCCTTGTAATTGCAGCACTTCACTCATGAATGTGTATTTCAACAGAAGAAAAGATCCCCAGCCATATGAAGAAACGCTTCTTTGAAGTAACCTTTCGAATTAGATGCAAAATATTTACACCTAATTATTATTTTTACAAGAACTCCTGCACACACCGGCGGCTCCAGGAGTGAAAACCTAAAGCGCAAACCTGGTTACCTCTGAAGAGCACGAGCACGAGGAGACCTGTCCATGGATGTTTCAGCCCTATGCTTACATGCCACAGGGCAAGATCTGTGTTTTGGTCTCCTGCCAGCTGTGGTCACCAGCACAGGGGCCCCCAGGTCCCCACGAACCGGTGCCCTGCACGCCCTTCTGCGAGCAGCCTGCAAACAGGCATGAGGAGGACGCTGCTGGGAGGTGAGGGGCTGCTGCTGCGCCTGCCCGCCTGCTCCTGGATGAAATGGGAGGAGTGGTGAGGCTTTTGGTCCGTTTTTGTTTTTCTGCTGATGGTGAGGTCTAAACCAAACAGGCAGTGAATGGATCCCTGTGGGAGTGGGTGCGCTACTGCCTCCGAGCCCAAGCACCCAGCTGTTGGAGCTGCCAGGACAAAACCCGGAGCTTGTATGAAGGCAGAAGAAAATAGCCCCAGCTGGCCCTTACCGGCTTGGTTTTCCAGTGAGGATGGGTGCAGAAGACCAACAGAATGCTGGTTTCCTTCTGAGGATGGTGGCAGAAGAAGAGAGATTCACACAACTTTCAAAGGTTTTTCCCAGAAAACGAACCTATTGCTGTGAAGCTGAACAGCCAAGTGCCACCTACCGCACAAAAGACTTTGGCCAATAAATACACTTTTTTAGAAATGCTTCCTAACTAGGTTATTACCCTCCTTCTCTCTGTTAGCTTACGATGAGAAAATATCACAAGAGAAGTGGAGAGTCTGCTAACCCGGACAGGAGACTCGGGCTGGGGATCAGGAGCAACAAAGCCATGCATCGAAGATACTTGTTCCACGTTCAAAGTCAGGAGACGAGTGATACTGCCTGCTCCTATATGTTATTTATATATTATGTTAAGCAACAACGTGCAAATGAGCCGGAGTACAAAATATCAGCCACGCAAGATGTTACAGTGCAGTACTACACAGCACAACAAAGCTAAGTGACTCTCCGTATGGGGGCCTGTATCCTAGGAGTGTTTATACTTGACTGTATAATTGGGACCACAGCCAGCTCATCCTAAAATATACAGCATGAGTATGGTTAGGCATCGCATCTGTAACATATACAACTTTAGATGTCAAAGCATCTTTGTTTGAAGTCAACAGCAATAAAAACTGCATTTGTACGAGGGCTTAGCATGTGGGAATACATATTGCTAAACCAGGATGTTAACACATGGCCCTCCTTAGTTTACTGCTGCCAAAAGTATGCCTTTCAAAATTGAAATGAGCATGCCAATAATCTGTAGGATATTTTAAAACTTGGAGAAGTCTGTGGCAATCATCCAGTATTGGAGAAAACTCTTTTTGGGCAAATTTACCTTTGGTAGTAACTAGCATAATTCCTACTTTGAAAGATTTGGGTCCTTCACAAGTATGGACACACTATATAGGTATAAAAAAAATAATCCATGTAAGGATACTTCTGTCACATTTCATTTTGCAGAACCTTAGATACTAGTCATTTAGTGACTAATGTATTTATTGAAATGACAACAGATGTTTCAAATGTATACAAACCTGTCTTTTTAAGGTCACTATCTTGATGTTATTTCATTAAGGCACTCTGAAATTGTATCAGAACTGTCTTAAGCTCATGGGTTTTCTGTAAATTCCCTTTCTGGCTATTAAACTTTAAACAAATATTATGATTGTATTCCAAAGGCTTGAATGGGCTGATGATTTTGAAAGTGCTACTTTGGCATCATTGTACAGCTCCATTCTTTTATGTATGTTTTGTTAAAACACAAAGAAACTCTATTTATGAAAAGTCAGTCTTAAATCTATAGTTTGTGAAGCCATAATTTGTGGTTGCAATTGTGGTTAATTTAACAAAGAAAGTCTTTTGGTTCACAGTGCACCATACTTACAATTTTTCATAAACTATCAGAGCAAAAGAAACCCCTTCAACATGTCAGATATATGATGATCCAGCAATGTTGCAATTTTCCAACTCCTATTTTGTGGTATACCATATTATATGCACAGGAATGCTACATCATTTATTCTGGAGCACAGCCCTGTAATTATTGCTGGCAAACTACTAATTACATACCGCCATCAAATCTAACAATTTTCCCAATAAAAAAAAAAAAACTACTTTCGTGTGGAAGACAGCAAATACAGCCATGCGTGCACGCATGTTTTTATTTTAACACACATGCCATGCGGTATTCGTGATTCCCCACTCTCGTGTGCTGCACCCAGAAGGTCCGTACCAGCAGCGGCGTTATGCGCTCTTTGCGCTGTGGTTCAATGCCACGGGACGCGAGAGGGCTCAGCAGTGAGCTGTGGTTCTGGGCCGGAGCCTCCTCCCACCCAAGGGCTGAAACACTCCGCTCACGTGGGTTTTGCCTTGCTCTAATTAAGATTCAGGCCCTGCAGATGAATATTCAGACCCTGGGGGTCTTGAGCTTGAGTTCCCCAAATTCCAGGATTGTTGTGTGTGGAATTTTGTCTTTGGATCATCTTTGGAAACCTCAGTGTGGGCCTACTTCTGTGTCCTTACCGAGAGCCGTGGATTAGCACAGCAGAGGAAGCCTCTGACCCAGCCAGAAACCTGCTTCTCTGGAGCCCGGGGAGTTCTGAGGGACACGGCTAATTTCCCTTGCAGAACCGCATGGGTTTGAGCTGCTGCTCGGAAAAAAGGAGGGACTGTGGGGAGGAGGGAACGTGCCATATTGCCCCAAAGACAAAGTCATACGTGCTTGGGCACTTCCTGAAATCAGCCATGGATCCGGCAGCTTGGAGCAGGTCCATCGTTCCCTTGCAGCATGGGCAGAAACCCATCGGGCACGCAGTGAAATCGGTGAATGCTTCTACTTGAGGCCACCCATGTCCAACGGGCTCGAGTGAAGGAACACATGCCTGTCCCGGGCAGGGCTTTGGGATCTGCATCCTTGTGGGGAAAACATGGGGTGAAGTGGGAGCCGACAACAGGATTGCGACCCACAGGGCAGGAGCCACCTCCCCGGCTGCGCGTTCGGCCCTGGAGGGCACCCTAACGCCGTGGGCTGCCCCTGCAGCTGAGGGCAGGGGGAGAAGCCAAACCTAGCAGCAGCTCCTGCTGATTGCTTTTCTTCATCGACAGGCGCTCCTCCTGGCTGCTGGGGGGTTGTTTTGACAGGCAGAAGAAAGGGAACAGCACGGATTCCTCCCCTTACACGGCTTCCACCGGACTCGCCTCCCCACGCGGTGTATTTGGGACTTGGCAACGCAGAGCTCTGCGAGCCTCACTCCCTTTTTAAAACATGACAAACAGCGTGGGTATGTGAGACAATTTTCTTAATCTTTCTCAATTTTCTCCAATTTCAAAACTGCGGTTAAAATTGACTGTGGAGCAAAACCCTCTCCTGCTTGTTTGGAGGTATGGAGCTTGCTGCACACGTTGGTAATAACGTGTGAGATGAAGCAGCCCGGTGTGCTCGTGAAGACTGTCAGGAAAATGCCCGTGGAGCACAGGGCCCTGAACACCTCCGAGGCAGCACAGGGCACCGCTGCCAGCACGAAGCTGCACGTAGCCGCAAGGTCTGGCACAGTGCTGGTAAAGCACGGACTGTTTACTGCAGTTGTTGGCATTTACTCCTCAGTGTCCTTAGAAGCTTCAACGAGAGCAAAGCATGCTTTGCATGCCAAGCAAGTTGGCTGATCTTAGCCATGGCCTTGGTCAAACACAAGGAAATGCTTGACAAGGGAACTGCAACTAAAAACACTAAAAAATGTTAATAGAAACTTGCAGCTTGCAAGTTTAGTGTCATACCTGGAGCCTGATGGTCTTTGGAAACTACCTTCAACATTAATCACGGCAGGAGTTCTCAGGCACCAACACTCCTTTTTCTATCTCTGTCTTGTTTATTTTGCAACTGCAGAAATGGGCTGATTTAAAGAAGGAAGTGACAGGTATAAGACCCAGCTCACAGGGATAACTCTGGAGAAAGAGATTTTCTTCCATGAGTCTACTTTCAGGTTCGCTGCTATCAGTCGAGGATTAGGCAGCTAACATGGCATCTCTGTTGACACGTTTTCTCCCCACAGCTAAGGCAGCTTAACTGCTTTATCCAGCAGAATATGCAATGGTTAACCAGATACGTTCAAAAAAGAAAAGTAGCTGCTACTTATTCATTTATAATTCTGCTCTTAGTATTGAACTGGAATCCACAGACAAAGAAATAAGCACCCAAAACCCTCGTGCCTCTGAAATATGCTCACAACAAAAGCCTGAATTATTGCTAGAAAAATAAATGAACAGAAGAAGTCACTTGGCTAGTCTTGCAAACGCACAGAATCCATTCAAGATCTTGCATATGTTTTCTTCTTCAGCATATACACATTACAAGGATTAAACAGAAAGAAAAACTTACAGCTTTGGATGCACTTTGTGTCTCAATACCAAACGCAGCGCTATCTCTGCTGCAAGGATTATCAGGGCTACCCCCCCATGCAGCTGCCGGTCCCTGCGGGCTGTAATTCAGCTATCCTCCTCTCACTCTATCCATCACATTTACACAAATCCCCAAGGTGGACTGCCTTCTAAATGTCTTTACCTTGTGCATTATCCTGGGGCTTAACAATCCAATATTGGTGCAGCCAAGGATAATTACTCTCCATTGATGATAAAACACCCTGAATCCTGTCAGGCATGGCAATTTGCATCTTACAGTGCCGAGGATCAATAGATACAACAAAGGAGTGAAACCTGATTAGATACCGCGGCCTCTCCACGGGAAGGGAAGGGCTGATTGTTTTGCAGGGTTGAAGACCTGGTTAAAAGGGAAACGGAGGTTTCCCATTACAGCACGGTCCCCAAACCTGCTGTTTGCCTGGAAACTGCTGCAGGGAGTTCAAGGCCGGAGGAGAAAGCAGGCGAGCAAACAACCAGGTCGTACAGGCTCCTGGCGAGGAAGGAGCGCTAACGACTTGTGCCACGGCGGCTCCTGCAGGCTCCCAGTTCCCCAGGAGGACACGGCAGACACGGCTTGTCTGCAAGTCCACGGGTTCTGCTTTCTCCCCAGTTTTCTAGGTGGCTGGATTTACGGTGTGAAGAGGTCAAGTAACCAGTTCGCAGCCACACACTGCTTCATTAACTCATCTGGAAGCTGGCTGGGGGAGGGTCGCAGTTGATCTGTTTCTGAAGCATCCTCGCCGAACGTGGGCCCGGAGAGAGCTCCTGCCCTGCTGACAAGGCTGCAGAAATGTCATATATATTTAAAACAAGGGATTGCAGGATTTTTCAACCACAACTAACCAGGTAAGCAGATGTATGAAGGCGGAGGTGGAATAAAAAATTATCCCAAGCCATTTAGCAGTCTCCTAACACTAATCTAGCACTGAATCTGATGGAAGATAAGAGAGGTGGGTGAACTTCAGTTCCCACATTTAATCTAGGGAGACATCACAAGCTTCCTCCTCTTCTGCCTTTACTTGGAGGCCAGTAAGACACTGACAGACAGCCACGCTGTGGGCTCCCGGCAGAGAACACCTTCCCGTTTGGACGTGATCCCCACCGCAGACGCTCCCTGGGCGCAGCCGTGCCCATCTCCCCCAGCACGGCCAGGTGAGCGATACCAAAGCTCAGCCCTGGGCTGGTGGCCGAGAGCTCCCGGCATGGATGTAGCTAACTGGGTTAAATCTGGCTTTTTATTGGGTTTCTGGTGGCAGAGCTACATTAAGCAGGGATTGCATCTCTCCGCACTCTTTCCAGACGGGAAGAAACGCAGACCTTCCTTCCGTGGAAATTAGTTAGTGAAGGAAAAGTTGAATTTGGGGGATTCCCAACTGCGTGAAGGACAACGTTTTAAAAAAGCCTTGAAACACGAGCGATGCAACAAATTAAACAGCATCAAGAAAAGAGCTGGGCACATCTTTTCGGAATGTGTGCTCTGAGGCTGATGGAGAGGGGCTCAAAGCAAGAGGAGGAAAGAGAGGAAAAGAGAAAAACTCTTCAGAAACCAGCTGGGAATAGTCTGCTCTTATCAAAATACGCTGCTGACACAGACCTGTCACGGAGCCAACATCTGCTCCCAACTCGCGGAGTCAGTCCGAGGCATGCTGAGTGTCTACGGCACACTGAGAGGCAGGAGCACCGCGAGTTGACTTGGCATGTTGGACGTAAATGAGAGGAGCTTCTGAGAGCACCAGTGAGCTCAAAGGGAAGGAAACTTGCTCCTTTGATGGATTTTTTTTATTTTTTATTTTGACCTACAGGCAAACTCGCAGATTTTCTCTGCACAAAGGAGTCTCTTCCATCGGGGGAAATGGAAAAATGCTGGAATCTGGACCTCTACACATATGGTGGTGTCTACTAAAGCCAACAGGGAGGTTGCACATGGCAAGCCTCAGAAACTCAGGCTCATTAACATTACAGTATAGGATTATCACTATTTTATGGTCCTAAGGATCTGTCTCTTCCATCATGATGATTTATTCGGTTGCGCCATCTAAACTCCTATGAGTAAATTTAATATTTGTGGCAAGTACCAACCCTGCATCTAAAACCCCGTTGTCTCCTTCACCTGTGCAATGGAGTAGAAGCAGGCTTGCTCACCCCGACCTCCTAACAACACAAAATCTATCCTAGACACATTACCTTAAAGGCTTTCACTCCCATTGCCTGCTTCAATCCGCAGCATTTTTGGGGTACAAAAAAGGATTTGCAGACAATCTGAGACAAACCCGCTATGAAACGGGTTGCAACTATCCCACCTAGGCTTTAAACAATGCCTGTTTTAAATTGCTCTAATTCAGAGCAAAGAACCCCAAATTGATGAGCCTGGTGTCAATTTGGTACTGGTGCAGTTCGAACACAAGAACCGATTTCTACCTGCGTACACCGATCATCGTCCCCCAGGTGCTGTGGTGGGCGCCCCCTCTGCAGCAGCCCCCAGACCCCCCCGAAAGCGTGGTGTCCACAGAGGAGAGCGGCTCTCCCAGGAGCAGCCAGCTCCTGGCATCGCCTGCGCCTCTGCAGCCACGCTCCAGATCTGTATTGCGCCGTGGGAACCCATCGCTCATCGGGCAGAAAGGGACATTATTACGGCTTTCCATCTGTCAGTACCAAGTGAAATGTAACTTTGCATTGGGCTCTCCACTCTGCGCTCAGGCACGGAAGATTTAGAGCCTGCTGCTCTATTTCTGAAATGGGAAATTGGAAGGAAGCTGCTGAGTCAGGGGCCAATATCGCCAGCTGCTTCTCCCCGGGGAAAACCACTAATCCCCTCAGATGCACCTGGGTGCGATTGATTCCTCAGGATTCCCATGCACTCGCGCAATCTCCGACTGTCAGGGGCGCATCGATTTGTTCGGTGGCGGAGTCCAGAATGGATGTAATGGAGGTGATTGCTATGGGTGGGTGAAGATAAAACTGTCTGAAATAAGCAGCCATTAGAACCTGAAACAGAGCAGCTCCGCCACCCGCTCCTGCCCTCTGCAAGGAGGACGGTAACGCTGTCACACGCAGCTAAAGCAGGTGAGCAGAAATGTGATGAATTCACAGGGTGTAATAAACCTGATGGAAACCGGCTTAAAATAGACCCGTAATAATGCATCCTCTTGCAACACAGTGCACTCAAGGACATTGTCCTCGTGTATGGTGAAAGAAAACAGAAGGAGAACATAAATGTGGGGACGTCATAAACACCCACAACCAAGTCCTTAACAAGAGCATCCTATTAAAGACAATGATGCTGAACCCTTGGAAAGAAATGTAAATTAGCAAAACTGCTAGCCACAGCTTGCCAGGGAAGCTTCTGGTCATCGTTAACTGCTCCACACAATTGGAAGGGAGAGGAAAAAGGTCAGGATAAAGACCTATTTCCCTATCATTTCAGCACATCACTCTTCATGTAAGCACCCTGCTGACCAGCCTTCTCCCAGAACTTCTCAGCGATTAGCACCATGCTGTTTCTGACTGCGAATTTGAACAAGAGTAGCACAAAGCTATCAGCAGGGACTTCAGTGATCAGAAACTGCTCAGCCAATTTTCACTATCATTTTTCCCTTGTCAAACAAATGCCTATTGTCACAGGGCCTGCTCCTGTGGCATGGTGAGAGCTTCGGCAAATTGCTGAGACCCCTGTCTCTTGATTTTAAATCCCTAAAACGTTAGCTCTCACCTTATAGACTAACAGATGAGCAAAGGACAGGGAGCCAGGAACCGCTGGAGGTAATTCTGGCTATTGATGTGCAACCGAAGTGTCCTGGGCTCCCTGCCCCTGTCTCAAGCCTGCAGCAGAGGGATGGAAGATAACAGCATCTCCCCTGCAGCAAGGTGAAGGGAACCTCAGTTTTTTTAGGATGCACAGCTTGTTCAAACTACAGGTCTTGGACCTGAAATTAGAAGTAACAAAAACTGTGCAAACTACTGCTGCAGCCACCACATACATAAGGCCGCCAACAGAGATTCCCAGTTAAAAGAAGGCAGCAGGATTGTATTTAGCTACTTCACAGAAAGATTTCCCTTAACCTGCAAAATGGGTGCTGTGCCGTCGCTGACGAAGTTTTCTCCCTGCGGAAGCCCGTTCTGCCTGCCCGCAGCCCAGCCCTGTGCTCAGGTCGTGGTCCTGTCCTTTATGAGGTCACCGTCAGCTGTGATGGCAATGTCACCACCGATGTGACACCGTGACGCAGCCACACGGCTCTGCAGGAAGGGGAAGGAGAAGCAGCAGACAGGCTACAAAGTGTGTAGTCCCGATTTAATGACAAAGATACTCGATAATTAGCAGAAATAACATGGGCCCTACAGGAAAACATGGGAAAGATACATGGATCTGGACAAATGTGGGATATAATTTCAAGCTCCTTCTAGCCTGCAAATTGCTTTTCAACACCACACATATTGCATTTTTCCTTAAACCAGCCACTGTAGAGGCCATGGCATTGTGTAACAAGAAGAATGGTCAAACACAATTTTAACATGTCTAGTAAGGCTGAGTGCAATACTTATATATATATCAGAACAAGCAATGTGCCGAAGTGCCTGATGATAAGAAATGTGTCCTCGATCAAGAAAAACCAGTTTAATGTGCACACTGGGAGCAGAGTATTACACAGATAGCGCTTTCTCCTGGCCATGTGAATTTAAGGAACCCCTGCTGGTAACTGAGATTCTTTGCAGACAATCAGACCAGAAATGAAACGTTATAAATTCTTAAGGTACTGTACAACGTGAAATACATCCTCACATTTTACACAAAACCAAGAAGGGAAAGATACCATGTAAGCATCTGAACTCCCATACAACAAATGCCATTTCAAGCATCATTTATTATGCTGCCTTTCACAGACTTTTACAATCCTCAATATGGTTAGCAATTCCAGCTGACTCGTAAAGCGGTTTTAAAATTCATCACTGAAAAGAATGTTTATCTCTGTGTTTTCTCCAGTTCGGGAGTAAAATTAGACTCTTAAAACCTGGGGATGGTGTGTCTTTAATTTTGTTTAGAACAGAAAATAACTGTGATATGAAAGGTTTAATGAGGTTAGAAATCTAAAAGGAAATGGAGTGGGAATAGATTATCAAGAGAAATAAAGCCAACCGCTGGAGAGTACACTAATATTAAATATTAGGTTTCTAAACCAAATATATATAATCCATTTAGGGACTTAATGGTGGTTCTCAGAAGCACATTTATCTACAGCTTATGGTTCAACAACCAATATTATAACTCCATTTGTCATTGTTAGGTGAGGGGAATGGATGTCAGGGAGGCGAGGGTCAGTAGATGAGGAGGAGCTCGGCAGGGGCTCAGCCACCGTGCGGCACCGACGGCGCTTGGAGGGGAAGCACTCACCTGCTGCTTTCTGGCTCTGCACTCAGGCTCTGCTGGCTGCCCTGGAAATGTCTCCTTACTAAAATACTCCTTTTTCTCACAAAGAACAAAGGGAACATACTCAAGCAGGGGTTTGCCTTAAATTGGGCTTTATACGCAGTTTTTCATTCAGCACGATACTTCCACGTGTGCCCAACTAAACGTGGGATTACGCACTTGATTAAAATTAGCTACATGCTTAAACTACTTGATGAATTGGGTCATTAGATACCTAAGTCAATACCAGATAAGGAGCTCTGGAAATCAAGACAAACCGAAAACTCAGGAATGGATTTTGGTGCTTAGCTTTTGGTGCCCGCGTTAACACACCTGCAGGACCAGCGGAGATCTCAGGGAGCCTCGGGCCGTTCCCACCAGGCCGTGGTCCTGCCTTGACTTCAGGTCGCTGCATTAGTTTGGTTATTCTTTGTGCTTCCCCTGCCTGGCTTTTCCTCGAAGATGACATGGAGGACACAGAAGTGCACTCCTTTCTCTACGACAGCCTCCAGATCTGCTCCCTCTCCAGCCCCGAAGTTCTTCTTGGGCCAATTCTTGGTTGACTGAACTCTTGAAGTCACCAAGAATGGGAGCGAGCCAATGCAATGTGCTTGTCTGGGGTGGTCAATACAAAGCAAAACATACTCTGCTGCAAAGAACATGAGCCTACTTCCAGCACAAATGCTTTTTGCTATCAGTGAAATTTTGAGGAAACTCATGGACTCCACGTAGCGCCATATGTTGGCTATCACTCTGCTCCTAGGCTGAGTATTAGCGGGTTTTTACTACTAACACCATCAATAACAGCAAACTGAATTAACTGCAAGAGCCACAAATCCATCCTCTGAGTGGTATGACCAAATTCTTTCACATAATTTGCCTGAGTGACAGAAAAATATGTTGCTAGCATAAAACAAGTCTGGAGACTAAAAATACTTTTAATTCTGCAAAAAAAAATAATGCAGAGTTTCCTCCTGACTTCAGCGAGCTTTGAATCAGGCCCTCAGTTCAGAGAAGTACTTCATTTCGATGCTTAGCTTGAACTGAAATCAGTTTTGCTGAATGAAACCTGTAAACTTTTTACAGCGAGCACAAGGAAGCAGTTTTTCCACATGACATGTCATTAAATTGTGGAATTCACTACCACAGGATGTTGCAGAGGCCAAAAATATAAATGAGTTCAAAAAAGATTAGACAAATTCACGGGGGATAAGTCCACCAGTGGCAATTAAACACAATGGTCTGGATCCGACCTCTGGCTCAGGAAGTTCCTAAGCTGCTGATTGCCAGACGCGGGGAGGATAAGAGCGGGGAGAGGCTCGCCCCGCACAATCCTGCCTCTTACAGACTTTCCTGAGCATCTCCTGTTGACCACTGCTGGAGCAGGGATTTCTGTGCTAGACAGACTGACCCCAGAGTTACTTCCTATGCTCTCTGAACCGTTTGAATCCAAACAAAGCTCTAAAATTTGTTGCAAAGCAGGGAATTCGGTAACGTGCTGCTTTTTCACATCTTGAAAAGTTTACCATGATTTTCAATGAGAAACAAGCCTGAGTAATCATTTCAATGACAAACAAAGTATCTCACACTTCTTGCCACCCCTATTTAAGGAGATCCAAACAAAATATTAAACATAACAGAATAAATTGTTTATTCCTATTGGTATAATGCAGCTGTACTACTATTGTTTTGTTCTTTCAATCAAATTTTGATGAAACAGCTGAACATATTCAGCAGAGTTACTTCACTCATATTCCTTCAAGTAATTTAAACAACACCGTGTCCAAATGTCTTGCAAAAGTAGAATTATTGCAGCATTTTACGCGGGAGGAGTTTGCCTCAGTAGAGCGCAGACTTACAGGGACATAACTCTGAGCTCCAGAGCTCCTTCTCAGACTTATTTACAGTGCAATTCTTAAGTCTTATGATTGTTGGTGCTTTTCTTCAAGCCCATCTCTAAGGGTAATTCTGTGAGAATCTTTGTGTTCGATGAAACAGAAAATGATAAATTTCTAGCACTGTGAAGCTTAAAAATGTGATCTAAATGCATTCCCTCATCCCCCAAAGGCTGTGGTAAGGCAGAGAGAAAGACCTCATTTAAAAAACGATACCTCCTCCTTCCCCTGAAAGACAAAACGTTTTCTGAGACCCACGACATTTGATGACGTGGGGCAAATCTACTTACTAGACGCAACTGAGTCCCAGATCACAAGCACCCAGATGTAGCTTAAATTTCCTATTCTATGAGCCCCAAAATAGCACACGTTCTGCATCGAGTTCCTTAGCCTGGTAGCTCAATTATAGAGCATGACACAGATTTGGAATTAACCTGTGTAAGTTTGTCACAAGACGTAAGGAAAACATCACAAACAAAAATCCTTGGTTAACTGTTAGCCAGAGACCTCTAATTAGCCTAATTCACCATAACATCCTGCCTATGCACAAATTTCCAGTGGATTTTTTTTTTTTTTTAATACAAAACCAAGTTTGCTAATGCCAGGCAAACTTACATTGGTTGTTTCAAATCAAATTTGATATGAGTCTGGCTAAATCTAAATCAAGATCAAGATAAATCTATATTAACCTGATTTAAAAAGAAAGAAAGATGTCCATGCTGGGTTTTGCATAATTTAAGTTCAACGGTTTAATGTTCATTTGTACCTTTCTCATTACCTTGAGTTGTACAAAAAACTTCCAAAATGTTTTTAAAACAATATGTATATATACCTAACGAGATTTTTTTTACCCCTTCTTCTAACATAAGAGGCTTCACAGCAGAAAGCCTGGTTTGTCCGTGGTCCTATGTCATAAGCTTTGGAGATGTGTGCTGTAAGCTCTTGAACCTTAATAAAACTATCACTACCAACAGCAGAAATGACACTAAAAATAGTTTAAATAGAAATATTTTCTCCTCTCAAGCTTTCCATCTGATGATCCCTTGTGGATGTGTGATTTCATGAATTCCTCAGGTCCCTAAGAGCCTGCTGGACAACGCACGGCTGGATGTCTAGCAGAAAATCACAAAGATTTACAGAACAAACAAACTCCCTGACTTCCCCACTCAGCCTCTAGGTTTCTTTATAAATCACACTGAAGTACACAAGCCTCTATTTTCCTTTTTAAAGCTACCACCTATAGGCACCACAAACATTTGTTTCTTTCAGTTTCTATTAGTGGTGAGCTTTAAGAAATTAAAAGAAGGCACGAGCAGGACCAAAATGGCTTTGGTGCCATTTGGAATGCAGACATCAAGACGAATGCTAGCAAAGCATCAAGTTCTTTAAGTAGATCTAAACTATTTTCAGTGTTATTTTATTCAATTTGTAGCATCAGACTTAGTTGTTTTCAGGTCAGATACCAGAAGCCATTTGGTAACTAAACACCTCCTTAATTTCAATCAGAGCTAGGCTATGCTAATGCACTGCAATTCTAGCCTTTTCTGCTCCTGTTGTCTTTCCCTAATTTGCTTTTTGTCTTTTAGTCCCATGAAAATTCCTTACGTGACAGCATTAACATTTCTTCTCATGCCCATCAGTCGGCAACACGCTGACTAACTATGACAAGTTACCCACACTGAGCTCAAAAGTATCCGAAATCAGTGCGGTGACCCCAGAAAAGTCCAGGCAGCGACGGCGTTCCCCACTTCCAAATTTTGTTTCTTATCCCCTGGCAGTACACTTTTCTCCTATTTATTGAGAGGCAATGGGAAGACAGGAAGAGGGTTCTTTGGTGACTTTTAAGAAAGGTTTTGTTTCGAACCGATGGCAACTTCTATTAAGACAGAAACAAAGAGACGGAGCAGATCCTGTTGCGGTGACGTAAAGCCTAGGAGATATTTCGGGGTCACCAGCTATCTCATATAGGCAACATCTGGCAAAACCATCCAGCGGCAATATGGATACCAGCCCCAGGAAATACTGGTACGCATGCTGCAGTGGCCAGAGAAAAGTACAGCATTCTGGATTTTATTTAAAAATAATAAAAAAAAAAACACTTTTTTTTGCAAGTGACATATCCACAAACAGCGGCGGAGACTGGCTGGCGCAGGCAGTGATAGATGAGGACTTGCGCTCGCTCTCAGAAGCATGGGAGAGAATAGTTTTTTGTGTTAGGAGTTCATTACGGCTTCAGCCCTCCTACCGCACCGCTTCCTCTGAAATCAGAGGTAAGATTAAATCTGTTGTAGCGCAGCGCTCCGTAATGGCTCTGACAGACGTTGTTTTTCCTCGGCCGCACATCTGGGAGTTACCCAGCAGAGCACTTGAAACCAAGCAGGTCAGCTCTTTAGCTGAGTTTCGTGTCTAATCAGCCAGGAAGGCTGAGGCCTCAGGTCACACATGGAAATCACTAGAGCTATTTAAGTCGCCAGAGGTTATTAATAAATCTCCCACTATTTCCTTAAGTAAATAATTGGAGGCCCATCTTTCAAACAAGTTATGTCTGGCCATGTTATGGTACCAATTTTATCCTTCCTTTTTTCCCCTCACCAAGCAGGAAGAACAAATCTCTGGTGACAACAATGGCAAAACTGTGAATTATAAACATCCATGTGTCTCTCATTTGAATGCCTCCTCGAGTTTCCTTGACAGCTGGGGGAGAGAGAGGCTCCGAGACTTTCACTGGAGCCCGAGCCACCGAAACGGCCCTCGCACAAATGCAGGTTTGTGGGAACGCCGCTTGCTCAGCTGCGCTTCAGAGGAGGCGTGGAGCAAGGGGAAACGCGAGCCCCGCGAGCTCCGGGAGGAGCCGGCAGGTAGCTGGGCTCAGGGCCTCCTGGGCTGCCGGGAAGGCAAGCTGGAGAGGCCTGACCGTGAGACAGGGCTGGAGCTGAGGCTCAGGGGTGCTGGAAGGAAGAAAAGTGCAGGGGGCGGGATGGGGTCGGCCACGCTGCCTCCTTTGGAGGCCATGCACCAGCACGGGGCTTAGCTGAGCGCAGAGGACCACATCCAGGCCTGACGCACACGAATCCTGTGAGACCCGCAACTGCTCGGCCCCGGGCCAAATTCACCCACAGCCACAAAAACCCAGCCCTGCCTTTCCGGAGACCCCAACCCCTTCTGCATACGTTGCTCTTTCAACTTCAGAAATAACGGGCTGCTTTATTTTCACTGTCATTGCACCAACCAAGGAAGACGTGCATGTGGTGACGCGCAGAGAAATCAAGGGCAGCCCTGGGCTCTGCCACTGCCAGAGCAGCACCGCAGCAGCGATGCTCTGCTGGTGCCACCCGAGGGGAAAGGCAGGGCAAGCTACTGCCTTTGATATCCCTCCTGCTTACCCCAGCTCACATAAATACGACCAGAGACAGCTCCCGCCTGCCCCTGCGCACGCCGAGCCACTGCACCAAGCTCCTCGCAGGCCCCCGAGATATTTATGGTGGCTGCGATAACCCCGGCGCATCTCCCAGCTGCCAGAACCCTCCCAGAGCCGCGCTGAGTTACGAGGTGTCTTTGTTTGGACTTCTTTCCAGATGATGCAGAGTCTCTGGCATCAGGAATACAGAATGGGTGCTTTAAACAGAGCAAAGTCTACACACGAACATCTGTCTTGTGCATAGAGATGTACAGAAATATATCTGTTCCAGTGCAGCAAGTACTCTAAAGTTTGCCTCTAAACAAAGAATATCGGCTCCGGCTTTCAAGTCATGCCAACAAAACAGCAGGTTAATAACCATCACAACCTTCACACAAATGGAATTATTTTCAATTGGTAGTAAAGATTTTTTTTTCCTGCATTTATCAAAAACTGGAGAATCTGCTCCTCTCACAATAGCACGCTGTCTTCAATTTGTTATTCAAAACCAGGTGGTATTTGAAGTGTGTTTTCTGTCTTTACCTCGCTCTTGCAAAGCTTAATGCCTTGGACCTAAAATCCAGTCGTTTAGAGACAGGATCCTCCTTATAGGATCTTTGATTTCTTAGCAGGGGCTATTGACTTAATTCACTGCAACTTTAGGCCCGAACCTCCCTCGAGCTGTAGCCAGGTGCTGCCAAGGCTCGCTGTGCAAGTGAGCAGCACTGCGGTGCAATGCCCCGCGCCTGCAAGCGGGTGGAGGAAGAACGCAGCCCGACCTCTGGGCTTTAAAGCACCTCTTTCCTTTAAAACACCCATTCCATGAGGGCTCCCGGGGCAGGCTGACGAATATCCCTGCTGCCGGCAGCACAGTTTTGTCCACAAAGCGACACGGCGTGTGGCTGGGGGATGCGCGGAGGTGCCCGGGCTGGCACCCAGGCATCACTGATGCGGGCACTGGAGGGAGTTGCTTGCCAGTCCTCCTGGCAGAACTAAAACTGCTACAGATGGCAACTGCCAGCAGGGAAGCAACAGCAAAAACAGAGGAATTCATGGCAGAAATTATGGAGAGAAAAAAAGCATTTCCAATGTTCCCATTTCATCTTCCCAGCTAAAGGAAAACCTGCTATCAAGTGACCAAATGAACAGCTCTGCTAAAGCCGATGGTGAAAATCACTCCAGTGGAGCACCTTTAATTAAAAATTACCACGCAGCGTGCTTATGCAGACAGTACGCATGCACAATACACGTATTTGTTTGTAAAGATCTGGGTGCACCAAATGAGTGGCATTATTTATGCATCTGCGTATGTCTGTGGCTGTGCCTCAAGTGCTACGCTGAAGACACGCAAGGAACCAAAATCTGTGGAATTTGCACATTTTCCTTTCTGCCTGACAGAAGGAGCCAGGTAAAGATATTCACTGCCCTACCTGCTTATGAGGGCAAAAGTAGGGAGTGGAAAAGGAAAAAAAAGAAGAAAAAAAAATGCAGCAAGCAGAAACACTTAAAATGAGTTACTATGTCTGGTCACTCAATCCTTTAAGCCCTGCCAACACTTTTCTGTGATTAGTTAGTAAATCTGACAAGGCCTGCGTTTGTTCACAGCTTATTGACAGAACTGTATTGATAAAGCAATATCCAAGCCTGGGGAAAGAAAGCCCACAATCTCATTTTACTTTCTCCAGTCTTTATTGCACAAAGGTGTTTTTTGCTGGATGAATTCATTTTCCTTGAATTTTCTGAGAGTGCAGCTCTTATATCATTGCTTAATAATTATTTATCAACTGGGTAGGCATTAAACATAGGAGAGGAAAAACATGCCACAAATCTATTTGTGCGGATTTCTGCCCTGACGATGCAGGGACATTTGTTCGGAGTTCATGAGAGACAGAACAACTGGGGCTGCAGGGATTTTAATTCCTGTGGCCCCCAGGGACAGCCCGTGCTTTCCTGTTCCCGCTGCCCCACTCCTCCCCAGCTTCTTTCCAGAACCCGCCTCTGCCTCCCCTGGAGGTTTGTGTCACAGCCATCGCGTCCTGGATGAGACTGCTGATGGGGTCCCTTGGGGACCCATTAGTGACGCTCATAAATTAGCCAGATGGGGTTTGCTCTGACCAGGGCTGCAGAGGGTTGGCTCTGGAGGGGAACCGGGGCTCCCACGCCACACAGCGGGACCTGACCGCCACACGAGTGCGCAGGATAAATATTCAAAGATTAGGGCCACTGTGATGTGAAAAAGTAGGAAGGAACAGGATTAAAAATAGGGATGGTTTCGTATTAATAACCCACATACTAGTGGAGCCTAATTGCAGCATTTCACATCCAGGTGAATTTCACAAGTTTGACAAATCCGGACTGTCAATAAAGAAGTAGCCGTGTGGGATTGTTCGATATTTTCAAACCAAAATCAGGGGGAAAAAGAAAAAGCCTTTAAATGCTCTTGCTGTAGTGGAAAGACATCTCACGGGAGTGCAGTTGATGTCTAGGGGCTGACCACAGAGCTTGGACCCAGGAAACCACGAGGCTGAAGCCTCCCATTCCCATGGCTGCCCTTCTCACCTGGAGGGAGCATCATAGCAACTCTTATTTCCCAGCGCTGTATTAATAAGTAAACTAGTGAGAACCTACAGATGCCACAGGTGCTCTGAAAGGATCAGTTCACGTATTAATGACTTTCAGAAAACACGGAGGCAACACTACACCTGTATCACCCTGGGCTTTTGCACCCCTCACTCGATGGTGAAGTTGGAGGAAGGATCCACCTCTGGGCGTGTGTTTGCAGAAACCACTCGAGGCGTTTGCAGTGGGTGCTGCGGTGTGGCAGAGCTCAGCACAACTCTCCCTCCCCGTGCCTTGCTTCCCCAGGGACATAACCCCGTCTGGCTGGCTGCTGAGAATTGCTGACTCCGTCCAAGGAGCAGCTCTGCTCCGACAGTGTCTTTTTGGAGCGGGGTCACGGCGTGCTGGAGGCATGACTCAGCCGTGCCGAGGTGCCGCAGCTCCCGCTGAAGCCAACTGGGGTTGCAGCCTCACAATTCTCATTTTGACTGTAAACAAAGAGCCTGGCCCTCTGCGGGAAGGATCTGGGGATGGCTTATTGTTAGAGCTGGATGCTGGAACTTACTGCTGTGGCAACACTTTGTTCTGCATCAAATGCCATTTCATAACATAATCATCTCAACCCCATTGCAATCAAGGATGATGCTCCATTCAGGAGAGTTTTTAACTGTTCGTCAAATGATGTTTTATAATTGAGTTATCTCCAGTCTAGTCTGCTGCTTCATGCACTGTTGGGTTGGACAGAAAAAAGGAGAAAAATGCAGCTGGAATGTAAGAGCATGTAGCAGCACAGTGGCACGAAAACCAGCACGTGTCTTCTCCTTTGCAGCCATTTCTGAACAACATACACCAGAATTTCCTCAGCTTTACCAGCTTTTCGAAATCCCTTCACATTTGGAACTGAGCTTCTTTTCCTGAAGGAATTCATCATTATAGTAAAAGACCCAATACTCTTGCTCTTTAGAAAACTCCGAGAATGGAGATTCTTGGAAGTGAAAAGTCTGGTTTTGTCAAAGACTTGCCGTGACTCTGGACACACATCGAATTGCAGTTTCCAATTAAAAAAAAAAAAAAGGCAAAGCAATATAGCAAGTTGGTGTCCCCAAATTTCTGGATATGCTTCACCTCTCTGGTCCACCTTTCAGAGGAACTGAGCATTTGCAAACCCTCCTACAGTCATGGCAATATTGAATGCTCACAACTTTTGCACCGGGTATTTCAGAGGACATTTCTTCAAAATTAATCTCCGCACCTCACTTGCATCATTGTTTCATGGCAATGTTCACAGAGGTCACATCGGAAATAAGAGATTTACTCCATTATTAATACCCATGGAATATTTGCAATTGCAGGAAGAAGCTCTATGCTTTAAAAATCAACTGCTGAATACTGCTGTGCTTGCATTGTTTCCAGTCGATGCAGAACCATCCCCACAGATGATGATCTACTCCATGGGCAATCACAAATCCCTCTCTATAACCTGTGGCTATAAGTACAGTTTTGTGGAGTGACAACCAAAGCAAGATGTTTATTTGAAGTGCACAGACGATGGAAGCAAGGCAAGAAGAAAGTAAGAACAGTGCAGCTTAGGCACAGCTTAGGCTCCCTTGTATTTCTGCTCAGGCCACCCTATGCTGCCTTGGCTGCACAAGAGGATGCAACATGAGTACAAACACAGTTTCTGTTATCTGTTATCTCAGAGTGCCATAGTAGCCATGAAATGACCTTTAGTTTAAGTGAGCACCAGGCTCTGCATGCAAAAGAGTTGTCTTTTTGACCAAGAGGGCTATTAATTAAACCCTGGAACAGTTTCCTAAGGGGCTGAAGAAGCTGCCATTCGGTACACTTAAGGCTGAATTGCACAAGAACTAGGAAATATATTTAAATAGGAAATACTATCTTGTCAGCAGGAAGGAAAAAGTGACCTAACACATGTTCTCTAACTCTAATTTTTGTGAATACCTGCAGCTTAGAATTTACGTTTGCTGAAAAGGGTCAACCACAAAGCTTTTGTTGATGATGGGCACTCAGCTTCTGCTGACAAGAGAATGCTGGTTCCCGAAAAAAGGAGCAAGTTGATCCAATGAGAGTTTCTTACTGATAAAATCCTATCTGTTCTGGTGTTTGGTCTTTCATTTATATTTTGTTTCTAACTCTCTGCCTTTTCCTGCATCCTTTGTTGACACAACTATGCCGCTCCAAAACGTAAATAGTTCACCTCCAACGAGGCCGTACCCACGCACGAGACCAAACAGACACGGGCAGTGCTCACCCAGCACCGCAAACCAGATCTGATCGTGAAATGTGCCAGGTCACCGTCATTATACGCACAACTACAAGCTCTGCTTATAACAATAAATATTCACTAATCAGGAACATGCTTACTCGAAATGCTAGGAGGAGGAGAGCTGCAGAGGGGAGAAACGTGCCCCTTTTATTTTCGTAATTTCTCTCAAGCCATGACATATCTATGCAGAACACATTTTCCTACCACATGTGTTGATCTAGAACTAAGCAGGAGATGGGTGCTGAAGAGAGCCATTTTCATCATCCCTGGAGAGATTTGTAAAACAAGAGAGAGGGTTTTTTATTCCCCTCGCTCTGAAAGAGGCATTGGCTCCTTTCCACTTCCAATTTCACCATGGCTGCACACGACTAAACATCCATTTTGACACTAATGCGGAGCGGTGCTCTCTGCTAGGTTGGGTCAGCCAGCTCTCCTGCCTGACTGGCCAAGTGATTGTAAAATCATTAATGGTATATTTTACACCCCATATTTCTTACAAAACATAATTACCAGGGAAATTATTCTTCTTTTACTCCAGGATTTTTTTTTAATTTTTTTAATTTTTTTTTTTCCAAAGACACATGTGCTCACTCTCTTGTAACAGTCAAAATGAGGTCAGAAACTTGAACATATGTGGCTGTGTGTGCTTTCTCCTCCAACCAGAAATGACAAAGCAGAGTTTGGCAAGGCAATAAAGGAATGGCCACAAATCAGCCAGGATTATCTGACTTCCTTTAAGAAAGCCATAAATTGTTTACAGCAGCATTGGTCTTTAATGGCAGAATGGGGGGTGATGGAGGGGAAAGCTTTAATCTAACAATTTCAACACATTGCCAAAGTCCTTTCCTGTAGTTTACAATAAAAGAACCTCCAAAGCATCTAACAAGTTGGCTGGACTTTTTATTTTCAGGGAAAAGATCCTTCCCATGCTCCCTTCTCCTTCACTACAGAAATAGACCGGAGCATAATGAGGTTAAGTTTTAAAGCATTAAGCATTTGACAAAAATGCTTGCAAAGATTTTAGCACCAGAAAACCTCTGGAGAAACTGGACAGAGCCTGGGATAATACACAGCAGACTCCTCCAAGCTTAATGCACTGGGAATTGGAAGTGCATTAGGATTTTGGCTGCAGCTGGGCTTTTTACGGCCACTGGATTCTCGGCACCACTGTCTCTAATAATACGCAGGTGAGGGGACATGAGGCAGGCAGTTTGCTGTGACTGCTACTCACCGTACACTGCAAAACATTTCCAAACAGGAAAAGGCAGCAGTTAAAAACAAAACTGCCTGAAAACAGAGCCAATCCGCACAACCCATATATGAATTTCCAGCATTGAACCCTCCCTCCCCCTTCAGCCCAACTCTACATTCAAGGCTGTTTGGTTTTATCCTTTTGTTCTTGCTTGTCCTGGAGGGCAATTGTGAAATTCAGAACCATCACTGGAATTCGGACAATGAATATTTGCAAAGTTTGAGGGCGCCCGTAGTGAGATTTTTGGAGATAGGGTCTGTGCCTCCCGTGTCTCTTTGTATATTTTGCCCTTTGGGGCCAATTCCCAGATGGCACTGTCGTGCAACATGCATCTAACACAAACAATGCAAGCACTTCCACTGCCTAGAACGGAAATCCCCCAAATCCTTTCCTGCACCCCCTCTGAGTATCGGGATCATTCCTGCTGCTGCGCTGTACTTCTCTGGTCACACACATCGTATTTGGGAAATGCATTTCTACTTCAGGAATGATGTAAATAAATATGGTACAGCTCACATGGTTTGAAGAGTTTGTCAACAGAAAACATCCATCCCAGGCTACTGGCTTCTGAGAACTGGAATGCTTCCAAATCTATTTATCTCATCACTTTGTAGAAGCTCTTTCTTCCCTCCTCTTGATATTTCAGAAATTTATTTGCCTCCCATTACAAAAATAAATACAAGTGCTCTCCCTCCCCAGTGCCCAAACAGTAATTAGTTATAATGATTTTATTTATGTTGTGGCAGTGCCTCGGAGCCCCAGACATAGGCTAGGCCCTGATATGGTTATATGTTTATAATCTCTCCTCTACATGCTACTTAACAGCACACTGCTAGAAAGCCAGTAAAAGCAAATTCTTAAAGTATCATGAAGGAGGCTGCCAGCAAAGTCTCCCAAAGCTTTGGATAAAAACCCTGAGCATTTGAGTGGTTCCCCATACTGCAAACTGGAGCTCTAGCAAGAGCCTGTCAGCCTAGCTGATCTTTTTTTTGTTTGTTTAGCTGAAAACAAACTCACGAGGCTGAAGCAGAAAAAAGCAAATGCACAGTGTTTTGAGGGCAGGAGGTAAACCATTCCTTTCTTGAAAAGCTTTTCTTTAATTATTAAGGCTGAAAAATTACTTGTATTTTCCCACGCACTGATGAGAAAGTTATAGGAAGGAAGGAAACACAGGAAGATCTGAACAGCACAGAAGCACAGGATGAAGTACTTTTATGGATAATTGCCATGTAACTCTCTATTTTGTTTCTGGTGCCTAGATATTACTGAGTAAAACTAATTAGAAATGTAATAGATAAATGTACTCAGAATTCTTCATATCCTCTGAGTGGTTCCAATACCACCCATCAGGGACTCCGCGTTTGCTGGGTAGGCAAATGATTTTCTCATAAAAACTGGACGGCTCTTATCATGGCTCATTTTCTCCTTTAACCTACACTATTATTGCTCCTCCTCCTCCAAAGTGAAATTTAACACCCATCAGCGCTGTAATGATTCCTTAACTGTAGATGCAAGGAAAAAGCACGACAAGCCCCCCCAGACCCTCAACACAGAAGGCAAGATGAGCACAGCTAGTTAGCCCTGTCTCTAATTAACGCGTTTTGCTTTTCCTGCCAGGTGCGGTCCCCATTTCTCACTCGCTGCTTTCCCTCCCCAACAATTTATTCTTCAAAAGCAGAAGCCAGCTACGGAAACAGATCTTGCAAAATGCAAATAATGAAGCAAATCAGTGTTGTTGTTTTTTCTTGCTGCTCAAGAACTTTAAAGACATTTGGGAAAAAAAAAAGCAACAAAAAAACCCTAACCAAAACAAAAACCTTTCCACTAAGTAATTGAGTCTGCACTCTTGTATCAGACATTCAATGCTAATTTGGAGTCCTGTCTTATCGCATTACAGACAAACACAAGGCCCCTTACATCAAGTGCAACAAAATAGCTACACTCGGCATTATTAATGAAGTAGATGGATTAATTTCCTATTTATGAGAAGCTAACCAACTGGCTAGCTTGCTGACAGCACTATTAATGATCCTTAATGCCCCACAGGCGGTAATGGGTCCCGCTGGGAGATCTAGGAGCGCTGCAATTTGTATTGAGGATTTAGACATAACAAAAAAAAAAATGCCCTCCTGGGAGCAGGCAGTTGATCAGCGGGCGCCCCAGCGGAACACAGCAGACAAATAATAAATGACAGCCTTGCGATTAAATCAAACCTTCTACTTTAAGTGTTAAAGTGTCTGACTGTCACTAACAATCTAGTGGTTGTTAAAGCCTCCCGGGGCCTCCAGGAACAGACGCAGTGAGCTGGAAGGTAAAAGGGGGGGCGAGCGGCAGTGGCAGCAGCGGGAGCCTTGCTGTCTTGAGCAGGGAAGCTGCATTAAGGTAGGCAGTCAGACAGCGCCGGACGCCGGCTCTGCTCTTTGTGGCACCGCAGACCTGTGGCACAAGATCCCCAAGAGCCTACATGAGCATTAGCAGAAAGGCTGGCTGCAGATGAAACAGCCTGAAGCGTCCACAGTCACCACTCGCCAGCCTTGCCAGCCTGCTTCCAGTGGACGTCAGAGCCCGGAGAGAGGGGTCTCCAGACTCCAGATCACATCCTGGCTAAACGAGCAGCCTTGCCCACTGCTATCTAGGATTTTTGGTTTCCATTCTTATGCCTGTGCCTTTGGGATTGAAACCAGAGGGATGCGTTTTTAAATTCAAAGGGGACAGACTGAGGTGTGAACAGAAGTCTTGGAGGCAGCATGCATTTCGTTCACTCAGTCTTCTTGATAATCACAGCCATCCACACTCTGTCTTCATTATATCTAGTTTCCTTGCTGCCTTGGACTGATCACATCCCGGGGCTGGGTGACAGCTTGGAGAAATCCCAAAGCTTTCTCTTCTGGAGATCGGTGTTCAGAGATAGAGATGAAATGGGCAAGTAGGTGAGACGAACATAAGCACTGAAATGGTCCTTTGCCCGTCACCCTCTATCACAACACCAAAGCAAGAACTGAGGCGTAATGAGTTAAGAAGGCACGAGGCCAATGTTTTGTTCTGATTGGGAAAACCATCTCCCTTCTCTTTGTCGTGCTCTCTCCCAGCCACGATCAAGCATACACTTCTGTCTTCTTAGGTCTTCTCCCACCCCATTTTAAAACGCCCACTGCTACATATCATTAAGGTTAATAACATGAAGTTTTCAAACAACATTAATCCATCTTTAAAGAAACCTTTGGAAAACCAAGGGGTGTTGGCTGTTGTGTACCTGTCATCTGCAATCATAAATATACATTCTCGTAATGCCAGTCAGGCAGTGTCAGATTCACTCAAGTGTCACTCAAGGTAGATGCTCAAATCAGAGGACGATGAACTTCTGCATCTTGCAGGACAAACCAATACTAAAGAACCTGCTGACAAGCATTCTTTACTTGAGGGCTATATGTACTATTTGCAGATGTCCTTTAAAAAAAAAAAAAGTTAACAGAAAGACTGACTGCGGGAGTGTAAGTCACCTGCATTTTTTCCACTAAAAAAAAAAAGAGAAAAAGCTTTATCAAATATTTCTCATAGTAAGAAATATCAAAGGGGAAAAGAGAAGGATGTAAGATGAAGAGTTTCAATATATCATGTGTTTTTATTAAAAATGAAAAGATCAGCCACAGTTATGTGGTCGTGGGTGAATTGCTAGAGACTCACTTTCAGAAATGATTTCACTATGACCACAGTGAAATTCAACTTCACCTTCTTCTGTAAATTTCAGAGTTACATCAGTACAAAATTAGCACCAGTGAAACCAGAATTCATGCTGCACATGTGCGTGTTCATGCATACCTACTTCCTTTGGGAAGTAGCACACCAAATACACATTGTATCTACATGCACTTACATTAAAATATTTTAGTATATTGATTAACTTGGCCAAAGCAGTATCTGTCAGCTATCAGCAGTCACCCATTTGCAACACCCAGAGCCCCTGTGGCAGAGTTTGGGGTACGAAGGTAGCTCCACCACGCGCTGGGGACGACAGAGCCTACACGTGCTGCCTATGCTCAAATGGGAGCTCCGTGCTAGTCACTGTCAGCAGCACCTCACATTTGGAAAGAACACCACCTGCAACTTACTGCGCAGCACCCATTCACGCGACAGTTCAATCCCATGTTACTGACGAGAAAGATAACGCACTCGCAGAAAACAGAAATGGTCCTTCTGCCTTCCTCCTTGACTATTCCCATGGTCCGGCAAACAGAGCGTTTTCCCTCTACGTGGTTTGTAAAACCTATGCAGAAGACTCCCTGGGACCGTCCCTATAACCGATCACAGGCAAGAGGTGATATCTGGTCTGCTGTCTTGTAAGAAACTGTCCCGCAATTTATGGCATGATCACACCTTGGTATGGCAGCCCGGGAAGAGAGCCATAAATAATCATCTCGGCTCATATATACCAATTTATTCTAATATCAATCCATGTGTGTTTTCTGGCAGAATTAGTCTTTTCTCTTTCTAATCATACAACTTAACAACAGGTCACTGAAGAAAACCCACAGGAAAAAAGAGCAGCCAACTGGACTTTCCTCACCTCTCGAGATCTCCAGTAAAGAAGACATAATGGAAAAAATACCACGTGTGACGGGGAGCTACGGCGAGCGCTGGCTGGCAAGAGGCAGCATCTACAGGGCTACGCTTACTGCTCTATCTTTCAGCTCATACAAGCTGCTCTATTATAGCCTCTGGGTGGGGAAGCATGGGTTTTTGAACATCACACGGTAAAAAATAACCGATCTGACAAAACGTCAGTGTGGAGCAGAGCCCTGCCGTGCGAGGGAAGGCAGCGTGCTGCCCCTGCCCTCGGGCAGCAGCCTCGGACCAAGGGCCGAGAGATGCGCCCGGAGGCACCCGCGGGCAGGGGGAGGCTGCTGGCCCCCCCCGGAGAATGCTGTCAGGGTTTAAATGTAAAAGGGGGGGTGGTGATTTCTACACTGGCCTGGCTCCATATCAAACAGCACCCGAATTAACGACGCGGCCCAATTAGCGCGAGCAGGACCAGGCAGCATTGGGGAAGTCTTGGATGGCGCATCTATAGGAGGGCCGGCTCAGCCAGTAACCGCCTCTGCGTGGCTGTAGTGAGGACCAGATTTTTGATAAGGGGCAACTCTGTACATTCCCTTTTTGAGGCTATTTAGGAGCTCCTGTTTCTCCTGGAAAAGACTGCCCAGTTTTGCCGTGGATGACAGACGTCCATGACCCTCCGCCAAGCAGACCACAAAAGGTGGGGCTGTATGTCCATCAGACGACAATAAAAAGTCACTATCTACAGAAAAAATGCTCTTCCTAAGGTGTCTTCCTCCCACTCACCCCGCAAAGAGTTAAGGCACACTGCTAATTTGTTTAGCCTGTCCTCTCCTGTCTTTCTAGTGCTGGCATAAAATTGGCTCCTGAGCCTTGTTTGCTTGATCACGCTTCCCCTCCTCCAGCCTGTCCTCACCCCCTGCACCTCCCCACTGCTTCGCCCCCACCGTCCTCGCTCGGGTGGGGAAGGCAAAAATAATAGTGACAGCCCCCACGGGAAAGCCAAGAGGCCCTTGCAAAGTGCACCGCGAAAATGAACGCGCCTGCTCACTCATCACATTTCGCATTCGTTCTGCCACTCGCTGTCAAATTAAAACGTGGCCAACAACTCATTTCTCCTGCTCTCACAGTTACAAATTAGTCCATTAAGCTGTCTGCAGCAAGCCTTTTTTCCTCTTCCCAGTAATGGCCTCCGAGAATTCCTTCATAATCGCCAAGTCCTCCTGGGATGCCCACCGAAAGCAGATGGAGAAGCTCCCGGGTAATACGAGGCACTTTTTAATGACACAACATGCTGTGTTTTTTTTTTTTATTTTTTATTTTTTATATCCCTGTTCTCCCTTCATCATCTTTCCCCCTTTCCTGCTTTGTTCCACCAGGATGATTAGGAATAAAAAAAATAAATAAACGAAAGAGGAGTGAGGAGATGGAGCGGGGGGCACCGGCACAGAGGCTGACAGCTACAGGAAGGGGTGGGGTGGGGAGATCAGCTTCAGCTCCCTAATTAAAACCTCCTAATTGAATTATCTTTATTGAAAAATTAGATCTTCCATTGAAAGCTTACAGATCTGGAAGACAGATGACCAAGTCCTCCTGTAGATGACTTATCTGCTTCCCCTCCTCACGCCGTGGCTGCACCAGGCCGGCCCTGTTGCACCGCTCCTGGCAGAGCCGGCTGCCTAGTGCAGGATCCCCTCTCTTACGGGATGTTCTGGAGCCAAAGGGACTCGAGTGTTATTAGCAAGTAAAGGGCTAGCATCAGCTGGGAGTTGCCTTTATTTATTTAAGAGTGTCTTATAAAGCTCCAGCAATCTGTCCCCGCAGGTGGTATGGGGAGGGGGCTGCTGGCCCCAGCGCTGGTCAGGGCCCTGCAGCCCCACAAAGCTACTGCATATAGGAACACGGCGTTTAAGGCAAGGCAAACGTTTTCTGTGCATTGATGATGTGCCGAAAAAAACAATACCGCCTCAGTGCAGCCAGCTGGTATCCCCGCTGCAGTTTAAATAACACCAGCTACAGTGAAATCCCCTGGCCGTCTGCTACCCCAAACTGTCCCGGAACTGCTGCCGCCGAGCGGCGCTGCCCACCCGCAGCCCATGCAGCAGGCGATGACCGTGGTGGGTGCCTGGACCGGAGCCTGGCAGTGCCAGGCCGGGACCTGCTCTGAACACCCAGCCAGGGAGCTCAGCACCACCACCGGGCACGGCTCTGAGCGGCATCACCGCCCCGAGCCCTCCCTGGTCCTCCCCTCCCAGGTTCCTCACCCGAACAGCGCTCGGCCTCTACTGCCAAGCTGATGTTACTTGGTGGTCAAGAGAAAAGAGGTTGAATTTCAGCCCCAACCTTGGCAATTCATCTCTCAGATTCCAGCCGGCCTTTCCTGGAAGCCTCTGGAGACAGAGGAGAAATTAGAGGTGGCTAGGCAGAGGAGGAAAAAACAAGGAGAAGTTCTTCCTGGTGGAAACCACAGCAGTCACAGACACTGGCAATAATTGTTTTCATCGAACCTCCAGAAGGTAGAAAACCTGAGTCACTCTGCCCATTTGCTTACCCCTTCCTCCCCACCAAATCAGAATATCTGCTTCATAGTGGTAAGGCTGAAAACTAACTGAACAAATACAGTCTGGGGTCTTTTAATTTGCTCGCTGACTTTGCAGGAGGGTGGATCCTATTGCCATGTCTCTGAAGCGACTGCACGAGTTAATTCCTTTCACACGGGTTAATTTCCTTCACACGAAAGTCAAAATTCCTTTTCTCATTGCAGAATTCCAGGAGCTGTGCCTTTAAGGAAGCATTTTGCAGAAAAAAATTACCAGATTTGGTGACACCACAGCAATCCCTCTCCAGCCTCCTCCTCCCACCTCACATAAAACTCCAGGCTCGGCCGTGAGTGACAGGCACGCCGCGCTCACCCCATCCTGGGGAACAGCCAAAGCATTCCTGGATCTTATTGCTAGACAGGCTGCGATAAGGCTGTTTGCGTGGCTCTGCACCCCCCAGGCAGGCAGCAAGAGAAATGAGAAAGGCAGGAGCAGCGGGGAGGACGGAGGCCTCTCGCTACCTTACAGAGATGCCGTGTGCCAAAGGGAGAGGTCCTGGGGAGGAGCTGTGCCATGAATATGTGTACTTCGAGGTGGGGAGGGGAAGGAATCAGCCCGTTTCCTGGAAGTGAAGAAAAATTGGCCGTCTTTGCAGAGTCTGAGGCCAGCTGGGAAGACAGAGGTGTGATTCAACTTTTTGTTTAAAGAAAACCCACTCCAAGTGGCAGAAATGTCCCGAAAAAACCCACCCCATGAAACTTACCACCCAACGCCAACCTCAAACCCTAAGTCCTGTGCTAGGAGAAGAAAAAACTAACTTTCTCTAAACACGGGCGAGCCAATGTGAATAAAATATGGCATCCGTGTATCGTAAATTATTACTTGAGGAAGAAAATAGTCAGTTTTTCTTTGAACGTTAGTATACAAATATTCCCACTGGCAGAACAAAAAGGGGAGGACGACTTCAAGCAGATCACTGCACTCCTGGATTTTGTTATCACTATCTGCTCATTTATCCTCTTCTCACAACATAAAGACTTCCTGATTGTATTATATTTATAGAAAATATGAGACAACCTCCCTAGGCTTTCCCATACCGTTCTTTTCTGTTCTTCACAATAAATTATGTGAAAGGAAAGAAGCAACCTTTTATCTTCCCTATTTATGTGTGCTTTAGACAAAGCTATCAGCTACAAGAAATCAGCTACTAGCTAGAAATGCCATGGGGCTTAACAGAAGGTGAGGGAAATACGTAGGCATACGCGGCGAAGGCTTAGCACAAGGAGCAGAGCACCCACCCATGTGGGCCCTCACTGTGCTGCACATCACCCACTGAAGGAGGCCCGCACCGGCAAGGGAGACGTTAAAACAAACTGAACGGCATTCGCAAGGAGGCCTGCGAACTCCTCTCTGCATTTCTGTCGCACCATCGTCCGAAAGTATAACGAGAAGGGACACGCTGTTGGAAATGCTAGTTCAAATGAAAAAGGAACCTAAATCACTGGAACTTGGCTTATCCAGATGCTATAATTTCTTTTCAGTGTACCTGCCAGACCCAAAATTGCACGTAAAATCACAGTTAATCAGCTGAGGTCGCTTTCACTTTCTGCACAAGTCGAGTTAACACCTTCGCCCTGACCATACAAGAAAGATTTAGGTTTGGTCGTTTGTGACAGCCATCCAACTTGCATGCAGCTCTACAGCAGTCGTGCACACAGATCTATTTGCATACACAGTTTTGTAACCATCTAAAACATCCCCTTGAAATAACCTTGAACCTACAGCATATATAGTGTACATGCACAGCTATAAAGGCATGCGTAAGTTCAGCAGTACCATTAGAAAAAATATGGCAATATAGTAATGCTTCAGTTAAGAATCAAAACTCCATAGCTTATAATTTTACTTCACTACTTGGGGCAATTTCTGAGAAATACTGTAGTATTTTTAACAGCACATATACGAGAGACCATATATACCGCTGCTGGCCGCTGGTTTCCATAAATCTTTCAAAACCAATATTTATGCTCCCATGAAGGAGTGCTGGCTGCTTATTTTCCATCTCCGTAAAAGTGGTCAGATCAATAGTTCTGTGTATGTTACTTGGAAACATGTCACAGCAGCCTCTAAAACCTCTTTTTCCTTTGTCTGAAATCGATTTCTGTAATATGCAAATATTAAGAAAAAGGAAGCTTTAAGTTTCCTCTTAGGATCCTTTGTGAACCCTTCAGAATCCAGACACCACCACGACGGAAAACGAAACCCCTGCCGGCAGTTTACCGTCTCCCCTGAGCGCCAGCCGCTCTGTGATCGTAACACTTTGCTCCAAGCTATGAAATCCCAAAATTTGCATATTCTTCACTTTGGGATTGTTGCAGCATAAAGCTGAACACGGCAGAGCCGCCTGCCCGCACAAACAACCCTCTCCTCCCACAGCCTTGCTCCCTCTGAAGATGACAAAAGAGGAGGAGGATTTCCACTGCCCTCCTATGCCAACGCAAAGATAACGCCGCTTGCTCTCCTGCTTTAGATGTTGCTGTGCACCCAATTCTTTAGTTAATATGCAGGATCAAGAAAATTAAACTTCTGTTATGGAGTCTTACTTCGAGAAGGAGCAAAGAGACATGCTATTCACTGGAGCTTTTTGTGAGAGACTTTATCCCCCCCCCCCCTTTTTTTTTTTTCAGCACAGCTTGAGCCCTGAAGCTTTTATTTAAAAAAAAAAAAAAGGAAAAAGAAAAAAAAAACAAACCAAGCAGTGTACAAAAGTGGGGGGAGTAGAGAAGGTTTAACAAGCTCCAAGTCATAGATTATAAGCCGCTGCTAAAAATTTATGGCTGTTTGGATCTTTGCCACACTGAACAGATTGGCAAGCTGATCAGAATCGCAGCAGGCTGCCTAATGAGTCCCACACAATTTTTCACCCCATATTTTTCCAATAAAAAAGCAGTTAAATACCAACCGCAGCCACAGCAGAGCCTGCCATCTGGCTGCTTTTTTCTCCAGCCATCATTAAAATGGTTCTTGGCAGTTTACACCTCGCTTTTTTCTGTACAGATGTGGAACGAATTTTCTGACAACCCTTGGATGAAACAGGGGGCTTTATTGAGCTTTACAGATTAACTGCCTAACTTCTGGTCCTAATTTTAAGTGTCTTAGCGCACCGGAGGCATCATTTTAAGTGAGCTAATTGTAAGTATCTGAGCCCACCAGCAATATTTGGTGAGGTTGAGATGCAAAAAGCAGCATTTCAGGGAGTGATGTAGCCCATGCTACCATGGTCACCAGCATCTGGCCCACGCTATGAGTTTGGAGGGATAAAAAATTATAACTATAATGAGAGCATTCAAAACTGTCTACAGAGGAAACCAAGGAACTATGGCTGAAACCCATTTATTGCGGCCAAATGAATACGAGCAGCTATATTTTTTATTCTTCGCTGCCCCTGTTGTCCCCAGCAGCAGCTCTGTCGGCCGGGGAGGAACACTGCCCTGTGTTTGTGGTTGCTGCCCGACCCCAAGCAGCGGAGCAAATCTCCATCCCCGAGTGTCTGCTTGGATGCAGTCGAGCCATGGGGACACTTACTTGAAAGTAGCTCAACTCACCTCTCCATCCCTGGAAGAAGATCCTGAGCAGAGGGAAAATAAAGCTGATCTGGGGGAGGGGGGATAGCTGGGGTGCAGGGGGAGCACAGTTATTCTGGGCACAACAAAGAATTTTTACAATCAAGTTTTGAAATGAGAAATGCAAAGCAAGACTCTTTAGAAACCTAGAAAGATCAAAATATAGCTAAAAAGCCCATTTAAAACCTATTTTAAAAAGAGGCAGGACAAGGTGGAGATGCATACATTTGGCTGAACGTCTACTGATAGTTTTAATGTGGTCTCCAAGTCAGGGCAGTTTGGGTGATGGCAACAGCAGGGCAACCAGCTGAAGTGCAGTTCAGATGCTCCAAAACACGCTTCAGCCTATCCCTAATGACTTGTCAAGACCACAAAAGAAGCAGGGGAAGTGCAGGGAGCGGAGCCCAGGCCCTCCGAGAGCAAAGCCGGAGGTCTGTCAGACCCCTCTTTCTCTCCAAAAAGCTGACAAACAGCAGCACATCAGTACATCAAGGAGGCTTTTCATCATTTTGCTTTCCTTCACATGCCTAACACAGATTATTACTTAATGCCAATCATCTTATAATGACCAGTGGATTTAAGAAATGAATAATTTATAGGAATGTTGATAACATTTATTTGTTTTCAGCCAGGACTTTACAGCATCATAGAAATGCAGTACAGAAAGGGACCTTAAAAGGTCAGTCTAGACCCCCTGCTCTGAAAGAGATTATGCTGGAGATTATGTGCATAATAATGTAAATGACCCTATAACTGTACTCCAGAATCAACATTTTCATTAAGAAAGATATTGCCCTTGTAATCCTACGCGTTGGGCAGATAACCTTCACAGCAAGTTGATGCAACCCAAGCCTGGCATCAGGCAGAAACGATGACCCTGGGCAGCACGGCTCTGTGCAGCGGGCGTTTCTTCAGAAATTACCCAGCACGGGCTGGAGGTGGCACAACTGGCTGACGTGTAACAATAGCTTTAATTAACGTATGCTTCTAAGACCGTCCCAAAAAGGTGGCAGTTCTGGGGGGAAGGGAACAGCAGGCAGGCACGTGAAGCTGCGGGTTGGTGTGATGGAGAGAATGGATTCCACGGTCATGCTCCACTGTTGAAGTCTCCCTTGGCCACCAAACTGTGATGCATCCTATCCCCATTACTGGAAATGGCTGTGCAAATTGCTGACGAAAACAGGGAAAAAAATTACCTCCATCTCTTTAGTGGGTGCTGAAAGCTCCAATTTATCTCCTACTGATCGACCTAAAGCACCAGTTCACCCTAAAAGCACGGATGTACTTTCAGTGCACAATCCTGAGGCAGGCTGCAGACCTCATGGCAATAATAAAAGGAATTGACTTGAGCATCAGTAGTCAGGTCAGGCAGTTCTGGGGTTCCTAACTCTGCAATTTGGGCCTAATGTACAGTGCAGGGTAAAGGACCTTGTTTTATAGCAAAGTAAATTAAAAAATAAACTAATCTGCCAGAGCAACTTTTTGTCCTATTACACTTCTGGTAAATTTTGCTTCGCAGAACCATTACTGTATGGAGAGGTATTCACATATACACACACCGCCTTGACATTTGCACTTTTTTCTATAAACATTTTTACAATATTCCATTACCGCAGAACGCACCAGCTAATAGCCAAATCCCTAAAGCTGCTAACAATCAAGTCTGGCTCAGAGTCGCCTCTGAATAACTTCCATTTCTTCAATGCTTTTGCACAGCAGGATTGCTAATAAACAACCGGGCAGTAAAACTACAAGTCAGCCAGTACTGCCTCTGTCTTCTCCAGTTCAGGGAATTGCTCTAATACAATGTGGAAATATATCCTGTGACCAAGCGGCCTCTGGGAATTCTTACATTTCAGGTTGGGTTGTCTTCATTTGGGTTATTTTGGGATATCCACAAAAATGAGTCCCAATTCCCTTTCCCTTGCTCTCCACCCCCCACAGTCACACACTCCACCAAGCAAAACATTCTAGCTACTTAAATGTGGTCAGGGAATAAACTGTTTCAAGAAAAAAGAAATAGTCTCATCTTAAATGGTTTCCATCCAATCAAATGACTTAGCCCAAAGGCTGAAACGATTTAGCCCTTACACAAGTCTAACACAATAGCGTTTGCATAACTTGAGCTCTCTCCCGCTCTGTCCCAGGGAGACTTTCCAGCCCATAGAGAAGACACAAAGATAATCGGGCATTTGATCCGAGGCAAGTTTTATTCTACTTGGGTGCATCTGAACGGCGGCTCCGGCAGGTTACCTGCATGGTGCAAAGCGCCCGCTGTTTTATGGTGCTGCACTAGCGGAGAGCAGCAGCAGCCGGGGCACCTTCGTGCACCTCTCTCTGCAGCCTTGGGTGCCCTGGGCAGCCCCACGGCGCTGCAGAGCACCCTCACGTTCATGTTTTAGGCTTTCACATGTGTCTTGGCCCTGCAGTGGTTTTTGTTTTTAATTCTTACTATTGCTAAGTCAGTGTAACCAATGCATTGCCTTTACAGATAATGTTGGTACAGCGAGTCTCCAAACTAGCGCTGCTAGTTTTGGGTTTATTAATGATCCTTTCCTCCTCACTTGTTTTAAGAGCTTGTAGCTCAGATTGGAGATTTCAGCTGTAGGCAAAAATATGGTGCAACCGATCCTAGAGTTTCCACCTTCAATCCTATTAAAAATAAATTCCCTTTATTGCAAAGGTAAAAGAAAATTAACAGTGAAAAAGATAACACACAGCTGAAGGGTATTTTCAAGATATTCATTTTCATTAGAAAAAAAAAATAAACCGCATTTTCATCCTAAGAAATAAGGCTTTGCTCTTGCAATTAATAAAGCTCAATGCTTCAAATCCATAGGATACACGCAGAAAATAGGGAAGTAAATAAGCAGAGCGGCTCTGGACTTATAAACAGAAGAGCCAGACTCAGAAAGATAATCACAGAGCCAGCCGTTTGGAAGTCTTGGGGTTATATAGTTCGAATTCTGCATTTATAGGCATCAGCAGGAATTTTGCCAATGACTTAACTGACTTTTATGCTTTAAAGCTAGAATGATCCGTTTTGATTAACTGCTCTGACCTCCTGCACAACACAGGCTTATAGCACGGGGCCAAGATTTCATCCCAAATCTGGACAGAAGAGAGATGCACAACATATGAGTCAGCAGGACAAGCACAACAATTTTAATTTTAAAACGCCAAATCGTGCTGGCAGGGGAAAACAGGATGGGTGATTGACAGTTCTGGATACTGAGAGGTTTCCTGAATTATTGGGAGATACTTGGCTATGTCAAACAAGCTGACTGAGCTAGCTTTCATCTCTTGTTTTTAATTATCTTTACTCTTTTAGAATTTCCTTGTTGTGCTAAAAGTTGTCCTGGTGAAAGCCTCCTACCCAGATCTAATCTTTTTGCTTGAGGCAATTGGGGCAGGGTTATTTTGACATGCAAACGAAGAGGACATATGTTGCATGCAAATGAGAGGGCCACAGCTCAGAGCAAACAGATTTTTCCCCTGCCCCGGGCATTTGTGCTGCTGCTTTACAGGATTTCCTGGGGATCTAGAGCCAGCCACACTTTCCCTCCAAGGTCTCTAACCCCGGCTGCCCATCTGGCCCCTGGGGGCAGCTGTGGGGAGGCAGCTCTGGCTCCCTGGGGTGCTGTGCAGGGACAACCCTCCCACTGGTCCTGTGCTGGAAGAGGCGGGTGCTGGTGCTGCAAGGGCTGAGCTATGCCGAGCAGCGGATCATTGCCTTCAGCCAGGCGGATTTCAGGGACCTGCCTCGGGAGGGCTGGCCCGAAGCCACCATCCTGGGCAGCCTCACTCGGTGTTTGTTGTTCTCAGGTATTGCCATTGGAAAATTGGCTACTGTGTGCGGGCAGTAACTTCTTAATGCCATTTAATACACATTATTGTATTCCCATTGTAAAGGGCCCACACCCTGTTCTGATTCAAGACCTAGATACAGGGTCATTATGGTGCTATAAACACCACTTTTAAAAGCCTGACTATGTATTGACACAGTTTTTTTATAAGTACATAACAGACTCTCAGAACCGCTCTCAAACATCGTGATGACGTTTACACCGGGCTCATGTGTCCCCTGGATGGCATTAATTGAAATAGCGCCGTGAAAGCAAAGGGAAACGTGAAGCAGTGAGGTCTGTGCAGAGTAATTCTGCTTCGGAGATAACAAATCGAGGCAGCTTGGAGAGGAGGCCAGATCCTGCATCCACTCCTACAGATCCCTTGCTCACCAAAATTGTAACAGTCACCCAGGAGTGAATGTTACCCTGGGAAGCATTTGAGAACTTGTCTTTGCTACTAAGAAAAGCGCTTACATTTCAAGACACCCACAAGGTAGGCTAGCCACCCCAGACAAGAGTACTGGCAACCTTACTGCAGGGCTTAAATATCTGAATATTAAAAAAAAAGGAAAAAAAAAAAAAGGAAAAAAAAAAAAAGATGGTCTCATAACACTTGGCACAAACCTCACCATTCATTGCAAGAAATCACTTCTGGCCAAGCTATCCCCACGGGCCCGCAGGGCTGTCAGCACACAGCACAACCAGAATGAACTCGCAGGTCACTCCCTTCGGTGGGGCTGCTCCAGCTGGGATGGGACTGCCGACTGCTGGGGGCAGGGGTTGGCTTTTTCAGGATAAACTAATTATCTCAACATACTTGCCCACCGCCCTAAATAAGGCAGATTTGGAACAGAAGCAGAGGAAGAAAGTCTTACAGATGGTACTGCCACTCGGCAGCTTACAACAAGGCTCGGGTGCCCTCCTGACCTTTGCCGGCTCTCCCCAGAGAGCAGCCCCACAGGCACAGGCAAGAACAAGTCAGATGGGGTCAACAGATGGCTGAGAATATGGTGCACATTAGCACACATTCTTTATGTGCCTGTCTCTGGCCCAGAAAGAAGCAGGAGAGGGATTTGGCCCCAGTACATTCGGCAAAACCATGGTCACAGCGCACAGAAACCTTCACTGGCATCCAAGAGCTATGCGAGCACTGCCAGAGTTAAATATCTCGTTCTCCAATCACTATTGCTTTACTTTTGTGGTTTTGTGAAAGGCACTTCACATTCTCTCAAAATGTGTTAGGAAAAACTCCGATGCATGATTTGAGCACGGGTAGGTGCAGTTGTGCTCCGCACGTCAAGCCGTGCATACGGGGAACCTGGTAATCATATAATTTACCTTGACACCTCTCTAAAAAGATATCATTGTCCCTCTAATTTTGATTCCTTGTAAATAATCAATCAATCAATTAGCTAATCTGCTCAAACGTTCCCCCCTCCCCTTTCTGTTTCCAATTAAAAGTGTGAAAGGCAAGTGCAGACATTTACATGACATTCCAGAGGCAAGCGGCGGCAATGGGTATTTTTTCACTGATCTTATCAGGTGCCCTTTAAGCACACTCAGGGTTTCTTGTGATCTTGACTGCTAAGCAATTCTGAGCATTCGTTTTACTCCTGATGGAAGGCATGTCTTTATGGGGCTGCCTTTTGGGAAATTCCTCATCTAGAATATCCAGCAAGCTACCTGGGAAGTAGTATTTTCCTTTCAGAAGCCTACCTGGGCAAGCACGGGGACGTTTTTCTGAAATCCCAAGAATGCGCAAACGGATACTTTCAGGAGCATTCAGGCTTGGCTCAATTTGATGCAACTTTTCTAGAGATAGCAAAAGGCATTTGTCTTACCCGAGGCTAAGCCCCTGCCAAATTTCACATCCTTCCTCCAAAGCATGGAGGTGTGCGAGTTTCTTAGCAAATTACTTGCAAGCGCTTATAACATGACCAAAACAATTTATTCTCCCCCATCTCATTTTTTGAGGGAGCCAAATCTTTCTATTTGAACTTTCAAAAGCAAAGGGAATCAGCTGTGGGCAGACACACGACATGGAAATTTTCAACTCCAACAGCTTAAGTTTGGCAAAGCTACAAACAATTGACAGCAGCCCCGGCAGGGGAAGTGCCAGACGAGCCCAGCGCCAGGCAGGGCTTCCAGCTCCACCTGTAGCCTGGCCACGAGGCACCGCACTGCGCCCGCTCCCCGCTGGCTATTTCTGAGCTCCCAGGAGCTCTGATTTATGGTGTATTGTGTGCAGGTCGCTCACGGTACAGAAGTTGCAAGCTAGGAAGACAAAGCCATACAACCGGGGAGCTTGGCAGCAACGGGCAATGGATCAGCCATGGCTACTCCACCAGACTTGAAGGACTTGTCCATTATTAACAGATTTGGAGCCTGCTTTAGACTTTCAGGTAGCACCTACTGCAATACAGTCTTTATATGTAATGTATATGATATCATCAATTAAAAGGAAATGGAAGTTCCTCAAACTAAAAAATAACAAGTCTAGACAAAAAGCAAACTAAGAAATTGAAGCACAGCAGCACAAAACTGAGCAGCAACTGGGAAGACACAATACTTTCCCCTAAGACAAAACCTTATGCATGTATATTGTATAAAATACTCTTTCAGGAACTAGCCAAAGATTTTTTATTTAAATGAGCACAATCAAGCTTATTATTAATTTTTACCTTTCAGCAAAGGGCAAGGATGTATTTTTTAGTATAAAACATAAGTGATCACACTGCTCTCTGTTTTTCAGGCAGAAGGAGGTGTTGCCTTTTGGTTTACAAATGGCATTGCAGGTATGATGCATTCAACCCCCAGTTTGGTTATTAATTCCTGTTAGCACCAAGGCAATGCCACTCTCACTCATTTGTGCTACATAACCACCTTAATATCCTTTCCATGGCACAATCATTTCACTGGAGCTAGAAAGAGTGCCACCACGACATTAAGAGAACCAGCTAGTGATCTCAGTTATTTCAAGTGAATATCTAGTTGCACTGGAGTCTGTAAGAATTTTGCTGTCAATTTTAGTGCACTAGGATATCACCTTTGGTATCATTTTCCTGTAATACAGCAGGGATGATCGCACTTGCAGATCTGTTAGAGCGGGACAAGGACAAGTTAATGTGCATTCTGCATTCTGAATGTGTAGCATAATAAGTGCATGAATTATTTATGTGTATAAATTTAAACTCTTTGATTGAAATGTAAGACTGGCTGATTAGAAAAAAAACTTGCTCCATCTCTGATACCTAGACGCTCTGCCACAGGAGCTTAAAGCAGTGCGGGCTCCCTGGCTGCACGCTCCCATCTCCTCCTCAGTGCCAGCACCAGTCCTCATTAAACGACACGGGATTTCAGAGCTGACCCAGCCATACAAACAAACCAGCAAAACTGGACCAGCTCATGGCACAAACACAGAACTGGAGGTGCCAAGGGAAATGCATGGCTGGGACTGAGGGGGGCCCCTGCAACACTGGCTTACATCCGCCTCGATTGCCATCAAACCTCACACCAGATTCAACAGCAGTTACTGGTAGATCTACATCCTCCTAGAAATGTTTTTTTCTTGAAAACAGACACACCTGTATCTAGCTACCCATAGCTATAGGTATCTCTCCCAGCAGTGCAATAGCTTAGCAGAGGCCCATCAGTGGCATCCTGTACTTAATGTTTTAACCACCTCATTTAATAATCTGCAAAAAGAAAAAAAGCCAAGACAATTAACTGACACAGTGATTTGTTATCAGGGAGTCCAAAAAGTAGAGCTGCAGGAACAAGAAACGTGTAATGAGAAAGCAAAGTCATACGACCAACAGTGCTCTGGGGAAATGAGGCCATTCAGCCAAACGTCCTCTCCTCTTGCTGATGTAGATTCAAGTAAGGGCTTTTAATGCCTTGTATCAACTAAAGCATAGGTTTGTGTACAAAAAGCATCATCCCTAATCTGAAAAAGTGACCTCTCATTTAAAGAAAAAAAAAAGAAAGACAAAGAAAACAAAAAACACATTAGATTTGGCTTCATTATTATCACTTCGTGTTCTCAGTCACAGGGCAAAAAGTTTCCAGCAACTTCAGTTGACGTTGATACAATTTATGTCCTCGCTGAAGCCCTAAAAATAATAACTGAGTGGTTGTCCAAAATGTCAGAGCAGTGTGCTCAGCGAGGGGAGGCATGCAATTGTGTGTTCGTAATTTCGCCTGTTTTAGTTTCAGATGCTGAGCGGGGAGTTTGTATATAATATGAAATGGGGTAAGACAACATCTATTATTAATGCTGCCTCGTGAAGCAATTAATTTGCTGGGTCATTAACTCACCGTCTACACAGAAAGTCTGAAATCCCACAGTGGAAAAACCCTGGTCCGCAGTGGCTGAAGGCACGGACGTGTGGGGCACCACGGCCAGAGCCCGGGGCCCAAGGCCAAGCCCTGCAGCAGGTCGCAGCGAAGGCCGTGCCTGGCTGAAGATGCTGTCCGTGAAGTTCAGACTATGACACATCTCTGGATAGAGGAGGGAATAGGGTTGTGCCAGAAACTTCCGAGCCTTCGTCAACTTTTAGCTGTTGCAAACATGACCCAGAGTGAATGGCACCATGCCTACTCCCAGGGATCTGCAGGACCACCTCATGGAGATCACTGTGTCCTATCCTCCTTACAATGTTCCTCACTAAGTTCAAGGCACGTTCAATTCCAGTTCACCCAGTCCATGTTTCACACTGGCCAGAAACACCCTCCTCAGTTCATCTTTCATTTCCAAAACCGTTTGCTCACTGTTTTTTCAGCAACACAGGTGGCCTCTGTCCACAAGCACACAATCCCGCTCAGCCCCACGTCCTTCAGAGCAGCCCTGCTGCGCAGCCAACACCACCCGGAGCTGCTGGTGTGGACGTGGCGAGGGCAGGTGAAGCAGAAATACTCATTTTCAGAAATATTAAAAAAGAAAAATAGGCTTTCACGCCTTCCTTGGTACAAGGTAAGCCATGCTGGCTTCTGTCCAGCCAGGGCAGCCTTCCCTCGCAGCCACTATCAATACTCCCAGCTCCAGCAGGCTGATGCATATGCTGGCTGCTTCTGCTGCATCAAGTCTCTCTCTGCTGGAAGAGGCATTAATTATAAGCAGGCAAGAAGAAACTTCTGCAGCATTGATGGCTGCTCTGCTGGGTGCTTTTCCTTGTACTAAGCTTGTTTTCATTAACTTTCCAAATAAATGATAAAAGGCACAGGCATGGGCAACAGAAAGACAAAACTGTAATCACTGGAGGAGCTGGCTGGCTTCCTGTATGTATGTGAGGAAGCATTGTTTAGATCTGTGCAAGTGCATACGTACACGGGCTTTCCTGCCGAGCAGTTTAACTAATCCAACCACCACTGTAAAATATAAGCTCACTGGGAGCTCGAACACTTGGCCACCTTCTTGGTATCACGGTTTCAAGCTAAAACCAAACGCTCTTGAGGTGGGAAGTTTTGTGTTCTGCCTACAGAGCTGGTATAAAGAAGTCACCAAGGAGGTAAATCAATAGTGCTCTGTTCTTACCGAGAAGCAACGCGGACAACGCTCAGGATTTTAATAAGAAGTATCGATGACTAGTATATATCGATGACTATGTTGATTATAGTTGTATTTATTGATTGTACCACTATGGTATTTTATATACATGGAGGCCCTCAGAGCCTGGGCCACAGCAGAGACCTCCCTCTAACTCAGAGGGACAGCAAGAAGAATCCCTGATAGAGCTTCCACTCTAAAATTTCCACTTCTCAGAGCCCTGTGCTTTCCAGTGGCCCCAGTTTTCACCGACAAACCCAAACTAATCTTCCAGGCCTCACAGATACAATTGAAAAAGCTTGAAAAGCACCCGTCAGCAGAAACGTTTAAAAGGCAGATTAAAAAACATATCCCTAATTCAGTGCTTTATTCCAAATAACCATTTTTAAGAAAAATCACATTATTTTCTGGAGCCTGACTAATGATTTTTTAAACATCAGGAGTTTGCCAAACTGCTGGTATAAATCTGGAACTGCTCCACTGACGTCACTGAAACTGCACCGATGTAAAAATGGCATCGGGGAGAACAGAAACAGGCTGAGAGAATTGGACAGCTGTGACCACTAACACAGGCTGCGCATTAGGGAAGATCAAAGACTAATTTTTACAAAACATTTTGGCTTGGTCTTTATTTCACTGAATTAGGGTAAAACACGGCCCGCATTCGCTCTCAGTAGCTTGACGGGCTAAAAATTCTTCACTGCCCTTTTGAACAGTGTAATACCAATGGGTATTTAGCTGGCGGTTCTTCTGAGAGGTGCTGCTGCTGCTGCTGCTGCGGGAGGCTTCGCTCCCTCCACGTACGGGACGAGCTCTCCTCCTCGCTGCGTGGCTGCGGCAGATACACACCACCTCTGCTCCCGGGCCACATTACTCAGGAACAGCGCCGTCCCCTCGGCAAGGGGAGCAGAAACCAGCAGGAATGCCCCCAAAGGCTAAGCACGCAAACCCTCTGTTGTGTTAAAAAACAAGGAAAAGGAGAGGAAGAAAAGCACACGGGCAGACAAGAGCACTGCAGATCGGGCCAATGGACCGCTCAGCAGAAAGAGGGGCAAAGGGTGTGCACACCATTACTCTGGTGGGGACCACACCACCCCGAACCACCGTTCATGCCTGGTGTCTGCAGAGAGAGCCGTCGTCGTTCACTGAAACCCCCCCGAGCTAGCAATTTTTAGGCATGGGTTTTCTATCAGAAAATGCTGGATCTTGGCAGCAAGCGCGTTACTGATATGAATGATAAAACAGCAGGGTTATATGAGCATGTCTATCTCCAAGGCCAGAAGAAAAGAAAAGCTAAAATCTCCAAGGCCCTTTTCGAAGAAGAATCATAAAAGCTACAGACTGCATTTCCCAGGTATTTTGTATTGTGATTAAATCTGTTTCTAGCCTTACACCTTTAAGAAAGATCAAAGGTAGCCAGCGAGGAAGGAGGTACACGCCGACTGCCACTAATTGAAGCAAGCTGAAGCCTCCAGCACCTTCTGGGCTCTCCAAAGTTTCTATCTCAGCATTTCCTCTGCCCTCCCCTGCGGCCTCCCTGCCCCGGCCCTTGCAAAGCGAATGCCTCCAGATGACTGCCACAACAGAGCTGCCTTTTGTAGCTGCCCGGGCGCAGGAGCCCGAAGAACAACATCCCAAATCTCAGTACCATCACTGACGGAACTCACCGCAGCTGTGTCACCGTGTAATTTCTGTGCCTCATTTTTTCCGTCCTTAAGAAAGGACATCAAAGGAGGTCAGGGTTTAGGAGCCGTTAGCAACATGTGTATATCAATACCCGCATCAGCAAAACACCGCATGCAACTCATCCCGGTAACAAAACTTATCAAAGCAACGCTGTACTGGGAAAAACGAGTTTCTCAGCATAACTGTGTGTGCAGCAGGGGGTTTTGCCAATCTCCTCCTACCCTAGACCAACCTAATTAAGCTGCTCGAACCTGTAGCGTACAGATAACCACGGCATCCCACATGAGGCTTTGTAATAACCCGACTCTGACTCAAAGGCAGCAACACGGAGAGCAGCGCGGATTCTGTGCTCAGCTAAATGAGCGTACTCGGGTACGTCTTTTCTTGCCATTGACCTCCTCCAGCATCTCTGCTTCCTTCTCTCACACATCCCTGCTCTGACTGTGAGCTCCGAGAAGCTCCTGGGAAGTGCTGGCTTCCCTGGAGGTGCCGCCAGTCTGGGTCCAGCCAGCCCCTCTGTGGAGGCTGCGATTTCCATCCTCTCATCCCACTGTGCTCGAGTATCAGCGAGGAGGGGACCCTTGTAAATGCCTCCAAGGGTCAAGCACAACTCTGCCTTTGATGCTTAATAAAGTTTTGAAATCAAAAGCACTATGTAAATGTTGTTCTCATTATCAGGTAGGTGTGCTCTGGTTTGCTTCCAGGAGAGCTCAGCTGCTGCAAGCGGCTGGTATTAGAAGCAGGTCCTGGATGTTCGACATTCAGCTTTGCAGGGAGAAGACTGACATCCGAGCTTGGCACGCAGCAATGAAAGAGGATGCAATCTGATTTGGCAAATTAGCCCCTGGGATGATGCAGTTGCCATATGTACCTAGGTGCCAAATTTCAAATGGAGCAGAGTGACCTGACCCTGACCTTTGGCTCAGAGCGCTAAATTCCCTCTCCAGGGAGCCTCTCTAGCCTGAAGCGTGTTTCAAAGCTGTGAAGAGAATAAACGTATTCACCTGGGGGATATTTACAGCAGAACATTTGTTTTCACTTACACTGAAATCTAAGGAGAGTTTTGGTAGAGTCCCTGCATGTCATTCATTCCAACAACAGGTTTTGCAACTCGTCTTCTGCAGGTGTCTGAGGCCTGTGCAAATCTCCCCGGCTGACCACAAACATCTGATGAACTCTCTGTTCTAGCCAATAATCTGCCCAACCTGGGCTTTTTCAAACAAAAGCAAACATCGCCTTCTTTCTCACTGCTTACCAAAGACATTGCAGCACTTGACGCAGAGGCTTCCAGTTACAAAAGTGCTCTGCTTTTAATAAATAGACTCAAGAAGTTTATGAGCAGCACTGTAAATAATTTAACCTACACTTACCAGAAGCTGAGGTGTTGGTTGTTTTTTATTTTTTTTTAATCCTTGCATTGCAAACTAGTAGTTTGCTAATTAAAAACAATTGCTTAATGGGTCATCAGCCAGACGTTAGACAGGTTAGACTGAAGAATTAATGTTAACTGCAGGCAGCAGCCAGAGCTTTAGAGTAGGACTATGGTTCCCGAAACCTCTCTCAAAATACTGTTCCCTGCACAGGAACAGTAAATAATTTTAAGAGAAGGAAGTAAAGGTTCAAAGACGAGGCAGATTTGTTAAAATAGTTCTGTAACATAAACCAATGTTAGATCTTTATAGTTCAGCTCAGCAGTGGAATGCCACTTATGCTCAAAAGACAACCTGCATGTGGATATGCTTTCACTTGACTTTCACCTTTATCACTTCAGTTGATTCCTCTTAATTTTTTCCAAGCAGCCTGATAGAGAGACAAACCTAGAGCCCCCATCAAACACATGCCTGCTTGTCTGCAAAGCACCATCAGTCCTCAACAAACCGCTTTCCTTTTTCTTAACCCCCTCAAATATCAGTGGTTTGAAAATTTCCCTATATCCTTTCTCAGATTCAAGTTTTTCTTAGAAAAGATTATAGAAGTAGTCAGTGAAATGTTGTGAGAAGAGCAGCTTTGCAGACCATGCAGGAGGCTTTGGGAAAGGCAGCAGGATAGATAAACCAGGCTTCCATGTAGTCAGCTAGCTGAAATATACATCTTTATTTTAAGGAACTGAGTCACTTCTGAAATGCATCATTTGTTTAAATTACAGGAAATAAAAGGTTTACAACCAGGGATGAGCTTGGCAAACCTTGTTAACAAAAAACAATGGTTTGTAAGATCTGCAGGACCTGATCTCTGAAAGCCTAATACATCTCTGAAAGCAGCAGCAAAAGGGGAGGGAAAGCTTTGCTGAGCTGCATTTCCATCCAAGTTTCACAAAGAGAACATCTGTTTGCACCCTAAAATACACACAGGCGTTTGATAAACACTTTCTTTCTTCTCAGCTCAGGATGGCTCTTTGGCTCGCTCAAAATGTAACGCTACATTTTATACGGTCTCACCCATTTCAAGTGCCATACAACCAGGCACGGAAAAACAAATGCTTGAAGATGTCAGGTAAGGCATTAAAAAAAAAAAGGAGGGGTGGGGGGAATATTTAGTGTTGTCGAGACAACCTTAATTTAAATGTCCTTGCTGCTACATCTGCCACCTCCCTCCACACCGCTGGGTGCTACCAGGAGAAGCTGTAAATGCAACCAGGATGGGCTTTTGCCACCAACCACTCTGCTCCAGGACTTTGCTGGCAGCAAGGAGGGGAACTAAGTGAAAGTGCACCTTGTTCGGTCCCACGCCTCGTGTGCTGTGTGCTCCAGCTGGAACTCACCCAAGTACCTCCGCCTGAAGAAGATGCTCAACAAAGAAATCCACGACGACAAAGTTTGGCCAGACCGTAAGCACATGAAAGCGAAGCTCTGTGGTATAAATTGTAGGACAACCTTAACAGCTGGCTTTCCTTCCTGCGCTGTTTACAGGAGGGTGGGAAAGTCCTCTGCGTCCTGTGACTTTGGGAAGAGCGGAGAGAACTCGCCTCTCAAACTCCCCCCAAATAAGCAAGGATAATTTGTGCATCTAGGGTGACAGTAAAGCTTGTCACGGAGAAGCTTCTAGCAGAGAATGAAGTCAGCTGCACATGACAGAGACAAATGCCATTTCAAGGAAAAAAAATGTGCTGAGATTGGACAAGATTTTCCATACTCATCTTGCCTTTAGAAAATAACCCTGAACTTTACACTTGCAAAAACACACAGAGACAAGCATCTTTTACCTTGTCTTGGCAACCTCAGAACGCCAGGCATAAATCATAGGAACAAACAAAATACTCATAAAAAACCTTCACTACCTGACACAGACCAGCGCAGAAGATGCGCTGAAACGCTGATTCACGAGCAATACCTCTGAACCTGCTACTGTAAGTGTCATTTCCCAACACCTCCCCGTTCCTACCAGGAGGCTAAAGCAGCAATTAAGAAAGTGGGAGTGCTCTGCAAGCCTTCCCTGTCTGTAACAGACCCACATCCAGCTATTTATTAGATAATCCAATTACACTGATGTGACCTTATTCCGTGCATTTATGTCTCCTCAGACTGCAGGGATAGCCTATCAACCGGGGGGGTTTCTTACAGCAATTTGCTGATGCAAACCCCTGCTCCTCTAATAACAGAGGTTATTACGAAACAGCTCCTGCTCCAAACGGCGCTCCTTTGCATCTCCCCTCCTCTCGTCGCTCCCCAGCTGTCTGGAGAGCAATTACGTGCCCAGCTGCACAGGAGAGCAGGCTGAGCCCAGCCTCCACACCCGCTTCTTGCACCGTGCTTCCTTCCAGGCCTCCCCTCGCTCCCCGAGGAGCTCCCCATGAACATCTACAGAGCCACCTCACTATTCTTTGACACACGTGCATCCTCTCTCGCTTCGTCCCTGTAGCAGGGACAGTGCTTTCATGAAGTATGTAGCCTCATGTGGCTACAGGCCTTTGCTGGAGCTCTTGGGAGCTTGAATACAGCAATTAATACAAGGGGGATTTCCAGTATCGCCCAGCAGAGCTTTCTTTGGAACCCAGTGACAACGCTGCGACGCTGACTATCACAGCATCTAAACCACAGCCTCTTCTGCAACAAGGGTTCAGAAATCTCTTCTGCAAATACACCCACAAAAGAAACTTTTAAGAACTTGGATTCCTAGGCAACGTGTGAGGCAAATCCCAGCTTATGCTTCATTTGAAACAGGCTCTTTCAAGGGGTGCAGGGCTTTTGCTTGGAAATATGCTGAGGCAGGACCTTGGCCTGTATCCATTGACCTCTGATGACAGAGATTAGATAACAAGCAAATGGAAGTGCTTTCAGCAGTGTTGTTGTGTGCTGAGAGACATAATAAAGAGCATGTATCATGGCAATACTCAGCATATAAAATGCCCTGGAGAGATTACCCAGTGAGAAAAAAGTCTTTGGTATGCCCCTGCTTGTTGCACTGATTTTCCTGACTTACCTGAAGCAAAGAACGCTTCCCAGTTCTCTCCTGCTCGGAGAAAAGCTACGGCCTCTGCAGTCTCTTAAAGAAAGATGCAGTTCCTGATAATCAAGGGTCACTTCTAAACACCCCTTGCTTTCTTCTCTTCAAGGCTTTTCGCCCTATGCTTTGACATTAAATGCCTGATAAAGTAAGAGCCAAAAGCTAGAGCACAGGAGAGGAATGCCTGCAGGTGTAGGAGCAGGCACATCTACAGCCATGTGAGAGCTATAAACCAAACCAAAATCAGTGAGGGAGTTTCCAAATGCAAAGGGCCCCTGCTGTCTAGAGTTTCATCAGGCAAGAGTTCACAGGCAAGATCTGTCATTAAAACAATTGGCTTTTCTCGTGTCTTTGGCACTGTTGTGTGACACAGCCTGTAACATTTGGGTTGGATTCAGAATTTTGAGGGACACGTACTTTGTCAGTCTGGGCTTCCCAAAACACCGTGGGCCTTTCTGCTGCAATAGAAGTAACTCAGTAATCACCGCTCCTTATTGCCCCAATGCAGCTTGTAAGGCAGGAAACTGTGCCAGGTTAGTAAGAAATATGTATCCAAGGCAGGGTTCGCTTCAGATAGACGCAACTCCCTGTCTAAAATACAAAGCTGTGCAAAAAGTTAAGAGGCTTGCTTCATCAAATAATGCTTTGATCAGCCACAGGTAAAGAAAATGCCACAGTGCCTGTAATACACGTTTTTTATTAAGCTTCTGACCAAGTCAGTCTGGTTTCACACTCCTTCCTTCTCACTGAACACAAATAAGATTACGCAGTTAGGCTTGGGATTATTTCTAGTTGCATAACTTTACACCTTTCACCTTGCTGTATCTTAATGCCTCCCTTCCAACCTTTGCCCAGGTCAAAGACGCATGTGAAACTGTGCCCAAGAGAAAGCCCATCCCGGGCAGCTTCTGCAGGAGCAGACACTACTGCCTACCACCTCCGCGCCTGGTGGTGCTACTGCATTTAGAGGCTGCCACGAGGCAGATATCAGCCAAGCTGCAGGCAGCAGCCAGAGTCCGAAGCTCTTTTCCCCCTGCACATCTCCTTCACCAGGGACAGCCACGACGAGGAATGGCTCTTTCCTGCGTGAAGCTTTGCTGAGCCCTGGAAACATCACAGCTGCCTTGGTGGAGCAGCTGAGCTGCACAGGAATCCCAGTAATCAAATCACGTCGGTGGCTTCAATGCTATTCCCCCACCAGCGTATGAAAGGCCACCGGGCAAGGATTACCTAGGACGATTTAATTATGTGAGAAAACAGCTGCGAAGCTTTATGGGGTTTTAGGGTTGTTGTTCTTTGGATAGGAGGGGGAAAATGAGATAGAATTGGGCATGGAGCGAGCTGGTTGGGGATGACCTGTGATGGCAGAGCAGCACACCGTCAAACACACAAGGCAAAGATTAGGGGCTGATGTACACAAAGCCTTTTTTTCCTCAAAGGGTTTGCTTTTCATGACTTGTCACCTGGAACCGGGTCAGTGTGACCCGTTGGGTCTCTCACACTGCCAGCTCACGCTAGGAGGGACCCGCATTCATGTCCACACCCTCCCTGTTTGTCAAGTGAAAAGGCTATTTTGTCACTATTTACCTATACTTACACGTTAAGAAACCACGGTGGCCTAAGGGGAAACAGGCCGTATTCTTGCTGATATGAGCTGAAACCCTGGTCATATTTAAATTAAGGAGAGTTTTATTACTGCCTTCAAACAGGTCAGAATTTCACTCCTGAGAATACAGTGTCTGGAGAACAGCAGGTAGCAAAGTCCAAGGAAAAACTCCCCATTACCATTTAAATCACCTTGTCTGAGATATTTTGCCCTCCTCGATTCCAGTAAAAGGTCTCCATGACTTTCAAAATGTCTTCAGAGGAAAACAAACCCCCACAGAGAATACTTCTCTTGGTGTTAACTTTCATAAGGCACGATGAGAGCTCATGAATGCAGCCTGTAAGCTGGTTGATTTAAGGACTCCACCAAACATGTCTCACATAGGAATTACAATGCATGTGGTATTTGCTTGTTTTTGTTTTTATTTCAATTTTATTTCTGGATTCTACTTTGCTTTGTAAGTTATTTTTCTTGCACGACAAGCAACATCCAATTATTCATGCACTGCCTTTTTTGTTTTGTTTTAAGTTGACATTTTGCCCAAGCTTGAGACCACAAGATGCTTACTAGAGCCGTCCTTCTAGCTTCAACAAAGTCTTCTGTGCTGCTGGCTCTTAAAAACTAGCACATACAAAACCAAGACACACAGTTAGTGACATCAGCCACCATTTCCCCTCCACATGTGTGCCTACATTTTCTCTATCTGTGCACAGTGGTGTTTTTGACCTGAAAACAATGCATTCAAGGAAAAAATATGGTTTTGTGTGATGGGATTTCCAAGGGAGCCTGAAGGACTTTGGTATCCCAAGACTATAAAGTCCAAAGAACACAATGCTTAACATCTTCAGCCTCCTTTGAATTCTCAGCCTTACTGAACGAAGAATAAAGAAAGCCTGGCCCATAAGCAGGAATCCACTAATTAAAGAGAAATGGAGCTTATTTGTCTTGGTTTCTGAAGTCACAGTTCTCCACTTCTGAAAACACAAGTTTCTCACCAGTTCTTTTCCGCCCTAGGGCTGTGACCTAAGCAGCTTAAATGATACACAGATTTTGGTTGAAATCTGCTCCTTATTTACTGGACTTCAAATGTGCAAGCAATTACTGAATGGGTCTCGTTTATTGAATAAAAGTATTTAGGCATTATGTTTACAAAGGCCTAGAAACATTAAAATCTAGTGAAAAACAATTATTTTTACAGAATACATCTGCAAGCAATATGAAGTCATTTTGTTTTTGTAAATTTCTCCGTAATAGACTTATTGTTGATGTGGAAAATGTTCACGTTGCAGCAGTGAATTATTTTGAAATGCCAAACTTAATAAAGGAGAAATTATTGCAAATAATATCACAACCCTTAAGGAAAAAAAAAAAAAAGCCAAAATACCAGTGGTTTCCTGACTAGTCAATCCTCTTCAGATTGGCAGACCTCTTCAGACTAATCAGGAAGAGTTAGACAAATAGTTACTTTATTACGGAGGCTGTCAAATAAATCAGAATCTGGCGAGCAACTGTTTCTGAGCCCTGCAGCCCGGCTGGCTCTTTTTTTCCTGTAAAACCAAGGCAGTTACAGCAGCCCCACGTATGTGTGGATTTGTCTGCAGAGCAATGCGTAGGCTTGGGGCCTCCAAACAAAACTTGTTCCAAATTTGGGCCAGCATTTTTCTTGGCTTCCCCACGTTTTGTTGTGGAACATGGCTCGCAGAAGAAATGTTTCCTAACCAATTAATTCAGGTCGCTGCTGTTATTTTTAAAGGAGAGCTCTGAAGTTCAGCACACAAAGGGTAATGAGAAAATAAGGCTTTAAACAACATCAGAGGAATCAGGCCACAAACTCGAGCTACATTATCCAATTCATGCTGCAGTTATTTTACCCCCAAATGCTTGCTCTTGCTGGAGGCAGGATAAATGGGGATTTTGCCCAGGGTACAAGCCTGAAACATGGCCACAATGCAGGTCACGGACAGTGATGTTCAGAGACCAGCCCCAAGAGGAGCTTGGCTGTGCCGCTGTCCCCTGGGCTCCAAATACATACCTAGTGCCAGCAGGTTGTGCCTGTCTGGGGACGGCTGAAAACTGAGGTCTCACTGCAGCAGAGCACTGGGCACGTTCCTTCATCTGCTGTCCCAGAGCATGGCAGGGTGGGTTTAAAGTGATGCAGAGGAGACCTAGGTACGTAACTGGACTCTAGCATTACTCAGGCATTCTGCTGACTAGAGAGGAGTGCTGTGTCAAGAAGTAAGCGATAACCTCACCTTTTGGACCTCCATTCAATCCATTTTGTGCTGTTTATCTGCATCGAACTCTATTGATTTAAAAGGCAACCACAGGGCAGAGGGAAGGGAAAAGGAGATAGGTCAGGAAGGGAGGAGGAAAGTTTGAAACTAACATCCATAAAGGGTCTAATGAACACTGGGGCTTGCAGTCGTGTTTGAAAATGTTTTCAGATATGGTTGTTATAGAAAATAAATTCACCAACTGAGCAGCCAAGAATTCTAGTTAGAAACCACGAGGCTGTCCAGGCAAGAACTTCATTTACATGCATGACAATGCAAACTGGCAGCACTGACAAATCAGGTAAAACACTGGCGATGTTCCAGACTTGCCAAGAAGATGGGATATAATAACTTCTGAGGCTATTAAGAGGACTTAAAAACATACTTTTATTTTTTTTTTGCACTGGACCACACTGAAAGCAACAGTGCAGATGGACTTGCACCTGTTTCCAAATGAAACCAGTACCTAGTGCAGTGCTATTCTTAATATGAATTAACTTTTAATACAGATCTGCTTTAGTTCTAATTGACTTTATAGAGCTACTAAAAATAACCGTTCATCTAGCCAGCAGGCATGCTTTTCCCCTTCCCCCTGTCTCAGTACGGACAGGAACACTACAAGCATCTCCATGCACAGGGCATCAGCCTTTTTCTCACCCAGAACAGTTTTCTGCTCCCCTTGCCACTTTTCCTCCCTGGGGCCAACAGGGAACAGCTCTGCACTGCCAGCAGTGAGCTCTGCCATCCTTGGGCAAAGGATGCTCAAAGCGCTCTGTTTACCAGCCCAGTGCACAACCCAGCCTTGCTGTCCGAGGTGCAGGGCTGCAGTGAGAGCAGGGCATCCCACGCAGCCACCAGCAGCACCCCACCACTGCACAGCACGGCACGGCACACCATGCGACATGGGCCGACATGCAGGAAGACTTTTCCTTCCACTTCTGCTGCTGCAGGTCCCCGCGGGAAGGGTAAGTGCTATATTTCTCCCGTATGCAGCCTATTTCCCATTTCCTTCCCAATTTTTCTATCTGTTGTATTTATTTTGATTTTTAAGTGAAAACAAGTTTTTACTCAGCTGTTCAAGGCAACTCGCCCCTCCATCTGGTTTGTACTGTACATCATCACCTATTGTCCTGCCATGAGCCAATTTCTAAATGTTTCAGCTGTTGATGGCTGTTGGCGATGATGTATGAAGCAGAAACAAAGCCAGAGTCGCAAAGACTTCAAAAGGCCGAAGATAACTAGGAACATTGTTTTGACTAAACACAGACATATGCACTGAGAAGCTGCGACTTCTTCCAACCTTGCTCTCCCTCTCTGGAGCCACCTTTTAATTTGTTGCAGTTGCACAAATGATCTCTGTGTGTTAGGAGTTCAAAGGAAGGAGCCAACCCCAAAACATCTTGATGCGCCACCACCTTAAAAGACATTTCTCTGATGAAGTTACGAAAACAGGCTCTAATGTCTCAGAAAGACTATGACTTTCAAAGTAATATGTAAAAGCCTTACGACTTGTTCACAAAGCAAACCCAAAACATATTCCAGTTCAGCTAAAGTTAATTATTTTTTCAGGAACCATCTATCACCAGCAGAGACAGCTAGGGTGTAGAAGGCAAACATCCAAGGGCTAGCTTTGGCTGAGACAGCACAGTCTGCCATCCAGACTCGCACAGAGAGGGGTTAGAGCACAGAACTGAATGAGAAGACTGTGAATTTGTGTCCCACAGCATTTCCGACCAACCCACTGCAGAACCACAGGTAAGTCACGTTTTCTGTGAGCTCCAGTTTCTTTGATGGAAAATGCTGATAATGATGTTTATTCTATTTCCTAACAGATTTTGGATAAAACTTGCTCACAAGTAGCTCCTCTGGGTTATTTGTACTCCAGGAGAGACCACAAAATGTTAGGTTGACTCCTCCACGGGAGGACACAATCCCTGTCCTTTGGAGCCTGAAGTGTAACATCTGCAATAAATACAAACTACCACTAAATGCACCCGATCCTACGTATGACATTTGGCAGGCTTTGTGGTGAACGCTGTTGAAAAACCACGGGTTAGTCCCTGCAGGCAACCAATCTGATAGGGAAAACCAAAAATGAGGGATTGGTGGCTTACAGTCCAGGGGCCAGCAGCTTGGGCAAAGAGCGGAGGCGCAAGTGATGCTGTCAGACAAAAGCAGAGGTGGCAAAAGGCAGAGTGCTTCAGGGTCTGGAAAAGCAGGACACGAAACTCACATTTGACAAAATTAAAGAGGATTAAAACTAAAAGGATGGAAGGTAGGCCTTTTGGGTGGGATACACAATGTCTTTTCAAGGGGACAAGTTCAATAACCACAATACAAGAAATCTTCTTTCTTCACTTTCCTTCACCTCCACCTTCTCTGGGTAGGGTGGAAAACTATCAAAATATTTAAAGAGGGGAAAAAAGTGCCTACAGTCACTCAGTAACCAGCATCTGAGTGTCCACAATGCCCATAATACAGTGACAAATATAACACACACTGGTCACTTCAGCCATCTTTGTAGAAATTAATAAAAAGAAGAGACACCTTAAAACCTTTGTCAGGTACCAAAGGTTACTCTGCACTTTATCCTCTCATGATACCTTTAACTCTCTTTATACATGAATGGGATCCCTTTCAAATTTAGACTAATGTTCTTTTATATTTATAATATTCAGGATAGCTACACATGCTTGATTACCTTTAAAACACTTATCATGATTCCATTTAAAAATAAATGAATCCCATTTAAAAGTGACTTGTCCCCATCCTCTAGTATTTATGGACAAGGACATATGGGGCTGATTTCTCTCATTATTAACCAGCATGTCTGAGGCTTAAATCATTTAAATTATTCATTGACAGCAATTGGGCTACTCATGCAAGCTCCCACTTGCACAAGGAGGCCCAGGGATAGGACCAGTCAAGTGGATGAAGACTGCTGAATGGATTTGGGGATGCACTGAGCATCCACAGATAAAGGTAACTTTGATTAGATTAGGGTGAGGAGTACTTTTGAAAATTGGTCACTTAACAGGGATTTTCAGAATAGTTATTTTGAATGATGTTTTCTTCCAAGGTTACCAGGACTGAAGATCGGAGTGGTGATCTCTAATAGCTGAACGAAATACGAGTGATTGTGCGGTGATTGCCCCAACAAAACCCAAGCCAGCTGCAAGACATTTCTAGAGCACTGGGTTGTGTGGGACTTTCAATCCTGGTATGGGTTCTGCGTGTTTCTGAAGCGGCCAGGCACAAGGTGGGCATCTCTGCAGAACCTGTGCTACGAAAGCTTTTGTGAAGAACAAAGCTGAGCAAGTGAAGAAAAGCATCTCCAAGTAGCAGAAACTGCCCACCTCTAGCATGAACGCCGTTCCAGCAACACTGAAATCTGAGACAGGAGATGGATAAATCAACTGCGCTGTTGAGCTTGGACTTTAATAGTCCAAATGACAAAGGCAGTAAACATTTAACTCTCCACTATAAAGAGACTTTCCAGCCTATTGCAGACTACTCTGCTCTCTGACCAGCTCACCAGTGGAAGACCTTGAGCTAACCGCCGGTGCATTTTCAATCACTGGAGTCAGAGTGAGAGAATAGGAATCATCCTTCACGGGAAGAAAAGCTCACAGTTATTCTTTACATTTTATTTTTAATTAAAAAGATATGTTTCTCACTGTCTTCAGAATGAGCCCAAGGAACCATTTGTAATCATTTTCAGGTCACATTATATTGTACATACTGCAGCTGGTTTCACAGCTATGTGGGCAAATTACTATTTTTCTGCACACCTAAATCACTATCAAGGTAACGGCAGACAGGAAGCATCCCCAACATCCAGAGGTTTCAACACATCTCAGAAAAACACAGCCTAGCTCCTGGAAGAGGAAACTTTCTGATTTCAGCCGGGTCTCTCTGCCTGCCCAGCCCAACCTCTACTGGACTTGGTTGCTGTATGTGATCTTGATAGTAAAGGTTGTGTTTTGTTTTGTTCCTTTTCCCCCTAAGAAAGGCAAAAGGGTTAGCAAGTCTTTAAACTCGCAGTTCTTAAAGCTGTTAATATTTCACATTGCCAGCAGGGAAAGGAATTAAAACTGCCAGTAGCTATCCAGATAGATTTTAAAATCCCCTTCCCTCCCCCTTCTCTCTGCCTCCCTCAGCTTCAGAGGATATTTTCCCCGCAAATTGGTTTTAAATTAAGGAAGGTGATGAAGGCAATGTGCCGTCTCAGCATTTTCCCAGGTGCACTTAATCTAATTTCATTAAGGAGATCAGGACAGATGATCGCTACAGTCGAAACATTAAGTCTGTCCATTTTTGTATAAAAAACCATTAAGTCTGTCAAAGTGTCGGCGGGTGGGCTGTTTATTATTGGAGATGAAGGCGCGCTTTGCTTCCCCAATAAACTGTCAGGAGTAGTAAACCACAAATTAAGTCAGCTGCTGCCAAAGATTTAGGCAAAGATCTCCAACTAATTTTGACACAGTTGTGGGAAAGGCCAAGGAAATAGAAGCAGTAAGTCAGGCCGTGCGCTTTGGAAACCAAGCCTTTTGTGCGTGTTTGACGTATTTCAATCCAACCCACTGAAGAGTGGAGAACCGGATCGGTGCGTACGACCAAGCAGAACTGCTGGTGCTTTTGACACTCCAGACACAGCGCTGATGGGAGGTGTACAACGGCCTCCACTGCTTTAACCCGCACTCATCCTGCTGGGACTCATCATTTTGTCTTTGGCAGACACGAACTCATAAAAGCTTCATTTAGCCGCTGCTCTGCTCTGAATGTACGCACAGCTTTAAAACATAAAACCACTTTCTTCAAATAATCATACAGATATCATACAAAATTAGAGGAAAACCATCAAAATGCAGAAACTATGGAAGACTGTTTAAAAGCCAAGAAAGAAATCAAGTGAAGCTTTCAGATTGAATTTTCAGGCATTACAAAATTGAATGTGAACCATTTGCCAAGGAGAACACCTTCATTCTCATGAAAAATGCAGCTAGGTAGAACTTGGTATTAAAGACTGTCAAGAAACGTTAAAAAGTATAAATCCCTAACAGGAATTACACAGCCTTTACAGGACTAACAGAGAAATTAACAGTCCCTAAGATGGCATCAGGAGTGATATTCTAGCTGGAGCTTTGTGATGAAGGAAAATTACCATGTTTGCAGGTAATGTGTGCTATGTACTGCTCTGAGACTTATTTACAAACACTTATTTTAATCTCTCTGGCTCCGAGTTTTCTCTGTTTAAAGAGTACCTCACTCTGGTTGGTGCTTGTGGAAAACCAGGGCTCTAATTCTTAGGGACTCCTGCCCGTGAGGGTGTTCAGCAAAGGCACGGCGGCGCCAGCTCCAACATCTCCCCTGAGGCAGGGTGCCATGGCAAGCTCCTTACAGATCTTGCAGACACAAGCAGCAGCTGATAAGCAGCTGGTAAGTTAAAACAGCATCTGATAAGCACTGGGAGACTCACCTGGGTGAACAAATACCCATTTCAATCACCATGCTTTAAGTAAGGGTGAATTCCCAAGCAAGGTTAGGCAAATGTTACTTCTAGTCTTTACAACTTACTGATCCAAACGCTGTTTCCTCTTACACACCTGGAGATCTCCTGTAGTGAAAACTAGTTTGGATTTTATTGCAAATTGGACCCAGAAGCAGGAACTGTTGGAAAGCTACAAAACCCAAAGCTGACTCTCAGGCCATCCTTGAGTTTCACCCTTTATGTTTGCATAGGGTACCCAGTGCTGCCTGCTAAGCTCTTCTGTTCTATTTAATCTGGTAAAACGATTTTGGAAACAGTTACAAGAACCTGCATGCCAAATGAGGGATTGCAATTGCAGCTACTGGAGTATGCATCCTCCAAAACCTTCTCGTCTTCTTGGCATCTTTACGGTTAATTAAATCATTCAATTATAATGCCAATTCCTATCTGCTGCCTACTATGTTATGCTAATCACCAGAATACCTGATCATCTTCCAAGGAGTTACTTCCATTGCACAGTTAGCCCTTTGAATTCGTGGCTTTGCTATAATGGGGTTTCTTGATGTGGGCAGACAGCTGTTCAAGATTGCTCTCTTCCCTGTTGCCTCAGATCTTAGAAATGTCTTCACAAGGTCCCCAGTAAGATAAGAAAATGCTCACGGATGGGGAACTGGAAATGGGAGACATTAAACAATAGAAAACCCAGAGAGCTAGGGAAACGTCGACTGCCAGCAACAGAAATGGCATTATCCTGTCTTGCCCAAGAGCTCAGTAAGACCTCTTAAGTACTTTTATGTGAGTTGACGATGGACTTCTGTCAGCAAACTACAAGGCCCTTCTCATTGTTTTCTCTGAAAAAGAAAATTCTACATTTTCAAGCATGAATATGGACACCACAGACCCTGATGACTCAGCTTGTTACACACAGACCAATGTACTTGAAATTTGAGTTTTTGTCCGGATAAAGGAAAAATATAAAATCTCAGTAGGAGGGGAGAACATTGGTGCTAAAGCTTTGAGTCTGGTTACTTTTTCAGTTACGTTCTCGCTTTACTTAAAATTCTAGGAATAACAAGGTCGATAAGGGCCGTTGTTACTACAACTTCTTACTAGAGTTCCAGACTCTCTTGTTGGCAAGGACAATTTGAAGGCCTTAACCTGGCCTACCTCAATTGCCCTGCATTTAGGTGGAAACCCTTCTGTTCACTCTGTGCACAGGGTGGGCGGAACGACAGAAGCCCATGGAAGCCAAGTCTCTTCTCCAGATGGAAGATCCCAAGCAGTGACTGAGTGAGCTAGCTATGCAGTGGGCCTGCAAGATGCTATTTCGCTGGTAAATCTGTTCATGGAGAACTATAAAGTAAATTCACGGAGCTGTGAACTTCTGTCTTCCTGCAATGACAGCGACATTACATTTCTGGTTTATAGCACCCAAATCTTTCAAGGGCTACAAGGTTATTTTAGATGCATTATTTTGATATTCTATAAAAAGCAGATCTGTTTTTAATAAAGACATGAGGCTCGTCTCTCAGAGACTCTTCAATTAAGAGAACTGACAGCCTTTACCCAGCTATTATTTTATAAGAGTCAGGTTTCTAACTGGTTTTCACGCCGTATCACTGGGTTTTCAGTCTGTAAGAATTAAGTTTTAGAAGAAACACAGATTCTGTGAATCAACGTGCATGCACATATGTATATATTACATTGCTGCATGCTGGTAAGCCAGCGACATAGCCAAAGTACATGCTTCCGCAACAGCAATGCTCTGTGTAAGCAAGAGCATACTACAGGAAAAGAACCACTTAAATACTGTGTGAAAACCCAGCTGGGAAGTAACTGGCAAATGAAGATTTCTAGTTATTAGTCACAGCTGAAAACTGTCATAGCTTGAAGTGTAGTGCTAACAGAAGAACAAATGCTGCCATGCGACAGCCCTCAATTCCATTCCACGTTTCATCTCTCCTTTCTGCTGCAAGCAGTAAGAATTGGGATTGCTGGAGAAGTACCAGGCTTCATTTCTCGGAGAAAGGGACAATCTAATGATGGACCAAAAAAAAGTGGGGGAAAGGGAAGGACAACCCTGGCCTGAGTAAGCTTCAAAAATAGCAAATAACTGATTACTTGAAGTGGGAACTAAACTTCCAGCTAAATTTCCAGTCTCAAGGAAACAAGACATTTATGAGATTTATCAGGTGGAACCTACCTCTTCCATTTCTAGATAAACTGTAAGGAGTGAGGGGAAAGCAGCCTTCAGCAGCAGTGCTATTCATAATAGTCCCTGCAGACTTCAAATGAATGGCACTGGGGCGTCCAGGGACTTATTCCAGCCCCACAGGACAACGCACTGATCTTGCACTGATGCATTGACAGAGGAGGCCATGACAGCAGGAGAGGTCAAAGATGCAACAAAACACAGAAATTTGGGCTGATGTTGGCTCTTTGGGAACACTGTGCTGCTTGGCTTCTCCTCCCACACTGGACTTCCAGAGTCGCTCACATCTTCCCAGATCTCACCTTCCTTGACCACCAGCTACCTGACACAGCACTTCCCTCCCTGGGCTCTGGCATCTCCTCCCCTCCCTGCTCCTGCCTTTGTAACCGCTCCTGCTATTTTGAGCATCATTAAGACAATCTTTAATCTGGTGTCATGGGGCTTTTATCTCATTCTGGGTAATCTCATACACAAACACAGACACAGAAACCACTTCTGGTAGAGGAACTACTAGATCTCTCATCGTGATTACATCCCTTTCTCCTGCTGCCTAAACTATGATTTTCCTCTGGGTTTGTAGACACCCCTTCAAGGTTAACACAGCTGAAAGAGAACTGATAACTTCACCCACACAGTTTACTCTGCTCGTTGCTTCCACTCTTATCGCTTCCACCCCTCACTCAAGCCCATAGTTCTCAGCACTCTGTTTGACTTGCATCACTCTCCACATCTTAACATCCAAGCTGTGGTTAAGTCCTGTGTATCCGTTTTCTTTACAATGAGCATCTTCTGTTCATCCACACGAATAAACTCTTGGTCAAGCTCTCAACACCTCACCGTACATTTACCATTTTATCCTTCTGGTGATGGCAGCTGTAACTGTGTCCTTGCACCCATGGAGAAAGCTGCCACAAAGATCATTTACCTAGGCTGTGGCTTTGCTCCTTGCACAACTTCCACTTCCCGTATCGTGAACTCTTGGTTTTCATGTTTTGGCTCCTTCAAAGCTTACCTCTACTTCCCAACACTGACACTCAGTAAAAATATCAGCCCTCACCTCCAGCTGGTCACACTTGATCACCCACTTATTAAACTCAAATTAGCACCTCCCTACTACACACCACTATGCCTTTTGCTACAGAGAAAAACTTCCCATTCACAGCTACAAATCTACCTGATTTTCCTTGTCAAATGCCTCCTAAAACCTTCCCCGTTACCTCAACACCTACAAAACAAAGGCCAGACAACAACAGGGCTGCTGACATATTGACACAGTGCAGCTCTTAACGCTGTGCCCCTCATTTATCTGAGTTCCCTTCACTGCTTCTGATCTCATGCTTGATCCAAGAGCTGCTCCGCATCCATACGGCACGGAGCAGGATGGGAACCCAGCCCATGGCACTGCCATGTCGCTCTCCTCCCAGGCATTAAGTGCTAAATCGCACCTGCCCATGCGCTGCTGCACGCTTCCAAGCACCTACTGGGCCTCAGAAATTAGCACAGCAAACAGCAGCATGGCAGGGCTGAATTCAGATCGCCCCAAGCAGGGCCTGATAAACTCACTGTGATGTTGGAAAAAGTAGCATGAAAACACTGTTTTAGAAACCTGACTTCAAAAGTTTTTGCTTTCGCCTCAGATATGGCTTTCTCAGTCTTGCTTGTTATAGCTGAAACACAAACACAAACTACATAACAAGTGTACAGAAACTACCGAGTCAACTTAGAAATAAAGTGTCATTTCTCGTACATCTTACTTAGCACCACATTAAATAAAGGAAAGCTTGATATCTAACCCCTGATTTGGAGAGCTCACTTACACTCTGGGGCCATGCAATTAAGCTGACAACCCACAATTTCACATGCCGCAGACGGAAGTCCAAGATTGAAAGAACGCGAACGCTGCATTACTTTGAAAGAAACCAGCTTTTTTAATGCCATCTTGAACACTGTTATTAAAAAATGAGAACTACATTTTGGAGTAATGAGCAGAGATTACTCATTCCCTTGTTTTACACAAGTTGACTTTTGGCTTTCTGCAGAACACCATTTAACAGAGCCCATTACCAAGCTGCTAGCCACTTTTCATAGTGATGCTAAAGCAGGTAAGAGACAATAAGTGGAACTGTTGATGGTTTATATTACTCTATTATGTTAATGTTCACTAAAGTATGCCATAAGCTCTCTCATTACATGTGTATAAACCAATTCTCTGTGGTGTTATTCCTGTGCTAAATGCTATAACTACATAAATCTTGAATTAATGGAGACTTTATAGTTCCTGAAAATGAAGGGTAATTGCTATCTGTTAATGCTGTTGTTGCTATTAAAGGAAGTATATATTTTCAGTAACAATGTTTATGGACCGTGAGCCTCGCATCGCAGCTATTGCACAGTGCAGAGATAGTGTAATACGATTATCAGACTGACTCCCTTTCTCTCCCTCCTCCCTCACAAAAAGCACAATATCATTTCCACTTCTTTGACAAACTACCTTGCAATTCTCTTAGTTTTGGACTCTGCAACTGCTACGTCCTTCAATGAACATGCAGTAAAAGAAACAGTTTTTGCATTTCCATCTCTGGGAATGCATGATTTGCTAAGTTTCTCGCTTGGTTAAATGGCTGGACAGCTCGGTTTATTAGTTTGGGTATTTTGAACAGTTCTTTGAGAAGAGTGTGGTGACATAATGATAGGTGTGAGAAAGTATCACCCCACTTACTTCCTTTGAGATTTCAGCAGTGATGTAGAAATGAAAAATATACTTGGGCAGAAACAGTTCTCAGAAAGTAGATGGGATGGACAAGTCCCCAGCCTTGAGCTCCTGTTCTCTGATTATTAAAAACAGCAGTGCACTGTTTGGAAACCTTCTCACAATCTGCTGTGAAACTGTACCTTGAACTAAAGTAATGACTCCTCTGTTCTGATATACCGTACGTATGACTGACTATGCTCAATTACTTTTCTCCCCTGGAGTCCTGCACAACACTGCACAAAGGAAAAAAACATCACCAGTGTGTTTATATTTTTCAATGCAGTGAGGGTAAAGCCTTAATTTTGCTCTGAAGTCTGTGTTTTAAAACATTACGAGCTCAATAGCCCATATAGCTATGAAATAAATAAATAGTGGATAATTAGCAGCATGGTGGAGAGAGAGATGTGGGAGGTGGAAAATTTCAGTTTTACTTCTAGCTCTATCACTGACTCAGTCTGTACTTGTATATGAACTTCTTTGTCATTTTTCCTCATGAGTTATATACAGACAACAGTGATCCGCTGTTTATGACTAACAAAAAGTGTTATGCAAATCAAAAGCACATTAGTAATTCCTGCCCTGCCCTTCATTAGTGTCGGTGCGTGTAGGTGTACCTAGAAAAAGCTGCTTCTTGCTGACCAAGCAGCAGAGCAGGATTGTTCTGTAGCAGTGTGGTATGAAGCCGACCTGTCATGTAATTTGGGAAGCCTGATGCTGGGCTAGACAGTATGTCGAATGCTCCATCTGGCTGTAATAGCCAGGCAGCAGTATAGAAGATACAATTCTGCCAACAAATAGAAGGGGGGGAAAAACACGCTTCAGTATAATCCCTCAGGACATTCATGCCAGTATTTTTATAGCTCCTTGTTGCATCAGCCAAGTTAAGTTTTAGACAAATACTGAACGACTTTCCAGGAGAGTATAGTATGTGAGGTACCAGCACAGAGAGCCAGGTTGCCCTTGTGCTCCCCAGCGGGAAGGCAATGTCACGTTTACATTTTCCCCCTGAAAGGTTTGAAGTCTCTTCACTTCAACTTTGGTGAGTCTACATGCACGTGCACACATCTTTGCTGACAAGAAAAGAAACCCTACTTAATTCCAGAGACCTTTTTAATAGAACCTGTGTCGTGTCTCATGTCTCTACAGATCAGGCAGAGATAGAAAGATGATGATCTTGTGCTGCTCTCCTTACGAAGAAAAGAAATGTTATTGTTAAGGTGGAGTCACCTTAGAAGAAAGGTACCTGAGAAATACAGGAGCCTAGAAGTTCATATTACTGTTATAGATATGTAAAGAAATGCCATATTAATGGTAAGAAACACTATAATAGCCTTTCATTTGCTGTAAAGGACAGTAAGTTACCAGCCAAACACAAAGCAGCTTCCTCTGAAGGTAACCTCAGATCCCACATTCTGAAAGCTAATCAATGTTGTTCAGATTTCAATTTCTTCTCTACAAGGTGAAGTCAAACCTAATCTAACAAATGTCAGTCTCAGATGTAATGCTGCTAGCTGGGTCTACCAGTGTAATTTAGATAATCATTAATAGCATAGCTGTATAATAAAACTACATGTCACTTACAACTTCATCTGAGGTTTGACTGGCAGATCTTTAAACAGTTTTCTAAGTGATTGCTTTTACTTTCTTTGATTGGGCAGTCTAAGAAATGTTTTAACCCCATGGTATCTAAGCTTTTAGGGAATAATTTTTCACCCTCACCACCTCAGCCATCAGATCTGCTGGCTGGTAACTTTGTGGGAAACAGAACTTACGTGGTGGTCTCAGGAAGTGACTTTATACATATATGCACGTACATAAAATAAAATATGCATGGTATCTTTCGTTCAATGTATAAAATTTAGATGTTCCTCTTCAATCGAGCTTTCGCCTCAAACACACTTTTGCCATATTCCAGGGATACTGTGTATCTGATGGGATTTCTAAAAGGAGTTCAAGAAACTTTAATGCTTCCCAAGGTCTAACAGTATTAAAAAAAAAAACACGTAACCAGAAGCAGCTTTCAGTGCAGTCTCTTGAACTCACGGTAACCTCCAATGGATGGCTGCAGCCAAGCGTGCTGCCAAGGAGACAGGGCTATCTGAAGTCAGTTTTTACCTCTGTAATGCTGATCTAGTAGAAACCTGTGTGCCACAGCTTCTCATGAATGAATGCAAGAGACTGGACAGCCAAAATACAATGAAAGTTTGATGAAGACCTAACCTGAGACTGCCAAGTTTGATCTGCCAGAACAGAAGTCAGCAAGGGATACTCAAGTCTTTCATACATTTGATGCTTAAAAGCAGGGTGCAACTGTTGCTATGTCGTGGAACTTCTCTATTTTCCTTCCACAGGTGAAACAAGAAATCCCTATACAAAACCACACAACTACAACCTTTCAACGGCCAACCTCTGTATCAAAAGAAAAGGTCAGAAAAATCATTGCTCTGTGATAAATATGCATGCAACATGACAAAACACTCCCTGACAGATACCACACTGCCTTCGAGGGTAGGTACTGGTTGTCCCACCTTCTAAACTGATTACAAAACTGACATCTTCAAAGGTTGCTATAAATAAAATATAGTCTCCTGACAAGTTATCAGAGGAGACTTCCTCTGAAACAGCACTAACACTATGACTTGGGTCTCACCAATTGCTTGCGTTAATTGAAAGACTGTTCTGTTAACAAGAGTTTCTTTTCTGTAAGCTAGTGAAGACCACAAAGTATCTGATCCAATACTTCTTTCATTCTGTTATAAATATTTTTAAATCTGACATGAAGCCTGGAGGAAAAATATTATTTGTAAATTCATTCTTATTTTGACTGTGAGGGAACTTCCAAGCTAGCAAAGCACATGAAAGAAGAAAATTCAGTCTTACCTTATCGTCAACATCACTCTCGCTGTCACACTGTGGGTTAGAGAGAGAAAAAAAGATTCTGTGAAACACCTTTATGTATAGAGATCTTTTGCATCATCTGCTTAAATCTTTCGGATAGCTGCTCATGATGTTCTCAGTTCAATGAAACATACACTTTTGATGTTTGCAGTAATGCCTTTTAGATTGCTAGCATAAACCAAAGCCAATTTCTGTCTTTTTACACAAAAATATGGTATACTCATACTTGAATGGGTGACAGTGAACTTTAAACAAAAAAGACAATCAGCTATGCATTATAACAACTGTAACATGAACACCACAACAAAAAGCATGCCTTTTTAACATCCCGAATTGTGGAATATATAGTAACAGTTTTGCACTGCTTCACCTTGATAAGCACTTTGTCATCTAACAAGGAAACTGTGAAACTGGCAATCAATTTCTAATTTAATGAGCGGTACCAAGAATAGTAATTAAAATACATCATAAATTCTGGTACATTTTTTAGTTTGAATCAGATCACGATCCCAGGAGGAAGTGTTTACTTAAAGAGTTTTAGAGTGAAACCTCTTACAGCCTCTGAAAATGAAATGCTCTATTTTCACAGCACAGGCAACAGAAAGATAACTTGAGCACTGAATGGTTCAGGACATGCACATCCCGCTGGCTGGAGCTGAGAAAGATTTACATTTAAGAACAAAAATCAATCTCTTGTTGTCTGTTACACAGGCAGAAAGTGGTCAGCGTGTTTTGTAGCTTTGTGCCCAATGAGAATTCTCTCCTTCAGCTGATGGGGATGGCATGGGTGGGTTTCCATACCGGTGGCACCCTATTGAATTCACTCGTTCAACAAGGCAGGATTCTGCATGCCAGCAATGACAAGCTACAACAGTGGAAATGGTCCATGGGAACGCACGTGCTTCGGTGTCATTAGTGCAGAAGAAGGAATAGATCTGTTTGGTCGTTTTGTCCAGTTACTGCTCCTCATGGAGCAGGGAGGTGGAATCTGTCCTGTCAGGCCTTTTTATCCAAAAGTTACAAAGCAGAAATTTCAGCTGTGACATTCTTACTTCTCTGCAGATTTCTAAGAGGCTATTTAATCTGTTTTGCTTCTGTCTGCCATACGAAGGGATTGACCCCAAACAGTTGAGGAACGTTTTACTCTTAAATTCTCTGAAACACAAAAGCACACGAAGGACAACGACTCAGCAGAGGGGCCTCCTGCACAGATTCTGCATCTACGACTTCTCAGATTTCCAGTTGTCTCCCTACTTCCATTTAACTACAGAAGAAACACGAGGTTTATAGAAGACGTTTTTCTACAGTCTTGACTAAGCAGAACTCTCTTTCTTTCAAAACAAAACCATGTTTTACACTGCCCCACCTGATCCACAGCACAGTTTTCACAGAGAAATCCAACTGTTTAGAATGACGCACACAGATCTAACTGCATATGTAATCATTCTGGAAAAATAAGAGCCTGAAGCAAAAATGGAATAAATTACAGGAAGGCAGGACGCTGCTCTGCAGGGGCTGGGGAGCAGTGGTGGGCAAGTCCTGTGGGAATAACCAGTGCTAATGCCTGAAGACTGTGTTAAGTCCTAGCCAATTACTATGTGCGCAGAGGCAAGAACATCAGATAGCCATGTTTTAGCAAACACTTTCCTGTAAGCCATTTGTGTCTTTTTGGAGATTTTTATTTCCATCACTAAGCTTTATGAAAATTATTATAGGAAACACAGTTTCATAAACCAGACACTCAAAGAGAAGTAAAATCAGTCCTGATAAATCATCATCAGCAGCAGCCCTCTGCGACTCACCCAAAGCCATGCCTTGTGACCATGAACAACTAGAAGTCTGCTCTGAAGAGCACCAGGACTGGCAAGACACTGATTGTCCATCACCACCGAGACATGCCGGAACAGGTTTGCTGGGCAAAGGCTGCCCCAGTACCTGCTGCATCTGTGCTTGCTCAAGACAGCGCTAATTCATGCTGACAAAGCAACACATTCATCAAAAACAAGGGGGGTGGGGAGGAAGATGCAGTCATAGCATTACACTTGTTATTATTTACACACTCCCGAGAAATGCCATCTGACTCAAGGGAAGCCTTTCACCTCCACCTGGGGGCTGAATCAAGGCAGAATCGGGTGGCTGCTGTTGAGGAGTATGTGTTCCCCTGAGATACTACTAGCACAGTTGTGTGGGTCACAAAGACTGAATTATTTCACTCTTTAAACCTCATCTCAGCTAAGGTACCCTAAGCTGCCGTTCTAACCATTTCACTCATTCCACCTGCACACTGACAGAGGCAGAATATTTTGATGACGATTCAAACTTGCACAGTTCAGACTGAAGCATGTTACAATGGAATTACACCTATTGCAAAAATGGCATCAAAATGATAAGTACTTTCAAGTTGTGTTTCTTAAAATTTTATGCTTAGCTAACATCGACACAAATTTTAATTCTTACAGGGACTTAAAAATGATAAAGTAATAATAAAAAAATTCAACTCAAATACATTGACCAGAAAACACTAGAGATGATCATCAAAACTCAAACACTTTTGCCTATGAACCGTGGTTATATCTTTACTAAAACCACAGCAGTATATACCTTAATAAATTCAGCTTAAAAATATTTGAGAGGAAATGTAAACAACTTGGGGGGACCTTAGCAACCATTATTCTTCAAATAGAATATAGTATTTTAGTCTCTGTCTCTCTGTTTGTTTTTTTTTTTTTTTGGTACCAAAATTTGTCTCTGTATTTCCTACTGAATTATGTTATTTAAAAAAGGGATGAACTGGAGTTTTCTGGCTTTTAAGAGAAGATTCTTTTTGAAAACAGATTTGTCCTCAAAAATTTCTGTCTATAATGAGTATAAAAACCCATTACAGATGGTTTGCATTGCTAAAAGGTGCAGAATTGCCTTATTTAGATGCCTAATTTTGCTTTGTACCAATATGCAACTTTGTCTCATGTAGATAAACGAAAGTTGCAAAAAAGCAAGTGAACCATCAAATCCACATGCTAAATTTTATAAACAGCCATATGAATGAAGGAAACATCTGCTCTCTGAGGACACATTTTTTCCCCATTCAGGATCTGAAAATACTCCATAATTAATTGTTTTTAAAATGAAAAGGGCAACGAAGAATTATGCTTCATTTTAGCTTACATCTTCCTTAGCTTTATCACCAATGCTGCAGTCTTGCAATTGAAGAAGCCAGCGGGGCTTGTGGATGCAAATACAGCTCTGGGCAGACACGGATCCCACCCATGTGGTTGTGATTGCACGACGGGTGCTTTAAAAACTGTATTTTTGACAGCAAATTGCATAACTTCATGTTTACCTTTTGAAATAGCTGCCCTCTCCCAGTGTGCGAAGGCTGACATACACACACAGACCATCCCCAGAACAGGAATAGAGATTCTTACAGTGTGGCTTTTAAGCCACCAAAATACCACATCTTAATCCATGTAAGAATGAAGTCTTACACTAAACCAAAGCTAATAAGTAGTCTACATGACGATAGAACATTGGGGGGGGGGGGGAATTAGCACACGTATTTACAAGATTTGGATTTTTGCTTAACATACAGTGTCCTGGGAAATGGAGAGCTTGCAACAAACCCAGGCTCACAGCTACCAACTCACATTAATCTCCCACTGACTCCTAAAAGAAACAAACAGCCAGCTTTGGTGAAAAAACCCAAGCTTCACAATTCATTTAGATTTTTGTCTTTTTAATTTGAAGAAATGTGCTCCCGCATAGGCACAGAGAAACAGGAACCCGCAGGCTGCTGAACATGCACGGCACCGAAAAAACAGCGACAGCAAAACCAAACCCGCCCGGGGAGATCTGCGAAAAACAGAACCACTGTTGACCCTATCTCTCCGGGGGGGTAAAAAACACGAGCAAATTTTAATGGGCTGGTTCAGTTTCTGTGGTAACAGCCTGAAGTATCTTTGCACCCTCTCTTCTCCGCTCTCCTCGCCTCCACCTCCCTCCCCGATCAAGCCCTGGGTCAACAAAGAGAGGCTGCCGCTCATGTTTTGTATGGCCAGGAAGTTTAAATGAATAATGAAGTCATAGGAGAAACTTTAGTTTGACCCAGAGGATTTTCTGGGCGTCTTAAAAAGACGCCTGGCTCTGGACTGAAGAGCAGGAGGCCCGAGGCCCAGCCGAGGCCCAGCGGCGAGGCCGCGCTGGTCCCTGCCGCAGGAATGCGGCCTGGCCCCATGGCCCACCTCCCACGCAGCTGCTGTGGAGGGACAAAAGCCCTTGTCAAAACAAAAAGTTAAAGAAAATGTGGAGAATGGCAACTGTTGACAGCTATGGGGGCTCATTGAAAGACAAAAGCTTCAATTACCTGGATTTTAATAAAGGCCTGTTAACACTCCTGGTCTATAAGCGAAACTGTAAACAGCCATTGTGCCGGGTTCATAAAGGCTTGTAAAAGGATTATTCACTGGGTTGTGCCAATTGCCTCTCAATGCCACCAAGAATGTTTGCAAAGCCGACCCCTAATTGTGCCGCTTTTTGGAAACAATTTCTTGCAGTGACAGTTTCAAGTCAGAAAAAAGCCTCCTGTGAGGTAGACTTAAGCAGGAACAACATATAATTCGGGCAGAATTGTCCCAGTGCGCTGTAAAAAAGACCTGTGGAGTTAGGGACAGAGCTTCCATGTGCACAGACCAGGCCCTGTGGCCTCCTCCATCATGACTTTTCCACTGGGCAAGGAGTTACGATGCATTCCAGTACCTGTTTGTGCAAATCATCTGAATGGTGAAAAAATAGATGGACTTGTGGCTAGTGTAAAACACAGGCAGCTGCATATTTGGAGAAGACTCCTCTCGTTGCAGAAACATAGGTGCCACCTGCAGCACACCTGCAGTGACCTAAAACCAACCGCCTAACCCTGCCCTCATCCCAAACGTGCTTCAGTTGAAATGGGAAGCTGAATGTTGCCCACTAAGGTTCACGTGACATGAGCATAAATCAGATCACTCCAAGTAACAGCAACAGGTACAACAGAGATTTGTGATCTCCCCAACAGGGGCTTTCTGGTGGACCCAGAGTCAGAGGTGTTTGGCAGTGTCATCCCTGCCTATACCGCAGCATCCAGGCACCTAGTACTGCTCTAGTGTGTTTTTAGCTATTTATTTGCTGAGTACAGCAGGGGAGCAGGCCTGGGATAAGTTATACACAGATTTTTCCAAAAAAAAACCCCACCCAGCATCTGCAGAAGATACATTTAGGTTCTGTGTTTGGGGACACCTCCATTCGCACAGGGCTCTTCCCAAAGGCGTTTGCTCAGAAAGTGGCAGGGTCTATATTACAGTTGTTTGTACTGAGATTACAGATCTTGTTTTCTGATGTGTTTAGGAACCATGAAAATAACCTTTGGCTCTTTTTTGTTTGCCCTCAACATTTTAACTTCCAGATCAGCCAGTTTTTCTTCACATAATAAAGCTACTCCATTTACTAACATGAAATCAGATTCTCGCATAGCTGCATCATGCCAGGAACTAAAGCTCTAAGAAACAAAAACAAAAACAATCCAAGTCCAAAAACAAAAACAATCCAAGTCTTGCAAGGCTGCAACAAGATTGGCAGCACTTCAGTGTTATGTCATCAGGTGCAGAGAGACTCTGAAATGGGGCCACACCTTCCAAACTTTTGAGAAATGCATAGAATTCACCACAGCTTAGTTACATAAATGCTGTATCTCCTATTCCACCCAAACCCAGGGGTTTATGATTTGGGTTGTGCCTACATGGCCTCAAGGCTACATGGCCCCACTGTGCCAGCCACCGTACAGCACAGAAGTTACACCTTCCTGCCTAAATAGCTTACAGAAAGGCTTGTTTTTCTTTATACACATACCTACAGCTATTATTTACGTTATGCTTATAAGGAGAGTGATAGACATCTCAGCTGACTTGTGAAAAAAATGGATTCCAGCCTGGAGGGACATGGAACCTAACCAGTCTACCTGCCAGTAACATTGTGTGGGGAAGATGACAGCAGAAAGAAGAGGAGCCCAAAATATTAATTATACAGTCTATAATATTACAATGAAAACTGGAAGGGTAGAATATATATGCAAAAATTATATAAAATATATGAACTGTGTAGATACTACGGAGCCTACACACCCACTCAGTCCCAGAGGATGGCTATGTTTACTGCTCTCTTATTATTTCCAACCATACTTAGTTACTGAGTTTTCTTTTAATAAAGAGGCTCAGAGAAGCATCAGGCTTAAATCTTGGTTTGTTAACGCTTCTTTTAAAGGAACAAGTAAAACTGAGCGTATTTTTAAAGAGCCCTTCCCCCTGGCCCCGTCTGCTGAGCTTAGTTCCCGTGAGCTGCCGGGAGCTGCTTCGCAGCAGCAGCGCGTATGGATGCGCGCTTGTGTGTGCAGGGGGAGGGTGTTGTTTCCTATTAAGTCTGGCATCAGATTCATGTCTGCAGGGGCTTGCTTAAGATGATAGGAAGAGAGAGTTTTATCATGAGCCAGACTGACAGAAAAGCCTGCTAATGGGACTTGAGGCATACACAGGAAAGAAAGTGCCAAAACATTAAGCTACCGCCAAGTGTCAGAGGGCCACTGATTTATTGCAGCAATTTTGCCACTGTGTCCTTTATAAGGTCCCACAAGTCCTTCCTCCTGGCAAGAAGCTGTGAGCTGCTGCAGCTCGGGGAGAAGTTGAGATCCAGAGCGCAGAAAGTGTCCAAGCGCGAGGCGGGGGCCGGGGGGAGGACGGAAATCGAATGTTGACTTGAACTTGCCCCAGGCAGCAGAGCCCTCTTAGCTCCACTGCCTCCCTGACAGTTTGATGAAATGAGTCAGGGCCTCCCTATGGCTAGACCAGCTCGGGCTTCCAAGTGCTGGGGTAGAGCTGTAAGAAACAGATTGAGCCTCAGGGCAGCAATTTTTTTTTATTTTTTTTTTTATATTTTTTTCCCTTTCTCTCCTCAGCATTTGGCTGGGGGAAGGGGAAGGTTATGAGCACTACAGATGTATAGGCTGAGCCTTTGTCTGCGGAGGGGGAGGGAGAAGAACAGCAAGAGAGTATTAGCTATGGCAGCCGAGAATAGCCCTGAGCGCTATAACTAATTTTGAGGGGCAGTGATGCATTGTACGGGCTATGTGCTGTTTGGTCTGAGGGGGCCCCTGTTGTGAAGCAGCAATCAAGAGGACATTTTGTTAAGTGACCAACAGCTGTCATCTGCAAGCCTAGGGTAGGGAAGGAGGGAGCAAGGGGGAGGGAAAAAAAGAAGAAGAAAAAAAAAAAAGAGCATTTGTCCCTTGGAGGCAGAGCACATTAATCCACCAATCTGCCACAGCTTTAACTCTAGACATGCTTGGTGCCTCCGAAGAGCCGAATGCATCTCCATCAGCTGCCTGGAGAGGTGGGTCCCTCTCGCCCTGCCTCAGCCTGCCCAACACGGGGAGCTTCCCTGCCTCTGCGGGCCGTAGAACCGATGCTAAAAATACTGTTTAAATCTCTTTTCATTCCATAAAATTGAGTTGATCTGCTGCAGCTTAGGGTCAATCCCTCAAGGACTGTTTTTCCCCCCCTTCCCTTTTCCTTAGCACTCATAAATTAATCAGGAAGACCCTGACTAAGTCATTTCATGCTGTACAACATAAAAGAAAGTCCCCTGATGATCCAGGCAAGGATCTATTAAAAGTGGGGGGGCGAGGGGCTGGGAAAGAGGAAGAAGAGGGAGGGAGGGAAAGGAAAAAATCTCAACCTTTTTGATTTTTTAGGATAAAAGCTGGAGGACTTTGTTACAAATTCTAGCCAACATCAAAACACCTTAAATAATTCAAAGAACATGTTAAAGGGAAGAAACTGAATGTTGCTCTGATGTTCAGTTGATGCAACGCAGAATATTACCCAAAACAGCACAGCCTGTTAAGGGAGACAGCAGCCTTGAGCATTTCAGTTCTTTAGAAAAATGTCAGAACCTGTAAAAATCATAATTTCCAGCAACTTTTTTTTTCTTCTTTTTTTTCTTTTTTCATGATATAAACTCAGCGAGACTGAAATGTAGGTTTCTGACAAGCTGTTAACAAGACAACTTTAGAAATCTGTCTGGAGCTCTCAGGGAGATGGGCTGCCATTTCACTGCTTCGAAGAAGTTCATGACATGACAAGCAAAAATCAGGGAACAGAGACCTAAAAACCACGGTGTAATTTTCATTTGCTTCTGTCGTGAAAGAATTCAAGCAGAAATATTAGAAGGCTGCACAACTAAAAAAGCCAGCAACTGGAAAATCATTGCTGTGGTTTGACAAGCACATCTTTTATGCTGAAAATGGTTTCTTTATTATTACACCTATACATGGAAAGCACTTTTTGGAAAAAAATAAAGGGGGTAATCAGAAATTATTCACTGAGATCTGTGAAGTAATATCTACAGTTACCTACTTTCAAGCCAGGCCTAAGAATAACCCAGTTCATGTGAGAGAGCCATCTTGAAAAAAGGTTAAGAGCCACCAGGTTTCTCGTTTCCCCTACTGCAGCCTCCGAAGTAGAAAGGTAGAAATATCTTTCCATAATGCAGACATTTACTGGAGTCTATACAGCTGAGTGCTGCTACATTAAGTGTTTAATAAAAACACATTGATTAAAATTAGGAAAGTCTGCATCTGATGCCATCTACACAGCAACGCTTGTTCCAACTCAGAAGAGCCTTTCTGACTGGTTTATCATGTTGACCTACTACTTTAGACCTTAATATACCAGTACAATGATTTTCTATAATTTCTGAATGATTTAAGGATGTCTTTTCCAGAATCCATCTATTCTATTCTATGCTTAGAAAAAAATAGAACTATCTTTGTTCATACTATGTATCTCTTTCTATATATAATCCCTCTCTCTCTATTTGGGCTCTTTCTAAGTATCTAATCGTAGGTTGATATAGCTGCCTTCAAGTCAATTTACTGATCGTGATTGACTCATTATATCCACACTTAGAGAATTTTGGTACCCGTGGGATGGATGATTTGGGAAACCCACAGACAGACAGCCGCATGCATACAATCCTACGGTTAATTTCAGCCCATAATGGCCTACGAAGAGAGAGACTGCACAATGCGCGAGGTCAGTTTCAGTTACAACACCTACATTTATACCCACAAGTGTGTGAATTATGGGCAAAATTTAGCCCAGACTTTGCAAGTGCCAAGCAGATAATGAACTGAAGCTTTTCCACCCCCATATCTCTCAGCTCATCTCCACGCAGGTCTGGTGGTGCGGTCCTACAACCATGCTTGGATAATTGAAAGGACAGCACCTGCAAAGTTGAACGGCTCAACTGCATTTTACCAGTTTACGAAATGAAGGAGACTCCGACAAGAAAACAGAAGCAGTTTGCCCCTCTTCTGAAGTGCCCCCAAGTTCCTTTCATTCTCCCCTTGCCTGGGCATTGTCTAACCTGTCACTCATGTTCTTTTCATTAGACACTAAGAGACCTTACAGCTTCAGTGCTGTATATAGGTTTTCACCAAGGATCTAGAGAAGCATCCATTACTTTCCTATTCTACAGTTTTAAGCTATGACTAACCCCATTTTCTTGCAAAAGACCTCTTGCCTTGCTGCCCCCCCGCTTTACCATGAGCCTCCTGCTTTGGAGTGACCAGGACCCCACTGCCATGGCTGCTGTGGTTCAGGGAGGAGCAGAAACCGCGAGAGGATTCACAGTGATGCACAGCACGGAGAAACTCTACTTCTGTTTAATGCAAGGATGCCTAGACAGGATATGCCCAATAGAAGAAAAGTGGCTTAAAGCCATTATTTACAATACTGAGAGGCTGCTGCAGCTTGGAGGGGGGGTTATAAACCTTCTTTAAAATTAAGGAGTTTAGGACTTAATATGGATATAGCCAAAAGCCACTTAAACCATAATGAACTGTCTAGTAATTTCCCACTTACTATAAACATCAGTTTTCTTCTTCTATTTGGACTACAAATAGAAGAATCCACTTCTATGCCGTGCCCACGTCATTATGGAGTCACCAAAAAGTACTCAGCCACTACAAAATAACAGGATTTGTTAAAGTACCCCTGCTCTAATGGAAACCATTTAGTTACTCTCAGCTCTCTGGCTGCACGGTATGTAACTCTGTTTGGAAGTTTCATTTACATATTTATTTAGTGGAGAACATGCATGGCTGTCTTCCCTCAGTGCAGAACCTTTATTAGCTGCAGGAAGCGGCTGAAGGAAATTTCAGCATGGAACTCAGTAGGAAAAGCATTTCTTAATACCTTAGTACCCTGCTTAGTAACAGTCACCCTCCGGAATGAGGGTGATGGATTTTTGGTTATGAAACTTGCTGTGATTTGTAACAGCTGATTCACACGAATGTTTACTATATTTCATTTATACATTTAATTTAATATATACACACACACACACACTTTTGCTCTTTCCCATGCTGTCAACTTCCTTCCTCCTTACTTCCCCCTCTAAGTCCAAGTGCTGTAGCAACTGAAGAACACACCGGGTTATGCATGAAGACATCCACCTGATGACTGAAGTTTCTCTCAAAATATTACACAGATTTTTCCATTCAAATGTTGGCCTCCCAGAGATTTCTAACAGGAAAACTCAAAGGTGGGGATAAATTCCAGAATCTGGCATCATTTAAGTATGAAAGAAAACCTCCACCTTGTCTTGTAGCCATTTATTTGGAACTGTCAGGATGAGTCTGCTGAAGTCGGTTTGAATTCAGCTGTGGTGAAGCTGAGGTGACAGGTTACACATCTTGAAACATATCAGTATGATGCTACATGTAATATTATTTTTAGCAGACTACTCGGTAGCTTTGGACCTGGAAAACAATCTAAAGTACCACTGTGAACAACTACTATGTTCTCAACATATGGTAATCCAGCAAAATGAAGTACGGTTCGTTTTTAATTCAGTGGGTTTAGGAAGCTTGTGTGAATCAGCTGCTTTGCTTTGTAACACCTTAGCTATTAAGAAGGAAAGTTCCTGTCAGGAACAAGATTTACAGTACTTATATATAATGAATATATTAATTAATATTAAGTAATTACACTGCTATTTAACTCATAGCAGGGTTTATGCTGTGGCTAAAAAATACAACCCTTACAATATTTACCATTAATGTTTGCATTATTGAACATTAATATTCAGATTTGGCAAAGGACTTAGCACAACACATGAGATATCTACAGAAGACCTATTCCTCCAAGGAAACCCTCACAGCATGTGCTTGAAGACTTCAACCATTGCTTTTAGGATAAACCTTGAGGGATGGATGTCCCCTCTTCCCCGAGCTACCCTGGAACAAAGAAATTCACCAAGATGGAAATAAAAAAGATTTAAAAAACAAAAAGTAAAAAACCCCACAACCCCCCCCAAAACAAACCAAAAAAATACACAACACCTCAAAACTTCCAAGAGCTAGGAAATCTCCAGCAGTAGTCATTAAAAATAATACAATGCCATTTTTTTTTTCTTTTGTTCCATTAAGATCTTAAAAATGCTAAAGTAGGTAATACTTGGGAACGAAGGACAACCATTGCCCAGGGCGTACATTTCGGTGTCTTCAATATAATCTGAAGAATATAGCAGAGGCTGCAAGCTAATTCAATTAGAGAATATCACAGAGGGTTATTCACTTTCACAGAATTATGTCATGACAAAGCTAAATACAAAAGTTTCAAGGCCTATGCCATTACATGGAAAATAGTTCTTCGGACCACTGAATGACAAACACTAAGCTATTTAAAAATATGTATGTTTGCTATTTCAGGTGAAATTGTAAAGGCTTCCCATTACATTAATACATCTGCTCCTTTCTTCCACCCCCCCCTAGTTACTCATTTGTTCTTGTCAGCTCTCAAAATGTCAATGATGGATGCACATGTAATGATTTACAAGAAGGCGTCTGCTATCTCATTTCTGCTTTCAGACTGCGAAGGTAGTTTGACCAGCAGCGACCCCAAAGATCAAGCCAAGGACTGTCAGTACACATCCAAAGACACCAACACAAGAATCCTTTGCTGAACTGTCCTGAAACTTTCCCAACAGGCTCGAGGACATCTATCATCTATCATCTGTTGTCACTACTGAATCTTTTAGTGTGTGTTTTTCTTCCAGGACTAATGTGGCAAGGCTTAGATGCGTGGATAGATGTCATCCGTGAATTCAAGCTCTATCACGTCAAAGTCTTTCCACAGTAGTGACAGCCCCCTGTATGGCTAATCCAGACTGCAGCGATTAGAGAATAAAAGAAAGAGGAAAACATCTCAACAGGAGGGGAAATTAGAGGGAAAGAACAGAAGACTGAAGAACAAGAAGGGAGAAAACAACTTCCTCCACTGCGGACCAGTAATGAGATGGGACGACAAACACTGCCTGTTTGGGTATGAGCTCTATCGCCTTTAATCAGTAACCAGCACTGTTAGCACAATGATAAAATTGCTCGTAATTAGATGGAACAAACTAGTGTGTATTTGTCATGGAGTGAGAGTACATTCAATTAAATAAACTTTTCATTTTCCAGTAGGTAATTGTAAACAAAGCTGAATGTGAAGTCTGTTTGAATAAATGGAAAATACCTTGACTATGTGTTAAGCAGACAGCTCTTCCCGCTCCATTGGGAGGTGCGGCACAGCCAGGAGTCCTTTCTGAACCTGTTGTGACTTTTGCTCTATCAGCTGTGAGTTGCCAACTCACGCACATGCCTGGTTTGCAGCCACACACAGCAATAAAATGCATAAATACCAACTCATGGTAATACCATTATCAGTACGTCTCACTACTGCACATAGAATAATAAGATGGGTTTTCATGGGCTGCGAAGTGATTAGGTGTCCTCAACTATCCAAAGCCTTTTCACTGAGCTGGAGTATGGGAAGGTTCTCCTTGGCATTTATGCAATCTACTTGCCCAGAAAACAAAAAGCTCAGCTTCTGGCCAGCTTTTAGCAGCACATGTTGAGAACAGCAAGGTCCCATTCCTGACCAATGTCCATTTAAAATAAATTTCTTCTTCTTAATTCACACCTAACACGCGCTTGTTTATGAAGTAGAAATGGTATTCAAAACAAACCACTTTGTTAGCTGAGCTGGTTAATGAAAAATTGCCACAATTACAAAAACAAATCTTTGTTTTCAGTTTTCAGTAAGCAGCGCTTTAAAAGAGCAAGCTGCTCTTGAAAGCATGGTAGTTTTTTTCCCTAAAAAAGGAAAGAAAGAAATCTTTCCTAGCAACTGCAATTATGATACTTTCATGTCAAATGAATTATATTACTGAAAATAAATCTTTCTAAGATGCACAAGAGGGTTATCTGGCTCCAGTCAGACTTATGCATTACTGGTTTTATATGTTGTACTCTACTTGATTAATATAGGTAATCAAATTATATTGCCTTCCACTGTGCTCTCAAATTCAAGGCTATAATGTTTTCAATGACAAAGTTCATAGAGTTGTATAAAAATGTACCTCATGCTGTACCAGCCCTTTATTGCTGTAGTAAAACACCATTTTCAATTTAGTAATAAGTGATATAAAACAGAGTGTCTTGATTGGCAGGGTCGTATTCATTATGCAGTGCCCTACGACACAGCACAGTTCAGAATGGAAATTTAGGGGCAGAATCTACCATAATCTCAGATGCTGATGCTACAGGGAATAAAACGATTCCTTTTTCACAAGTTCTCCTAAGGAAGGACAAGGAATTGGACTCAAAGACATACACACATGTTATATACATACACACACATATTTATGGATGGATGGGAGAGAGGGACAGGAAGAGGTCCATTACAGCATTTTACTACCCAGTACAGGTTTCGTTGCACTGGAGCCAGTCCTGTAATACTGAGAACTGGATTTTTTTTTTTTTTATTTAAAAAAAAAAAAAAAAAGACAGCAGGGATAGCAGCAAATACTGGAGAGCTCTTTCTGGCTCTGCCACTGGCCTGACTTAGGACCAGAAAAAAAAATTCAGGGCCTTGTGATTCCAAGTGTTAAACTTGAGGTGCCTTAATGAAGTTGTGTTATCAAGTGCTCTTCACTTTATGAACATCAGGACTCTCTAAGAGCAATAAATTAGACAGTCAGAACTGAAAACATCTTAACTTTGCAGCTACCCTTGAATATGTAAATCCTAACCCTTCCCTTTCTTATTTTCCCTTCTATAAATTAGGAAAAATATTTACCATGCCTGTAAGCTATCAAAGCAATCAATCTGTGAGTTACATTGAGGCAAAGCATTCTGGTGAGCCTCATCACCACTGTGAACACTATCTGGAAGACGAAGAGTTATAAAGCCATTTTCTGTGAAACTAAATGGCAGAGATGCTGTTAACTGGTATCTTTTCTAAGCATGTATGTTGAGCAAATGATATGATCAGGAAAGACAACTCTTGGACTCAGGAATTAGTAATGATATCTTAGTTTTGTTTCCTTGGCAACTTGACCTTTCATAATTTGCCCAAAGGCAAAATATGGGCAGCATATCCCTTTCAAATCATACCTCAATAATCTTGTGATTAAAAGCATCACCAGAATGTGGCCTTACCGTAAGATGGAGAATTAACGACTCTCTACTAAATGATCCACTGATGTTGAATCTAATTTAAGTAGCCTTGCAAGAATATTTAACACTTAATGATAGGCTCTGTATTAGAGTAGGTTTAATCTAGGATGCAGCCACAGATGTCATAAGAAGGAATTAATCAGCATTGCTTCCACTAAAACAGAAATGCAAAATTGCTGAACAGAATGTATTAGAAACAGATTAAAGAACTGGGACTTAAACATAAAAGAAACAGAGCTGATGCCACCCTCAGAGAGCTAATTTGAAATACAGGAAAGCTTAATTCGCCTTTAACTGAAGAATTGGGGTGTTTGAAGTTACTAAAGAGAAGCTTGCGTTATCAAGAAGGAAAAAAAGGGAGATAGTTTTTTCCCTCATCAATTTAAAATGAAAGCCCAACCCAAATATTAATGCCTTCTGCAAAATCCCAACAAAATGAAGTTATTGATGCTCTAGGGATGACTGCAGTATCCTACATGAAGCTCCATACTCAGTGAAGTGCTTTGGAAGTTTCACTTCCAAATTTAGAGAAGTTACTTTTCAGAAAAGCAAATCTTGGATACAGGGAAATATTACCTACAGTTATTGAAATGCTTGCATTTGGGGAAAATATGAAATATCGTATTTCCAAATTCACTGTAAACTCCCTATGTAGAGAGAACTTGCCCATCCAAAGGTTTACATAAATATACTCATTGTTGCTTCAGACTATTTATTATCTTCCCATTATTTGAGGACTTCATGCCATCCACAGAGTTTACACTACTCAGTCTCTCTCATCAACAAAGACAGGTTAGCATATTTAAGGCTGAAGTTTCCCTTTTAACTTCTAGATCAGATTCCTGGAGTACAAGGCCAGAAGGGACCGCAGATTATCTGTTCAGAGCATCTGCACAACACAGGCCATTAATTTTCAACCAGCAACTTTCCATTTTTGATATGAAGATACCGAGAGCAAATCCCCCTAATCCTATGAATCTTTAGAAGCATGTGCCATGGATTAAATATTGCTTTGTTATTTTTTTTTTCTTGAGTTACAGTTAACGTTCCAGGTAATGCTGAGGATAACCTAAGTCTAGCACAATCACAGTTCTGATGAAAACGTCTAGGAGTATGCCGAATACTTCATTGGGCTGATTCAAGTAGAGCAACCCTGATTTACTATCACTGCTATTAAAAAGGTTTTTGACTGGGTTGAGTGGCCCTTCCTTGAAAAATTAGAAAACAATCTAGCTTTGGGCCCGATTTTCATTGATAGCCTAATATAACACACAAATCATCCCAGTGCTTGTTTCCAAATTAATGAAAAACTTATATAAAGCTTTGATCTTGATGGAAGAATCCATCAAGACTTCCCATTTGTCTCCCTAATTACTTGCTTTGATGCTCACGGGTTGCAATCACTGCATAAGTTAATGTCCTGGGGTTGCCATAGCTACCATTAGCGAAGCAGAACAGGAGGCACTGCTCTGCACATAAGCCACCTTTGCTAGATGGTTGCTTCTTTGCCCTGGCTCTTTCTCCACGAGCGACACTATAATGGTACTCCTGTACTGCATCACAAGTTAATAAAATACTTCCTGTTAATTTTATTACAAGTATTAATGGTAAAATAAGAGTTTTCTTTTTCTCTGCTCCTTCTGGAAGTTTTGGCAGCAGTGAAGTGGTTGGAAGACAAGTGCAAGCAATGACTGAGTTTACTCTAACTCAACAATTTTCTACGTAATTCCGTGCCTCGATTTTCTTGACTCTTGAAGGGTAGCAAGGATGCATCTTTCAAGACGCAGTCCTGCTTTGCAAATACCCTGTTAAGAATTGATGATGAAAATGTGTAACAATATTCACTTTTCATGAAAAATTTGCTTGAAGTAAATTCCCTCTATTGCTACAACTTTCTGGTTGTCTAAAAAGCTTGCATTAAACCTCTATGCTTCTCCTTTTTTAATAAAGGACACTGAACAAGTAATGATGCATAATATACTTCAACATTACTAGTAATTACTCACTGAAAATAAGAAATGAGAAATCACTTTCTTATTTGCTTATCTGATGATCTCGAAGGACAATGACATGCATGATAAATGCAGCAAGGTGTATTTCCTCATTTACTCTATTGATCTGATTTAAAGTAATGTCAAGAAATGCAGTATCAAGTCATTATATGCCAAAAAAAGTATATTTTTCTCTAAAATGTGAGTGTATCTGTAACCTTAGTCCACTCAGATGTTTTTGTACATTCTGCAATTAGATCACTGAAGTTTTCAGCACAATCTGTTCTCAGAAGTTTTCCATTCTAAAAAAAAGTGACAAATGAAATATCTAAGTGGGAACCATCATTCTAACATATTTCAAATAACTAACCAAGGTTGACTGAAAAACTCCTACAGCAACAACACAGTAGCACTTATTTTGGTTATTAGGAAGATATATCACTTTAATGCACGAGTTTAATGCTAAAGTTTTATGCATTCTTTAAGTGTGTGAACTATAAATCATTTTTGTTCTGAATACAGTATTTTCCTCTGGGAGGTATAGTACATGGTAAGTATGGAAAGTTAACATGTAATTAGCATGGTAATGTCTAAACAAATTACACCATGCTAGAGTTAATAGAGGTTCATATCAGAAACAATCCTCTGAGCACAGCCAGTGTGAATTACAAGTTTCTAAAACACTCAGCAACCTGGAAACTTCAGAGGCTCCTGGAGCATCTAACAAACCCCTGCACCTCAGATGCTCACTGCTCATTGCAGACCCATGGTGCTCAACTCTGCTCCACGAACATCAGTCGGAAGTTTGCAAATCAGTCACAGCTCCTGCAGTGAGCTGCAGACAGTGGGGAAAGATGGAGCTCCCGTCCCACAGGACTAGGCTCTACGTCTTCACCTTGCAGTGTGATAGCAGAACAGTTCGTTAGATGCTCTCTTGCTAATTTTCCTCACAATTAAATTTGCTTATTTTCCTCAAGGAGTAGCTATTAAAAATAAACCTACTGTGGTTTTATTTTTAGTAGATTCTGTAGTTAGGTCGTACCTGACAAGACATGAATCAGAAGCACTGTGCTAGCAACAGGGTTGCATTTACAGCAGACAGCCTTAGCATTGCACTAATGCTTTCTTTACATGATCCACTACTGGTGTCCTAACAACTTCTTACTATTTTATTTAGAAGCAAATAGCAAGGAGAGAGAGGGAGATTCCAAATTAATTAAATAGGCTTAGTGAAGAAGAAGAACCAATTTTGGCATAAACACTACACATTATTTTTGTTTTTAAATTAAACCAAGCCTACATGCTATTTAGCAACTCCAGAACCCACATAATGACAGAAAACAGTTAAGTGAATCAACAATCAGAATAAGGAGAAATCAGAGTAAACGGATCAGGGCAATCATCATCGGACAATCCACACAAACAAGGATACTCATTTTTCAAATGATAGTATCAAATGTTAAGGACAACGGAGAAGAGGAGTAGCAGCTATTTTTAGACAACTGCCTTTCTTCCAAAGAACAGAAAGCTGAAGAGCTTGGATTTATCTCTCAAATACTGTGGCTCATAATATGACAGGTTGTAATGCACAGCACATGAGAGAGAATACATAAGCCAACATAAAATTCAGCATGATTAATATATGATTAGTTCACGTTTGTACAATGCTTTGAAGATGAGAAGTGCTAATTAGAATTTCTGGATTAGGCTGGTTGGTGCCCCAGTGCAATCCAGATCAGTAAATAAAAAACTGCAGAAGTTTAAACTAACTGCCCGAAGATTGAGGAACCCCTGAGACGCCAAGAAAGGCTTTAAATTTCAAGTGGATAAACAAATGTATAAAAGAGAGAAAGAAGGAGAATTCAAGGCCCCAGTGAAGATATTTAAGACAGATATAGCTGGTAATTATTTGAAAGACACTGGTTCGCCTCCCTCTACGATCACCAGAAATACTCCTATTGACTTGTGAGCTATAGATATCTCAGCTCAGGAGCTCTTAAATATATGCTGAAACAAAACCTTAAAGTCTAAACGTAAGCAAATAGCTTCCCAAGAGTAGTTCTACAATAATAAGAATGAACAAAAATACCAAGTTTGAGGTGTGCAAGGGAAACAAAACATGTAGCCTCACACTGGAAAGTGGGAAAAGAGAGAGAAAGAAGAAATTCCTCCCTAGTTTATGCCTGAAATTTTTAAACTGGACTTCAGGACAGGGAGAAATACTGAATTCTAGAGGAGATGAACAACATGGGGCTCACATCATCAGATATATAGATATTTAAATAGCAGAATACGTAAAATTATGTGCAGGAAAAAGGCCATCCCAATACATCACCTGCATGGGACCAAGGAACAGCTTGGGATCAGAACAGAATACCACCCAGCAGAGAGATGTTGACTCTGCTACTGATCTGGCCTTTTCCTGCTTAATTAAAGCTACTGAACACTTGAGCTGGAAAACTGTAATCCCTATTAAAGTGTCATTTTAGCTGTAGGTGATCAGACCTTTCAAGCTACACTAAGTAATTATGCTAGCAGGAACCATGTGTAGTATTAATGCGACCATAGGAAAATGACATCCGTGCAGTCAGGAGCAGCGTTAGCGCCGAGCCTGGTAACCAGCTAAGGATTACCAGGCACACTGGTAGTTTCTGCTCCGGCCATGCCTGAATTAAGACAGAAGTACCAGTACACAGCCATGCCCAGCGCCGCGCAGAGAAGAGGGGGCTCTCATTTTGCGGAGGTGCTACAAAAGGCTGGATAACCGCATCTGGGGAAGCAGAGCCTGCATGCTGTGGTTATTTGCCCTTTGGTCCGAAATAACTGTGAAGATGAAACGTACCAAGAGAGCAGGCACAGAACAACGAAATACTCAGCACGTGAGTATTTACTTTTGATCTCCTTCTAGATGCAGAAGTACACGTGGAGGCCTAGAGAACGAAAATTGGTTTTGTACTGCTCTGCGCTTTCTGGAATAAGAAACGTGACCAAGGGAAGTCCAAGTAATGCAAAAAACACGTAGACATAAAGCTTCTACAGATGCAATGCAGTCGCGCTTCAAGCTTAGCAAATTCTGTGTGAGCTGACTTCAGAAAGTGTTTGGGGGACAGGAGAGCAGGGCTCGGCCGGAGATGCCGGTGGCTGAAGGCATACTGTCATGACACAGAAACCACATTACGCCTACAGCGCCTGAATTACTGGAAAGAACTGAAACGGAAGGAATCCCAAACAAAGCAAACCTTCCAATTAGTGCTGAAATGAAACAAAGGCACTTTCTGATTAAGCGGGATGCACATTTTTCTGTAGTGTGCTCTTGTAGAGGTCTAGGACTATTACTCACACGACGCATGAAAAGATGTAATCCCTAGGTATGTACAAATCTTTTCCAAGTGTTTTTAAAGCCGACATCTGTAGCAGTACATATTTTGCAGCAAATATTTAGAATGAAATATTTCATAAAGTACTTCAGCACTTCTTTGAGTGTTTAATTTATCTGACATAAAAGAACAAGAGTGTGTAGCATTTTCCTGTAAGTGGATGTAAAATACGCATTGCATGGATCCCTATAATTAAAAAAACAGCAAATCATTGTCATTAATGCACAAGCAAGATCATAAATGAATACATTATTAAGTCCTACTGAATTAATGTTTAACTGCAATAGAGTTGAAATTGAATGAGGCAATTAATCAGAGTAAGAACTAAAAAAAAGCCACATCTGTCTCACTTTGAATACATTGAGCAAAACGACCTTCAGAGCGGCACTGCCAATCAAGGCACGCCGCCCACTGATGTGACAGCCTCGGTGCCACCACGGAGAGAAAGTTTAGTCAGTGTAACAGCTACAAGCCTTCCATCTGAGTCACTTCGTGGGTACGTGTCACCCCGAGGGAACCAAACATTGTGTCTCAAGGGGCTTATTTCATAAAATCATGAATGTTCAGATGGTGAAGCTCATGCTGGTGGTACATGTGAACTACATCTGCTCAAAGTCACCCGAAAATGAAACTGGGGGAGTTGACATACATTAATGATCAGTTTTAGAGGCTTAATGCTCTTCAAAATCTAGGGGAGGCTAAAAAAATGATGTTCAGAAGCTTTTGTTCAACGGATTGCACTTTGATCAACCAAAATACATTAAGTTAAATTTTTTCTCATCAGTCTTAAACACTGCAGTGAAGTTTTCTTTAACGGGTTAATTAAACTCCCTCAGGTTCTTAACTGTTGAAAAAGTCTTAGTTCAATTTAGTTCAGAATTTAAGGAGGAATAAAATGATAATACTAATGATGATAATGACCCTTATCCTAGCTAAAGCTTTTTGCACTTCGTATGCAGAACAGTATCTATTGTTCACCAGTTCTACCTTTGACAGATAGGTATACGTACTTTTTTCTTCAGTGTAACATATTATGAATATTAAACAATATTTAAAAAGAAAAAATCCATTGGTATTTTTGTAGCAAATTCTTAAGCAGTAATTATCTTTGAATAAAGATTTTTTTCTCTTAATGCAAATGAACTGCAAATTTTCCAAACCATAATTGTTTTCCTACATTGAATTGATGGAGCAACTGGCATATAGGTAATCAGCATACTCATTTCCCTTTCAACAGCAATAAGGACGAGGTTCAGGATTTTCCATTAAAAAAAAAAAAAAAAAAAAAGATTGCTAAGATATTCATTGATAAGCAGCTAGTAATTAAGGGTTGGGAAAGTTTGCCAGAGAGCTGAATAGTGGTTAACCTATTCCTACACTCCTGCTATCATATCAATGAACATGTTCTAGCCATTGTGTTACTTCACAATGTGCAATAATTTGTCCTCTGTGTGCAATTCAGAGCTTTTTGTACCCAAAAAAAAACAAGTCAGGCTATACAGCCATCTTTCCATTACCAGCTGCAACCACATGCTTGTCCACAGCACGTAAAACAAGCCCCACCAATGCACTTTGGAGATCTGCACAAGCACATCTGCACTGCCTGTACCGCCCCAGTTCACCAGGTGAGAGACAGAAGGGCTCTCCTCGCCAGCTCACCCGGGTCACCACAACCTAAGGTGCACCGCAACGTGCACCTGCAATGCAGCTCCCAGAGCCGAGGTGTTCAAAAACGCCTTGGAAAACTGAAGTCCAGTGTGCGAAGTGAAGTCAGAGGGGGGATGACGATGGCCCTGGCTCAGTGGGAGGGCTCAGGAGGGCTCCTGGTCTCTGCCAGGCCTAGGGCTTCAAAGTCTGACGTGGCTTCATGAACATTTCCTTACTTGCACAGAGGTTTTGGTCTTCAATAATCCTCTACAAAAGCTTGTAACACTGACCCAAAGCCACTGCCACAGGCTATGAGGGGCGTTAACAAGATGAAAAGTTCATTTCAGCTAATGGAGGAAGACTAAATACAGATCGCGTGTGCCTTCTCTCTGGTCATATTTACTATTGAGTGGTCACAGTGTTTGTACTGTGCATGCTGCTCCCCCGACCCTACAGGAAGGACACGGAGATCAGACGAGGAGCTGGGAAGCATCAGATCTCCTTTCCTAAGGAAAGCGACACCTGGAACGCACCAGGGCTCACATCCACTAAAGGTGATTTCCCTTTAAGGACAGGGAAATGCTTTCCATGTTGTAAGAGCCTTTAGATAAACTTTAGACAATTCCCCATGATAATTTTTCAGGCTGACAATATTTTATTGGGATAACAGTGTGAGATCTAGGCACATTTGGCTACACGCCAGCATGTATCTATCTGTTCTACCCTATTCTGATACGAGATTTGTTCTGCTGTAACTTCAAATACGGAGATTTTAACAGAACTGTGACACGGGGTATCAATCTGATACAAACTCAGAATGGAAGAGCACAGCAGGATGGAGCCGTCGCTGCACAGGAGTGTTTCAGCCTGGGCTGCCGCGCGTAAGACGAGAGGTTGCATTAAACCCATCACGACAAAACGGTTCAGCAGCAGCTAAACACCAACGAGGGCATTAATAATAGCAACTAACTGCAACATTAGTTAAGGGATCCTGCTTCATGGGAAGATGTAGGACTCCAGGCTGAATCCTGACCTGACCACAGCCCATGGTCTACTCTCTGCTTACCTCCACGAGAACTGCACGGGGATCTGGGACGGAAGGGGTGAGCGAGGGAGAAGGAAGAGAAGGGAGTGGGGGCAATTCACTAACACACACAAACCCAAAAGATAAAATCAACAAAGCAATTAAGCTTCAACAGAAACAAGGCAGATTTTTTTTTGTTTTGTTTTGTTGTTGTTTTTTTTTTTTTTTTCCCAGTGTGAATGTTAATTACTGTGCCTTACAGCAGAGATAACGAGAGGGTTTTACTGCCTAGCATTTTTCAAACAAAGACATGAAAAATTCATGAGCAGGGAAGACCTTGGTGTTGAGCTTCAGTTTTCTTGTCAAATATTTCAGCTCCGGAGGTCCTTGGGAAGGTTACACGGCAATATTCAAGTCTAAAGGATGCCTGTCAGCTGGATCTAAAAGCAACCAGAATTTTATAGGCCACATATGACCTTGTCAATGTGTTTTCACTGGCCAAGAGTATCTCCCAGCATCATTCACCCAGTTGACAATAAAAACCGAACACTAAAATGTCTGTCCTCCTAAGGACAGACCACTCACAACATCAATTTGTCCATAACATCAGAATTAAGATTCTCAGTGGTTCATCCAAAGCTGAGAAATGCGGATGTCTGCACATCACTGAAAACGGCTTAAAATGTACCCGGACAGCAGGCTTTGGGGAAACCTTCCCAGTCGCAGAAGCTTTGTAAGACTCTGTGCAGTCTAAAATGTCACCCTTCAGCTGGGCAGAAAGATCCCACTAAGTTCGCCATGGTTTCCAGTAAGATCTCAAATCTCTTTTCAAGTAACTGGCTTTAGATACACGGATATTTTGCAAGTTAGCACTGCCTTTATTAAAACTTGGCTGAGGTTTTCTTAAAGGCTACAAAAGCCAGTTTCTGTTTGCTGACACGTAGGTCAGGCACAGATCAAGTGTGAGGAGAACAAGGCCACTTAGTGGACTAACAAGAAACAAGTGTAACACAAAAGCTTTTGGGATCACGTGAATCCCCTTCCCTTACCTAATCAAATTCCCCATAGCAGAAGCAGGAATTTGATGAGGTCTTCAAAGTCTGAACTGCTCGATGTTTTCTTCCCTTGTTAGTTCAATAAAGAGAAATCCCTCAGGTGAGTCACTACGAATCATTCTGCAAATCAAAAACTTCCCTAACCCATGGCCCCAAGCTTTTAAAAATTATTCTGCATCAAAATTCTCAGCATAGCACCCCTTCTAGAACACAAACTGCTAGGTAAAGACAACATCTTAATTGCATGTAGAGGCGGTGTGCTCCGCCTGCAGTGATTTCCCACAAATATGACAACTCCGCTGCACAGAACATGCTGTAAGATCAGAAGCTCGAATTGTGAATTTGAGACAATTTTTGAATTAATCTCCCTTGCCAGAAAGCCTTTTTAACAAAGAGGCAGATTTAACACATGCTTAAATCTCTGAAGCTAGGCAAGAACCTTCAGCTAAAAATAATAATGAACAAGGAAAAACCTCTGACAATTGTGTCCGTGTTTCAGACCTCGGTGGAGCCAAAAGTTCACAAAGGTTCACTGCTTTTCTCCCAAAGTGCTGTTTGAAATTAGACTCTTCTTTACAAGTTCTCGACAGTGACAAACCCTTACAAGCAGTAAACCTTCCAGTCAAAACACTTTCTCCTGCACATTTGCTGTGATTTCACTTGCCTGATGCCACCCCTTCCCTGCCTAGAAGAGCAGTTGGCTTTGACTCCTCTAAAACCAGAAAGTTATGAGGAATATTAAGTTTTTGTTTTACAATAAAGTGACAGAAAAGAATGCTAACAGCTTATTTCACTTCTTTTATAAGCTGTTGCTGATGAACGCCACCCTGGTCTTTGAGAGCTATCCGCTGATGTTTAGAGGAAACACGGTAAGCAAGGGAGAGGCAAGCCAGAGGAGAAGCAAGCACGCTGGTTTCATCAGCTCCGTATCTCAGGCTGGTGATAAGGGATGATGGAGTGCGTTTAACCTCAACACACTTCTCTTAAGTACCCGTACTGCCCTGTGAGCCCGTGACCAGTGTGTGCTTTCAGCTAACCACGCTCAGCTCAACAGCACCGACGTGCTTGGAGTTCAAACGCCGCCGTCTCTGCCAGTCCCTCTCAGCTCTTCTGGGTGCAACAAGGCCCAGGATTGCTCTTGCCAGCTGTTCTTTTCCACGCTTCGCTCCCTGCCTGTGCTTCTCTGAGCAAACAATCTTCTACTCAGGACACATATTTTTGTTGCGGGAAATACCTTTCAGAGATCTGCCTTACCAGTGAAATTGTGAGGCTGGATTCGCAGCTGTACTGTAAGCCTGCTGGGAGCCCTGAGCGGGGAGAGAGAGCTGATGTAAAATTAGTGCTTTTACTTTCCTAAGGCAAACGTTGTGCTTACCTTGTCTTTTGGATAAACTACGCTGGCAAAACTCATCCACATATGGATGCTACGGTGCTCAGCAGACCTGTTAGAGAGTTCAGCACTGGTCTGGGGTATTTTTGGAACCTGGATTTACTGGCTTAGGCTCAGCCTGATTCCATCATGACCCACGCACACCACCATTTTGTGGTTCTCTAGAAAACACCTGCCCTGATAAAAAAAATAGAAGCACTTAAAGCCCGTTTGCTGCTCCCATGACCTTAGCTTGCACCTCTCTGTCATGCAACACTGCAGGGACCCCAATATGAAAAAGAAAATATAAATGTACCTCTGTAGTAAGTCTAGCCACGCAGTTTGGAAGACCAGAGCAGAGTTCAGGCGTCAATCCCACACTGGTGCTGAGTTTCCTCCCTCTGGTACAGACTCCCTCTGGGGTTACTGAGATCCTGACCAGCTTCCTTCTGAAATGAGTGTCTGGGCTCCACCACTCACTTTCAATATCAGCTAGCGTCAGTCCTTCGCAAACCATTTTTTCAAGGTTTTGACTCCTGCCAAGTGTCTTCTTTTTTCTGTTGTTTTAAATCAAACAAAGCTGTCTCTTCCTCTGCCTGCTCTTCCCTGGCAATCCTTTTTGCTCTTGCCATGGTAGAAAGAGCTGTCTTTCACTTCAGATCACTGCAAAGCTGCAGTTGAAATCTGTTCAACCACACAGCAGCTAAGGCTATCGTCAACCAAAGAGAATTTCTGAAAGAAGCAAAGTGCCCTGCAGATTTTTCTATCTGTCTCGGGTTGCCCAAACTGTTGTTGCTTGGTTTGTGCCCTGGAGCTCCTCACCAAGAACTTTATGGGGTAACCCTAGGCAGTTTTTGTCCATTTATCGTGCTGGAGATGCAGACACAGCAAAGCGCACCACTTTGCTGCAGTTTCAAGTATGAAAGTCTCTATATGTGAGTCACCATTACTACCAGCATGACCAATATGGTTTCTACTTTACCAGAAATCTCGTAATGAAACCTCCAAGGGAGAAGACAGGCCTAATTACTGTGCATAACTTGCATATTCATGCAGCGGGTCCCCTCTGGTTTTCCCAGATACTTGTGGAATCAGACGGTTTGCACTAAGAGTGCTAGAAATGGATCTGTGAGAAATTAAAATGTCCCAGTACTCGAAAATTAAACAGGGAACTCGAAGCTGGTATAACATTTGCCACTTAAAAGGCAACATTTACCTAAGGTATAAGGGGAAAAATGACGAGGTACCAACCTGCAGAGACTCCCTTTCCCCGTATACCTTGATGTTCTTCTCTTTGCTCAAAGATTTTTAAGTTATTGCCTAGCGCATTTATTGGTTAAGTTTGGGTCCAATTAACAAGACAAAGTCTGAACGAAGAGCTAGAACTTAGGAAGGAAAAGTCCTCCACCGAAGAAGAAAACAGTTCAGGCATGCCTGCTTCTAGAATTCATTCATTTAGGAGGTTTATTTCTGTTTATTACTTGCTAATACGTTTAAATTGCCCTAATATCTAATCCTGACATTTAAAAAAGATCTGGGTTTAAAAAATGATCCGTCTCCCCTTGTCGTGTAAATAAGATTGATAACCATGAGTTCTTCGCTTTGTGGCAGCGTGCTGGTACCCTCGCACCACGACACAGCTCAGGACCGCTGCAGCCACGGTGGGCACAGCTTGACCTTAAATAAATAGCTGGGCGGTTTCGGGTCCGAACTGAGGCGCAGAGCCGAGTTATGACTGGACAGCTTGCGAGGCACCTGCACGCACGATGCTCGGCTACCGTTCGCTCTCTCGCTTTCGTGAGAACCAAAATTCAGCCTCCTACACGTTCACCACAAAGAGGAAACTCAACAGATACAGCCGAATTTATCATGGCCGATGGTTCAGCGGAGGAGAGTACAATCAGGCAAAGCCACCAGGACAGCTGCTCACTCGGCATGCCAAAGAACCAAACCTCCACCAGTTTGGTCCCAAAATCCCTGCGTCTTCCACCCTGTGCTTATTTACCCAAGAAAATAATGCAGCTGCGGGGTCACTTTTATCATGACTTAAGCTCTTTTCCTGCTGAGCTTAATAAAAGATGGAGAGTACTCAAGTGATTTAACCATGTCTTGCAGTGGGTTAGTGACTCATCTGGGTTTAGAAAAAATTCAGGGTTTTTCCTCGCTCACAGGCCTGTATTTCAAACACAGTGTTTTCTTTTGACTATTCCTGTTTTCATTTCATCTGGTTTCCATTGACTAAAATTAGAAGCATAAAGTTTAAACTATATTGTGGACTGCTGAAACATTCAAACACACAGAGAAGTTTATATTGAATGCAGGCCATTTGCTGAGACTCATTATCAGCTAAGCATCGACTAACTACGGCTGCCAGATTAACTGTCCTCAGCCATGCAACAGTAGAACATTTTCCTTGTTTCCAGCTGGCTATCCAATTGTGTGTTTTTTGTTTTTTGGTTTTTTTTTTCCCCATTCATGGGGGTGGCTCATAGCATGGAGATTACCAGACACAAGCAGGCTGCTTGGGGTTGTACTGAATGTAATCCCGGAGGAATTTTTGAACGCAAGAGTCTGTGTGATACTTCCTATTTTACCAGCACGGGAAACATTGCACGGCCCAGGTAACACAAAGAGGAAGTCATATCTCGGTGATAAGACAAAAGGAAAGAGATTAACAACAAAGTAGATGTATTTTCAATGTACTGCAAAGTAAAGCAACCTAAGAGAGTTTAGACGCATTCCTTTTAAAATCCAGCTGCTAGATCAACTTCATAGCAGATTTAATGGTTTCAGTTCACCCACACACTCAGACGCTAGACCCTAGACACAGGTTATTCACGGGGCCAAGAACCCAGGCAAGGACAGGGCAGGGGCAGAGCCCGGCAGCAACGGAGCCCTCCAAACTTGGGCCTTGGTGCCTCACCCCAGGCCTTCTGCCTCTGCAGAAACCCTGAAATCACCCAACGCTGCCACGCGACACAGCCTCAGGAACCGAATTTTGAACTGAAATTCAAAATGAAGTTTTTTTTTCATTCCTATTGGTTTCACGTTATAATTGGCAGCGCAACCCGGAACTGCTAGGAGTGAAAGTAGCTGTTTTACAAAAGCATTGTATCACTCCTGACGTTAGCACCATGGGAATGCACTGTAACAGTGATCTACGGTCCCTCGCTGCTTTCAGATGGGTTTAGCAAACAGAATGCATAAATGCTCAACTGCTACACCAGATATATCTACCTCCCCTGCTCTTCGGAGAACAACAACGAAAATTGATAGACTCAGGCAGGCAAATCCTATGTTTTCTAGATGAAAAAAAAAACCTGTTGTGGAAACTGTACAGTTTTAAAGGGCCTGGGCTAACTCCCATTTTAAAACCAGGCCTATTTACGCACTATAAATATTCTTGTAAATTAGGAAGAAGTTCTTATCGATTCAAAGACAACTAAGGCTGTCCTCCATATTATCACACTATTAAGACAGATGTTATGCTATGATTTCCACATGGGAATGCTGGTTTTTTTTTTCCTAACACCACAGCACTTCTTTGAAACGGCATGACAAGTGTCGTGCCTCTTCATGGCTCTTGGCTATCTGCACAGCTGGCTTTTACCACTGGCTGTGGCACCAGAAACTTCAGAGGCAGAAGCAGGCTGTCAGTCAAGGGCTACGTCCCACCTCTGCCACTGCCCTATCTCGCCCTTGCCCTGCTTTGGAAGAAGGTAACTGATGGGAATTTGCTATTTAGCCTCTATCCTGTGAGTCTGCCTGGCATTTGTGCAGCTCTCCAGGGAAGGGATGCTGCGACCAGCCGGGCCAGGTGGCTTTGCTCCCCTGCGCCTGTCCCAGGGCTCGTGCCCAGCTTGGAGGGGAGCAGCTTGGAGGGAGCCAAGCGCAGGCGCGCGGCTGAACTCATTATTATATTTAAAATGTTTCAGGAACCTCAAAAACAGATTAAGTAATGCAATAATAAAACTCTCAGTGAACCTGTGCAATAAAATCCATCAACAGAGGAGATGGGTAATATAATCTCTTTAGAAAAAAAAAAAAATCCTCTGCTCTATGCCTGAATTACCTTGTGCACCACAAGATAGAGGATTTAGACTATGGCAACGGATTGAAATCTCTCTTCAGGGACATCCTTCTCATAATTGTACATTCATGCCTCTCTCCCCAGTAGTAGCCTAAATACAATTTACCGTTGCACACATTTTTATAGGGTTTCTGCAAATCCGCCACTTTATTACCACCCCGGTTATAAGGGGCCACACGGCAATTCCTAAGGGTTCACTAACTGAGCAAGATATTAAGCTTGAATAAAAAGAATCAAAAACGTCTATCTACAATTTATAGTTCTCTATAAAGGACCTTGGGGAACCGCAATTTGAAGGTGAAAAGTAAATGGAAAGCAGATTTCAGCTGAAAAATTCCATATGATCGATGGTGAAGACTTACGAAGAATTATCCAGAGAGGTTTTTAAGGTGTGCTAGAGTTAAAAACATACAACTCCAAATCACACACAAGGCACACAAACACCCCAACGTGGATACATCTGATTAATCAGCCCTATTCAGAGCTTGGTAACAGCTGCCTTCTTTATGCACATCTCATGAAAGCCATCCTGTTTTACACCTTTCTTCAGAGGGAAGAAAGCTAAAAAGAAGATATGGAAAATTCCCAGGTGGGCCACAGTACCCAGCAGTACAGTGCTGTCAGACGATGTTTGTCTGAGAGATCCTGAGGTCCCTACTCTGCTCCAACCCAAACCACAAACCACCTGGAACGTGAGCAAATCGCCTAGTTCAGCTGTGCCTCAGCTTCCCTCTCGGTGGAGTGAGGGAGTTTCGTTTCATTGATAACCAGAATGGTTTCAGAAATTACAATGAGAATGGTTCTGAAATGAAAGTTATTATTTCAGTGTTACTTGTCTTCCTAAAGTTGTAAGAACAGTAATATAAAGGCACAGTAGCATCTACAGCATCTAGCAAAAACGGACAGAACAGCTGCACAGTTATGTGTTAGCACCTACAAAAATTAAAGACTAAATTGCTAATACGAGTAAAAAGGAGTAGAGAGTAGATGATGTGGCAGACGTACCCTGATGCTAAACTCAGAAGGCAAGTATCTGAATGCAGAAGTCCATCACTAACAGGGAATACCTTGAAACACTTCAAATTCCAGATCAGACGTTTTCGTAGAAGGTTAACCACCTCTGGTGCTCCGACAGACTTTCAGGTCTGGCCCAGTGCTGACATCCCTGGGGCACATCACCAACCAGGCAATGGAGTCATGAGAAATGATTCTTACTCCAGAAGAGAAGGGCCAAAACCTCTGTTATCTTAATGCCTTAATACAAAGCATCCAGGGACAAATTTGGTCCACTGAATCTATAACAGGGAATATGGCTGCAGGAATGGCCCTGTTCTCAAACGCTGTTCCCATCCTGTTCCCATTCCAGAGAGCACCGTGTAACGTACAGCCATCGCTTCTCTGCAGGATCAGGCGTGATGGAGAGATGGGACATTTCCAGACAGCAAACTCTCTAGTTGATGAGAAGCAAAATATTTACCTCTGAATCTTCAGCAATTCTTGAATAGTATCATAATTCCCTGAATCTGCGGTATCTCACTGGCATCTGAAACACTGACATGTGGTAATTAACCTTCTTTTCATCTCTTCCTGATTCAATTGCACAGGATAACTTTAGTAACGCATAACAGGTGGAAAAATCTGTATTTTATTTATTTATTTTTACTCTGAGGAGATGTAGATAAAAATCATAGACCATACTTGATGCTGAATTAAATGAAGATGTGGTGCATTCGGGCTGCTGTGTACCCATTACTGCCGTGATGTATTTATTAGTTCTCCTCCTAAGTCTGCTGCTGAGCCCAGAAATAATGGCTGAGAAACCGAGCTGTGAAGGTGATGCTCTTCTGCATGTGCCATGACCTTCTTTGTGCTGGTGCCTTGGACAGCAGCACAGCTCCATCAAGTAAGATCCTGTTATTTATGACATTTCACTTTGAGCCTTAATAAATCACGCTCAGAGACAGTGTGATTTCCCAGCTAAGGACATGCACAGAAGGAAGACGTAGGTGCAATCAAATCTCTTAAGAGTCCATCGAGATGGCCTATTTGAGGAAGACGACCTCAGACAAACCCGTGTAGTGAGGCAACCTTGGTTTTATCCTGGATCTGCTGCAGACTTCCAGTGGAGTCGTATTTTTGTTGTTGTGGTGGTGGTTTGTTTGTTTGCTGGCACATGACATTCTGTTGGTGCTTGGTTCGCCGTTCAGCCTCCCTGCCTCCTCCTCTCCCACACTCCTTCCCCACCTCAGCTGTCTGGAAGGCTCTTGGCAAAGACCGTCCCTAATATGTGCTTGCATATGGCAGAACATCCATCTTGATGGAAGCAACGAGGCATTAACGTATAACACAAATAATGAACAATGATTCATCTGAGCAGGCTCGATACGAAGGGCTGCTTTCTTTCGAATCTGGGCCTCAGTAAAGCTTTAAAGGATAATTTCCACTAAAAATTGGATCAACTCCATCAAGAAGAACACAAATCCCTGTTTCCTCCAGATTGTTTCACTCGATTCACTAAAATGTTTATTCTACACTCAGAAAAAAGTTGCTGGAATTTCTAAACTGCATTAAAATTAATCCTTTGCTTCTTTACAGTTGCCTTTTTCAGTGCTTCCTTTGTTCCAAGCTGGCGCTTACAGGAGCTTTCATAACCAGCAGGCAAGCACATACATCCTTCCTGTTTGCAGTTTTTACTGTACTTTACACAAACAAAAAACGTGGAGCAGTCCAGAGCACATCCCAGACATCTGAGAAAGGAGAAGGTAAATGCTGCTAACGGTTCCAAGTAGAAGACAAGGAGCGGATCGAGACACCTTGGCTTTGAAATGGAGCTACCTCAGTAACCCACTACCTTGCCAAAACAAGAGCAGGAGATGACCCAGCGAGACTCCAACGATCCGGCAGCTCTCTGAAGCACAGCCCTGCTCTGAAGGGACAATTCGGACCCCGGGACAGTGACCTTACCAGGGAACCAGCAGGAATCAGTGCTAGCACATCAAAACCCCATGGCAGGTTGTAACGGCATTGGGATGGGCCCTGACAGCTCGGAAAGGACAGGGCATGCCCTGCAGAGCTGCCAACAAATTAACCGACAGAATGGCAGAGGTCTCCCCTCCCTGCAGTGCCGTACAGCTGTGCGGCTCACAAGAGGCTCTGCTTCTGAATGGCTTTTAATTAAAGGCTCTTCCAGATCGTACCTCCGGCAGGCCTGAATAGCTCATTTTTGAGGGAATGGTCTGCCATGAGAGATGCTCAGCGGCCACTTATATTTTTCTGTCTCTCTCTCAGTACGTGGGGAACAGAGGCAATGAATGAGCAAAGCCTCGCAGCCCTGGCTGACAAACGCCCTTTCCCATCAGCTGATGGTGAAAGCAGACAACTACCTTCACAGCGAGCACTCCAGGATGCTTAGCAAACCCTTATTACCTTTTGTGAACCTGTGTCTCATCAAAATTTAAGCAGACACGTTGTCACACTTCAAAAACATTCTATTTCCTGCCAATGAAACGGCGAATTGCTGCTTAATACTCTCCAGCGGTATTTGTTATAGCCCAAGAAGCTCGGTCTCTGCGATCCCCGGTACACTACAAAACACACTCATTTTTCAACAGCCGTGTATCTGAAAATAGACAGGGCTCAGGTGTTTTTACTACAATGTCATGAAAAAAACCTGCTCGAGTGCACTGACAAAATAGGCCTTGCCTACATGAGCATTTGATTTTTGCTAGCCCTGGTGCAGCTGTATTGCTATTGGAAACAACACAAAATATGCGAACGTACACGGGCCTTTGAGGAGAAGAGAAGCCCTACGGTTTTAGGTATCTATCTGATAGGCATCAGTGGGGAAGTGCAGTCTAATTGTTACAGCTCGAAACAGAAAATATTTTCTGTTGCATCCTTATCTACCTACCTAGCTGTCTGGTCTTACAGCAGGAAAAAAAGATCCCATCGCTTGCCCTTCCTCAAGCCTTGCTGCGTGCTGTACCAGTGTAGCACGAGCTACTTGTGCTGCTCCAAAACTGAAGAAGCAGAAGGGAAGAGCCCTGCTCAGGACCCAGCAGCATTGGAAGAGGGGCTGAAGGCAGAGCCCTTTGTGCCAGCCAGCACCGCTGCTACCTCGCACCTAAGGCTCGTGCTTGGTGCTTCGGAGAAAGCTGATTATTCTTCACGGAGTGATGCACCCAGCTTAAGAGAGGGGGAGGAAATCTTAATCCACTGGTTTATGGAAAGCAGCATCAGAGGGCAAAACGGTCTCCTGCCTCACAGCACAGGTCTTGCTCAAATTACCCTCCCACGGCAGAGCCGATGTGCAGGGTTTGCTCTTGTACAGCTACTGCTTGACTGTCAGCAAGCTGTGGGTAACCTGCTTTCCTCCCTTTGTAGGAGAGGAACAACACTTCTAATAGGGAAAATAATGGTTAAAATGTCTTTGCAGTGACTGGGGAATAATAATAATGAATATGTGTATGATACTTTTAAAAATGGAAATGAATTAGAGAGAGTCCTTTGCCAAGAGGGCTGCAACTAGAACAAAATGCAGCCTAGATGATTTTTTGGTGTTTATTGCCTGAGTGAGTAATGTTCATAAAGCTTCCCGTAGCTGCACCGAGTACCGATTGGTATCAGTGCTATGCTACACAGGTCAATAAAGAAGAGAATTTCTCTATTACCACAATGATTCATGAAAGTGATTACTCCCACTTTGACTTGCTTTCCAAAAAAACAGTCTGCATGCAGTGATATACTTGCCAAATGCTCCTCACGTGCTCTCAGGGAGCATCCTGAATCTGCTGCAGACATGGTTTTGTGAAACAGGACTGGAAATGCTGGGAAGCGTGTAGGGGACAGGACACATATGGTCCCCGCTGCAGCTAAGGACGCATTTCAGGCTGCTGGAGCAGCCAGGAGCAGGGGGTGGGCCAGCCTCCCGCTCTGTCACACCTCCTGCCACGAGGAATACAGAGAGCTGGGATGAAGCCAAGTGCCCCAGCGGAGCTCCCGGCTCCCCTGCCAGCCCCGCTCCAGCATTTCCCCTCGGCAAACCATCTGCAGCTGCAGCCCAGATCCTGCCCAGCTCACCCCGCATCTCCCTGTCCGTCTCACACACGCACACGTGGTCGCTCTGACTTTCTTCTTTCCTGTTGGCAGGAGACACCTTATCTAGAAGGTTATGCATTACTGCGATATATTTGCTTTTGAAGTACTGAGTGGCTTTTAGACTCTGGCATTTTGAACTTTTGGGGAGGAAGAATGTTACACTCACAACAAACTTTGAAGTCTGCTTCCTGAACGCATTAACTGTTTACTCTCTTCTTCTCCTTCTTGGCCACTTTAAGGTCCTCTAGAGTAAACACGATCCTCACACCCAAAAACTCTTATCATCCAGGTATCAGATAACAGCCCAAACACAAGGAATCAACACAACTATTTCAAAACCATGGAGTCAGGGAGGAACGAGACTACAACTCTAACAGAGACTGCAGGCTGCTCTTCACATACTTTAATTTACACTATACGAACGTGGCATCTTTTGACATTCAGGTATGTGGATCACAAGAAACAACAACTGTCATCAAATATTCCCTTTTTTTTCCAATTCTCCTCAACACAAGCAAATCTGAGCCTTAAATGTTCTTTCAAGGGCAAGTATTTTGGTTCCTAATCCTCACCTTAGTCCCTTAGTCTCAGATTTTCAGCAGAAGAAAAAAAAAGAAGACCACATCAAAGAAGTCTCTGGTTGTATTTGTATATTCTACTACTTCTAAAAAATTAGGTCGTAATTTCATATTCAGTTACACAGTCACCAAATTCAGCAACAACTAGAGAAGAACCTGACACTGTAATTTATTCTATCCCAAACACAAGTTTAGGATAACAAAGATTCAGCCTGATACCTTCCCCTATTTAATATAAATCTTTGTCATGAAAACAGAAAGAAAAGCAAGTTCTTTGTGTTACGCGGTGCCGTCAATTTAAATACCTTTGAACAGACTTCTGTGGTTGGGTGACCTGGGACGGCTACGTGCTCAAAACAACCAGCCCTCCACTTCAGAACAAAGCAAAATGTGTTTTGCTTTTAATCTGATAAACTTACATCCTGATCTTAATGGCTAAGGTCGTTTTGCAGAATTTGTCTTCTTTTGCGTTAAAGAAACAGAATTTCTGACTGGAGTCAGAACACATGATTAAGACCGGCAATGTCAAAGATGTTAATGGCAACAAACACAGCCCCCCACGCTCCACCCGACAGCCAGCAGCGGTCCGTCAGTGAGTCACTCTTTCCTCCTTAGTAGCAATTAAAATATATATTGATTCTTTAGCTTCCAACTTTGCAGCGAGACACATTCAAAGCAAGCGTTAATAAACATTGCTCAGTTCCTGCTTCAACCTGATCGTCTGCTTCTTGTTATCCTTCTAAGAAAAAAAAAAAAAAAAAGGAGGAAACTTGCTCAACTCACTGAAAAGAAATGGCTTTTGTGTAACTGTAACTTCATGAGAAAAATGGTTGCACAACCACGGCACAGAAGCCAGGCTGATGATGTAAACCAGGCAGTTTCCAAGCACAGCACTCCTCCCAGCACTAGTGTCTGAGCTGGGGAGCCCAGCGAAAGGGGTGCACCAGCAGAGCATGGCAGAGAAGACGTAAGCATGACATGCTCAGAATCGCTCCCCTTCCTCACTCTTTGACAAGCGCACCAAATGAGAATCTATCAGGCTGACGCACCGTGTCCAAGAGTTCCCCCTCTCGTGTCTTGGTCTAAGAGTACATTCCTTTCACGTGTGTTTGCTCAACATTCCTAGACAATTTTCCCCAGGAAAGCTTATGAAAACGGTCTGTGTCTTCTTTTTTCTCCCATCCTTGCGAGGAAAAGAGAGACCCAAGACAACCAGACCTTAGAGTTCATACTTGCACTCCACAGTTGGGATGATTCCCGGAGCTTCAGAAGATAAGGCTACAATTACTACAATTTAGTGTCTTTTCATATGCTGGACCCAAGGGCTTCTTTGCTTTAAGCCTTAGCTAGCGCCATGACAATTACAAGCTAGTATCTGTTGTTTCAAAATGTCTTTCACTGGGTTTGAAAGGATTTATTGGTAATATAATTGTTTTTATTCCTAGTCACGAACAGAGAACTTAACAAGAAGCAATGGTGGGATGGTAAAGCCAGACAAATTCAGAGATCTGGAGCGTGATGAGGTTGAGTCACCATTGTGGATAAAATGAAAAAAAAAAAAAAAGGAGAAAAAAGAAAGTGAATTTGCACCATCCTGAAGCAAGGCTGGCTACAGCTGTGATATGCAGGATGTGGGAAAGGAGGCAGAGAGGTATCTGTCCAGCTGTTCCCCCGAAGGTGTCACCCAGAGCACTCCCTGCCCCAGCTGCTGGCCTAGCTGCCATGGGAAACCACTGCTCCAAGGCTTCTGACTTCCAGACAAGGTGGCTCGCTGGATGATGTCAACTGGTCCAACACATGCTTCCGGGCTCACAAGACTGAAGGAATAAAATTATCTGGCTTGTATTATTACACAGATGGCGCAACTGAAGGAACTGGTTCCACCTGGCCTTCAAAATGACTTTTTCTGAAGTAAAATTCTGAGCTTCTCCGTGCTGAGAAGGCCATCCCTGCTGCCCTGAGAGGGTGCTCTTCCTAGAAGGAGACCTGGAGGGCTCCGTCCCGTTGAAAATCCCCGCTGCCTGCTGCTCCTTTGCAAGTGAGCGGCCTCGCTCCCCGCGCTGACTAATTACTGCGTGTCAGACGCCGCCGCGCTCAGGCCCTGCTGGCCTGCGGCCGAGATGCTGCACTCCGCTTCCTGGCTGCCATTTGGCACGCGCTCGCTATTTTTGTTTTAACTCTTTTCCTTTCTTAGAAGATTTTCCAGACTGGGAAATTCAATCCGAGGCTGCCCCCAGCGGCTTGGCTGCCAGCACGGACTTCTGCCAGCCCGGAGCTCACCGTGCGTGGGGCGAGGACGGGGAGCTCCTGCTGCACTGCCGCTGAGAAGGCGCCGAGGCACCGCACGTCCCTGCTGCCCAGCGTCCCCTGAGAACAACTGGGGCTCCCGTCTTCCAGGAGCGTGGCTGTTCTTTCAACAACAGAAGCATAAAAGCATCAAGGCACAAGGGAAACGTGTCCAGGAAAAGAGAGGACATGTTCTTATCCCTGCATTAATCCCAACTTTGCGATGATGGCTCCTGTCTGAAGAGGCAGCTGAAGACTCATCGCTGCTCAATGAGCTAACCTTCAAACATGTGGAAAAAAAGAAAAGGTCCCCAAAATGTCACAAGCTACCGTCACTTGACCTTCAAAAGTTGCCAGCACCACCAAAACTTTGGTGTTCTCTCTGACATAAAAAGCTTGGAACTTCTCATACGTGAATGGCTTTCTCTACGTACACAATGTAAAAATCCCCCGAGAAACTGAGGCAGTACCGAAGGAAGAGCCAGAAGTGAAGGAAACGAGTACTCCAGTTGCAACGCTGTTGTGCAGGTCCCAGAGCTGATGGGAGCTAGGCATGAAGCGTACAGCACTCAGAAAACCCTAAGTAATATAAAACATTGGAATTTGTCCCTTTGGCAAGAGAACTTACTGTAAGAACATCAACATCTTCATGTTTGACACCAAGTTTCCATATAATTTTGAATCAAGTTCAAAGCCCTGGACCTTATTGCTACGGCACTCCCCGGCTTACATCCAAGACATCTAAGAGCTTATTGAGTGTTCTGGGATGACAAAGAAAATGTTGACATATTTACAGTTAGCTTTTCTATAACTTGCAAGTTATAGAATCGATGTCTGGTATCCACAAAGTGCATCATGCAGGCGCTGGAAAAAGAAGGTATTTGGTCATTTGCTCCTTAGACCTTTTGCTGCAAGCATCCATAATATAAATAAAAGCTACAAATATTATCCCACTCCCAATACAATTATTTATGTTTGCTACACAGCCTAATAACAAACATATTTCATTTCTGGGAAGAGGGATCTCAAGTGGTTTAAAGACCACGCTGCTTTTATCAGGATGGCAAAATGAACCGTAGCCATGTCGCAGCAGGGACCCAGTCCGGATAACCCTCGGGGTCATTCAAGGAGTGACAAATCCATTTAGAGCACAGAAAAGCCATGTGTGGGGAGGAAGGAGAGAAATGTGACAGCAAGCCTCCGAGGTCCCGGATCACAGCTGAGTTTTCTTTCCTGTCGCCACGCCAACACGGGGAGCACATGGGTCCCTCAGCAGGGTCTGGCGCTGATGGTTCACCATGCTCCCACCCTGGGACACCTGCAATCCTGTGCCTCTCGACGTTTCCTCGTTTGCAGGATTTCCTCCAGGAAAGCCCTGGGGAAGCGCTGCTGTTCCCTGTGCCTGCTGCTCCCTGGGCAGGGCTGCCTCCTCTGTAGTGAGAGGTGAAATTCCCACCTCCTGCGAGTGCAGCAGGAGATCTGGACCTGCCCATAACGCAGACGCGTGGGCACTCCGTGTCCCCCCTTGCAGACATACTGGAAAGAAAGAGTTTACTTAACAATGTGCTGTTTCTGTCAGCTCAGCATGGTACTACGAGTATTGCAAAATATGAAGTAAATGCTGCCTTTTCTGCCCAAGCCATGATCTGCCCACAATCTTGTTTTAACTGTGTGTGGGATGCAGGAGAATTTAAAATGAACGATTTAAAGCTTTCTGCTTTTCTCAAAAGAAAAGATCACTAGTAGTTTGACAGTTAAGACTGACCCTCCAGTTCAGAACCAGAATTAATGGGAGAGAAAACATAAGGAAACATTTTCATTTTTAAGCTCCCAAGAGACTCTGGCAAACAATAGCAAAAAAAAACATTTCAGAAGTGCCAAAAGGCAGGGGAGTGCTCCATTTACTTATTTTTATGGTCAGTCACTGATCATGCTGATATTTGACTTTGGCTCTGAAATCTCAGCTGTGTTAAAATAAAGATAATACACAACTCACTCAGGGTAAATCCACAGACAAACTGAGATATCCCCAGGACTTGAACAGAACCACAGACTGTTGCTATATATAAATGCCGACAGCAATTTGTATTTTGTTTTTCACATTTTCACCTTACAGATTCTAGGACAGTGATATCTTTCTGTATTACATTCCACTTAGAGGACCATTTTCTGACAGATTTCCACAGCATCTTGCACGGAAGTACCTACAACACTTTTACCAGAAGAGGAAACGTGAATTTATTTATTTAAACTACCATGATACTTATCACAAGTTTTAGCACTCTCAAAGGGCTAAGACGGCTTTCAGTCAAAGGGTTTTTCTATGAAATGCAAGAAATAAGGACAAACAAGAGGCCGAATTAAAAAACTTCCAGCCCTCCCACGTGCTCCTTCAGACTGCCGCAATTACAGATCTTCAGTTAATGGCCAATGCTGAAATCACCCTCAAGGTACAAGTGGTCTTGCACGCTCAAGCCCTAAAACATTCAACCTGTGCCGTGCCCAGGAACACTACTGGCTCTTGGAAGGTGTCCAGAAGCCTGTCCAAATGCCGCAGAGCCTACGGGTTGAATAGATTACAGAGGCAAGACCTGTCACAGCGAATGTGCTCTCCTACAGCACCTGGTCGTGCATTACAGAAAATCACCATTGCTGCTGCCTTTCCGTCCCTTGGTGCAATGGGGAAAACCCACCGCTCTCAGATCAGCTACCACCCACTGAACAAAGCACTCGAGGTCGCAGACTCCTCACAGATGAATTCCACACTCGAGCTCTGTTCAGGTGTTACAACCTTCCTCGGATGAAGCATCTCACTGTATCTCGGTGCCTGTATCTGGGTTTATTTGATGCAGCCAAATTTTCTCCTCCAATCCCGTCTACCTATTTTCTCATTGGCCTGCGTATTAACGAGACTGAGCTAACAGATTGTGGCAAGTCAGCATGCTGAGCTGACATCCTGCTGCCCCCTCCGTGTCTGTCTGACTTTTAAGCTTTTTTTCTTTCCATTTCCCTTCTGGATGATGTGTAACACGCACTGTAGTCCAGGAATGCCTCTTGCTTTGGCTGCATGGTCTCTCTTCTTGGCATGCTCCTGGAGCCTGAGGGAACCTTGCTGGGGCTGGCTAAGTCACATGTTTGCCCTTTAACGAACATTAAAAAGAAAGCATAATCTATGTCATTTTGATGTTTCTGTTAATACAGGCCACAAGAAAGCTCAGGTTCCTCTTACGAAGATCGTAGGAAACAAAGGCATTTCCAGCAATCAATACATGCACAACAGGTATGGAAAGGCTTGATCATATCGCAAAGAGAAGAGGAATTATTAAGCAGTATGATGCACGTGCATTTTGTTTGAATTTCTTCAGCACCTGAATTTGGTAAATTGTGCTGTCACTTTCTTGCATTCCCGAACCTCCCATTGAATGACCTTTACTTAAGAGTTTATTTTCACTCACTGAAGTAAAGATGTTCAGCACACAGCAGAATCACATCCTTGGAAAGTCACCCTGTGAAAATATATCCTGAGGTTGGGAGCTGAAACGGTGATGTTCTTCCAACCCCCTTTCCTCAGCCCCGCTGGCTCTAAGAAAGGTGGAGAACATTTGGGGAATGATAACCTGCTTTGCCATACAATGTCCCGCACAGCAGAGTCTCCTGGTAAACATGACTGCAGAGAGAAAGACAGCATCCACAGTACCACAATTTCAACTGTAGGAATGTCTGGGAAGCTAAAACCCACATTCTCGAACACTGAATTGCTGTGTAAGAAAAAAAAAACAACAACACAACACAACCAAAACAGAAACATGAGAATGTTCGGCTGGAGTGACCTTTGCGAGAAATCTAGGGAAAAAGAAAAGAGCAGGATCTTTCCTTCCTAGGGAGGATTGTGAATCGTCTCCCAACTGCACTCCTGAGCGTGAATCAATTTTCTTCCAGTCGATAACTAGCGCAAAGGTTCTAACCTTCATTTGTGCTCCAAATACTCAATCGGGGATGTAGAACACATACCAATTAAGCAATTCAGCTAAAATAAGAAGGCCGTGAACCAACATCGTTGCAGCAGCTGCCCCTGAGGGATCGAGGGTTAGCAGCTTGGGGAAAAGGTAATTTATTGAGCTTAATACTCTGCGAAATGTTCTCATGATAATAAGATTGTAAGATCGTTTTAATATCTGAAGTCATGTTGAAAAGGTCATTTCTCATCTTTTACGCCTACCTAAGTCATGTAAATTAGAGCTACTCAAACAGAGTTGAGGGTGTTTGCAGCCTAAGTTTTTCTATATTTTTGGATGACAGAGAAAAATGTCAGTAATCCCAAGTGGTGGACACAATCAGGGAGAGCCCATGGGTTTTAGAGTAGCAACATTAAAAGATGGAGCTACTTTTGCTATGCATTAGGCCAGAATTCCATCTCTGACCTACTAAATTTTACTCAGACATTTCTTCCCCCTCCTTTTTAATGTTTTGATTTGGAGAATGTTAAAAAAAGATATTAAAACACTCTACATGTAATCTAAAAGGGGTGGGGAACACAGCTGATGTATTTGCCAGAAGTTTTATAACCAAGGAAAATGGGGCACTGGCAATTTTACAATGTATTCGCCTCTTTTCCAACATGCTTTTTTCCATAAAAGAGAATGAGTTTGGTGATTTTTTCTTCCCTTTTTTCTTTTTAATGCTTTCTAGGCAGAAACTTTGTAGACTTTGCCTCCACATCTCCCAGCCAACATTCCTAAATCACAACTTGCAGCTGCCTTTGCTCGCGCAGCCTTGGAGCCTCCATTTGGCAGAGCAGCGGAGTCGTGCCAAGATGTGATGTTTCTGTGATGTGCGCAATTACCCAACAGGGATGAAGCTGAGATCCCCAAACACATTTCACTAAGGCCCCTGAATCATATTTGAAACTAGGTCTTCAAAATTTATAACAGCATTAGGCTATCCAGGCCCTTAGTTTCATTTATGTTTTGAAGCTTCAAATCCATCACACAACGGAGCTAAATGAGGGCATTACTCTCAGTAATAATGCATTTGATCCCATGTAGTCTAAAAGATGGAAATCCCCTCCTGTTCTTCTTTTTTTTTTTTTTCTTAATAGGTTCCAGCATCTTTCTCATCCTTCCATTACCCCAACTCCCCAGCTCGTGTCTTCTACTACAGTCACTTTCAAAAACCCAGCCACCCACCCAGGACAGCCTCCCTTGCCATTCCCCTTCCTCATAATTCTTCTGCCTCCTTTCTCCTGAACCCCTGCCCCATTTCTGGCTTGTCACTGGTCAGGCTGCAAGCTTCTCAGAGCAAAAGGAGTCTCTTTTTTCTGCCTGGCAGTATGCTCCAGAGGTGCTATGCAAACGATTTATTATAACAGATTGCGGCCCAGAGTAATTTAATACACTGTAAACCAAAGCTCAGGAGAGCTGGCTATCCAGCATTTACAAAGCATGCCATGCTTGTATTTTTCAATACATAATACATAAATCTCTCTGTTGCCGTGGCTCTGTTTTCAGACTTGCTGGGGTTCATATGTGAAAATTTTCCGACTATTTATCAGCTTGATCTTCTCCGTCAGCCTTTATCATCCCTTACAGTTGCTCTGAAAAGTCCCTGAAATGAAGAGACCGAGGCAGCTGCCAAACGATGTCGTAGTCACGGCCTTCCAGGGTGTGGGACTCTGCAGAGGGCTGCAGCCCCTCCACGCCAAGACTGTCACCCTTACTATTATACGAGCATAATAACGATGATAACATCAAGCTGAAAACCAAGCTATTACACCAGAACTGGGAGGGAGAGGAAATGTCTGCGTGCTTGTCTTTTTTGGCTTCCTTACTTTGGTCCAAAGGATTGAGGGGAGGATGCTTGAAAAAAACACGAGGATCCCACCCCAACATTTGCGGGACATCTGGGTGGTTCACGGACAACAAGCCTTCCATGGCGATGTCGTGCCCCATTGTGACCTCTGGCTTTGTTACTGGGTGGCCACACCTAACAGCAAGGCTGCCGGGAACGCCGCTGATCCCACTAAGAGTGCTTTAGAGAAGTTAGTGCCAGCTTCCAGGTAACAGCCCCCCAGTACTATCAACGCTCATTTTTCTCCTAAGCTCAGTTTTGGTAAGGAACATGTAGCATCCAGCTAGTGAGTTTTTCCACTACAAACTGTGCTTTCAAGGAAGGTGATTCACAAATGAGATAGGGAAAATGTAATTCTGAAAAACAGAGAAAACCACGTAGCGACAAGGCTCTCAAGCAAAAGCGAGAGGACTTTTCATTTGGCCAACAGATTGGAGGTTAAACCTGAAAACCACACTTCACTTGGTTAGATCTATCTGTGAGCATGTATTTGTGTACTTCATCAAAGACTATCGAACCAAGAGAGGCAGAAAGCATGCAGCCGGCCCAACACCGGTGCTTACCGTGTCTACCCTCCCTGTCTCCTCTTCAGTAGCTACCGAGCAAGCGAGGCTTCCGAAACACAAGCAGGACCCAAGCAACTGTGAAACGATAAATCAAGTTTGCCTCGCTTCGGCAGCAGCCTGCTTTACAAATTTGCACCGTGCTCCGGATGGACGGGGAGGTACGGGGATGCTCGGAGGCAAGCAGCGGCGCGCTGGACGGGAAGCCTGCGTCTGCTCGCTGCGGCGTGTGCCAGGCGCTGCGGCATGCGTGTCCAGAGATGATAAATGGCTATTTGGTAGAAATATGTATTTTACACACAGCTTAATGGATGTTCATAAAAAAAAACGGCTGAAACTTGTTAATCCCAGGCATTTATACCTTCAGCCAATTTCAAAAAAATTCCAGTCCAGTTTTGGAGAAGCCAATATTTCACTGCTGACTGGAAAAATGTCTGCAAAAGGGAAAAATAACCCTCAAAGTACATGAATAGTACAAATTATAGAATACATTTTCTACTACTATTCTCCAAAACTTATCTGGAATCCTACTTAAAAAAAAGGAAAGTAACGGTATAAGATTACACAGAAAAAATTACACATCCTTTTTGGATGTGGATTACACATCCATGACTTTTTTTTAAAGTCACCGTTTTTGTAGAGAATTTTGCAGAGTACACAATAAAAGCTCTGGAGAGAAACAAGGCATTTCAAATATTCTAAATTTTTTCATTAAGATCTTTCATTTAGTTTCCTCTAATTCTTTTTATAACAGCAGCGAGTCCGTTACCTAAGTTTTTAACGGTTTTGTATGGAAAGGTCTCAAAAAGTAAAACCAGTGACGGGCTAGTGGACTTACTGCAGCCAACACGGAAGTAGCTCTTTCTTAATTTGACTTCAGGAAATGTCAGGTTTGTAAGAGACGACCAACAGTAGGTTCTTCTGGCTAACACTTCCCCAGGTGCCCAGCTTCCCACACTGTCCAGTCCTTCCTTTTGCTTCAGCCTTATTCAGGACCAAGGAAACAACCAGGCCATGTAATTACATGGCAGAAAAACGCAGTCCCACCACTTGCTAACCATTATCATGTTCTCATCTCCTATAGCACAGCAGTATCTACACGGCAAACTGCTGCACTTTATCGACAGATGGGTTTTAAACGAAAGCACGCACAAAACCAGATCTCTAAGAAACTCGGTTCGCGGAAGGCTGGCCACTACGGGGCTGCCACGCTGGAGGGGGCAGCCTGGGGCTCTCCTTCGCGGGCATTAGCCCTTGGTCAACCCCTGACCAAAAAAGCACAGCCAGGAAAGCAACCACAGATAGGGCTGAATCTGAAAAATGTGCCGTATGAAAGAAGCGTTTCATTTGTTAAATTCAAACAGATCAAAGATGTGTAACTCCAGCTTTCTATGCGTCAAACTTCGCAGCTGTTTCCTTTATCAGCTTGCTAGCAAAAGGTCTCTGTGGTTCGGTGCCATTCTTTGTAAAACCTCAACTGTTCTGCAATAAAAGAGGACTAATTTTTACAGGAAAGTTCTGCTTACATTTAATATCAACATCTGACCACAAATGCCAAGTACAAAATTTACTAGGTCTCACTTAATTGTATTTTGTGCTCTCTTTGTGAGCCAAATCCTTCAGCCTTTCCCAATACATGCTCAGGCGACTATGACTAGTTTCCACCAGTAAGTACTTACTCTCTATGTGGAAATCCAGCACTAGCGTCCTGTGCTGTTGATTAGAACCAAAATTTCCTTTGCATGTAAAACGTAAGAGTAACATTCTCCATCAGTCCTCCTTTAAAATTGCTTCTAGAGCAAGAAGACACACAAAAAGCATGCACCAATTCCTTCCTCTCCTGGTCTCCTCGTCTTGAGGAGTTCTCAAATCCAACTAAGACATGGCCAAACAGTCAGGCCCAGCAATGGAAGAGCGAGCACCATGGAGCACCTACAGCACTGCTGCTACCGCTCGTTAGAGCAAAGGCCATAATCCCAATTAAGGATGCTCACTGGTTAAGCAGCGCAAGCACTGCAATCCGTGCAGCATTCAAGACTCCGCGTGCCACCGGCAGGGACGAGGGGGTTGTGATCCTGTCTGGGAGTGCAAATTAAGCTTCCGATTGGTGGGTGCAAACAGGTTTTCAATTTACTTGTTCCTCTTCTAATATTTCATTTAACTACCTGTTACAGCTTGAAGAAACATTTTCTGCTAAGTGTGTTCATTTGCAGGCCCATCTCTTGCCCAAATACCTAAGTAGTACAGCGATAGCTTCATGTTAATGCACATCTTGGTTAAATAAACCAGTTTTCCAGGCTGCTAGGTTTTCATTTACATTTCTGGTAGATTAGCCTGAGCTGTGGAACTGAGCACCATGTAGGCAGGGAGACGGGAAGAGGCAAATTGGTCCTTTATGTACAACTCCCCACCTAGCAGCCCCCTGGCTGGAGGAGGTGGCAGCCACTTGGGCTGCCCACGGAGCTCTGGACTTGTGGGGAGCGAGAGGTGCTGGGATCAGCGCATCACCTCAGCATCCGCTAGGGTGGAACAGAGGCACCAGCCTTAGCTCAGTAAGGTGTACCTGGGGTGCTTCCCCGGGGCTTTGAGCCGGGATATTTACTCAGCCTACCTGCGGCAGTCACCAGGAAAAAGACAAAAAAAAATAAAACAAAACAAAAAAGAGATGATAATAAAAGGTTGATTAATTATGTGCAATAACTGGGACAGCATATCATGAAAATTCCATTCTTGTTTACTCAGCTAATTCACTTTTTATGAGTGTTTAGGCTTTAAAGCAAAACAAAGCACTAATTACCCAATTAACGAGCAATTAAGTTACTGCAGCCTAATAGCCTGTACAGTGGCTGCCTTTATGAGTCTGATGGTGAGTTAGAGACCCATTAAACAAATTTATACACAGCTGTAGCAAACATTACATTTCCAGAGATGTTACATTACATGCTAATATTTTCACAGCCTTGAAACATCACTCACTGGTTTAGTGAGTACAGTTTGCCAGTTTACTCAGCCGAGGGCTGACAAAGGAAAGGGCTCACATTTTACCAACAGCTATACCCATGGGTAGAGGGCTCTGTATTTTAAAGTCTTCTGGAAGAGGCTTTAAAATATTTACTTGTTTGCAGGAGTGTAAGACGCTCTCTGCAGCAGGTGACATTGCACTGGAAATTTTAGGTTTGCAATCGGGTCATGAAGGTAAGGACATTTTACCGTGTGAAAAGAGACAGGACATTTTTGTAAACTCCTCCAGGTGGATGGGATTGCCTGTGACAAAGTGTGACAACCCTCAATTACTGTCCTGTATTAACAGAGGGCTCTCCCCACCCACACAATAAGCAGTACCAAAACATGGTGGCATGAATACTAACAGCAGAGTTTGGGCTCTGGCTCCTGCGCTGGCTTCTCTTTGGTGATGTCAGACTCATGGTACTGGAACTGTACTTCAGTGAGGTTCAACTTTCACATCAATAATGGGTGTACCCTTTGGTGTAACTTTATCCAAATAAAAAAAATTGTTTTTAGAGCATCCAATTCACGTTAGTTAAAGAAAATGCATTTTTTTTTCTGAGGATGACAAATCCAAATTCTTAATAAATAGACGATTTATTTCTGCTTAAACAAGAGACGTTTCCATTTATCTACCACCACACAAAAAGCCTTAGATCACCTCTTTCACAGGCATAGTATCACTTCAAAACACAGGGTGCACTGTGAAGAAATGTTTCTTAGACCACAATCATCTGGGCAGCACGGTCCTGCAAGCATGCTGCATTTCCTGAGTAACCCCATGGAAATGCTCAGTAAGCAGTGAAGACTTCTGGGGGCGTTGGTTAGAACGACTTTAACCTGATGTTAAAACAGGCCACTAAGTGCAGGGCCAGGAGCTGCAAGAACATACGTTTTCAAGTTGCATACCCACACTTGCAGCATCAGACTTTCAAGCTGGCACCACCACGGTCCCACTGAATTCAATGAACTGCACCAACTGCTAGCAGTCACTAAAGATCTGGCTCGTGTGCATTTGTTAATAAATATAAAGACATGCCTGTGTTAATGAATTTGAAAGAATGAGGCTCTCATCTATCTTACGGATAAACAGAGTTTTGCTCGCAGCCCGCACCTCAAGAACACCTCCCCGGGCAGAATTGCAAATGAGGCCCCACTGCCTTTGGGCTGTGCTTAGGGTTTCCTCTTGTGTGAATTCTCCGACATCTAATACGGCATAAGCTTAAGCTTCAACATTTTCCCTGTTGGGAACACTGAAGATGAGTTCTCTTTTCTTTTTTTTTTTTTTTCCACAAACACTGAAAAAATTTACTGTTTTTGAAATGTTTATCATTCCATCAAATACGATGCACCAACTCGCTGATGGCCTTAAAAATGAATGTAATGGGAAAGCACAGACAGACACCAAGGGCCTGTGATTACAGAAATCTAGTTTTCTTAGGAAAGCAGGCTGGAGAAGAAGAGTAACTGTTTCCTTTTGGGCCAGATGGCTGCAGGGATGAGCGTGTCAAGGTAGTTTTTGTAAGGTTTCCTAAAACAGTATGGCACGGCAAAGGGATAGAAAAGCATCAAACAAGAGCACAAAGCTACAATGATCCTCATCTGCAAACACTGTAGGAAGGTAAGTGGTCAGCCAAGATGAAAAATGGGGAAAACAAACCTGAAGGCAACAAACAAGATTCAAAGCCACTCACTTAAGAAAAGGAGATCTTTTAATCATGTCTATATTAATGCTTTCTTAGAAACTCCATCACCCATCAGCTGCTCAAACTCACAGCCCAGCAGTGTCTGGTTTTGATTGAATAATGTCTCCCAACTCTATCTTCAGTCTTTCAGTTTTTCTTTTTTTTTTTATTAAAGAAAAGGTCTTACCTGGCCTGTTTTGTATTGTTCTCTCCTCTCTCTCTTTTTTTTTTAATCTAAAGTCATTTCAAAGAGTGAGCGTCAGATATCAAACCCAATATCCTTTTTCTCATTAGCACTTTTCCCGTGCAGACCTTCAAATGCGGTAATAATTAATGAGTCTGTGTCAGAAAATGAATAAAAGATGGCTCAGATGCTTCACTGTTCAGGGCTGACCTTTAGCTGAGTCTACTGTATTAATATATTCTTGTGTTGTCAGACTCAAAGAGCTAACTGCCTTATGAATTATTTATCAACACAAAAAGTCTTAACCAGAAACAGTGTTAACATTAATTTCTAACCCTCTGTGTCACAGCAAAGCCTGCCTGCACTGCATAATTGAATTTTAGTTTTAGACAAGCAATCAAAGCACAAGTCGCTGTTGTTGTAAGTGTGGCTGCCTATGATAGCAAGAGGAGCGGCTGCTCTTTTTGCACATCTGGTGCATTACAGGCAGTTCAGGTTTCTGTGAGCAATAAGCCCAATGAGACAAATGTGAAACGTGCTCGCAGCAATGAAAAGCGCTGGGGCTCTCCCCTCCCCTGAACAAATCCTAGGCGCTGAAGCACTTAGCATCCTGCTACTGGTACTTCTGATTGGGGCTGGTACGGAAACGTGTCGCGCCTTGTCTGCTTTCGGCATACCAAGGGGATGCCTGAAACACCTGAACCAGAGGGGCTGGGGCTGGGCAGACCGTCCAAAGGCTCTGGTGCCTGGTTCTGCCCTTCCATCCACCTCTCAGACAAGAATGCATCGATCTCCTCGCTCTGCCCTGGATGCTCCCCAAATGCACCAGCTCTTGCAGCTCCACCATTCACCGCCTTTGCAGGAATGGGTTTCAGCTGACCAATTCTGAGCAATTATCAAACTGATTTACAGGATATTTGTATCATGCCAACCGTATCAAGACCTAAGACACGATTCACGATTTGTATGTATTCACGATTGTTCCCTCCAGAAGAGTCTTGGGAAGTTATGTTATGTATAACCTGCTAGACCCACCGCAGAGATGTGACGTTACCCTCGTAGGAAGGAAACACTGTGCGGCCTGGTAGAATACACCAGCCTCTGTTCACAGCCCCAGCAAATCAGCACCAACCAGGTACTTTATTTTCAGTTCACACTTGGTGGCTGAGGTTTGTTCATCCCTGAAGAAACAGTTCAGAGATTATCAACAGAGCGTAAGAGGGCCTTACAGAAATGAGATGTGGCTTTAGGCTCTAAATCCTGGAACAGCTCAGCCAAACAGCAGCTTTGCTAGCTTTCTCCCTCTATTCTCAGAGTCAGCAAGGGCAGAGGGAGAAGAATTAAATTCCTTTGGTCCTTACCCATCTAAGTGAAGGAAGGAAATAGAAACTGTTCAGTCTTACAAAGAGATTTGCTCTATCTTTTCCCCAGAAGCTTAAACCCAGAGGTTGAGCAAGAACCAAGAGAACCCAGCATGCGGAAGGGCTGCTGCTGACAGACCTACAGAGGAGCTCGGGTCTGAGCAGAGATGACGGAGAAGCACCAAAAACTCAGACAAGGCACCCTGCTGCTGAGGAGAAAAAGACAGGAGGACCTGTGAAGCCCAAAAGCTGCAGCTCATTCAGTTCCTCCAAGGGAGAGGAACCTTACCAAAAAAAGAAGAAAGGGGTGGAAAAAACAAACAAACAAACAAAGAAAAACAACTCCCAAGCCCTACCATTCATCTGTCTACCAGTTCAGGGGCCTATAGAGGGCAATGAGTTTGACTACATTTACAAAAAGTGTGGCTCAAGGAGGAAATGCTGAGCACGTGAGTACAGACAGCAAAGGGGCCCACAGCATGCTCTGCCCTCGCAGGACCATGGCAGCAGCAGGGTGAACCCCGCTGGGAGCCGGTGTCCTCGCCACCTCTGGGTCCTCAGCAGGGTCCTCAGCAGGGTCCTCAGCAGCGTGCCCGAGCGGTGCCGTGGCCCAGGGTGTGCCTGGCCGGGCTGCAGCCGCAGGGAAACCAGAGCTGAGGTGAGCAATGACTGAAAGCACAACTGTACCTCCCCGCCCCACCTTGGGAGTCACAAACCCCGCTGGGGACGGTGGGATCCGTGCCTAGACCTCTGCACTACACGCACATCTACTGGGGGACACAAAAGCTGCGTTTTGACAAAGCTGCCAGAGAGATCTGGATGCTTAAATCAAATTAATGGAAACTGGGTGCCTTCGTCCCTGGAAGGCTTTGAAATTTCTTAATAAAAATATCTCCGCCATGTCCAAAGTGAGGAACGACATTACCCCTTACCTAACGACTGACTTGGTAATCAAGTGCTCCGTCTTCCCAGGAGCTGTGTGCATCACACCTTTGCTACAAGAAAGCAGATGACGACGAATGTTTTAATCTGAGCTGAAAAGTGCTGAGCTTTGCGGGTGTCAGACTACGCGATTCTGTGTTTTCCGTCCAAGACTGCCAGCCAACTTTCAATGGAAAACAAGACACGACATTTTTCAACACTCTGCTAACTCTTCTTAAGACTAATCTTTTATAGGCACTGGGATCTTCAGAGCAGATTTTTTTCTGTAGTTGTTTTTATTTTTACTCTGGAGCCTATAATGGAATAAATCAGCCTTTGCCAAACCAGATACTTTTCTTTGGCAGCCATTTGCATATTAAATCTAAAATTGTTTGCCATGACACAGTGAAAAGCAATTTTTGAAAGCCACTTCACATCCTTCCTGCAAGATCTCACTAGCACCTCCGTACGTAACACTGACCTGGCTTTTTGGAGACCTGATAACCTGGCGCACTCAGCTCTTCCTTGTACCGTTAGTGCTCAGAGCAAAATCGATGATAAAAGGTCTGGCAGACACGCACTTCTGCAGTAAATCCGTAAGACAGCTCAGGTCTCCATTCAATTTGGTATTTATTAGTTTTTTTCCCCAAACACAGCAGAAGATGGTGACAGCTAGTTCCCAACTGTACACGCCTGCTCCCGAGCTATGGAAAATGACTCTATAGGCCAACTGGAAGCTGAAGAGTTTATAATGAGCCAAACAACTGAGGCTTGAGGATGACTGATACGCTGGGACTGCCCTTGCCCCACTGAGGCTCGCAGAGGGGATACTGCACCCTCCATGTGCTGCAGCGTTGGCAAACAGATAGAGCAGCTCCTTGCTTCAGAGCTGCCCCACAGCCGCTGCGACCTGCTCCACGTTGGGTTACACGTCCCAAATCCTCTGTCGGTTGTGTAAAAGAGGCTACAACTGGGGACTTTTTATTTTTTTTCATCTTCCACTTCAATATAGCAGACTAAGCTAGTAAAAAAATGAGACGGTCATGCTCTTTTAAAATAACAAAACACCCACCCTGGCAGTTATGACATAACCCGGCAGATTTTTCTTGTTACTTTGCTGTTTTAAGTGCCTCCCTCAATGTGAATCCAATTACCAAGGCCTTTGTTTTCTCTAACAAAGGGACTGTGTTTCGGGGCTCTGTCTCATCTGGCTTTAATCATCTCTCATGAGGGGAGCTCGCTAACAACCACCTTGGGATACCTTTTATGACAGATTTGGGAAGGCGCATGAAAGAAGGGCTGGGTTGAGGAAAGAGTAGACGAGGTGGATCCCCCCCCCCCCCTTCCTCTTGTTGTTTTTTGACAAGTGCACACGCTTTCCACAGCGCTCCAGTAAACCTGCATCTGACTTACCCCTGGACACGGATGGAAATGATTTTCTAGTGGCTATTTTGTTGGACTGAACCGAGGCTTATTTTAGAAGTCTCCAAAGTCTTCTGAAAGAAGGAAGGAAAAAAAGCCCAGCTCTGGATCTTCCTTGACCCGTGTGTCTGAAAATCACCAGTTTTACTACCACGCATGCCTCTGCCAGTTGGCCGGCACGCACAGACATGTTTTCTTTTCCCTTTCAGGCCTACTCTATAACAGATTTTTCCTCATAAAACTTACAACTGGTGCAGCTCTTCTCAAGTTTGAAAAGAAATAACTTTAGAAATCGCTAGGACTCAATTAATGCGACCGAGCACAACAGATCCTTCGAGTGACACAAGGAAAGAGAATTTCCTCTGCTAGAAACAGGAATTTCATTCTCTCCCCCTTCATTGCAGGAGGCTGCCATGATTGCACAAGTCACGCTTTAAAAGTAATCATTTCAATACCAGACTAGTAAACAAAGTCTTATTCCATCCTGAAATGTTGCATTTAAAAGGGAAAACCCTTCCCCAAAGCATTCTTTCCCTGTTAATTGCAGTGTAAAAGACCATCAAACATACTGTTAGCATTATTTTCTCAATGTTGCATGTAAAATTTACGGTGCAATTTCCATTGTATTCAATAACCAGCACAAGAACTAAAAGCTAAGCCTGGAAAAGCTTGTTTTAATCATGTATTAATCTTGGTTGTTTTGTCTTCAGTTTATTAATTTTTCACAGGACCATGAGCAGGCTACAACAGTTCCCAAATACCTGACGAGGAAAAGGCTTTTCCGAGACTTTTCCACTACATGTGACAAGGACAAGAACTGGCCAACTTTCCCTTCTCTCCACGTTTTGGTAACCCACCACAAAAAGTCAGAAGCAGCCTCCTGAAGGTGGGTCTGTTGTGTCAAAGGTTCCTGCTGCCGTAGCACTTGCTGTCCAGTTGGGAACTGCCCAATCTTTGAGAAGAATCCCAGGTGCTTCCAGAAGCCCCCAGAAACTGGCAAAATGAGGCCAGCACTCAATGGGAAGTACCAGTCTGCCGGCCCTGCCACCCAGCTTTGGGTTTGGAGTAGTTAAACTGGGATTTTTGAGAAGGACTGCATCACCCCACCTCGTTCACAGCATCACAGCCCTGGAGAGAACCACCCGGCCCCTCCTTCCCCCGAGCAGGGTGATGCCAGAAGAACAGCGATCTGTCCCAGCACCGCTCGTCCTTAGCTTTGGACAGCTTTCCTTGCTGTCCTTGCTGCAGCTCTGTGCTCTGGTTCGCCTCTGGGTCTCAACAGTCATTTAGATCAAGACAACCATTTGCAAAACTCGGGGGAATTTTTGCTCTGGGACTGCCTGTTCGCGGCTCCTTTTCAGGACCAAAGACAACACGCAGGCCGCTACCAGACACAGCACTGCACTGACAACCCCGTACAAATCACAAGAGCTACTGTGGTAGGCTAATGTGGGCAATGACCCAGGCAACATGATTTACCAGTACAGTAACTATCATACATTTCACGTTGATTTACTAAGTCCTTACAAGAGCGCTGGAACTAAAACTTACTCTGGATGTTGCAGGAGAGCTCGAGTGATAATTGTTTTCATCTAGTAGGGGCACCCAGGCTGCAGCACGGGGCAGCCCTGCTGACCAGAGTGCAGGCATGGATGTGGAAATCACATCACTCCAGACCCCAACTCCTACCGATCCAAAACGTCCACCCCACAGCATGTGAAACGTGGGACCATGGGAGGGTAATCAAGTGAATCACAGGCTGAGACAAATTAGTATGCCCCCTCCCAGAACAAAGGAAAATGTTCAGCCAGGTACACGCTTAAAAACTTTGATGAAATGGGATTGCTCCACTGGCTTGCAATGTGAAAGGGCTGTGGTGCATCGAAACACTTCGTTCAAACCCATAAATGTGCAAAGTTTGAAATCGGTACTGAAGATCTCTGTAGCTGAGAAACATTCAATTACTGATAGCTGATGGATGCTGCTGATGGATGCAGTAATCGTGATGCTTCAGAGCCAAGACTTCAGGAGAGACTAAGCTGCCTGCCATAGCCTATTATTATTATTTACTATTATAAAAGCTGATCCCCTAAGCCTCAATGGATTAGCTTGAATTTTAAAATCTTTAGCTTCTATTCTTTATACATTTATTTGCAGGGGGGGAAGAATAATACTGGTCCACAGAACAAAGCCTACCAGGCAAAATCACTGGGATCCCAGGAGCCTGCTGGCTGCAGGAACCTTGTAAGATTTTGACAAATGTTCCTATATATCTCATATTGCTGGTTCTGCCCTAACCCATTGTACTTGTAGGAAGTTGTATTTTTAACTTATAACCTATATATACCTTCCGTTACTTACTATATAAAGTGCAGGCCGTCAGTCACAAAGTATAAAGTTCAGGAAAGAGCTCTGCACTTTGTATTAAATATCTCTTACACCACTTGGACAGCTGGACCAGCCGTGCCCAAAGAAGTTGTGCCTTTTTTATTATTTTTTTTAAACATACAGAAAGATCAATGCACTTTTTCTGTAAAGCACGAGTCACTCTAACTCTCACCATGAGTAATTAAGAACATTAATCATATTTCGGGCAAATATTTCCATACAGTCTATTAATATATCCCAATCAGATCTGAAAGGCACAAGACCAGTAATAATTGAGTTTCTAAGCTCTGCTAAAAGCAGCCTTTTAAGACTTACTGTGGTTCCAGATGTTTTGCACAGCTATTTATTTAGCTTGTAAACAAGCCACCAAAAACATTCCACATAATGATGGGAGAACCGCAATTACATTGTTGTGGGGATTTACAAAGAGCTCAGCATACTTTTGTGATTTAGAGAAGAGAAATCTCTCATTCTTTCTGAGAGCTGATTTCCAGATTTATGTCTGTGCTGTGAAGCGCCCTGGGAATCATTAAAATGGTGACAAAGAAAAGTGATTTTCTTTATTAAAGGAAGAATGAAGGAGGGGAGGGTGAAATAAGAGAAGCCTCCCGGCTCTCCCCCCACAACAGATTACTTTCCTCCTTGTCAGGGATTTTATGTGAAGTCAAATGATCATCAGGTAGCACTGACACTCTTTTGTTCCTATTTTTATGCATATTTATTAGCAGCCAAGTGCCGGAATAGCAGCTCTCGGGTTAACCCGACGTCAATCCCGTGCTGTGCCTCACCAAGCCCTGCTCCAGGAGGGCACCACCGGTCCTGCCCAGCACCACCGGTCCTGCCCAGCACCACTGGTCCTGCTGGTGCCCGCACTCGCAGCGGTGGCACCACTCGCCAGGGCACTGCCACCACCGTGCTGCAGGTGACCCCGGGGACAGGGGCTGCTGTGCCCAGAGCCCCCTGCTCCCAGCACGCGCTGCACAGACAAACCCCAAGCTTGCCCACCGTAAGTTAAGGCAGAAGCTGCGTCCCCACCGTGAGTCCTAGGGGGAGAGCAAGGAGAGGCCCTAAACAGGTTTGCTTTCCATCTGTGTATCGGCTTAAAGACTGGAAAATAAATTAATGGGGAAATCTAAAACATAATGATAAGGATTCCCCACTGAACAGGTGTTTTTTCCATCCATGAAATTACAAGTTGCCAGGAAAAGACATGGGCCCAGCTCAGTTTTATTTCAGTCTCAGCTCCTTCCATTAAAATAATAACAGGCTTTATGTTCCTGAAGCTGTAATTAAACAAGTGCTTTGGAAGGAAGACCTAGAGCTTGTGGTACTGGAAATAAAAGGGAAGCTACAGCAAACTGCTCACATCGGCCATTCCCACTTCTCCTTCTCCCTCGCTCTGCCTCCTGGTGTGACTTTCTAGACCGTGCTCTCATTTCACACTGCTGACTTTATTTTTTTTTTTCCCTTGCTTTTTCAATGGAGTATATGTCATCTCTGATGTACATTTAAATTCTAGTCAGAAAATATGATCTAGGAAAAAAAAATAAGTAGATCTTCCAAGAGCCCCACAGCCAGCCGTTTCTTTCATCCTGCCCAGCCACTTGCCACCAGTCTCTGACAGGGACAACTCAAACAAGCGCGTGGCGCCGCGCATCCCTCCAGTCACTCAGTGTCAGCGATAATTCTGCTCTGAAACATGTACCATAACGTATGGTGTGAAAAAAGAGAAAACCCACGAGTGCTGTCGCTGCATATTTATGATATAAAATAAGCATTAGCATATGGGAAAGCTCTAAAGGGAAAACAGGGCACAGTTTCATCCAAATTTAGAACAATTGAATCAGTTTTAGAATCTAGGACTTTGAAGAGAAATATGCATTTTTACTGTGTCGTCAGTCAGTTAACCTGTCTGTAACCCCTTTAAATAGGAGATCTATCTTCAGCATCCGTGATAGGAGAGCAGTAAGCTAAAGAAGCAGCCAAACTTATGCTTCTTAGTTTTAAAACACCACTCGGGAAAGAAGGCAAGGAAGATTTTCCAACTCCCCTGTCCATCCAGTTTTCCGAGCGGTGGAATACAATTATGAAGCATCAATATAATGCTTAGAGAGAATATGGGATACTGAATGAAGATTACTAATAAGCGGCTACAGTGGATTCTTTACTTGCATGTGGAGTGCAAAATTTTACATTACGAGGACACACTTATTACTGGCACACTCTTACTAGTATTTGCAGTTGACCTACAAACACCTCACTCAACGAGGACTCTAATTATTATGATTTACGTGATTTAGCAATACAATTGAAATGCAGAACAATTTCATATTGTGAGAAAGAAAGTGATTGTAGGAGACAGTTCCCGAAATAGCGGGAGCCCGTGGGTGTGGAAGCGAGAAGTCCCTCCACAGGCATGCACCAGGCCAGATGCCCCAGGCAGGACTGACATCCTCCTCTGTTTAGGTTCGAAGTCCTGTTCCTGACTGTCCTGCTGCCCTTTTGCCAGTATCCCACGCATCAAAGCGGAAACCTTTGCAAGCAACAGCAGGAACTGCTGCAGCGTGCGCAGGGCCCAGGCTCCGTGCGGAGGGCTGGAAAGCAGCGCGCCGTGCGCAGGCTCCAGCGAAGGGCTCTGCAGCGTGCCCCATCAACGCTCCCGCTGGAGACGAGGAGCTCAGCTCGCAGAAACCACACAGCTAAGCTACAGCACTTCCCTCTTCGAATGCATATAGAAATCGGAGTTCACTTACGGGCTTATTACACTTTCTAGATGGTACTGAGATTTGTTACTCTCATCACGAAGCTGTTCTGTGCATCAGCAGCAGCCTACCTCACCCCGGTAGCCCAAAGGAGCATCTGTGCCATGGCGAGGAGCCCAGGGCGCAGTCTGGCACTGCATGAGGTGAGCCCATGCGAGAGCAGGACAGCAGGCAGGTAATTACTTTTGTGGGGACAACATTCAACAACAGTTTCCTCATTGCGCTGCTAAGAGCCGTGTCATTAATGCAAAGCAGGTGTGTCCCCTCGGTTCAGCCTTCTTCCTCCTCCTGAGGGGTCACACACATTGTTACCAGCGTGGGCACAACTTTTTTCAGTATATTAAAACACCTCTGCATTCCCAGCATGTTGGTGTCATTCATTGCCTTATGCAAAGCAACGCTTTATTCCTTTTTTACACTACACATTTGCATCTGTTCTCAGCTCTTACTACACAAGTGACTTAACAGCCTGTCTTCCCAAGAACGTCGCTGTTTGTCCATGGGTACCTTTTGTTGAGCTGCCACTATGCAGCAAGCTCTGCCTCTTCCTTTACTAACGAAAAAAGCTCACCTCGCTTAACGAACAATATTGCCCAGTAGCGAGGGCAAGCGAATTAATGCTGTGTCCTTGTAAAAACAGTCTGATGCAAATTTTAGTTACTTATACTCAAGATGTTCTTTAATTAAACCTAAGAACATCAACAGCACTCAGAAAAAAAAGTAGATGAGGAGACCTATCTTTTACAGCACTTTCCGTATTTCAGAATATCTGTGATTGCAGATTAAAACTGTGGTGGCACAGAGTAACAGGCAGAAGAGGGAGCGCAGGCAGAGAAAGCATCACCACCCCTGGACTGAGGTGAAGGTGGCAGCGGACTCTGCACCACGGGAGGCCCCAGGCAAAGGAGAGAGGCAATCCCCAGACACGGTGCCACGCAAGGTGCAGGCCTGCAGGGCACTTGTGTATCTTTGAAGTCTCTCTTGACTTTAATACAGCAGGGCCCGGCCTGCTGGTAATAGCTGGTGTGGAGATTTCCTGTGCAGTGCCCCTGGCTACGGGAAGCCTTCAGTGAATGATAACTGGTGGTAGCATGAACATGTTTTTCCAGCTATTTGGTCTACAGAGGCTGATTTCTTCTAGACGCTGCCAAGAAGACACTGAAGTCCTTTTTAATCCAAAATACACAACGCCTGGCCAGAGCAGGAAAGCCATGAAAGACAAAAGCGGCACAGACTGCAGTAAAACACTGACGAAAGGAGCCCTAACTACTCACCACATCTCTTCGCTTGCTTCAGCTACAGAGTGCCCAGGAAATTACTCTAAGTTTGAAATAAATTATCTTCTGGCATTTCCTTAAAGATACACCACATGAAGAATTTCCCCTCCTCTTGTTGTATCTTAATTGTTGCCCAAAATGGCTCATAACAGATATGGAAATGCAAATACAATGTTTTGGCTTTATCTTTCAGCTTCAAAATTAGGCTTCAAATTAAAATGGAAGGGTTGTGTTCCAAACTTCAAGAAGTGAGGTATAAACAACGTGGAGCTAATTAGCAGTGTGCTGATAGGTGCTGGCACCACAAAGACAATGTTTCTGTGTTGTTCCGTAGCACAAGAGCTTATCTATTGCAACAGAGGGCTACGCCGCCTACCAGTCCTTCAAAGAAAGGTGGGGAATATTTATGAGAGCAACAATGGGATAGAGGTAAAGGAAGGTCCTGCATGTTGATATAAATGCGTTTTCTTCCCCGATATCGAGCAACCTCGGGAGACTGGCTGTGAATTCAACCACAGTCCGTGCAAGCTTCACCCGCAGCACGCACCACGGAAATGCAGGGCAGCCTCCTGCCAGGTGGGAGGAGGGGAGGAGATCTATTCAGACTGGGTAATTTAATGTTGTCTTTTTCAATAAAAGTTAAGCATAGTCGGAAGCTCGGGGTACATAAGTGCTGGAATTTATGGCTGTCTCAGAGACAGCTGCATGATATACAGCTCACCGGGAACGCCACCACAATTAGCCTATCTTCCAGGATTATTTTATTGAAGGAAGGAGGTGATAGGCAGTGTTTAGAAAGTGGGAAACAACAGAGAACAAAGCCTGTCTTTGGGATCACTTGATAAGCACAGGTAAGTGTAATGTATGCAGATGGACAACTTGTTTGTGGAGGGAGGGCCCCATGGAGAACGTGACTCCAGGATGCAGGCAAGGGAGGGACTGCACCAGCACTTGTCTTCTAAAAATGTATCGGGCTGCAGGATTACCACTCTTCTCTCCTGTTGTCCATGATATTGCAAAAGCCTGCACTGCCTAACTCTCTTGGGAGGGTCATGCACACGCAGGGAACAGACACACATTGCTTTTCTGGTGCTTGCAGAGGGAATACAATGTGCTGCAAGGTATTTAGGAGTCTTAATACAATGCTAAGAGTGCAACATACAAATAAAAAGCATGTAGGTCACATAAAATAACTAATTCTTGTAAAATGGCCCTTGTATAGCTCCCAACAAGAATCAAAGAACATTTTGCAAATACTGTCAGTATTTGCATTTGCACAGGAGTAGCCAGGCACAGATGGTAAGTGCCTGGTCCGAGGTCACACTGGGAAGATTTTACGATGTTTGCAACCGGGGAAACCCAGAGGTGAAGGTGTAGATAAAGACTACATGTGCAGGACTGGGTGTCTGACTAGTTTGGATGTCCACCTTTGCTTTATTGATTTTATCGTTCCATTAAATTGAAATTCTCCGCATCTACCTGCATTTCTTTAAGCCCCTTGTAATGCAGTGCATGCTGCATCGGGTTTAGCACTGCAGTCCGGATCTCACAGAGCAAGCGAGGATGTTGCTCTCGTGGCGACGCAGGAATGTAGTAGGAGAGAATTTTTGTAGGAAAAGAGGTATTTCAGCATGCAAAGCAGGTATTTTCTGTGTCGCTTAACGCTAAGCCACTTCGCTGTCCACACTAAGATAATTATTCTGCTTTCATGAAGAGCTGATCCCTCACAGATTGAGGCTGAGTTTAGAGAGCTTTGAACGATGTGGCACACGTTTCGCCTGGTGTTTGCCTGAAATATCTAATGCCTTATGAGAACATTTAACCACCTAGCAAGAGAAAAACATTCTGTATCGTCAGTCTCCACATGACAGATTAAGCTGGATTTGCTTTTGCTTCCTCATGCTTTTTTTTTCCCTCCCAAGTAAGACTGGAGGTGCCAGAAGAACACAGTGAGCTCATCCCTTTTACCTGTTCCCAAGCTGCACTCAGTGTGAAGCCTGACACTTCTGCTCCAGACCTAAAGAAGGGCTTGTCTGTTTTTTCCTGCTACACCACTTTGTCCAATAAAAGACTGCCTGGGTACCTCACCTCTTCCATAACCTTTCCCGAGAAAGCTTTTTACCAAGATCTCAGTGGTAAGTAAAGTGAGAAAAGGATAAAGCTACAGCTGCTAACTTTTCGAGGAAATCATCGTGCCATCATTTTCAGCACAGAAAAGGTCAGGATTAAGCTGGCAGGGGCTTCAAATGCAAGCGCTGATGTGGTTAAACATTATTATCAAGGGATGATGGCAGGTAGAATGGTTTGCTGTGCCCTTAGCAGAGAAGTACCAAATCCCTGACCTCATCCTCAGCTGCACCGAGGCAGCTGCTGTGGCACTGAACATCTTCCTCGGGGTAAGGGGGGCAGTGTAAGGGGATTTCAGGTCTCTTCTTTTCAACCTATCTTTCATAACAATGGACCACATATTTGAACAACTCAATTTGCCCATAAAGCAGGATTAATCTTACCACCCCTCCTTTGAAACTAACTGATTTGATAATATTTTAACATGCTTTGTCTCATTACCTACAAAGGTAAGTGAGAAAATAGGATGCTTGAGACCTATTCCCAGCACCAATGATTTTTGTCTTTTCACAAAAGAAGTGCCTTCAGAAATTTCACTCGGCTCATATGAAACTTAGGGGAGGAGTAAATGAATTGCTCTTTTATCATGTCTTATTAAGAATGCTCAGTATATAATCCATTCTTCAAATTATGCTCTGTTGAAACAGTCAGATAATCATATTAACAAGGTGAATGGAAGAGGAGAGCAGCACAGTTAGTACCTGTCACTTTAGTAAAAGCAGATGTATGCACGCCTAATGCGTTTGTTTCTCAAGCAGTGCTTTAAAATAGTGTATTTCAGAGCTCTATATTTCACTAAGTAATACTATGTACTGCAATAATATACTGTAACATTATTCCATTTACTGTCACAAATGAAAACTACAGCTCTTAAATATTTAAGAAAAATTCGGCTACTGTATTGCAGTAGTATTTCTTCAACCCCCCACCCTGATTTACTACAATATGAGGGAGGTAGCAGGGCACTGGGGGCAGAAAGGAACTCAGAGAAGATCACATGAATGCAACAGCATCACAGAAGAAAGCACATCTGACCATTTGCAAATAGAAGTTTTAGAAGCTGCAATAAAACTTTAATCTTTCACTGATATACATGTATCAAACAATAAAGTACATCTACATGATACATTTATTTTTATTATAGGGCTCTTCTACCCGAAGGCACAAACCAGTGTCTCTCTGCTGTCACATGGTTTATTTTATTGTCATGAGACCCCCAGTGAAAGGGAGCCTTTTATCTCTGGTTTGGCAAGCTATGGTCCCTACTTATTTCGCACTACAGCATGTCACAAGGGTGTTGCATTGATTCTCTGTGCAGGAGACCCAGACTGAGCTTTGGGACTCTCGAGTCTCTTCTGTCATTCTCATCTCCATATTTCTCCGTATTAATGCTTGCCCCGGCCCTACCAGCTGCTCTTTGATTCTCTGCACAGAGGCAGCAGAGGGTCACCCGGTGCCTTCCCCCCTCTGGTCTTTTCCCTATGGCTGCCGATGACCTAACTCTCGGTCACTAGCCAGTCAGCTCATAAAGAGCTATGCTACACTGAGGTGCAGGATCTTTTAAACAAGAAAATGCAAGCAAACCTTACGTATCAGCTGAAAATGTTACTTACAGTGTAACACCACAGCTCTCAGTACATAAGTGAAGATTTTATAATGTGATTTCTCACCTAGGTCCTGAAAACATCTGGTTTAAGACGCAAGGTTACTTTCCAGTACTTAGAGGAACGTTCTGACACCAAAAGGAGAACAATGGTTCACTTATAAAAGTTAACAACTCCCTCGATTTTTAAATTTCTCACTTGGCATGCTCAGGGCTTTCCTCATGTCGCTGTACCTTTCAATGGCAGAGGTCCCTCTCCCACCCCGTGATTCTAAAAGATGCATTACTTTTTTCTTTTTCTGCTTCAAGGACTTTCTTTAAATGATCACTGAATCATGAAATACCCTGTCTTTGCCAGTCTGGGGTACTTCACTGTAGTGTTCCCACCAGATTTGCTTATCAAAGGTCACAAACCTTATGCTGCTGCTAATAACAGCAGCAGCTCCCTGCTATTGTTCTGCCAAAACTCTGCGCGCAGCTGCTGGCTGCAGTTACATTTCTGCCCCCACTTAGAGCAGGGTAACTACGTGATACCATTTCACCTGGAAACAGCTGTGCAAATGCTGATGTTTTGGGGTAACATTTTCATTTTCTTAAAGAAAAAAAAACCAGACTTCTTTTCTAATGACAGCTCTGAAGAGGGAGTCAAGATTTCTCGTTCCTGTTCCAGTGCTGGTCAACTCACTCCTTGCTGTGCTAACAAGGTGCAGTTGCAGTACTGAGGATCCCTCTACACAAAATATATGTGTTAGCACGTAGATTTGATGTGTGAGTATACCTACGTGGATGCACATACACACGCAGAACTGGCACGCTAGGAACGGAGAACTACGTGGAATACGACTGTTTTTCTAACTCACTGACAAACCTCCTTAAGAAGTAGCCAGTAAGGCAAGTAAGCTAATCAGTCCACAGCTAGTATTAAGTCTAAAACAATCTCCAGCTGAAATGTGATTAATCCATGCATGACAGCTTAAAGGTCAAAGCTAGAATGCAGAGCTTCTTGACTGCAAAGAAAGAACTGACTTATTTTTTATCTCTTCTTTAAAAATTACAGCAGCCATGAAGTGGCTCAAGGAGCAGAGTAATGAACGTCATAAACCTGCCTCATAAAAATGGCATTCATGCAGTAATACAGCAGGTCAGATGAGCAGGGAACATTTCATTAAAAATTCCCCTTCTTGCCTACCCAAGAGAGACTTAAAACTAATCATATAAAATGGCTGAGTGACACCATTAACGAGCATTAATATTTTAAAGCTTTAATAGTACAACAGAGCTAGGCTGTTATATCAAAATTATACAACCTTATTAGACAGTGCACTTGGCTGTATTGTACTTGAACTGTCAGTACCCCTGGACTGGAAATATTAAGGTGGCCATGAACCAGAGCACAAATATCCGAGCAGTTGTTTGTCCGTAGCTGAAGGCAGGGTAGTTTCCTGACCTGTGCCAAATTCTGGACAATTTTGTGAGGAACAAGCCCATTTACCTTACGCACACCACAGGAGCGAGAGCTTTATTGTGAGAAACAGGAAAGGCTGGTTTCAAAAAGATATTAATTTTAAGAGATAGCGATTCAAATTTGAATTCTTGTGACCTGGACTTCAATTTTGCACAAAATTAGCACGCCCATGTGGGCAGGAAAACATCTTCTGGACTTCCCTTCAGCAGCAAGAAGAGATAAAACTGGAGAAAGCAGAGAGACTAGCATATGCATATCTCCTTAACCATAAAGACAAGAGTAAATGGCACCCGTATTCCTCTTCCGGGGACAACTGAGGATCTAGTTGACAAGCTCAACTAAAAGCTTCACTGGGGATCACCTGCAGTCACCGCAGTAATCCTGCACATTGGAACCATGCACTTAATAAACAAGTTTCCAACCTCGCCTCTTTCCTTGTGGCAAAATAAAATCTCAGTCATACTTCCTGGGTATCAAGTGCAGGAACCAGAACTGGAGGAGGAGATATAGACAAAAGCAAGCTTTAAAGCAACGAGTTTATCATTTTCTTCAGCGAGCAGTGAAAGTCCCATCAAAACATCCAAATGTAGGAAATGTTCGCTGCCTTGCAACTCTTCGGGACTCTGAATGGTTGTGACTCTTTTCCATTATGTTGTGCTTCTAAACACACACACCACCAGTGACAACCAGCAATCCTCCTCCTTTAAACTTTAATGATTTGTAGGACAGTAATTAACTGACTCTGACAATAACGCGGATCGTACATCGCAACCTTAGCAGGCATCCTACTTTAGGAACATCTGAAAGCTCAGCAAAGTTATCATTTAAGAGAACCTCTTAATTACTCTGGCATTATAATGAATGTTTCTCATAGGCACCCAGCTGTTTTGTTTCCTCTTGTATAGAGGCAGAGAAATGAATTGCTCAACAACTGCCTGAGTGATAAGACACTGGTATTCTTAAGATTGAAGAGATAATGTTGATAACTATGAGCTATTTCCCTCTCCCTAAATGCTATAATTTCAGTGAGCAATTTAGGAAGGGATTTCTCAGACAAGTGAGGAATGGTAGGAGTTGGCTCGGTATTGGTTACTTAGACAATGTTTATAGTAAATTGATGCTATGATTTTCAAGGAGAAAAGAGATTTAAGGAAACTGCAGTAATCCAGTACTTGACAGTCTTGTCTTTGTTAAATACTGCATATAATTCTCATCAGCGCTGCTTTCTGCATTTCATAAATACGGAAGTAGAAAGAGCTGCTAATATCCCACATCTATAAATGCTATTTTGGCTCAGGTAACAAGTTTTTTTTTGGCAGTGTGTAATGACTGAGATTACCAGCTCTAGAGTTTGTTGAAGGAATCACATCAAATAGCACCTCCCAAAATGTTCAAGCATCTGACAACATGATTATTCCTGGGGTCAAGTAATAAAATGGTGCAAACTAGCCAATGATGCTGCGAGACTTACCTACAGAAGACCGTAGAAGCACGAAATGGACAGCAGTAAAGGTTGGTTAGAACACTGACGGGACTGTGCGCAGTATTATGGTATCAGCACACACGTGGGGTAGCCATGCAAAATTGTTCCTTCACTCACCCCAAACAAGCAACTTGTTTGACACATCTATGTCATGCTGCGCTATGGCTGTGTTCTGTTCCCAAACCACAAGTACTAGCATCAGTCTCACATTAAGACTAGCTGGTTGGGTTATGCATTTCCAGTTCGATACACTGATTTCCACAGTAATGACGCATCATCATGACGTATGAGCAGGCACTGCATGACAGAGGAGAGGAGCATCCATCGCTTGCGTCTAACAGCTTTGACACACACCAAGACCGTGGTCAGCAACAGACCTGCCTGACTTCCAATGACACTGCTCAACTGGAGAGAATCAAACAGCACGAACAATTAGGGAACTGAAGCGACCTACCCATGACTTATAACAAAATGGATTGAACAAGAAGGCCTAGACAGTGACAGCCATGCAAGAATACAATGCTGGAGTGGAAGTATGTGGTTGTTAAAACAATGTCAAGACTAACTACAACTAGCAACATACTGAATAATGCAGACACTGTAAAAGGGGAAATATTAAGGTTGTTGTTTTGGCTTGCATGCAATGGACAAAAACAAGGAAGTTCATTAAATACAAAAAAAATTAGAGTGAATTTGAGAGTTCAGCATCCTTCCTACAGACACGGCAGAATGGGTGCTGCCGCTTTGGCCGTCGGCAGCCAGGCTGCACGTACACCGTAGAGCACAACCTGACATCTGTAAAGGGAGGAACTTCAACAAACCGTCTTTTCCATCTCTATTTTCCATGACCATTTGAAATTCAAATCTGACCTGCCTGTAAATAACCTCTCTTAGAGTCAGAAAATGAAGTATCATACAGAACAGAACTTTTCATTTATGCCTGTTTTAGGGTTCAGACTCCCCCGGGATTCTCGCACTTGGCTACACAAGCAGGCTGCAAAAGCAAAGAGAAACCACCGCAAAGCTAGCTGACAGTAGTTCCACTCAAATGTCAAAAGAAACATAATTGATAGGACTGTTTAGAAGCATACAGGCTGAGAAGTACCTCTGACAACTGAAACTGTGCTAGAAATATGCAGTAATTTGCCAGATAGGGTTTACAACCCGTAATCATTTCAGAAGTTCCTCTCTTTCAATAGTGTAGCTTGATTGAAAATTAATACTAGACCTGCAGGGAGCAAACATCCATTATTAGCAGCATGTAAGTGTAGGGTAATTGCCACAAAGCAGGTGCACGGCTGCTTTGAACTGCAAGAGGGGATGAGGGAGGTGGGGTGGGACACCTGAATTCAGTAACCTCTGCAAAATGCCTGGCTTTAAATAGGACATCTCGGCTCCTGCCAGGCTTGCCCTGTGTTACTGATGGATTTGGTGAAGAACTACTCCTCGCACTTCGCTCTACCTCAAAGTTGTCTACCCCTGGCTGGAACAGAAGAAATGGCAAATATGAAAGAGAGAAAAGGGGCAATGAAGAAAAAAGGCAAACGTGAAAAAGCCAGGTTTTTCACGTCTGCAGACTTTGGGAATGACAGCAAGTTACAGACTGCTTTGGGAGGCAAAGCTACACAGCTTTCTACTTGCCTGAGCAGAATGCTCATTGTACAAACGCAAAACGATTTCAGATGTTGTCATCGGGGTACAGTCTCCCATGCACTTCAAAATATTTACAGCATCATTCCAGAAAAAGGAACACCCCCCGCTCCCAATATTTTTTTAAAGTACCCGTAGAGCTAACTGACGAAAACTGTACTTAAAAGTCTGGTGTGCAGCAGCAAAAGGAGTCAAAAAAAAAAGAAGTCATCGCACCCCCCCTGCTTTTCAGAGAGGCTCAGTTTGTCTCTCTCTCCGCTTAATTCTGCATTTCATATCACATCTCCTGAAAAGCCTCCAACCCCCTCCCACTTTCACCTTTGCTTCTGTTGCTGTGTTCTTAAATCAAGTGATGAGAAAACACAAGGATGATTTTAGTGGTGCAATCATTATGGATGGGACTGTTGGAAAAAAAATAAATCAGCACTGAACTGTTCACTTGCCCAAATAATTACTGAGGATGCAGAATCTCCTTCTTGGGATGTGCTCCTAGGAGGCGGTGGGCATGGTAGGCAGAAGCATTGTATCAATCAAGCCAGACAGAAACAGCCTGTCCTTTTTATTCAAAAAGGATTTTGCATTTCCAAGTGTGTTGCTCCAGTTTAATGAAACCAGTGATTGCAAACTCCCATGTAGCACTCCAGCTCTGTGCAAGGACATGCAAAGCCTTCCAGCCTTTTACACAATTTCTTCCTTTATCTAATAAATCAAGTCAGGCCTTTTTGAGTAAAGCATCGCTCCTTGTGAAGGAGTGAGGAACCGCCTCATTTGACAGTGCAAGGAAGGGGAAAAAAACCTAATGGGGGAGCCAGCTTCATTTCAAGGTGACACTAAGCAGAGAAGAGGAGAGGCAGCAGATTGGTATTCTGCGAGACTCCACGCAGGCGTTGGACATGAGATTCCTCTGAATTGAGGGAGTCTCACTCCATTAATTCAAAAACCGATTGAGGTGGAGGGAAAGTAGAGCAATATGCATTATGTATTTGTTACAAAACTATTGTGTCAAAGCAATATTTAGTGGTAAATTATGGCACTATCAGGAGTAGGATGCCACATACATAAATCAATTTGTCTCCTCTGCTGGCAGGAGTGTGACAAAAAGATAAGAGCTCATCAGTGCCATTATTTCACTGGGCTGGAGGAGGAGAAGGGACGAGGGGGTGGGGAAGAGCTGCAGGGAGAGCCCAGCGCGGCCTCGGAGAGCAAGTGACAAAACGAGGGAGGCCTTCAGCTTCCTTCAGCTTCGCCGGGCAGAGCCGAGATGCTATCTCCAAGTTCAAACAAAGAAACCGAACTCCTGCTAAGGAAAGGTTGTTCAGCACAAACAAAGTTGTCTCTTCCCTGCAGGAGAGGGAAGGGGAGGACAGGGACTGACTGCTCATTTGTGCCCGTTTATTTTTCTAAAGACAGCTTGAAAAAGGTTCAAACAATAATATTTTCTGTGGCAGAAAAGTATAAAAAAGGAGTAGGGGTTTAGTGGAATAAAGGGAAGTACAAATAGTGCCGTGGTAAATGGTAATTATGCCTTTATGGAAATATCCTGTTAATTACTAGGTCATTTTTTTTTTTACAATTGAGTTGTCAATTTGCAGTTAATTTAGGCCATGCCAGTCTAATAGCTATTTACAGATCACACAATTGCCTATATGGGAGGAGCACGTGGCCTCCGGGCACCAGATGCCATTTTGGGAGTGCTGGAGGTAAAGTATCATTGAACAAATGCAAGCCATCAACGGAAAGGCATCTCCGGCAGGGGGGTCTGTGCACAATAACAATAAACACAGCGAGCGGAACAAGGAAGAGGCTTCTTCACTTAGCTTAGTGCTCAGTTTATGGTAATAAGATAGAACAGCATGTTAGAGGAGCTATTAAATAAAATCATAATTATCGCTCTCTTTTAACAACGCCGAGCCGTTTGCTAGCTCCTCCCAGGCTGCAACCCATCTGAACTCACAGACCCCAAATAAAAAACCACTGAACCACCACCATAACCAATGACATTTGATTTGTGGTGGCTCCATTTAGTCCCTGTTCGTAGGGAAGGGCATGGGAGTCTTCCCATAAGCCTGGCCCTGGGCTCAGTGACAGCACCCCTATTTCTGGCAGCTGGGCAGCGCCGATGCCTTCACACCAGGGCAAGGGGCACAGCGTGGAACAGGATGAAGCTCAAAAATCAGAGCCAGAGTTCCTAGTGCGAGAGGTGAAGAGGTAAAAGCACCCAGCACAGATGCCAGGCAGGATGCGAGGAAATGCTGAGCCAAATGCCCAGTTCTGCCATGGTAATGGGAGGCACCACGGGCACCAAAGAGAAAGGCAGAGTTCTCAGAAGAATGTAATGTGCATAAAATCTCTGGAAATTGATTTCCTCTCCGAGAAACCGGAGAGTTTTGAGGCATCCACAAGGATTACATTCACAAGGCATTTAGACACGACAAATATGAAACCAATACTTGGTGCTTTTCAATGTGCTTTTTGGTTTGTTCCCAACTACTATGTTACCCATTTCAAAGGAAAAAATCCCTACTCTGTCCACGTAAAGGCTGTTTGGAAAGAAAAAGGCCCGGGATTATTGTCTAGCCATGAACTTCAAGGAAGCCCGAGATATCTTCCTGAAGTTCCCTTCCAGTGTCTTTGAGGACAACCGAAACGTGTTTTCTTGCTCTCTCTCTCTGCAGATTTTAGGAATCAAAGAGGTGAAGCCAGAGGACTCCTCACCAAACATCTGCGTGCATATGACTAAACCAGCGACACAAGGGATCTTATCGCTGGTTACCCCTTTTCTTCAGACTTCATAAGGTACCGTGGCATAATTAACAGATAAAGCTCTGGTTTTGTTTGGTAAAATGAAGTAAGGCAACCTATTCTTAGTAACATGTTGAGTCAACAACATGAAAAGTCTTGACAAGCTATTCCATTTTCAGCCTAGTCCAAAGCATGATATCAACTTCCCATAATAACTACAAATGGAAGTAATGAAGGGCAAAGAGGAAAAATACAAAATAAAATACAAGAAACAACTCAAGCAGATTAGCAGGCACTTTATGAAATTATCAGTTTGCAACAGTATAAACAATTTTAAGTCAATTTATAAAAAATATTCCCAGAAGGCAATCAAGTAAATCAGGTAATTATATCCTGTAAAGGGAGATAACATCAGGAAAATTAGAAACACTTCTGCACATAAATCAGAGGAAGGAAAGCCTTCACACTTCATTTACTCATTATCACATTTTATGTGTTTCTTTGCAGAAGACAGGGAGCTGGCATGGTTAACGGGGGCTGCTGGGTATGCCGATTATGGTCTGTACTTATGGAAATGGCTCGAGGTCAGCTTACACAATGCTGTCTGTCAATAGAACACAACAAATTTGACAAACAGATGATGGAGCAAAGTGACAGGACCTTATTCCATAGCAACAGGGTTAAGATCGTGACTGCTGACACTGGGGCAGAGCCCCAAGAGTTCAAAATTGAGCCTTTCTCACGTGGGACCAAAGATGCCCATGGCTTTGGAGAAGGCAGGAATCTCAGATCTGGGGTCAGGCTTCCACGAGCTCAGGTACTTGTTGCTGCAGTAATCCCAGTGGCCAAGGACTATTTTATAGTGAAAACAGAAGCCATATCTCTAAAACAAGGAGGAAACCTACAGCTCTCTCTCATTTCTTGTCTAGAAGCTTAGACTGGTTACCATCCCAGCTAAAGGCACCCCAAAGCCTTGGCTTGGACTAGCACTCAGAGGATGGACCACTGACTGTTTTTTAGACTAAATACTTCTAGCAGGGATCTATTTTTGGTGTGTGTTTAGTATCATATCTACCTATCATAATTTTATCTGCCTTAGCATGGGAACTGCAAGTGATCTTCATCAGCAGATTGAAAGGTGGAGTCTGATTTCACTTCAGCTGCTGTCAGTAACACCTGCGGTATGTCATTTTGCTCCCTCTATCTGCAGTCAATCACAGCACGTGTCAATGTCTTTTAGTAATAGTATCCATGGGGAATTATTGTTTCTCTTTTCACCAGAAAAAGAACACCACCAATGTCACATATCTAAAGAATAGCACCCCGCTCAGACAAGCTGCTAAGCAACTATTTAAAGTTAGGCACATCTTAAATTTCATTAAAATTAACAGGACTTAAAGAAATGCCTGGAGCTAAGCATGCTTTAAGTGCTTTGTTGAACAAGAATGTACTTAAGGAAATGCTTAAATGCTTTCCTGAATGGTGTCAAACTTATATTAAATCAGGGTCCTCACTGTTTTTATTCCAGCATGTTACGAGTCATGCAGAAGAGATGGTGTTTAACCAAATCTTCCATTCTTTCCTTAGGATACACAAGAGCTGTCCTATTTCCTGCTGCAAGCAAAACATATAAAAAATGTCAATGGGGAATCGCTAGTTGCCGAAGCATCTCTAAGATATTATGGCATATACGCCTTTTAGTAGTTAATATTCGTCCCCAGCCACGTCCATACTTTATAGATTATCATTTCTCTTTAATAAAGGAAAACCCTAAATCCCGCAGCTTCAGCTGGAGACAGATTTTCATTTATTTGGTTGCAAGAAACCAAATTAAGAAAATTACTTTCTAACTAATTTTATAGTGCTAAAGAACATCTGATGATATGCTGGGGAAAAGCTTCAAGCTTTCAGGATGAAGCCGTTAAGACATGAGTAATAATTGGAAATTTACTGTGAATAAATCTTGATGAAATTAAACTGCATTTAAGTATGTTCTATAAAAACCAGGTCAAATGGCAAATGACGAATGCCCTGTGACACTCGGTGCCAGGAAAGGTATTGCATAAAACCAGAATAATTACTTCCTTGTAGTACTAAGCACAGGTAAGCCTTTTTTTTTTTCTTGTGTACAAGAAATCCTGGTGTAAAATTACCGAATTTGTCACTCCTGACTCAAGCTCACCTCTGGAGGGGAATGGCTGGAGCTGCACATGGCGCAGCATGCCAGCAGGGACAGCCCCGCTTTACAGCAGGATCACTAGCGTTACACAGCGCTCTGTAATCAGCTCCATCAGATCAGTCCCACTTCTTTCAACACGCAGGTAGGATTACGTCACATTGCAATTTTTCCACAATCATTTTTACGGGTTCGTCTAGATTCTTAACTGATGTGAACTAAGGATAATGTAGCCCATTTATCCGAGCTGCTGACCTGGTCTACTGTTAAAAAAAAAAAAAAACACACAACAAAATTTGCATGCATTCCCACATCATTGTGCATTAATAGCAACCATACTTTCAGATAATGGGTAGCTGCAGTACAAAGTGTAACCCAGTCATTTATAGGTAGAGATTTAAAAGTGTTATTTATAAAGGTGAAAGTCTCTATCTATTGGAAGCACTGGAAAAATTCCTGTTTGACTTCCATGGAGCTAGGATTTCACCAGAACATGCAAAGCATTACCACTACGAAACAAATATTCTGAACACAGAGTAAGATATCTCTCTCCTTAAAAGAACAAAAAAATAATAAAAAAAATCAAATGGACAAAAAGATAATTCAATCATGAGCTATCATCCTTCTAAAGACTTTGTCACAGTACATTAAGACAATAGAAAACTACAAATGTGATAATCAAATGTTTTTTAAGTTAATCATTTCAGCTTACAGGACAGATTTTTCACTCGTGAAAGCTGACATACTCAGTTGAAATCAATAGAGCTATGACAATTTACTCCAGCTAAAGGTCTGGCCCATTGGTTTTTGAAATTCAAGCAGAATTGGAGGAAGAAAGCATAAATTTACAAACAAAAAAGATTCAGAGAAGAAATGAACTGTCCTGGCTTTCATTCTTCCCAAGTCACAGACCAAAACCACAGCCCAGAATAAGGCAGTGGGAAGAAGTTGTGCTCTTCTTCATTCACTTTAACTGCATTTCCTAATAGGAGTGAAAGGAAAATTAGCAAACCGGGACCAGACCTGCTACACGGGAATACAGTTTGGGCAAAAATTTGGACCAAGTCATCTTGGCAAAGCAGCACCAGAGCTAGAAACACAACATGCAGCCCGGACTCCCATCCCAGTGCTATTTCCCACCTATTCCTACCCTGTCACAGTTCCCTTTCTCAACAGCCTTTAAGCTTCTACAAAGAATTTATCCCAACATCACCTGGTTGTGTCTGGGAGCTCAGCCCATTTTACAGGTGCATAATTAAATATCCCTTTTGGTCATGTATCAGCTTGGTGTCTGTGATCTAGAACACCGAAGAGGAGCTTTCACAGAACAGCCAGAGACTGACCCTGCACACCATCAAACCCCAAATCATCATGGACACGGCTCCAACCTGTGCCAGGGCTGAGCTGTGCACAGAGGGAGGAAGGCTTGGAAAATTCCACAGACAGAGATCGGACTTCGGTGTGAAACAAAAATATTATAATTTAGCATGAAAAGCAAAGGTAGTTCCTGAGGAAAACATTGGGAAGAAGGAACTGTTCTGTTTTGCAAGCCTAAACAGAAGCACACTGTCCTTTTAGGAGATGACGCAGCCAATACCTGCTAGCAGGTCCGTGTTAACTACAGCTAGTTTTTCCTTCACAATATGTTGTGTTTACTGCCATGTGGTTAAAAACCCAAGCCCTGCTGATCTAAACCCTTTCAAGTGATGTTTGTTATGTTTCCTGCTGTCACTATTTGTCCAGTAATACTTTGCTAGAGAAGCTGGGCAAACTTGTCAGGGGAGGCATTTAGCAGCCCCAGGGAGACTGGCCCCAGCCCTGCCCCACGAGCTCAGGGCCTGCCAACCTGCCAGAAGTTTTTATTTCAGGCCCGAGTAAAGGAAGATAGGACTTGATGTTATTGATCAGCCCAACGGACCATCAGACTTAGCAGATGCTTCTGCTACTAATCTATACTTTCTGGTTCACGGGAAGGTAACTGTACCTACGTACGTGCAATTCATCTCTGATAACGCATGGAGACTAATTAGCTCATGGTGTTTCTTTGTTCCTCCTTACCTTTGTATCTCTGCCTATCTCTCATTCTTTCTCTGAGCTGTACTTTCAGACTATTGTATTTTTTATATTTATTTGTCATGAGTACACCATTGGCAGGCATTGTTAATTTTAAGGCACCAAGAAGAAAGCTCTCTGCTACCTAAATTATTTGTAGGATTTCTTGGCTGAACGTGGGTATTTAAAAAAATGTATTTCACAGCATCGAACGGGAGAAGAGAGGAGAGTTACCTGAAAAGACTTTATAGAGGGTTCAGGGTAGATTGATTTAGTAACATCTGCTCATGAGGAGACTGCAGCTCTTTCAGGAGAAGGTGGAAAGCAGCAGCCAAGTCTGCGAGCTGCACATTATACCCGTCTGAATACAGACAGGTCTGTGGAAACAGAGCATGCTGTTAGTGCAGCTATTTGACAGCCTCTGAGAGCACCTGCTAACAAGGATGAACTTTATTTATTTATTTTTCAAGAAACTCATCATTATGATTACTTCTATCCAAAGTGAGATTTGGGGATTCAGTTTGGGAACCATTATCGTGTGCTGCACAAATGCTGAGACTCTCTCTGGATGGCCAGGTCTCAGCAAAACTGTGAACCAACCACACCGCTGCTGCCACAGCTTACACTCAAGCTACACCAAAGAACAATGCAAGTTGCTTATTGTAAGGACTGGGGAGAACCCCCCAGTCCTGTTAGGACGTGGCTGCAGTTCCCTGGACTGAACGCTTTTGGCTCTTGCCTTCTTTGCTGTAAAGGCTGAGGCTCGCAGCTTCCCCCCGGGCCAGCCCCACCACCAGGAGAGAAAAGCGTGCTTACTGGAATATGCAGCTCTTGCTACACCGACCAGAAAACAGCTCCTGCTTCAGACTGCAATATGCCTTGATGGCACGAAACTGTAGCACTCACTTCCTTCTGCCCAATTATCCATCAGCACCTACCACCAGCAGAGCCGGTCAAAGCCTGCCTCCGACTGTTTGTTGTCTTCCAAGAAGTCAGCAGCAGGATGTCGCCTTTACGCTCCAGGTTAGGTTTCCTCTCCCATCTGGCCTCTGCTACATCTTCAGAGAGAAGATTTCATTTACAGGCTGCTTGCCATGAAGGAAGGAAACTGTCTGCTACTTCTCTTCTCCGCAGGGATGATGATACAGCATGCTTCCTCCGCTAACTATCTGCTACTGCTCTGTAGCATACAGCACAAATGTCTATCGACTGCCGCTGACTGCTAATAATACTCAAGAGGAAGAGCAGCACATTCACACAAAAAAAATAAAAGATGTCTCGAGTCCTCACTTGGATTAAAATTGGTACCTTCAGAGGCAGCACAATGGGATGGGCATTGGGAATGGAGAGAGACAGGACTCTCCATTACTTGTAATTCAGGTGTGCACAGAAGAGATGAACACAAGTGTTTCTCCTCTCCTCTCCAGCCACAAAGCCCATCATGTTCAAGACGACACCAAACACTGCTGCTCTTCCATATGCTTGCCTGGTTTTTATTTCCTCTTAAAAATATATTTCATCAGGATACTGCAACTCAGTACGCTGGGTAGGAGGAAGGGGAGGAATGCAGATCTGTTGTCAGTGAAGTTTTTACACACATGGCACAGACCCTACCACTGATCTAACGATTTTAAACAATCTCCCTATAGACATCAGGCAATCACAACTTTTTCCTGTCCTTTTTGGTTTGAAGTGCACAGAAACCAGAGGGCTTCGTTGCAGGCGATATTTCTATAACACTCAGCTGAGGCTGCACATGCTGGGCCCTGGTGGGGCTGGGACACGTGTAATGAGGGACACAAACGTGGTGGAAGGAGTCCCACCACGATCAGCCTGGAGTGGGCACTGAAGTCACCTGCACTGTGAGCCGTGCTCAGACATCCTCTGGGAAGGGTGCTGGGTCCCTGCAGGTCAGCAGCCAGGAGCAAACCGCTGGGCAGGGACAGCAGGGGGACCCCCTCGTGATACACACGGGACCAAATTCTCCCCGAGAGCTTCCCGAGTTTCTGATCCACAGAGCCAAATTCTCACAAGCATCCTGCTCCCTACTAAGACAAAGGCATTTTCATGATTAAAGTCGCCAGAATGTAACAAAGAGAATATTAATTATTTTCCCAAGAACTTGAGCCAGAAAACAAGTCCTAACATTTATGGTTTGAGTTCAGGTTTGGGCTTGTGGACTTCTGTAGCCTTCCCTCAGGCTGGCAACCCTTGAACAGTGCTGTTATTCTCAGTTCAGGCGCCTGCGATAATCCATTAGCACCCCCTCCTTCCACTTTCACCATCTCCTTTTAATCATACCCGACTCCTTTGGCAGTCATCTCGGGGTAGTACATAACTCGGCAGGAACTCCACTGTCATGTAGCATTAATTTAACGTCCACTTATTATAAAGTGTTATGGAGAAATAATACACTATTCTTGGATGAAAAGATTGCATTAGAAACCTGACTGTGTAATGAAGACGCAGTTTTGAAAGGTGCTGCCTATTGTTCAGCATCTTACGCCGCGCAGAAGGAAAGTGCTGCTTGTTTTGACAGGCGACTGAAATTTCCGCTTACTGCTTTAACAGCAATGCTTTAGCTGTCATTCCGCGGGGACAGGAACGCTCCGTAGTGCAAAACACACTTTTCAAGGATTGATTTGGACATACCTACATGCCTGTTTATATATATTTTTAAACGTCAAATTAGCTTGGAGGTCTAATTTTCCTGTCCTGGCCGACAGAGGATTTCAGGGCACGGTACCCAGCGGCACTTCAGGCAGACCTGTTGTACCTCTAATGGGCGATTTGCAGCTCTCCGTTTTATTCCCGTTCAGAAGACAAAACCCATCTACTACGACAGGAGTTCCTGCTGTCACTTTTTAAAAAAACAACAAAACAAAAAAACCCGCTCTAATCTACTTTGTGCGAACAGGTAGCCGGGAGGGCACATGGCACACATTGGTATTCCGTAACGATAAGCACCTATACAATTAGTAAATTGTGCTAATGACTTCGGCAGCCAGTTTGAAGAATGACAGGACAACTGGTGGCTGGAGTTAAGCAGAACTGAGCAGGAAGGCAGTCCTGAACAACAAAGGACTGCATTTAATACAAGCTTGATTCTTACACTTCACCACAATAAACATAATTACTGAAGACAACAGGAATTTAAAAACAACCAAATCCACAGGCCATGTCTGAATAAATCCAACTGCAGGAGCACTGAGGCCGCTGGAACAGTGCTCCTTCGTGGCCTATTTTCCTGTGTAACTTGCAGTGCTGCGAACAATGGGAACTTCCCAACAACAGGCGTGAAGTTAAGGTTCTGCGGGTTGCAAGATTTTCATTTTTGACACTGTGAGAACTAACTGAGACATGAGCTGTCTGTGTCAAGAAGAAGACTTCTGAGTTTGAAAGCTAGGAGTGTTTCACGACAGCAAAGCCCTTGGGGTGTCAGGCCTTCCACGGTGCCTCGGGATGCTGACCGCACAGCTAACTGCTGCGCCGAGCCTCCAGCCCACCCCTCCGTGCCTGTTAGCGCCTTGTGTTAGTCTCACAGCTGAAGCACAGAAGCGAACAAGCACCAGAAGCAGGAGCTTCATAAAACCAATTTGTCTTTAATCCTCTGGGTTAGTGCAGAGGAAGACTCGGCTCTGCCCAACAGGCCACAGCCGAGCACGGGCAACTCGGCAGCTGTCTGCAGCAGGTGATGTGTTCAGCCCTTTCTGCTTCCAGAGAAAATATGAACAATTTTTCTCTTTCATCCAAAGATCATCGTTTCACACATAATATGATGGTGTTTTAAGTTAATGAACCCTGTGGTGTGAATAATTAAAATTACCTGATAAAAGAAGAACCAAACAACAAGGTCCTTCCAAATTTGAAGGAGTTACAAGATATTAATCACGAGTAACCAGAAGGCAAAACCCTACACTGTGCTTAGATAAAACTCTGAAAACTAAGGGCCGAAGCGTAACCAAGCAGAGCCAGGCAAGACAATGCAGCTGGCCGGTAGCCCTCCCCAGTTTCTCCAGAACTGTTTTTGGACAATAAAAGGAAGTGTTGGAAATGAAGTGCCTGTAACTTTCCTGACACTGTGACAGTGACAAAGAGCATATGTCTGCTTAGCTTCAAAGAACGCTCTGTAAATACTGGTGGTAAATAGACAGTTGTCTAAACAATTACATCAGGGAAATCATTACCGAACCCGCTGCCAAAGCCCATGCAGAAGGAGTCAGACCCAACGCCTGCTCCCAGCACTCCAGCGCTTTGCCAGGCGATTCCCCGGCACTGCGGCTGGGGCTGAGAGAAGGACGAGGAGGAGCCCAGGAGGCCGAAGGACAGAGCCACCGCAGGGAGCAGCCCCATCCTCACCCTACCAGAGGCTCTCCACTCGCTGACCCACAAGCTTTCCTCTGAATGAGGCGCTTGACCGTGGAAATACGCTCTTGCCCAGATCCCTGCCAGCATCACATCCAGATCCGCCACCGCCGCTGCTGTCCCTGCCCGCCAGCTGCATCCCGAGAGGACGCACGGCCTGGGTGAAGCCACAAGAGCAGGGTGGTGGGGGAGGCTTGGTGCCTCGCACAGCAGCAGGACCAGGAAGTGGTGCATCGGCTGACAACTTGCAGTGGCATATGGCACCCGTCCACCAGCACAAGGCTGATACTGCAAGTCATTGGGACCATTTAAAGGTGAGTGGCAGGTGGGAGAGCTCACAGCAGAAGGGATGAGGTAAGGAAACGTTTGACAATGAGAGAGAGCATAAGATGGGGAAACAGAAAGGAAAACAAGAGCCTACTCCAATCTGCTTCCTCTGCCATGACCGACACCTCTCCCCTTTAAAAATGCAGCAGGCTGTCAGAGGCTTACAATTCATAACTTACTTGGTCTGATGGAACTGAGGGAGATGCTGTGTAAGCTGCCAGCCACAAGGGTATACATTACAGCTTCTGAGCGCACGGATCCAACGTGCCCGGCTTCCCGGCTCAGTCCCAGCTACATGGGAGTGTCTCACTGATGGGCAAGAACCCATGTTTTATATTAAGACAATAATCACTTGAATCCTCCAGGATAATATGAGAATTCCAGTTATCATTTACATTAAACGGATGTGGTAAAAAATGAGCAAGGTGTTCCACTGCTGAAAAAAATACTTATTATTTTATTTGAATGTTGTATGACCTTGATGGTACGGGACAAGATGTCCATCTGAGAATGAGTGCCACGGCCTTAAATTCCTACTGTGTTCCTTCAAAGCTGGTGATTTCTATATCCAGCAAAAATGTTATTCACAGTAATTTTATTTCTCTTGAATATGCTAAGAGCTCCCACACCAGAGCTGGTACTGACTGAAAGCAGGTCACTAAGGTGGTGCACAGCAGAATATAGGAGCATTCTGCATAAATGAAAACAAAACCCATTAGGTTTTTAACAGGAGAATTTCAAAATCTAATGCACACCTCATCTGGCACCTGCAATTTCACCTGCCATGGTGCAGAGATCTCATTACTACACTAAAAGGGAGATTTGGAGAAGACTGGAACCTGCTTGCAGCCATTTCCATGACTGATGTCCTACCTCCCTCACTCTGAGCAGGAGTGTCTCATGGGCTGCATCCAATCACACCAATTTTCAGAGAGGGACAGGAGAAATGAATGGTTTAACTACCACATAAAGGTGAACCTCAGACCTCTTTGCAACACTTTTTCCATTAAGTGAAAATTCACAGTCTCTGAAACAATATGAGATACAGTTGTTAGGGATCACTGATAACTTCTACTGCTAATGAACCTTACAGCAATTAAGTATGAGCAGCACACTCATATGATTTGAAGATCACAGAAAAGAAGCAGCAAGGCTACTACTTACAAACCTCGTTCCAAGCAAAGAACACCTTACCGGTAATGACTTGGTTATGTTCCTTCATTTTTTGCATGGAGTGTGAGAGTTGCAGGGAGCCACTTTCTTTGTAAACCCATAGAGGAAGAGGAGTCTATCACAGGGAAGATGTGTGGTGGCTGCTGTTTCAAATGGACGAGATAGTTTTACCCAAATGTAAAGACCCACCTATAGGGACCCTTCTCCACACAGGAGTAGACTGGGAGAAGCAGTAAAGCCGATGGGCGACTGGCCAGCAGCTGTGGGGACGTGACTTTTCCACCCCACCTTGCCACCTTCTTCTGCTGTCGGATGACTGCGCCTGTACCTTACGCGTGCTTTTTGCTCCACCAGCTGCACCTTGGCAACACGCAAATCAAGTTCTTTGTAAAGGTTAGTCCTTAATCATGCAGCTGTGCAGCCCTAGCGGTAACAGTGCACAGAAAGCGCACGATATTCTCCAATGCAAGTAAATGACAGAGAAAACTAAATATTTTACAGATAAATTACCTGCTTCCATACCCACTGGGCTATAGTCCAGTGAAGTCGGTTTCAGCTCAAACCTAATGCAAGACTCCTACAATGGCTTTTTCAAAATGTCCTGAAACACAAAGGTACTTGCCAGAGCGGAGTGCTCGCGTGGATTTCCAACATGATAATTTCCAAGGTTTCTAGCATAGATCACTCCATAAATGCATTTCAGTGCCACCAGGCAAGATTCTGATCTCAGCCATGCTGGTGTAAATCTATTATAATTTCATAATCTAGCCTTTAGCAGTTTTAATTTGTAAGAATGCCACTGGGGTATATTTACTCTATTTTCTACAGCCTGTTAGGTGAGAATTATAGCCATGTTGTCCAAAGCACACTCTAATCTTATATGCATCCATTAGTGGCTTAAGGAAAATAATCAGACTGTCCAATCAGCCTAGCAGATAACGCACAAGCCATCATTTACATGTTATCCCTTTCTGCAATATTGTGATTTCCACTTGGCCCCAGGGTAATGCACTATCGGTATTAGCAATTTTCCTTGTAAATTAATCAGAACCACCTAGCAAATAATTACAAACTTCTCTTCCAAATCTATTATCTTCAAGTTTAAACGTGGGCAGATGGTAGGCCTTAGGGCATGTTTTATTCCAGGTATGGAATTAATTGATGATTTCTCACATTATAAACAGAGAACTTTGTATTATTGCTGAACCTCTAATTTTTTTTTCCTCTCATCCTATTAATGTTCATGCTAGGTAAATGTCTGGCAGCAATGAAATGTGAATTTTAAATACTTGGCCAATTTTAACTAAGGTGCAAGAATCACACGCTTCCTTCTCACTAGCACACTGATAGTCACAGCTCCTCTGTGCTACTCATCCTCTGATGGGTACGAATTAATTTATTCCTCAGGCTGCCTGCCCTTGAGTGGAGTTGGACACTTTTCTAAATAGGACTATGACACGCACAGTAGTTTCAGAATATAAATAGTCTAAGTATAAGACATTTGGGTTTGAAAATCAATTTTTCCTTCAAATTGATACCCTAGAGCTGAGAACTGATTACTCATTAATTAATTAAACTTTCAGTGAGCACTGGATCTCTGGAAGCCCAGACAAGGGGGAGGGGAGCTCCTGGAATAATACCTGGTCCAATGCAGACATGGAATATCTAACCTTTAGGATCTGTAAGGCTTTCTCTCATTAATCCAATGAGCTGAGATATCATCACCCTTAAAACCAATACGTAAAGACATGGTCATGCAAAATGCTTCCCTCACCTGTTTGTCGGGTTCTGAGTCTCAGGCTGAGACATCCAGGGACCTGAGAAGTCTCCATTCAATTTGAACACCCACCTACCATGGAGTTATACAAGTACCAAGGTTTGCCTTGAAGGCAATAGGGTTGTACTGCATCATTTAAACCCATTGGATCAATTAAAACAATTTTGTAATTAAGAATGTATTTCATGCTTAATACCTTTTCCTCAGAACAGTGTGGTACCTGCTGTTCTTTATTCCTCATAAAACGAGGATATATCATAAGTAAAACCACTAACTATTGCTTAGACTTTGAGCATCAGTGCTATTATGAGCTTAAAAACGTCTACCTAATCTTAAATAAAATGACTACAAGCTGATCGCAGGCAGCAAGAGTCCATTATGAACACAGTAATACTTTATTTTAAACCATTATTATTCATGTTACTCTAGGCAGAGATGGAATTCCTTCTGCAAGAAATAAACAAACACCTCTTTATAAATCATAGCCCTACAACAAAGCTCTGGGAGTTTAATTCATTGCTTCCTTCCTTTATTATTTTTCTTTATGACTTCCTCATTTGGAACTTCTCCTATTCCATCACTCACACAAGTAAAAACAAGCTTATGTGATTATACATCACATTTCCTTCTCCTTCCTGTAAGGAGGGGGAGGAAACCAGCTCAAAACAATTGAAAACATCAGAGAGATGCTCCTGGTTGAGGCCGGGGACAAACACGCAGTCAGCACAGCATGCCCCTTGCTGTTGTTCCCCTAGGACAGCCTAGTGGTGTTGCAGAAGAAAAGCTGAAAGCGTATACAAGGCAAAACCCCAGTGAAACAGCTACTAAAGAACATTTGTTCTTCAATATTCTGAAGAACTATGTAGGTATTAATATAAAATCCGGGTAATAGAAATGGTATAAACAGAAAGCTTTGTTCTTGCTTTGTGGAAGCTCTATTCTTTGTCAGCAATCCATGACAAACAAAACGAAACCAGAACTTAGCTGGGTAAAAGACAGAAAAAGACAAACAGCTTTTAATAATGCATAAAGTTGATCACAGTGCAATCCTAAGACTAAGATCCAGTGCCAGTATCAAGCAAACAAAACATGATTGCATTGAAGACGGCTGATGCACAAGGAACATGACTAATTGTAAACAAGCAATTTCACTGGCCAAGGTTCTCAGAAGCAACTAATCACTTTAAACACCTAACCTTTCCCCCACCCCATCTACTCTAAATATTTTAAGAGAAGCCTTGCTTTCCAAATATGAAGAGCTCTACCCTAGTTCTCAAAACCAGGTCACCTCGAGAAGCAGAGCAACTGACATACAAGCTGCTGAGAACCGAGCCCCCTGACTTTCAGAACTGGAACAGAACGTTGCAAGCTCCAAAAGCCAGGCTTCTCCGCAAGTGTCCAGGGCTATAGGTGTGAGGCACGGGGTGCTAGGCGTACAAAATCATTACTGGTAGCCAAAACGACAAGCTGCCTTTGCAACTCGAAGGCACTGAATTCAATGGGAAGCGTCTTACACAAGCACACGTCTTATGCAACACAAAGCAAGAGCCTGAAGTTGGGCAACCAGGCCAACTGCTTCTCACAGTGACAGAGGTGAGGGATTCTATGATGGGAAATGTAATCAAATAATTAATTACCAAGCTGACTGCGTATCTTAAGGAGATGAAGAAAGGACGTATTAAGAGCTGGAAGTTGAAGAAGCAGGCAAGCAAGGAGATCAGGGTTTCTAAAGGCCAAATTCAACTTCTTTGAGTAGGAAAAATTTGATTTTGTTTATCTAAGTAAGGAAGCTTCTATTATCTCTTGGGCTCTTCACTGATCAGAAAGCTTCAGGTAATGCTTGGAAAGGGACAAAGAGATATGCTATAACCAGAAACCATGAACTGCATTTTCTCAGCAATGCATTAAGGTCTTTGATGACAAACAGGAATATTTAATAACATATTTTTAAATAGAAAAGGATAGATGCAACTTAATTCTATAATTAAAGGGTTAATTATATGCATGATAAAAATAAGTTTTATGTTTTACAGTGCACACCCAATCCCTATAATCTGGTCATAAATAAAAGGTCTGGTGATAAGGAAAGCTGCAGGCAGGAGAGCAACTCACCATCTTTAATGGGCAGTTATATGACATGCTGCTAGTACATTGGCAGTAAATCAGCAGAAACATCTTTTATAGAGTTCTAGTTTTTATGATGTCATTAACTTTCCTCCTTATACTTAAGGGATAATGAAATAAAGTCATGAGGAGGGATCAAAGGATGAGCCTGAACTGTGTAGTTTGAAACAGCCACAGGGGAATCAATTTTGCCCACACTTTCTTGCAGACATTTTGATGGCAGAGAGGAGCGAAGAGTGGAGGAGGCAAGACCGACCACAAAACTTTTGGCAAACCCTGAATAGCACACATATTAATGGGCTGTTTTATGAGAAGAGTTCTTTAGGCAATAACACTGTGGCTTCAAAATACGGCAATTTTGCAATAATTTAAACATACAAGGTGGTGGGATCAACACCATGTTCAAAGACATTGCAAGACAGGCTGCAGAGTTAGCACACCCGCACTGGAGAGATGCCAGGTACAGCAATGTCATCTCATCCCCTCGGGTAATTAGAAACACTGGGCAGGATGGAGATCAATAGGGTAATGCACGGCATACGATAACCAGTGGACACCATTAAAATAAGGCAGTAACACTGGGAAGTTATAACAGTTCTGAACCGTTTGGGTCAAGTCAGGCATCAATCTAACACAAATGGAAGAAAATGTTGCTGGCAGATCTGTATCTAATTAAAAAAAATAAATAAAATCTAAGTAAACCTCCCCCTGCCTAGCAGCGGTCACCGAGATTAAAATTATTCCCATGGTGTATGTATCAGACAAGCAGGTTGGAGCTTCCTGGGTTTGCTGATGTCTAACAGCAGCTTCCAGAGGGATCCCTGCAGGAGCCTGTCTCTGGATTCCCTTCTGACAGCACTCAAGAAGAAACCTCTGACACCAAAGTCCATTTCTCCTGACTACCTTCACTGGAGGAATAGGGAACCAGAGCTGTTCTCACTCCTGGTCCATTGTAACTAGAAATTGGTTGATGTAATGCTCTGAGCTATCTTTTGAATGTCCTAAATAGGAGAAAACAATTCTATATTTTTCCTGTGAGCAAGAATTCTTGTTATCAAACCAGCACTAAGGTCACAGAGATGGCAGAACTGCCCAGACTGGAGTCCAGCTCTACTCGTGTCACCAGCACTGTTGCTGTGCTTTGTGAGAGGGATCCTGAGGAGGCTGGGGAGAAAGCTTCAGAAAATAAGTGTAATTTTTTGAAAAAAATAAATTAAAAAGACCGTATTTCCAAATAATGTTGGGGCTCGTGTGTGTAAAGACTTCTTAAGACACATCTTGTCCCTGCGTGTAAGCTGTTATTTTGGATGCCTCTTTTTACTCTTTCCAAAAGTTCCTCTTAACAAACAGAACTAATCTAGGATGAGTGCCGGAGCACAGTTTCGAGCAACACTTAGAACAGGTCTGTGGGTAACAGACTGTGTCAACACATATTAATTGCAGTTTATAATTTACAACACTGTTCAGAAGTCACAGCCTAGTCTGCACAGAAGACCAAGAAATTCTCTACAACAACAACAAGGCATTTTTTCCATCCCAAGGAATGGTATCCTATTGAGGCACAAGGAGAACGTGTTTTTTTCCAGTACCACAGAACATTCGTCTTACACATTAGCTTAGACTTGAACAGGAAATGCCATTTGTTCAGCACCTCATGACTATTTACCATTGCAGACCTCAGATGTGATCCAAAACCCTGTGAAGTAAAGATCCTGCATTGCCTGCACTGAGCAACTGGAGAATGCCTGGGGATAGCAAGGCACGAGAGCTTCCTGTGTTGGGTGAGCCTTTACTCCATTTGCTCATCTGAGCGATTTGTTAGCGGAACTATTTCCAAGATAAACATCTGCTAGAGTTGGCCGAAACGAGACCCCATGCTCGATCTAGGTTACATCTACCACTATTGGCTTATTGAGGGCAAATAAAATTAAAACATGCTGCTGCTACTAAGGAATTAAGAGTCTTGACTCCATAAAATGCCATCATCTAAAAACTGGTAGGCTGAAACACCTGGACATCCTGATCATTCCTTACTGTTTATTGCTCTCTCATCCAGCCATTAAATTGGAAATTCTGCCCCTTCCCACCAAAGGAAGATATCCAGTATTGACTGTTCCTTAACGCACAAATTGTATGCAACCTGGGTCTCCTCCTCCTTGCAGCCCAATGTTTTATTTCACTTGTTTTGCATAACTGTTTTGAAGATTTTGCCATGGAAATGAAGATGGAGAAGTTAATTAGCCCATCTTAGGGATTCGCACGGGTATGTGGGAAGCTCTAGGTCAGCACATCTGCGTGCAAACACAGCGGTCAATTAGCAAGAAGAACGTTTATCAACAAGTGCTGTTACATTTTCCAGAAGCAACTTTTCAGCACAATACTAGCAAGGATCAGACATGTTCGTTAGGATGCTGGAGGCTGCTCTGCCTGAGTATCACACGGCTTGCAGCAAAGTCCTGACTCCACTCGTCTTCCCATTCAAACTGAAACTGTCTTTTGTCTGATCTATGCACGCAGCAGTGCAATGGAAGAGTAACCAATCCTGCCTGCCAGGGAATAATAACGGCCGTGTCAATGTACCTGTCCATCTCCTGCCCGAGGACCTGCCTCTCGCTCCCCATCCTCCTCCCAGCTCAGTTAGGTTGGAAGTTCAATCCCAACGATGCGATGTTAGAGGTGGAGGGAAGCTCTACTAGTGTTATCAGAAGGGGGGAGGGAACGGAGGAGCTAATTGTATGCACTGCAACTCTTCCTAAAAATAAGAAACGGAGTTATCACAGTGTTTCTTATAGGGCTTTATGCATTCAGACTTCTCTAAATGAGGGACTACTCCATGCATCGCGCATTGCCATATAGATGATTGTATACCATTACCTAAAATTGAACTGAGTCTGTTCAACCTACCCTGCACTCCCATTTGTCACAGAAACAGTTTCCCTGGCCCATTCACATAATGAATGTGGGTATGAAGTTAATGCCAAGGAAGATAAGCACCCTCAGGGTTATTTAAGCCTACCCTTCTCTGTCATTCCCTGCATTATTTCTTAGGCAGTATTATATAGTAGAGTTTGTTTTTTTTTTTAAATAAAAAAACAAGCTGAAGGGGGAAACAGGGTAGTGGCACACCATCAAGATCTGATGCCAGCATTTGCAGTGACCTTGCTCGATGAAAAACATTTTATTGCTACCTCTTTCAAAATCTATCAGGATCAATCTTAAAATTTGTTTTTCAGAGAAGATGCTGAAGGACATACTGCACAGGTACACTTCCTCAAGCTAATACCTTGTTTTTACAGAAAACTTCTCAAATTCATCATATATATCATATTCATACAGTGAAGTAGGAAATACATAACAGGTTCCACAAAGTAACAAGTCATATTTCAGAAGCTCACTGTTTTGCTAGGGCACTCTGGATGAAGTCCTCTCCTACTGAAACAAAAGAGACTGCTCCCGTTACTACCAGCCAGGTCAGACCTGAGCTCCTAATTAAGTCCCTCTTAACTTAAGCATTGCCATGGGAATGAAGCTCTGATAGTTTCTTCTGCGTATTTCTCAAATTCCCTCATTTGGATTTAGCTGTGCATGCTCCTGATTTGCAAGCATCCTACGTCCATCCATTTATGCTGGAAAGTATATGGATGGCTTCCTTAAACTTTTACAAAGTCCTTTGACGTTCATTCCACCTTAGCTGTACTGTGCGTCCAAGTGTGGTTGCAAACTAAGATAAAATTATTTTATAAACTATTTATCTCTAAACAATACCACACAGGCTCAAAGTAAAGTAAACCAGCCTCTGTGTTATGACTCCAGCAGACCCGGAGAGGAATTGCTGTTCAGTCCCCATTTCCACCGCCAAGCAGCTGAAGTCTGTTATCACACCTGACCAAGAAGTGTCCGTACATCTCAGAATTGTGCAAGATTCATCAGCACCCAAACAGCAGCAGTGTGCGTGCACTGGAATCAGGCCTGTACTTGGAAGATACTAGCAGGACCGAGGTGCCTTCAAACGCAAGGCTTGTAAGCTGGGAGGTTAAAAGCAGAATTAAGAGAATTAGGTGTCCAATTCCCACCGAGAGCTAGTGGCAATTAGTATTTACAATAAATACAAAGGGCCCCTGCAATTAGTATGCAAAGATGCTTGTGCAGAGGGCAGGCTGAGATTTAATTTTTAGGGTTTCCACAGAGATTTTATTTGTGACCTAACACTCGATTTTACCTTCAGTATCTCGCTATATCCAACCTATGTGCACAGCACAGCAAGCCTGCAAAACAGGGCTTATCTAAAGAGAGCATTTCCCCGCTATGGAGTCTGCGATGTTTCTCCATTTCAATTGCAATGGTTTCTTCTTTGAAGGATTGCTAAGTGGTAAGAACAAAACCTAAGACTGTCAGGCTCTAAGCATCACAATTTCTTATGGCTTTACAGCAGAACATTAAGACAGGATGAAGAATTAGCTGTGTCAAGGAGAGAATTTGCTACTGTCAAATTTGTTTAGTTATTCGTAGTTACAAATATGATTTGCTGCTACCAAAAATCAACTAGGCTGTATTGAAAGTGTAATTTGATACCCGACTATAAATCTCTTTAATAAAGGTGTGGTGGAAATGATGTTACCCATATATAAAGATTAATCTCCATTTAAATATATATAAATTCAGGAAGCTGAACAACACTGGAGCAGAGAGAGGCTTCTTATAAAGCGCTAAGTTGCTTTGTTGCTCCTAGTAAATGCTAATTCCTTTTGCTGCCCGTTTGGTTGTACTTTACACTTAACCACACAGCTCTATTTATTATTCTCACTCTGAACTTTCACGGCATCCCTTTCATCAGCTAAATTCCGCCTTTTGAAACAAACATCTATTTGAACAAAAACAGTCTTTAAAAAAAAAAAAAAAGGAAGGAAAAAAAAAAAGAATCAAAGCATTTTTAGTGAAATGAAGTTTTCTGGACTGAATTACCCAGCCTACACCATAGCATGCTCAGCCACTGGAAATTATTTAGAAACAACCGAAGGATGGGGCCAAAGGCCCGAGGCCTTTATCTGGGCCGGATGATTGATGTGCTGCGGGCCCCGCTGTGGTTAACAGTGATTTTTATCTGTTGCTAGCAGCAACAGTCAGGGGCGCAGCGTGAGGCCAGCAGCCGGCCGCAGCGCTGCAGCAGGCCCGCACACAGGGACAGACAAATAGTCTTTTCAGCCGGACAGGTCTCGTGGGGGGCTGTGACATAAAGGGCCCTTTGGAAAGGCTGGAATTGTCAGCCCTTTGATGGCCGCATGCTGGGCCATTAGCTTCTGTTACTAATTTGCGGTGCATGTGAGAGGGCAGATCTGCGGGAACACCTGCGAGCGGCTCGGGTGCGCTGTGGGATGGGCTGCAGAGGGGGAGCCGGGGAATAAAGGCCGCGGCGTAACCCTGCCGTCTAAAGGGCAGATGACACAGGCTATTATCATTTCCAGCCATCAAAAGGGCTGCTCTGAAGTAACATCAAGCTGTCTAACTCAAACCTGGAGGAGCAAAGAAACCGGGGAAATTCAGAGTTAAGACGAGGCCATCTGGAACATGGCGTGCTGGGGCTCTGCGGCAACTTTTTGGGGATGGGTACCCTCATGCGGCAGGGTACCCAGGAGGAACGGGGTGGATTTTGGCACAAACCACCATCAGTCTGGGCGGTGACTCTGAAATCTGTCTCCTCCAGCCTCTGTGTGCGAACTACAGAAATACAACGGGGGGAAATAAGATTGAAGACAAAGATGTGCGTGGCCAATGCCGGCCCTGGGCTGACGCAGAGGGAACGCCGCTGTTACCTGCTGGGCAGCTTCTCGGCTCCTGCACTCCGAACACCGCCCTGTCTTTCCACCAGCAGAGCTGGGACCATGAAAGCCGTACCGCCGGTGCCCGCTGAGGCACCCTGCAGGTCTCCCCGCCCCACGCGGAGCTAACCGAGGCACAGGGCGCAGCGTGCCCGAGATCGCCGAGCAAGATTACGGGAGTGCTGGGAATAGAGCGCAGACCTCCTGTCTCCTTGTCCTGCCCTTTGAACACAAAACCACGCTTCCTTTGTTGGTTAACATTCAGGATGCCGAAATTATAAGCATTCAAGGCTGCAACTTTAAAGATTAATATAAAAGCAACTTTTATATTACGTTTGTGCAAGCAACCAGAAAAGTACATGCTGTAAAATAATCTGCAATTCATACTACTGTAGGGCACTTTAGCGACTGATGAACACGCTAACTTTTGGGCTGAGTTTCACTGAAAAGCAAGTTTTTCAACCAAATTATGAAGCCTACATGAGTAACGGGATCGTTTACAACTCTCACCGCACTGTGGTGTCACGAAAACACCACTCCAGCAAATTAAATAGGCATCAGAGACCAACATGATATCCAAACAAGTCTGACCCCAGCTCCAGTTAGCAGGAGGAAAGCCCACGGTGATAGACACTGAGTCCGGAGGCACACTGATGGGACACAAGTTTGGTGGTCAAGATGGCCTTAAATTCAAACTGCAGGGCTCTGCTACTTTTGTGGTGGTTCTCTTGGGGTGTTCTCAAATTGGAATAAGTTGAAAGCCACCAGCTGGACTCCTTAAGTGAGGTATGAGACAAACCTATCATTATGAAGGAGGTCTGGGTAAAAGGGCAACCCGTTCTGACCAAACTGAAGCACAAAATTATTAAAAGCACATTACTACAGGTCTGAAATCAGAAAATGCCACCAGTAGGGCTCCATGAAGCTCTGAATCTGGCTCCTCACAATGCAGCTTTAATTACATCTCCTTCCTACATGTGCTTCCAGCTTTGCAGCAATTGAACACATTTCAATATCTAAAAACCTCAATTCATGAGATCTTGATCAAGCCATTGTAAGCTTATTTTCAATGACATGTTTGCCTTAGGTTTCACTACCACTGATAAGAACTCATTTCTTTTAAAGCAAATTCTGACAAAATCAATCAACTTGAGAAGGTCTGCTGAGTAAAAAACACCACGCTCGGCAAAGCCACAAGCCGCAGCCGTGCTGCGGTCCTGTTTAGCCTGCGAAGCCCCTCTCCATCTATGTGCAGGGCTCTCTTGGGATTCCTGCAACTCTCCACTGCTGTCACAGAGATGAAAAAAAGCCTACTGTTCTCCCACTCATTGTCCAAGGCCAGCGAGGTAAAGAGCTACCTGAATAGAATACACACAAGGATGTTTGCCCAAGGCACAGACGGATCAGAGATAAGGTTTTGATCAGACCGGGTGTAAAGCATCCGTAACACAAAGCAGAAACTAGTCCTATTGAGGATCTTTCTTTCTCACTCCACTCCTCCAGTAAAACAACTCTGGAAAAAAACCACATACACACAAATCAGCCCTTGCCCCACAAAAGCTCTGGATAAAACCATTAGGTGCCCAATGCATTGTTCAGAGGCCAAACCGTTTGCACACCTCGTGCCATGCCTCTGAGATCCATCCTGCCTGCCCCTGCACCCCACAACAAAAAGCTGGCAGGCAGACCTGCTGCAGCTTTGTTCCTGTACATTTCGACATTACTCAACCCCTTCACGCAATCATCTTCTCCTCGCTCTCCCTGGCTGTCCAGTATAGCAATGAAGAAAATTAATGTGAAACTGCAAACTGCCCTTCTAATTTTTCTTTCTCTTTCGAGAACCTGCCCTCCTCTTTGATCTTCCCAACGAGCCCGTTTTGATTGCTGACCCAACCACCTGAACAGAAACTTTAAAGCGTTAGTCACCGGTGCACAATGTGTCATAGCACTTGGGGCCAACCAGATGGGTAACGCACAGACACTTTAGTTAAAAACATGCCATAGCCTTTCTTGCTAACCACCAGATTCATCTGAAGTTCATTTGCATAGCTCTTCTTGCATGTTTCAACTCGCATACTTCATTTAAACTACACTGCCTAAAACAACTTCCACCATTTTTCTCATTCAGCCCAGCAGTGTTACTGGAATCTTTTGAAGAAATGATTCCCTTTATATTTGCCAGAATACTCAGATTTTAGCATTTATTTCTGAAAGGCAACTATAGTACCAATCCTGCCAACCCAACAGCTCAGTGGCCATCATTCAACTGAGGAAATCAATAGAAACTCTTTCCAAAATTCCCAGATTTGCTGTTCTCCCTTCCCCCAAGATACTTTAAACCTACCAAGTCTGCGGATGAAGTGGGACCTGACAGGCTATGCTGTCCCTACTTTTGTTCTCCGTGCCAACGACAGTGAAGCCAATCAGCGATGCAGAGCCTAATTGTCAGCTTGCGCTAACATCTTTCAGATAAAATGATTAACTTTACATCAATCATTGGACATTATACAAATAGAGTCACTGGAACAAAATACTGCTGCAGAATCAATTTCTTTTGGCTTTGATAATGAATGCCTTGGCTTTTATTTCCCACATAAATGCCTATTTTTTTTTCATTTATGTATGAAGAGCCCATCATACTGCAGCAAAGTGAAAGGTTTGTGCGCTTATCTTGTTTAGTGTCTACTAAGGCTTCCTATGCAATGCCCGTCATCCTGCAGACCTAGCCTACCTCCCCAGGCCTTCTGCCCTTCTGTTTAGGTCCTGGGTCTCTGTTTCAGTATCTGATGAAGGAAACAACAGTGAAGTTAAGAAGAAACACTGACAAGACAGAAAGACAGAAAGGCCATTCCTCTGGGGACCTGCTGTAATCTCTTATCTTTCCTTGAAATATTGAACAATTGTTACCCTACCTTCTCATACAGCACCAGATAAAGCGTTTGTGGAAATCGCCCCTTTAAATCCCTCCCCTCCATGCTCTAAGTAGGATCCATAAATAGGATTTATATAATGAAGCTGATTCTGGCATGCCTGAAAAAGTTCTGTTTGTTAAGAAAAATACTTGAACAAAGATGTACTGTGAGACATTGTTTGTTTGTTCTGAAATACAAATATGCAAATAAGGACACAATATGTTTTAAAAAAATAATAAAGTCTTAAATAGACGCCCAAAAATAATGCAGCCAAGCTTGAGAAAAAGATGCGAATATGAAAGCTGTAATTATCTAGCAGTAGGACTAATCCAAATAGATCGGCTGGAAATAAAAAAAAAGAAAAAGAAAGAAAACAAGGGAAGTGCTCAACACATGAGACTGCAGCATTTGGTTTCAGAGCGGGCAGGTGGTTTCCTTGGCACTTGGGCAGCAGAGAGCATTTCAGACGTGCAGCACACTCTGAAGCCCCTGCCGCCGGCTGCTGGCTTGTCGCACGTTCAGAGATCGCACTCACTATCCAGTAAAAGCAGCTGCACCTTCCCTCTTTCAAAATCCCATTAATGGCTGGATTTAGATGCATTTGCAAAGATCTTTGTGTTTCTTTGCAGATCTGGGCAACAGCTAATGCTACCACAGGCTGCAGGCTAACCTCCGTTAGCTATCTGACACTCCAGTTCAGTTCTGATCATCTCCCAGCTTCCAGGGGGGTGAGACTTCTGAGCTGGGACATGCCTCTGGTAGGGTGAGCAGTGGCTGGTGCCACCAGGGAGGGAGATGCCACCAGGTGTTTGCCTCTGCAGCTTTCCAATGGCATGCTCTGCTGCTGGAGCTGACGACTCCTAGTCCCCTCTAAAACCAGCCCTATGTTGCTTTGTCCTAGGAGTTTCAGCTTATGCTCCACACAGTGGCATCCCCTGGGTTGCAGGCTTTCCTAGACCAGCAGACGATTTTGGACACGGTCAGTCCCTGTTGGTTCCAGGTGACAGAAACAGAAGTCACTGACCTGGTATTATCTGAGACAAAGGGCTGGGAGAAAGAAGGGGAAAGAGAAAATAACATTAAAAATAACAGATATATGTAATTATTCAGACTGTGGGTAATGTTTCAAGAATAAAATATATCCTCCTAGTCCCTTCAGGTACTCTTCATCCCACATGCTCCAAATGGGCATGTTATGCCACGGGGATGATCTTCACAAGGCCTGACATTCAAGTGAGGGCAGCAGTTTAGTCACCTCCTCAACATTTTGCACAACAATTAATAGGAGCCTTATTTTTATTACCTTACACTTCAAAGATGCGGTCTTGCCTTGGCTAAGATTTCACAGGAAATCTTAAAAGGGACGTGTTAAAAATTTCTCTCAGGAAAAGCAGCTCAACAACAACAAAACCTGCAAAAACCTAGAGCACAAGAACCCAACTGCACATACATACACACACACTTCCAGACATTTAATTACAAAATATATGCGTATGACAGACATCAACAAGCCTACAGGAAGATTCCTGCTTCAGTATTCAATGCAGCTGCAATAAATATTTCAAGGTTTCAAATGGATGCTTTGCAATAGCACAGTTTTCATTTGCACAAGTGCCGCAAGGAAGAATTCAACACATGCTTAAAGCAAAACCAGAGTATTTTCCTGTAAAACTTTAATTGGGAAACTGACACTATATAATCTGTACATCATTGCCTCCGAGCTGTTGTTAAAAAATTAAAGCTGTATCAAAAGAACTGCTTTGTTAAATTAACACGTTATGCATACCAGACAATCTGCACCAGGAAAGGAAATAGCTTTGAGTCAAAAACGCAGTGATTGTTATGGTTGCCACTGAAAGACTCTGAGCCACGCAGCACAAGCAGACAAAAGCATCCTACAAGCCCTGTACACAGATGCATGCCCTTACAAATGTGCCATTCAGTAGCATACTTTCCATCCGCGTACCTCAACATGCAGCAGCAATGAGTATCCCTGCTCCATTTCAGAGAGAGAAACTCGGGCACTGAGGTTCACAGCAACTTGCCCAAGGGCACGTTTAAAGTCCTAATTTAAAGCCTCATTAGCCCCCGGTCTCTTTCTGAAGCTTGTCCATTGTAACCCTGCAGTTTGCTCAGCAAACATACAAGGAAAACAAATCAGGTGCCCTAAGTGGTCCGGAGAATACGACCACCTTCCCTGTCCTAAGCTTTGCCAGCCCGTGTCACTGCCACCACCGTTTTGGCTTCTCGCTAGTCCAGGCTCATCAAGCAGCCATGCTTTGCAGACACTCACTGTTTGGCGTGCCCAAACTCCTGGCAATGCGAGCGCCTCAGAGAGACCAAGTTTTCCAAAAACGTATGGGGGTGTTCCCTCGGAAAAGACTGCTTTCTCTCATCTGTTTCAAGTTGTTCACCTCCAGTTTGAAGTGTCCAAGTAGTTTTTGAAGATTTGATCTCTATCGTTTCCTCAATATGATTTTACAGCTTTGCACGTGAGGGGCTCTTCTAGCTTCATCCCGTGCACCAGGAGTCTGAGGCACTGCTGTGGTTTGCAGTGGTGAAGACGGCTTAACAGTTTTGAGGCTTTTAAGATAAGCAAAATTTCCCTTGACGCTGTAAACTCTTCAGGTGGTTGCAGACAACAGTTTCTGCTTTTTTGATGTCTTCTCAGAAAAGAGCTCACATAATTTTATCAGTCTCTGGGGTGACCATCAGATAACCAAGCTATTCCTGTCTAAACCACTCAATGCATCTCCACCTTCCTGTCACTGGCAATCCACAAGACAACCAGGGGACTCGAGCTAACCGCACGGCTCACAACTTAACTGATTAAGTAGGTGGGAACTGATGCCAGCTCAGCTCAAAGTGTCTTTCTCTGCTAACCAGAAGCTTGCCGCAAGCTGTAGAGGGGAATGACCACAGATAACACACTGATACCGAAACCGTTTGGTGAAGTTGCAGCTTCCTGTTTGAGTGCTCTCACAATCTCTTCGAAATGAATCTTCGGCAGGAAACTGGCTGCAGTGAAACAGGCTGACTAGGTCATCGTGTGGCGTGTATTTCTGGCTCGTCTTTTCAAGGGACCATTCATTACCCTCTCCCGCCCTCTTCCCTGGCTCATTAGAAGTGATGCAAACCAGGGCTCTTCAGAGAACAGCAAGTCCTGAGGGGGAGGGAAAGATGCCTTAAACAAATCTGTGACCACCCTCCACCCATCCCAGCTCAACGCCTGCCAGTTACACAGAGCTTACTGGCCCCAGGCTTCTTCACTGTCATATCCTAATCTTCATGCTTCAAGCCCTTTTCCTCGTAAACCAGTCTGCTGCTTGGCCTAGATGCTATTAAGCAGCTTTGGAAGAACGGTGCAAATACTGTGGGGAAAACTTGTCCTGCAGGCTGGAAGAGGGGGTTTGATCTAGCTTTGCTCACGAGCCTTACAACCATGCTTGTGTCAACACCTGCTTGTATCTTGCTATGAAAAATGCTTACAGAGAAGAACCTTTCAAACACGAGTGCTTTCTGAGAACAAATTCTGAATCTCTGGTTCCTTACAATGTAAGTAGCCTACTACATTTAACGTCTCAGCTGTTCATGCTGCTGCCTGGAGCGTGAAGGTCAGCCCTCACCCAGTGAAGTCAGCAAGAAATTTCTCTTGCTGTCTTAATTTGGCGTTCTTAACCAGGACACAAAAAGAGGGCACGCACATGGCCTTGGTAACTCATCAAGAGATCACTTCTGGAGTTCTCATAGCTGTCACAATGATCTGATGATACACGGAAATCACCAAGAATTATTCTGAAGAAAAGTAGAATTGAAGCTTACTCTGCAATGGGAGGTAGGGTGAAACCCTGCAGACAACAATTATGTTTTGACTTGCTTACCTCTGGCTCTTTGTAGAGTATAAGTGATATGTGACAAAACAGAGCTGTTAACCACTGAAGTTGACAGCACTGGTTCATCAACCTGTTAAAACCGATGTACGCTTCACCCATCTCGATGTTACCATTTTTTCCCCTTGGTAATTACTGACTGGTCTGAGTGCACTGCTGCCTGAATTAAAACCACATGCTATGCAGTCTGCATCATCCTTCACCTACAGCACTCTGATCGCTACCACAGGGCCAAAAATCTTCCTGTTTGGGTTAGCTGATTACTAGGGTACCAGGAACCGTCCCAACATCAAGTCCAACCATGCCCAAAAAACTTAAGAACCACACCCCATAGCTTCTGAATCAAACCCCAAACTTGTTTTTATTTACAGGCAGCAAAGTACCAATCTAAAAAAATTGACTGAGGTTTGCAAACACCTAACAGCTACACAGCCCTATCATGTTTCTTGAAGACTGGCAATGACGCTTTCTGAAAAATGTGTGGCAAATTAATCAGACCAGAAAATTCCTCGGGATACTACAGATCTAGGCCGTAAGTGTTTAGGCACACAAAAAGCAAGTCTTACCCATCATACCACACAGAGATAAAACGTAGACAGTCAAGGTATGAATCAGGCTACATTCCTGTAGAAACCACTGCAGACGTGCCTATTATGATGTAACAGTGTGTTAATCTTTCCTCTATTCTGGTTGCAAAACTCTGAATATTCGCAATTAGTAGTACATTACTGTATCCAGAAAGAATCCTTAAATAAAACAGTTAATTCCTTTAAAATCAAGATGTGACATTATTTGAGCATGTAACTCAGCAGCGCCATGTAAGGACCCCGAGTGCTTGCTGGATTATTTTTTTTTTGAGACACATACTAACACCATAATCAAAAGCAATTTTGAGCTCAAAACTGACCTCAAGGTTACAAGACTCTATGGCAGACTGCTCCTTTCCAGTGGAAATACATTGTGCAGCCAAGACGTTAGCGCACACACACCGGATGGGCCACAGGGCTAATTAAAAAGTAGCTTTGGTGCTCGTGTCTGCTCCAAGAGCAGGTTAGTAAACCAAACTTTAAAAAGTAATGAAACAAAGTGCTACAGGAGCAGACAATTCCCACAAAAACAAAGCAGGGCTCAGAGTGATGAACAGTTCTATTCAGCCTCTGTGCCTTTGAGTTCCTGACCTGTGATGAGCTGAAAAATGAAAGAACAGCTACAATCAGCTGCAACTAAGCTGAACATCGGGTATTTTTTAACTGGAAGTTAAAAATTTCTCTCGTAACATTAGTCTCATCCATCAGCAGGTTTTAAAACAAGACTTATAATGACCAACCTTGGGGTATGTCAACCACTGGGCTTCTGAATTACACCACTGCCTCCACAAAGCTGTTTCCTCAAACGAATAGCCTACCAATAAAAAAGAGTACTTGGCCTTACCAGTTACCAAACAGTATTGCAAAGGTCTCCCATCCCAGTGCGACTCATCTCACACATGGGCTGCACGCTATGGATTCGTCTACATTTTTCCCCTTGAGCTGCATTCCCTGCCTGTCTTCAAGTTTTACATCGAGCCTCCTACAGTTTCGTTTTTTATTTGCCACAAGAAGGAGAAAGGGCACCTGGGTGTTATTTCACTTTCTAAAATGTCACCAGCAAGTCACAGCGACTGGGGCTGGGATCAACAACGAGGAACTGCAAAGCTGAAATGCTAACGCGATGGGAAGTGAAAGCTCTGACACTGTGCAGGAAACATTTCACACGGCTGAGTAGGGCTTCCATCTGAAAGCTCCTCTCCTAGCAAAGCAGATGAGAAGTCCAGTCCTTCCAGTAACAATTTGAGTCTTGCAGCAGGAGCCTAACAGCGCTCTGGGCTCCTCCCCTGGCTGGCTGCCCTCCCTACAGGAGCAAGCACGGTGCCATTCCTCTCTTCTTTCACCCCTCCCAAATGGGGGAGCGCTGCCTTTCTGCTGCACACACAGTTAAGTTCCCCACTATATTTACGTCTTAGCAGCCTGGTATATTGCAGCCAGGCTGAAACACGAAGTGAGAAAGAGTGAAACCCCAACCTGCAACATACAACAGATTTTCCCCCATGTGCAGTTGTCACAGCAGAGCCACCACACCTTCAATATGCTACTAAAACCCTTCTATGGGGTGAGATCTGACTTAGGATTGCATCTGTTGTTTTGTTAAATTAAAGCTGCATCTTTGTTTTCTGACATTGGCGAAGATCTCTCTCTAACCTTTAATAACGAATTCCAGCTAAAAAAAAGGAGGTGACAAGGAAGAAATGCATGCGCTGAAATTGAGTGAAGACCACCAACCTAAGGGAAGCCCTCCTTGCACTGCAGATATGCAGCAGCTAGTTTTTTCATCAATCCAAATAACTGACCCTCTGTAGACCTATTTATTTCCCTGCAGTTCAACACAGGTACAACCATTTGGGGACATACTAGAAATCAGTCCCTGAGCACAAGGGCAAAAGGTTATTCCACAGAACTGCACAATTAAATATTTTAAATCCTGCAACACAAGAAGAAGACGGCATTCTCTAATGCCAATAGCATCCACAAAGTTCATTCACTCAATCCCTTTTCCTTGTTCTCTCTTGTTCATTTACTATTAAGGTCAACAAAACATGTCCTTTGTCTCATTTCTACAATAGCACTGCGAGTTAATGTCACTGTTATTTCCTCTGCTGCTCCTCTTACACTCCGTGGTTTTGGGTGTAGGTTTCTGCATGGGCATATTGAGATATGAGATAAAACAAGAAAGCGTGAACTCGCCTGCCACATGAATTTCCTCCGAGGAACACACCACAGCACCCAGCACAGCAAACTCCAGCACGATCATGCAGCCCTCAGAAATTGGCTACTTTAACCCCTTCTCTAGGTACAACGCCCTAGCATCGCCACTTGTCACTGCACAGGACTAACAGAGCATTACAGAAAATCAGAAACAACCTCTCTCCCCCCAGAGGCTCCACACTCCTCCCCTGTTCATTGTGCTCATCTGGTAAGTAGCCCTGATTCTAATCAACCTCCCGTTTTAATCGTCTTTTTGTTGGTTTTGGTAAATGGAAAGAAAAGAAAGGTAAAACAAGGCAAGGGCTTGTAAGGAAAGAGCTGGGAGAACAAATAATGATGTGAAAACCACTCAGACAAGCAAATACCCTGCCCTAGCATACAAGGAAAGCTATAGCTCATATATGACACAACTGCTTCAGGACAGTCTTAATCAAAAAGGTCTAGAAATAAAGACCAGATATTCTCAAAATCTTTGCCCTTCCTCTCCAGAAGGGTGTAATCCTTTCCAGGCTGGTGAATTTAAGATGGATTTTGGACAACTCTCCATTTCAGTGTGCAAGGCCAGCGACAGTGAGGTTATCCTACCCCAAAAGCCGAGAAGCATGGGGAATTTCAGGGGATGCATTTGTATAACAACAGCATCTTTTTAGACAGATTAGCCACCGGATCCCCCACAGTGCCCCCAGCCAAGCTGGGGGCGATGGCTGGAAAGATTAAAAACGTGGGCAAAAATCACACAGAAGTCATCTGCCCCTTCCCTCGAGGGGCTCCCAGGGGCTCGCAGTGTCTGCCGGCTGCGGCTCCCCTGCAGTTGGGGGGTTTATGGAAATCAGCATTGCCCCACGCTGCTGGTGCCTCAGGGACAAAGGGCGCTGCTGCTGCCGGAGCGCTGCTCGGGCAGCTCCACGGCCACCTCTCTGCAGCGCCGCTGGTTTGGGCAGACAAACTTAGCTGGAGAGGGCTCTTTGTGCTTATTTATGGCTGAGGAGATGAGTGAAAATTTATGGGACTTTTCATCCTAATTAAAAGCAGAAGTCGTCTAAGAAGAAACAGATTTTCAGAAAAGGGAACTTCTAAAGGAAAATGTGTTGTAAGGATGTTTATGGGCTCCAGTATTTGTAAAGCTGAAGTATGTAGTTCATTTATGTTTGTACTTCTGCTTACGCTTTTCATAGGACATTTCAAAAACCCTCAAGAGCTCCCACAAATCTGGAATAATATATGCTCTAATTACTCAACAGCACTGGAGCTCATGGGTTATGGGAGAGACTCCAGAGTCAAGGGGCCGGCTCCTTGGCTGGCTTACAGCAGCCTGGCCCTATCTCACACAGCACTCGGCACTCAGAACAAACAAACTTGGAGTATTTATTCAGTAAACCCGGCTTGTCTGGGTGAACTCAAACATGGGGAGAGTTCTTGTGAAGTGAGGCTATTTAGGAACACACGCAAAGAACTGCAGCAGAAGTTAACTGCTTTGGACTGACACCCACAATTACGTTCCTGGCTCTCCAAAATTCTAGCTATCTTACAGAGAGACCTCCTTTAAAAATTCTTTATATTTCTATTATACATTGTTATTTTTCTATTTCTCATCCTCTGCACTGCCACAGCTCTTACAGACCACATTACTTTATCACAGACCCTTTTTCTTTTCCCTTTCTGAGTACCTGTCTTCGAAGAAGACAGAGCATTGCTCCACCTGAAGGGAACATATCTGCCATTCTTCTTCTTGTCCACAAGAGAAAGACAATTACAGTCCCTTTTTTATACTTGGCATCATGGCAAAACAAGATTGATACTTATTTTGGAATGATTACTCCTTTATTCATAAATCTTGTCCAGAAAATCTTGTTCATTTTGCCAGCCCACAGGCACACTATTGTAGGAAATGCATATTAAATTCACTTTTTTTTTTTTTTTATCATTTAACTTTGGCTCCAGCTCAAGGAGTTTTAGATTCATAACAAGAGCCCTGTTTCCAATATTGATTTTTGGCAAGGAAAAATGCTAATTTATCAGAGGTCCTAAAATACAATGATTTTTCCAGCCCAGCTACAAAATTTTACCTACCTACAGAGGAGAGATTTTTCATTAGCGTATGACAGATCAGCAAGTGGAGGAGCCCCATTAGTTACAAGTCAGGTTTGCCTCTGGTCACTGAGCACATTTCCACACCCACGAGCTGAACCACACATGAATTCCCAAGCAGAAGCAACACATGCTTCAGTGCAATCCTTTTGCTGATCTTAGTGCAGAAATGGATCTCTCTCAGGATGCCGGATTCTCGATGGCAATCACATAAGTGGCAAGGTATATAACCGTCACCTGTGGCGTTGAGCTGAGCTGTTTATGAAAAAGAAGCCGCTGAAGGTGCTTTTCTAAATCTGACACTTTGGTCCCCAGCCTGAGAGCACAAGAGCATCCGCGAAGCACCGGGCGGACCAGCGGAGCGCTGCTGGCACGAGCTTCCACGCGTTGTGTAACCATTACGCCGAAACGCCGAACCTGCCTGTACACGCACCGAGGGTTTCTGGCGTGGGAGCTGCCTCCTTAGTGGGGACCATCTGTTTCAGGGTTTCACAGAGCTGCATTGAGCTGGCACAAAATTAAAACAGGCCGTGAAAAGAGCTTTACAGGGTATATGAGGGTATATAAACCTGCGAACAGTCAACAGCTCAAGGCTGATGATTACCTAGCACTTTGCTGTCACTCATACCTGTCCTCCTTCCCACTGCGCCTGCTGCACCAGAGACCACCTCCACGCTGCAAATCAGGCGACTCAACGCCCAGCACACGTGCCCATGGCACCAGCTAAGGAGCTCTGAGCAAGTAAAGGTGGTCCTGGGCAGCTCCGTTCGGTGACAGCACCCTGTACAGCCCCATCAAGCACACAGAACAGATACACGATTCAATGAGAGAATCCTGCAAGGCCACCAAGATCATCTCTAACAACTGGGAAGCCAGGGCAGGCTGGGCCACAGGCACGCGGTACGGCAGGGCTCAGGGTGCTCCAAGCATGGAGGTTCTCGTTCCTGGGCTGCCTCACAAAGCAGAAAGCAAGCAGGTTGCGTGGTGCAAGTAGCACTGACCTGGCTCCGGATGACCCGCCCGGCTCTGCAGGCCTTAGGGACTTTTTGCAAATTTCTTGACACCCATGAGCTAGTCTGAGTTATCGGAGACGCTGGTTTCCGGTGCTCAACAAGAAAGATGTAAAGTCAACAGAATTTGATGAGCTGCCAGGGATTCGACTGGGCTGCAAAGACTTTGATATTTTACAGAAGCTCAGAATAAAAATCAGCAGCCGCTGTTGCCAAGTGCGCGTTACTGCTTTTATGAAAAATAAAAATCTTTCAAGAACAAATAAAACAAAACAAAGACATCTCATCCTCCTGCACTTTTGTTCCAAGGTACGCTCAGACAGGTTGGTTCACTGCCTACCCATTTGCCATATGCTTTCAAGTTTATTCACTCCTGCATTTTAGCCCCTTTCATTTCAGAAGAGGAACAGCTGCACAGATGTTCTATAAATAAACTGCATAATTTATTGGAAAAGGTTTTTTGTTTATTTTTTAAGCTACCACATACTCCCAATTCCTTCCTTTACTGTACTCTGCAGAAGTGACTCAAGTTCAACTGCAGCTTGGGTTTGTCTATATGATGAGCCCAACGTTATAAACAAATCCAACTTTTTAGCCATTAATAACTAACTGTAAGTACTGATTTTATGTTCGTTGTAACTACTTTCTAAGTATGTTAGGTCTTTAATTGACTTAGCTATCAGAAATTTGAAAAATGGTCCACAGGCAACTTAAATGATATATACTGAAACCTCAATATGTAGCTAATTTCTAATTTTACATTTATTTTTCAACAAATCAGTGCATTTTCAGATAGACAGGCCTCTCATACTATTACCAAAAAGACAATCTGTTTTGTCTGCTCAGAGTACACAGACAGACCTGTCTGACTAAAATCACCAATCTCATTTGTGTGTGCAGGAAGTGTGACAAATGGCTAGAGTAGTTTATCGCATATATGTAACAATCAAGTCATAAAGAGAATAAGATATTAACCTCCATAAACAAACTAGCATTCTATTTCTCAGCATAGCGGAAGTATACATTCAGTAAGATAAGGATATGGATCACATGCTACTGATGAGATAAGGAGCCTGCAGAAACAGTACAGACACAGATATGTCTCATGTTATCCATGTCAAACTACATGCCTTTCAAAACTTTATTTTGGGAAATTGGTTTATAAGAAATTTTGCCTGTGACCTGCTCAGACAGACTGTGAAACTACACGCCAAGTCACTGTTAGCACTGCTTTGGAGGCCACAATTTTCAAATGTAGAAATTAAATCTGCGTGCAGCTGAAGTTAACCAGAGGTCTTTGTTAACTTCAGCGACACCGGGATTTCAGTTATTGCAAGCATGGTCCTTATTTAGGCTCCGTGGGAAGCCTGAAATCAATGAAGTTGTTGGAATATTCAGCACTCAGGAGCTATTATGCAGACCCTTGTATTTAATTTTCTTAACTTCAGCTCCCGGGCCCCCAGCTTGCCGAGGCAGGTGGTGCCAACCTGTGCTGAGCACGCAGGCAGGCCTTGCCTGGCTTGCCTGACTGAAACCTTGGACTGAGACTTTTCACTCAAGAGACCTACGACAGGTTCCAAGTGCTCTTTCTGCAAATGCGCATTTCCTTAAAACGTCCTTTTATTTATTTACCAGCGTTTCTGAAATCAACCTGGTCTGCAAGGACAGCTGAAGGAAGCGAATGGTGAAGCGTGCAGATTTGAAGCAAGCTAATTAAAAAATGAACACGCACAAAATAGTTTGTGGTATTTAAACAGCTGCTTATGAAACCCGGTACAAGCACTTCACAGAGTAACGATATATATCATCATTTTGCAAGTGACAGTCTTCAACGACACAAGCCGTGCACAGATATCAGGAGGATATCAGGCAAGTACAAGAAACGGTGTCTCCACCGTGCCTCCTGCTAGCACTACTTCTTAACATGCTTTCACCATGTCTGGCAAACAACCTATTTGATGTAAACAGGGGCAGAGCCAAAATACTGACTTAGTGTTTCATATACAGCTGCTTTCACGAGAAAATGAAAACTGTTACAGGATATTACGGACAACCCCTGGTTTGGGGCCAGTCTTCTTGAACTGGTGGTTTGAACATCTCTGCCACCTGGGAGAATCAGCTTCCAGAACAGGTTTGGGCCAGCGAGGTCTGGCAGTGCTGGAAGTGATAGTCTCTGCCTTATGCTGAATCAATTTGGAGCAGCATCGGAGTCTTAAGGGAAACGGTCAGCCTCAACAGCTGGTAGTTGGTGAGGCAGAAGGCAATTTAATAGGGAAAATGACAACCCAAAAGGAAAAGCAACCCCAGCTCACACTGCTCATGATCTCAAAATACTGCCTTGGCGCGCAGAAAGCTCTTACCTCCCTTGACAGGTTATGGGTTGGCTAAATAAAAGAAACTTGTCCCCAAACATGCACAGAGAAGGAGCTAGAAATCTTCTCAGAATAATTTATCTGAGAGACAGAAGTAAATTTCTTAACATTCAGTGATGGTGGAAAACAGTCCTATGATTTACTGGCCTAGAGACTAAAAAGAACTCTTCGGCCTTTTTCCATTAAGATTTTGAAACCTATGTTATAGCCAGTGGGAAACTGTTTCATTCCCCAACCATGCCCTCAGTCATGAAATCTGTGAAGATGATTCATTATTATTCATGTGGTGCCACAGGCATGCATGGCATTTTACAGACAAAAAGAAGATACAGCATCTGCCTTTAGAAGCTTAGGTGGATCCAGCTGTTCACGTACAGGGGGAGCAGCACTCAACTGGTCTGCAAGTACAGATTTAAATCCCTGTACGAGAGCAAATGTTCCTCATCACTCGGTGAATTAAGTAACGATACTCACCTGGGATGCTGGAAAGCTTTTCACAGAAGGATACTTAGGAGACACGTGTCATTACTGTCTAAAAATTTGTGACAACATTCGTAATACCATAAGACTTTTCAAGTCATGTGCTATTTTTTAAAGCATTTGTGATTTAAATGTGCCTAGCTTTGTATTATGTATTTCTGATAATACATATGATAGCGTGCAACAGTGTTGCTATGAAATCAGAATATAAATTATGAACTGCCTAGCAATTAATTCATTCTCTGTGCATACAGCACCAGGTAGGACCTCACGGGTTCCATCAAACATCTCCAAACAAATTATTTAAAGAAAATAATTCATATGATTATCACGAAAAATTGTGTACCAGTTCTCTCATCAGGTTCCTAAAGGATATAAAGTTTACTCATTTTGATTGATGGAAAGTGAACAGCTATGGCTTTTGATAAGAGTTTTAGACCATGCGTCTAGAAGGCAAAACTTTATCATGGCAAAGGTCATGAAAAAAGCAATTATTGTCAATAAGTGTAGGCAGGAATTGTTAACTGCACGTAGATGTTCTCATTCAGATTTGCATACAGGATTAGCAAACACCTTTACCTACAGCCTTTGCACCAGTAATGAGGGAATACATGATTTATTGGCTGAACAACCAGGATACCATAACGGATATCTACATACCATACATTGGTTATGGGAGGCAGATACAGTGTGATTCCAGGAATTTTCGTGTTGACATTGCTAAGCCACTCATACCCTCTCCTATTTCTTCATTAATACATGCAATAACATCTATGTGCCTGCCTTTTTGGACCACTGAGCAGCAAAGGTACCCAAATAAACAAATAACTATACCATCTCTATGTGAGGAAATGTCATTATAGTACACACAAATAAGGTACATGTGAACAGAAATGGTCAATTCAACATCACTACTGCACTGTATACGTATGTAGATGTGCCCTGGCCCTGCACCACCAGCCCTATAGCACTTATACCTGGGACCAGCAACACCGTCCTCTGAAAACAAGGGATTTTTTTCTGCTACAATGTCTTGTAACTCAGAGCTTGTAAACAAGAGAGTATTGACTTTTTGTTCAGACCGGTGAGGGTCACAATTCTTCTTAAAGTGCAGTAATTTTCTCTTTGATTTTTGTATTTAATGCACAAATGACAACCTATGCAGGGTTGAGAGAGAGAGGAGAGGAGGGAAACATCTCCCACCGGTGTTGAAAACTCTCCCCTCTCACATCTTTTAATTCTCAGGAGATGGCTATCTAGCACAAATGCACCATAAAACAACCAAAAACCCCTTCCTATAGGCATAAAATTAAACTCAAGGAGCCCCCAGACTCCTAACGCTCTCTCACGTCAGAGCTGTCCCTTGCCGCGTGCATGACAGGCCTCTTCTCTAAGCCTATTTTTTACGTTCCGCATTTCTTTCGTGTCAGTGGATATGCAATAGGTAATGTAAACCTCTGCAATCAACATCAACAGAAGTGAAAGAATTAGCTGTAAAATGACTTACGGAGTAGCCTCTTCCTGAAAGCGATTGAGCAGAACTCTGTGGGAGGAAACAATATGCCACAGTAAGTAATGCAAGAGATTCTGTGTAATGTAAGATAAGATCATTTTGAGATTCCCTCCCCCAGCCCAGTATTCCTTAGGGGAAAACTTCACCACCAGAGCGCCTCAAATTATCTTCTGACATTCTGAGTGCTGCCACAGGAGTAACAGCAAAAGAGCATTTCCAGGTGAGGGCTCCAGGGCTATTTCAGACAAGGGTTTCATAAACTACAGCAGAGCTTCGACAGCGCCTTCCAACTAAGGTAAAAGCTCTCAGAGTGGGATACATCTTCATAGAAACAGCGACTCAAGGATGCACTGAAGTATGTGTTTTCAACTGGCCCTCTTCAGTACGTAATGGCAGCTTCCACGGAACAGCACGCAGGTACAAGGATGCTCTCCTGAAGCAGGCTGCACATTTTCCCTCACCGGCTCCAACTCATGTAACCATACACCCCACTTTCCACTCCCCTCCTATGAATTCATGAGCCTCCAGCCTTCACCGCTGCAGTATTACCATATGACAACTCTATCTGAGGCAACAATGGCACCAAAGCACTAATTTATCATCTCTCAGAGCTTTAATAAGCATTCTGTCCCTTTTGAATAAGTTAAATTATATTGTTTACTTCTGCTCTTCATTCCAGCTCCTCCTGCTCCTTTCTCTACCACATCCTTACCTCTTTCACAGGCTGCCAAATCATTTGGTTCTTTTCCTTTTTATTATACCATCTCCAGTCACTTGGATCTCTTTCCCCTCACTACAACCCAAGACTGTTGAGCCGCTGTTTTTCGCTGGCAGTGGCTTTCTCAAAGCAGCTAAATGAATTCCACCTCTATCCGCAGCTGCTGCTCTGTGCCTTCTTTTTGGAAAGTAAAAAGGAGCCTGGAACAGTGGTGGCATATGACAAGGAGGGAGCTGCAGCACATGACCCGTACTCTGCAGGCCGATTTCCAAGCGTGATTTACAATCACGATGCCCTTGCTACGTGACTTTGTTAAACAGGATTCAGGGAGCCTTAGCAGCCCCATTTCCAAGACTGATGTTCTAGTGGGTACCAAAGCCTAAACAAAAATACTGGAACACTGCAGGCTGGTCTCGAGGATTGTTTGTCTTTCTGCAGCAGTGCCAGGTGTTGCCGTGTTACTAAATCACCAGAACAGCACAGTACCCCCAAAAGATTGATTAACACAGACTGTGGACTACTGCAAACTTTTGCAATTTTCCCCCAGTAAGATAACAGAGCCTCTCTACTACCATTTTCAAACCTTTTGATCAGAAAATAACCCAAATACATCCAGAAACCTTTCCAGACTCCTGCACTCAGCACAAGACTCAATTCTTCTGTCCCTCAGCCTGTGCTCTGTGCCTTGCAACTGCCCCAGGCACCAGAGAAGCGCTTTGCCAGCCAAGCGCCCATGCAGAGACGTTTCTGAGGTGCAGAAGAGACAACAGCAACTAGGTGAGCGTGCTGCTGGGGGACGGGGGCTCCCAGCAGCCTTACCCCAGCCTGCCTGGAACGGGGAGCAGCGTGCCCGGAGGAAGGCAAGCTGTGCATCCACACGTCTGCAGCCAATGTGGGACCAGGTGCCAGGGCCCATCCCCTGGCCTGGCACGCAGCGCCCACACCGCTGTCCTGCTGCAGCTCCAGGATCTCTGCTCTGTAGGAAAAGGGCAGCTCTCACAGGCAAGTCTGAGAGAGCAGTAACAAAGTGCTCCCAGGGTGTAACTTTCGGCCTTTTGCATATTACACATTGCTTTGGCCTCTGCCTTCAAATGCTGGAAAAAGATAGGGAGATATTTATAAACCTCTTTAATGTAAACTGCCCAGAAATAAGGCTACAGACTGGTGAAATGAAGGGCAGTAGCATTTATTTGTTTCTGAGAAACTAAGATGAACCTATCCCTCCTCCTAAATACATTAAGAAAACAAAACAAAACACTCATGGGATTCAGCCTTGTATAGAAAAAAGGTTAATAACAATATCCTGCTATCTACATAAGTACACTGAACAGCTAAATACAATTACCTGTTCTGACACTTGTGATAGCTCGAGCAGGCAGTTCACCTAAAGCGCACACAGAAACGACGAGGGGGTGAATTACCTGCTCTAAGAGATGGGAGGAGGAAAGGAGAAAAGGCAGCATTTCCCCTTCTTCCCCTCACTCAAGTTGGTTTTAACAAAGATCAACAAAGTCTAGCAAATTGGAAATAATAACCAAAAACAGAAACAGGAGGTTTCGTTAAAAGCTTCCCTCTAGGGAAACAGCCCCTCCAAGCAGTCTCACTTTAACACAGTTATTTTCAATCTTGGAGACTTGTGGACCCTCCAAAGAATTTTCCAGGGATGGAGCAGACCCTTGGATGACAAGTTCAAACAAGCTAACAACGACCTGCTTTTCTTAGATAACTTTCAGGCATCCCAAGCTGTCCAAGAACCCCAGGAATCTGTAGACCACTGATTTAAACCATTGAGTAGAAAAGAATAAACAAAGGCTGAATACAGTGTTACATCAGAAATAATTAAAACTGAATGGCAATTTACGCTGGCATTTTTCACATCTAAGAACTTCTTTCTCCTTTACAAGTTTTAACATTACATTTCCTGGAAATCAGGGGGGGGGAAAGCGTTTTCTTTCTACCCTCAGAATTTTTATTGCATGTATAAAGTTAGTAACCGGCGAATGCTTTGGATTCAACTTGTAGAATCCTTTCCAACAATTAGGTTTATGCACAGCCGTGCCCCACGCTCTCCAGAGCTGTTTGCATGCATGTTTCTGCACATCTAACAGACCGCTATTGCTCTCTCGGCTAGTGAGGAACACTGCGGGCTCTTTAGGGGACTCCATACCAAACTGCCACATGTAGTAGCCTTGAGAGCCCCAACTAACAGCAGCTACAAGCACCAGAGCAGAATAGTTTGCATGCAACTGTGATGGATGTTCCTAAGGAGAATATCTTTTGGGGTTGATATAAAAATAGTTCAATCCATATGTCTCAATACCCACATCAAATAACGAGGAAAGTAATCAATAGTGGCTGCAAATATAAGAAATCTTAGTGGAAGTTTAACTTGGCATCTACCCAAACTTCAAGCAACCTCCTTTGGTGGTGAATGAGTGCTTGTCTGGCAGGAGCAGTAACTGGTGCAAGCCTTCAGCTGCAATGCCTTATGCAGAGGCTCTCACCTACAGGATGGGGACACTTTCCTGGAACATTATCATAAAGTCCTTGCTCTCAAAATAGTTTATTTGCTATTCTGGTCATTATTTGCCTCCTCTAAAAGCACGTCAAACAGCAAGGTATGGTCACCAGAGCACCCAGCTAAACACACATGCTAGTGCCGCCCTGACCAGCACTAACAGGTAGCTTTGGTTCACCCGTGACCAAAACCCCAACCCAACCCATCTCTCACTGCTTTAACCCTGGCACCACCAAAGGCTTGGTTCTGGCCATCCCAAACTGGTCGGAGGAAGGCACCACGGGCAGGAGAGACGCAGCCAAAGACGCAATTCCAAGACAGAGCATTGTGACCCCACCTGGCCAACTGCCTGCAGGAAGAGCCGCCGCGCCCCGCATTTCCAAACGCCTTCCCATCTCCAAAACTCAGTGCTGAGACGCTGGGGATGAGGGGGACGGGGGGAGCACCATGCCCGTACCTCCCGCTGCTGCACCAAGCTCGCGGAGGCTGCTCCCACCATGGGGCGCGATCCCCAGAACGTCGGGGAGGGCAGGGCCCTCTGTGCTGGGCTGGAGCTCCGGCTTTCGTGACTCCCGGGGCTCTTTCAGCGCTGTCTGGAATGCCCTGAGTTTCTAAGGGAGACTGTTCCTAGTTAGGGGCAAAATGAGTGTGGTCTGTGCATTTAATGACGCATAAGTGGAACTACAGTGCTAGATGGCATTTGTGCATAAAGATAAATGGCTTATAATATTTTGCAGATGATGTGCTCTTTTACAGCTAAAGATTTTTGGTTCCTTTTAAGCCCAAGGTTAAAAACAAAACCAGACAGCACAGACAAGACATTTCAGTTATGTCACAGAGTGAATTATTTCTACCCTGGGATAGCTCTCATGTTAATTACACTGGCTGTAAAAAAATACACCTTTCTGGCAGCAAAGACAAAATCCTACCGCTGAAAAACTCAACTATCCCCGCAACGTCCTTGAGAGTTTGAGTTGCACTGCAATTTTATTTAAAAGATCTCTTCCTTTACTCGTTATCAACACCATGATTGCAATTTAGAAAAGAAAATCACGACAAAATCTCACCAATAACCTTCAGGAGGTTTTCCAAGATTGTCTATTAAATTGATGGGAAGAGTTATTTCCTTTGTATAAACAAAAGCATGGCCTTCCACTGCTCTCATGATGCAAAACAAATCAAGATGCTCTCTGTTCAGTTTCTTAAAGCCACTGGGTTATTTATTGAACTGGAAAGACAGTAAGAAGGGCTTTAAAATACAGTAACGTCAAGGTAACAGGACACCTCGAGCCAATTCCACACTCTCAGTGGTTCGGAGAGACTTTAACTTGGATCTTTTACATCCTTGATATATGAACTAACCATAGAGGGATTAGATAAAAAGCAGGTGATGGCAGCGTGACCGCAAAATCAGCTCTCTGTTTTTTGGTATTCAATTCCTTCCTCTTTGGCTACAAGACCTAAATTAGCATATTCCAGAAATGTCAGGAGTTCATTTCAGCTTTTCTGATATGTGCCACTTGTGTTGGCTGACACCAAGAATACATTGAGCAACTCTACAGTCTCAGCTGTTGAAATAGCTGTTTTGGGCAAATAGCTATTCATTTGGACAAAGGACAGCCCCCAAAAGAGCCTCCTAGCACTATTATTATTATCATCCCCATGTCAGTGTGAAAAACGATGCAGAAAAAGACTTAGACGTGTCCAGTGTTACCCAAGGAGTCCTCAGCAGAGGAAACATATTTCCTGTCTCCCATTTTGCAACTAATTTTTCCTTGCTCAATCACAGGCCCAAACTCATCATATACCATGTGCCTGATTTGTTTGTCTAGCATTATAATTAATAATATGGAAAGAACATATAATAATATGGGAAGAACAAATTTTCAAATTACATTTTATAATGTTTGTTCAGGATGAAAACTCACCTTAGCTGTATCTGTCTTCCACTAGTTCTCAATTGCCCCAATTGGGTGATCAGACCGGACTCAGACACGAGGAAGCATGTATGTTTGCTGGTTCACTTGGTCGCTTACAGAACACTTAACAACAGAATAATAGTTCAGCTTTGAGTACTGGAGAAATCCAGTACTGCCTTTCCAGGCATGTCTCTTATAAAACCTGTCTGCCTTGAGATGAGAAGGGTAAGTGGAGAGGAGGGCAAAAAGGGCCAAGGACATAGGATATATCCCAGACCTTAACAAGAAGACTCTTAACGCAATTTATTTCTATATTCACACCCCTGTCTGTTAATACAATGAGTGCAATTGACTTGGCAAAGGTCACAGAATGCATCTGATGTTCACTTGGATTAGAAACCAGGACCTGACAAGATAACCACAATACATGATGAATGATTTTGGATGTCATGCAAAACTTGAATGCGTTCCTTCTGTAACTCACTTATTTTATTATGTTGGATAAACAAAGGGGCGTTATTCCCCCCGGAAATACTGCAAAAAACGTTCAGTGAGATATCAAACTACACAAGCTCTAAACATCTGTAACTGGCTTGATAAGCTACAGAACCCAAACCGGCTTCCAACCAGAAGAGGAAACTCAGATTTCTAGAGCTGATGGCCACAGAGAACAGAAGAAAAACGGCCGCTGACCAGAAACACGCAAGCCATTTCTGCACAGTCACTCAGCCAGGAGCAGTATGAAAAGACTTCACCCTTTCAAAATGGGGTTCAGCGTGGATGACCTTCAGGGGTCCCTTCCAACCATTCTGCGATCCTGTGATTCATTCAGTGAATGCAAAGAACGTCTGCAGGTGCTGTTCCCATTCAAACCATCACCCTTTGGACCGAATTCCCAAAGCCTCCTCCAGACTTTCCTCCAAGCTGTGCTCTACCACCCAAAGCTTCATGTAAATCGTTGAAACTTTGCTCGTAATTTCAGCTGCAGTGGAATGCGAGCATTCAGCATTTTGCGGGACACAAAGATAAAAGGAGATAGCACACTGTAGGGATATTAATTTTCTCTTCCAGAAGAAAGAGACTTGAAAGGTTTCATAGTACTTGTGTGTATATTCAAACCAGTTTCCCAAGATTCATGGTTTGATGAGGAGTCTTAAAACTAGCCTATATTTCACCAAGCTCTACATTGCTTATTCTGCTCTTCTGACCAGGAATCAGGTTCTAGCGTGTTACATGTAGGAAACAATGGACAGGATCTGCCCCAAAGAGTTTGCAGACAGCATTTTGCTATCCCAGGCCTTCTGAAAAACTCCTCTAGAGCACCACCCTCAGTATCATCCCTTACTACCTGCACCGAGCCTCTCCTGGTGTTAAACACACCGAGCTCTTCTGTTGTGTTGCGCCCTGCCTAGAGCCGAGACCAGGCATCCCACACGTCTCACAGTTTGTAAAGTGGATAAATGTGGACCTGTGGTGCAACTGTGGTCCAACTCTCACTTCAGAGGCTCTTTTGATCATGCTCCTGGCAAGGTACTTCAGCCTTAGGCACACGTAATGGACCTGCGGCTTTGTACCCTGCCGCTGCTTTAATCCCCCTGCCCCGGGAGGGAAAGCGTGGTAGAGAAAGTAGGAGGGAAGGGGGAGATAGGGACTGTGATGGCACACAAAGAAAGGCAGATCACAGTGAACTGTTTGAATCAGAAATCACAGAAATTATTTTGTATTCATCTACCAAAGAGAGAATTTTATATCTAGTCTATACAATATGCTAAATACTTATCAAAGAACATTTAGAGAGAGGGAAATCTCTGCATTTCCTAAAAGAATGCTTTCTGTTTATTACGTTTAAAGAAAAACAAACAAACATACGAGGATAGCATGATGGAAAATTAGAAAAGATCGCCTGGGGGATGGGAGATAAGAGGAAAAAGCTCTGAACAACTTAGAAGCAGCGCTTGCTGATTTTTTTTTTTGTACAGCTCAAGTCAATCCCTTGAAAAGGAGAGTTTTGACTCTTAAGTGGCCAGCACCTCTTGCAACATATTTCCTAATCAGTGAGTATTTATGGTCGATATTTTATATTTCCAATTTCCCCCTAAGGGCTCGTGAGAAAGCAGCACACCTGCCAACCTTTTCAGCTGGGCCAATAATTGCCAATTTGCTCTTTGCCTTAGTATATCACTCAATTTAGCCCTGGCTGTGCCCTGCATACATCCTCATTCATCTCTGTGCCCCCATGACAATTAGAGTGTTAGCTTCAGCTAACTAGGGCAACTATTCTACTAGGGTTGGAAGACAATTATTAGTCTATTTTCCCATCTTGTGGCAACAAAATTGAGAATCCATGACAATTACATTCAGCAATTCTGCACTCTGCCGCCTGCTCCCCCTCCTTGCCCCCACCTTCCGAATATTTCAAATTATCACAGCTCTACTACCACATTCAAATTTTCCATGTTCACAGGGAGTGAGGCTTCTATTTAAATGATAATGAGGGACGATCCATTCAATTTAGTGAGGGAGAAAATCCATTAAAAAGCAGGCAGTTCTTAAGCTGATGGGTCAAGAAAAAGATAAAAACCTTTTTTTAAAAGCCATTATACAAGGCTCCGTGTGGATTTTTGGACTGTTCAGAACATCAGAAAAGATTAGGACAATTATAGAACATGGGGAAAACCAAAACAAAATGCCCAAGCCTTCCACTTTTACTTGGGTCAACACAACAAAATAGCAATATGGCTTATCTGGCTCTTAATTCTCTGGTAACTTCCAATTACCTCACTATAAAGGACAGCAGAGGAAAATCCCATTTTGGAAAAAAGCTGTTGACTCTGCGTTGGTTGCAGAGGACCTGCAAGTACATGTGTAATAGGGATGTCAGCTTAATAATAGATTTTAAGGGAACTTTACATCAACACTGGGAACATAAACAAGTGGCAAATTCCCATCCCGTCCCCCAAACCACACAATCTGCTGTGCAAAGCTGGGTTAAAACTTCTCTGCTTTCCCATTCAGAAGTTTCATCGTCCAAAGGAAGAAACCAGCCTCAACAAATCACACCTCTGCAGCCAGCGATGATTTCACTTGATCATAATAAGCATTTTTCCCAATGATGCATAATAAATGGCACTCAGAGTAATGTCTGGAAAGACGGACTATACAACACAGACAATTACTGTTTTACTATGAAGTCACAGCACTCTCCCCCCACAGAAGTTTCATTGTGTCAAAGCAGCAGCAAAATGCTCTGCATTTTGTTGTGGATAGACTGATAGCTCTGTGTGTGCATGTGCAAGACACAATCAATCATTTGCTTCAGCTTTCTTTAGAGTGCAATTATTTCACGACAGACCGGGCCACCTCTTGACTTCATGGTCCATTAGAGACTAATGACATGCATTAATGTAAATAAAGAACAACTTACTGGCATCCCATTGAACAAGTCACCTCGAGAAACAAATCACACAGAGGAGCTAAGCTGTTCATAATAGCGCCTTCTAAATGGAGACCAACAATAAAGCCGGAGGGAGGACTCCCGTGCTCCTAAGGTGGCAACGCTGAACGCTGTAGCTGACACTTTCATGCACACATTTCCCACCACACCTGCTGTGTGTCACCGTACAGCAGCCAAACCTGCTACCTCCTGCCTCATTTACTTCATTGTTCGCCCAAGTTAATGGGAACGGGGATGGGAGGGAAAGGCAGCATGAAAAGAAGTCCTCAAGGCCAAATGCACCAAGAAACAGCAGGAGAGCTACTCGGGGATAGCGAGAAAGAGCCCAGGTGCCTGCAGCCGCAACACATCCATCTGCAAGGAACGCGGCCACCCCCAGCGCAGCCGCGTGTTAGAACCTCGATGTGTAACCACCAGCCATGAGGAGAAACCATCCGTGCCTTCCCTTTACATCCTTACTGCCCTGGGGCTTCTTAATTCTCAGTGCCACATGGAAGAGCTTGCCTCAGTTCAGCTGCCCACCACCTATTTAAACAGTGCCAGGAAATACAGCTTCAGAGCGAGCAGCGCAGGGACCAGGGGTGCTGGACAGAAAATCCTGCACAAATTGATGCTCAGCAGCACATCATCATCATCTCCCCCTTCCCTGCTCCCTCTCCACAAAAAAGAAAAAATCTGCTGCCTTATTCCTCCGCACACAAATGGGGAAAACCATCCAACTGCACCCGTGGGACTTGCTAAGACTTTCTGACAGTCACTAAATAGACTACAGAACATTTACTAGTACGCAAGGAAGCGTTGTACGTAATTAAAGCTAAATTGCACTCGTCAAGTAATGAACGAAGAGCATTCTGTGATTCATGAACCTTACTTTTCAAACTGTTTAATTACTAATTTAAAAAATTCTCATTTGCAACGGGTCGTCGGGTCACGAGAGCAACTTCAGCAAAGCTCTGAAGTGTGCCCTGGCCTTGAGGCACTGCCCAAATGTCCCCATTGACTAAGAAAAGAGGAGTGCCTATTTCCCCCTGAATTTCACTGGCTGATTAACTGCCTTTGAAGATTTCGAGGGAATTAGGCACTCAAACGCAATTCCTACAGGCTCAGCCTGTAACTTTGGGGGCAAAGTGAAAGGAGGAGAAAAAACGGGAAGTGCATTGGCTTAACAAGAAAAGTCTCCGAGACCACTTAACGCTTTGACCTAAGCTAATCGCTGGGTCTGAATATGTTATTCCTCTCCCACGCCCCCACAGCACCACACAGCAGCGCTATGAGGCACCTCTGGTCACATACCTGTCAAGAGCGGCCACGGGGAGGGAAAGGAGAGGATCACATCAATACATATGTACAAAATTGAGACCATTATTGCCTAATAACACTGCCAAAGACGCCCTGCAGTAGGGTGATTTGCCCCAGGGCCCCCTCCCCACCTGTCCCCCCGGCGGAGCGTGGGCTCGCAGTCCTGGATGCAGATCACAGGACAGGGTTATTTTTCTCTTCCTCCCACTGCGGGGGCTGTTTACAGCGCCCCATTCACACTCCAAACATGTAGAGAGAATTTTCCCCCGTCACATTTCCCTGTCAGAGCTGTCAAGCTGAATCCCGCTTTAATCTGCCAAAAGCACTTTTCTGCTGACATTTTTAATAAATACTTTCAGCTTTTAAACACATTTGTGGGAGCCATTTTTTCCCCTTTTTCTCCCTTCTCCTCCTGTAGAATGGGCTCTGAAAGCCTTAATAGCAAATACATTACACTTATCAAAGGCTTTCCCCCCCTCTTCCTTTTGCATCCTGAAGCGGAGGTAGTGTTTTCAATTTTAAAGCTAAATTAACTGTCCAATTGAATTTAGCTGGTGTGAGCCGTTTTCTGTGACAGGTTTTAGTTATGAAGCATATTTTACATTAATAGAACTCAACATGAAAACCACTCGCTCTGGGATTTCTGTGGCTTGCCATTGAAATGGCAAATTTAATATTTCAGACATGCTCGTGCCAGCGTTTGATTATTGTTCTTCATTTAAATCTCTCCTAACGGGAAAGGTCCTAATTAGTAAAAAATCATGTTTTAATGAAGGCGAAATGCTAATTGCTAACACAAAAAGCCTTCATATAAAATTATCCCAGCACTGCCATTGATTTCTTGGTGACTCAAAAGCCCATTTGTGTGTTTACACACTAAGGCACCATTTGCTTTTGTTTTATCATAACATTTCACTCAACGTACCATCAAATTTCCTGAGAGAAAGACAGCTCTCCCCCAAAACCTTTCATAACTTGGAGGCAGGAAGCATAAAATTAGATGAACTGACTTTGCACCCAAACTACGTAATTACGTGCAGTAGCTAAAACCAAAAATACTGTAAAAAGCCTTTTAACACAACTTCTTTGAGAAAAGAAAACAAAACATCAAGCCGTTTTTCCCTGAGGAATAACAATTCCATTTTGTTTTCCCATTTCTGATCTTTCGCTTATCATATTATTTGCACCATGATTATAGTGTTTGCGAGGCAGCTCAACCACTTATGCCATAACACTCAATCATGACATAAAAAAAAGTTATTACACAGTGACCTCTGGATGCCAACATTTGTTCAGCAAGATTTATGAAAAGCCATGTCAGCAGCGGGAATTGCTGCAATGAAGCGATGCTTTCTCCTGAATGGTACTTACATCACTGAGACGGTCCCTTGAGCTGCTCCGCTGAGAGCTTGTGGCCTCCCTGATGCTGTCCTCCTCGCTATTTCTGCCACTTCTGCTTGTAGGGACCTTCATCTAGAGGGAGAAGAAGGAGGGGGAAAAAGGAGATTTTCAAGCACTGCCACCTGTTCCCGAGGTCGCCAACAGCGGTTTATCCAATGTTTTACTCCTATGCCCACAGCACCGTGTAAGAGGATGCTTTTGAACTCATGGGGCTTCTCTGAAGTTGGGCTTGACCCCATGTGTCCACACTCCCTCTCGTAAACGTGTGAGGAAGGGGTGCTTTTAGCACTCCTGGAGGCAGGCCAGGCCGCGCCACAGGCCCAGGGCCCGACGCGGTGAGGGGAGCAGGCAGACAAACCCACTGCACTTTTTGCTACCAGCAAACCTCATCAGAGTTTGAGCACTGTCACTTGCTGCTGGACCACGGCTGATTCAGGCGGCCTTCAAGCGTTTAGGCCGCGATGGGTTTCCTCAAGGGGCTCCGGTCAGACGCAGCCATTGCGCTGCAGCGGCCATGGCTCTGCCCTCAGGTTAGGGCATCCCTGGAAAGCCTAACACTGGCACCTGGCGCTCACTGTTCCCCTTCCGCCAGGAGGTTCTTCACCTCTTCCAAGTTGCAGGCTGAGGCCTGGACCCTCGAAGGGGCCCAGACATGCCCCAGGGCCACCACCCCTAGCCACCACACTGAGAGGCCCCTAGCCACCACGCTGAGAGGCCGGCACCTGCCTAACAGGCCGGTGCCCAAATGCTGAGGGAAGGGCCTGAAGCACCTTGCTCAGGGGCATCTGAAGCACAGCGTGATTAACTCTTACAGCCAAGGCTGGTTCTCTAACCACTAAATCATCCCTCCGGAAGTTTTGGTTCAGTTTGTACATAGGACACTAAGTGAGAATCGACAATGTTTGAAATCACACAACTTTCCACTTACATCTGCAAAGCGTGTTACCAGGGGAGGAGAAGGATAGGATAGATATGTCATTCACAGCTTCATTCCTGGGCTCATTTACTAACAAATTATTCTGTTAATTCCCTTGTGAAATATTGGGTGGAAAGAAGTGTTTAATTTATTAATAGGTTCTATTCATATCAGTTTGGTTCCATTTAAATTACACTATTTAAAATGTCGGCTTGTACAAATTGGTACTTTTCAATGGCAATAAAATCCCCTTGTTTCTTCCCATCCTATTTCAGTACAGTCTCCAGCTCCGAGCTAGAAGGGTTTGCTCACTGGGCTCTGGCAAGCCCCACATGTCCAAGCGGCTGCGCCGTTTGGCAGGGCACAGGCACAGTGCTGGCACCGAGACCACGCTGATCTCTGCGCTCCCACCGATGTTGGGTATCACTGCCAGCTAAGCGCCTCTATTACTATGAATATTTTAATACAGCATTCAGGATACTATGTGCAGAATGATCTCCAGTACTCATCTAGCTTGCAGTACGCAGTCGGGTATAGGCCTGTATATTAAAAGACAGAGGCAGTCTCACACTTATGTTCAGGCGACAACCCATTTCTGGTTCAGCCCGTACTCCGCATGTCTTTCTGCCACAACACACCTCATCAATACACTTTCTTTCTGAGGACAGGACTTTCAGACTCAGCCACATCAAGTGTTAGAAATACAGATTTGCTCAGGGCCACCCTGTCACACAACTGCCGTTCCCAGCATCAGCGGTCCATCGCATTCACCGTAATACCCTCCCAACACGCTGCTCACCTGCAAACTTTTATCAAGAGTGATTTTTCATCTTTTCTCACCAAAATGTTAAAACAACACAACAACAAGAGGTAATTGCTGCTGGGATCTGCTAGAAGCATTTCCAGCCAATGGCAAGTCTGCGTTCACAACTATCAGCATCTTGTAATAGGGCAGGAAATAACCCGCTTGAGTCCTTCACATTTAATCCACATTGTTCTGCTTCCTTAATAAAAAGGCCAACAACATCGAGCACAGAAATCTAACTATATTACATCAATACTGTGGCCACTATCAATCACATTTTAAATCCCACATATAATTAAGTAAATTTGAAATGATTTCTTTTTCAAAATACCTCAAATGATTGACATTCACTTATTTTATTCTCTTTTAGGTCTTTATTAAGCAATTATGATTTCAGTTATCCCATTATCTTGCCTAGGATTCATGCCAAGCCAATAGGGTAAATGGCAATACCCAATTAATTACAGCCTTTCAAAAACACTGGCACACCAGCTTTCTTCAGTCATCTGTGTCTTCCTACACTTGCTCAAATCCCAACTCCACTAGTTCCCAGTCATAAGCCAGTTCTTCTGAAACTCTTGGATGTAAAGCATCTAACCTGCCAATTTCAGAGCATCTAGCAGACACTTTGTTTTTCCCTGAGATGGGAACTATTTAACCATTACTGAACAGAATTACAATTTCCTTAAATATGGTACAGAAATACCTGCTAAATTCCCTGTCTTTCTGACCCATAACTCTACTGTTTCCACCTAGCAGCACATCAAAGCCTGTCAAAATTATTACACTTCTGACATAAACAACAAGACAGTGGCAAATTAAAGGAAAAATAAATTACATCATTCCGAATCCTTAAATTTTCCTGATCGCAAATGCTCACCAGAATTATTCCAAGGGACTAAGTTGTCAGCTGTTTCAAGTTCGCACAGACTTATCCAACCTGTTCCCAGACTCCAATCTTTTGCTGTTTTTCTTAAGTTACAGTATGCTCCCAACACCACCTGTTCCTTTTCTCCAAATTTCATTAAAGGAAAACTACACCTACACACATGGTAACAAATTGAGACAATTTGACCTGACAAGGTCTTGCACGGGCAAGCAAATTAGAAGCATCACTGCTGCCATTAACCTTTCCAAGTAAATATCAATTATTAAACTTGCTGCACTACCTCTGTCCCCAGTTTGCTGCTGTGAATTAAGAGGGTCATCAGCCTTTTTGACAGATCTTGTTCATTTACACCTGCTGCCTGCCAGCAGGGGAGCCTGCACACCCGCAGCCCGAGTGCTGAGCCAAGCTGCCTTAATTCATCAGTAATTACCCTAATGAGCCACATGCAGGACCCAACTAGGAGGACAAGTTGTTCTGCTAAATGGATGCATTGGTTTCATGGCCACTCTCTGCATACCGGGGTATCACAGCAAGCTGGTCAGAAGCTTCTTTCCCAATGCTGCTTCTAGCTTGGCTGTTGGGCTTCCAGTCCTTTGCTCTGGGTGGTTTTGCCTGAGCTGCAGAAATTCCTCCCAGCTGTACTCCCTGACTGAGCTTTACTATAAAGCTACAATTGTCCTCCCTCCGAAATGGGAGGTGGATGCATGTCCCCGCACCATGGCAGGCTGCCCAAGCTCTGCGGGCAGAGGTGAGGTGGGCTCCAGCCCCGCTGCAGGACCCCTTGGGGGGTTCCCGGGCACCTCACCACAGTACAGACCCATGGCACAGCCCCCAGCAAGCAATGTCACGAACGCACAGGAAAAACACGTTGCGCCTTCTCATACAACACGTTGCCAGAGGCTCACGCAGACATCAGAGCAACACCTGCCACCGTTATTAAGTATTTTAAGGATAGGAGCCAAATAACCTCAACGTACACTTGAGAAGGAGAGGGCAGTCCGAAAATAGCTCCTTACAGAAAAGGACTACAACTGCTAACGCACACCATCGAGGGAAGACCCCTCTGCAGCTTGCTGACGTTGCCGACCTGAGAGCACCCAGACAGCACACCGCTGAGCCCTGGCTGGGTGGCAGCGAGCAGCCCTCCTCAGGCCCTGCCAGACGGCCTTTTCCAGCCGGTGTAACTGAGCCCAAACAGACACTAAGGGAGCAGCAGGTATGCAGCTGCATATGTGGGCCAAATTTGAGTATATTTGATCGCGTAGCCTCTAGGTCTCCTCATAATGTTTCAGGAGTCATCTGAGAAGCAAAAAGTCTCCAGATAACGCCAACACCCAAAGCTCAACAAGGGTCTTTGAAAGGTGCTCTCCAGCGTCGGCTCCTGAGACCTGGGTGTGGAAGGGATCCTTTTCCTTAAACGTAGGGTGACTACATCACTTCAGGACAGCTAAGCTGCAATAAAATGAAAAGGGACACGGGGAAGACTGAAGTTATTGGATAATTTCTCTCTTCCAAAGGCCAAACCCTGTCCTTCTCCAAATCCTAAGTCAGCAAGACATTCACGTCAGTACGTATTCAGCAAAACCTTTAAATAGGTGCCCAAGTATTTACTTAGCCAGAGCCTCTTTCAGCGCTGAAGTTAACAGGATGCGCTAAAAGCATTATTTAAAACCAAGGCTGTTTGAAGAACAGACAGAGCCTTCTGCAGGATAAATAACACGCCCTACAAGGCAGCACACCGCAGAGAAAAGCTGGCAGCAGGCAATCCCAGCTATCTGCAATAGCTGAGGCTCAGTTTTTACCAGAAATCACAGATTTGTCTTTTGGAACACAAAATACCCTGTTTTCACCCCAGCGGGAGCCAGCCAGCACTGCAGACCAGGCTGGCTTGGCAGGAGGGAGGGGGCAAGGTACAGGAGGCTCTGCGAGGCCGCAAGCCATTTGCATGCTGCAGGTGCTCGCGGACAGTCCCAAGCCATATTCAGAGCCAAGAATTATGAACCCTGCGCTGTGGGACATCATGTAGCATGATTAAATATCATAACTCATTCCAGCAATAACTCCGCTCTCATTAAAGTCCAGCCCTGCTATCCTGCACTGCTGCTGCCTTTTCGTTCCTCCCACCAAAGCTCTCCCCTCCCTATTTCTTCTTATGGGGCGTGGGTGGAGGAATATATGAATGGGCAGAACAGGGTCTCGCCTCCCTAAAAAGGGCTTTTTCATTATCACCGTGCCTGTTCTCAGCCCCAGCTTTTTAATCATAGCGGATCAGTCCATTCCCCATTTCCTTACGCCTTCCCAATGTCAGAGGAAAGCACATTTTTATTTGGTACACCTATTTTCGAATCACGAGCATGCTGCCCCCGCTCATTATTAATAAATACACTTCGATTTATCACAAGCTCCGTTTGAGTGCCACGGGGAGCCTGGGGCAAAAGGAGACAAATTCTTTTCTTAAGTTGTTCTGAAAGGTGCTGGGCTCCCCGACCCTCACCCCCATTAACCCAGCGCAGCTAGTTCGCTCCTACTGGGAGCTCCACGGCTTGCGCAGCGGCAAGCTCGGACTGATCTTGTGCCATCTCAATATATTTGTTCATTATCTTGCGCACACACAGAAGCATTTGGAAATGTACTCGGGGCACAGGCCAAATTGAATCATCTGCCTTCATTTTCCACACGATCTGAAGCTACAGCTGCTACAACAGGCTGTGGGATTTTTATTTTCCTTCCTTAACAGTTTTTCCTCTCTCTTAAAGCCACAGCAGGCTGATTTTAAACCTCTCCCCCTGCTTGGGTTTGCGTCTGCTCTTTACAAAATGGGTCTTGCAGACACACATGGGAGGGAGAAGAATTCCCAGCAACCCATTTCTGTGCTGTTCTGAAGGCAAAAACAGGAAGCAACGCCCTCGGGGAGAGGCATAATTAAAATATTCATCTCGGAGACGCCTGTTCTGGTGGCTCCGGTGGGGCTATTAATACATTAATCCTCTCACCTCTGCCAGCAGCAGGGATGGCAGCCACCACCTCCGTGCTACACCTGGGGAACAAAAGTGCCCCTTCCAGGGCAGGAGGGGGCAAAGAGGTCCTGCAGCACTGAGCCCGAGCGTGGCCCTCCAGGAACGCGTCAAGTGCTTGAGAAAGAAGTTTAATTCCGATAAGAGCTTTGGAAGATCAACTTTCATTTCTGTTGAGAGAAAGGACAGACCAGACACAGCCTTCAGATTTTACTGACTTCGTGGCAAATCTATTTTGGCACAGGCCACGTGAAAGTAAGGTACAGCTGAGAGGCATCCAAGTCGCGGGGTTCAGGTCCAAGCTTTCCGACCAGAGGCGGGGATGAGCCCCCCTTATCGCACTCATCTCTCTAAACTCATGCTGCTGAATGCCAGTTTACATCTCCTCAGCGCAGAATGACTGTCATCCACGCTGCCAAAGTACCCTTTCTGCCTTTCTATAGGGTCAGCCTAAGGAAGAAAACTTTTCTGCAGATAACGTTTCGTACTAACAAAGATTAGGATTCCCCAAGGCTACAAGAACTGCTACAAGCAACTGTTCCAAAAACTTATCAAAGGAAATTGTATGGCCTGTCCCCTTCCCAACAAACAAGAAAATGATGCTTAACCAATATTTTGGGAAGACTTTTTTTGCCAACATACGCTTGCATTTTATTATCAGCTCCCAGATAAGCTTGCATTTCTCTTGGTGGACTATCAGCAGTAGCAGCTTTCTGCAGCAGGAGACAGTAAACTGCCTTAATAAATACAAATGGACAATTAAATTAAGATGTATTGGAGACTTGGAAAAAGTACTATTTGTGGACGAAACAGTCTGTTAAGGGATTGCACTCAAGGCTAGTTCAATGTATTTTAAGCAGGCAACAATAAGTGGCAGTGAAACATACTACCCAGTGCTCTACCCCAATGATTAAAGAGCATGCTGAAATTATAAACGTCTGTTTTCCAGGAGGGAAAAAAAAACAGTCACCAAGTTGCCTCTGGTTTTAATGCTGGAAACAAAACAAACCATTTGGCTTTAAAAATGTACTTCTTTAAACCTGAAAAGACCCATGTATCAAAACAAGGTGGAATCAGCTAAACACATTACTTCTGACTTGTTTCCTTGAAAATCCAGCCTTAATGCATTCTAACAAAATTTATCTATCCCAAGCATACCTCGTAATGAGATCAACTGGGAAAAATATCAGGCTTGTTTGTATATTTTATACTTGCTCTAACTTGGCAGTTTGGAGATTATGTATTCCCCAGGTCCCTCCTTAAATCGTTTCACACGCTGCAATTTGATTTTCTTTGGTTGCCCTTTTCCACAATTTTTTTGATACATTTTATTGAGTTCTGGCTCAGAGGGAAACGTTCCCTTTGAATTAAGGGTGCAATCATTTTTTTCCTCTAAATAAGGACATACGGTGTAGAAAGCAATGTTATGGTCCGAGGATTTTATGATTGAAGTAGGACTCATTTTAAAAAATGACAGTAACATCAGGTTAGATTAGAGTAGTTTTTCTAATTGGGTGGTGCTGCTGCGGATGTTGTGATCAGCTATCTCAGCTATAACTCATTTTAAATATGACATGTCCATTTTTACTTACTGTGATAAAGAGCAAAACAAAGCAAGTTGCTAGGTTATGGCACAGAAGGAAATTTACCCTTTTTAAGAAATTTTATTTTTACATCAATTCACAAGCTTATTCGATCCTTAGCAGCTTAGCGTTTACACATTTGACTAGTATGCAAACTACTGGTTTCTAATTCTGGCTTACCTATTTTCTCTGGATGAGTTACTGAAACATCTTGTATTGCTGTTTACCAGTCTGTAACCCCCTGGTTAATTTTTGCCACTCTCTCTGGGATGCCAGGAGTGTGACTTCACATTAGCAAAGGATTTCTGTCTAGAGGTTGTCAGTCAGCTGCTGCAGGGGGGTGAGTAACGACCTACCCTAACAAACAATAGTGTTAGTGGAAAGTCAAAATACTCAAACCTGCTGTTGGGTTTCTCAGCTCCTCGAGTAATGTTAGCTACTCATTAATAACCCAGCTTTGCATCTTAACGCTTGTTTTTACACTTTGCCTTCCTAAGCACCTAACCGGAGAGAAACCCCACTTGGTGTCACCATTTTTGAGAGCTGTGACCAAAGAGCGGGGACAGGACAATGCCCTCGGGGACAGGAGAGGCCTTTTGCATTAGTGCCCTGCACCCAGGGGCCGCGAGGAGCAGCGGGGTCAGCATTTCTGTGGCCTGACCGAGGCCCAGGACCAGCTGCAGGCATTCTGCACCGTGTCCATGCCGGCAGGTGGCCCGGGCTGCAGAGCAGGGCCGGCATCGCTTCACTCTCAGGAGCGCCAGGCTCGCTGCGATGCAACGGCTAATGCTTATTTTGGAGAAGAGCTGGTGCTTAGGCGGGCAAAACCGCTCGATTTTCCAGCTGCCATCGGGCCTGCATAGCAAACCGCACACTGTGTGCCCCCAGCCGTACTTGGCAGATGGTAGGAGACAGCTGGGAAAAGCTGGGTTTGACATACGTCAGTGATAAGCCGTGGCAGCGCAGACCTGCTGAGGTTACAGCTAGCGAGGGCGCAGCGTGGCGCTCCGTGCCGCAACGCCGCAGCCCGTCCTCCCCGTGGGGCACACTCAGCACCCAAGGTGGTGACAGGGTGACGGGCTGGCACGCATGGGCTACAGCACAGCGCCCCCCCGACCCATCACAGACCAGCACCCACCCCACAAGTGGTGATCCATCAATGGCGAGCTGTGAGCGACCGCAGGAAAAAAAGTCTAGACACCCTGAACGCCCTCGGCAAAGAAAGCTGAGAAACCAAATAAGCCCACTGGGGCACCTTTGGGTGGGTTTGTAAGTAAATGAAGGCACCTGTAGGTACAAAAAGGACACATCACTAAGGAGATACAGCCTGTAAAACTGGGAGATGACGATAAAGCTATAGCTGGACAAAGGAGATGCATAATCACCATCAAGGAAAATACAGCACTTAATAATTACTGCATCAGTCATAACGCTAAGCCAGCGGGTGCCCCAACTACACTTTAATTTAGCTACAGGTCTTAAGGCATAGCATCCAATAAATACCCTGTGAGAGAGCTGAAAGCCTCTGAGCAAGTTACTAAATAAGATTTGTAGCTTCAAGTTGCACATTAAGGTGATTCGGACCTGCGATTCTCGGTTATAATGCGCCATCCAATATGCATCCAACGAGAAGTTGATTTTGCACATTTTTTTTGGTGATGTGAAAGAAAGGGATACGCTAAAGATCAGCTCCGGGCTCATACAACAGATGCATCAGGTCTTACCAGCACTAGGGCAGCTGCCTGTACTGGAAGGACCCCTGAAAGGGAAGCAGCTCTGAGCAGGACCGAGGAATGACAGACTAAGCATCAAGCTAGCAAGGAGAGAGCACTGTGTTCAGCTGGAGCCAATGGACTAAATTAGGCTGAGTTTACACAATGCTTTTAAACACCATGTAGGAGGCAATCAGAATTGACAGCTTCAACACTGCTGCCATCTATGCATACAGATACCATCTATTAAAGGCTAATATCAACAGCTGTGATGTTCAAAGCAGAAGTAGATTTAATATACATATTAAATTGTCCAAAGCTGCAGGAGATGTTTCAAAATATGTTAGGAAATTCAACCAAGAAAAAATTCTCTGTGCATCACAGTATTTCTCTGCTAGTAATACTACCCATTAAAAGTAAAAGGTCTGAATCAAAGACAAAAGACGATGATAACCTTCAAAGACGATTTTACTAAGAGTAAATCCCCCAAAGGTAAACACATTACTAATGAGTGTCAGATAGGCAAATACATTCAATGCAGTCATGCTTTGTTCTTGGAAAGAAAAGAGACTCACTCCCCAGGCTTCTGGTACCAAAAGAAAGATATTAAGCAGCATTTGCTAAGAACAAACTTTTTAAGAACAAAGTGCAGACCTGGTGCACAAGCCCCAGAAGAATGGGAGATCACGTGCACATGGACAATATGTTTTATTAATTTATTCATCTATTTAACAGATCTTGGAATAGCCACTGAAAAGAAAAAAGTGTCAGGGAAATATTGCAACAGGGCAACTGGGATTGTCTGGGCAGCTGTGGGCACATCACCCTGATACCAGGCTTGAGCAGCAGAAGAAAAACAATCCTTGATTCAATTGATTGAATTAAGTCATATTTCAGACAACAAGGCTTTCGGAAAAATTAATCTTTTTGAATGAGTCCGATTTCATTTCTTTGGTAAGTCTGGTTGAAAAAGGAACCAGAAAAAAATGATATATTTATAATTCTTGGTGCACTCATACTGGAAAATATTCTGATAAAATTAGCATGGTATAAATATCAAGAAAGCATATATTAAATGGGGAACATATCGGCTGAGTTCTCAGAACATTGTGTCAATAAACAATCATCAATGTTTATTATAGATGTCAAAATGATTTAAACAAGGCTTGCAGTTCTTCAATAGTTTCATCAATATCTGGGAAAAATATTATCAAAGCCACTGCTGATAAAATTCAGATGCCAACCATATTTGTTTAAAAGTAAATACGGCAGTTTTAGGCAGCAGCCTGGATCCCTTGAAAGACGCACCTCATTGCGAAGAGCAATGAGAACCTCCAGAAGCAACGCTGCACTACGCTATGAGGAGCGAAGGCACCCAAGGGAACTGAGCTTTTCTGCACTGACCACTGGTAGCAGCTACAGCCTGACCCATGATACAAATGGCCTGAGCTGCTCTGAGTCCTGCTTACCTGGAGCCCAGAGATCTACCGAATGGCCGGGACGAACAGCAAAAGCTGCCAACGGGCACCCAGATGTGATGCACTGCAGAGCTCCCCCTGCTTAGAGTGGGGAGCTGAAGTTATCACCCCGGTGGTGCAGGAGCATTTTTCATGGCAGCCTGCAAACACTGGGGCTCTTTTCCATAGTTCAAGGCAGGGACGCAAGCATCCCCGTTCTCTCTCAGGGATTCACTCAAACCCTTCCAGAGTCCCACGTGAAAAACCCAATGCTTAATGCAGGAGGGTTTCAGATTCACTGCTAGGACTCCAAGGCACCACAATAGCGCAATTAAAACACCACCAGATGTGTGTCATATAACACACGGTAAAAAAAGAAAAGACATACTGTGTGCAGATACAACAACAATTTGCTGTTCAAATTAATTCAGGAATCAGTACCATCCCTATAAACCCAATATACAAAACATATGCTACTGTAGGCATGCATAAGTTGCAAGCAATTTTTTCCAGATAAAGCCACACATGCAACTAATAAGCTCTAGCAAAAAAAAAAAAAAAATAAATAGAAGAAACAAAGTAAACAAATACAAAGGCTGCCCAAGGAGCGATGAATCTCACATTGCTGCTGTCAAAGATCACAGCACCAAACCGCCAGAGCCCATAGCCTGCCCTCGGGCTGTGACAGCCCGGGCTCCTGCAGCCGGGCAGGGGATGAGCACAGCCGAGGGGGAAGGCAGCCAAGACCCAACCCATCACTTTGCCCACCACCAGCACAACATCAAACTGCAGTGGCGTGGTTGAAATGACAGCAGACGTCTTCCACCTTGCAGGACCAGGCCTAAAACTCAATGTTCTCAGCCACTGCACAAACCAGGCCGCAGTCAGGTCCCTGAAATGTTCTTTCTCCCCTCTGTTGTGTCTGGAGACCCCACAGAAGGGAGGAGCACGGCTCCCACATAGCAGCAGCTGGAGGAAATGCTGGTGTTAACTCGAGGAGCACCCCTTGGATGCAGAGGGAACTGAGGGATGGTTGGCACAAGCTGTGCTATCACTTGGCCTTAGCAAAGAACATATATTTTTCTTTTAACTTCAGCTGCCTTATTCTAGTCAGACCCATGATTTGCTTTTACTGCTAATTCGTACCCTACCAACCCCCTGCTCTCCAGACCTCCTGGGACTTGTCCTTGCCCTGGCAGAGGTCTTCCTCCTGCAGCTGGCTGTCCCTCGTCAGGCAGTGCAAAGCTACCTGAGGAACCACGGCTGCTTCAGCAAAGCCCGGCAAGCACCAGAGCCTTCTCCAGGCCCCCAGCACGGAGGTGGGGACGGCAGGGCCCCAGCCGTGCACTTGAAGCAGAAGCAATCCGTCTGTTAGGATTGCCCATCGCGACCGGTCGAGACATTAGTGTTGTCAAGGAAACTTTCCGTAGCGCCGTGAGGTCCTACGCCACCACGGAGAGTTTTGTGATTTGAGGAAACACCGTTACAGCCACCAGAGCAGCACAGCCGGCTCCACAGAGATACACAGAAGCAATTTCCTCCCAATGCCCATGGGACATCCTGTTTGCTGTCTGGCATCCTGAAGAAAACAAAAATCTAAGAATAATTACAGCCGAAGCAGCAGGGTGAAGCCCTTTGGTAATTTACGGCCCTGAATAAACGCAAAAAGGGTGACAATTATTTTAGCTAATGATCAGCGAACTGATCATTTAGCTAATGATCAGCGAAGAGGGGAGCAGCTCTTTATAGGGCAGCACAACGGCTAGGGTAAGCACAGGGCCCTACAAAACAGCTCTTGGACACTTGCTGTCATCAGGGGACACAGGGAATTACCCGAAGACACAATGGAGTGAAGAAAGCTTGATAGAGATGGCCTGGGATCCTGCCCACCTCCTTCCCACCTAACACAGATCGCATCGCTTGATGGTGTTTGGAAAAGGCTTGTTGGCCTGTCCTGTAGCTCTTTCTGTAAGAGAAAGTGTGGGGGAAGGAAGAAAGCCCAAACAACCAAATTCACCAAGGCAGAACTACGGGTGGAGCTAGATCAGGTACTTACTCGGTTCTTTAATGTTCCCTTGTTGCTACCGGTGGATGAGCAGCAAGGGGACACTGGAAATAGGAAGTCGGAATAGCAAAAAGCCTCTAAAATTACAGCGCAAAAACTGAACATGTCTGCTCGAGATGTGAAACTGGTCTCACATGGAGCTTTTGTGCTAACAGTTGTCTCAGTCGATATGCAAATTCCTTATAGCAGTACGTGTCAAGATACCCCTGCACACACATACTATAAATACCCTTGCTCAAAACACTTTACCTTAATGCTATTCACAATGTACCTGACAGCTTCCTATTTCAAACAATATTGCTGCTAAAGGAAACCATTAACGGAGGGCTAAAGGAAACAATCTCATTCACTGAACCAACACTGTTGTCTCGGCAAAACAAAGCAATTAACATCTGAGTTCACAGGAAAATATATTAGCACAACAGATGCATGTGCACGCATTTTGGCCCTTTGGTAAAATGCACTGTTTTGGGGCCAGATGTTTCTGCTCATGCCAAAGTAGAATCCAGCTGCATCAAGCTGTGAATATTTCTTCTGATCTGTCAAAATCTGCTATGAACTAGAACGGAAAAAAACAGAACTGAAGTTTGAAATAGAAGTCTGTTTTCCACTGGGGATTTTACCACCATCTGTATTTTAAAAGCTTTAGTACAACTTGACAGAGTCTGAAAAAGTTTGCAGCACAATAGGTAAAGCACATTGAAACACCATTCAAACAAGGTATCTGGGAGAGCTGAAACATATGGTAGAAGACTAGTTTTGAACATATTTTTCCCCTAAAAACAATTTAAACATATTAGTTGGATTTACAATGTGTTTAAGTTGTACAGCCTTTCTTGTAATATGCTGCTAGTGTGAGTTGAACTCCTATTATTGACATGAAGGGGTAATATTGAATTACTGGATGAACAAGGTCCTTTTTTAAAAATACCAGCCATGATTTTTTTCTCACGGTTTTTAAAACCATTTTTCGTTTCTTTCATTAATAGAATTACTATGGATTTGCACTGAAGCAAGAGTAAAATGACATCCTTTTCCTGCACCCATAAAAAAGGGAGCCACAACAGAAGCAGAAAAGCTAGGAGTAAAACACGAAAGCCTTTCATAAGAGAAGTTCACAAACCATTCCCTCTTTGCCACGGCTTGGTGCTGTCCTTCCCAGAAACCACCCACCTACCAGGAGCAGCACACTCCCAGCCTGCAGGCCACTTGTGGGAAAACCCTTCATTTGTAACACACCAAAATACATTGTTCTAACCCAAAAGGCAGCTCCTCTCTCCCCATTGGGAGAATGCCAGCAGAAGGAGCAGGATAAAACAGTGCCTTGCATCTGCTCAGCAAGTATCTGCGCCATTATCTAAAGGCACATCCTAATGCTGACATTTTCTAAGTGTCTCAGGTCCCCTGACTCCTAAAGGTGTTGAGATTCCAATCTCCCGTGCTTTACCTTGGAAATTTCAGCTTAAAAAATAATATTAAAAAATCTCCAACAGACAAATACATACGGTATAGTGCAAAGGCTGTGAAATACACCTGGACAGATCTGAACTGAACTCACTGCAGATGAAATTCTGGTTACAGCCCACTCTCCACATTTGTATGCTGGCGCTCAGCAGCTGTGCTGCCTTCCAGGTGTGCTGCGCAGCTTTTCCACTGACAGGGTTATCTATTTTACAACGAATTATGCTAGCAGTGAAAATCACAGTAGAATTGTTTTGAAAGAAGCAGGCCTCAGATGGACAATTTAGATTTCACATAAGTTGAAAGAGGATTTGCAGGTTCAAATTATTAATCAACACCCTGCCAGGCAGGGACCAATAGCAATCTGCCCGTGCTGAGTTTTCTTGGACTTGAACGGTGAAATCTGGATTTTAGATTGACTCGGTGGGGAGAGGGGGTCTTGTGCCTACAGCCCTTTCCTTCTAAAGCATCCAGGCAAAACTGAGCCCTGGATTACGCAGGCAGATACGAACTTCAGGACGGCAGGGAAAGTTCTTCCCCCTGGGAATCAGTGCTTTGGTGCTTCACTTTCTGAGCCACTGGACGAGGGGACAAGTTTGCTTCTCTGTTGTTAAAAACATGACAAGACATTATAAGCTGCCAATGGGGTCATGTGGCCTCTCTGTCGTTAGCAAGAAGCACAGAAAAAAATGATGCCAGAGAAAGGTGGGTACCCGCTGAGCAGCAGCCGATTGCTGCAACAGCTCGGCTCTCCCGCAGCGACAATCGCGATGACGCAGGCTGCTCCAGCAAGGAAGAATTTAATTGTAATGAGCCCCTCGCACAATGTAACGACAGTTAATCACAGATAATCACACAGTGGGTGCTTCTGGTCACATCAGGCTAGGTTTAGCATCATTTTGCTTGACCCATCAAGCTGATACACGCCTGCAAAATTCTGCGGGGCCAGGCTTGCAAATCAATGTCCATGTTAAAAAAACATAATAATATTAAGAAAAAAATCAATAGGGAAATTCTTCGTGATTTTGAAAAAATGCTAGCTAATGCTCTTTTACAAACAACAATTTTAAATGGGTAGAGCCACCATTTGCCGTGCAGTTCTGTACAACCCAACATAACGCCCTGGGGGACGGGCACCGCTGCTGCCGAGCGGACCGCTGCCGTGTGCAGGCAGGACGAGCAGTAGCACAGACCTGACGTGCCTCAGTCAAGGCTTGATGGCGTATTTCAGGAGAGCACCCCATCTGTGCGGGTACTTAAAATGCAGCTCTCACATGCCAAACGCCTCCCAGGCTTGGAGCCCGGCAGGCTGACAAGGGGCACCCCGCAGCCCTGCTGCTCGGCGCGCTGCGGGCTCCCAAACAGCTGGATGGGCTCTCAGCTCTGAAGCCCCCGTGTGCGTGGTTGAACATTTTGCTGCCGTGCAGTGGACAAGGTGCAAAAGGCAGACGGGGAAGAGGAAGGTGCCAGCCTACGTGTGAGAAGATACACGTATGTGAACAAGACAGGACTGCGCAACACTCGAGCCAGACAGCACCCCTTCCACGTCTCCGTTCTTCTCTCTAGCGTACGTCTTTATTGCAAAGAAGTGTTGCAAGATGAAATTTGGGAGCTCGAGGCTAAAAACAAAGTGGAAAGAAAGGGATATGCTCCCACAGACCTTGATTGAAAGCGGTGATTTTATTTTTATTTTTACCGTAACCGTCTCTCAGAGAAGCCATCCACGAAGTGTCACCCTGCTTCTTCTCCTGTTGCGTTACGTTACAATAACACTGGTTTCCTCTCGCCAGCTACTCATCAAGGATTACCCCCAGCACAGCCCTCTTTTCTTCCACATCTAGTCAGAAAGCAAATTAGTAGCAGCCTGATGGGGGAGTGCTAAATTTTTCATTACAATGTTTCTCCAGAGGTTTGGTGTTTAATAATTTGTACTGTATAAAATTTCACATATGGGAAAACAAGGCACCACACAGCCTCTCCAGATGCCTTTTTTTTTTCTTCCTGCTAATCATGTGAGCCCCCCAGCTAAAGTAGTGGATTTAGGGCATAATTAAAGCTTTATACTTTAATAGTAATATGGGTAAAGCCCAATTTTATTTTTGAGGAGAACATGCCCCGTTTGTAAATTCCCATTTCACTGAGGATCAATTTTCAAACAGGCTTTGTACCTGGGCTTTGTTCCTGGCATGCCATGGAAACAAACCACGCAGGCAGCTCGTGGTGCTGTGCGAGCCACATACCCCTGCTTCACCGCCGAGGCTCCCTGAAGCCCGACGATCAAGCCGAGAGCAGTGCTGGTGGCACAGGGAACATCTGCAGGAGACCCTTGGCATCATCTGCTCTGCTTTTCATCACACCGTTCGGAAGGGAAGTCTCTCAGATTGGCCCCACGAACTGCAGCCCTCTGACAGCTTTAGCTCGGCCCCCGGCACAGCAGAAGGGAGCTGACTTCGCTGCTGTGCTCCCAGACCACCAAGATTCAAGTAGGACCGAAGTACGGAGCAGATTCTGCTCTAGGTGCTTCACAGCTAATGACCCATCACGTAAGTCCACCTGCTGCTGGAACCTACCAATTGCTATTTCTCAGCCCCAGGCATCTTTCCCTGGGTCCTCCTCGATCCCTTTATCCTCTGAGCAACGTACTGAGGTTGCAGCGATGCCACACTTCGGCAGAGCGTGACGGATGGGAAGGGTACGTGAAATGGAAGAAGGGGTGTTGGCAGCAAAGGCAGGAGACAGATTCCTAGCACGGCCGAGACAGGAATAGTTACACGATGGTCAGCACTCTGAGAACTAATTTTTATTATTTGATGAACTCTAGAGTGCAGCTCCCTTTAAGAATGAAGCATCCAAGCGATTATCTTCCCAGGACAACAACTTACAACATCAAGTCCTCTCCTTCCTCCCCTCCTAAATATCCTCCCAAGTAAATTCAGGAAACACATGCAGAGAAGGACAACCACCACCATTTACAATATGGATTTAATTAGTTTCCCCCATCTGCTCAAGAGGCTATAGACTGCCTTAAAATGAAGTGCTTTAGTGCTATGATGGATTCGTGATTTCCCATAGAGAAACCAGGTGACAAGGAGCCAGTTTGAACTAGCGTGGTAAAAATTTACATGTTCTTTAACAAATCTTGCTGTTCAACAGAAAGGAGGGGTTCCAGTTTTGCCATTAGTGTCTCTGTGCCCCTATGTGGTTGAAAGCCAGGTTTTACTCTAGCAATCAGCAGCAATACTGGGTAGGGTAAAACTGTTACCATGGATAAAGCATCTGCTCAGCTCTTACAGGCCGCAATATGCTGGCAAATACATCAAATGACCTAGAACTGAGAAATAACGACCTTGAAAGTGAAGCTTATTTCTGGTTTTATCCATCTTTAATATCACAGCTTAAACTAAATCAACTATGCATTTTAAGATCTATATTGTATCCTTCCAAATCTATTTGAGAATGCTGAAGTCTTGAAACATTATTTGTTGAAGTGCAGAGCTTATTACAGGTCAAAATTCTCCTTGCCTTCTACAGGTACGTTCCTGAAGTCAGTACAACCAATACAGGACAGAGAGCTCCCCAAACAAGGCAAACCTTCTTAGTGGCCATGGAACTACCGATATAAATTTGAGTATACATACAGTAGCCAAATTTAAGTATAAGAAATGAATATATGTACTTAGTAGTGCTTTCTAAATGTCTTTTGTTGAGTTTCAATTTCATTGGCATGCAGAGGTCCTGCTGGGTGAAGTTTCAGCTCTGTAACCCCTATTTTTCACCGTGTACCTTTCCGACCACAGAATTAGTGACCAGTTACAAGAGTGTCGATGGAACGGCACCAACGCACAGAACAAAGTGACCTTGGGGAGGTTCGCTCATCTCCCAGTTTAGCAGCCCTTTCCATGAAATTCCTTGGCAGGAAAATACACACGTGGGGACATCACAGAGGCAAGGTCCCTGTGCCAAAGAGCAGACTGGATTCTCCAGATCACTGTCTCTCCATGACAGCGATCCCTAACTCTCCAGGACATCTGCTTATCCAGCAAAACCCCAGGTAACGCCTAGCAGATGGGACAGCGCGGCAATTAGCACTTATGTCCTGGAGTCACGTCCTACCTCTGGTCTGACCTTAGACACATGTATATCTCCGCCATTGTTTTGTCTCCCTTCCCTTTACTTTTTTCTTAAATAGAAGTTATACTTAACATCATTATGATCAGTTTGTGAGGCTCTATTTATCTGCAACTGCCAACAGCAAGGTAATCTTCAGCACAGAGTATGACTGCTCTGTCATCGCGTGTCTCCACGATAGCGATGCTCGTGTTATCCTTTGAATGGGGAGAGGTCAAAGCGCCGGTGTTAAACCGGCGGGGCCCAGGAGCCGAAGGACGAGCTGCAGGATCAGTTTTTGCCAGCGGAAACTCATCCACGTTCTGGTTTGGCGGGAAAAGGATTTGTAATAGCTTACACCAGATAAGGAACACGGGAAATAAATACGTAAGTCAGAACTTACTAATGGGTATTATTTCACAGATAGGAGCAAGTTAATGCCATATAGCTAGGCAACAAAGCCGTTCCATCCTTGATAAAGGCATAAACACATTAAAGGAGTAATCCCTGTGTGACATGGGGTTACTTGTGCAATCATAAAATTTCCACTGCTTCTGCCAGCACTGCTGTTTAAAAACCACTCTTCTGTCCCAGCTTGATCCACCCCTGCAGCCCGCGCTTTGCTTCTCCTTCCGTGTGCACGAAGATGAAGAGAACCCCAACAAATCCCTTTTACAGGACAGACAGAAGCCTCCTGTACCACAGGCAAACCAGCAGCTTGACCTAATGTTGGCCTCTCCGGATGGTTTCCAGCCTCAACTTCTCCATCAGTTCCGCCCTGCCGTGACACCACCAGGCCCTGCTTTGCAGCCGGGCCCCGTTGCAGAGGAGGAACTACGGGAAGCAAAGCAGCAAAGCCCCACTTGGGTGCACAGCCAAAGCGGGCTTGGCTCGGCCATTTACCCTGCCTACCACCGCACCTGCAGGCTGCTTTGTTTTGCCCAGGGATTTACTGGGTTCTTCTCTTCAGCAGAACCAGTAATTCCACGCTACAGGAAGGGTTGGACATATTTGCTTTCCATTACTGTGACAGGTCCCTTCTGTCTGAGATGCCTTGGAATAAAGTACAGATTACAAAGTACATCCCAACGAGCAGACCTTGCGAAGACCAAGCGCTGTTTGAAGTTGCTGTGCTGTGGCCTAGAAAATGGGTAGCTCTTGTGAAAATAAACAGCTGATGAAGACAGAACGAATGACATGATGTCAAAGAATCCAGCTTGATCCATTTCAATATTTTGTAATCTTCTTCTTTCCCTTCAGAAAATCCACCCAGAAAAATCAAAGCTCTTAAGATAAGGTAACTTATTAAAATAAATTTTATGGGGATTGTTTTGCAGCCTTCGCTCTACCTCCAATATTTATTATCATTTCACCATTCGGGGTGGGCAGTCTGCAGGTATTTTGATAAATGGACTGATCCTTCCACATTTTCTAGGCACAGACAGGATATACAACAGAACACTAGCTAAGAAAACGGCCATTTGAGAGAAATCTTTCTCCACTCCTTTAAGGACACTGAGAAAACTTGCAGTAAGATCCAAATTACAGGTGAAAATTCTCATTATATTAAAATATATATATTTAAATTATCCTTTTTTCAGATTAGAATTGAAGTCATAACTATCTTTTCATTATAGAAATTCATATAATAGCACAGTGAGAGCTCTAGACGGGACAGGATATTTCCTAAATGTTAGTGTTTAAGACAGCTTAAACACTGACAGTTTCCAAGGTCTGGGCTCTCTCCAGATACATTCATCAGCTATTGCAACATATAGGATTGCTTCATTACTGGCGTGCGCTTTTGAAAATAAACACTCTTCTTCCTTAGAAGTTCAAGTAAGCCACACTCAAGTAACAAGCCAATATTCACACGTAAGGATCCAAGTTGTCAGAGCTCTGCTTAAAGCACAGAACTGCTGACTGCTTCAGTTACAGAGGGGGACAATAATGAAAAGAGAAGCCAAACCAAGAACTCACTCTGGAATATTGAGCATGAAAAATCACGATGCAGAGAATTACACAGAAGAACGTTGTTCTTGAAGCACTTTTTTTTGTCTGGAAACCACAACAGAAGAAAAAAGATGGTGGTACCTCTAAGTAATTTTTCAGAAAAAAATAGAGAAACTAATGCTGCATTTGCCTGTTAGTAAAATAAAGAAAAAAGGAGTATTGTTACAGAAAAAAAGAGGAAACCTCAGCTATTATCATCTCTGCCTGCAATCCTTTCACTTCCCTGAATTCAATGACATCTTGGGGCAAAAGAGCGAGCTCTTCTTTCCTCGCTGAAATTTCACAGCAAATGGTTTTACAAGCTCTGTGTTGCTTTATCAGCCCTGAGTGAATCGCTTTAACTAGAAATTTTAGCCCCGCTTGTAGAAATTGCTACGTTTTAGTCAAGCTATGAATGAAATGGTTTCAACAAACAGAAAATATAAATGATCTAATGCTGAACATGCCTCCCTTTTTCAATAAGTTGCTAAAAACAAAACTCTGATGCCAATTTGTAAGATTTAATGAATATGCGTACTGTTAAATGAATAGACTATGCCCCAGAGCTGCTCATTTAGGATACTGTTGCTGTAATAAAATTAGCTAAGTGCCCAATGAAAGCTCAGGACCCTGGGCTGGTGCTGCCTAATTGAAGTTTACAACTTTATTGGAGATTCTTTGCATCTTACACATTTGCTTTGCAGAGTTTAATAGCTAGTGGCCTTGGTTCTAACTTAATTACAAGTCGGAAAGGAAGGTTGTGTCAGTACGATAACATTTGGCTAAGCTGAGATGTCTGTTCCAGGCATATTTCACCTGTTCTCATCTTAATTTGACTGGACTAATGGTTCTAATCACACAGAACAAATGGGTCTTTAAAGTAAAGATAAAAAATTAAGGGCCAGGTCCTGCACATCCTTCATAGTCAGTGAGAGCGGTCGAGTTGGAAGCACCGAGCCCTCGGCGGGCAGCCCTGAGCAGCAAAATGCAGACCAGACACGAGGCGAGGTCGAACCCGGCTGCACCTTGCCGAGAGCTTGATGGAGAAAGCAGACAAGGGAAGTCTTGGCGAGGAGGATTCAGAGGCAGGGGAGATTCTGGGGGAGATTCAGAGGCAGGTTCATGTTGATTTTTCAACGCTAACCTCGAGGAAAGAGCTGATTGGCAGGTACCAAGTAAAACACTTTGAGAAAATAAAGAAAAGGCCACGGGAAAGCAAGACTATCTAACTTTCTAGGAGATAAGATGCAACGTGTTCACTGTGCACACAACCACCTCCATGTCCCACAGACAGACAGGACTCTGCGGCGGTCCATTAACACTCAGTATGTTCCACCCATGAAAAAGGGAATTTAATACATCTGTCGGAACACAGAGACAGAATAAATATCCTTATCGTTCCATTTACTGTAAATAATACTTAAGTGCAAGTCAAATATTAGCTATATTCAGCACAGCATCATAACAAAACAGGCACTGCTAACATTATGGTCCCAAACTGTGTTATTCTTAATTAACATCTGACATATATCTGCTTTTGCAATCACCCATTACTGATTAAATGACAAGGCACAATGTCAGATGCATAATCTGATTGGTTAGTACTCAGTTACCAAGGTGTTACATTTGGAAATTGCCTGTGAATTGATTTCTTTTATTGAATTAATAAGTGTTATCATACTGTACAGAAGGTAAAATTGCCACTGAATGTGAGCGATAACATATAATTACAGAAAATCAAATCCTAATCTGCAGAGCCAAGCCAGGTGTCAACATTTTAATTGTAGTTGGGGAAGCGCAGTAACACCACGGCGCAGGAAGAGGAAGGGGAGAGAGCTCAAGTGCAGGAAGCAAGAGAAATATATTGCACAGGAAAACAACTTTAGTTAGGCATGATAGCAGCCTTGAGGGATGTCAAGCACTCGGGTGTGCAAAAATATTATACTTAATTTTTCATTTTAGACAATAATCTCACACACCGGGACACCTGACTGCCATCCAGACCCAAATCTATCTCTCAGAGTCTAAGATTTGCATTTTGGGAGAATGTTTCTGAAAGATTTTGAGAGATACAGGCATAAAATACATAAATTATGCACTTCCCCTATTCTTGCCTTACAGAAATAAAATAAAGATCCTTCCTTCCCCCAGCACTACCAAGTCCCTGCTAGGCAATACCAAGGTTTTCTGCTGTAAATAAAAACTCAAAAGTTTTATTAGTTTTTGTAGCTTTACACACTGTTTCAGCTAAAAATGTCTCTTCAAGCAGCTTCCTAGTTGCTCTCCCGGCTGGTCTGCAAACACTGCACTAATGCAGCTGCCTGGGTGTTTAACTTGATGCTGTTAAATTGGCGTAACCCCCTTGCATGGACACTCTTAAATTAGCTAGTTCCAATACATTTGATCTGTATCAGCCACTGTTAAACCAATTTGAGCGTTCATGCTAACAGCCCACACCAGTTTAACTATGTGTACTCAGAAAATGATGTGGCTAAATTGGTGCAATTTCTTTCGATTAAGGAGGCCTGGGAGAGCCCCGACTCCCTCCTGATGAGGAAGGAGCTCTTGAAGGCACCACAACCCTCTTGCAGAGACTTCGATTCTCACTCACGGGTGCACATCCAAGAGCCGTCCCTGTCACCCCTCAGTCCAGGCACTGCCGTGTGGGCAGCGCGCTCCAGGTCCCCTCCATCTCCACCTCCACCGACATCCCCAAGAGCACAGCTCCCCATGCTGCTTCTCTCCCCTCCTGGGGAGCCAACGGGGCTGTTCACCAGCAGGCCCAGTTTACCGGCTTCTCCCTTCATGAAGCTTTCTTGGTTTGGCTTTGCTCTGGGATCCCTGTTCCTTGGAAGAGGAACCCGTCTGGGCAGAACACGGGGTAGCATGCAGGAAGGAAGCACCAAGGCAAGCGACACGAAGCTCTGTGCAAAGACCATGGCTGTTTCCCTCCTGCAAGCCAGCTACCAGTTTGCAGAACAGCTGTTCAAATCATCAGCGTTTTCTTTTGTTCAGGGATAAAGAGGAAGAGGTCAAGTCATCCTGTTTGTATGCAGAGAGAACTTAAAAACCACACTACCACCACCCAACTGGCAAGGTATCTTGGCAGCAGGATGGCATATACAGATTTTACATGAACCTCTTACCAAATTGTTTCCTTCTATGCTTCTGCTTTCACGGTAACAGTCAAAGTTTCCTTCCAGAATTGCAAAGCCCCGGGCTCAGCTGTTAAGATCACCGGGCCAGCAAACATCAACACAGTAGCACAATGAAGAAATGCAAGAGCTAACTGGTGGTGACTGCGTGTCTCAAGAACTATGAGTGCCTCTTGCACATGCAGTCCTCTGGGGAGGTGATGAGAAGCAGCAAATGAGGCAGGAGTATTGTACGTGGCAAGGCAGTGCCTGGGCAAGCGAAAGTGTTGCTGGACACACAAACCATCATTGCACAGAGAAAGGAGAGCAGCACCTCTCCAGAGCGAGTGCATCTGGATTCTGTACATTGGCCTTGCTTTCAGATGATAATAAAGTCATTGGAAGACAAATTTATTACCAGAGCTGAAACAGCTCGTATTAAAAAAGATTTCTAAAAGATGAGATGTGCAACTCGGCTCTGCCGTGATCACAATGGAGAAAGTAACTGGTAGCAGTTGTTACATGCCTGAAGAATGTGATTTCTGGAGAGTAGGAGGAATTAGACTAGCAGAAGGCTGAATACTGTAATGGAAAACATCGCTATATAGAAGAGGTTTCCTGAAATTTCTTTCTACAGTTTAAGGTAACCACCAGGGAGCATTGCTGCAGGAGAGCGAGAGTGAAACTTGCAGCAAACAAGCCTGTATGGACTGAGATGAACCAACCCGGAGCCTTTTGCTGTGACCAACATCTGCCCGACCTCCGCGCCAGCAGAAGAACAGGGCAGGGATGCTGCCCCCAGCGCTCCTTGCTGAAACACGCCATGAGAAAAGCACGCTGCTGGCGCTGATGCACGGGGATGGATCGGACAGGGCGGCACCGGGGAGCAGCGGTGCTCTGCCACCGCGCGGGGACCTCCTGACCTCGGCTCGATGCGTCTCCTCCGCTTCAACAAGACAGAGCCACAACGGCCCAGACATGGATGTCCCACAGCAGCTGTAGCTGACGGAAGTTAAAAGCTAACCAATTCCCACCCTCCCACTGCCCCCAGCCATATGCTCCCAGCCTCTCCCTTGCACCAGTACCTTTACGGCTAAGTGGTGAGACAATTCAGGATGTTAGCCCAAAAAGAAACTCATTTCTTCTTTTTTTTTTTTTTTGTTACCACGCTAGCTTTTGGCTGGTTAAGCTCTCTGCAGCTGTGGTGAGGACACGCTAGCGGACGGAAGCATGAGGGAGGGAGCTGGAGCCCCTCTCCCCAAAGTAGGGACCAGGCTGGGATGGCGCAGCACGGGGCGAGCTCCTGCTGCCCAACGTGGCAGGGACCTCCCGGAACCCATCCTGGCTGTTTTTAAAGACCATGTCAAACACAGGTCTATTTTACTTTATTTTTTCTACCGTAACTCCCTTTGATTCTGCTGTGGAAAAGCACAGTTCGAGCTATGCCAGGCGCTGGTGTTCCGTGGGGGAGGCTCCCAGGAAGCATTTACCTGCAGTAATCTCCTGTATATTGCTGCAGCCGACTCGGGCACCTACTTAATCTGTGACCTTACAGCTCCTGTCAAGCACAGTGTGACCCCCTCTAGACTCATATTATCCATTACCAAATTTTCATTTTTATTAAGCTCAGCAGAGACTTCTTTCCCTCTCTTCTAGGAAGCATGAATTCTCTGGTGTCATTTATTCCACAAATGATTTATACCAAGAGCCTGTCAACTACAGGAGGCACTTGCTTGTGCTTACCTTACCTGCAAGTAGCTCTGTCCTTTCCGGGTCATTACTAATAAAGCACTTATCCCTCCTACAAGCACAAATGCCTCCCTGTGCTCTCGCAGGTATTTATCTGAGCACTTCAGAGTCCTCGGTGGATTTATCCTCACAGTGCTCTGGTGGGTTGGGCAGTGGCATGATTTCCACTACATGGATAAAGAGCAAGGCTCAGAGACTCGATTCAGCTCTTTGCTGCTTCAACCCCGCGCACCAGGGGGCCGTAGCCACCAGGCCATCCTCCTCTCGCTGCCCAGCCTGCCTCCCCAGGGTGGCAGGGAAATACCCACCACTCAGCCCAGCATCACTGCGGTACCAACCAGCCCCCCGCCAGCACCGATGGCCTGCCCCAGCCCGCAGGAGAAAAAGCTTCACCCATGGATATTTCTTACTGACGAGGTGCTTATGAAAGAGAGCATCAAAAACCCACGGCCTGGGCTGCACGACCTGAATCGCTCCGCTGCCGGCCTCCTCCTGCTCGCCGATGACTCACGAGATGAAGCCTCCCTGCTGCTCAGCACCATTCGCTCTGCAGCCGGCCAGATTTCACGAACAACAGTAAAACAAATATATTTGTCTTGCAGCTAAAGCGCCAAGACAAGCAAGGAGCAAAGCCGGGGGCCAACTGTAACACCGCAGACTTTGGCAGCCAGCCCTCTTTCCAGCTCCGTTATATATTTTTGTCCCAACTTTCCACCTACTTCTCCCTCCTCGCAGTGTTTCTGGGCAGATCACAACACCCACCAAAGAGCGACGAACGGCTGCGTGGCCGAGCGCTTGCCCTCGTCAAATTAAGGCATCTCCGCGCTCTCTCCTCTCCCACTCTTCGCGGCGTCACTTCGTCCCAAGCAAGGCAGAGAAACCTGTTGCTGCTGTTTCTCTTTCAAACCCTAAAGCCAACTGGCAAACCAGAGTTCAACCTCGCAGCTGCTGAATACAGTTGGATTAATACACACTGGCCAAACAAAATATTGCTTTTAAAATGTAATTTGTGTTTGGCACGAACACACTGGGAGAATTCAGAGCAATTTGCACTGCAGACCAGCTAGTAACCCTATGCAAAGCGCGCTTTGATGCCCCCGATTTACATCTGACAGCCTTAATGCATTTTGGAAACAGGCAGTAGAGTAACAAGTCCCTGCACTAATCGTAGCTGATGCAAGAACCCTGAAAACACTTAATTGCTCCTCATTTGTTGTAAAATTCTGCTTGCATGCAGACTCTTTCAAAAATCCAAGAAGTCACTGCGAGCTGATGGAAAAAATGAGGAGGCTGATTCTGGCCAGGTACGATGACCCTTTTAGACAATCTGAAAATCCTCCTTACTGATCCCAAAATATACCTAGCAGTTTATTTTTGGAGGGATAGGAGGAAAAGAAAGGCGTACCAAAGGACAGGTCTCTGCTTTCTCCTGTGACGGTCTTGCCGGACCCTTACATAGCCTCATTCTTCTCCGTCAGGCTGCAGATGGATTCATTTGCACGTGTAGCTGTGGTCCATCTCTCACGGACAAAATGCATATTTCCCCACCACAATAAAAGTCAGTTCAAAGCAGGCTGCTCCCCTTGAAGTCGAGGGGAGACTTTTTAACCCATCAGTCTTACCAGGAGCTGGGCTGGGCCTGCTGAGATGGGTCTGCTTCAGGAAAGACTCGCTGGCTGATTAGGGCTCAGCAGGAAAAAACACAGAGAATAGCTTACTTCTATTGATTATGCCCATTCCCCAAATAATTTGAAATTAATCCTGCAATTTCATCTCAAGCTGCTTTGCCGCTGCGCTTGGTTGCTGAAGGAGAAAAGATTCTTGTGGAAGCGACACAGGTGAATTACATTTGCTCAACATTTTCAGCATTAAATAATCTGCACATAATTCAGGCTCACTCGAAAGGTACGCTGCAACAAGCTGACATAAAATATGGCTTTGCTAAGCCAAAAAAGATAAAACAGGGATACCTTCATATTTAAAGGAGAAACAGTGAAGGATTTCATATTTTAATGAGATACAGATGCCGACCACTGAATAAATCACTCTGCCTATAATTAAAGAGTCTTCTGATGTCTGAAGACTCTTCCTGTCATGAAAACTCTTGGATGCTATTTCATCTCCATCCTAAGCCTGATTTCAGACTGAAAGACGAGGGATCCAAATGTTGATGTCACCCCAGACACCACTTACTGTCTCCATTTCCCTTATGAAGAACTTGGCATTAATTTGCCTGTTATTTATTTTTTAGTGGGTCTTCAGGCACCCTCAGCTAGATGGGAGAAGAAAAATCAACAAGGGACCAAGGAATTTCCAGGCACTGGGCTTCAGCATTTCGTGCACAGCAGCCATATTTCAATTAGAGGTGTATCTCACTAACACCCAAACCAAAGAATGAAATGAGAAATGTAATGTTCAAGTACAGAAAGAAGACGGGAATATTTTACAGTTTTGCTCATGTTTCAACCACTGTGTCCCTCTCAGCTTAGCACGATCTACAAAGTTACTAACTGTTCTCTCTAGCATGCCATCCAGGCGTTAATGGAAATAGTCACTGCTGCGGGAGGCTGCAGGTCTCCAGTTTTACCAGAGGCTGCTGCTTTCTATGTGCTTATAAACAACGTGAACATCTTTATAATTTTTTTCTGGGGAAAAAAAAAAAAAAATCCCAGGCTTTACAGGCTTCTTAGCCTACAGTTCTTTCCTTTCTCCACTTTTGAAAAATGTCCCATTAAGCTTCCTTTTCTCCAGTCTTCTCAAGCCTCATTTGCCCTCTGCAAATTTTCAAAGATTACCGCTAATGGCACTGAAATGGCTTCAGGCAGTTTTCTGACTGCCCAGAGCCAAATTCCAGGAAGCTCTGCTACCTTCCCTATTCAAACCTATTCTGCCCCTATTCCCTGATAGCATGCTGGCTGCACGGCTGACCCTCTCAGGAAGAGCAGAAAGGATAAAAAACTCATTCAGCACTTCCACTCTCTCACTTGCATCTTTTGAGTGCTTTTCCTTTCCACTGAGTAGTGGACTAACTCTTTCCCTGGCCCATCCCTTGCTACAAACACATTTATAGAAAGCCCTGCAGCTGCCCTTTATGCCTTTTGCCAATTACAGCTCATTTGGACTTTGGCCCTCTCATTTTTCTTTGCATGTTCATGCTGAAGCTGTTCTCAATAGTTCGACCTACTCTCCAATTTCTTTATGCTGCTTTTGAGTTTCAGGTCATTAAAGTGCCTGTGATTTAGCTAAAGTAATCTCTTACTACATTTCCCATCTGTCCCTCCATTAAGAAAATTTGTACTTGTGCTGTTAAATTTGCTTCTTTAGGAAACTTTCAACTCTTTGCTTCCTTTTCACTTTGCCTAGCTTGCCAAGACCACACCTCCGAGCCGACCACGAGTCTCTTCCTTGGAGCCCATTATCTTAACCACGCTGCTCTACCTACTTTTCTTCTTAATACCCACCAGTTTGGCAATCTATAAACATTTTATTTTTGGAAAAGCTATTCTGCCTACAGTCATTCCGTAGATTTCCCAAGAAAGGACTGAGTTCCAGTTACAGATCAGTTTGTGTTTATTTTAGGAGCTTCTGGTTCTGGAGATGAACAAGGAAGGCTTGAGCACTTTGAAGAAATGCCCCTCACCAGTGCCTCAGCCAAACCTGCCCTGCTACAAAACATCACCACGAAACAGAGCAATTTGCAAAGAATGAAGGGGGGAAAGAAAGAATAACCTCTCAGACTCTTCTGGAAGGACACACGCGTCCTCCACAGCACCCGAGTCTCTAGTTCAGTGTCCTTAGAAAAGGCTGCAGAATCCTCCTCGCTGCCGGCACAAGACACAATGAAGGATTTAAATGCATGCTGTACAATTTTCTGTGCTGTCCCAGATAATTTACACCTTTCCAAATGATGCCTCTCCATTCCTTAAATATGGGAGATCACCCTTGGGGAGGCAGCCCTGACCCCTGTCCTTTCACCACCCTCCCTGTGCACAGGGGATACTTAAATCCTACTGCCGGTCTCAGCTCACAGTAGCAGTCGACAGAGAAGAGGGACTTAGGTAGAAGAGCTAAGAAGGAACAGATATTTCCGTAGCAGCCCCCTAATACTTGGAGAGGGGAACGAAGATAGAGCGTATGAGGGAGCCATTGAAAGCAGCAGCGCTCCTAGCATGTGCTTCGGGAGATATCTGTTATCTGGGGCTTGCCAGCTGGCTCCCGAACGCACAAGATCACAGCGCCTTTAAACTCTGTTTGCTCTGCCATTCCCAGAAACATGGGCTTCGCCCTGAGGAAAAATCCCGTCCCGCAGTCTGTGACTAGCTGGCCCCCACCAGCCCCGTCCCTGCCCCAGGGGAGCCCTGCCCACGTCCTGGCAGCTCTCCCGGGCAGGCCTGGATGCAATGTGCTCCAGCTCCCCACGTCCCATCGCCCCGCCACCATCGCCCATCATCTCCTGCTACTCACAAAAATAAGCGTTTCCAGTAACGCCCCCAGCTAACGCTAGGGAATGGGCTGTACCTGCGCTAGGGAGGAAAGCAAACCCGCCTGCAGGAAGCCCAGCTTCCTTCCCAACACCACATCTGCCAGCAGCTGGTGGTAGCAAGCAGGCCCAGGAACGTGGAGCATCACTGGGAGGCAGCACTCCCATCTCCGCCTGCGCTCCACCTCCAGAGGCAGTGATCCTCCTGCCCTCTCTCTCCCAGAGCCAGCTAGAACCAAGGGAAGAAGAAGAGATCTTCGCTTGCCCTTGCAGAGAAGCAGAGCACGTCAGCCACAGGATTAACGTAACATAAATATGGTGCAAACAATGAGTTATCCACAACGTGGCTTGAAATCCCCTTAGAGAAACCTAGGGATTCGTAATTACCAGCTTAATTTCTGGCTGCTCCCCATCGGGCCGTACAGCTCCTGCTGGAAACGTTTCAAGCTTCAACTTGAAACCATTTAGGTCCTCGCTCCCATGACCGGCTTTGGCCGAAATCTGTTCCTAAGAACATCAGGATGCCGTCAGCATACCCTCCCGTTAAAACTGCAACGCTCCCCCACAGCAGCAGTATTTCTCCTGCTCTTTTGTCGTTACCCAACTATCTGAGAGACTCCACCAAACACCTTAAGCTGGCTGTATCGATCCAGTTTGGGTTGCCGGGTCTTCTTGCTAGCCTGTTTCCACTCATGGTGTGCTTCTCCATTTAACATTAAATCGACGGTGACAGACCACCACCCTTTCTCCAAATTCACTAAATTGTTTAATAATATAATTTTTAGAAGCAGATTCGTGACTCACACACGTGCACGCACGCCAAGGCAAAATAAAGACGACAGCACATTTGAACAAGGCAGCAATAAAACAGTGATAGTAATAAAGAATAAAAATGCTATATCAAGTTGCCATGGGAACCAGCATTCAAGGACTCCAGGTAACATTGTAAAACATGCCACTGAGCATGCAGCAGCTAAGCAGGTTAAGAGGTTATTTATTAGGCTGCAACATGTTGTGCAGTGCCCTCTGGTGAGAGCGCAAGAGACACAAGCGGGTCCAAACCCCAGGGGGAGGACACGAGCCTCGGAGCCTCGTGCCCATCAGCCTGGCAGCGGTATAAACGGGATGGAAGTGGAGTGTGCCCAGGCAGCGGTACGGCTGTGTGCAGAGCCCCAAGGGAGGTGACACCAGGACACGCGCCCATGCCAGCTCCAACCTCTCCTCTGGGAGCCAGCAGCACCACGGTGAGCAAACCGAGGTACCGAGGGCTGCAGGAAACGTGCCAGTAGCTGGGCGCTGCTGACCTCTGCCAATGCCGCTTCTCCTGCTAAAGGTATGGGGGACTTGCTAGGTGAAAGCTATGGTAGGTATGACTAAGGCCAGGAAGCATAATCCTTGGTCGCAGTGTGTTTTCTTAAGGACTGAAATTAACTGCTCCATGCCCAGAAATGTCACTAAAATTGGAAGCAGCTCCCCGTGTGGAACAGCCACGGGACCAGGCTCGTGTTCCCCGGAGCACCAGGTTGCAGCACACAACGTGCCTGCAGAGGAACACCAAGAAGTAACTCAAAAGGTGTGGAGCCCATGTCAAAGTAAATAATTCAGCTACTCAGAGTAAAACCACCCTGAAGCGTCCTTTCCTGCTGGAGACAGAAACACACAGCTATTAACCACAGGGTGCATGCTCCACTGCAACCTCGTGGTCAAACTCCAGCTTCATGTGGAGCTCGGCGGCTGATGGCCACTTCTGTAAGCTCAGCTCCAGTCCCCTTTTCCTTATGTATACACCCAATTTGTAATGAAACACGACATTTGGCTACCATCCTTTCCGAGCAAACACCGCACTGCTGGGATGGTTAACATCCTTGCCCATTGCGTTCAACCTATATGCCAGCTGAATGCATCCATGGCCCTTTCCAGGTACTCTTCTTAGCCATAAGCCTTTATTTTGGAGAAGAGAATAGGTGGGTTGCTTACAAATGGGTGGGTTGTGCACAATTTTGTTTTTCCCACAGCCCCTTCTTAATAGGAATCAATGGAAAATCTTATTAGATGATTTTGAATAAATACTGTTAATGTTTTGTGTTAGCTGCTCCAGAACTGGAATCAGAGCCAACACCATCCCATTCCATGATCCTTCCCATTACACCTAAAAGAGTGGAAATCGTAACACAGAGAGAGAATGGTTTCTAAGCCTGCCAAAGCCTTGCACAACACGAGGCATGGCCGGATTAATTTTTTCTATCAACAAAGCCAGACTATTTAGCCTCACTATTCAGCTCTGCTCTGCTGGGACTATGGTCAGCGCGCTTCTCTGCTGACAGCCGCTTCCAGTACCCGCCGCAGCTCTGCGGCTGGCAGAAGATCTGAATTTGTAGCTGAACTGCAGAAATGCTGATGGGGGACTGACTGGGGGTTGGAACGCAAGGCCTGGCTCTCCTTGTTTTCCCCTGCACTGTTAAAGCTGTCAATTCAATTCTCCCCCCACTAAGTGGCACCAATGCACCGCAAACCACAATGAAAACATCTGTACAGACGGCTTATAAATAAATATTCCCCTGTCTTCCTGAGCCTGGCCCGCAGCAGGGGAAATCAAACACGCGGGGACTGCGTGCGGAAAGGGGCGGCGGGCGATGCTGCGGGGCTGGCGCCGCGACCAGCTCCCCCCGTGCCCCAGCCCCACATAAACACGCTGATTGCATTCCCACGAAGGCTGGGAAAGGCAGAAGGGCGATCTCACATTAACTGCACCCCCTAACATCTGCTCTTGCTTTTACAAGACAAGGGGCACAGGGGTGGCAGCAAACATTTAAGCCCACGCAGCGCTGAGCGCAGGCCAAGCCAGGCTCTGTGCAGCTGAACTGCGTGCGACGTACAGCACAAATCACGACGGGAACACCAGAGCGCTGCCATTTGTCTTCCAGATGGCCCTCGCAAGGGCTTTGCGGCCAGGAGAGCTGCAAGACCGCCCTCAGCCCTGGCAAAAGCGTGCAGGGCTTCTCCCTGCTTTACCTGCAGGATGCCTGTGGTGTCGTACAGCAGGGACAGCTCTGCTGGAAATCAAGTCTTCAGTGGAAAACAAATCTACAGTTCAAATCTACTGCAGCTGGGAAAAGGTTATGCAAACCAGTAAATGGGTTTTCTCATTGTTATCCTGCAAGAGAGGAAGCTAACAAGGAAAAACATCTAGGAAGCTTCTTCCTCACTATTGCTCTTGGCAAGAAGTGACAACCAAACATATTGGAGAACAAATCAATTTTTAAGAAAACAGTTTTTCACTCATACCAATACAACTGGGAACCACCGATCAGTCTGGGACACGACCGTTTGTTTCCCTCCTCAAGGCTGACCATTTGGAAGAGAGACGGTGATGGGCACTGCTGGCCGGGGAAACAGGACCACGTACTGAGCAAGAGTCTAAGGAAGCCGTGTTCAGACTGGCACATGACCTCGGCACTGACAGACGAAGTACTTCAAGACAACTTATTAGTGATTACACACTGTAGGTGTTTCAGCTCAAGCGCAAACTGGCTCAGCTACATCAGAGGCGTGACAATCAGAGGCAGACTGGAGACTGAAAGACGGTGTTTCAAACATGATCCAAAGATGATAGTAATCTGAACCGAGTACTGAAGGAGAAAAACCAACTCGCTATTCTCACAGCCCTGCCTGTACAGGAGCTGATTTCACCCCTCGCCCAGCACTGCTGTGCCACGGGACGCAGGCCAGGCGGGGGACGCACCGGTGACACCCGCGTGCTGCGCTGGGCAGCGCCCGGCAGGCAGAGCAGAACCCGGCAGCTGACAGAAGATGGATGTCAGCGGTTTCACCAACATCTGCCTCGCGTTTGCTTCAGCAGGAGGCAGCTGGAAGAGAGCAGCCCCGTGACGTGCCTCCGTGTGGGCCGGCCCGGCCAGACACCTGGGTGCTGGTGCTGGGAGCAGACAGCCAGACAGACGCTCACCCCCCAGCCCGGGGCGGATGGTCACCATACTGCCAGACACACCAACGTGCCCTCCTAAATCCGCAGCGTGCAGTGACCGCAGAGGAGTAACGTTCTTTCATGTTGAATGGAGTTAGAGAGCCACAATCGGCACCTTTTTATTCCAGCAAATCTGAAGAGTTATCCCTCAGGGGAAGACAACAGTGCTCATAGGTGCCTCCTGAGTTTGTTTTTAAAACAACACATGGATTTAGAAGTGACATTAAACCCCCTGTGACCTGAATCCAAACCAGGGAATAAAAGAAGCCCATCGGTCTCTAAACATTACAAATAACCTACACCAAATGCCAGGTCATCACGTCGCTGCCTAGGGATGTTGACTTGCTTCTTTCTGCTCCCTCCGCCTTCCCCCACACAATAACCAGCAGCTGATTGTGCTGTTGTTTGTAGGAGACTGAAGTAATTAAGCTTAACCCTAGTCTAGTGGGAGTCCCAGAGAAGGTTAGTGATCCACAGGCACGGCATGCTGTTATTTATAGCTGATTAAGTTCTATTTGTCTATATTTAAATGTTGCAGGAGATAGGAGAGATCCCAGTACACATCTGTGTCTTATTAGAAACACCAGCTGTATGTGGTAGCTTAAAGCTTGCCTTTCTTGAGAGGTTATAAGGAAAAGAAAAAACACAGAAAAATTCAAATTTTTCACTGCAGCTAAATAAATTGGTGTGGCTTAGTCCCGACCTTTAAGATGTAAGCCTGACATCTCATGCAACCGAACTGCTTCTGGGGTCAAACTCAAAGCCAAACAAACTACGCTAGGTCACTCTCGAGCCATTCTAAATACTGCAATTGCATTTAATTTTTGCTGTACGACTGTTCATGGCTTGAACTTAGAGACATGAGAAAGGTGACCAGGAGGTCACAAAATAGATCTCCAGTGTCACAACTGCCTGCGCCTCTGCACGTTTAGGAAGAGCGCTGTGGTTTTGCTCGTAAGACCGTCTTCGTGCATACGCGCAGCCTTTGTGCACACGCAAAGGAAGACACAAAAACTGAGGGCAGGCAGTTCTGTCTCACCACCCATTCTTTGGGAGGGATGTGGTGCTAAGGTGCACTCTAACAAGACAGAGAATGACATTAAAACCCTTATGTTTGCTTCCCCTGTTCCATTTATATTACTCCATTTGTGGTGGTAGAGAACAGTAACAGAATCACTTGCATACACTGCATTTAACACCACGTAAATATTTGCAATAATATTATCAATACTGCAAGAAGTAACAGTTACTCAAAGCTAGATTCTGGAGGGAGAGACACCACTATTCTGTCAACTGTTAGCACAAAATCACAATGGATAACGCAGAGAGTAGTAGTCTGTTTACCTCCTAATTGCCAATGCAGAATGTCACGAAGAAAATAGTCAATGTCCACTTCTGTAGAGTCCTGAGTCAAAACATCCAGATAGCAGCAGTGGGATATAGCAGGGCCATCTAGGTCTTGCTGCTGGAGAACTGTAACTCCCCACAAGATGCTTCTGAGGAACCAGACAAATAACGTATCTTCCTCACCCTACTGCTTTGCATGCAAGGTATTCCACACTTGGGACATTTTCTTTTGGTAACTGTTCCAGCCCAGGAGAGCTAGCTGAGTTTCACTTTTAGCATCACCTGAAATGGGGCTCAGATTCAAAACGAAACTTTAGGGTAAAAAGTGAAACCTCTGAGTTTTGCAAAGACTTCTTTGAAATACCCTGCGAGAGCTCTGATAACCTCCTCTTGGCCAGGAATCAGTGAGGCTGTACCCACGGGGGGTCTGTGAAACCACACATCTTGCAGGCAGGACACTGGCAAGGACGACTTGCCACAACACTCCACATCAGACCAAATGACCGTGGCAGCTCATGTTTGGCTTCATTTGCAACCCTCATGCACAGTTTGTCCCAGACAGTAGAAGCCCCCCTGCTCTCCTTGGCAGGCTCCCTTGCAAGCTCCAAGCCCTGACCCGCCCCACGCTACGCAGCGGCCAGCGACTCCTTCGTACCAGTCCCAGCCCACGTCTACCCAAGTGATGCAAGTGTGGGCTGATATTAACAGAGCGTTAAACCTCAAATTAAGAGGATGGCTGGAGTGAGCCTGGGATATTTCTGCATTTTCCCCAAGAAAGGCAATGCAGCCAACTCTTTGTCTTGTTGCGAGGCGTGTGATAATTTGGCATTAGCCTCTGAGTTCTGAAATTTGCTGGAACAAAACAAATGTTGAGCTTTCATTAAGAAGAAAAAACAAAGTGCATCGTCTCAAGTCATAAACACAGACTTGAAAATATACCCCATGAGCGCCTGAACACAATTAAGAAGAATCTATTCCAGTACTCATTAAGTATCTTGGTTGCTCGGTAGCTTATTTGTTCTTTCTTATTATTAGATTATATTTGATAACTAGAATAGTTTAGAGTTGGATTTCTGCTGTGGTTGATCTTTTGCTTAATAGCTCTTCCACAGGCCTCTTGTAGAACCCTAAGGCAATCATGTAGCCACCCCATGCCTCAGTCCAGTATTTCCAAAAACAGCCTGGTAATTTTTTTCCTCAAACTTTGCTCTATTTAACTACTGTCTCATCTCTTTGAGGGCTAGAGATGGTTTACATCATGCCTCTGAGAATGTCTCCAATACGAGTACCTAAGTAACACAAAAAACCAACAAGCTGTCAGCACATCAGAAACCTAATCTTCACAGTCTCAAAATTAATCTGTTCCTGGACAGGAACCAGAGCCCCAATACAGACGCTGCCCCAGTAAAAACTTGCCATGTATACGCTATCATCCACATGTAAACAAAAAAGTTTTAGCTCACAGTGATCTCAAAATGTCAGTTTTGAGATATGACCAATGTGCAGAACTATCGGCCTCTTAACTGCCAGTTTCTCTTACCGATGCTTTTAGACGCTATCTTTCAGCAGCTGCAAGCGTACATGGGTGTACATTCAGGAAGAGAACTGCCAAAAAATTTCTTCCCATATTACAGGAAAAACGACGCACTGAAGTTTAAAAACAAGGAAAAAAGAACCAAAACAACTAGAAACAAAGCAAGGTCTGGTTATTCCAGAGTACAGTTTCCTCTGGTACTTTGTGTTGCAATTATTTACATATCCCAGATAGTCAAACTGATGTGGTCCAAAGTTTTGTTGTGGACTTTGTAGAACATATCACATCCGTGCCAACTGGCACACACCCAGCATGTTTTCAGGCTGAATGGTGTAAAAGAGAACACACAACATTTTTTACTAAAGAAAAAAAAAATCACCAACCTACAAGAAGTCAGCTCGTCTCTAGCACCAAATCAAAAAAAACACAACAAAATGCAAAAACAAATTAAAGCACGCTGCAGGAAGCAGGTACTAGTTGCAACCACTTTGACATCGAGCCTCTTTGTTGTGAGGAGCAGCACCAGTAACCAACATTTTCCAGCTCTGCACCACCCAGCTTCCCAACAGCTTCACCGACGGGGCTCAACAGGGAGTGCATTATCATGTATTTTAGCCCCAAATGTAAAGAAACGTACTTTGAACATGCAATTAATGTTTCCTTACATTTTGCCTCAAATAATTTTTCTCTAGCCTTGCAGCTGCAGACATAACCAAATAACCTGCAGCTTGGGAAACTCACCGGTCACATCTCCGGAGGCGCAGAAGCTGCGATCCCGATGCCCCGACTGCTGCAGCTCCTGCGCAGCCGCACCCTCGGAGCCACGGGACCAAAACATGTCACGTAGCCAGCACAGCGGTGTAAAGGGAAGGTGGAGACCTAGCCTTCCCGACAGGACACTCCTCTTGATGCTTGCACATTATTTACACACCGGTACGTAACAAAGGCTGCTTGCTACCAGAGGCATGTCCACCCGTGGCAGCCCCACCACGGGGTTGCCTGCACTGTTCCAGAGGCAGTGCTCCTAGGTAGGAGAATCCAGGACTGCATTGCAAACAGCTCTGCTGCCTACCAAACCAAGACAAGTTTAACTGTCGTCAGTTGGATTATATAAAAATTTTGTAAATGTAGTTATTGCACAAGACATGTAACTATCACTGCAGGTACTTCTCCCCATGCTTGTTTCTTAACACTTTAAGCTCACCCCTCTGGCTGGACATGCTAAAAGCAGGTGTAGTCAAGGAATGCCTGGATGTCCTGCTTTGCTATTAAGCCTAATGAGCATGATCAAAAATCCAAACACAAAGAACACTAAAAGAGATTTTCCACCATGAAAGTTTATTTTTTCAACCCCCGAATTTCCATTTTCTAACCATAGTCCTACCATTTCAATATTTCCCCCATTGCTCAAACAAGTTACATACATTTCTCTAATCCCTCATTTAAGTTATACTTACATGAAAAACAATCAATTTAAATTATTTTGAAAAACCTAAGCAGCTCACCCTTTCAGATGTGAAAGAGCTGCTAAGAGCTTAGCTTAGCCGAAGAAAGGCAGAACCAACACAAGGCCACGCAGCTGTACCACGGAAATCACTCTTGTCCAATTCGCACTGCAGACATCCACGCCAGGTCCTGTAACCCCGCTTCTGTCCCAGCCAGTACACATGAGCGGGAGGCACTCAGCTAGAGGCTTGTTACCAGTCTCTATCTTTACAGACAAAACAAACAAAACCAACAAAAAACCAGCTGAACCTAACATAAGCGGCACAAAACAACTGCCACAAATATCGGCTAGATTTTTAAGGAGATGTGTTATTACACAGCTCCATGAAACGAACCGTCATAAAAGATTTTTTTTACATGAACTTCATATTTTTGGAAACTGAAGGAGAATGCTACTGAACATGCTGAGCATCAGCCCTCTGCATTGCTGCAGCTGCTGAAGTTCAGCGAGGAGCTCGGGGTGCCCGATTGCCTGGGTTGCAAGAGGCGCACAGGCACTTGTTTTTCTTCTTCCCCTCTACACCCACTTCCACTCGGCAGCACGGGTCACCTTGTCTGAGTACAGACCCCGTTCCCAGAAAGTGCTCAGAAAGGCTTTGTTTCTCAAAGCAACAACGATCCAAAACAAGAGCTTCAGCACTTCAACAAAACACGAAATAAAACAAGTGAAGGGGGGTGGAGGAAAAAATTGCAGTGGAATAAACTCAACTGTAGTTTCTCGGCAGCTCACCGAGCCCCTAGCAAGTGCCAGCAGTTTCAAAAGAGCTGTAATCTCTAAACTGTTATCAAGGTTTTATCGCACTTGAGTTCTTATCTAAACCAAACAATCACTAGAACAGCAGCCGATAAGACATCCTGACAAGGTAATTTCAGCAATTAAAATCCGCAGCTACAGCCATCGTACTCTGAGAATATTTTAACCTCCTTCCAGTTTAACCTCTAATCTCTCTGCCTTGGTTCTTTCCAACCCCGGGGCCAGTTTCTGCCCAGCCCGCGCGCTCCCTGCCGTCCCTGGGGATCGGCAGTGCCCTTTGAGCTCTGCCGTGGGTGCGCGCAGCCCGGCCACCAACGCCGGCCTGCCGAACCCTAAGGGCTGTCAACTCCCCTCTGAAGCCAAGCAGAGGGTCCCCTGTCTCTTGACACAGTTCGTGGTTATTCATCCTGTGGGATTCTTACCCGGGATGCCCACGTGTCGCAGGGCAGGATTTGCTCAGGAGCTTTTTAGCTTCACATTTTCTCTCCCAAATACTCCTCTGCCAGAAAAGCCAAATAAACACACACTCGTGTATTTTTTCTGCTAAGGCACCGTACCTTTTTCTCAACTTTTGTTTGTAATGCACTTCTCTCATCAGGTCAGGCTTGGATTTACAGGACAGCAGAAAGCACTCGTTCGTACCAAACATACCTGGGAAGCGACACCCAGAAACAAAACAGAAAAGCTACCTCAGCCGGACAGAAGCACCAGTTGATCTGAAGCGGTTTCTTCTAGCCACCGTTGGACATGATTCCTTGTTATTGTGCTCCGTGAGCTGGGGCAAACAAGTGACATTAGGCTCCTAATGCACTGCAGCACCTCCAAAGCAACGACTTGCCCCTGCCACGCAGGGTTTATGCCCCTACCAGAGCGGTTTGGCCTCTGCTGCTCCCAGCACGGTGCTTGTGCAACTGCCCCGGCACACCCAGCACCTGCGGGTGCCTCCGGTGTCACAGCCAGAGGTTGTGATGAAGGTGCTGCGGCAGCTCCAGGGGCAACAGGGTCCCTTCTGTGGTGTCATAAAGTGACTTACACATCGCTGCTGCCATCGGGTGACCGGAGAGCAAACAGGGCAAAGCAGAGAAATTGCTCAATTCCCTCGGGCCAAACTTTCAAAATCAGGAAAGGAAATTCAAGATTTCTTGGCATATGCACACAGGGGGAAAAAAAAAAAAAACCTCAACCAGATGCTGCAAAAAAACAAGCAAGAAATCCCTTCACTAAGGACGGGAAATTCTTTTACACCCTATTTCAAAAACTTTCTTCAATCAAAATTTAATGAATCAAGAGACAAAACAGATGCAAAAACCCACTTTGCTCCATAAATCACCGTGTCTGACATGTGAAATGCAAACTAATTTGTTTAAATTGCAAGACTTAAATGTGGTTATAGAAATAACAGAGTGTCTTCATATTTTAATCAGAAAGAATATATCTCAAGTTCAGCTCAGCTCAAGCAGGAACAGAACATCTATAAATACAACATCACACCCCTCATTAGCCCGAAGAGTAAATGAGTTATTTCCTTTCTGTTACAGTGTGAAGACTAATTGGTTTTTCATTCCTAAATACCTCCGACTGGGACAATGCTGGTTCCTGGCATCAGGAAGATGCACGAGGAGTTACCTCATGCTCTGGGCTTGAAAACATTCACGTGTTTGAGCATTGCTCCAAAGGAGGCCATACAAAGACCCAGACAGCATGACTACTAACACGAAGAAAGAAAAATGTCACCTAATCCTAATAAGACATGCAGTCTGTACCAAAACATGCATCATCCTTGCGTTCCTCCTCCATGACTTAGTGTAATATCCTTTTTGGGGCTGGATATTGTATTCAGATGAGCCTCAATGGTACGAATTCTGGCAAGGGCTGTGCATCTCCTTGGGTCCCAAAGAACAAATTAACGTTACAGTTCAACTCGTTTCTTCAACCAGCCCTGGAGCGCGCAGCAAACCAGCCTTTGAAAGCAGTAACGATGCATGCACTCAGCATTTAAAACATCCAATCAAACCTGCCATAAACTGTCACTTCAGGCATTTATGGCCGACAATAAACACGTGCTTATCACAGAACAACTGCACCCTGTAAGCTCCACCAATGGAGCAGCATTTCTTATCAAATGGATGGCTTATCAGGGAACCTAACAAAAATAAAGGTTACACCATATGTCTCCTCCTTTTTACCTCTGCTCCATCGAGAAGCATGACTTCAATTAAAGCTACACTGCTCAGACTTTGTAAACTTGCTTCCTCCTTGTCTACCCTTGAAAGCAAAATCCTAGCTTTCGAGCAAGGCACATGGAAACAACTCCCTACAAAACCCTGCTGAACTTGACAAATATCCCATCGACCCAACATGTGCCACCAGAGGCATTCGCTCGTGCCCACCTGCCCAAATCAATGGAGCACCGTCGTGGGATTTACCTCTGGGAGCCCCCGCGCATTGCTCCCGCACGGCTTCTGTGCTTCACAACAAATTGAAGGGCAGGAGGCTTCACATCACGAGCCGACATGAGAATCGCTCTTACTTTCCTACCTACAAGTGCTGCTGCTAGCACCAGATGATGATTTGGTTAACCAAGTGAACAAATGAAAGCAAAATGCATACATCAGGAAAGAAAAATTCCCTTATTTCTTCCTTTATCAGGAATTGTTGAAATAGCGTTCGCTTGCGTTGCTTGTACAACGGGCCGCACGAACAAGGGCACTGCAGATGCAAGTAGTTTTGAGCAATGCACTTATTAAAGCTCCCCTCAAAAGGCTCATTTGTCCGCACAAATCCAGCTCCTCTCCTCTGTTCCTCCATGGGTGCCACGCACCTCTCCGCAGCCCCTCGCTCTTGCTGGCAGTGGAACAAAAGTCCCTTCAGATGGAACAGGTTGGATCCAACTTACCGCCCAATCTCTGTAAGTTAAGTGAACTTAATTAACAATAATCTAATCAAGTGTTACTTACCAGTTTATACCATTATTAAATCAACTTCCATCAATCAGTTGATGGCAGCTGCACTGGAAAATAACCGTGTAAAGGGCAGCCTGACAGACACCAAGAAGCAGGCTTCTTGGGATTACTCACGTCGCTTTCTGAAGGCACTACTATCAAATTAAATGCAACAGCTTATATTTACACCCATAGAAGGAACCCCCTACATTAAAACGGGTGAGAAAGAGCATTTCAGGTGCTGACCTGCTGACCTTTCCCCTTGGCAAGCCCTACCTTATGCTATGTGTAGCGCCCTCTGCTTCAAGCAAAGAGGCCGCAAAGAGCTACTCAGCACCAGCAAGAGACTGGGCTCCTGCCTCTTGAATTTTTATTCACATCAGGTTTTTCAGAACACAAAGCAGCTGTCAGTGCTAGCAGAGGACTAGCTGAATAATGACTTTTTAAAACTTCAATAAAAGCAGCCGAAATACTCACCCTGCACTGCACAGTCCTGAGCAATCCATGCTCCCAATCTCAGCACGTGGAACAGTGCCTGTTCATGCACCTCGTCAGATATTATAAATTAACCTGTACAGTGCTCTGTTACTTCTCTCTGTTTGATAGGATCTAAGAATAACAATTTTCATGTCTACAATCTGTTGTTGACAACACTTGGTTTTGCTGAGCTGTATGATCTGGAACAAGAAACACCCGCTTGTACCTGGAGACAGGGATTGATTTAATCAGAATTACCCAAATTGCTGCAGTGGTGTTTGCTAGGCTCTGAGAGCACAGAGCTCACTTCTCTCTGTGCCAGCACCAAATGTAATCAACATAATATTTTTCTTATGAGCTGAAAAGACATCTTCCCTGCTAGTCTGCTGCCACACTGCCAAGCAGCCAAACTTCTTCAGAGCTAAGCATAAATACAGCTCGGCCACTCCTGGCGACAATTTTTACAGCTTAACTACACACGGAAATTACTCCACGTTGAGACAGGATGTGAATTTAAAGAGCAATATTCCTTTCAGACAAGGGGCCTTTTCCAGTCCAGTTTAACATACGAGTTGAGGTCTTTCGGGCCATTTCTCCCTGTAACTAAGCTCCAAGAGTCTGGGGGCTGCTACAAACGCTGCAGGTGATACCAGCTCTGCCCAGGAGAGCAGCCTTTCGTGTAGGCTTCTCTTTCCAGATCTCCTTCCTGTGCTGCTCCACGAGGATCTCCTCAGATGGCCAGATATTTGTGATCTAGAAAAACTCTTCTCCTGGTTAGCTGTTTGTTTGTTTAATAGAAATATATTAAAACCTTTTTTTACAAAAAGCTACTCATCTATTCTTTCACTACTACTGACAGCTTCTTTGCTGAGAAAAGCTATGGAAGCACTTCCACTTTTTTTAATTTATTTATTTTTTAAAATTCATTGCCATACAAATCTGTACTGTCTTCATGGATTATCTACGTATGCTGTTGCTACCTAGCCATGTTAAATTTAGCTCTAATGTAATGCACTTACAACACAGCGAACTCATAAACACAAACCCTTCATGATAAGCAAGCAATAAAACCTGTCCTTTATTGCCACCAAGGTAATTCATACTTTAATATATCTATTATTTCAGCACTAAGATTATTTTACTGCAGCAAATTGAATTTCTCATGAAGGAAAGAAAAGAAAATGCACGAGAAATTCTGTAGCAAACTCAGGTTTTGTGAGACTAAACAAATTTCAGAGAAACTGAAATCTGTGCAGATACTAGAAGAAAGGAAAGCTTGGAATAACATTATTTTTCATGGTGTTGCTGTGATAATTTGAAGAACATCAAGACTAAGTGTTTCTATACTGCACTTCATCCAAGACTGTCAAAGAATAAGCATTAAATGGCTCACTTTGCAGCCACCTCGAGGACAGGATTCCCAGTTTCTAGAAAACAAAAGTGCAGTAGAAAAAAAAAGCTGCAAAATCAGAAGCAGAGGTTTTATTTCTGGCTTAAAGTTTCTCACTATTACAAAACGTTTCCCATTCCACAGCCTGGCAATGATTTGCAAATTATTCTTCTACTAGCACTCCAGAAAAGGGGGGGAATGGATGAAAGATCACAGGTAGTCCTGAGAATTTACCCAATTTATGCAAAGATTCGGAAGGCAAGTTAACCATCTGCTGTATGTTAAAACAGCTGAGAATCTGAACTCGTTCCCATTCGTAATCCTAACATTTCTGGAGCCTGCAATATTTTCATTAACTCAAGGTTCATATTCAGAGTATCACACCACAATCATCACCCTAAACCCCCATCAATGTGTTGTACCATATAACGTTTCTTAATCAATACTAATATGATTCACAAATTGGTAAAGGATTTAGAAATATGGTTTATGTGTTAGTCCTTTGAAAGCCTCTAAGACCTTAATTACAGGGAAGCTGATCCTTTTTCCAAAGAGGAGAACATTAACCAGTTCATTTCTATTCACTAGCCAATGCAATATAGCCGCTATTTCAGTAATGTGGGTGTGCTGCGTTTAAAGGAGGCAGGAATACAGATGAAGGCACTCAACGTGAGCTACAGCCGACACGACCTGAAGCCTCTCCACCCCGGGCAGGTACTTACTCCACAGCTGTGCAGCGCTTTATGGCAAGGAGCCACTCTCCATTTCGCAGCAGACAGACGCGCGGTGTCAACACCCCACCTCCACCAGCAGCACTGCCCGACAGCTGCGCCAGGAGGCCAAGCAGAGAACAGCCCATTGGGAGCCTGAAAACCCAGGGAGAGGGAGGAACTGGCTCATGTGTTACCATCCTTAACGCCTGCAGCACGGCAGCACACCAGCGCTGGTTTGGGGACGGCGGCTCAGCGGATGGCACTCGGATCCCTCAAGGACCGAAGCTCACAGATGCACCACAACACCGGCAAACCTGTGCCGTAAGGGATCGTGTCACTCTGTTAACTCCACCGGACTTGGCTTTTCTCGTTCTTTAGTTGAACGTTCAGAAGGAGACAAAGGGAAGGCAGAGGAATCACAGCTGGGCTGGCGGCATGGCTTCCATCGGCCGAGGGGAAATTCAGGAAGGCTGCAGAGGAAACTACAGCAGCATCTGGTTTGGCTTTAGGAGGAAGGCCTCCTATGCATTTAAAAGCGATCAGAGAAAAAAGGACATGCACTTGTATCCAAACAACACTTGTTTGGTGCTTAGTAATGCAGTTTATGGAGTGTTTTCATTTTCCTTTAAAATAACTAGAAAATGCTATCCCAGTGACACAAGGATTGAAAACAGAACTGAGGTCTCCTCACAGCACAGAGATGTGCACAACCACAACGATCACCCCACCTGCAGCAAGGACAGCTAGAAAATAAGGATGAGAATAAAAAAGAAATATTTAAAATTACTTCAACCTTCCATCTCCCCACCAAACCAAAATCAAGTGGTCCAAACACGCCGGCTGCACCCACACAGCAGAGAAACTAAAGAGGAAGGCAGGACCAGAGCCATTTCCTGACATCTCCCACCTTCAGCTACGTGCAGCTTGCTTTTACTGACCTCCCCTGAAAGTCAATCTTCCCCGCACATACTCTGGCCGAAGCTCCCACACCACCACAGTCCAAGCTTTATTTTGGCTAACACAACTCTGCTTCTTCCACCAGATAGTGAGAGCCTGTTCTTTGATACGAGAACAAGACATGATCAAAGCCCCAGAGATTAACCAAGAATGAAAAATGTAAAGACTGGAGAAGTGAAAGCTACAGTACAGGACAGTTGTTGGGAGAGGTTAATTATTAACAGTTAGAGCTTACCATCCCCTAAATCTTTAAAAATGTTTAACCAGGAGTTAGACGCACAGTAAGGAAAGCACACGGCTGAGCCTTCTCTCCACTTTGCAGAGGAGGAAGCAGGTAAGCAACGAGCTCTTAAAGCAGCAGGGAAAGGCACTGCAACCTGTGTGAACTGCTTCTGGCTTCTAATCCCTCCTGAGAGATTTGAAGCCCTCTCCTCTTGCTTATTCTCTAAAAAACCTTGACCAAGAGGGTGAAAATCAGGATCTTTTAGTAGCCGCATTCTTATTTACGAACTGAAAAGCCCTCACGGCAGGGGCTGACCCTGTGGTCAGCCAGAAGACTGACCTTCGACATTTCTGAAAGCTCAACAGACGACAACAAATAGGGAGCAAAATTCTATCATGCACCAATAAACCGTAAATTATTTTATAATACGGGAAGTCATTTAATTTAAAACTATAACTATTAAGAAGAGTGATAAGAGATAAGGAAGGTAAAGACTCAGGGACTTTTCAGTCTCGTATCTTATCACTTCTTGTCCAATATTAACCAAGTTGATTCACAGTATCCCAGCCACTTTGTGATCTTTCCACGGCTGAAACCAATTAGCAAATATGAAGAATCCAGAACTTTGTTCAGTTGTACCACTAAAACAATACAATCTTGGTTCTGATCACGTATTCGAGCTACAGTAGCACCAATGTAGGCAAGATGTTAATCTTCTGATGTCTGGCTTTGTTGTTTTTTAGGTTCAACTTGTGCAGACTTCATTTTGATTTCACTCTGAAACGGAGATTATGAACTCTTACTCCTCCTCTGCAGTCATCCCACTTCTTAATCCACTTGGTATAGATTAGTAAACTGCCTTCTAATATATTGCTTTGCTATCTCTCTAACCAATTACCCGGCGTTTTCCAGCAGGCATTGATTTATGTTAGACATCTACAAGAATAGTCATATTAATAAAGCTGATCGCACCTCTCGTCACACAGATTATTTGGTGATGGAGTTACTGTCATGCACATTTACCTGTACCCCAAAGAAAATCAATTTACCAGCCAGACCACCCACCCACTGTTAAATATTTTATATAACTTGCATCATTATTGATTTTAATTGAAGAAGTCACAATTTGTCATAGCTTGTATCGCCTGAAAACTAAAAACTCTTTAATGCGCTGTTAAAAATTGCAGGCAGTTTCATCTTGTACAAACAGTGGAAGAATATTGCTTACCTAAATCTGCACATCACAAACCTGCAATCACACACCGCAGTCTACGATGGGTTTAGCTCTTATAAACTACTGGGGCTGGGCAGGACAGCTCTGAGCAGAACGCTGGAGCTTGCTGCTTGGACACACGTGTAATTTACCCTCTTCTCCTCTAAATCCTCTGTCCCGCAGAGGTTTGCTCACATCAATAATCCCACCAACTTCAAGAGGCTACCTAGGAGCATAAAGTGTAGGCGTGTGCTACAACGGCAGGGGCATGGTTTCAGGTACACCTCAAAGCAATGCCAGCCAACAACGGTGTAAGAGGGGAGCTCCCTCCCCGGGTTGCTGCTGCTCCTGTACCCCAGCAGCAGTGCCTGCGTGCACCCAGAACCCGGTGGGGCTACTAACAACATGGCCAAAAAATTTAAAAAATTAATAATAATAAAAACTCCAGCCCACTGTGGTCCTACTGCACGCTTGTCCTGCCACAAGAGAGCAGCAGGCATTCGGAAGAAAGACAGCAGGGAAGGGGCAAGAGTGCTTCGCTGTAGTAGTGCCAGCACAGAGCTTTTATAAAGTTCAGTGCTCAAGGAGTGCACGCAGAAAGCATGCCCCACCGAGCAGTAAGGAGCAAACTCTTTCTGGGGTGGCTGTTAGGCAGCTATTTTTGGCCAACAAAGCGAGAACATCATTTTCTCTGATGACAAGAGAGTTACATTAAAGAAAAAGGTAAAGCAAATAAAATGCAATTTGCACTTGCACATGCTCTCCCCTTCTCACACAAAGCTGTCTTCAGCCATTTTAAGCACTGAGAGCTACTTGGCTGATCCTCGCTGGTGCTATCCGAAATGAGGTGTTTCAACACATGCTTATGTTGCAAACAACATTCAAAAGCTTTTCCTTTTGTCGCAACACTGAACCAAAACAAACTTTGAAATCTCAGAAGCTGCAACAAAACAGATTTGTCATTCCCCCAGCCAGCTTTAATCCTCACACCGCAGGAGCCCAAGAGCAGAGCCAGCTATTTTCTGCTCAGGACTGCATGAGCTGTATTGCAAGCCTCTTCTTGGAAGGCCAGCATCCAGCTCCTCCACACACTGTGCCACCGAGAGCCTCTAAGAGGAGGAGACGGGTGAGGACTCAAACACTTGGTATGTCTCAAGGGAAAATAACATCCTGTTTTTCCCCACTGGAGAGTGGATGTGGGAAAACAACCTGTGAAGGCGGTTTGCAGCCACCATTTTATGGCACAGTGAAGAGCACAAACAGCTCCCATCCACAGAGCTCACCCTTAGCCCCGATGCTGTGAGCACTTTCCCCATTTATCTCCTTGCATCTGCTCGCTACGCTGCCTGTCTTTAAGGCAGCCATAGATAAATTGAGCGATGGACGCGTTACCTCATTAGATTGAGAACAGGTATTTTATAAAAACACATCATTACTGCAGCTGCAGAGCTGGTAGAGATGAGAACCAACCTGCCCAAACGTTGCTGCCCCCCGACTCCCTGCCTCTGCTAACCCCACACAGCAGTACTGACAATACCCATTTCTTGCCCTCCCCTCCTGGTATAAATATTAACCCGAACCCCAAAGCCTGTCCGATCCCAGCTGCTGTTTCGCAACTTGCCACCGACACGCACACCTCACCGAAGCGGATTCTCTCCTACCGGCGAGAGCCCGACGTGCCCTGCGTGCAGAGGAACTCCAGACTCCCCCCTTTGATAGCTATGCCACAGAGCTAACAGAAGAACGCTGCTCTGCAAGATGTTCCAGCGAGCTCTGGTCGGGATACTGCCCTCTGAACCACCAGGAGAGTGGGGTGGCGATAACCCCGAGCAGCTGTGTCAGCTCTGAACACAACACCGGCAACACATACCTGCAGCAAGTGGCTGTAAAATGAGAGGGGCAGGCACATTCTGCAGCTCAGAAAGGAACAAGGAGGGGGAAGAAAGGGTGGGAAGAGTCCTTAGGCTCTCTAAAATGTTAATAAAAAAAAAAAAAAAGGAAGAAAAAAGACTCCAGCTCTGAAGACTTGAAAGATGGAAATATCTCTGCATGCAGCAGCAGCGGCCAGATGGTGTTTCTGCAGTTCTTAAGGCCTAGAAGAGCCATCTGAGCCAGAGGGTGAAGACAAACAAGCAGTTGTAATCACACAACTTACTAGCACCTGGCAGATAATAAATGCTCCTACTTAATGAACCTATAGCACAAGCTACGTCTGGCTGGAGAACCTCAGCTGAAGAGTGCTGAGCAGCTCTGAGAACCAGCCTGCAAGAGCAGCTCTGCAGTGTGTCTCTGTGTTCCTTTCCGTCATCCTTGCTGAAACATCCTGGAGACAGAAGTCCTCTAAAAACCACCAAAGCTACGGATTTGTCAAGAGCCTTCTGCTTAAGAAATGTGACCAATTCAGGACAGGAAATAAATATTTACCAAATGCCTGTAAAGCCCCAGCTCAGGTTTTTGAGCCCATATGGCATAAACACTATCCAGAAGCAAGGCATATGTGATGTCCTGCTGCCCCTGACCCCCATCACTCAGTGCAACCCACAGCAACCTGGAAGAGAAATAAAAAGCCCTGAGAACCAAGGGTTGCATAGGAGACAGCACCAAGCACATAACCAAATCCAAACAACAGGTGGGGACAGGAGATTCCCTTCTCTTCCCTCCCTTCCACACCATTTCCCTCCTGTTACCACTGTCGCTCCTTGCTTGTTCGGATCCCTCCCCAGGCTGCACACGACTTCTTCCAGCCCCGTTTCCTTGTGCTCTTACCGGGGCTATGGGAACTCTTACCCTCATCTGCTCTTGGACAGACCTCCTAGGAGGCTGAAGCCATTTACACGAAGAAAATCCCAGTATGAGACCCGGCGGCGTGAACCTCCCCAGCGCAGCACTGTGCCGTGCTGCTGGCCCAGCAGCAGCTCTTCTGAGGGTCAGGCTCCAGCTCCGTTCTCTCGGCTGAATTAATCACTGGTTTCTCAGTTAGGAATGCCAAAAAAAATGGAGCCAATGCGTGCAGATGCTGGCACTCTGGGAGCTGGACCGCATCCACCACCTCGTTTGGTACAGCCGCTGCACAGCTGTCAGGCAGGAACAGCCACGGTCATTGCCAGGCAGGGGAAAGAACGGAGCCAGACACCTACACCAACGTGTCTGTACTTCAGCAGCAGCTTGCTGCGCCCTGTGTTGGGCTTTGCTGCCCAAAAGCACGCAGAGGTGTTCTAGCGTGGAAATCTACGTTAGCAAACTTAAGACACCTCTTGCAGAGACTAATTTTTCGACATTTAACTTTTTTCCTTAAACTTACATAAGAATAGACCGAGCAAAATGATGCTAGAACTTCCCCTAACTTTGTTCACAATGGGAAAATAAATAACCTGGAAGTGTGGGCAAGCAACTGCTTACCCACAGCTGACTCGGAAGGCTACTAGTTCATGTAACTCGCTCCCTGTAAAGCTGAGAGAAGCATGGGTCTGGCACCTGGCGCAATGAGAAAGTGCTGACCAGCCGTGCACAGGGATACGTTTGATTAAAATGTGGGTTTCTTGCATTAAAATATCAGCACATAGTACTCTAGTTTCCCAGTTTAACTACAATGATCAGTTAAACAGTGAATCCAGAGAACACGCATGCAGCTGGAAGGCTTTGCACTTTTATGGCTGAGTGACAAAAAAAAATCCATTGGATATCCTGAGTATCTCTCACCTTTGCAACACATTTCCTCCTTATAATAGAAATTGTTTCTCAGGTTAGATACTGCTTGAAATCATCCCAATGCTGTATTTTATGCTCCTCATTCACCCTTACATTTCCTCTGGGTCTCTGTATCCTCACAACTAGCAACACTTATTGATTACTGGAAACAACTATTGATTAACGGAAACATTTTCCTTGTCTTTACTACTACTTAAATAAATGTAAAAATTCTAGACAGCACTTCTCAAAAAAAAAAAAACAAACAACAAGGTGATAAAAGCAGAAGCTCCCTTATCTCAATGCTGTATGGAATCTGCACAGCAATCTACTCCCAGGGAACAAGCCCATCTAAACACGGTAACTGCAAGAAAATTATTAATGTGGGATGCATTTCAAAGCAAATACAGAGATTTTCATCCAAGTGCTAATCTTCTAAACAACCTCCCTCTTATTGTACAGCTTGCTAAAAGATCATTTTCTGACAGCAAAGAATGAAGTGTCAGCACTTCAGCGGTGACTGGGTTGGTATTTCATTTCTCTCTATACTGATGCGCTTTTACACCAGTACTGTGCAAGGTAAATACATGGATAGTTCTGAGAACATTTAACTAGGTATTTAAAAACCCATACGTATATACACAAATACAAAATACAGATAAAGGAGCAACATTTATGGTTATTTTAACAATTTGAAAGAAAAACAAAGTAGATTTTTTTCTATGTCCCATATGTGCAATTTGTAAGATATTAGAATAAAATGTATTTGTTTTAAATGTTGCTAGAAAAAAATAAGGAACAAATTTACATTATCTGTGTCTATACTATTAGCCAGCAAGGCACTGAATCACTTTAGGTTTCAGTGACGTATGCTGGATAGAAAACCGGTAAACGAACATTTAATATCTACTCAATTTAGCTGGGCAGCACGTTCCTCACTAAAGGTAAAAGGAAGGCAAAACAGTGCAATTTTTGCAGAAAAAGATCTGGAAGTACTGATTTTTCACCCATTCATATTGAAGCGTCATGTCCCATGAAGCTCCCCTCCTCCCCCCAGAAGCACCACCAGTAAGAGACTGGGACGATGCACTGACACAAACAATTTGTCCTCGGTGAGGTCCAGGAGCTGGGTGGCATCACCCCCTTCCTTCTGATCCGCCAAGGAAAAATCCAGCACTAATAAACAACAAAAAACCCAACAGAGCCAAACCACCGCCAGCAAAACCCACAAACGGTGGAAGGCCAGAAGATCACAGGCAAGTGATAGCTAAAGAGCAGTGTGCGCATTTTATTTATTTAAGTCCAGCACAGATAAGGCAGAAGCTTAGGGAAAAGACAGGGAGACAAAATGACTGCACACATTTAAAAACCTTATGAACTCTCTTTCTTTCTATGCAATCAGCCTAATTACACTTATGTAGAAGTCTAATTACACCTCTGCATTAGCTACCAGTCAAGTGTTTCTTGGGTTATTTCTGAGCAGCCTACAATTAAATGAGCCTCATCCATTAAGTGACACTTTGTGTGTGTAGTCTTAGTGCTCCAATTATGTACCTCAAATCAGCCCCTGAAAATCCTCCTTGCTGCCAAAGATATCCCTGTGAAAAATGAAGGATATTGGAGATGGCTTGAAAAACACTGCTGACATTAAAAACAAATGCTGTTATGCAAAACCTTGTGTTTTATTTAAATTTGTGCTGCTTGAGATGCAAACAAGACTCATTTCACTACATGGCTCTGCTATTCATTTATTAACTATTCTGCATGAAATCCATTTCTAAATGATTTCGCTAAAGTTCATAAACCATTTTAAAACTCAGAAACTGATGAAAAAGGAAATGATCCAGCCGTTACAAGCCTTGAACTAAAAGCCTGATAGAAATAATTCTATTTCTCGATTTAAACAGTATATGAAATTGGATTCAATGCCAAAATCATTACATGCTCTTTTTAATTAAAACTTATGAAGGTTGTAGAAAGTGATTTTACTTTCAGAGAGAGGGAAACCTTTTCTGAGTTTACTACTGCAGTAACCTATGACTGAATTTGGCAGCAGTCAACAAGTGAGGCATACAGAACAAGGTTGCCACATTTTTACTTGGGGAATAAATGGCTTAATATCCAAACACCGGTATCAACGTGTGCACGGCTTCAGCTGGCGATGGCTATGTTTCCTCCTCTTTTTTCTAGGCACCAGTAGAAAACAAGAAAACACCTGTAATAGGCTGCAATTTGCTCCCGCCTCTGAAGGAGGGTTCTGATGTGCTACCTATAAGTAACACCGTAAACAAATAAAAAAAGCACCATGAAAGCCCTTTTTTATTGTTTAAAAAATCCTTCCCCCCTCCATTTATGCAGATTCCTGGGCAAATCAGAGTTGCAAGCTTTCCTACATCGCCCAGAGGCAAGGCTGGGCTCACAGGAAGGAGAGGTTCCTGCTCTTCCCAGCGCGGGCAGAGGGGGAGCGCCGCACTCCCTGCAGAGCTCAGTGGGGCACTTGAACCTCCACTGGTGGTGAAGGGACACACCCGTGCCCTGGGTGGTAAAGAGGCACATCGTGCCTTGGTTAGGCAAGCAGGAGAGCTGCCTTGTGCCTGTGCAGGCCTGCAAGCCCCAAAGGATGACTGCAAAGGTGGCTCAAAGGATCAGCCCACTGCTGGCAGCCAGCTCCTGAATTAGCCTTCACTTCGGTCTCTGCCTAACGTCACTTGCAAACGTTCAGCTAACATTTCAACGTAGACCACCCACAAATGTCTCAATCTACATCCCTGTGATCATCTTGAGCTCACCATGGCTAAACTAATGGCTTTTTTCCTTCTGAACCCTTCCTTGCCACCGCACTCCAGCAGCAGCCCCCATCAAAGCTCTCCTCGTCCCCTGATGCGGTGCAGAAGCAGCCGGCTAGCAGGGCCTCTGCCCACCTTGCTGCGCCCCGCTGCACGGCTCCCAGCTGCCACTGCTGGCTTTTACACCGGGGTTACGAGATCCCCGGGGCCGTGCACACCTCCTGCTCCATTTCTGAAGCGCTCTGCACAGCTACAGCCTTGCCTGTAATGAGGGACAAGAGCAAAGGTGCATGACAAAGAAAGGCAGGCCCCATTCAGTACAGAAGCTAAATATTTCTTCCTGTTGAACTCTAACGGCTGCTGCTGATTCAAGCCTACACAAGCAAAGCTGCTTTCACTGACGCTTCTAAAATAGAAACTCTAAATATACAACACAAAAACAAGAATTCCCTAACCAAAAAGTCCCCTCACTAAAGGGACAAATCTTTCTTCAGCGAAGCCTCTATCTAAAAGATAGCTCATCTTCAAAGTGCAGCTGCTGCCTTTTATTGTTGACCTTCAAAGTAACTGTGAAAACATCTACACGTATCCAGCACGCTCACCCTGGATGTGTCGCGCTGTCCTAATGGGTGGGGGCACCTTTTCCACGGCCTTTTTGTACAGCTCCTGTGGACAGGACTGCACGGGCCCTTGCTGGCTGCAATGTCCATCTTTCAGCTCCAGCTCTTCCTGATCAACGCACCAGCCCTACAAAGAGTTTTGTAAGATAGCCAAGTACTAACTGGTTCACAGGCTCTAGTCCTGAGAAATTTTTAACTTCTCTCTTTGTCAGAGCCTTTATCAGCATGCAAGTATGCAGGACAGTGAATTGTTCCCCGTATAAAAGAAGTTCAGCTAGGGACACCTGAAAACAGCCTACACAGGTGAATTAGTGTTTTAGACATTTCTGCCCCGTGGAGGAAGTGCAGTACAGCCACGTTCACATATTGCTTCTGCTCCTCCAGCCGGCCTGCACAGCGAAGAAGGCAATCTTAAATTTGCAGCTGAGCCATGTCATCTGTCCAGAGTAATTATTCTATCACCCAGCATGTTTCTTGGGCCCACAGTCACAACGTTAGCCACTTATTACATGGGTTTTTGCACTTCCAGACCAAAGACTGTCACAATACAAATCCTCCCTCTGAAAGAAGCTAATGGAAAGTGAAAGAGTGCAAAGCTGAAGTTCTCTGCCACTCACTGCGCTGCACTGCGAGCCGTGCTGTGCTGAGTAACTGAGCAGGACGGAGCCAAAACGCAACACAAGACCCGGTCACCTACCCCTTTTTAAATTAAAACCAACCGAGGGTATCCCTGCACTGTCAATGAAACCCTGCGCACTGAAAAAACAGGTGCCAAGAGGGAGCAACAGCACACTTTGAAACCATGGCGTGCAACTATAGAAAGCATCGTACGAGTACTGCCACGGTCACCTTTGCCCAAAGACTTTGCATATTACAGAAACGTTTGCCATCTGCAGGACTCCTAAATAGACACGTTCTCATTGGTCTGTTGAAGAAGGACGCAAGTTTTACTCCCTTGGGTCAATAAGACAGCTGTTTAAAATCGTATCATGCTCTCATAAACAGACATTCTTTTCAAGACCTAATTTCTTCAGGTAAATTGTAATCCATTTACGAATGAGCAGTTGCCTGCAGATGAGAGCAAGTTCCCTTTTACAGGATGCACAGTTTGGATCTGGATCTGCCAGGAGCAGACTGAAGGACGGTCTTCACCCTCAATTAGTGCTTAACTTTATACGCGCTGTCAGAAGTTCCACTGAAATTACTGTCTGAAAGTTAAATGGCGGAGGAACTTCTGCAAGAATTCACCTTAGATGAAAAGCACCAATCGACGGGAGTGCTGGGGTGCTGCCAGAAACAGAGGGACTTTCCTTAAACTCTTGGTTTGACTTAAAAATCCACTGAAGACTCCACTCCTGTCAACTCTGAAGAGTGTAGGGTCACACACACCTATCAAGATGCAAAGGAGGGCCTCTCGTGAAATGCTTATAGCTGCCTTCCTTCTATCGCATGCTGAAATGACTGTATTGAAACTTTCAGAGTGAATGTAATGGATATATCGAATCCCTGAAATGATAGAAAATCCCGTGTGTAACGTGGGACCTCTGCAACACAGTTATAATGCGGGAAACTATAAGAAACAGGTCAGGGAGCTGGTTAGGATAAAATACTGAAGACAACTGCTGGCAAACTGCACCTGGACCTCTCCTGGGGTGACAGCTCCTGAGTAGGGGCCGCAAAGCACCGTTCTTTGCAAAGCTCTAGCACAAGTTGCTATTTCACCCTAAGACATCAAAAACTTGGCTTCCTATGACAGTTCACTTTTAAAAACCAAATACCACGAACATGTCAGGACCTCTTATAAAGAAAAACAACACTCCTTAAAAAGAACCACGATCAAAATAATGAAGACCACCAAACAAATTTTTATTTTCCTTTTGAATTTGCTAGTGAAATATGAAAAAAAGTTTAATCATTTTCCAAAAAACAAATCATAAAAGTACATGGCATTCCTTTCTATCAGGACAGCCTCATGTAACCCCAAATTGTAAAGGGAAAAAGCCCTGGAAGGAAGAGACAAGACCATTCCCCTCCACAAATGCCCACCCCACAGACGCAGACCTCCACGCCAAGCAGCCAGAGCGGAGCAGGGGGCAGAGACAGCAGCACAGCCCGCTCCAGCTTTTAGGGTTTTTAAGATATTAAGTACACTCTGTGGGGGAATTCCACACTGAAACGCTGCTAAAGGAGCAACCAAGCGTTGCTTAGTGATCTGTTACTTTCTACACAAAGAGACAAGCAGTTGGTTTTCCATGCAGAGAAAAATGTGAGGGGAACAATTGCCTTTGGAGATTGTTTATGTGGAAGGTATTTTATTTCTTATATTAAGAAATCACCAAGGAGGGGAACAACAGAAAGGGAATGCTCTGCATTACGGACAGCCCCCCATCTTGCTAATGAGACAAATTTACAAGAGGAGTCATCTTGCAGATCGCACTTCACATTTCAGACCCATGCTGAGATTGCAAGTCAGTTCTCTCAGCTGGGTTTCCTTTCATTTGTCAACTAAACACGTACTCTGAACTAATGGATCAATCCCTTGAAATGTATCCCCTTTCACTAAGGTGTTAAGAAAGCAATGTGCTGCTTTTCCAGATGAGAAGTCTGCAGGAAATAAATCCATTTTTTCAGAAACCTTTAGATCCCGCGTGTTCCCAGCTCCGGGTGCCGATCTCCACTTGGATGGCTGTGCTGCGATGAGAAGCATTCCCCGTACCTTTTCCAGGGAAGCCCAGTGTGCATTAAGAAACCAAATGTCCTTATGGCACGGAAATGCCAGCAGCCCTGGGGGTGCAGAGCCATGCCCAGGGATCCCTCCAGACAAGGCTCTGACCCCACTGCCTGCATCGGAAGGCACCGAGCAGCCACGGTCCTGCTCGGCTCTTGGCCAGGGGGAGCCAGGGCTGGGATCGCCCCGTGGGCACTGCCCAACCACTTCGGTGTTCCCCTGCACGAGGCTGCCGTGACTCACCTGTCTCGCATGCACTGACCTGAGCTACCATGGCAGGAGAAGAGCAGGGAGGCCGCGGTCACGGTGCCAGGCTGGCTGCCGCTGGCAGGCACCCTCGTGCAGCAGCCAGCACGAGGCTCGCCAGCACAGGATCAGAGCAGCCTGGCTCCGAGCGAAGCACCAAATCCCTCTGAAAACATTCCTGGCACCCTTCCTTGCCAACACACCAGATATTACTAATAAATAAGGCTTATATTATAATGAAACAGGGCTTTTTGTTTTTAATCTCACTTTCCTGATTCACATTCACTGCCTCAAGGGGCAGAATTATACCAGTTTGACCTGAGTCTGAGAGTCCGATGGTGGGGGAAAAAAATAAAAAAATAAGGAAGTGTGCATGGATTGTGGGGCAAGGAGGAGACTGGAGTGGATTAAAAGCTAACTCCAAAAACCGCTGCTGAAATTACTCACTTCAAAATGAAACCAATTACAGAAATCCTGCATTCATGATACATGGACTCACATTTTGTCTATTCCTACAACTACCAGAAGGACACTTGAGGAATTTCTGGATCCCAAACTGAAAGCATTAAGCCAAAATAAAAGCAGAGATCCCAGCCCACAACATCAGTAAGTGACCAATCAAGTTGCCACCAAGCGCGTATGTATGATGAAAACACAAACTCATCTTACTCAAGTCCCCCACCTTGCCAAGCACACACCGGGCGCTCCCACAGTTAACCTGACATTCAGCTCTCAGTAGGTTTCAGGGGTAACAGCACTCTCCACTGAAAAGAAGCATTTCACATAATCTGAACCTATTGTTTCCAGCTGCAAACAGAAGCAGATAGAAATCGTGCTGTCAGTTCAATAAATTATTTGGATTAGGCACCGAGAAACCTGTGTCTAACTTTGCGGATGTTACACACTGCAGTTCTTCTGAAATCAAACCTGAAAACAGGTCAAACGATTGGCACACACCCGAAACGTCAGCCAGATTTAATGAGAAATCCATCCAGAGCGCAGGTAAAGGGTTTGGTGGTAATTTCACGGTATTGGGAGAAAGGAATGAATAATTCACTGGGTTTAGACAGTCAAAGCTTACCACTTTTGGTGAACTTCACCTCCGAGATTTTAGATTCATTCAAACCCAAACCACAGCCCAGCAGGTGCAAATTCATAAAAGCACTGCGTTTGCATGACTCGCTTCTAACTGAAACCACCATCTTTTTGCAAAGCAGCAGCTGTGGCAAGTGCTCTAAGAGAATAAATATTTATTCCACCTTAAATAAAACTGCCTTCCCACCCACGAGTGCAAGCAGAACAATCAAAGAGATCTCGAGGACAATTAGAGGAAAAAGTCCTGCCTGCCAAAGTCAACCGGTGCCAGCACAGCGAAGCCTGGGACACTAGCTCTATGGCTCCTTTGAGGAAAGAAGTCCTCTGTTAAAAATCCCCGAGGATTTCAAGCTTGCTTCATAGCCACAAGGATTATTTCCCCCTTTTTCTGGCCAGCTTTTCCTTCAGAATCCATCAGTATCACTCCTTGCTGCTAGATAACATCACCACAATGCATCACACAGCAGCTTCTCTTCCCGAGGGGCACGAATAGCAACGGGTACGAGCTGCATTCCTGAAGTTCAGTTCATCTACTTGCTCTGATTTCTGCTGTTTTTGTATCTGAGTATTCATCTTTTAAAACGCTCGTCTGTGATAACAAATAACAAGATGGATCATATTCCTTTTTGCTCCAGATGTAGATATATTATTTTAATTAGGTAAGAAACAGCCCTTGTCGCCAAAATTGCTAAAGATGCACAGAAGAGATAAGCAAACAGCTGAAACTGTAAACATTTAACTTGTACTCACTTGGATGTTATCGCCCTTTGTTTATCTCCCCTCCTGCGCTTCCCAGTACCCCTCAGAGGCACAGGACCGAGGGGTGAGAGCTGCAATGCCCCATTTTTGGCACCAGCCTGTGCCGGACCCTGAGGACATGGCTGTGCTGGGGGCTCTGTCCATACCCTAACACCTGGGGGGAAGGCTAGCAGCAGGAATTATAGCGAGGATTTAACTGGTCAGAGCCACATTTTTGCACACAAACAGTTTATTTCGCAGACAAGAGGAGTCTGGAGCTTTGGAAGAACAAGGCTGGCTGCAGAAGAGCGCAGCTCGGCATCTTCCATCAGCACTGCTGCGTTAAACAGAGCGAGCGCAGGGCTACTGTAGGCTCCTTCCTAGCTCCATCCCCTTTTTATCACCTGTGTCTTTGCCAAGCGTGATGCTATCTGCTCAGCATTTGCACCCAGATTCTTATCTTTCATGTGGCAATATTGCAAATGCAAATTCACGTTTTCTCTCGGTAACAAACAGACCGGCGGCTGAGCAGCCCCGCACACGTGATGTCGAACCCGAATGAAATCACAGCCTCCACCAGTACCCGGTGACATGTTCAGACTGCAATCCCTACTGGGCATGTAATGGCAAAGGCAACTGCTGAGAGCATCCTGGATTAGAGCCAGGCCCTTCCCCAGCAGAGGAGGGTAATTAGGCTTTGGGCATCAACTGGAGACGCTCCTCCACGCAGGATTTTCCAGCAGAGGGCACTTTTGATTCACAGACCACTTGGGCTGCAGCTTTTGTTATTCGCCATCGCCATCTCAAAAAGCCGAAGCAGAGGTGGTGCTGTCTGCTTAAAAATAAAGACATCGTTGCTTTAGTTCTACTTGCCTTCCTCCCTCTCTCCTCCAACAAGTTTTATTAAGTTCTCATCTTTAATTCATGCCTGCAGCAGAGCTGATGTCACTTCTTTGCTATTAAAAAAAGATCCACAAAGCACAAGCCAAGCTTGCAGTGGTATCTCACCTACTTTCCTTCTTTATTTTTATTTTCACTTCCAGTGATTTGTTAACATTCATTATCTTCAAAACCTGAAAACCCATTCCAACAGAAACATGACTGCAGCACTTGGAGAGGAAAGAAAACAAACCACCTCTTCGATTCCAGCATCCGTCCCCTCCGAAGGCAGGACACAGCCCACCGCAGACACTTCACGAATTAAACCCACCAGCTGTCTGCAGGAAAACTGGGAGGTGTTAGGGACCTGGTGACATAAACAACTCAGCAAGCAGTAAGGTGAATTTCCCTTTGGGAAACCGTCGTTTCACTGTGGATGTAAAGCGAGAACCAGGGAGGAAGTATGGCAAGACTGCGTGGGAGAGTTTTCCAGCAAAGCCCTGGGAATTTAGAGGTTTTCAACTGCTAAAATAAAAACCAGTAATAATGAAAAGGATGTCTTAACCAGCTAATGCACACACCTGTCCTAAAGTAAAACGCTGGGAAGACCAAGCGCTGCAGTTTTGCCATACCTGTTTCATTTGCACACAGCTGGGATGTGGCTTTTAGGTTGTCAGCACCACGTAGCTGCTGGCTGGGCAGCCTTTGAGGGCAGTAAAGACACCAGGAGGCCTGTCCCCATGCTTCCTGCTGAAAATCCCACGCCTGTGCCTACCGGGGCTCCATCTTGGAGCCCAACAACTCAGCTGAGCCCACCAGCATGCTCTCATACTCCCCACATCTGCCACGTGGGCTTCTCCCCACAGCCTGGAGGACACGCGTTGGTACCAGAAATTTCCTGGAGGTTGATCGAGGTCACGCCGCAGGCTAGGAGCAGCTCACAGGGTAGTACGTAGCTCAACCAAACAAGTCATTTCCTCTACAAATTGTATAATTTAGAATCCTTCTGGTTCCTCCTGGCTCACGGATGAACAGTTTTGTTTTTTCAGAAGTCATAGCAGCGGGTGGTGTGGTCACATTGTGTAAGATAATACAAAGAGCAAAACAATTACTGTCAAAGGAAAAGACACTGTACCATAGGCTTTCTATTTTTTACCGTGTCTTTTGAGCAGGACTTCTTGCAGAATCGCTTGTTTGTGTCAAGTTTTACCGGAATGTGTGATATTACCAAACATCTTCCCAAACCAGGAGAGGCTGTCATAAACGTGCTTAAATAAAATGCAAGAAAATCACTGATGCTCACTGGGAGCGTACAACATTTGTGTAACAGCACATCGGAGAGGAGGGTTATGGGAAAAATCAAACCCCAAATCCCAGAGACTGTTGCTTTTGAAAAAATAGCCCCAAACACTTCAGCAGTCATACTGAAGTCAACACAGCTCAGCCAGTTTACCCCGTAACTCCCCAGGTACCACATTTACCTGTCGTAAGGGGGGCACAGTGTTCACCCTGTGCCTGTCAGCGAGGGGAACTGTACACGTACAGTGCTGAAGCTTGGGTCCGAAAGCCGACAAGGGGGAATTAGGTCCTTACTACGGTTCTCTATTTTGCCTTTAGGGCTTGTAATGGGATTTTTAATTGCAGTGTTTTTTAACATCTTTGCTAACATTTTACGAAAGCTGTAACTTTCAATACCAGACACTTGAAGCCAGCACCGCACAACCAGCCCTACTCTGTTTAAGGCCCCAGAGCAGCACCAGCTTTTAAATCAGTAAAGAATATTGGGAAAAGGGGATATTTCCCTGTTGGCTGTTAATCACTAGCAGGCCTGAACATACATTGCCATAGCTATGATTTTAAGAAAAATACATAAAACTGCAGTGAAGTGATGCTTGGCCTGATCTCAAGTCCGCTGAAGTCAACAGGCACCTTTCCACTGCCTTCAGCATGCTCTGAATCACAGCACACCATGGACCGCATTAGGCCCTTACGATAACCAAAACCACCCGAAAACCCCCAGAGCCACCCATTCCGGTGCACCCATGCAGCACGTGACTCTGAATACTGAACTACCATTTTTCAGTTACGGCCTTCACACAAGCTGCAAGAGAGCCCGGTGGCTACGTCTGACTTTTGTAATTTGGAAAAATGAGGGAACAAGGAGCAAGCTGGTCCCAAGACTCATGGAAAAAGCTGGGTATTTTTAAGTAGATAGCTCTTGGCTGTGTGCCCCCCCCTAAACTGCTCTGTTTCACTACACAGGGGGCAGCAGGACCTGTCAATGTTGCCACTACTGCCAAGAAGAAATTTTATCACGATACAGGCTGCTGGAATTAAAAAACACCACCACAGACTAGCAAACAAACTTTGTGCAAGAACGGTGAGACGGCTTTGGGCAGCCGTGCCCCAAGCCCAACCTTCCAGCCTCCTCTTTGCCCTAAAAGCACCGGTTTCCCAAGCAGCCGGCCCGCGTGCTGGTGCCAGCTGATGACCAGCAAAACCACGTCAGACTTGCACCTCCCGCAGCCCAAAGGCTTCGGCTGCTCTCCCCCGCCAGCAGCTTCCCCCGCGAGGGCAGGAGCAGGAGGGGGCTGCCGCTTGCTCTCACTGCCACTGCTGTGCTTCTGCCGACCAGAGCCGGTGCCAGGAAGCCAGCGCCTGCGAGCTCCCGCTTGTTCTCAGGCCTGGCAGTGATGGATTACGTACATCCACGAGTTGGGCACAAACCAGCTGTCTATCTGTCTTTTCCAAACATCTTGCTTCGGTTTCTGTATTATAAAGGTGCCAATGTCTTGTTTCGGGATGCCTCCTGCATAATGAGCACACATTTCTCTGAATATTTTACTGTCACACAGACGGACTGGACTTTTTTTTTTTTTTTTTTTTAATTTTTGAAGTGCTGTTGCTCCCTCCTCCGCACATTTTCTATAATAAAGGTCTTTATGCTCCCAGAGGCATGAAGCTGAAGTGACAAACCGCACTACAGCTTCTGTCTGTACAGAAACCCATGCACATGCATCCCACTGTCTGCTGCTGAACCGTGAGAAGCCCGTGCTGCATGCCTGTCTGCCCTCCTTCCACTCCTGCCCAGCACGGCGCCTGCAGCAGCAGCAGCTCTGAGCTTCACTTCCACCACTGACTAGGGGGAAAAACGGAGAAAATCCAGCTGGCGTTCCCCTCCTGGCCATCTATGCGAATGCCGAAGGGTAAAGAAGCACGAGAGCTTTGCAAGGAGTCTGAGGCTGCCGTGTCCCAGGCCGTATGTTCGTGTATCCTTTGTGCTCGTGTGCTCCTGCGCTGCGTGTCCAGGCACATACACAGCTTTGTGTGGGATTCAGGTACTCCACGGGTATCTGGGGGAAAGGGCTGTAAACAGCACCGACTCAAGACAGTTAGCTTGGCAAAAAAAAAAAAAAAAATACCAGCTGCTGAATTTGGGTCTGTCAACCACCAGAATGAAGCGGCAATCGCACTTTGAAAAGCCTTCCAGTCCTGTGGCAAAAGCTGCGATAAAACTGCTGTGCTGTCCTGCAAAGTCAAAGCAATTTCCAGGGAACACCCTGGATCTGACTGCAGCTTTGCCTGTATAGCAAAACCAAAACACAGATAAAAGACATTTCCCCTTTTCTCTCCTGGGAGAAAAAAAAAAGACGACTTTTTAGGTTGAGAAAGAGATCACAGGGAAGAAAAATATGTAGGAGTCCAGACGAAAGCATAGAGCTGTAGACCAGGCACCGCTGCATCTGCTCCAGCTACTCACAGTTGCTTAGAAAAAGAATTATGAATTTTGCTCTCTTTAGATGTCTTGCCTGGATGCTTTAAAGCAGCCTCAGAGGAATGTGCTCTTGGGTCTGAATCCCGTAGGAAATTATCCTTTGTGGTAGATGGTCTCCCCTTGGGGCCTGTCTGTGTGTTTTGCTTTCATGTAATCCTCCCACCTTGGTTTTCTAATGTAATGCTATCCACATTATTATAGCTCTTTGATACTCTCAAATGGCACTTACTCATGTTGTTGTATTTTCAGCTCTTCCAGACAGGGCCTGACTGGCTTGTGGTTCGTGCCATAAATATTTAGTTAAGTCACCAAAAGATATTACGAAGCAATTGCATGCCAATGGCAGACAGCGCATACACGACTGCCTGGGCCATTTGCTCTTTCCAAGCAGGATGTGCTGGTGATGCGCCCTGCAAGAACTGCAGGAGCCGAAAATTCAAGCGCTGTTCTGTCAAGGTTTGCTGACAGGTACCAGTTTTGTGCTTGGGCTAGTTTACATAGCAGTTCCCGTTTTCTTTCTACAACTTCTGTTCCAAGAAAGTTCAGCAGATTACGTGTAATGTTTTTAATTCAGCTCATTATGTGATTGAGATAAAACTTTACCAACATCACGCTGCGTCCAGCATCCTGACCTGCAGACAAGGCTCCCTCTACGCTACCTGTGACTGAAGCTCTCTCAAAAGATATGAATCTTCACTGCCGCTACTGCTCTCATTTGCAATGAGAGCAGGGTTTTGTGGTTTCCTTTCTAGTTCCTCTGCATCACACAACCTCAGTATTAGGTTTGCATCATCTTCGTTGTCTCACCGACGCACCACGGGAATGTAACCAGAACGCGAGCCTCCACTTTGGGTGTTCTCTTTTCTTAATTCTGGCATGAATTTACACCCTGACAAGTTGGATCTTTAATATCCCTCCTACACACGCGCACACATAGACAACTTCAGTACCTCCCCCGCTCACACAGCAGATACCCTTAAAAACATGAATCAACGTTTACCCGCAGTTTTCCTACTGTGCTATCTAACTACCAGCAGTTATCGCCAATGTGGAGGAACAAACTCAAACACCGCTATGTGGCTGACTGCTCTCCCGTGGTTTCCCTCTTGAAAGTTATCTCCAAATTGTAATGCAGGCTTCAGTAATAGCGAGGAAACGCAGCCCACCAGTTAGGGTAACAGAAAATAGGAGACCTGGGCTCTGTTTCTGACCCTCCCCTTGGCTTGCTAGATGCCCACAAGTAACGGGTGTTCATCACGAGCCCACCTCCAGTTTTCCCATCCGTAATAATGCAAGAATAATTCTGAACTTTTCTGCAGAAAACTACAAAATCAATGACATAAGTTACATTTTGTAGCTAGTTGATCATTACCAACAATTGTGTTCTGCCTCAAGTTTCATGCTTTTTTCTAACGCAAAGAAGTATTTCACCAACACTACGCAGGTAACTTCACAGCATGGGAGAGGTGAGAGCAAGCACGCTCGTTAACGATACTTCCCCTTGAATTTTGAAGGTTTCTCTGAACAAGAAACTCAATCTTGGCCTACAGACTGTAATCACGTCCCAATTAAGCTGTTCCATCGCTAACATAAGCTTCCCTACTACAGCTACACGAATTTCTGGCCTGTACTGGTCCCCACTTACATGCATACACACACAGTGATCACAGCATAGGACTCAGGTAAACCCTGCATATGCCTGTGTCTAAGGAGGGTTGGTACCAAGGCAAGATGTTCACTTCCATTCAACATGATCCGTCCTGAGCTGGTGGCAGCCCTCCGGCCGTGCCACCAAAGTGCTCTGGCAATGGCAGCGCCGCAATTCTGCCCAGTCTTCATGTCAACTGTGCTGAAAAGCAGCAGCAGTAGGAAGAGGTTCAGCTTCACAGAGATGAATTGGCACAGCACAGCTGCAGTCTGCTTGAGCTTAAGGAAGGAGGAAAACAATTTGGGGCTCACATCTGTGCAGCAACTATTAAAGAGAACGTACCCATCCCTATTCCACCAAACACGGACCTAGCTATGCAGCTCGCTCTGGCTGATGACATTAGCTTTAGGAAACTCTCAGCATGTTTATTTTGCAAACAGCATTTTGCTTGAAAATTACAAAAGAATCAGAAGTGCCACTTGCTGTTAGACAACATTATAATGCAAAATGAAGCACAACTATTGTGATGGGAGAACACATTCATTAACTCAAGAGAGTTGGCAGTCTTCTGATATTTAAAAGATTTTTCTCAAATCCAACCCCCTGGAGTCATGTGATGAAAAATCTAAATTTTCTTCCTTTGAAAAAGCATTTTTAAACAGCCCATGTAACTGCAGGAGTTGAAAGTGACTTACCTAAAGGGCAAATATAATGATTTTAAAATTTAATATTGAAGCATCATCTATTTTCAGGGCAATATTGCGATTCTGAACATTAGGTTTGACAACTCTGAACAACCAGCATGTGCAACTTCTCTTGCTCATCTCTATATCAAAACCTAAATTACTCTTTGGTTTATCTTTTAAAGACAGCTTAGGACTGCTTAGAAATGAAGACACTGAAATACTCAAAAGCAATGGGCCTGATTTCCACTTCTGTTAAAACTACTTAATTGTGCTGACTTGCAAATGGTTATGATTAACATCAGAATAAAATAGCAATCGTAATCAATAGATCCTTATGCCATATAGTGGTCTTTGGCACTGCTTTAATGTGAAAATCTGTCTTCCCTTTGAGAATATTCAAAGGTGTGCTTTACTGGAAAAGTATCCAGCAGCCTGGGTCTTGAAAAATTTCCTTTCTAGAGGACGTGTCTTCCAAACGGGGCCTTTGTGAAGAGCACAAATGAACATATGCAAAGTCTCTGATTTCTGCGATAAATGAAATTGGATGTGCCAAGTTGCATAAGAACAAAAAGAGACAGTCACGTCCTTTGTAGATGCATAAAAAATAAAAATAATAAAAAAAACAAGTCTAGGTATCACTTATTTTCTTCATGCACAAAGAACCAGTAGCTTGGTAGAGGTCAAAGAAAAGAAAAGAAAAAAAAAAAGACAAATCCAAGTTTTACTTCCTCGTAGCATATTTGGGTTTGGAAAGCCACCCTTCGCGCTGCCACCCCAGCTTTACGAAGCACACAGAACAGCCTCGCTTGTCAGCCAGTGAAGGAAAACATCAGCAAGCTGACAGGACGTAGATGAATGAAGCTTAATGACAAATGGGGAAAAAGAACAGAACAACACTGAATCTGGTTTCCTTCTGCCTTCTGCAGTTTGCCTACACAACTGCTAGAGCTACAGTCCTTTCAGTACTGCTAAAGCTAATTAGATCTGCACAGCTAGAATGGAATACATTAAGGTTAAAAAAAATTACCCTCTGAACCCACTAGTACATATCCACAGGAACTATTCATTTAAACCTCAACTTAAATAGGTATTTATCTTTGTGCTCTGAATTCCAATATACTTCATTTTCAATTTAACCTCTCCTCTTTTATGCTTTGTAGAAGTTGTACAAGATCATTTATGCAGAAATCTAATATGTATAAAAAATTCAAACAACTGGAGGAGCCAAACATTTTAAAGGGCCAGCAATCAAACACACGGCCCCCGCCCCACGGAGAGACACAGGCAGAAACCACCAAACGCACGGTAGGAAACGTTCCGCATTTCACGTCCCTGACATCACTGGCAGAACACGAGAAGGCACGGCTAAAGGACAAACGGAGGCCAGACCCTCCAGTAATGTAAACTGGAAAAATAACTCCTCTGGCTGCAAGCTGCCTCACGTTGCCAGACTGACAAATGCTCGCTGAAGTCAGCGGGGCAGCCAGCAAGGGGATGCAACGCTCCCAGTGGGGAGAAGGCAGCAGATACGGAGCCAAGGTGGGGAACCACGCAATTCAAACCCCAGAACCGAGCCGCAGAGCCGGCCATGCTCTGCTTCCCTGCGAGCCATGTGTCAGCGTGCTTATCTGTGCGGGGCTGCGCTTCCCTTCCCGACACCCGCAGCTCGCCGAGCAGCGCCCAGCTCAGCACGTCAGGCCGGCTGACCTAATCCCCTGCAGTCAGAAAAATAAAGAATCAAGGACTGTACCGGGGGGATTCATCATCCAGAGATATGTTTCAAGTACAGACACAAACCCTTACGCTTCTTGCCGGCTGAATGCAGCCCCCTTACACAGGTGTAAAGTCACAACTCTTCTTTGCTAAGAACCGCTGTTCCAGCACTGAGTTACTCAGAGCAGAAGACCAGCCTGAAATCCCCACACAAACGTGCACAGCAAGATGCTCTCAAGACCTTTGCTTTTTCATGCTCCATTTTATAACATTTTGGCTGGGCCCAGAGACTGTCATTTGTACCCTTGACTCACAATCAAGGGCATCTATATTTTTTCAGTCTGAGATGTAGGTTTAATAGCTGTGTACTGGCTCTATTCTGACTGAGTCTCTACAAGTCAAATTCCTGCTAGAAGCACATGAAAGGTTAGACTGGGTTTCCACCATACACTATCCGAGCTTCTCGTCAATACTAGAGCATATAATGGTCACAAAACATCATTCTTGAAACTTCTGTGAGCAATAGGAAGCTATCATGCCCATTTTTAGACATGAAGTGGTAAGGAGGAAGTATCTCCAATAGCTTGCCAAAGGTCACATATGGGTCTACAGATGACCGTATCTTTTGTACCCCACTCAAGCAGTGCAATCAAGAAACCACCCTTCTTCCTTGTATGATTGTGTAAATAGAGGGGATTTTTACATAGCATAAGTTAGGGATGAAACATTTCTTTCCCGTGGAAAGACCCAAAAAACACAACTACGGGTGAACGTCCACTTCGAGTCATTTGAAGAAGCCTTATTTAGGGGTATTGCCTCAGCCATTTATTTACAGTAGCAAGACACACTAAATCTATGCAGCAGAGCAAAATAACTAACTGATTAATGAGAAAAACAGCACGTGGCAGTCAGAGCACCTGCCTCAGAATTAGATATAAAATCATTTCAATTTGGCAAACTAAATGCTACAACTATTGTTTAGTAGAAGCCGTCTTAACTCCTTTGCATGAGACAAAATTGTCTCCCCACTTCATTCCTATTCCTTTTTACACAACCTCAAGTAAGTTTCCTGTGCAAATAACCCAGATGGCTACAAATTCCCAGCAAAAGGCCAAAAAAGGGGAACAAATATAACATGAGATATTAAATGCAAATTCTAAACAATATCTGGCACCTTTTTTCTTGTTTGGATTTACATTGAGTTTCTATCCATTCTCTTTTCTGAAAGTTTTACTACCCCAAGGAGGCTTACAACGTAATGTGTGACAGCAAGCGTAAGTTAGGACAGTAACTTTAAAGCATACATGCAAATACAAAATATTCTGGATGTAAATCTAACATGGACTTCCCTCTCCAAGGAGAGTGCTCTTTCAGAACACGGTCTGAAAACATGCTCCAGCTTGGCGCTCAAGAACCCACCACGTACTGGTTTCAGAGGCTTGAGCTGATTTTAGTACTCAAATATTGCTCAGGAGAAACAATCTGTAAGGGTAAGCAAACAAAACACCCACCCTGAGCATGCTGCAAACACCGATTAGCTCTTTGCTCATACAAAACACAAGTTGTAAATGCATGTGTCTAGCATATATGGAGAGTGAATACCACCTTCACCTTAGTCTCATCCACTTCAGCAGGCTGTGAGCAGAAAGGCTGTAGCTGATTTTAAATAAAATCACACGTGTGAATGTATCCAAATTTACAATGACAAGCAAATCTGACAAACTCTCTTGTACTACCTACTGAAAGAAACAGATTCCTAAGAGCCACCACAGGCTAGAAGAAAATATAAAGGAAGGTAAGTAAAGAAAAAGTCAAGCAGTATGCCTGCCTCATCTTAAAACCGCTCACCTCCAAACCTGCCCCTCAGGAAGCAGCGCGGCAGCTCCCGAGCGTCTGGCAGAGCAGCATTACTGCTGTCGGGCAGAGCACGCGAAGCCCAGAGCTTACTGAAGCTTTAGAGATAAGAGATAAGCAATACTTTATATTTCAGATGTAGATTATGAGCCAGGGAAAAGCAAGCTTAAAAGGTGAATGGCTTCTTTTGGCATTAGCTGAAATCTCTGTATAGTCTCCAACGAAAGCCGACAGTGAGGTCAAGCTACGGTATGGGAATTCTATAGTCGATAAAAAAACTGTTTTTTAAGCCCTGAGTCAGAAAAATTCAATGTGGATGACCACTTATTGAAAGGGTCATCATCCAACAGAGAGCAAATTGCTAGAGCAACAAAGAGCCCAGAAGTATTCCTCAGTTTATAGAAACCACAGAGAAGGGCAAACTCTGAATCCGTCTCCTCCTAGTATTAATCTAGTTTGCCTCCAAGGATCAATTTATCCAGTAGAAACCGCACTGTGACGGTGCAGTCAACGACTTTCTTCCCTGAAATCTGAGCTTAAATCATAAAACGTAACTATTGTTTTATGGCTGCACACTGACATTTAAATATTTCCCTAGGATTGAAATCATAGATCAAATACCGTGCTGACAAGCAAGAAGGGCAGATGTGGGCTCTGCCCCAAGCTGTGTTTTCAGTTTTCCTCGGTGGAACAAGCTTACTTTCTACTATACTCTAGGTGACTGCACCGCGTTCGCATTCTCAGGATGTTTATAGAGGCAGGGCTGAGGAAGAACATTTACAGGTTTCCCACCGCCTCCCAAGGCCTGGGTACTTCCCTGCAGGAGAGGAGTTCCCAACGCACCGGGTCTCCGCCTGCCTGGACGCTGCGGTGAGGGACGGGTCGCAGCGCAGCACCAACCTTGCCCCTGTGCTCTCGTTCCAAGCACATCAAAGCAGAGCTCCAACAGGCTCCTCCGCGGAACAAGTAGCAGGACTTCCCATGTATTAAATGACTTGCTGCCAACCGAAGGCAGCTCGCCACGTTTTACTGCAGAACACCCCACTGTGGCGTAAATAAAAAGCTTTTATATCTCAAGGCAAATATCCCTCCCCCTCAAACCTAGCTTTTTGCAACTGTTCCCCATTCTGGTAATCATTCTTAAAGCGTCTGAAGTTATACTCTTCTTCTTCTCACTTGCTCACTTTGGCGCTCCCAAAGCAAAGAATTTGGTTTGCTAATTACTGCAATCAGGGGAGATGGGGAACATGAGGCACAGATGAAAAAGATTGCTCAGACTAGATTCTCTCTTAGCACTTTACCCTTTAGATACATCTGTGTAGTAAGCTCAACACTGAACAGCACTTAACTCAGCCTCAGTTTGGAGTAGGGAGAAATTAATTGCTATCTAATAGGATTCAAATTGGTACAAGGGATCCCATCATTACAGGACAAGAAAGAGTAGAACCGCAGTACATTAGCTGGCTAGCAAAGGGCCTCAGTCAATGCAGTGGAACAGGCGACACCATCGCTGCGACATGATGAATTGATACCTCAGTAACTGTAATTTATTAGTCAGTGGTGCTGAACTAGCATACGAACCAGGTGGAAAAGGACTGAACCTAAGCAGTGTTTGTGGAGGGAATGACATTCCCTTTGCAAGGTCTAACTTGAAATAATTTTACACTGGTGTGAAGATGTGTCACAGCTTAATTCAAGCAGCAGTTATGTGTACCAGAGGATGAAAGTGTAAATCAGTAGCAGACTGGGAAACAGAAGGCTCCCGGTATCAAATGTCAGTGGAGTTGCTCCCTCACTGTGCAACCTTTGACAAGTCACTTGACCTCCTGGTGCTTCAATCAAGGCAGCTACAGCACTGGGTTAGAAGTGAGATTCCCATCAGAAGCCACATTCGTCCTCTGTCCTAAGATCTTCAGTAAACCACAGCCCCCTACCTCCCTGTATTTGGGAACAGACATTTGGATTATTAAATGAGACTGGCCTGTGGATATTTAAAGTCATGTGTGACAAACAGGCTTTATGTAATGAATTATAGTTAAGCTGTGAGAGTAAACTTGACAGACATGCACACGCATTCACATTCACACAAAGCCTAACCGTCCCACTTCCACATGAACAGCTCTAAGGGAACATCTATAAAGCAAAACGAAGGTTCAGTTGTAGCATGGATGAATGCACCTGCAATGATTTTTTTCCAGGTAGCACACAGACAGGGTAGTAGAGCCCAAGGCAGCAGCGGTTAACAAGCTTGGATCCCCGTGGGCTTACATTCCTGTTCCTCCTCTCTGCAGAAGCCTATGCCTCTGAATATTCATAACTTGTTGCTAAATTAAGCAACCATTCACATGGCTATTAATGCTACACTTCCCTCTTATTTTGCTGGGCAGACAGAATTTTAGGAATTTGGAATATTCTCCAGTTAGCTTCAGAAAACAGAATGCAACCCAACAACGCTGGATGTGCCAGCACAACTCACCGGCAGCTGCTCTTCCCCTCCCGCCTTCTGTTAAGGAAAGTCTTTTGGATGTGAGACCTCATTAAGCAGCAATCTACCTACCACTCTCACACCTAGCTGGACCTTAACAGCTCCTCTTGCCTCTTCCCACCCGAGGTCAGGGAGGGCAAAGCCAAGGTCCCCCAGGCATCCGCTCCGGGGAAGATCAGAAGACCACACTGGAGGTGAAGGCCTGGGTCTCTGAGCTAAGGGCAGTACATAAACAAATCCCACTGCTGGGAAGAATAAAAGAGATGAATTCATACTGAATTGCAAAAAAAAATGTTTTTCTTGGCAAGCCAGGGCTCTGACAGCCCTTTTTTAGTCCACTGGAATCAGCGTTACGTATGTCTCACACGCTAAGCTGCATAACCAAGCGGGTCTATTTCAGAGTAACAGATACCTGAGCCCTTTCGCAGGCATTCATAAGTGGATCTACTCCTTCCTAAAGCTTCCTGAGAAGCCAGTTACTAAAGACGGAAAGCCACAAAATTATACACTCAGTATTTCTAACTAGCTCTTCACCCTAGAAGACCTTTGGAGGGTTTATAATTAAGAAAAAGCTTAGGCTAGAAAATTGGCCCAGTGAGTTTGCTGTCGAGATCCTTCCCTAGGTTTGAACTGCAGAAACACCCGCAGTCTTCACACCTAGTCCCCAAACATGAGGGATGACTAATACCAGCTTTAGATCATCCCCAGCAAGTGCTGGAGCTTTCTGCAAGGCTCTCAGTAGCTTGAATTATTGGCGGGTGCTCAGCACCTCTAAGCAAGCTCTTGGAAACTGAACCTGGCATCCACCCTGGGCACCTGATGTGTAAAAATTATATGGCACGATGCAGAAATAGTAGCGTGGATACAGCGACTCCACTGACGCCTTCCATTTGAACCAGTTCATTGTGCTTTGGGTCAGCACGGGGCTAACGTGGCAATCTGGCTCCAAATTCAGTCAAGTCTCTGTACAGTGTTTTGCAACTTAAGACCAGTCTCTCAAATCTTGCTAGCAAGGCTGAGCAGCAATGAACTCCTCCCTTCCTCTTTTAGATTAAAAAAATCCCTTGTATTTTCCTGTATGATAATAAAATAATCATAATACCCCCTACTTCTGTATATACCTAGCATTTTATGAAGGAAGTAAAAATTTATTATCTCCATGTTACAGATAAGCAGCCAGACAAAGGATGGCTAAGTGATTTAGCCCAGCTGCCCAACAATCTAGTGGCTGAACTTGGTAGCATGTATCATTTAACCTCAACAACTCCACTAATTAGCACTGTTAACAGGAATACAGCCTAACTTCCCCTCCTGGACTGAGTTAGTTTTTGAGAAGTAAGAAAAAGGGCTCAAAATTAAATGTGTGCAATATCTGGAAACGGGAAGAAAAAAAGCAAACACCTCAGATACTCCCATCTGCTAGAGATCAAGACTCTATTCAACTCAGAGATAAAATTATCACATAGAAGTTATTTCCTTATGGAGTGCTACCAGGTGAAAGCCAGTATCTTTTAGTGAAAAGATCCTATCACGTGTTTAGAGTTTTACTTTAACATATGTAGTTTAGCATTGGAAGCAGCTAGTTTCTGAGGTAGCTAGAAGGAAAGATGAACTTTTATTGACTAAATCCTTATTTCATCAGAACAAGCTATTGTTAATACTGAGCAGGAATTAACTGTGCTGGTGCGGCCTCACCTCAAGTTGTGTGTGCGGTTTTGGCACCACAATATAAAAAGGCCATAAAACTATTAAAAAGCATCCAAATGAGGGTATGAAAAGTGTGAAGGGTCTGGAGGGCAAGACACATGAGGAGCGGCTGAGGTCCCTTGGTTTGCTCAGCCCAGAGCAGAGCAGGCCGAGGGGAGGCCTCATGGCGGCCTGCAGCTCCCTCACGAGGGGAGCGGAGGGGCAGGCGCTGAGCTCTGCTCTCTGGGGACAGCGACAGGACCCGAGGGAACGGCATGGAGCTGGGACAGGGGAGGGTCAGGCTGGGGGTTAGGGAAAGGTTCTGCACCCAGAGGTGGTCGGGCACTGGGACAGGCTCCCCAGGGACGTGGTCATAGCCTCAAGAGTGCTGGAATTCAAGGAGTGTTTGGACACCACCCTCAGACACAGGGTCTGGGTTTTGGGTGGTCCTGTGTGGGGCCAGGAGGTGGACTCATTGATCCTTGTGGGGCTGTTCCAACCCAGGATATCCTATGGTTCTATAGACTAAGGGCTCTCAATCGTGCAGCTGTATTAACAGCCTTTGTTCCATACGAGGACTAATAAATATTCTCACACTATGCTGTTTTAGCAGATACATCTCAGTAGGTCCTTAAACTACAGGAAATATCTGATCAATGCAAGTCACACGGGCTGCTGAATAAGTACAAAACAGTCCCAGTTTTCCACATTCTGCAAATGAGTACAGCTGAAGCTGTAGAAATTCCTGTCATTACCAATGCAAGTTAAAGACAGTCTGCCAAAATAAATAAATAACCCTTCAGTGATAGCACACAAGGAAACCTCTCAAATGATCAGAAATCCTATTTTGAGTCCCATTAATGGAGCACAGCATACATCTTGCAAAAGCTTGCACATTTTATTTGCCTGAATCTATTAAAATAGAAGGAACACATTTATTCTAGCAAGACGCATCAGAACACAGAAATGGAGATAAGAGAAAACGGATAACCAGGATTTATGTAAATACTTAAGTGACAGAGGAGCACACCAGATCAAGAAATCTCTGGGATTTGGGCTCTCAACTACCTGAATCCTTACGGTCGTGGTAGTTTCTTGTAAGGATGTATGTGCTTACAAGTTGTGAGTAGTAGAGAGTAACGTGTTTTTTTTTTTTCAAAGCTGGCTCTTTCCAATCGAACTTGCACAAATCTTTAAGAGTCTCCACTTTAGCACCCTCCTAATCCAGCCCTCACCCGTAGGATGCCCCTCAGGGACACCCAGCAGCTGCTGTTCCAAGCTCTTTGGGACCAAAACCTGAGCATGCATGAATGCTTCCCTTGCAGCTGTAGGCAGGGAGAACAAAAATGCAATCCTCCAGGAACTACATCACTACTATTTCGTTACATATCTCACATGGTTGTTTTTGTACTTTTATTTTTTCCATTTTGCAATTGAAATAACTTTTCATAAACCCTATTCTTTCTTATTCTCTCAGTTTCAATAAACAGTTACGAGCCATTTGTCAAGATCGCATACAACTTATTCTGCAACTCGTCTGCCTTTGGCTTTGCCTTAGGCTTACACCTACTTGAGGTGACCCAAGGTTGTCAGACAACATTTCAGTTCCTACTATAGAACACAAATAAACCACACAACCTACCATTTTTTGTTGTTGTTTGTTTGTTTTTGTTTTTTTCCCCTTCTTCTCTGGGACAATGCAGACTCTTTATTACATCTGCTATTACGTGTCCATAACAATGTTCTCTAACAAGCAGCCCTAGGGTCAAACGTGTCCCTTGATCAATTTACTAGAGGTCCCTGGTGCTGCTGCTGTGGGTAGAGTGTCGGGGGGGTAAGGAGAAGAGTTTGAATCCCTTTATTCCTTTGCTTCACTGGAAGCTAAGAAAAAAAAAATGCCACAAAGACATTTTTCTGCTCCCTCTGCTCTTGACGAGTCAAGTAAACAGGGAGGGAATATCTAGCGGCAAAGGACTAAGCGCAAGAGACCAGCGTCTGTACACGCATAGAAAAACATACCGTCTATTTACCAAACTACTCATTGCATGAGGATGATTCAGAGCAAGGCTAAGGGAATTATGAAGATGTCGTAACAAAACACCTGCAAAGCTATTTTACATGAGGACAAATAAAAGGTACTCTGGACATGGGTGCCGTGTGGTGTTCTTTAAACAAGGATTTAACTGTTCAGTACAGTGTTACAGTCAAAGCCCTCTGATACACACTAACACCAATTCAGAGATGCTCTAACCAGTTCCGCCATCACGTCAACCTACTCCTAGCTTGTCAGTAAAGCTCTGACTGATTTATCTAGTTTTGCTCAACAGATCAGTATCTACCACTAAGTAATGACTGTACCGAGAAAAGCAGGCTTGGCACTAGCCGACTTATAGAAATCGCATCTTGTTTGTGCTCGGACAGCAGGGAAGGAGTTAATCCCATTGGCCAAAGTGGTTGAGTACCAGTCTTACTCACGCCTGACTGCATGACTTTTGTTTCAAATGTTGTGATTTACTCACAGCTCTACGTGTGGGTTTTAGTCACAGGCTCGCGCTGCCGTTAATGGGAACGGCCCTGCTAAGCCCCGCAGCTCCGCAGGCCTCCAGCTATTACAAGATGACTCTCGGGATTGTCTCTGCTTATTTGCTGCGCACCAATTCCCATCACTTCTGATTAAACATGGTAATTCCTGCAAACACGGAATGAGCAGCCCCTTTAAAAGATTCCCCTCCAGAAGAAAGAGTAGCCTTTGCAAATGACCTATAATGGGTCTAAATAAAGACTGAGCTGTTCCTTACTCATGCATAACTTCATTGCTTCTGTTCCCTCCACACCCTGCCCAGTTGGCATAATTTGCAGAAGGGTTTTGGCACGGACAATTGTAACACCCACATGCTGCCTGAACTCAAAAGCTTGATCCTACAGTCCTTTTCTTTCCAAGCGATAGCTAAATAAGACTTTTATTTTGATAACACAGGCCGTCTGCACTGCAGGTTTCAACCCATGGAGCCTGAACTCCAGCCACATTCCCAGATTAGGACAGCTAGAGTCTAGAGCATCTTACCCCACACAATGGCAAGAGAAGAGAAGGCTTAAAACCTGACAAAGCTCCAGTCCTTACATTTCCTATGGCTGGAACAAAGCTTCATCTGAATGAGCAGACTCCACTCTAAAAACCCAGAAGTTACCATGGGTTTAATTTAGCGCACACCTTGGTGGTGTCCAAAACCAACACAAGAACAAGAGATGAGCGTGGGCCACCAGAAAGTCACAACATGCTTCACAGAGCTTGTGTTCCCCGCTCCTGTGACATACCATGAAACAATTTTCATCTGTCTTTCCCTTTAAGCACAGACAGCACCGCCACCGACGATGATACGACAGTGACAAAGGAGGGCTGAAATTCAGACCCAAATTGTTATTCCCCTCAGCTAGGCAGTTATGCACAAGAAACACTGCTTGTAAACACTTCTTTGTCAAACACTCAATTACGAGCTGCTTTATGAACAAAATGAGCCAGTCACAAGGAAAGCAAGAGATGAAAATGGGGAAGCAATGTAAAATGGCATGCAGCCATCCCACCACGTCCCCCAGTAACGGTGTGGGTCGTACTGCTCACCGGAGAGTGGGGACATGTGCTGAGGAAATGCTGAATTCAGCTTTTAAGAATGGCGTTCAGGTTTTGTGGATACAGACTTTGTTCTTTCCTGTACAGATTATTTCCTATGCGGTAAGTAAAGAATAACTTTATTTTTATATTATTGGTTTTGGCAGCATGCACCTGGAAGAAAAATAACACGTACAAATGAGGAGCAAGTTAAAAAATCTCAATTCAGGCAACACTTCTAATGTGGCTGTGTTCCTTTGCATCATCCTCATTTACCTTTACACACTGAAGTTGCTCCATATCAGCTGAAAACTAACTAGAAAATACTTTTCTCCCCCTAACTAAAACTGCAGATGTACTCCACAGCAGACCTACCTGACCAGCTGAACCATCTCCATCTTCCACTTTAAACAACTGAGAGACTAACTCCAAAATGATACCTATGACTGACACTACAGCCAATAAACGTCATGTTAAATTATAAAATATTGCCCTACAGCCAGTCAAAAGTTTTAAGAACCAGCAGAAAGACAACTTTATGAGATCCAGCACCACCTTCCAAGAGCCTGCAATATTACAGCATTGGAAGGCTATTCATCAGCACGCTGTTATTCTAGCTGTGCTGGACAGCATCCACGACTTGATCCATTACTTTGTCCCTGGATTCTTTTAGCAATATTATTCCAGTGGCTAAGATTTCCCTGGAAAAGGTTTTTCCCTTGTTCTTACTATTCTGTGACAATGAGTCAAGAAGTGCCGTAAGAGGAAACAGTGCAAAATGAAACCTATTACTACTCCTCAGCTTTAACTCGCACTGGATTTGCAGCAGCTGAAGGAAGAATCGAGTCTGTGCACCTTCCCCTAGTGCCTAAATCAAAGCCTTTAACCAGGCAAAAGTGAAATGTGGAAGGAAAGGTGAAGCTGAAAGATTTGTTTTTAAATTAAATAACCTGTATGTATTTACATAATTGACTTTAAACACTAAGTTTCAAAATCCAGCAGCTACCCAAGTAATATTTTGCTTTGTAACCTGAACAGCTCCAACGGCAAAGAAACAAAACTGAGAGGAAGTTACAAGAAAGGGGAATAAAAAAAAAGCGTTTGCATATAGTGATAATAAAAGTTTATGTCTAATTCTTAAATTTAAAAGTTGAAATTCTCCTTGCTAGGAGTTTTTATTCTTTTTTGAAATAAATTAACTTCAAGGCTCGACTTCAGAAGAAATTGAGAATAAATTTACAATGCTAATTCCTGAAAAAACCTACATGCAGACATGGCATATTTCAATTCTTGAATTAACAAAATACCTACATACCTGCTTCTTAGGATTTCCTCAACCAGTAACCTTGTAAGAGTTTTAAATCTACCACAAACCTCTGCTGGCTTTGTTTAATTCATCTTTTTAGACAAAATAGTGGAGAAAATACTGTGGGTTTTATATACTGGCTTTGCCAAATAAACAGTGCAATGGCAGTCACCTGAATAGCTACCAGTAAGCTGCTTAAATGACTAAAGGAAAAAAAAGTGACCTAAGAGATGTCTTCAAACCAAAGACGTGCTTACTCAAGCTGCGCATATTCTCAGCAGCTCGTGTAAACCACCCATCAGGCAGAAGTATGAAAATCAGCTCCCTTAAGAATCCACACGGCAAAGAGAGGCTGAGGGATGTGGTAACACTGCCCGAGGCTGCAGTCTGAGGCAGGAGCAACTGCGAGGTGGAAAACAGCGTCATCTTTGATACGCTTCCACAAGGAAAGCCAAGCGAGCTGGACCAGTGCCATGAAATGACTTCAGGCGAAGCCCAACAATTGCCAAAGCAGTTCTGCTGCAGCTCCTGATGCACTGCTGCCAGCCACCTTTTGCAGAAATGGAGATCCATGGACAACAGTACACAAGGACAAGTTCTGCGCATTCAAAGTAACAGTATCACATTAAAAAGAAATTTAATTCTGCCTCCACCATAAGTAATATTGGGGTATCATTTCCCTCTTTGTTCCTTAGGTTTACACTGAAGCAGGACAGGTCGTAAGCATGTTAGAGGAAGAATACATCTACCTGCCTTGTCTATGCTTGGTTCTCACTCACAAAAATGTCTGAGAGCCTCCCAAAAAAATCACAGGATGATCGTAAGTGAAGGAGCCATACCCTACCTGCTCCCATTCAGAAACACGCATTTTACTGCAGACCTGTGGTGCAAGCCCTAGAACGGAGGCTACAATTAAATAACAGATGCCAAACTCTTCAGCGAGCACAAAGTGAGGCAGCCAGTGGTTACGTCAAGATTGAATAACTCTTCAGACATTTCTTGTCCAAACCAGAAAAACAACATGAAAAGAAGCCACGGTTGCTTCAGCTGCTTCTAGGTCCTCGCCTGTTCTGCAGCAACTACCTTAGGCCCAGGAAAAGGGCCCTGCCCAGCTCACGGGACACCTGCACTGTGCCCTACCCCACCATCACAAAGATATACAAGGAAAACCTCCAGCCTCCATCCAAGGCTCAGAATTTCTTCAAACAGCACACACACCAGCACTAGCCAGAGAAAGAGCTCCACTCAAACAGCCCCGTTTCTGCGCTCCTTTCAGTTTGCTCACACCACGAGACAGACCAGCAGCGCTCCCAGAGCAGCCCCTCTCTTCTCCAATAGCAAACACGCAAATAAAACCTCCCAAAAAACATGAGAAGAGGGAAGAAGGTTAAAGAAAGAGGACGTTGTGCATTGTGTCAGCCAATTAAATTCAGAGAAAAAGATACAAGTGGTTATAGCTTCCTGTAAATTACTTCATGTAATTAAATCCCCTTCTCTAAATTACAAACCATTTAGCTCTTCTTTTATAACAACGTAACCGATGACCAACAACAAGCTTTTTTATAGTCTGATGCCACAAAAGTTGTTAGTGATGAAATTTCCCTTTTATTTCCTCCTTTCAAAAGGAGCCACTGTAATGCTATTCACTCACAGCTACTTGGAGAATATCGGTGAGAAAAGAGGATTGCTTTATTTTCCCTTATTCTGAGGCTGAGGCTGCATTTAAGCAAGTGTGGCCTATCTGAGGTCCTCATCAGTCCTCTAGTTGTAGACAGAGAAGTTAAAGGTGACCTGCAAGGGTTTCAAAGCGGAGTTACAACCACTTTCATGTTTCACATACCTACAACATAACTGTCTTGCACTGCAGCATCGTGCTTCACCATTTTCCTATCACTTGAATTTTCTGTCCTTCGGCTCTGAAAGCGCTGGGAATATCAGGTCAGGTCTTCCCTGTAGGGCTGGGACGAGCCCTGGGAGCTGAGAAGTGCTCTGAGCGGCTCCCTCCAGCCCGCGGAGCCTGCGAGATGCCCGTGCACGTTCTGTACTGCTGAGCTCCGTCAGGCCACGCGTCACCACGGCTGCAGTTATCGACCTCCTCGGATGGGGAATTGATACGCAGATGGCAGGCACCCCGAGACGCTGCGGTTTGGCTCCGCTAGAGGTGGCGTGAGGAGCCCTAGCAGAGCGGCAGCGCTGGCAGCATCCGGCGTGTTAATCACCGTGCTCTCCAGACCAGCTCCAACACATGTGAAAAGTGCCAGCGGCCATCTGGAGGCCTGAACACATTGCTGCCGCCCAAATGCTGTTCAGTGGTAGAGGTGAATGGGGACAGGCAGGGGAATTTTGGAGAAGAGCGTGAGCAGGGACAAACAACACAGAAGCCTGGGCACAACCTGCTGCCGAGCACACTTGCAGGCACTGAGCCTTGCTAGGAGGACTTGCAGAGCCCTGCGGGAGCAGAGACAAAGTGGGCACATGGAAAAATGGGGTGGTTAAAGGAGGGCCAGCTGCAAACAGGGCACCTGCTGGTCCAGACAAATGAACAAGTAGTTTGTTGTATCACTGGAGGTAGCAGAAAGCCATGTTCCCCTCACTGTAATACTTGCAGCAGCCCAAACTTGCTTCAACATCACTGTTCAGAAAGCAGTAACTGCAGCGTAATAAAATCCAGCATACGCTTCTGCTTCGTGCTTTGGTTTTGTTCTAAAAACCAGTTGGATTCCACCTCCCCCACCCCCAGTTCTAATAAACATTGTCTCCACAATTTATGTTTCATTACCAGAACTGCATAGGGTTTTGAAATATATTTTCCAGCTTAAGCACAGGCCTCCCCCTGCTGTAGTTCCCAGGGGTTTTATGGCACTATTTTGCACTACTCACCCTGAAGCACAGTGCGTTAGAGATCTGTTAAGGAAGCTGTGCTACATCTCAAAGAATGGGGACAATCCAGTGATGAATGAAGTTACCTGTGCCACAGCTGTAACACCAAACTACAATGCCTACGGTTCATACAGCACTTTGAAGGACCACCGAGCAAACAAAGCACACCACAAAGTTCTCCTCTTGCAAAGTGGGCTCTGCAGTGACTTGAAGAATCTCTGCAAATTCATGGATGAATTTAGTAAAAACAACAGCACTCCTTTGTAATAGCAGGGTTTCGTTTGGGATATAAACACCCAGTATTTATTTACAAAGGATTTTTCCTCCTCCTGCCGCTGCTGTGCTATGCCCACCGCTTCCCTTGTACTTTGATGCAGAAAACAGAATACCAAGTGCCTAACCAGGACTTAAAGCAGATTTTTAAATTAGTTCCTGACAGTGCAAACAGATTGCTATTGATTGAAATGAGGCTGATTTTAGGCCTTGGATTAGCAAACCTAATGACTAAATACTGTATTGCCCATTTCAGTGCTTTGCACCGTTACTCCCCAGTGGTTTCCCAGGCAGCTGTGAAGTCTCCGCGCCTGCAGATTAGCGCACGAGAGCAGGGGAAGGCCATCTGTGCCTGCCCCGTGTGCAGCCGTGCTCAGACGGAAACAAGGAGCTCCCCCGACCCCCCCGGGGCAGGCCCCAGGCACTACAGCCTTGCGAGGAGCTTTGAAGCCAGCCGGGCTGCTCGCACGTTGGAGGCCAGCACGCTGCTGGAAGCACCGCGATGAACTGGAGCACCGCACCGTGCTGGACCGGGTCAACCGACCCCATGCGGATAGCGTGCGCCAGCCCAACTCTCCTAGCAATCGTGAACGCTCACTTAAAACTCATCGGTACAGAGCTGTTATGTCCAGATTGTACATTCTTGTACTTGCAGAGGTAGAAATGGATCCTGTTTTGAAGCAATACATGAGGCAACGTTTTCATGATTAAAAGAAAATGGACATTTTTGTTCCCCCTTTTGCTTCCTTGTTTAGTTTCAAAGACCATTTAAGTAACAATATCTGCTAACAGAAATGGTAACTTCAATTAGAAACAAAAAGAAACTGCCTTGTATAATTTCAGCATTCAAAAGCAGTCAAACGCAAACACCAGAAAAGCACAAACCAAACCAATCCCCAAAACCCACATTAAAGGCACCTTTTTTTTTTTCAGCTGTCTAGAACTCACTCGCTTTTAATAGCCTGAGATATTTAAAGTAACAATAAGACACTATTATATTCAGACCCTAGTAGGTGCAATTCAGCTTCCAAGTGCTACAGTGAAACACGGAAGGCCAGGAGTATCCACAGCCCTCCCCTGGCCTACAAAGACTCCAGGGGTTTGCTTCTGGACTCATTCTCCTACATGGCTGCTGAGCCTCGGCTGAAAAATGCATGTTTCAGTCTCTGATCTCCCACGTCACTAAGCAAAAACTGCCTCCAGCCCACCAGTGGCTTCAAAAACACATCCAAGTTTCAGAATTGCCATTTATCATTATCTGTAAAAAAAAAAACACAGATAAAGATCAAACAGCTACGTGTTCCTATTGCCCACCCGTCAGCATGAGCAGCGTGATGCTGAAGGAATTATGCCGGGTAAGGTACTCCATGAGCCAAACATGTTTCTCGACTGTTTCTCTCTATCTTGGTAAGAGTCCCACAGCCTGCCAGTACCACCACACAAAATGGAGCCACGGGCATGTAACTGGTTTGAAGGCAAGCTATGGATTTTCACCTGGACATCAGCAGAAATGGTACGCGTCCTGGATGGAAAATGATTTAGCATGTATCACCTTCAGCTCAGCTCAGAGGTAACCCAGAGCGGTGGTGTGCTGGGGCTGTATATTCACCAATGAATGTTGGATAACAAGCTGAAGAGCACCACGGAGAAATCACATGAATAGGTAATCAAACATGTTAATGTAATTTAGTAGTTCCAGTCCAGCAAGAGCCCCAGCAACAACATACATTAATCATCAGTAACGCTCAGCAGCCTGACAAAGGCTGGGAGTGAATGAGACACAGGAATTAGCTCTGCTTTCCCATCCCCTAGGAAGCTCTACTGAAGTCACAGAGATGTCACACCTCCAGAGCAACATGACAGCATTAGCTGTCTTGCCCTCTCCTCCCATGCTCCAAACCCAGCACGCTATTTATGAGCACTAAAGACGTGCTACAGCACCCTGTTCTCATCTGCTTCTTTGAGACTCTTCCTCATCTTGGGTGACCTAAACAGTGGGTGAGAAAAGGAAGGAGGAGGTGTAAAACAGTCATCTTCATGACATATGACTATTTGCAGAACAGAGTGTTATTAAACCACATTTAACATCTAAACACATTCAATGCGCTATGAGGCTCCTGAGCTGACTAACCACAGAGCTGAGGTTAAGCTAACTTGAAGCATCAGCAATTCCTTCCATTAGCACCAACTCTTCAGAAGGAGGCCAGTCCACTTCTAGCCAACATACAAGGCAGCAGCGGGTCCTGAAGCCCAGGGGGAAAAAGGAGGTCACCCTACAGGCAGGGTGACACCAGTCTGTTCAGCAGCATCAGCAACTCCAAAAGGTAACTCAAAACCAAAGAGAGCAAAGAGCTCGGCTAAATGAAAGGCAGATGTAAAGCTCAAAGGAGGACTCTGAGGACTACAAGAACGATGCAGAGAGCACAAGGAAGCACAGCTGGAACTGCGAGGTCCCCATCTCCCAGCCCTTACCTCATCCACACGAATTATCCACCCAACCACAGAGGAACCCCTCGGAAAGGCAGCGGGCTTCTCTCCCCTGCAACTGCAGTGGGGTTCCCTTCCACAGCCAACTGGGTTGCACTCGGACGTGGCTTTTAAGACGAGCAATGACCGACAAATGTTCCCGGGGTGGAGGCAACGCACGCTTTCAAATAGGGCAGTGCTACTGTAGGCATCCGGCCATACTAAAATGTCACTTCTTTAAACACTTTCTTGTTTCTTGACGCACACCTGATAACTGCGAGTGGTTTTGGTGCTTCCTACCCGAGAGCAGCAGCTTCAAGTCAGCACCTTTTCCAGCACACACGTATGGAAAATGGACCCAGATCCTGACACTTCTTTGGCCAAAGGACCCACAACTACTCGAAATGCACTTTGCTCCCCCTCTGCTTGGCTACAGCAGGGAGTAAATGCATTTGAAGGATTTTTATGCGTGGTTGCAGTAACAGGCTGGGGAGGGCAGATTAAATCCCACAACCCTCTCCCCACACCCCGAGGTACACGAGAACCTTGGGAGCAAGTTCAGGACCAAATAGGAAACTGGATGTTTTGTCGAAAGGAGTGAAGCATTAATCTAATTTTCTAAAGAAAGCAGACAACCTGGCACTCAGAGCAGCTTACCACTTCGCACCTCTGTACAAGGATTAGCAGAATGCCATAATTATAATGCCCAATTTGATTTATTAGAGGAGGCTGCTCAGGAAAGATGAGAATTCAGTAGCATTGCGAAGAGAAGAGATGAGAGTATAAGGAAAGCTGCAAATTGATCAGTAATTTCTAAGCAACGTCTCAATATAATTAACATTAATTACAGTAAGCTTTCCAAATTAGGTATAAACCTATGTTTAATAACCCTGAGATGCAAAAATTCCCCCAAATTCCAGGAAACTTAATATTACAGCCAATTTGTCTAGACAGTTTGGCAGGAAACGCCAGAATTCTAGGTGTGAAGTTTGTGGTTATTAAAAAAAATATTTAGGTTGCTTATATCATTTGCATAATTAGGTTGAACTAAGAATAGCTTTGTTTATCTGCCTTGGATTTTGCTGCTTTCATCAACCTTACAGGCCTGAAAACTTGTATGGCTTTCACAGCTATATCAGCTAGGATAATACAAGGTATTTCAAAAGCTCCCTTTTCAATAAAAGATGAATTTTAAGTGTGACTTGTTTGAAAAGGTGCAGTATATTAATGAGCGAATCATCACAGATTTTATTTTATACTCTTTGTGCAAGCTCCTCGTCCTTTTTGGAGTTTGTTACTTATACCATCGGGGGGGGGGGGGGGGGGGGGGGGGGAAGATTAAACAACAGACGAAAGAAAGGTGAGTTCAGGGTTTCATGAATGTGGCAACAAATACCCTATCTAATCACCAATGGCAGCCAAATACTAGCCAGAAGAAACACATAGCAATGTTCTCAGTTTTCAGAGCAGAAATATAATGAATCCAAATGCTTGGTAAACTGAGGCTGCAGAATATAATTACAGAAACTGGAATTTGGCCTGTGTACCCAACCCCGCTGTCTCAAGGGTTTGTAGGGAAGTGTCAGGAAATCCCTACTGGCCACAACTACTGAAATTTAGTTTTATATCTCATGTAAAAAATGTCAGTATTAACAGCCCTTTCCTCCCATGCAGCAGGCTGAGGAACCAGCTCACCCTGGCTCCAGGAAGACCTTGACCTCGCATACCCACAACAAATACCTGAAGTGCACCGAACTTCTTGAAGTTTATGTTTAGACTGGAAGGACCAACTCCCTAACCCTTAGAAAAACAGTATTTACTGAAGCCAAGCTTTCATGTCACAGAAATTTTGAAGGCAATTGAGGGCTAATGACCTCCTGCGGAGCTCCGTGTTTCCACACCCGCACTGTACTGCTCAGCTGCATCAACACGAGCATTTGTAGGTTTACTCCATGAACCAGCACCGCAAAGTGAGCCAGCCTCATGTATACTTTGCAAGGGTTGTTGGATTGATGTTTGGGCTTTTTCAGGTAAACAAAAACAACTGACGCAACAACTGCTTCACAAAGGCAGAAGTCAGAGGAACTAATGAAGCACGATGTCACAATCCTAGCACCTAGGAACACCATAAAGCAATATTGCTTCTAAATATTTCCTATCAGAGCCGGGGCCTTCTGGTGAAATAAATGCTTACCATTTGTGGATTCTGATGTCAAGAGAGGGTCCCAGTTACTCAAACTTTCACTGAAACTAAAGTATGCATCTATTTACCCATAATAGAAAGATATTTTAATTTGCACAGACTGTATTTGTGCACAAACACATTACACCTGTAAGCAGAGGGGGGAACTGAAACCCAATCACTTGACTACTAGCAGAAGCAAACAAGAAATTTGATACGCTTCAGCTCTACATACACTGACATCTTTTCTAAAAACAAAACATTTGGTATCACTTTGGGGAGCTAAAAGGAAAATAAACACAGCAAATATTTTACTAGAAGTGCGCAGTTACATGATTTGTTACCTAAATGTTTACAGGCAGAAAAGTAGAAACAATTGCACGTAAGTTATTTGTAGTGATTAATTCCCATTATTTTTCTTTAAATCAAAACAAATAAAACAGGACTCTTTCTAAGTTGTTAATGATAACAATCAGCCACTAAAAGAGCGGGGCCATGAGCTGACCCATAGAACTTCTAATGTAAAACATGATGAGCCCTTCTGAATGAATATCCTAGAATTTAATCACAAATGATTGTGTATGGTGGAGAAATTACACAGGGGGCCACGTTAGATGACCTTATTGATCATTTCAAGTCCAAAAATATTGGCAGTCTTTGAAACAACACTTCCAAAAAATGGTGAATTCAATCTCCTGTTGAAGACAGAGACACAGAGAGAAACGATTTCACAAAGCAGAAGGTGCACTTGGGTTAAACAGCTTTTTTCTGCACCACAAAGAATTCAAGACAGTTTTTCATTGCAGTATGCTTTTCAGCTTGGAACAAACGCTGGAGGGTCAAGAACACTGATCTTCCCACTGGCTGCCATTTGGCACCACGTTAATGGACAACTGGAAAAGTGTTCATAGATACAAGCTGCTGCGCCAGGTGGATTTTCAACTGATGAATGAGCACTGAGTTACCAACAAACCTCCATGCCGAGCAGCAATAAGTGATAAACAGCCTGCCAACCATCGTGCCTCTCCTTTGTCACCTCCCTGGCTCTGCACACACTGTGGTTAAGATGGGAGGCTCTACAATCATCCCCTCCAGCACCACAACTCTTAATGAATTCATCCTCTATCACATTTTAGAAGGGCTCGGAGAAAAGACTCCCCAAAGCACAACTTACACCAAACTGACTTCCAACTTCTGCAATACTCGAATATTCCCTCCTTCCCAATATACTGCTTTGGGGGCACACGAACTTAATTCATGAGATGGACACATTGACGCTCGCAACTTCCAGGAGCACATTGACAAGCAGGTTTTCCCCAAAGAAGGCTGCGATCTGCCTAGGAGCCACAAACCTATAGTGTGAATTACTGCACTTTCTCAAAGTTGCACGATACAAGGGAGGTCTGCTCCTTCCTTCCCACATCGCACAGCACACCTGGGTTACCAGTGGTACCAGGGAAGCCATTTACATTAACAACCCCAGCCTATGAGCGGGACAACATTTCAATGGCCACTGCCACGACGCAGTCACTTTAGATGAGAAATGATTCCCCTACCTGTTTGGTTAGCTTCAAAGGGAGTTTCTTCTTCACCCGTTCTTTGCCTCTTTCTGCCTCTCTCTCAGAGCTCCCAGCGTCATTATTATGGCCATTTTCACTCGGCTCAGCAGACACACAGTTTTCAGATTCTCTAGGTTTCTTTCCTGGATGCCTCTCCCATTTCTCCTTCCGCTCCTGAGGCTTTAGTGACATGTCCTTCTGCAAAGAAGAAAGAAAATAGTACATCCTTTAAATTCATTAAGACTTCTTTCAAACATTAAGCAATACAAATATTAAATAAAAACACAAACAAGACAGCATGTTCTTTCCAGAGATGACTTAAGATGAATAATTAGGCATGCACAACGCAAACAGTAATTTTAGATTAGATTAGGATGAACACTCTGCAGGCTATGTGTTTGATTAATTTCAGAGATGCTGGAACTGGTTATGAAAATGAGTTTGCTTCAGATTAATTCAGGAACCATATGTCAATAGCACCTAAACAAATCAGCATCCCGAAGAACAGCATTTAACTCCATTCATCTGAAAGAGAGATGGTTTTTATTTTGTTTTGTTTCTGATCTCAGAAAGTAGCATATCAGACCCCCCTTGGGCCTGACGGTCTCTGGTTCACAGCGTGTTCCTATGGAGAAACACCCTTTTAAAGCCTAGCATGCATTCAGTAAGCAAGCCAAGATCAATGCCATCTACACACATAACACAGGTTGAATGCTTCTAAGCGTTAAGCGTCTGCCCTGAATCAGAGCTATAACATACAATCTAAACGCAAGTTAAAAGCTGGTCTGTCATGTCACGGTGATTAACACGAGGAAGTGAGATCAGAGAAGGGAATTACTATCGCTGTCCCTGGCATCTCTGAGAACTGTAAGCCGAACTCTCGGTGACAACTTATCGACCTCTCCCCCTAAACACACGGTACAGAAAAAGAGCTTAAGAAACAACATACCAAATCACTAAGACATGAGTTCATTACAGCTAGTTAAGATTTTCACTACGTCTTTTATTAACTGCTGAAGGGTCAAAATTAAGCCTTCTGGAATGCTTTGCAGACTCTATACCAATTAATTTTTTACGCAAGGTAACTGCATCAGATTAGGAAATACCTTCAAAAGCACTGCTGACCATGCCAAAACATGTCAGCTTCAGCCCGAGAAATGTTTCCAAATGTCTCGCCCCCCTTCTGACTGAATTACATCATTAGCATTGGTATCCTACACGAACAGAGCACACAACACAACCCGCTCATATTAACAAACACACCTTTGCTACTGCTAAAGAGCTCACAGAAATCATTAGCTCTCTAGCCTCTCAAAATCTAAAGCCCAACAAAAAAAGAAAATTGGGAATTGGGATGAAATGCCCTGCTGATTGCTCTAGATTACTTCCTCCCCCTCTCGTTTAATTAGTGAATTGACTGCCTTAGCGTGCAACATGCTGATTGCACTCCAAATCACTCACTGCTTCAAGTTGCCCTTCCTTGGGAAGCAAGATGATGCACTGACACTTTTAGGGCGGCAGAGACATTGGAACTTGAGTCACAGTGATAAACTATAGAGTTGTTTCCTATTCCAACCCAGGCCAAAAGACAATTAATTATCCAGCAGCCAGACAATCCCTACAGACCTCAGGCAGGGGTCCTCTGAGAGGCTGACAAGCAACTCTTAAAGCACACATATACACAGCAAGTTGGAAACAACAACAACAACAGAAACAAAACAGAGAGATACCACTTCCCACCCCCAAATTAAATTAAGTAGCACTGTCTCAGAGGCGCAGAACAACAAAATACAGCTCAGCTTGCCAAATCCGTAACTAGCGAAAGAGCAAAAAAAAATGATTTCCTGGCATTATTCACTGTGAATGATGAAATGAAGAATACCAATTAGCATGTAGTTGCTCGCTTTGGTTTTTAGTCTTAAGATAACACTCCACAGCAGCAGTCTGAGATGCCACTAAAAGAAGGTCACACCGTCCTATTTGCTGAGAAGCTGCTGAGATAGAAATCAAAATGCTAAGATTTAGTAACTAATCAGAAACTAGCGCAATGCAAATGACATCTGCTAACTGATACTCAGCAAAACATTAGAAAGAGAAGTCACCAAAAACGTGCGCTTCTTCACAAAGCCAGCTGCAGCTGCAACGTGACGGCGGACGCAGGGAAGATGCTGCATGGAGCGGCACAGGCCCCGGTGAGGGAGAAAGGAGGCAGTGCTAAGTCAATGTCCCCACCTGAAAGCACCAGAAACTGAGGCAGTCCTGGCCCACCTGTCATGTTCACTTTCAAAGCTGCTCTCAAAGGCAGTAAACGGCAGTTTGGGTTTTAATTCCAGCTGGCTTCACATGGGGATTGAACTCCTCTGCATGCCTCAGGGAGTTCTCCCTCAGTACCACCCACAGCACGTTCACTGCAGGTTTTGTAAGACTCGCTTTCCCTCAGAACTAGTCAAGAAAGCTGCATTTTTCCTCTTACTGAAACATACAAAATTCCATACCTCGAAGTTTGGCTTTTTATCCCCATTTTGTTTTGAGATTTAAGGTTGCCTCATCACTGAGCTACTGGCAAAATTAATTCAGGGAGTACACTCCTAACTGGATCGACGCCAAGGAAATAACGCATTCACTTGCAATACCACTTGCATTCAAGAATCTCGAGCGCTTTCCAAGCAGCCATGAATTAAGACCCAGGCTCTGGTAGCCAAGGCTGCTGCTTGCCTACGGGATGAAGGCGGAGAGAGGCATCCTCGGCTCTGCGGCACGTCTGGGGCCGCCGTGGGAAAGAAGCCAAGTTTCTCAGCCCTGTGACAAGGAAGATTATTCTATGGTCCCACTCCTCCTCACTCCAGCAGAGGATGCCGCTGACAGGGCTTCACTTTTTCTGGGAACGCAGGATGCTGAACTCAGCTGCTACTTACTGACCGAGGGCGACAGCAGGGCTGGTTTCTTTGCAGTGAAACACAGACCTCTTTGCAGCCTGAGGCTGAGAGCAGGAGGGGGCTAATGGGGGCTCTGTTCTTGCCTCCTTTGTTTCCTTGTTTTATTTACTCTAGTAAAACAACCCTCCAGCAATTGCTCTTTTACTAAAGTTTATGACCTCCGAGTTGGGGACCTCATTTAGCACAAGAGCTTACTATTTTTGGATGTGCTTGTGCATAGGCAATTTCTGGAAAATTTAAGCGCATACAGAATATACAGAATACTGCTGTGGTGAACATTTACTGGTGCGTGTTGACTTCAATCCAGCAAGCCCAGCCCGCAGGTGAGTGTGGCCTTGTGGCAAACCGCTCCCCTGGAGCCTTCCCCTCAGAGGCACAGACCTGCAGCCGGTTTTGCCCTTTGCACATCACACAAAACCTCGGGGATCCCCGGGGCAGTGCCTGAGGTCACAGCCCGAGGTCAGAAGGCCTCCATCTCCAGCCGGGGGTTTCTGGCAGAGCTGGCCCCCTCAGCTTTCGGGACCCGTATCTCCCCTGCGGCAGGGAAGGCTGGTGGATGCAGGCCCACTCCCTGTTCTCAGCTCCAGGAAGGAGACTGCCAAGTCTCGTTCCAAAATACACAAAACCATTTCGCTCCTTACTACTCACTGCTTCTAGGGCTGTCTCCTACCTGTCCTCACTTCAAAATCTCTCTCACACCTTCCAGGGCAGGCTACAGCCTCTCCATCTGCAGCCCCTCGTCTGTCTGAGCCCCAGACTGCGAGCAGATGGCTCCAACTGGCTGCCTGCGTACAGAGGAGGAAGGATCGGGCCTTTCCCCAGAGCCTCCTTCCTGGCAGTTACCACACGAAGCACGCAGACTCTATCACCCCATTTGTTTATTCGGGTGTACAAATATCAAAGACCACGTCCAGCTGAAAATGTAACTGTGGTACCTCCTCCTACGCCGCCTGCAATACCCTGCACGTGTGTGGCCTTGCACCAAGAAAGGCCTCAGCGTGGGCTGGCAACCCAAGCACGTTAACCAGATTCCATGACAGATTTTTACCACAATAAAATCTCGATAAATGCTTTTTCACTTCTATTTTGGCCCGGGCTAGTTACAGTTGTACAACTGCACCTCTGCTCGCAGTGGAGCTGGTGACATGCCTGACCGGGACGGAAGGCTCCTTGCCCCAAGCCACTTCTGTCACGGCACACAGCCGCCACCTCCAACGACACGCGAGGTGCGCAGCACTCGCTTTATAAATAAAGCTATGAATAATGCGGGTGCACGTCCGTCGGCTTCGGAACGAGATTGTTCTTACCCCTCAAGTGCCACAGCAAGCGATTTCTGCGCAGTGGTCTCCATGTCGTCTGTTTGATCAGGAAATAACCATCAGCCCTAGAGGACCCTGGCGCAAGCTCACACCCGCGGCTACCCGCTGGCTGCAGTTATCGCCGCGTGTTTGCTCAGCCCAGCTCAAGCTCTGCCTTAATCCTCCGAGTTTGCACAGCTATTTGAGATCTCAGAGAGCATGCAGGGGGAGGCTTGGGTTGTAAATACCTTTCAGAGAGAAGGAACACAAAGAACGCGAAAAAAAGCGCAAAACCACACAGCTAGAAGAAAACCTCAAGTGTGCTGCTGCGGGGTGCAGAGGACAAAAATAACATCTACCATTAGTAAAATAACAACCCTCAGCCCTCAAGCATCACTTAGAAATGCAGCCCTGGTGTGAAACCAAGTCTGTTACAATCCCCTGTCTCCAAGGTCCATCGGACACTGCAAGGCTCACACAGGCAGCCAAGGACTGGTTGCACTGCTCTGTTGCCAGGCTGCCTCTGCTGACTTTAAAAGATTATATGGGCTGTTTTCCCAGAAGGGAAACAGCCTCCAACTCTCTCCACAGCTACCTCACAGGCTGTTCATTCCAGCACTTATTCCTTAAGTTGGGGAGCATGAAATATCCCGCTGAACGTCAAACAGGAGAAGGATCCATGCAAAGGAAATACAAGAAAAGTGCTGTTGCTGAAAGTGCCCCCGCTTGTCCCTGCTTCTGCCTCCCGCTGCTCTCAGCAGAACTGCAATGGAAAAGCCCCCGAGGATCTGAGCACCATCTATCCTTATATTAACTTCAGCATGCAATTAGCAGTAGGGCTGTCAAACACATTTGTTTAACAGTTCAGGGAGAGATCGTGGCTCAGAGATCAACTGGAACATATTTACTTTTAATTAGGGTTTTTGTTGGTGCCGGTTGGTTGTGTTGATTTTTTTTTAATATTCCTATTGACCTGGTACCCAGTTTATACAACAGCACCACAGAACAAATGCTGCCTTAATAATCTTGTGCCTTCTACATAGAAAAAGTGCTTTACAGATACAGACAAGACCTCTACTAATAGAAATCTACTGTCCATTTTGTTGCATAGAGGTGACACAAGAGACAGTAATTTAAAAGGAAAGGTAATACTGGAGATGTACATGAGAAAGATTCAGGAAAGAAGTGAACTTCAGAGAGTGAAAAACCACTCCAAGATCAGGATGTAGCACAAGAAAAAAGGAGTGACCAACAGGCGAATGAAATGAAGTGAATAAGAAGAAAACAGGCAGGTATATGGGATGGGAAAACTGGTAACTGTACCAGTAGATGGATAGCAGGTAGGACCACCAAGATGACTGAAACTGAACTTAGTGTGCTGAAAAAGGCAGGAAATAGGTGGAGACTGAAAGAGCAGCAAGAGCAGGCGCAAATGGTGGGAGAAGAGGAATCTGAGAGCTCTGCCTGGCGAGCTCTGGGGCAGAAAGACCCCGCTGAGGGGGGCAGAGGAGGCAGGCGCGTGCCCACGGCTGCTGGCTGGAAGCGTGGCCCGGCAGCTGGGGCGGCAGGCTGCTGGCACCCCGGCCGTGAGGCTGCAGCTTTCCCGGAGAGGGAAGCTCTCACTTTTCCTGTAACATAACACACGCTTGTTTGTTTTACTTTCCCACCCTCTCTTCTCTCCCACTGCGAGCTTCACTGAAAATGTAACTCAAGCCCCAAGCCTTTCAGCCAAAGCCACTGCAGCTTTTTTTTTTTTTTTGAAAAGCAAAAACATGTCTAGGTTTGAAGTGACTCTCTTGCTTTGACCCTACATTCAAGCAACACAATCAATATCAATTAAAATGATTGCAAATGAAATCCTTGCTTGTTTAACCTTAGACTGCAATTCTCCTTTCCTAACTGACACATTCCAGATGAGTTTGGGTCTTGCTTTTTAAAATGCATCACATTTGCTCTGACCCTGTCAAGTGTTTAGCTCAAGAATAAGACGACTTTTTGACAAGACAGCTTTGGAAATGGTAAGACATTTGAAGTTGCCACTGGTTTGCAGGTTTATGATACATGATTTAACTTTAAAATAAAAGCGGATGAACCAATAAACTCGGTGTAATTGAAACAGTCAAATTTATTACCAGCGGCTGCGTTCCTGTCACCTGTGAAGAGCTGAAGAGCAGTCTGCCGGCACTCTGCTAAATGACCACTTGTTATTGTCTCAAAAGAATTAAGACCTTTGCTGCTAGACCTTGAAGACACTGTACCAAGTAAGGTACCGTGGACAAATGTTACTTCAAGCCAAAAATTACAGAAAGGAAGGTCAATGTCATTCTACTTCTAAATGCATTTCAAGCCACAACACTTTCACAAAGCTTTGCCTACTCTTTTTGCTTGCAGCAAACATTCTGGAACTGGTGTTTAACAGTAATTTATGGGAACAATAGAAGTAGGAAGGCACGCAGCAAATACCTCATCTTTAGTAAGAGGTCAAGGAAATCTGCATGAATGTGAACATATGGCTGTCCTTGTTTACAGTATAAACCTTTCTCCACCATCACCCACTGGGGAGATAGATAAACAAAATCTACTGTTTTAAGCCACACTCTGCAAGTTCACCAGGCAGCAAGCCTTCGCATTCTTCCTTCTCCAATTTCCTCTTTGGAGCCTGCGGGTGCCTCACTGCAGAGAATTGCACACATCTTCCTCACTACCTGCTAACAGACATACTGTACAGCTATTAAAACTCCCACAGGTGCTTGCTGTCCATCAGAAAGGAAATGATCCCATTTTAAGCCATCAGTATTTCCTCTAGTGATGGCAGTAAATGCCCGACGAGTGCTCACAGAATTACTGTCAGCGGAAAGTGTGTCAGAGAGCAAGGGAGCTTAAATGATTGAAGGGAAGCTGGGGCACCATTTTCAGGTAGCTGAAATGAGGCATGTTGCAAGCCCAGCCTCCCCAGCTTTCACAGCCTACAGGAGTGCTGAAAGGCACTGCTGTTCATGCTCTGCAAGGCCAACCTGCCCAGCTTCCGCAGCAGATAAAAGTATGTTTAGGCTGAAGCTGCTTTCAGCCAGGACTGTGAGCTCAGCCAGCCCAGTTTACGCAGCGTATGAAGGATTCGGAAAAGAGCTTGTGCTTATCTGACAGCACCTACTTGAGCTGATTCCAGCGGCGTCGCCGGGGAGAGCGTGCCTCCTGCAGACCGACCGCACGAGAAGCGCCGGTCCTGCAGCCTGCCGTCACCTCGGCGAGCATCCTCCAGAAGGGGAGGAATCGGGGTGGCAGCACGCGATCCAGGTCCAGCGTTTTGGGGAAAATAGAGTATTGTACTCGGGTGCAAATACTCAGAAGCGCTGCTGGGCCCACGCTGCTGACAGGCAGCAGTCGCGAGCTTGTTTAAAGAGCACAATATAAACACTTAATCTGAATTAATTCCCCCTCTGCCCGGATTATTCAAACAGGCATTCCTATCGAATTCAAACCGCTCCCACTGAGTGACAGAATTAGGACTTGAGCAGCCGCTCCTTTCCGCAGCCAGATGTGGCTGGTTCATCGCTCATTTCCAGCCTCGCCAGGAAGGTAGCACAACCCCAAGCCTCCAGCCGCACCAGCTGGCCCCAAGCTGCCAAAGGAGAAGGCATCAGGGTCCTACCAGCCCAGACTGGTACAGCAGATGGATGTTTTACCTGCACCAATTTTCAGCTAAACCTGTCAGAAAAAGCAGAAAGGCACTGTTGAGTTAGAGATACCTCCAGCCTATTTGTCCCTATGGACAAGAATACTTAGAAATACCAGCTCCCTAAAGTTAGGAACAAAACAAGACAACACAACTATTTCAAATCCTACGGTGCAGGGGACATGGTGCTTCCCTGAGCTAAACCAACCTGACCCTAGGCAGACGGACGGGGCACATGGCTCATTTACCACCGCCGCTAACTAAATTGGTGTCCTCAGTCTATATTCCTGTGTTTGAGGTTTTCATCTTCGTAGTGCAAAGTATCTAGTAACAACGTAACGACTGCATTGGCTACCATGTGAATAGCCTGGGGCTTAGAAATGGTAGCTGGACCCCTAGGTAGCTTGGTCATGAATTCATGAATCTCGGGCCTGTTTCCTTCAGTAATTCACAGGGGGTTCCACTCACTAAAAAAATGCCAAGCTTTCATTTATTTTCTGGGATTCCTAACTCAGCCACACGTGTAGTCTCCACTTACTTTCAGTGCACACTTCTAAAACACAGCCATGAAAAATGTACTGCTCTTAAGGCAGCAGCACGTAAGGAATTAAATGCTCCAGACAAATCTCCCACGGGATGACAGCCTCAAAAGCATCCACTCTGCAAGCAGCTGTGGACGTTCTGCGGTTCTGCCTCCACCCTGCGCTCTCTTACCACCCCCGAGGAAGCGCACTGTTCCCAAGGACTCAGCAGAACAGAGGTATGGACGCTGGCTGGCTGCAGCCGAGCAGTTCGCAAGCTTAGCTTAAAGTGCAGGTTGACACAGTCTGCACAAAGGAGACGAACGCTCACAAATCCACTCCTGCCAGCTCTCCTGTAGGGGCGAGTCTCCAGAAGAAAAACCAGGCATATCCTGAATCCCTGGTGCTACATGATAAATTAATTCCTGTTCAAACACTATGACACTAGAGGCATTTTTACCAACTCTGCAGTTGCCCTCAGTGGTAGGCAACAATTTGCAGTTCAGCTGTCATGAGGTCTAGCATGTGTATTAAATAATTAGTCCTCTGGTAGTTTCTTTTGGCTGGGAAACAAATGAGAAGAAATATAAATGATCCAACAACAAGAAATATGTAGAAGCCAGCCACCTCTACAAACAGCTGCCCATAGTATATTACTTCAACCTAATGGGAAAACGCTGAGTGAGGTGACTTCTGGCACAAGAGAAATGCCTTGCTAAACGTCTAAATGTCACAGACACTAATAAAAAGTCCAGGACAGCGCATCTGCGCCTCTCTCGTCATCCTTGCTCTTCCTCAAACATGTCACTGGAGAAATGTATTTTGCAACAGAGGACTGCAGCTGTCAGTCTCGCCAGCAGCTATGTTCTCCTGCCTCGAGTGGCTTAGCACACCACGTGCTCGCGAGCAGCTAATCTATAACTGGTTTGCTAGAACAAACAATAAGCAACCAAATGTTTCCATATATCCTTAGGGCTTCGTAGAATAGCTCCAAACATTCTGATATCAGTGTCAGGAACGAGGTATTCATTTATATCCTAGGCAGTCGCTGAGAAAGGGGAAACACAGTATATAGCAGGCAATTTTGATGTATTCTGTGTTATAAAACATTTTTCAGACAGAGAGCTCAAAGGTCATTAATAGATTTTCATATGTTTACAGACAGCAGCAATTTCAAGCTCTGTAATTTTAAAACTGCATGTCAGTCTCTCAACTTCCAGCTGTTATTTCAACATTAGATAATGAACACGATGCAAAGGTTACACAATCACTTGAACCAGCTTATGCTGTAGATCCAGTCAGACAAATCATTATTAAATTCTAATTACACATATATTATTTTACAGCTCTTATTAGAACAGCAAGGAAAATCCTCTTTTTATAAAGAGATCAACAATTTAGAAAAAGAGGCCAGAAAGGCTATTCTTTTAACGTGTCAGGGTTGCTCTTCTCAATCCCTCCATCCCCTAAACCCCTGATTTGTAACAGTCGCAGGGACAAAGCTGCACCTGGTTACAGCAACCAGTGGTGCTCAGCCAGCCACCAGCCCGCAGCTTGCTCAAGTGCTTTACAGGCTCCGAACATACAGACACTGACGCCTACCTAAAATAACCATCTTTGATCAGAGGGGGGAAAAGGTGCTTAGTGGTTACCGTGTGCACTGGCTGAACATGCTCCTGTTTTTTCTTCAGACAGCTACTTTCAAACCAAAAAGGCACCCGCGAAAACTTCATTCTTCCCAAGGACCATGCTGTTATATGGCTGTAAAATTGTTAGCTCTGTAATCCCCCGATCTGACCCTGTTATCACGCAGCCTAACAAACACCACCATTCAACTGCGGAGTGGTCTTAAGGAAATTCTGGAGGGTACTGGCAGGCGTACCCCTTTGCCAAAGGAGAAAACCAGCAAACTGGGGTTTGCTCTCGCCTCTTTCCCTGCCCCCCTTTATTCCCAGGCGGCACAAAGTGTTACCCACTCTGGTTTATTCCGCCCAAAGCCAGCTGTCAGTCACACAGCACGCAACTTCAATGGGAATCGAAGAATCGCATCCCCAAGACTCAGCTTTGAAGCAGGACAGACCAGCAACGTCCCTTTGTGCGAGCGGGGTCTCCCGCGGTGACAGCAGCGCTGCCCTGGCATAGCGATGCCTCTCTAATCCCCAGCGCACCCTTAGCAAGCAATGAATTTCACACTGGGAAATTCCTTGCTTTGACATTAAATAATTCCAGCTGGGATTTTCAAAGGATAAGAGATAGGAGTCCAATCCCATCACATTTCAATAGGAAGCCCCTAAGGTTTATTTTATTTTGAAAAAGGAAACCCAGATTTCATTCTCATTTCCATCCCATTTTCCTCTGGGAAATGAATGTGGAAGCAAGAAACAGAGGGCAAGAGCACTGCTAATGGCAGGGCAGGCTTACAGACTGACAACCGGCAGTGCCAGCTCCTGGGTACCTCAGCTGGCAGCACGTGATACAAGAAGCAGCAGACAAATCAGCGTATTCATTCATCCGTGCTTCTGCCAGAGCTGAGGAATAGTGCTTCTGCTGAGTTAGTCTCACTTGCCACCAAGGAAGTTCCCGAGCAAACACTCCACCAGGAGGTAGACAATTAAAGCTCAAGAGGAAGCAAAAGCAGCAAGCTGTGGAGAGGAGAGCACCTGCAGAAGGGAATTGTGCTCCACTTGTCCGAGCACATAACGTAAAGCCCAGGGGCAGGTGGAGCCGGGGGGCAATAACCCCTGTGGAGGAAGATGACACAGAGAGGTGCCGTCACCTCCTCCTGCTCTCACATAACCCAAAGCACAGGGTGCAAGTTTTCGCCTGCTTTGTCTCTCTTTCCATTACGTTTAGAGGACTTTGCTTCCTTCTCCCCATCCAAGTGGTGCTAAAGAGGGCCTCTGTGCCATCACTTTCCCTTCCTCAGCCCCTGGGAACTGACTTTTGCTCGCTGCTTAGCTCTCAGGTCCAGAAACCTGTCAGCATTTCGGGTTCCTCAGAGCAGAACTCGAAGGCTGGTTGGTTTGTAGGATCCATTTTCTTCCTGCCTGGAACAAGGCCTTGCCAGTCAGAGACAAGAGAAAGGGGCATTCACGCAAAGTTTTCCATTTGCTGCCAGCGCTCAATTTTGAAATGCAACAGGGAATTCAAACTTGATACAGAGCAGCAACTTCCATCACTACTAACCCACTCAAATTAGTTAAGAGCCCTTGTACATCTCACGATTCGTGGCTCCGAGGGTATAACTTGGCTTCTCATTTACTGCTCACAGCACCTTGTCGATGGCACGCATCACGAAGCGAGAAATACAGATGTAGCACGCAGCGTTTAGTTGTTCAAGTGGGCATAGCCCTCTGGCAAGAGCTGAAACACCGGTCCGCGTGAGCAGGGTTAGAAGAGAACAGATGAAACCAGAGACACTGGAGAAGAGCCCGCATGGAAACAGGGCTTCTTGGGATTACTTCTGTCTCGCAGCTCTTAATAAGCCGCGTCACAGCTGACACCTCCACCAGCTATCTGCTTCCTCGTGTAGCTAACCAGAAACAGAAGAGCTGACGTGGCGATGGCGTTGTACACGTGCTATGTAACATCTCGCTGCTAGAGCGGCGCGAGCAAAGCACCAGCACGTCCCGCATCCTGGGCTCCGACACCAGTTCTCAGCGTGACCATACGAGAGACAGCCGCTTAAAAAATTTAGTTTGAAGTGCTCGTACAACCAGGTAACAGCTGCAGCACGCCTCTCGGAGGTGTGATGATACAAAGAACTTTCCAGACGAGGGAGAGCCGCAGCGGCATCTCCCAAGCAGAGCTAATACCAAGGCTAAATCCCCGCTGTCACCGCTGCCCTCGAGCCCCCCGGCGCCCACTGGCTCCGGCAGCAGCACAGTGTCACCCCGGGCGAGCAGGGAGGACAGGCAGGATGTGCTGGGCGACCTCCATCTCGGGAGGCTGTCGCTAAGCAACCAGGGCCTCCGCTACCCGCAGCATCCTCCGCTCCGCTCTGCTCCGCTCGCTGCCACCGTGCCCAACTGCTCGCTCGGAGCCCTCAAAACCCGGTGTGCAGAGCAGCTCTCGTCAGGGGACTCGGGGAGCACCGATAGTGAAGACTGCAGATGAATATATCAACAATACCATGTTTCAGAAGAAGATACAAGGGCAGAAGGGGGAAATTTTATGCATTGGACCAGAAGTACTCAGCAAAGCAGAACCGACTTTAAAATGCGGGAGATGCCAGGTACTGTTTGCAGGGCACGATATGGATTTCCAAGGTCCCCAGCGTGACTGAGCACAGTTATAATTGTGAAGTCTCCAGTTTCGGCAGGACCACAGAAGCAGGTGACCCCTGAGACCAGCACCCTTTCTGCAGCGATGAAAGAGCAAATGCCTTCCCAAACCCTACAGATACAGGCTGCCCGTATAGAGGCCATAAAAACAGAAAGACCAGGTTAAAGTTCGAGCCATCCCACGGAAGGCAGCGACCTGCAGAGCACACAGCCACGTTAATTACCGTGTGCTTAACTGCAGCTCTCCTCTCTCTCCACACTGAGTACATTTCCCATCCACACGTTATTCTGTTATTGATGTTGATGAGGTTTGCAGCTCTCAAATCCCATTAGGGAATGCCTTCCTCTAGCAAAGGAAAAAAAAAAAAAAGCATCTTGAGGAGGTGAGGGAAAGTTCTTTCATAATTTAAAAATAACTCTGCTGCTTGGTTGTTATCAAGCCTTTTTCATTAGCAATTCTTAAAGCACGATGCTTTGAGAATCAGCATTTTGACCCCCCAATTTTACAGGATGAGGAATGAACAAATACAAAGCAACTTGTCCCAAATCTTCCACAAGTCCTCTGGCAAATTTAGGAGGAGATTCTACATCTCCCAGGCCCTCGGCCACAGTGCTCCAAGAGAACGAACACAACGACAGAAATCTCCTGACACTAGAAAGGATTTAACCCTGGTGGTAGATGTAAGATCATTTTTTTTCTTGGACACACAATAAATGCAAATGCAGATATTAGCTACATAGGAGGCAACAGGTGGGATTTGTCCCGCTTCAACCTCACATCCTTTTGAGTGTCTTAGATAAAAACCAGCTTGAGAATAGCAGAGACAACACGATCAATACATTAAGTCAAGCTGTTTGTTACCAGAAGAGTAGAACTGGCAGCTCTTCTTGGCTCCTGAAATATGACACATAACCTGGCCTTTCTAATGCGCTGCTTTGGATGGCACCCAAATCCAGCACCATCTGGCCAGCATGCGCGTATGTGTACAAAGAGGACAGAAGAGGCTCCTGGCTGACAGATAAAGTGACATATCAGTGCAGCGACACGGACTTCAAATCTCTTCAGAGGCTGCAAAGCCAGCTACGCGCCGTGGAAACAGGCGGCCAGCTAAGTGACTTCAGGGCACTGCGGGCTGAGAGCTTCTTGTCCACGAGAGAGCTGGGTAAACACTTGTTTTGTTTGTAGAAACCATTAGCAATGCCACAGAAATATGCAAAATTATTTTCCTGGGGTAGGTTCAAAGCAGAGGGTATTGCATTTCCTTCCCTGCCCAAAAGCTAATCCCTACATTCAAAAGCCTGAATTTTCCACCTCTGTTTTTACATTCAGCCTTGCATGACGCCCTCCCAGCATCACCCGGCAGTCAAAACCAACATGTTATTCCACGGCTTAGAGCCTCTTAAAGCTCGGCCTCCCAGCTACGGCACAGGCCGCTCCTTCCTCCTCTCCTGCCACCAGGACGCCACGCGCAGATTCTTCTCAATTCCGTTTCGAGCACTGCAGCGATGATTTGGCAGTAAGGAAATGAGAATATGAGGTAACAGCAGGAATAGCGAGCTGTCCCAGAGAACAAGCGGGGTGTCTCCTATCACATCTAGCATCCCGTTCTGCCTTCACTCCATGGTTTTGTTCAGCTGTTAACTCCACTGAGGTACAGAAAGTCACACGGGTGGAAAAGAGAGAACAAGCTTTAACTCAGTTTATGCCAACTGGGGAAAAAAAAATTACACAGAAATCACCAGGAATCTGATGAAAGAGCTATTGCGGCTTAAGAAAACACATACCCACCTATCCACCTTGCCTTCCTCCTGAAGGTTGGCGTGCCCAAGCCAGAAGGGAACATATGCTAGCCTGATACGATCACACGATGGCTCCTATGGGAATGTCCACTCAATACCAAAACCCAGCTGTGTCAAGGCTGGGGGGTTAGAAGGAGCTTTAAAATTGTGTCTGTCATTTGGAGGAACCCATCCCCAAGAATGGGATCAAAGGCTCCCAGGCACCATTCTCAATTCTTTCACTTGAGGGGTGAAGGCATCGACTGTTGCTCGTGTGCCTTTCCCCTCTGCTGAGCTGCTCGGCAGCATCGCACAAGTCCTTCGTGCTGCTCCCTACCTGGCTTTACAGCATGTCAAAAGGAAAACACTGCAGATAAACCACTGGTGGTTTTCAATCAAGTTTTTAACCAAGCGAAGCAGAAAGTCACTGCCTCTACACACAGAGGGCATTTGACCAAGAAAATTCAAGTGAATGGGAATCTTTGAAAAAGGACAGAATCTCTGGGAACTCTGCAGATTAGAGCATCCTTTTTGTTGTTGTTCAGCATTAACTATCTTCTGTGATTGCTACAGGTCGCACATTTATTGCGCCTTCTACAAAGACGCCACTAGGAAAATTTTTATCCTTGTTTTCAATTCCTTTAAGAGCCCATCATGAAAGCTCTGTGATTGTTAAAACATCAGAAGTTCAGTAGGTGTCAATACCAATTATTTCTATTACAAACCACAAAGAATTAACCTTATTTTCTTTTCTTTGTATCTCAGCAGTTCGGGTGTACAAATAAATAAATACACAGTCAACAAACAACTAATGAGCTCTTATAGAAACGGCCTTAAGGTTCACAGGTCAAACTTAACAGAGGAGTCAGGAGTTTGGGAGTTAAATATCAAGACCAGAACAAGGGGCTAAGTTATTAACAAATCCAGCAATTGTAAAACAAATGGCAAGAGAAGTGTTTAAATACTTTTAAAACCCTTGTACTGTAGACAAAGCACTCAATCCTTGTTCTGAGCCTGACCCACTTTTCATTCAGAGGGATCAGCTTGCCTTACAAAACGAGCCAACTATCCTTTCCTTGGTTTTGCAGGTGCTAAAGCTCCAAGCAGGAGCCACAAGAGGCACAGAGCATCCTCTCCGAGGCCAGCAGTGTGGGGACAGCAGCAGAGACGGCCCCGCTGCTGCCTGCTGCAAGGCTCCTTCAGGCATCCGCTGCCAGCACTGTCCTCAGCTTGCTACTTCCCCTTATCTAATCTTACTTCTTGGTACTTCACAGTATCACAGATTTGGCATTTTAAGCATTTGAAAGAAAAAAAGGAGACTGCAGAAGCAGCGAGGAAGATTAGCATTAAGGCACTGACTGTCTTTGCTGGCCAGGGACAGGTGCTGGCGCGAGGGCCACCGTTACTGAGTGGCAGACAGGGACCCCATCCCCGCTCCTGGTCCCACCTGTGCCTCGACAGGCTGCTGGTCACCTTCCTCCTCCCTCCCTCCAGAGCAGTGCTGGGCCAGTTCAGCGGGCAGCCACAGAGGTGGCAGCGCTGACACGAGGCTGAGAGCACAAAGGGAGAAGCTGAGGGCAAGGCGCTTCTGCCAGTGGTCGCTGAAAAGTTTTCCAAGAAATGATAACCCGAACCCTAGCTGAGACACAGTGTGATAAAGGAACGGAGAGACAGAAAACAAAGGGGAACTGTAAAAGAAAGACAAAGCCCTTCTCCCTTTAGCACAGCAAAACAAAAAGAATAAAAAAAATAAACTAGCATTTTAAGAGGATGCAAAGGATCTATGTAGAAAAAACAACACTAAGCTCTACTCCGGTTTTGTACTTCTAAAATAAGATAAATATATTTGTTAAACGTCACTCAGGCTCAGATGCACGTATAACCTCCTGATATATTCAGCTTACAGGACAATCACAAAGCCCCTTACTTGCCTTAAACCAACCCCTACCCACATACTTCACTTTTGTGCAGCAAAACCAATGCACTCCAGTAATAAAATCCATTTTAAAATCCAGTGTTATCAATGAAATAGCAATCCACAGGACCTAGTTTCACTTTGTGTTTCTGAAGAACCACTTGTTCTTCAGGGCACTCCTGTTATTTGACATACCTTCCTCGGCTGGTCTCCCTGTCCTTTTCTATTTACTGGATTACAAACATTTTGGAGGCTTGGAAAGCACAGTCTTTAACATTTTATAGAAACATCTGCCAACAGAGCTGCTAAACACTCTTGTAAAAGAGACAGAGATGTTTATTTAGACATGCTGCTGACGTTTCCTGTTGCATTTTGATCCTGAGGCATATGCAGTCCTTCCAAACAATTTAGCGTGCGTGTACAGTGGAAGCACAGTTCTCAGAGAAGTACAGCTGAAAGTAATCGAGACTGAAATTTCAGAGCCATCACAGCAAAAACATTGCCAAAGCCCCTCCCAAGGCTCCAGGCAGAGCAAGCACCTAGCAAAACAAAGCAGAACACACGATGCTTCCGGAGTACCAGCGTTGGAAAGGCACAGAGGGGGACTCCAGGGCTTGTTTGGGATGGTTTCACGGGTGGCTGGAGCGACGCAGGTTTCACCGTCAGACACTGCAGGGCTGTGATGCACAGTGGCTTCATTTCAGGCTGGCCAGTTCCTTGCCAGCCACAATGTGCCACGGCAGCAGCCTTCCTAACACAAGGTGCCAAAGTCAGGCAGGAAATCAGGTACACGCTCCCACGGCACCGCAGCAGCAGTGCAGATCCACGCCCCGCGCTGAGCTAGCTGCGTTATCCGCTTAGCTGTGAGAGTCGGTGCGGAACGGTGCACAGGTGTGTCCTTAATGCTCCAGATCCGTGCTCTCGGGTGGATTTAATTACGGCGGCCCGAAGAGCTACCATCTGACTCCTCCCTGCCCTTCTGCTGGAATTTACCACTCCAAGTGCAGCTGACAGAAGAGAGCTTACCCAGCCCGCAGCCCCTGCCGTTCATAACTTCGTGGATTACTGTAAACTATCCACTGATCACAGTTAAATCACCTTCAGCTGCTGCAAAATCCCACTGGGATGATGAATCTGCATCCCTAGTCTCTCTGCCTTTGTTTCTTAGCTGTTAAAAAAGGAGTAACTCTTCACCACAACATTACAACCATTAGGCTGGGCTACAGAGTTTTCAGACAGGCTATACAAGTACTTAAGGAAGAGTGTGATTGATCCCACATCCAACGCACCACCGCCGCCCGCTATCAGCCAGCACCGAATAACCTACAGCAGTCTGAAGGGAGGGGAGAATCCCAAACCCCACGGCATGCTTCTGACATTTGATCCCTGGAAGCGAAGGATAATACTTTCAACAACAGATTATGAATCTGTGTATACAGAAAGGATTAATGCAGCTTGTTGGTTACAGAGATGAAGGAATATACAAAATAAAAGAAAAGAAAATAAAAAGGAGAACTGTGAATTAAAGCTAACCGCACGAAAATTAAGGCGTTTATTAAGGCCTATAGACCTAACAAACCAAGGAAGTAAAAATACATGTATGCAGCAGAGGAAGGGAAAATCATCCACTTCGGCTGAATTTACTCAGTGTGGATTGCCCTTTCCTCCCCGAAGAATGCTTTTGCAGAATTAGCTGCTTTACTTCGTATTTGGGTTTAGAACACAGCAAGGAAACAGAATTTCACTGCCTTAAGACCCCTGTAACCTCCTCACAGGGGAAAAATGGATCTTTGCCTGCAAAGCTCGATCCTGCACGGTAACGGCTGTGCCACAGATCGTTTTTTCTTCTGATGCATGTTTTAAGCTATTTGTGTAAATAACCATGCTGGTTACTCCCATCTGGTTTCCACAGACAAGCATTTTAACTGTGAAGAAAGTAAATGACAAAAACTGGTATATAGTGAAAAATGCATTTTCTGCAACTACTTGAATTTTCTTTCGCTTGAGCCTGCTTTAATAATTCTGAGAATCTGCACATATTTGGGTAAAGCAAATTACTCCAATTAAAAAAAGAAAGAGTGCTGCTATGATATAGAGACATTCTCTACATACTTGTAATTACTCTGAAAGAAGTAGATTTTTTGGATTCTTCTTTAGGGTCAAGAGGTTTCTAATTCCCGATAAAGGTCAAAGCATCTCATTCAGATGAGATGATGAAGCTCCACAAGAGTTTGACTGAAAAAGGTCACCAAATCCAAATTCTCTCATATTCCTTAAATAAACTTTTAAATAAATGAGCCTTTGCTCAAGTGCTGAGGATATTTAAGGACACCACGGTAAAAAGTATAGACTGATTTCCAGTCATTCTTACCAGAGAGAGCTTGTATTAAGTGGCTACAAATCCGAATAAGAAACTTCTATCCGTGCAACTTCTTCCAAGTGCCTTTTATGAGGTGGGAAGAGGGTGTACTGATAAAAGGCCTATACACAAAACTCAAGGTCAGAATCTCTTCATAACAGATCAAATGGATTAACTCATAAGTTAGCACACACTCAGAGATGCACAGAGTTAACCAAACAGCAAACACTGCTTTAGAAGCAGGAAAACCCGATGCACTCACCTTCACATCTATCTGTTAAGATACACCACTGCATTTTCTGTTCTAATCACAGGCACCACTCCTAAGAGGCAAACCCGCAGTGTAAGTAACCTGTTAAACAAACGAACCCGTACATATCCAACTTGAGGATGCACAGGACTCAAGTTTGTTCCTTCCAGCAACCACAAGGATGCAAGCAGATATTGTGTGCCAGGAACACAGATCCCCTGCTCCATCTGGAAGCTCTCCCTGATGGGAAAAAAATCCAGGTAGGTCTGTTCCTACAGATTACCGAAACACACCTGAAACAACCTTTTGGGCCACAGAGGCTTGCCCAAACTAAAAGCAACATGTACACATGATTAGCTCAGAAATTAGTCATATTAACAGGTTAAAAACATGACCAACCATCCAAACAGCTTCCTGCTACTCCGATCCCAGCACAGAGCGCTGAGCCAACCAGTCACAGAACTGCAGCTACAAGTTGCTAACAAGCACCTTCCAAAAGCTGCTTTTCTTCTTCGTTCTCCACCAGTGTTTGGATTCATACCACAAGGTTAATTTGCCAAGTGACAAAAAGAGTCAGAGGCATCCCCAAAATAGGTCCAAAATCACCTCCCTGGCAGCAGGGGGTAGTTGTATTCCAGAATTTCTGACAAGTTCCTCAGTCACTCAGTCCAACATAACTTCCTTGCCTGGTTTCCCCTCACCTTGCTGCTTGCTCCCCGTAGTATTTCATCTGGGAACCTTCCATAATATTGAAATGCATGATCTGGGGCTGCCTGCACAGTCCATGCACAATCTCAGTCTCCAGTCAAGGTAAGAATGAGTAAGAAAGGAAGAAGAGTGGGTAAGAAAGGAAGAGCCAAGAAGCGAATATAGACATTGGAAAGGGAATAGTAAAGATCATTTTTCAATAAAGGTCAGTTTCCAAATAGTAAGCACGGGCTAGGCAGGGATGTCTTTCTTTTGAGGGCAGTACAGGAGTTCGAAGCTTCCTCACCCCCAGCTTCCATGCATGCAGCAGAAGAGCGGTGGGGACCCTCCAGCCCAGCACCCGGACGGACACACAGCAGAAAAGCAGTGGGGACCCTCCAGCCTGGCACCAGGACAGACACACAGCTCTGTAGCACCCAGGACCCTCCATTCACCTCTGCAACGTGAGGCTCCAGCACCCCCCAGCCCCAGACGCGCTCCCCAGTATAAATCATTTCAGCCACTATTCAAACACCTTCCTCTGCAATCCCTTCCAAGAATTCCGAACCAGAAAGCCCCAAGCAGTCTCTCAGATAACAGGCTCGTTTCAAAGAGCAGGCGGAAGCGCCAGCTACCTGCCAGCTGAATTATTTAGGAGCCACGTGCGTGGGACTTTGAGGCGCTCCTCACTGCTGCTGGTACAGTCCCCTCACCTCCAGACAGACAGCTCGGTGTCTGGCTCAGACTGACGTGCAAATAAAAAGACCTCTTTGTGCTAGAACAGAGGCTCTTTCATGTGGCCAAACTCATGAGCTAAAGAACAGAAATACAATACTATATATAAAAACCGGGATTGTACAAACACCATTACAGACTCACGATGAGAGGCTGTGCTTCCTTCCATAGCAAATTACATATACAACCCCTAAAAACTGCTTAATTTGTCTCCCACCTTCCTCCTCTCCCTCCCTTTATTTTTAATTTCTGGCAAACTTAGTGCTTATAAAGACAAGTGCTTCAGAATGGGTCGAAGCTTCCCCCAGACAGACAAGTTCCCCCGCTAAGCCCTATTAAAACACACACTCTAATTCAGCCTTTGCTTGAGGAAGGTTTCTGACTGCCAGATAAGCCACACACCATTTCTGTAACGTGGACAAAAATCCACTACGAATTAGTATAAAACCAAACTCATTTCCTCTTCAGGCTTGGGCCAAGATTTGAATCGAGGTCTCAGGAGGTAAAATGACTACAGCATTATAAATCATTTCTGGCTGCTTCTTTGCCTTACTTGCGTATTTTTACACTTATCTGAAATCCACATATGTGCAACATTAAAAGAAATGGTGGGGTATTTCAGATTATAACTTAAGAGACAATAGCAAACGGTTACTTCGAAGGTCTGCGAATTGAAACTTTTGTTCTGTGTGCATTCATCAGCAGATTTGTTAAAAAATTTTTAAAAAAATGAAATGAATTTAATCACTGCAACCTTGATTCACCTCTCAGCTGCATAACACAAAGGTGTGCCATGATTCTGTATTTCCAGGACTTAAACACCTTAAAATCCCTGGATAAGAGTTAACACCCCTTTATTTCACTAACTGAACTAGTAATTTGACTCAGGAAATAGCTACAGACGTGGTTTCACATTTGTACAGGTTAGGCGTATGTGAGTGAGGGCACTTAAGTATCAGCAAGTCTTTTTTATTTTGCAGGCTAGAAGTTACCCAGGGCATGCAGCTGGTAATCAGTTCCAACACATTTATCACTTCAGGTACAAATCTCATAGCTGTCATTTAACCTTTCTAACGGGAAAACTGAATCAAACACAGTCAGCCTTCAGAAGCAGTTAGCGGCAAAGTCAAAAATGGAATCAGAGTTTCCAGTGATCCCACCATTACGTCTTGTTTCTTGGGGCATAATCCTTCCAGAAATGTGAGCCGTGTGAGAACCACTACCTTAGGAGAGGTGAGCACCACCCGCACCAAAACCCAGCGGCTGTTCTGCCTGGAGGAAGCCACTCGAGTCAGGAAAAAGTTTAAAAGCACTGCTTTGAGGATCCAAGAAGCCCCAGCCATGGATCAGATCCTTCCCATGGAAGATGGCAGCAACAACGCGCGCGCTTCATGAGACAGGGTGGGAAAGGAAAAATCAAATATCGACGTAGGCCAAAGATCTCTCTGCGAGCTCCGTGTTTCCCAAGCTGTCAGTAATGAGGCTGCTGCTGTCACTTACCCACTCAGTCACTCTCTCCCATCAGACACTGATAGCGTGCCTGTCACAGCCGCAGCGATGCCGGAGTCAGAGATGACAAATCGCAGGGAAGACGTGTCAACACAATCAACTGGCCTGAAGACAGACAGCTGGTGCGCAAATTCCACCACAGACAATATCGCTTGTGAAATCATTCCAAGGCATTTTTAGCAATTGCAAGCTCTCAACAACAGCCCCGGCTGCTAAAAATAGCCCGCCGAAGGCTCGCTCCAGCACTAATAACAGCGCTGGCTGAATTTGAGTCATGCCCCACTTGGTGACATATAAGCAAAACAAGCACCAACCTCAATGAAGTTGGAGGTTTGAACGCTCAGAGCCCTAGCAATTTTAATGCACCCCTATCTCAGTGTTCTCTCAAGTCAGCTGCTAATGGATTCCCCTGAAACACCAGATCTAGAGACAGACAGACGGGGTCCTCCACTGCTAGGTAAAAAGTGAAGGCTCAGATAATTCTTCAGTACAAATATACAGCAGCGTGGTTCAATACAAGCCCTCCTCACCGCGAACAAAAGGGACCAATGCATCAAAGGTGCTAAGTGTTCCCATCTCTCACATTTCAAAGGCTCCTACCGAGCATCCATCAGCTCACAGAACATAACCGCAATGTCCTGGAAAACAGAGCAAACCCTGCTTTCCCAGCGGTGCTGAATGCCGAGAAGCAGCATGACAGGGAAAGGGAGCTCCACTTCCCTTGGTATGCAACTAACCACAGAAGTGCACTTTTCCTAGCGAGGGCTGGAGCAGCACCTGCAAGCCGTAGCTGTTCAAGACCTCTGAGAAACAGGTAGAAAAATGCTGAGGGCACAAGGTGCTTTCATATTCAGATACCCAGCACTGATTCTTCAGGTTTAAATCAAGACAGAATTCATCTCCAGACTATTTTTAATATAAAAATATACTGCCTCCCAACTCCTCATTGCAGGTATGCTACCAAACCAACACAGACCACCAGACTTGTCTGGATTAATCCCAGACTGAACCACGGCCTCGTGTTTAAAAGGTTGATTTCGGAGACACCCAGAGATGGAATCATCATGATCCTTGATAAACTGCTACAGCGGTTAATTATTCATCCTGGTACAATTTTACAGCTTATCTCCAATCTAAATGTATCAGCGTTACAGCCTTCCAGCCACTGGATCTTGTCACTGCTCCGACTGCCAGACGAAGAGCCCTCTATTACCACGCTGCTCTTCCCATACAGGTTGTTATAAATTGTAATCGTGTCACCCCTCAGCCTCCTACGATAAAATAGCCAGAGCTCCTGGAGTCCTTCCCTGCAAGACAGATTTTCCTATTCTTTAACAATTCCCATGACACTTTCCTGAAGTCTCTCCAACTTTTAAGCGTCCTTCCTGAACGGCAAGCGCCAGGCTGGGATACAGTGTTCAAGTTGCACTCGTGCCAATGCCCAACACAGGGCGACGTAACCACCTCAGACCTGCTCAGCCCAGCCTTCCCCTGTCTATACATTCAAGGATTAGATAATCCTGGGCACAGCTAGGCTGTGAAAACCCCGATTCAGATGGTTATCCGTCCTGACACCCGTGCCTCTTTCAGGCTCAGCCGTTTCTCAGGAGGCAGCAATCCACCCTCCATCTCCTCATTATACACCAAGGGCCCTCATTTCATCCCCAGAGCAGGGCGTTTTATTACGCCAGAACACGCTGTTCGCAAAGCAATCCCAGTCACTCCAGTCCTGTTCCTTATCTTGCACTCCACCTAATCTGTGTGTTATCGGAGGACTTTGAGTAATGGTGCTATTTTTTTTTCCCCCTGGGTCACTGATTAAAAGAAGTTAAACAGTGCCATGCTAAGGACCTAGTACAAACATACCTTCTGAAAGCTGATTCTTTTTTTGCCTGCCCTATTTTGAAACCTTCCTGCCTGACGGTTCAGAACCCAGTTCTCGTGCTGTTTCTATTAAATATCCGCATTAGCAAAATAAGAAAGCTGGGACAAAACCACTCCACTTCAAAATGCATTCAATCAAATATCTGGGGCTTTCACAGCTGACTGCGAGAGACCTTGGAGAAAACTGCCAGCTACCAACTACCTTGCCATTAGCAGACAGCTTCGAGCTGATTTCAAGTGTCCAAGGGCCCCTCATCCAGCCGCCTGCTTTGCCACCTCCCCTGCAGAGCCCAGGGCCGCACGGCTGAGGCCAGGGGGGCTCAGGCAGCGTGGCCGGGTAGGAAGGGAGAGCTCCTGCTCCCCGAAGCAGCTCCTCCAGGTTGCGCCGAGTGGCCTTCTCCAGCCCAGACAAACATCCAGGGTTGTGCCTTTGAAGCGCAGAGCAGCTGGTCCTCGTAACTCTTCCCAGTGGGGTCCCCTAACCCTGGCGTGATAGAGTTAGAGTGTCTGCAACGTGAGGAGATCCAAGCGCGGTGAGAACAATGCTCTCCAGATGAGCACGGCAGCACAGATACACGGCTGTGCAAGATGTGCCCCACTGCTCACAGCTACCAGCCTCACCCCGCCTGCAGCTGTGCTGCACAGCCTCACTTTGCGGCACTACTGCAAGGATATAAGATGTTTTTAGAGTATGCTTGCTGATTGCAAGGTATTTTCTGGGGTTATTCAGTGGTTCTTTCTGCATGTAACTGGACACTGCAAAAGGGAGTTTGCTCCTCTTGTGGAGAAGGGGCAGGACATAATCCAGACAAGACAACAAGGAGCAGTGCTGGGCTGCACCCACTCCTCCACACCGACACAAAGGGATGGACCAGGAAACGAAGCAGCACCTCCACTTCCCACCAGCCAGACCCCACGCTCCTCATTTCCTGCTTCCATCACATTTCTCTGTATCGAAATACCATAACTTCCAACTCTTCCTGCTGATCGTAGCCTCCTAGAAAAGCCACAGCCAGCACCACGTTTCCACAAGCCCTACCAGGGCCCCCAAAGGACAAGCTAACATGAGAAAAGGGATGGGGGGAATGCTCTGAAGAAATGGCACAATATCCAAACACACGCAGCTGAATCCTCTGGGTCTTAACTGAGTGTCCGCCCTCAGGACACCAGTGCCTGCCGCTGCACTGCTCCTCCCTCCTCCCCAGAGGGGACCACCTCCCGGCACCACGCTCGCACAGCTCTGAAGTCGATGAAAATTTCTAGGCCAAGAGATACCATTTGTCTCTCAGATTGCTGCTAGCTCCCAATCAAAGCAAATTTTATTCTTTAAGAAGTGCTCCTGATGGCATAAAATCACATGTAGCTTAACCTTTAGAATAACTTTGATCTTGAACTACTCCAAACCTAAGATCCGGAAACCATGTACTCTAAATGCTGCTCAGGAGTCTAAACAGCCAGCGCGAGGAAAAATGTGAGCTGAAACGTATTTTTGCTGCCTCCATGCATTGTGAAGAAAGATGCCTATTTTCTGCAGCAGTAAGACCTTTCTAAAAGGATTTCTGGTCTGCTGTGAAGTCTCACCTCCACACAAAGGCAGGGATGACTCAGGAGCGAGGCTCGTCCATCTTTGTCTCAGAGGGGTTTGTTCTTCCTCGTGTGACTGATGACCTAAAGTGGGGTCCCTGAATACTTACGGTTTGTAAGCCCATCTTCAACAGGTTTATACCAAAACATATAAACAACAATCTAATACAGCATCCAGCTGGAGAAATGTCATGCCTTTCATGTCTGAAGTATTGCAGCATCTACTTAACACTGAAATAACATTGATGGATCCAGAGCACTGATGAAAACAAAAGCAACTTCACCTACAAAACACTGGGGATGTGACTGACTGGTTCTCGTCAGCGCTGAGACGCTCTGCTAAGGACAGAAATAAAGGCATACAATCACCTACTATTAGCTGAGTAACAGCTGTCTCTAATTCCCCCCAAATTTAGAGAAATTAAATCTGCACTGAGATTAACCTTCCCGCTTCCCAGAACTTTATAAAGATAGCTCTGGCTAAACTTCTGGGGCAACAACCTGGAATTTCTCATGAGAGCAGCACGATAAAGCTGTTGGAAAATTCATGGTGGTGTAGGAAACCAACACAAAATGGCAGTCCTGCATCTTACACAGCAGAGAGAGCTGGAGTAGCACCTCATCCCCACCACCGAGCGTGCCCGGAGGTTGAAGGAGGGTTTTGCTTTTCTTTGTATTTGGCAGGAATGGCTTAGAGGAAACCAGCCTGCTTTGGCAAGCAGGTCCCAGCTGCTAACTTCACCCCAACATCCAGCCCCGAAAAACTGACAGCTCTCTCGTGTCAGTCCTGTACAACTCTGTAAGGAGTTTGCTCTCAGTGGCGACTTTTATTCTTACGTTTTCTCCGTCACTGCTGCCTGTGAACACCAAGGGAAGTACAGAGCAAATGTGGCCGTGTCATTTTTCAGCGCCTCTGGTGTCACCGAAGTGACAAGCACCTGATCCCGCCTGACAGGAGCAGCCACAAGGACTCGTGAAGCGAGGCTGTGCTCCGGAGCAGGCAAACCTTCATTCCTGTTTGCTCCCGCAGCGGTTCTGAAAGCTGTACAGCTGCATGGCTGCACCACAAATGCTCTGTTTAAGCTCTCCTGCAGCGATGATTTGACTCATCTCTCTAAAATGAGTTTCTGAGTATTTTCATGAGATGACTAATCACAAAAGCGATATAAATGAGCTTTCTCGATACCTGCCCATGTTTTTAGCCACGTCAGTGTAAAGCCTTTATCTTGTCTAGCGAAAGCTGGCAGGTTAAATGCAACCTAGATGTTTGAAACCATACGGATGACAGCTGCCAGTCAAGAAGCCAAAGCACCAAATCACTTCAAGTGCAGGCACATCCTCTCTGATACTTACTTAATACTTCAAGGCAAACAATAAACATGCTTCTCTTCCCCGCTGCCTTTGCCCAAATACCTCCCTGAAACTCTGCCGGAACACAGACTAGTATTACAACATCATTTTCAAAGAATCTCCCTTTCATCCGCATCGCCAAAACATTTCCCACTCCCCTGACTGCCTTACAGCCCTCTCACCTTGTACTGCTCGTTCTGTTAGTAAGTACACAATAAATCCGAAAATGCACTCTGCAGTGAAGGTAGCACCATGGCACGCGTGCCATAGGGAATATCCATGAATAGAAAACTTACTCTGAAGGAAAGCAAGCAAAAAGAATATCAAAAGCATATCAAGTACAGCTCAGCCAAGAAATACAATCTTTTCAAACTTCAGAAGAGAATTGGAGTGGCCATAAATATCTAGCTAATTAGGGCTTTAATGAGATCTGTGCTACTAACCCCTTCAAACTGCCAAAAAAATCTCTGAAAGTCAATAGTGCCAAAATCTTCAAGAATTTTGTGTTTGCTCTGCTTATACAAACCCCAGACATTCTTACAATCATCCATTCCCTTTGCTCATAAATATTTATCTAGTTGGAGCCAAGTGCATAAATGAACCTTCCATCCCGCTTATGGCTGCTCTCCCTTTAATCCTTAATCCCTTTGCACTACCTTTCTTGTCTCTAACCTGCAGAGGACTCTGACTGTTTGCATTTAATTCTTCTTACACATGCCCTGGAGCACAAATGGCTTGTCAGGTTAAAGATAAAGCAAACACGTACTGCCACCAGTAGAGTAACCAGCCTTTTTGATATCAGTACACCTGCAGCCAAGGCAGGCTGGGTAAGGGAAGGATGAATGAATAAGTGATTCGGCTGGGATCTCCCCACTCAGCAAATCAACTGACTTTTCTAGGACAAATCTCCTGCCTGCTATTCACACTCACTAATTCTGAAGATGGTCCTTGTCCTCATTTTAATCAAACGCAGTGGCTTCAGGGATGGCACAGCCAGAGATGAGCCAGAGATTACGTCCGTGCTGCATCTTGAACAAACAACCTCGCAGAGCACAGAAAGTAAAGGCTTAATATCTTTTCCAAAGGGGTCAGCAATGAGAGGCTTGAAAGAGGAGAAGGACCTGGGCAGCGTTTTATTAGTATGGGCAGAAAGGTCAAGCCGGGAGGAGCACCGAGCAGAAAGAAACATCAGTACTTCGGCTTGGAGAGGATCAGCGGAACAAAAAGAGAAGCGTTTGTCAGAGTCAAGAGCTTTGGTTCCTGAACGAGACCTTTCCATTTTCCTCCCACCTCACTCGGTTGGACAAAGCCTTACACTTTTTTGGAGCTACACTTAAATGAGACTTCAACTTTAGGCCTAAGGCACAAACGGAAATCGCAACACTCCATATTCTGCAGTGATAAACCAAAACATCTGTCATTACTGCTGAGGACTTAAAGACTACTCACCTACTTCTCTCTCTGAAGAGCCTTCCTTTCATTTTAAGCAGTGCACTAGCTGTGAAGCCTGCCAGCTAGAGCTGATGCTGCCGTCTGGAAATCTGATAGACCACTGCCCAAAGCAACATGGTGGTACGATGCTGCCAAAAAAAGAAGTTGCCAAGGCCCTGCCTACACTCACCCCTGGGACTGAGAGATCATGGATTTTTTTAAATGGGTGTTTCTTTCTGTTGTTCTTTCCAATCAACTTGTTATTACTGTTCCTTTAGAACAGAAAAACTTAAGGCTTTGGAAAATGTATCTAAGCATGCAACTGCCTCATCTGGCAGATAGACACTTAACTGCAAGGCTAACGTTACATAAATCACCGTGATGAGCCTGCTCAAGCACAGTGTTTCCCCACCCTGTCTCTACCATGAAATGTCAGAGTGCTGAAAAACGTATCAGATTTTGACATGATTTGGAAAATATTTATCTTTACTTCTTTCAAAAAAAATCCTCCCTCAAATTCCACTCCCCCACCCCCCTTTCAGCCACAGAGAATACCAACAGCGACAAAACCCACGGAAGAAAGGGGGGAAACGGTGATCCAAAGAGGGTAGGTGAAATCCCTTAAACTGCATCAGGTCCCGGCACCGAACAATGCATCTGGATGGACAACAGTGCCATATTTGCAAACAATGCCCCACAGTCAGTCTGAGAGCTCTCGAATGGAGATTGGGAGTAAATGGATGCTGTTGGTTCTTTGATGTAATTAACATTGTTTGTCTCAGCATCACTAAAAACAGGCTTTTGCCTGCTAGCAAAATTTTTGGCTATGCACACTATTGTTTACTTGAATGAAAGGCTAAAGAGCTAACTGAAGCTTTTTTTTTGTTGCAAAGATTTTGAATGCCATGGAAGTGTATCAGTTCGTGAACAAGCCTTGCTAGCTGACGCACATAAAACATATCACTAAATAAATTTTAAAAAAATGGAAAAACAAACAAAAAACTCACAGAAAACCAAACCTGATGTAATTGTTTTCTTCCAACGTTTCTCAAATACTACAAATACTCAAAAACAAAGCACGCCACTGTCATTCAAGATCTACTTATAAAAGTCTTCTTAAAGCCTTATGAAAATGCATCAGTGTACCTGCATCCATTACTGTACGCTTACAAGGCTTCTTGAAAACCTTACCCCTGAATAAATAAATGCTTGAAAATGGCCCATTTTGGCACAAACGCTTCCTGCCGTTTCAGCCGCTCCAGGAAGATGAAGCTGTGATCCACCTGCTAGCAGCTAGCAGGGAGGAGCAGAGGTGATGCACACACCAGGTAAGGCGAAGGCTCTGGGGAACTGCGCAGTCTGTCAAATGCGTGCTGCAGCAGGAGGGGGTACGTTCTCCTGACAGCTGGAGCAAATCCACTGACAACTGCTAGAGGTGGCCCAAACACCTCTGTGCTCCCCAAATTTGGGGGAAGACCTAGGATTAAAACTGCTGAGTTTTGACTTTTTCCTGCATGTACGTTTTTGTTCGTTTGATAGCTGCTTCCTATTTAAAGGCGTAAATTCAGGACTGAGGGATTAGGGTGAGAAATGGGTTGGTAAAGCCACCGTGAGCTCAGTCACTGGCTGGAGCCCCCTGCAATTACTGTAACGCAGCGCCCATGGAGGGGAGTTTAGCACCTCAGGCACCGGGGAGCAACAAAGCCTTCCTGCAGCAGCCTGGCCATGGGAATCGCGGGGCTGGCAGCCAGGTGCTGGGGCAAAGCCATGCCTGAGGTGCCAGATCGATGGCCAGAGCGAGAATCCTAGCAGCACTCACCCCACTTGTGAGCCCGGATCGACAGGGAGAAGCAGTGGGCTCCTTTGCGGAGGATGGACTTGCACAGAGACAGATCCTAATAGCTCATAATTGGGAAAGCAAAAACCTATAGGCCAGTTTATTGGGACTTTGGAAGTGTGTTTTTTTTTTCTTTTTAAATAAAGTTACCCATAAAAACCTCAGAAGATGGAGGGCTACCCAAACGTGATGATAATCCTTGACCTCACACATTCCAGCAGCTGCTTAAATCCCCTAATATTTTCTAACTGGTACTAACTATGTATGCTCTGTCCCTCACATCTCGGCTAGCTGATCTGAGAGTGCACAAAGTTTGTGTGCGCTCTCACACAGCCATGGATAAATTTTTTGGTTTTCCCATTTTTTTTTTCATAAAAACATTTAAAAATAAAATAAAAACCATCTTCAATGAACCTCCTGAGCATCCTCTCATTGGCATTTCATTACAGGCTGCAGCAACCTGAGCTCGGCAGTCACAGATTCACAGCGCAAAGCTTCTGCTGCTTTAACTATTTCCCAAAATTAGTTATTATAACAACTTCCAAAAGCTGTGAACACAAAGGTCCCAGGACGCTGTCTGCCCACTGGAGCAGTCAGTCTTTATGTGCTTAAACACCGTGCTTTCCACTTCATGCCTCCACCAGCTGCTTTCATTTAGATGCAGGTCACATTCGCACAGACTAGAAAGCATCACAAACCCGTACAAATTGCTAACATGGGAATTCAGGTCCTTGAAACTCATGCACTGCAGCCAATGGACAGTCTATCATTTCTCCACTCGTTCTTTAAATAATAATATTGGTATTAACAAATAGATACCTTTTTTTTATGATTTTTTTAGTACAGATTTCCGATGCCCAGGGTAACTTTGCTATAGGTTTTACTTATTCTGAACAGGCTGACAAAACTACTAAGCGGCCATACAGTACACAAGTTCAGTGGTCTGAGGAGACAGGAATTTTCTTGTCAATCCACCTGTCACCCTTAACGCAATGCCCGCGGCTTACCAGGAGTGGGGGAAGGCAATCGAGGGAAGAGCATCACTTCAAACTGGTTTCCAATGGCAGATCAGAGAGAGCACAGGCAGCAGCAGAGAAACATATGTTTGAACCCATGCCAAAAATCTGGCTTCCTTAAGAAGTGTAGGATGACAAGCCTCTTGTAGTGGTAATAGTAGGCTGAAAAGTGGGGGTGGAAAAATTCCCTCTGCTCATGCAGAAGGCAAATGCTCTAACATCTACCTAACAGCATTTAATTCAGAACAGCTGGGTTTGGAGAAAGCCATCAAAATGACCCACAGAAGACAGCAAAAAGCTCGACACTGCTGTGTGGTTTGATAGCACTGCCTCTTTTCTTATCACCTCTGAGACATCTGGGAAAATGGGAAATAATGCCTTGGTGTCAAAAGCCTAAAGCACTTTGCAGGACACACACCTATACACTACTTGGTTGGCAGCTGAAAAGTGCCTGTGCCTTTGGTATCTTACATTAACATTTCCACGGAATTGGGCACATGAAAATTGACGGTGAGTAAAAGTTAATTACAGTGTTTATGCCAAAAAGCAAAAGAGCAGAATGATGACTTTTAATTTGGGTCTTCCCTTCAGTAAGCTCAGCTTCTTCTAGCAGCAGAGAATCCCAGGGAATAGCATTTCTCTTATCAGCAGGACTGATGGTCTATTCTGCTCTATCTGCTGTTCACAGCAGATAATAGTACAAGTCTGGAGCTGAAAAATATTGCTATGATAGCAGTCCCTCTGTTGCCACCCACAGAAACTCTGTGAGCACCTTAGCTCTAGCAAACAGCCCAGTCAGAAAGATAATCTAAAAATATCCAAGGCAAAAAAAACAAACACACACAGAAGAAAGCCACATGTGAAATCCCAAGGTTTCAGTTAGCAGCAATGGCAGTTCCCCACTTAGGGAGGGCCAACACAAACTCGCACTGAGGCTATGTCCCAGGTCACTGGACCTAGCAAAAGCCACTGCTTTGCTCTGCTCCTGCCCGTCATCCAGCTCCTTGAAATAGATTATGCTGATTAACAGTTGTGTGCCATCTCATGAAAAGATCCTCTAGAAGCTGGCTTGCTTAGCTGCTTATACAGCAGCAGATCACAGATTTGTGGAGTACAAGTGATCAGAAAGACATCTGCTTGCTTGATTTCAGTAGGTACAAATGTACAAGTGGCTCATTCTTCAGGACACGCTTGCTTTCTCCGCTCCAGCGTTCCCTGCCTGAACTGCCTGTCTTGTCTCAGATGGCTGAATCCAATCCACTGCCTTTTTGCATATCAAAGAGTCGATGTGAGGAGGATTGCTGGCGATGTACAGAGGCTGCTGTCCAAGGGTTGTAAGATGCTCCTTTGCACCTGCACTCCGTTTACAAGCTTCGGTTCAGCTACCATAACTGAACAAAATTCATTTCTGCATTTCATTTTTTAGCTGCTCTACAGTGTTTTTTTTGTTGTTGTTGTTTTGTTTGTTTTTGTTTGTTTTTTTTTTACCATCCCCACATTCACCCAGTATTTGAAGGGATTTCAGAGAGAAAAAAAGTCACATTTCTTTTATGATAAATTAGTGGATTGCAGCCACCCTTCTAGTCCTAAATTCAGTTACAGCTGTTGGGGATTAGCATCTAAAAAAAATCCTGAAAGCCTAAGAGGAGCTGCTACTCAGGTGGGAAGCAGCATCCCGAGGAGAACCCAGTGCTCCTCTGTGCCAAGGAGGAATTAGCAAGGGAAAGGGGTGTCTCAGGCTGCTGGGAGTCTGCTTCCCCGACTGCGTGTTTCTATTCCATAAGCCTGCCCCACCTCAAATATGAAGATCTGCTTTGTTAAATATGAACAAGATATCGGGCCATTATTACCCAGAAGCTGCTGCTTTGTGTTTGTTGAGGAGCAAGCAGCATTGATCATTATCTACATTTCAAGATTGCCTGAGAAGCAGACAAATTCTCCAGAGAGAGAGAGAGAGAGATCCTGTTTTCATGTTAGCACTCATGGAAGTAAACAAGCAAATGAAGAGAAATGCAGAATTTCTATTATTTCAAGGCTGCAAAGCTTTCTGAAGTGTCAGCAGTTGTTTTTGCACGTTATTTAAAAAAGCAAAAGAAAAGAAAAAAAGAAAGCCTTAACACGCTTCTTCTTGGTCTTGGTGAAAACACATGCAAAACGAGATCAGAACCAAGTTTGACACTGCTATTTCTCCATCCAAAAGGCTGACCAGACTGAAGCCTGAAAATTAAGTCTTTATGAAGAAGCATTTTCCAAACCTGCCATTTCCCAGTACTCCTCAAATGACAGCAGCCTTAAACAAAGCAAATGCTATTCTGCTTTCCTAGCAGGCACAGCTACTGCAAGAATTAAGAGAAACCTTCCTTCTTCAATTATAACTCCTCAGGTTCCTCGCTGTCTGGGACCTGAAGGGAATGCAAAGAGCGTGGATGAGGAGTAAGAACGCTACATTTTATTGGAAGGGGTTTATCTTTAATTTTGTCTGGCATCAGGGAAATAGCTCTAGGCACACAATACGTATCGACTGCTTCTTGGAGAGTCCACCTGCCCAAAATTGCTGCAAGACAAACTAATTTGCTCTTTTTTTTGGTATGGTCTTAAAACACAAACATTTCATTTCAATTTCAGCTTGCAAAGTTAATGTGCATGCCCAACTGCTGAATAATCCATGGATTTCGGTGTCCCTAAATACACAGTGAAAAGATGGATTACCCATTAGGATAAAATAATATACACAAGCCCCTAAATACATATGTACACTGTAATACACGTTTTAAATAGTCTGTGTGTGAATTTAAATGATTATATGCATGCTAAAAAGTTTCAAAAGACATCTTTACAAAGGAGCCATTACCACTGTGTAAATAATACATCATTTAAAATAAATTCTCTGAACTCCCATGAAAGGCTCTTTTTTGGTCAACGTAAAAGGAATAAAGGAAATGAATGCATATATAAAATAGAAATGGTATTAAGGGTTCAGTTTAAATTCGTAACAAAGTATTCGCATGAGGGGAGGGGATTATTTAATGTCTAACACAGCCTATTTCATACTCCTTTGCTTTTGTCCAGAAATCTTGGGGGGGGGGATGGATTAATCAAGTAACAATTCAAAATCTTTTCAAATTGCAATGTCTTGCCACTTTTCTGGTGGATACCTTAAAAGTTTTCCTATATACATCCACTGCTCTACTGCACACACAAACTCGTTTTTAAATCAACTTTCACGGCCCCTTGACAATTACCCACAGACTCTAGACCGAAAAGGCTGAAAACCTGCACTCCAGACAGCGAGACAAGGCTGCGTGGAAGCAGCAGAGTCCCCATCGCTGCCTGGTACAACACCAGCCAGCGCCTAGGAGGAAGCAAGCCTCGATCAAGTAGGCTCGAGAAGGCGTGCTGTTTGGGAGACTTTGTAGGAGCTGAAATAGTTATGCAAAACAGAAAAGTCTCAAACGTGCATGATCAGGTTTTACGGCTTTTTAAACTTTGATTTGCAATAAAGGCAGTTTGGTGTACACGGTTTTGGCACATCTTAAGTTTGGACGTTGCTGAGCACGGAGTAACGAGGTGCTTCGGAGTGATACTGCGCTACACACATCCAAACTCCGACACAGATCCCACAGTTTGCACCACTAAACTCACCAACATACCAAAGCCAAATAACTAACCCACACCAAAGGCCTAAAGGAATGAGGCACCTCACCTCCTTCTCAGCAGTATTTGTGCACCTCACCTGCTCACGCTGTTCTGAAAACCCCAAATAAATTATTTTCATCGCATTTCATTGCTGAAAACCAAACGCTCTTAACTCTCCCTAGCACATCTGTGTTTGAAGGCGTACCTTCATATGCAAATTCCTACACGCAGGACAGTGCTATGTCATCAAGGACGCCACTATGACAGAATCATTGCTGTGCACCAAACACATGCTGGAAAGGGAAAATCCATTCGTTCACTCTGCAGCAAGTGGCTGAAATCATTTAGATCACAAGGGGTGATAGGGACAGGAGCACAGCTTACAGATGAGCAGCTCTGAAATGGGAGTGCGTTCCCTTTTGTTGTTTCATATTACAACAGCAACCAAGCCCTTTTCTCCTGACCTGGGTGTCTCCCACACAGCCCTGTCCTTCCCTCTTCTTCCAAACAGACAAGAAAAAGCATCATGTTTCTCCCATTCAGGGACAGGAGATGGATGAAAACAGCACCCTGGGGGAAAGGAACAGATGGAGCTGTTTGAACACGATCCTGCCCAGCTCAGCACTCGGCATCAGCAGGAACGTCTGCAGGGTTCAAAACTCCAGGTCTGGCCCCGGGATCCCGAGCCAACCCCTACCAGAAGTGGCAGGCACTTCTCCAAGTCGGGACGTCACTTGCCTGGACATGTGCCTGGGCTAGCTGTTCCTGCTGAAAGCTTCAGTTTGCAACTGTTTTGCTTCATTTTCCTGGCTGCTCTCTGCCTTTTGAGAAGGGGTTTGAAGGAGAATAAAAACAACAAAACACTTAAGAGCTGCTATACCTTCCTCCAAATGAAGCTGAACAGTGAAGGCGCAAACCCTTTACCTTAAGCAAACCCTATCACAACCTGTGCCCTAAAATCTGAGCTAAGATACAGCCCCACGTACGGTCTCATGTACACAGCCTAACTCCTGCCTATGCCCGGCATCCTCCTCTGCCTTTCCACGCCTGTGCTGTGCTCTCCCACTGGTTGCTTCTGCTTCCTGTGCACCCTGCCCAGATCTACACCAATTGCCCAAGGGGCTCCAGCACCTGAGGTGCTGGGGAGACGGAGGAACCCAGCCCAATGGTAAGAACCCCAGTACACAGCAAACCCAGCCTCACCACACATCAACAGAACTTGGCCTAATATTTTAGATATTTTTTTTTTAAGTCAACCTGACATCCATCCATCCTCTGCCAGAGGAAGCCTTGTATTCTCAAAAAGCAACGTTAAAAAACACACACACACACAAAAACCTACACACCCAGAGTGCAGCGATAGGAAAAACTGATGCGCAGCGCCTGCTCTGCAGATTATTTTCCGCGTGACATTTCCCCCCGCCCCTCCCCGAGGACTCCCGATCAGTCGGCTGCTCTTTGGCTTCCTGCAGAAGCCCGGCAGCCCCCCCAGGACCCGTCCTCCCCACGGTGCTCCCCGCTACGCCTCCGGGATGACGCAGCCGTCTGGGCTCCGGGAGCCAGCCCCTGCGGCTCGGTGGACAGAGCCGCACAGCTCTGAAAAATGCTTTATTCATAAAAAGCACGTACTTGCATCCCTAAGCAAACTCTTAAAAAGAATATATTCGCCCACACAGCACTGCTGAGAGGCACGCAGGAAAGCTATTCTGAGAGCTCTTTAAACTGGAACGTAGACGTACCAAGGTGAGCTCAGGTTGTGGATTCAATAAGCTGCTGCTCCGCTCCTCGCTCCTAACAGCTTGGCCTAAACAATCCAGGCAATCCTGCTAAGACCAGCCCAATAATTTTATGACACGTTGCCTCACAGTGATCAGGGCTGAGGCAGCTCGGAGTCCCGCTCAGGGCTCCTTTCAGAAGGGAACAGTCCATTTTCTAAGACAATATTTTTCTGGGCTCTGGTTTAGACCTGTTTTCCAAATTCTTTATTACCTCACGCTGAGGAGCAGCGAGCATCCTTGTCATTGCTGGTGTTTTGGGAACGAGCTCCTTACCTAGCCTAAGCGGGAAGGCTGCAGCTGCCGAGGAGAGCACGGAGCCTCTGCAACACAGAGGGTGAATTTGGCATTTTCTGTCAGTGCCAGAGCTAGCACGGAAAAAGCAAAATCCTTCTGGGGAGTAAAAGGGCAATTACTGAACAAATGACTCCAAATGAGATTAAGGCATCCGCTGCTTATTCTTTGACTCTTAAAATCTTCACACCTGTGGTAGGTCAGGAGCTTCAGCAATGCTTTTCCCACTCCAAACCAACCTAACTTGACTTATGAACCAGATTCCAACAGTCACTGGTCACGCCTGGACATTAGCAGACGTGCATCTGATGCTGTGATACCTCAAAGCACAGAAGTTGATCCTTATGGTAAAGTGACATTCACCATTTTAATCAGGTTTATTTTCTTTCTTTTGCTACTGAAGTGTAATAACATACTTGTGTATTTAATCTAAGAAAAAGAAACAACAAAAGTTTGGGAAATGAACTGGAAAAAAAATCATTAAAGGGATTTCGAAATCCCTGTTTAATGAAGCATAATAGATCGGGTTGCTTTAAGTTCCTGTCGGTTTTGTTGTGTTGTTTTTTTCTTTCCCCCCAAGATAAGAGTCAGCTTGAGTTTTATAGTATTTCCTATTGTTTCTATAATTTTTAATACAGCAAAGCCTTGCACAGCACTTTAAGGCTCCTACAGCATTCAAATTACTGCTTAACCTGATTAAAACTTGAAGTGCATGGGTCTCACATGGGCCTTGCTCCCCCTTGCCGTGTGCCTCAGAAGGACACAGCTGGGTCTGTCTGGTGGTGTTTTTTGTTTTTTTTTGGGGGGGTGGGGAAGGGGGGAAATAGCCTGTTTGTTTTTAGGAAACAGCCTTTAAAACTCCATATTCTCTCCCTCTACCTTAATACAGTCCTTCAGTTAACGTTTTTGCAGACAGATCTGAAGAACAGAGCTATCTGAAGACATCAAGCAGATCACATCAGTTCTGTAAGAGAACAGTCTCCAGTCTCCTAACTAAAGACATTACAGAATGCCATATGGCCACTTCTGAAATTGGCTTGGTCACCGGTTTTCATTAAGTAACAACCCCAACCTGTAGCACTTCAGCTAGAATGGGATTCCAGCTGCAACCCAATGGAGGCACATATTACCCTTGTGGAACTATTAATGAAAAGGAAAAAAGTTGCTCATTGTATTTAAAAAAAAAAAAACTTTAAATATTACGTACTTTTGTTATGCAAAACTCAAGAGACAGTCTCTGCAGCCAGAACTGGTGAGTTGATAACATTAAAAAATCAAATAGGCTGAATTTCCAGCCTATGAGATAAAAGTTATGATACTCACATTTTCCGTGAAGACAGGAATTTGCCATTTTTCCTTTCCAACGATTCTGACTTGTTAGGCATGTGGAAAAAGTTTCATTCCATATCCTACTGTCAGTCTTAGGCACCAAAAATCAACTTGCTGCTTTTGCTTTCTTATAGCGAGCGTTTCAGTGAACGTTTCTCTCTCTCGGGATGGAAAACAGATTCTCTTGATTCAAAATGTGCCTTGTGCTGCTTTGCTTTATCCCTATAGTTACGTATTTTTTTAAGCAAAGCAAACAGACAGGATTTAGTAGAATACAATTTCTTTTGTTTTATTGCTCTACTAATTTTATTTATGTTCAAAGACGTTGCTTTTTTCAATTTGGTATGAGGGAGAGAGATGCATCAGGAGGAAGAAACATGACTGTACTTCCAAATGAGGCATCAGGCAGAAGAGGAGCAGGAGACGTCTGAACCACCTAAAGTGATCAGTCCTATTAATGCGATGCAGTTTTGATAGGTAGCAATTACAGGGTAACAGATAGTTTAAGCATTATTCAGAAGTCTGCTGCCACCATACATTTAGAACCGTGCTTTTATGTTCCTTGCTGCAGATGCATATGCAAGCTGTCGTTGTTTAAGAAGGGAAAAAAAAATCCCTTTTCAACAGTATATTTTGGATGTTTCTGTTCTGTATCTCTTGAAAATCCTCCACATTCCCGTTCAGCTGCAAACCTCCTGTGGGATCTTGGACAAAGCAGTGCCTCAGGTTCTTTTGTGTAAAATGGTCTAGTTGTTCTTCCTCTGCTCTCATTCCTCAAAAGTGTAGTAAAGATGAACAAGTAAAAGAGTGTCAGGTACTAAAACACCGCAGACAAAATAGCTAAGGAGGGGATGAAGAACAGAACTAAGTCTTAAGATAAACACGACCAACGTAATCACTGAAAAATGTTTGCAGACAAACATTCAGTGGAAAAAAAAAATAAGGGAAAGGTGCCTTTTTCCATTCCACTGCAGAAAAAATGACCAGTTTCCCCTGATTTCTTTCCTAAAGTGCTATTTTTGATCATTTGACTGCTCCTCACTCAGCAAAGAAGTACGATCTCTCGTCTTATGGAACTGTAATGATGGTAATGCCTTGCCAAAACCTAATAGCAATTAAAAAAGCTCTAGAATGAAACACTCTCACTAACTGAAATCCACAGCACACTTCTGGGTTAACATGCTGCCAGATTTTTCTCTTATGTGATACAGAGGACAAGTTGTTTTTTTAAGGCAGCATCCCTGACAGCATGAATCAGATAAAAAAAAGAAGAAAAAGCAAAGCACCTAGCTACCAGAAATGAATGATGATAGAGACCCTGCAAAAGGCCTTTCCTAATGACAAGATATTACTGCACAGGTTAATGAAAACCAAATACCAATTTAACACACTAACCTTTGAGCAAATTGAGTTCAACTAATCAAGAGCCCTCCAAAAGGGTATTTTGAACTAAGAGAAAAGACTGGAAAAATCATTTACATAAGATGGCTGGTAATGGTGCATTTAATGGCATTGGTGATAGGGAATTATACTAAGGAAACGAACATGTCACGTGCAACCTATTCCCTAAAGTATTTAATAGAACATCTCCAAAGAGCCATATCCTACCCAACAATATTCAGGTGCAAGTCCCCATAATAAGCAAGATGAGACTTCTTTGTTTAAAAACCTGTGCAAGGGGTGCCCCCGAAATAGCATCTACCATTGAAACCCAGACTAGATAGATTTGGTGCTCTTTGCATCCATTGCGGTAACTCCACGACAGCTCACCTCTGGATCATTTGTGCATCTGCCCGTCTGAGCTCCTCCAGCAAGGAGGAGTATTTAATACCCAAGACTTGCTATTTCTTTATGGACGCTAGCAAATTCTTCCCTTTAAGATGATGTGACAGCAATCCCCTAGTACCTCTGCCTGGAGACTACAGGATAAATAAATCCTACATGCTTCTTTTACAAAGCTTATCCAGACAAATGTGTGCAGAGAACAATCTCAGTACGTGCAGGCACACGTGTGGCTGTGTACGCACCTCATCCCAGGCACTGGCAGCAGCTCTATTTTGGATGGCCATTTAGCATGGCTCAAGCACTACAGAACAACTCTTCTCCACCTCTCTCTAAAACTGAAGGCAGTGCAATTCTTGCAAATGTATCCAGACAGCTAAATGGGAAGTGCTGCTCTCCTAGGTAACAAAAGGCTAACTCCTCTGCAGGTACAAAAGGTGTAGTAAGCCCTCCACTCCCTGCCCACACGCACAGGGACACCACCAAGGTTTGTCCTGGTGTTCCCCTCCCTCCATCCCATGGCTGCCAAAATGGGTTTGAAGGTCTGCTTCCCACAGCCACCCCCCGTGCTCCAGAGATTACTGGAAGCGATCCCGCAGTCCCCGGCTCAGCACCACACCTGCGATTCATCACTTACCACTCGCTCTGTGGCAACTGCAGGCTACATTCCCGTGTTTGTCAAACAGCATGGCATCGCGTTACAGGGTTGGGAATGTGTCCAGCATCTCATAACAAGTCCACCTCTCAATAGATGCAGGATGTTAACATCACAATAAAATCAGGGCGCATCATCTTTGGGAAATACATTTTAGAAGAATACCAAGCTCTGCAATATATTACCTTCGGTAGTATCAGATAACGCAGCCCGCAGACCAGCGCTTTTGAGGGAGACAGAAAAGCAGGCTTTTCTCCCCTGAAGATTTCTAATATAGCAGGGAATAGCTGGCATCTAACACGTGCCTGCTTTGGCAAAGCACGTAACGCTGCTGCTTTGTGCATTTGCTAGTATTCTCCGACTCCTTAAAAATGACTTGACACACGAGGCACCTCGAGCTTTCCTAGCACATCAGTATTTTCTTCGAGCACTCTCAGATTTGCCAGATAGCTGCCCAAAGGAAAGGCAATGAGATTGTCACCTAGGTGAACATAAAAACAGTACGATTACTGGAAATAGTAAGTACAAATATAAGGGAGGCAACTGTAACCGGGTATATTCATTAAGACAGGATAAGGCCTTCGCCCAGGAAAGCATCAATGAGCAGCAGGCCCTAAAGCTATGACAAAAGCACTTAAGGCGTTCCCCCGAAGAGGCACCGTGACCAATGCAGTGACCCTGCTGACTAGGGTTGCACTCACTACATTTTAAGCCTTTAATAAATTGGATTTTTCTATTTTTACTTTGTCATCTGCCAGCTTTCACTTGGGAAAAGTACTGAACAGCCACCTAATGGATGCACTTTAGTGCTTTCTTGAATTAAAGAAAGATAACCAGAAAAAAAAACGAACGCGTCACAAGTACATTCAGCTGCTTACATCTCCTACTTACGTTTCAGAATATCATGCTGCAATTTCATGAGTCAGATACCCTCCTCCCTTTCTGTTCAGCTAAAGTTTAAGAAGTGTCATCCTTGCTGGCTGCTCTGAGAACACTAACCTAAGATTTTTGGCTAACAGCTGCTCTTCAGTCCTTTCATTCTTCATTTCTCATTCGTGTTTCATTGTCTGAACAATAAGAAACATATTATGAATCTAAAGTTCTCCAGTACTGGGAACCCTTAAATTCGTCTGAAAGAAGACCCCGGGGAAACGTGCCTCCAGTCAATAAAGGACCCAAACCTTTTTGTCAAGCTATACCTTGCAGTAAAGGGATTCCTTAATTAGAACATAATTACTCAGCCATATAATGTGTCAAATTATGGAGAATGATTATTTGTTAAACTACAGATAAAGACAAGAAAGAGTAAATCTGGAGCCACAGATAAAACCAATTAAATCAAAGTCCTTCCCCATAACATTCTTCTAACACTTTGGAGACCGACTCTATCCGGTAGCTAGTTTACATGCCCAATTGCTGTGATAAAACTTTTACACTATATACATAGCATAAATCCCCGTAGTAAATAATTCAGAACAAAAAATGGCTTGCAAAGGACAACACTATCAGCATCCTTGTTACTACATGACACAGTCAGTTATGAGTGCGGTAACATTATGGAGATGACGACAAATTCCAGGTTGTTAAGGGATCTCGCTTCTCACTTGAATAACAGCCAGCACCCTTTAAAGCAGTGTTCAAAATGAAACTACCTGTCTTCTAAATATACTGAAGAGAATTCTTTTCACACTATTTCAAAGCACACTAACAGAACATCTAAAACATGTAGTAAATAAACAGGACACCCCCCTTTGTTTGCTGTAAATTCTAAAATTACATCCTTTGTAATAAATGAATCTGACTAACGAATTCTGCAGAAGCTACTTTACAAGACACGAAGACCACAACGGAGGGTAGACCAGGCAGCCAACCTCGGGGTCCTGCCGGTGTCAGTCCCAGTCACCCCCCAGCTCCCTTGGCTTGCCCGAAAGGCAGCTGCCTGCCCTCAAAGTTACAGCAGAGTGAGGACACACAGGAGAGCTCAGCAGAAACAAGGAACTGATGAGAACAAAAGGTTTACAAACAGTCCCCAAGGAAGCACTTAGGTCGAATTAAAGCCCATGCACCCTCCCTCTGGCACCCCGGTTAAATCATCACCTGCAAGTTGTTCTGTCCCAGTCCGGGGATTTCATGCCACAAACAGCCCTCCTAGCTGTGCATCCAGAAGTAGAGTTTTTATTGGAGTTCCTCACAAGTGCACTACACCTTGATTTTTTTTCCTGCTCCCCAAAAGTCAAGCTACAAAAAGAAACCACCACTCTTGCTACTCGGTGACACAACACGCGGCACTTTCCTCACTCGCCTCCGAGCCACCGAGGCTTCCTGCTGCTAAAAACAACATCACGCCTCAGCTCGTCGGCTTTCCTGCCCCTTCGTTCCGCAGCAGCACAGTTCTTGCCTTGATAAAACCTCAGCAATGCAGAATCCAATCATAAATTTAATGGTGAGCGATAGGAATAGCCCTGTTATTCTGTAGGCACAGACAAAAGCCAAGAAAGAAATTAGGTAGGCTACAAGGAGAACATAGCCAGTGATGAATTGGGGATCCACCGTCTTAATTAGTACCAATAATTACATTCCCTTTCAAAGAAACTGAGGCATAATAGACACTAATGTCATCTTTTCCTGCACAATAATATAATATTGACTTTTTAAACAACAGAAGGCACATTGTCTGACCCAAGTCAGAAGATGAATTATGGCCATTTGAGAGGCCCTGAGAATACCTTGCAGTGAGCAGAAGACCAGGCCACCCTGCTCACATTGTGACCAATTTAAATAAAGATAAATCCAGTCAATGGAATCTTTTAACTGAAGTATGAGATTGGGAATCAATGGAAAAGGGTTCTAGTCCCAGCACCTAAGCCAGGTGCCTTACAGCAATATTTATCTAGCTTACACAAGTGCCGGACAAAAGAAAAACGTTATGTAAAATACCATGCATGTGAAATATGAAGTCCCGTTAATGTCACTGTTTTAAAGACACTGATCCATTAATATTTATTTTTTAGATATTATACTGACATCTTGATTTGACAACATCTACAAGCTCCCCCAAAATCCCAATTTGCAGCATCCAAACACGGATCCAGCAGTGACACAAAGTTCCCAAGGCACATTCCAAGTCAGTCAGCAAGAACTCAGCTGTGTAACAAAAGCCCAAGCTAGTTGGAACAAAACAAAACAAGGAGCAAGGAACTCCCCCCTCCAAGCACTATCACAGGAACAAACATCAGTTGGTGGGGGTCCAGAAGCCCCCTGCCCCGGGGAGCCTGCACACTGCCTGGCAGCCGCCTCCTCCCCATCCACAGCCCGAGGGCAAGCCCTGACCACAGGGACTCACAGCAGTGGCTGTGCAGCCTCTTCCCAAATCCACACGGCACCCAAGTCACATAGCTGAGCCCAAAAGCTGTACAAAAAGGTGCGCTAAGCCTTCGAAGCTGTGGAAAATTAAAAGCAATTTATAAAAGCTTTAAAAGCGTTTTTAAATCTCATGCTAAGGAGACATCGCACGGCTGCTGGTGCAGTAACTGCTGTCACCTTTCCACGCCTCAGACCAGAACCACGGAAGGTTTACTCCAAAACTAAATTCTCCTTTTTAGAAAAAAATACCATTTCCAGTGCTTACGAACAGCATGGGACAATATACAATGCTGAATAGCTTCTCAGTTACTTCTAAGCGACCTCACGCGTTCGGGGTCATAAAAACGCACTTCCCATCACTCTGGCTAGAACATCATCAAAACACCATTTGCCTTTTTTTAAGCCCAATTAGCCCCCAGATCCCTCTAATGACTCCTGCTTTCTCTGGTCGGTATCAGAAATCATTATATTTAAACTTGATGCATTCCAGCAGGAAGCCAGAATGATTGAAATTTTGCATTTATAAATACTGAATAAAGACATCTGTAGCTCAGAGGCAGTTATCTCAGTTTATCTGTTATCTTAATGCAGCGAGCGTGTCTCCACTAAATGACAAGTGTACACAGGATCAACTAAATTGCTGCTGCAACTCACATGACATTTAGATATTTCACTTAATGTGAGAAAAGCAGCTCTACAAGCTAAAACAGTTAAATGTCTATTACACAACTTGTGCCATAATATACTATCAAATTCAGCAGCACTGAGCACACCATCCAAGCTTGATTTATTGCAGCTAATTGCTAATTAGGGTTATTTTTGAAGCACTGCTGTTTGCATTGCACCAGATTTGCACTTGGGGAGAAAACAGGATTTACAAGGTCAGAATGAAGTTTAAACATTTGTATACAGACTGCTTCGCTCCGCTCAGTACCGCTAAAAGGTCTCGGCAATCTGAAGACAACAGTATTTACACATGTGATGTTATTAAAAGCAGGCACTCGTGACTTTGTATAAAGCAGCTATTAGCATGTAAAAATTCAAAGTAGGATCGCAATGGTTACTGAGACAACTTTCTAATTAAATAATGGCAGTAATATCACTACGCTTCCATGTACCGCATTAAAAATTGAACAGCGCCTCGCTAATAATGCAGCGGTCATTTGCATAATCTAACGATCCGAGCTGCCGGCACCAGCTCCAGACCAGCACGTCACCGAGCCCTAACGCACACCGCGCCCCGTCCCGCTGCCAGCCTCTTCCCAGGCACCAGCAACGGGGGGCTCCTGGCCCAAGCCCCCGGCTACTGAGACCCGTTCAGGCACTACTGGCAGCGCGGGACGAGCCCTGACATCAAAACCTGGCCGTTCCTTTCAGAAATGCAACCCTGCTGTAGAACACACTCTTCCCAACTCCAGCCTCGTTCCCCTAAGAGGATTTTCCCTGGGGTTTGGCACCCCAGCAGCACACCTCACACTGTGCTGGACTTGACGGTGCCTCTGTGGTGTCCGACACTGGCGCAGCGGTGGGCATCCGTACCGCAGCGAGCTATGCCAAGGCAGGGTGTAGGGACAGGAAAACAACTAACCTACCTTCAAGGACCAAAATTCGACTACAGCCATCATTCCCTATAAAAGTGGACAGAGATATGCAACATATAACCCCTTCCCAAAAAGCTCCGGTTAGGTTAGCCTGGATACAGGACACTCCGGTGCAGGCAGTACAGAATTAACTGGCTGGAGTGAGGAGGTACAAAGGCTGAGTGACCTCTGCTGAAGAGAACACGACGTGCCTAGGCTTACCAAAGGTTCCTTTTGAATTATTACTTGGTTCTGATTTATTTTTATGATTTGCTATAACTCTTTCTAAATCTTCTCTAATCATTAGCTGTATCAGCAGCGTGAGAGCCGTATGAAAGATACGTACTGTTATTTTTAATTTCAAGAGACCAACTGCACTTCCAAGTATACTGCCAGCATAGGCCAATCAGGCTGAGGTTTCATAAATCCCATGAGTTTTCTTGGCATATTATCCCAGAGATGAAGACAACCAGTAGAAAACCTCAGGGGAGGGGGGATTCACAGCTTTGCCTTCACAAACCGCAACACGGGGTCACTCCTAAATGCTCAAAGGAGACACAGAAATGTGGCTCCTTCCACACCTACCCAAGAAGACAGTCCAGAGAGCTTGGTTTTGGTAGGAATGAAGAACTTCAGCCTTTCCTGCGTCCCTAGAAATGCATTTGTATTTCAGGAGCATGCAGGAGGCTGAATGAAGGAGCTCCCAAAGAGGAGTGCTATGGAAACAGGACAAAGCCACTTTTCCAGCCCCAAAGCACGTACACTACAGCACTGGTTCTTCCCTCAGTGCGGGTACATGGTTCCCAATTGTCTTAATGGAAAATGTATTTGCATCAATAGACAGCTGCTTGCAGACCAGCTGTTCCTTCCTGTTCTCTGCTTTGTTTTTAAAGGAAAGCCGCACTTCTCCTTCCTATCCTCCCCGCCAGGCTTCTCCAAGCACAAAAGGACGCCAGCACACGCCAAGGGTCAGACCTCTTCAGCACCAGTTGACAGGAAGGGGCTGCATGCCACAGGAGCTGGTGTTTTCCTCTGTTTTACACCACAGATAATACAGCCACTTTGCTATTTTGAATAACCCCCCCAGTTAAGACATGCCCTCAGAAGCTCTGCAACGCGACAAACTTGTGTCATCGTCCCCTAGCAGTCAGGAGATGCTTTGCCTTGAATCCTTCGGCCTATTTCTGATGTTGAAGGGGGAGCACAAGGCATGCAGACCCACGAGGGGCCGTGGGGCCATCCAAGCCCCATGCTCAGTGCCCATGGGACATCCCTGGGGAGCACAGAGCAGGGCTTGGTCACAGCCCACGGAGCAGAGATCAGAGGATGAAGTCTGACCCCGGGACCTCTCAGGAAAAGGACCTTTGAGGAAGCGCCGGGAGGTGGGACGGGTAGGGAAATATGCTGTAGGAAATAGTTCTTGACTCAGGGAAAAACCCACCTCTGTTTGGAAAATATGAACAAGCCCGTAAAGGCATTCACCGACGCTTACTCCACCCTGTTACCAGGGTGGTTTTACCACTGCAAATATTGGCCCTGAGACAGGCTGCACATGTTCATACAGCATCCAGCAGCACGGACCTTTCTTAAAGCCTTGTGGACCTTGCTACAAGGTAGATGTTCAGGCTCAGAGCAACTACTTGTGACTGCACTAATGAGACAGGCATGCTGGTTTTGTACTGCACATACACAGCACAAATTTCATTTAGCAAGCATCTTGGCTGCGCTGTAAACCCATCTCTGCTTAATTTGTGTTTGCACACATTTGGACTGAAAATTAAAATTAATAGAAAGCTAAAATAAATAGAGGAACTCCTGCTGCTCTGAGTGAATGTTCGAGAAAGTGAAGAGCGTAAACTTCATTCCCCCATGAACCAAGCAGAGGGTTTGCAGATTCCCAGTGGCTAAGCAGCCATGTCAGACACCGCGCATTGACTCGAGCAGGGGGAGATGAGGAGGGGCGCAGGGAAGGGAGGAATTTCCTCCATTCATCAGGCAGTCTTCCCCTCTCAGTGCAGAGTGGGGACTAATGCACGTAAATCCCTGCTTCATCAAGGAGTGAATAGACCTTTTGTTGCAGTCTATTACAGTTATAAAGATTCTGGCCATGCTTCCCTTACCACCACCGTCCCCTGCACCAAAAAGAAAGGTAGAGCTTAAAAACACGGCACAGATCAGGATTCAAAACACGCCAGAACAGCCCGGCTGCACCAAGAAGAAAAAAAAAAAAAAAAAAAAAAACACAAAACTGCCAGCCCCCTTTTCAGGGCCTTCCGACACCACTTTTGAGAAGTTTTGCTCAGGCAGCTGACAGCCAGTTTTCGTCTTCTGCTGCAGATGTGCGGCTTTCCTGCACAATGGGCGCCTGCAGCCCTGGCTCTCCTCCAGGTCCCACTGTGTGACAGTAACAAAAGGCGAAGCTGGAAGCCCTCAGCTACAGCGCAGCTCTAAATGATTTAGTGACCACGGCATCCAGACCTTGGCAGCAGCTGCTGCTTTAAAGGGACATTACTCGAGGAGTCAGCAAAGCACAGAGGCAGCCTTTTTTCACCCCAGATTTGGACGGTGCTTTCAGAACGAAATGGGCCTGGTCTCCGGAAAGACCAAGCGCAGAGAGGAGGGAGGTGGGAGAGCACAGGGACTGTCCTCAGCAGCTGGGGGTGCAATAGCTCAAGGCCCAGCACACCTCCGTTTGAGGATCCTCCACGTACAAATTCCAAAGCACTCCACCAGCACTGATCACTGCAACCACCATGGCCGTGTGCTATTTCCACTTTATAGCTAGAAAAACAAAGCTTTGAGACTAAAGTAGCTGCAAGAGACCAGGACAACAAGCCCAGGAGGACGTTACAGGGCCATTTTTTCTCCCAAGTGGGTGGAGAAATTACTTGCTCACGCTATTGCTTCCTTTTCTTCAGTGCTCAGCTGAACAACCCCACAACGCTACAAAAGGGCCGTGGCAGAGAATTTTACACTGAACCCTCTTGAGCTTGTGACGGGGAGATGTGGATGAGCACCAGCACGCTCAGCACAAGCCGCCAACACACACCATACTTCAGGCATCCTGCTCTTGGAGAAGCACGCTGTCACTCCCCTGCTGAACTCCCCAGGAGGTTTTGAGCACCTATTCCAGAACGCTGTTGGCTAGGAGAGCTGGGTTGGTTTTACACAGCGCAGGACCTAAACCAATCCACAAATCCCTTCAAACCCCACGGGACATTTTACTTCCTCTCCAAGCTGCAGAATAGCTGAACTTCTGCTACAAAACCTCTCACACGCACCAGAGGACTAACGAGCCAAGCTGGTGCAACCTTCCAAAGAAAACAGTGAAACAAGGAGTGCCTTTGCTCAGCATTCAAGTCCTCCTGCCCATCATTTCTTTTCCCCCTTCCAGTAACACGCAGGGTTGGGCCCTGACACAGAACGGGTGCTGGTTTCGCTCTGCAGACAGCACATGTCCTGTGACCTCCTTTCTTTGAAGCCTCCTGCAGCTGCCCCGGGTACTGTCAGGCTACGCTCACAACGAAGGGCTGCATCACAGCTCCTCACCTCTGCCGGTGGTGCTCCAACAAGAGGTGACCGCGGCTCCCTCCCAAAGCAGGGCTCCCCTGCTTTGCACCTCCACGGTCTGTACCCTAAGCGCTGCCTCTGGGAACCCTGCGGGCAAACGGAAGGCAAGTGATTGACCAAAAAAATCACCAAGTGCCTGGTTGCAAGGAGAAATCAGCAGCCAGCTGTGCTACACTGCACCAATAACTTAGTGCAAGAAATAAACATGTCAATTCAAGCAAAAAAAAAAAGATTTACATGAACAGTAACTCCAGTGCAGCAAATACTCAGAATAATTTCTGTCAACAGAGCACTAATTAAGACAGATAAACACTCGTTTCGCTAATCTTCCTCCTCCTCCCGCCAAAGTAATTTAGTTGCCCACAGGGAAAAACGTACAAGAGTGATAAAAAAAAGACGTATCAAAAAGGTGTGAGGGCTTCTGTCTGCCACAGGCAGGTAACGCTGCACGGCTGGAGCTCTGCTGGAAGGGAAAAAGTACAATTTTATACTTCTCTGTGGAGTCTGACAGCAATTTAAAGAGGGCATTTTAAAGCCATCCTTGACCACCTGCAGTCAAGTGGTCATTAAAAAAGCACTGTAATCAAAGCATCCACTAAGTGCTGAGAAACACTATTAATCCACTAAGCAGCCCTGCTCCATCCGTTCACTCCGCAGCCATCCCGAGCAAGTAAAACAAAGCCCCGCTCACTCAGTTGGATCATCAGCTCCTGTCTGAGCGGTGACAGCAAGGGGACAAGGCACGGCAGTGGTGGCACCACTGTGTTAACCCACGGGCAGCAGCACATTAAGCCAGGATGGCTCAACGTGGTTATGGACCTTTGGCCTGCTGCCGTGCTCCAGATTTCGGGTTTGCCTCCTGCAATAGCGAGGCATGAAGAGGGTTCAGGTCTGCCTCTGAGCTCTGGCAATTTTCAGTCCGCTCTGTTGAAGTGGTGCCTTTTTCAATGACTTTAATAAGCAGGGAAGGGAAACGAGCGGAGCTGTTACATGTCCTGTTAGGCCTTTCCTGCTCAAACACTGGGGAGAACAGAAAATGCCTTTGGGAAACATATGGTTTGAACAAGTAGGGGCAGTGAGTGCTCTGCTCCACCAGCATGCTGCTACACACAAGGAGACATCAGTGAGAGGCGGGCAGCACAGTAGCAAATCTGGTACCAGGAAATGTTGTGTAATGTCAAACACACAGAACAAAAGAATGATTTCCTACTCCCCCAATGGAATATGTCACATCTAGCCTCATAGCGTGCTCTAAAACACAGCTGCTGCCTGCTCAGCTCAAACAACATAAACTTGGTAGGAACTGGAGGTAATTTCTTCCACCTCGCTGAAACCAAGCTCAGGTAAATCAGAACGGCTCGCCCGGGTTCCTGTAGCACCCAGCTGCAAATCACAAGGCAGTACCTCTTCCAGACTCCTGCTCACCAGAAGCATCAGGAATTTAAACAGCAAAAGCTGAAATGGGGGGCGGGAGAGAAAGAGAGGGATTCACAGCGTTTGTTAGGCAGTAATTTGTCTTTTAGCAGTCCTGGATGCGGTGCTGAGTGACCACTTCAAGAGGGTGCTCCCCTACGCTGGAGAAGCACTGACCCTTAGGAACAGGGCAAGAAATGGAGCAATGAAAAAATAAACAACCAGGAGGGCTGCAGAAGGATTCTAGGTACCTACACAGGATAAAGAGCAATTCCTCCTTGCTAAAGGAAACCATCTGTCTGTTACACAGGAGCCTGTGACTTCAGATCTGGGTGAGCCAGGCACCCCGGCCAGCCTGATGCTCTTACGCAGAAGTATTTTCAGCAGCACTTTCAGCAGCGTTGCTCCCTGCAGAGCACAGACCAGATCTCCCAGTCGTTTAAATGAGCTTGGGCTGTGCCAGGAAACATCACGGGCCCATTCAGGCCAGGGATGCTGCTGCCCTGCCACAAGCCACCACCACTACTGACGGGTGGCAGAAACAGCAGGGCAGTTGCTGGGAGTCTGCACAACGCGGGACAAGAGGCAGGTTTACCTCGGATAATTTCACAGCATTCTCTCTCTCTGTCTCCATTTCCCGGTTGTTTCCCAGGTCCGTTTTGTTACGCTGTGCAAGCGTTACGTGCCTGTGATCATGGTGACAAGACGCACCGCGATGCTGGTGCAGCTGAGCGCAGCAGGCTCGCACAAACAGGCGGACAGGCCGGCATTGTTCTCAGTCCTCAGCACTCGAGTCCGGCCAACGCAGAGAGAAAAATGGGGTTTTCCAGGGACAGAGGCCTGGGTGCCAGGTATTCCACGTATTGCCGCTGACCAGTAACATGACAGGAGGCAAGCCGGCAGCTGCTCTGCACAGCGTTTACCCTTGCTTTGCCAATGCAAAGCTGATCCTGAGCTCCTTCGTGTTTACCTGGAGAAAGGTGGGAAAGGCTTATTTCAAAAGGCTCTGAGCTCTTTGAAAGGACCACGCCAGTTCCTGGCACACAACATTACCCATCTCTCAGACTTGTAGCATTTGCTAGGATCCCAGACTGACTGCCACAACTTAAACCCAACCTGAAACACATGCAGAGACTTTCAGCTCACCACCCACTCCCAGAGCTGAAAGGAGTGAGGACTCCAAGAGGTTGAACTGTAACAGGCAAATGTATTTTTAACAAATTCTGTTTCTATAAATATTACAAGGCTTTCTGCTCTTCGGAGGCTGCTCTGCTCCCAGTGCTGCTGACATTATGGTGACATTTAGGAGGCCTTCACATTGCCTTACTGCCTTTCGTATGCTGGTTTTGTTCAAGGGATCAGAGAGACACATGAAGACACAAGGGCTGCTTATTCAAACTCTGCTCACTCGCTGACCTGCTGCTCACGCGGGAGGCAGGAGCACAAAGGGGCTCTCCATGTCAAGTGTGCTGGCTGCCACCGTCTCTCCGCCACTCTGGAATGCATATAAATGCAAAGGACACTAACCCCGAGGTGCCACCGACAAGGCGCAGGGGTGAAGGAACAGGGGATTCATTTCTGAAGCTGCACGAGGGCTTCAGGTAGTCCCAGCTGGTGCTGCACCCCGTCCACACACCCTGAAGCCTTTTCACTTATCGATTCCTGCATTCGCTCTCTCCCCTTCCCTTTTTTCAAAGCTCTTTTCCCACATCCCCTGCCCTCCCCCTCCATTTCTTCCCTTCCTCATTCTCTCTCCGGAGACTGCTGCCAGCAGGGCTGCGAGGCTGGGTGCAACACGCATGGCACACGCATGGCACACGCATGGCACACGCCTCCACCCAGCTGCGCTCCGGGTCCTGTGCCTGCAACGCTCCTCTCTAAGTCACCCACTGCTGCCTTCCAGATCAACCTGCAGCATTTCTGTTCTAAAAAGTGGGGTGGGAATACATCAGGGTATGGCATATATAACAAAACAAAAACTTGATCCAAGAAGACCCCTACTTCAGAGGGAAACCACCACACCACTTCGGATCTTTTAGATATTTCCTCTCCCGTGCTTTGCTAACACTGCAGCCCAGAAAACCACCCTGTCCACAAGCTAGGAAATAATTCCTACATACCTGAACGGGTGCCAAGTGACCAGATGAAGCAGTTACCAGGATCATATCTATACGTCAGCACTTTTTTTTTTTGATGCTGCAACTATCCAGTTAAAAATAGAGCAACAATAACTTCCTTAGTTATCTTCAGAACTCATCTGATCAGTTTACGCGTTCATTTCAGCTTAAGACTGCATGCCCTCCACATCACAAAACGAAATACCACACGCACACTGACCTGGCACCTCTGCTTACGTTGAACAGAAATTACTTAAGGTGCAGAATCCCTGCTCTCGCTTAAGCAGGTGTTTAATTTTAGGGATGGAAAGAGCTCCAAGCTAACACAACACGTCCAGAACTCGCTGACTGTATGCTCCTTGGACTGTGTTTTATTTTGTATAAATACCTAGTGTTGTTCTTAACAGGAAACTTCCACAGACTTTCTCCTCTTGCTACAGGATATGAGAGCCTTGACAATGGTTGTGTTACAGCTCCAATACGATCCCTTCCATTGCAGAGGAGAAGAAAAAAATAACGTGTCTCACTTCGGCTTGCACCAGCAAAAATGGTTTGAAGATTTGTTTGAACACTTCACAAGGAGACATCTTTGGCCTCATGTGCATTTAACATAAGTATTGTCATGCTAAGAGGACTGTGATTCACAGGAACTGCACACTTGAATAGGATCATTCTGCAAAAATCTCAGTTTACCCAAGAAAATTGCCCATCGTGTTTTGTAATTCAATGGAAACGCAGAGCACAACAACTGTAGTTATTTAACCTTTCATCAAAAAATGTGAATATCTGATAATAATAAGTACAATCTATAAAGGCTTCAAGTCAACACTTTTTATAAGCAGATTTGTACGGTAATAAATTTTCCATGACTTAACAATCAGCTTTGCCTAGGAAAGCCAATGTTGTAATTCCCAATTGATTGTAGATGTTAATCTTGCAAGACTCTTCTTATGCTGTGATTTATTAGCTGAATTAATGACAGATTGCACTGTTTCAAACAAGCTGCTGTTTTACACAATAACCCAGGAAGATCTGCCCAACTGAGTCACCGCGAGGATGGGAGGAGGGCAGTGCGCAAGGTGAAACTGCTCCCGATACCTGAGCTAATTTGTCATATTGCCTTTGAAATGCAGCACTAATTGTTTAACAATTAACCCTGTGGCTGAACACCAGGAGAGCTGAATGGTAGCAGCTCTTCAGGCTCTCTACAGAGTTTGGGACTCACATCCAGGCTCTGAGTAATTCATTTACATCGAGACATTCTGCTTTCTCGTGGAGAATAACATAAGATTATCCACACACCCCCATACAGACACACTTACTCCCTTGGGTTGAAGGACAGAAAAAAATTTCCATGCACTTTCTGTATGTATTTATGTGCCTAGAAAAGGAAAACTGCAGAACAAGGACAGATCTGATTCCCCAGGCCTTATCTCCTTGCTACCACAAAGCAAGTGCCATTACGTGCAATAAAAGTTACAACCTTCACTCCAGATTATTCATTCTCTACCTCTTCAGCAACATTTCTGGTGTGGGAGAGTGTGTGCTCTAACATGCTCTAACAGTGCAGTAAAATAGAGAGCCAACATTGTAGTGGAAACAATGACAGTTCCTCAGTTAGTCCTAGTCTGCAGGTTTTATGAATCGCAATGCTGTAATAAACGCAGACCTTTTCCTGTCAACTCTGCCACTGAGACACAACGCAGGAGCTGTGAATTTTGGAGTGGGGGAAACAATCACAGGACAAGTACTGAGTGATTTAAGTCTGATGCAGCAGCCCCTGTTCTACAGTAAACGGCTCCCCCCTTCATTTACTTTTTAAAGGCTTGTCTCTGAAGGGATCCCTCTGTTTTGAAGTGAATTTGGACTTGCTTCTGCTCCTCCTCACAAGTGCTTCAGTGATGGGGTGTCCTTGTTACCAGGTCCCACAGACCACCACTTGCAGCTCCAGAGCCTCGCTCGCAGGGGCACAGCTCTTCCCTGCAACTCCCTAGCAAGCTGGTAGGACTTCAGAGGTGAGCATGGACTTAAAAATAAATAAATAAAACCAAATCAAGGAAGCCAAGCGACGGAGCCTTGCATGGCTGCCTCTGAACAGGTGTAATTCACAGTCACCTCGGAAGAGTCGCCCCGAATCCCTGGGACCACTGCTGTGATCGGTTATTAAAAACTGGCCCCAGCCATCTGCTGGTGGTCAAGCTCCATGGTGTGGCAATCAATTACAGCTGTTATCTTGTCCTAGCTTTGACAGATGTTCCTCTTTCATTGTACAGTAATTACTAGTTAGCTGCCAGCAGGCTTCACACTTTAATTGTGGCGCTAATTTGAGACAAAGAGAGGAAAAAAAATATGGAGAGACAGACAGGGAAAGGCAAAAGCTAAGACAGCTGTGGCAACTGGAACACCCATGCACTGAACTTTTCTTTACAACCCGTAGGTGAAGGCAACCAGTTACCCCAATGAGAGCTTCTTACAAAGCGACAGTTGAGCACCATCCAACCACATCATGGCCTGCAGTCCTTGTTCCTGTCGGGGGGAAAGGGACACCTTCCTTTGCCCTGTCAGACAGGCTACACTAAAGTACCTGCCAGCCTTCTGGCAGCGTGTGGCTTCACGCTGCCACGTAGCGTGGTGCCAGCTGCATCACAGCCCTGAAACCTGCACGGATAAAGGTGGCGGGGGGGAGGCTGGGTTTTTCTAAACCTTCTCAGAGACCAAGCAACCTCCATAAATTGTAACACGGAGGAACTACTGTAGCAAAACACATGAGCAAATGCACTCCATCTCAACCGAGCAGGGATCAGGCAGCACCTGCTCCGCAACCTGCTGCTTAGCAGAAAAATAGTCTGCTCGTTGGAGCAACTCTGCAGCGAGCCCTGCTCCCAGACATCCAAACCTGCATTAGCTGTTTGCTTTTTGATTTAACTCATAATGGATGTATTTCTCCTGTTGAATAGGTATTGAACCTTTCAGTAGCACTTAGGCTGCGGCTGGGTGATGTGATGGGTTTGGTACTAACAGCGGCTTGCAGCACCTCCTGCCAGACTCTCTCCCTTCCCTCCGCTGCCCACCCCATGCCCAGCCTCGTGCCACTGCATGCTCCCTGCTGCAAGTTGCAGCAGCACAACTATTTCCATATCCATTCTGATCAGGAAATGAAGAATGGCAGAAGAAATCAACACGCCAAAAAAAAAAAAAAAATCTCGGGGGGAAAACAGAATCTTGTGCTGGCACAACTGACACCAGGGTTTCACAAAAGAGCCCGCTGCCACCCAAGGATTAGCCAATTGCCTCAACTGGCAAAGGGGAGGGAAGCAGACAACCCACACCAGTGTGGGACAGCTCAGCCATCTTAGAAACCTTACACGGGTACGGCGCGTCACGTGCGTGGGAGTGAGAAACACAAAACCGCTCATACCGGTATTACTGAGAAGTGCCTACCGGCGGGACGTGCCCCCGCTTCCATTGCACACACTCAACTGCAGGCATCTGGGCAGGAGCTCAGATTTCTGGTGGGCTCACATCCACTGATTTCTTTTTTCCTGTCCAGAAACTTATTTCTTCTACATGCTCTCAGATTTTACATTTTAATTGCACTCTGCTGACCTTTTTATTATTTTATTTTTCTGTCATGATCTCAAATGGTGTTTGTTGATTTTGTCTTTTATTATTACTCTGTTGTTGGGAGCACTTTGAAATCAAATTGTTGGAAAAATGTTTGAGGTTTCGGTGTTCGTTGAGCAAACCACCCAGCTTCTGCTGATAATGGCAGCACAAGTTAACTGTCTGGGATCACCACACAGCAGCTGTCAAAGGGAAAGTGGGGGGGGGAATGACACAAAGCCGCACATTTTTAACATGCTTCTAGCATTGCATCTAGCAGAAGTAGTGGTTTTATAGAAGCAGAACTATGTGGTTCATTGACCAATGATCTCAGATGGCTTCTCTGCAGGAACTGACATTTATCTGGATTACCACTTTTTGAAAAGGGTCTTTGGGACAGTGCTGTAAACTTCTGTCAGAGAGCAGAAAAAATGAGAAAAGCAAGCTGACCAAATCCTTCCAGGGTCTACCTGACAAAGTCAGTGACTGACAATAATATTAAGCAGCATAACCGTCACCTGGAAAGCAGACAGTCTGCTTACCAACTGATGAAACTACTTGACTTCTAGGTGTCCTACAGGCAAGCTGTTCTTTCCATTTGTTTCAGTGCAGCAGGCCTCCTCTTCAGAGAGACTCTCAAGAGATTTTTACGAGGCATGTTCCCTATCATCTGAAGTTCTGGATGACATCCCCCACGGTATCTTGCCAAAGATGAGCAAATACCATTTTTAAATCTCTGAATAACTAGAGAGATCATTTGACCATGATCCCACTAAGACTTTTCCTGGAAATATTTCCTGCCATGATGTGTTAGCCAAGCAGCCAGCCATCGTCCCACAGCCCCAAGAATGCCATTTTTCTCAAGGATACCACACCTGTACAGCAGGCAATAGAAATTAAACCCAGCGCTGCCCCCCGCTAAAAAGAAAGCCAAATTTCCCCCAGGGAGTGGATCTCTGGAATAAGAAGGTGCCGACCTCTGATCTCTGCCTCCACCAGAAGAGGACTTGCTAAATGCAAGGCAATCTCTCAACTGTCGTCAATGCTAAACAGGCAATTACTATGCTGATTGATTGATTACATTTCCCTGTCTAAATTATATCAGGAAAGAGGCAAATCACTCTAAAACGAGAAAATCACAGCCTGAATTCAAGCAGAAGTGCAGAGGACGGTTTTTACCAATATGAATCACAAACAGGTGGAACGGAGTCAAACTGAGGCCCTAAGCGAACAGTCCCAAAAGAAGAACGATGGCTAAATTGCTCCACAGCCTCTCTGACCAAGGAAAGGCAGGGCAGGGATTTGCAAATCAGCCATGATCACATCAGGCCATAACCTTTTGTGTGAAATTACCACGGGGGCAGAAGGGGTCAGGGAAGAGAACCACATGTCTCCAGAGACTGAGGATCCCAAAGTGCCACACAAGCATATGCATTTCCAGTACATGCCACAAAAGCAGTACCATTCCAACAGAAACAACACATCCTTTTGCTTTTTATTCCCTCCCCCCACACACACACTTTGTACCAGCTGACTTGAGCCTCCTTATTGTACTTTTGTTTGCAGCGACAATTTCTTAGTGCCCTCAGTCTGCAGCTGGCAGCATGCAGACATTTGCTGCAGATATGACAGAGATGGCTTGCAACCTGCTTCATTTCACAAAGCATCTGACTTATCCGCAGCAGCGTGGCTTGCCAAACTCACAAAGGGCCCTACAAACTACCCTGCTGCTATTCTCCAACAGGCGCTGAGGCTGCCTGGCTCAGTGTTTTCAGCAGCTCTGTCACAGCATTTACCTGCAGCCTGGATGTCCCCTGCCTGGCTGGGTCACGGGCTTTGTCTCCAGCTTCTGCTTCTACCTGCCTGTTTCCTTGTACGCTCTGCTGCTTTTTTAGGCCTTCACGTCCCAGCACTGCCTTTCTCCACTCCTGCAGGCCCATTTATGCTCCAAGTTTTCCAGTTTTATCCCCAAATACAACTGTTAGTTTTTCCTCACACACTCAATGTGCATCCCAGCTATCGCCTCCAACTCACCTCTTGCCGCTCTCCTCCCCAGACACTCGTTGCAGCCCCTGTCCTGTGTGCCCCACGGCTGGCACAAGAGCCCCAAACTCGGGGTGTTTCCAGGACAAACAGCAGCGGGTTCCAGGAAGCAGCACCGACGCGTTCACAATGGCCACCATTATGTGCACTCGGGCACCTGAAGCCGCAAGGCCCCGCTGCCACTCCGACCCCAGTTTCCTCAGGCTGAGAGGCCGCAGGCCTCAGTTTCACTCTGGACACTCAGTTCTCGTTGCGGGCTCCCTCACTCACACCAGGGATTTCCATCACAGCTGCCTCACCACAGGGCACCGCCATTTCCACTCGCCCAGCCCCCGGCACCTCAGGGCACCACCACCGGCAAGGAAGGCCTCAGCTCCACAAGGAGTGTCTCTGGGGGGAGGAAGGGGGGGCGGATGAAGCCCAGCTGCCAAAGCTTTTAATTCCTTCTCACAGAATCAGGGCTGAAATGTTTGAAATAATTTCTTAACAAAAACAAAAAGGGCGGCTGAAAAGAATAACATTATGACAGCTGCTGGGAAAGCCACCAGCGGGTGAAACCTGGTCTCTGCGTTGATCCCCAGCCGCTGTGTACAGGAAGGAAGGGATTTTTATATCCTGAGCTACAGTCTGCACTTTTATTTACTTTCCCCTTTCTCCCAAAGCAACCCTGGCTCACGCTTGCTGCTCTCCTCTTTAGGATGCCTTCCACAAGCTGGAAAGGAGACGAACTCAGCAGAGGCCACACTACGTTTGAATTTTGGCTGTGACGGTCCAGTGCCGACCTGTACGGGCTCTGGCAGCAAACATGAGCCAGGTACTCTACTTAAACACCTTAAAGCATTCCTGCCTTAACTAATACCCGAATGGGATGTTTGGTTGGATCAGATCGTGACATGAACAAATCATGCTATCCACAGGAAGGCATTTCTTCAGAAATATTTACCCTCTTCTCAAGGCCAAAGGCTTTGCCACTGTTATACTTTAGGACAGAATCACTTGCTGTAAGCATGCTCCTAAACAAAGTTTCCCTACAGAAGAGAAAACCAGCCTGTACAGTCATTATAAGAAATTAAACAAATATTCAAATGATATTAAATTTAATTATGTATACTTAATGACAGGCATGTGCTTTTTAAAGAACAGATGTTATGCAGATGTGGTCCAAGGTAAAGATGACAACAAAAGCTCTCTCTGTTCTTAAGAAAATGCTCTTATGGAGCACACAAATGTTTTTAACCAGCCATCACTCATATTTTATTCCTCAGCTGTGTATAGCAAACATCCCTTCCTTCTCTGCTAAATACACACCAGTTAGTTTCTGTTGGTTTTTGTTTGGTTTTGTGGCAGAGAAGGTAGTACAGGTGTTTATTTTTGAAACATAGAGCAGGCACTAAAAGATCATCAAAGGATTTCCTGATCATCCCCACTGCTGCAGCTGCCTCTTAGGCTATTCCACAAGCTTCTCCTACCTCATCACCTCCTAGCTTTTGTGCAGAAAAAGCAGAACGTGTCAGAAATCTCTGTCCTGCCTTGCATTTCCCCTTGGTCAAATATTTTTCAGGAAGTAGTTGATCTGGCCTGCAGGATATGAAAACCAAGGTCAACCACATCACTAGATGGCTGGTAAGAAATGAAAATAATAGCACGTCTGAAGGGAGGCCAGGAGAATTAATTTGAAGAGGAAGTTATTTAACACGAAGTTGTGCAAAATAGAAAAAATATTGCTATTCCATTTCACAAGGTTATTGTCAGAATCAATGATATTGTGACACTAAAATACACAGCAACAAGTGACATACACATACTTAATAACCATACTGTTGCATGTGATAATTGCTTTTATTCTACAGTCAGTGGCTACATTTCCAGATCCTTTGATTTCCATCCAAAACAAAAACCTAGCTTGCTCTTGTGCATGAATACTGGAAGCCAAAATGAAAATACTCCAACATGCAGAACAAGAACTTGTAAGGATATGCCAGCAAAAAGTAACTCTGTGTGATCTTACACATTATGGACACGATGCTTGCATTTTTTTCATGCACAGGAGCACAGGGTCACTTTATGAATCATGAGAGAAGTAGAAAGAGGAGAAAATATTGGGGAAAAAGTACCTTAGAAATTTGTAGTTTAAAAAATGGAATTGAGAAATATTGTAACATTTTAACTTGCATTTGGCAAGATCAAATTTCATTGCAATTTATAGCAGCTTTGAAGAGTACATTGGGAAAAACCAGAGCCAACCGCCAGCAGGTGAAGAGAAGCAAAAAGAACCTGTGAGGACTGCACCTCTCCGCACTGCATCACCAGCCTTCTCTGCCTCCTCGCTGTTTGTGTTCCCTGCTCTGTTTGACTTAATTAACTGCAGGACACTCACACTAATCATGCGGGGGCTCCCTTCCACCCCCCCATCCTCTCTCCAAGCCACCCAGACACACTCCTAAGGAGCAGGCAGCACCACGTACGAAAAGCACGCTGGAAGGTGAGTGGGAAGGAGCTCCATCTCTGCTCGTCTCCCACCCCAAACAGAACAAGTCTCTCGCCAGACCCTGGCTGAAATTTGGCACCTTTGCCTCTCTGCACGCAGTGCAGATGGCAGGATAGACGTGCCTGCTGGTGCAGGAAAGCTGTGCCAGCTCTCAGGAGGGGGCGGAGAGGGAAGGCATTAGCAGAGAAGGGTCACCACGATTAGTGCTTCCTTCATCTCTTGCCTCTTTTCCAGAGACTGATGGAAACATTTGGGGGGGGGGGGGGGGGGGGGGGGGGGGGGGGGGGGGGGGTGTCTCACTACTGGATGTCACCAAAAATCTCTCTTTTCCCCACAGACTGTGGCCTGATTGAATATTTTTTTCCTTCTCTGAACAGCTGCTTATGTACCATTTGTTTCCCTGTCCATTCCTGTTGATTTAATTAACGCTCCTCTCAATATTCTCCAAGGAAACTAATGGCTTTGGTGGTCACTGTAAGGTGCCAAGTAATTTGCATGACCATTTCCAGTTAAGATTCCTTAGAATATTGGTGTCAGCTAGCCTTGTTTTACAACAAATTAGTTTAAGCACGTGAAAATGTTCAGCTACTAGGAAGCACAGACTAAATGTGCAACGAGAAAAAAGAAAATATCCTTCCCTCTACTCCTCCAACACCATCTGCACTGCATTCACTGCAGTTTTGCACCATACCCTTGTTCCACCAGAACCCAAATAAGGCTGCAGCAAAATAACTAGAAAAGCTCCACAGACTTTTCGTTTGTTTAGCCTTTGTAATGTCTGCCAGAGACGAACAGAAAGACCAGGCTTTGGTTTTGAGATATTAAAAGTCCTCCAGAGGCTGAAAATCATGCAAAGGAAAATTGGATTTTAAGGCACAATAAACACATCTTCGTGAAATACTAAAAACCTCTCAAAATAAAAATAAATGTTCATGTAAACCAAACACCAGACATCACATATCTCTTCATCCGTAGCCCTGCATGCCCGGGAGAAAAAACATATACAATATTGCAGAGTACAAGGACTGGGTTTTCAGGCAAGGCAGTTGCTATTTGTCCCTCCGTTCCCCAGGCCTTCTGGAAAAGAAGCTTATTCCTTCTCTCTCTCCCCCCGCCTCCCCCCCACACACACCTCAACAACTATTTCCCAGTCCCCATTCCACCCCCTTATCTGTTAAATGAAGAAAATGAAACCAACTCCTCAGCAAGCCTCCAGACCCAGGGACAAAACACACTGCACAAGACCCAGGTATTATCATAAAGAGTAAGCTTGCTTAAGGGCTCGAGGATTTTTTTTGTGTGGATATGGTCACATATCAAAAGCAGTCTTGAGAAAGCCCTATGCAGCACACATGCTGTGAATCTGTAAACTTTTTAGTGGCCATTTGCACATTTAAAAAAGCATGTTTTTAAAATCCTTGAAGATCAAAGCACATCAGAAGAGAGTTTTAGATAAAAGGCAAGATAACATAGTGCAGAGATCCCCAGAGTCAGCCCAGCGGTTTTCATGACATTTTAGTCGCATCTTTATTCCTCTCTCTCTCAAAAACCCCAAAGGTCAATTTATTTAAATTGGTCAAAGATCAGCTGGAAAGTGAAAAAGACTGAAAATAAATAGGAATTGACACAGTGCACCTGAAAGATACTTTTTCAGAGAAAATAGTTTTTCCTGTGTTTGGCAAGCACACTGTATACTTGGCACACTAAATACTACTTCAAATAGTAGTATAATAGAAGTCAGCTCAGTTGTGTCAGTGACCAGCCACTGCCAATGAACCTCACTTCTGTGACTGAATATAAAATCGCTCACATGAAGTAGAATTCTCATCTTGTACAGGAACCTGAACATCCAGTAAGCACAGAAACAAAACATCCAAGGCCCTCATTAAATGGAAATACCTTCTAGCAAAATAATTCTCATCAACTGCAGACATGACAAATACATGCACAAATTCCAGCTACAATCATACAACCATGTAACTAGAGGCAAAGGCATTTCATTGTGTTCTGTAGTACTCCATACCCACCTAAGAGTAAGCACAATTCTCTTAAGTTTAATCAAAAAAGAAATGCATACAAAAGAGACACCAGAAGCTGCTGCTAAAAGCTTGCCCATAAGCCACACACGTTTCTGTTGTCCAAACAGTTTTGCACTATTATATTTTGTAAAATAATCATCCTGAAACAGAGGTTTGTATGAATTTTTTCTTGAGATACTGATTTTGATGAGCCAATTGATGGGACAGGGCTTGGGATGCTTGCAGGAGACAGGACTGTAAGGAAGCTGGAAGAGGGGTAGCGGTGGCTGTGGGATGAAGGACAACATGCCACCTCTAAAGCTACCAGGCACGGTGCAACCCCTCGCTGAGAAGCACTTGCAAGGACAGAGCATTCTCCCTTGCAAAGACAGACGATCCAAATCAAGTCATTAAGCCTTCACTTACCAAATTCTGAATAGCGGTCAAAATCTGGAGCTGGACCACAGTCAAGAGTGAAAAATGCCCCCTAGCTCATTAATGTACAACCCCACATTCAAATTCAAGATTTTATGGACAGCTACAAACAATCAGCCAGACAACATTACTGTGCATTAATCAAACCAGTGTTGATGCTTGACAGCAGCGAACACAAGATTTGTCTAATTTGTTTTCATAGAGAACACTGTCAATTTACCAACATTATTTTATTAAGCTCTTAAGAAAACTCTGAAGTTCCTTAGAAACCCAGACCTTCTGGTTCCTTAACAATTAACTTTGCTGCATTGTAAACAAAATAGCTACCTTAATCCAGTAAAATAGAGACAGACTCCTCACAATTTGAAACAAATTTGGCCAAGATACAAAAGAAAGCATCAGGAAAGTTCATACATACAAACCAAAAGCCAGAAACTGAATAGATGTATCAGCTGAGGAGGTAGCGCGTTTAAGAAAGGTATTTTAGCACCAGATGGCTACTTGTTCCATTTTTAAATCTTACCTTTGGCCCTTTTACAATCAGGGACCCAATTTTCTGAAAATTCCTCCTATGAAGATCAGTTTCCTAAAATGTCACCTACATAAATCACTTGTGTTTATGAGCGCATCTGTTGTGGTCAATGGTCACTTCATAGTGCTGGGTAAGACTTTCAAAAGCCAGCAGCTGACGGTCCATTGAAAAGCTATTTAAATGGGGATGGGGAAAGCCTGACAAATGGTGGTAAGTAACACGGGGCTGTTTGTGCTATGTACAGCCTTGTAACGCACACGGCAGAGAAAGTGGGAGAGCGCGCTCCGTACAGTTTGCAAAATGTAATCCACTCTTTATCACCATCCATCTCCTGGCTGCTAGCCACCTTACATTTTGCTTTTTTATTGCAGTAAGTAATACTTAATTTTCACCAGATGTTCATTCATCGATACCCCCGGAGGTTGCTTCGAGCCCATTTGCTTCCCCCCAGCCTTTTCAGGCTGGTGAAGTCTACCAGCAGCTCTGAGATTCCTCTCAGCCTCTCCATAAATCCAAATACAGGACGGGTGACAAGACAACCAAGAGCGCCCATTCCTTTCGGAGGGTATGAAAGCGATGTGATTGCGCAGTCATCTAAGCTCCTAGAGCACTGGTTTCAGTTTGTAGCGTTCTGAGTACTTCTAAAAGAGTCTGCAAAAGGTAACTCCAAATATCACAAGCCCTTCATCAAGTACAGTTAAATTCACTTCACTGGGACTAGCACCTCAGTGATTACTTTTCACTTTATTTTTTTAAGGGAACTCAAGAAGAAAAATGTTGAAAGCCACTATTCAACAGCAAAAGAAGTTTCAGGAGGGCAGTTATGCAGCCCTATGGGAGAGACCATAAAACACAAGCCATATGAACCCTTTTCCTCTCTCTTTTGTTTAAAGGTAAAGTGGGTGAGCACATACTGTTTCTCTTGGAAGTAGGACCGATTGGCTCCAACTCTCCAAACATAAAATTACTGAGCTTGCTTGGGAAAGCTATGAAAGTCGTACAATTGCTTCAAATGCTTACAAGATGGCCAGGGTACTGCTCGCCAAGTGTGTGGGTCATGCGGAGCTTTTATTTGCTAATGAACATTGAGGGTGGGTTGGCCCTGGGAACAAAAACCTGAGCAACATCATAACTTGGCTCTGATAACTGCTAGGAATATGTATTGGAAATGCGTTAAAGAAGCCTGCCCCGAAGAAAGCTCCCTCTCATAGCAGCAGTTCAGGCAGGAGTTTTTTCCACTTACGGCCCCTTTGAAACTGGGGAATAGCGGGGTACTGGGGTGCAAGTGATTTAAGGACTCACCTCCCCTGCCATGCAGGCAAACTGGGATCTCTGCAGCCCCTGGGAGGCAGGGGATGCACAACAAAGCTCACGGTCTCTCCCAGGCAGACACCAGCCATAACCTGGGCCGTTCAGCTGCTCTGCCTACACTAAAACCTCCGCCTCGCTGCCTGGGCTGGAGGCACAGCAACCTGCCCCACTGCAGGCTGCCAGATCCCCGCAGCTGCACTGCTCAAGTCACACTTCTATCCTCCATCTCCTTTCACCGTCACTGTCTTCCCCCCTCGTTCAACCAGAGGTAGGGTTTTTGTTTGTTTTTCAAACTACGAGTTTGTTTAAACAAAGAGGCACGCTCGGTCCGTGATGTTCTTTCTTTTTTTCCCCACTCCCTCCCCTGCCCTTTTCCCAGCAGAAATCACGCTCACGCGCCGTGCTTGTTCCGCACCGAGGAACTTGCCCGGGCCCTGCTCAGCCCTCCCCAACGGGGCTCCGAACCACAGGTCTCACCCTGCCCCTTGCACTGCAGCTGAGGCTGAAGAAAGGAGGATCAAAGCAGCTGCGAATAAATAAGGCTAATAATAACGGTGGCGTTACGATCATTAATTATTAATACATTTCATTTCTAAACCACCGTGACAGTCTAGACCACCCGGCGAAAGATGAGCTACATCTGTTACACGCTCTCTCCCGTGAAAGCGGATTTAGAGGAGCTGGTGGATTTGTGAGGCTTCCGCGGTGCCAGCAGTCACAAAACGCCTCCCCTACCCACAGGTTAACAGCCCAGCGGCCAGGCAGGCGCCACAGATAGCGCGGGGCAGAGTCCACTGCATCGGAGAGCGTGCTGCAAAATGTGTTTTTTTGATTTTTTTTTTTTTAGTGCTGTCTGAACTACGCGACGCAGTAATTCTGTAAGAATAAAAATTAAGGCTGGCGATGTCACTAGCACAGTTTCACCCAACTGCCACACACGCATGCATGCTGCTGTTGTAGTTTAAGAGCACTGGAAAATACACAAGTGTTATGTTTCAGAGCTTTAAAGTACTACTATAAGCAGAATGGGCATACAGGTGACGAGGGGCAGAAGGTACCACGATGACAAGACCAACAATTTGAAGATTTAAGAGCACTGCTCTTTTGACAGGGTGTGAAGCACAGCCCAGCCTCATCACCTCGGCTTACCCTGCAGCCCGTTCCTGCTGTCCCGGCTGCACCTCCACAACGCTGCCCAGCTTTGTGGCAAAAGGGGAAAAACCCAGAGCACCCACACGCACACGTTCAGCAAGTTACACAAGCCTGTGTCACAGCCAAGACGAAAACAGGTTCAGGACCAAGCGGGTGACCTTCTGCCTCGCTCGGGACATGCCCATCGCTGGCACCGCGAACCCCCGGCAGGACCTGCATGCCAGGGGTTCAGCTTCCACTCCTAACTTTCAACACCTGTGTCTCTCCCATTAATAACCACCATGTGTGCGCAATTACAGCCTCAAGGAAAAGTGCTGGTTTGCATTTTTCTCTTCCGTGCCAGAGCCTGCCGACTCCATTAGGGGTTCCAGCACAGGGACTTAATGGCCCTGCATCCCTGCAGCAGTATCCGCTGCTGGATGAAGAAGGGAAGCGACTCTTCTCTCTCCTTTAGAGCCGGGGCAGAGCTGGGCTTCAAAGTCTCAAGCGGACACTCAGGAGGGGAAAAAAAAGCAACCAAACAAAAAAGCAATCCCCACGTGGATATGATGAGAAAATTACAATTTGGAAGACAACACATTTGCCGATCCCCTAAGTCTTTCACTAATGCACTTTCAGTCGTGTTGTTTTTTGTTTGTTTTTTAATTAAGGCCCTAGGAATATTCAAATGTGTAAGCTGTTGCATAAAGCTGTGATGTTAGTCATCACCTTACGCTTAATTTTATAAAAAAGCATGCTGACATTTAAGAACAAGTCTATAAGGCAGACGACAAGTATCATCTTAAACACTGTTTAGACTAAACATCAATGCAAATGTTTTTCATCGCTGTTTTAGAAATACCCCCATTATTACAGAAAAGCAATCAAGTCGCATCCTCCTTTCCTACCACACAAAGTTAAAGACTGCTAAGTTGATTTTCCTGAATTTCACTGATCCGTGACTCTTCTGTCTTGTCAATTATCAATAGGGATGCTGAAAATGAAAATACGCCTGTGTGATGAGAAGCCTTTTCTGAAGAGACAATCAAAGAGCCTAACAGCTCCAGTCCAGGGAGCTTCAGGCCGCAACTCAGTTTAAACACAGACATCCTTGACAGGTGAGGATAATTATAAGGCTTGATCCAGCCATGTGGTTCCACCTACTTGAACAGAAAGGTGTGATTTTAGAATAACGTAGTAAATAGCTGCAGTCTCCTGTGGACAAACTCTAAACACACTTTGAATGGTTTGAGCTTAAGAGGCCTTATAATTAGGAGGTAAGCTGGTTTAGAAAGCCCATGTTTGAAAAGAAGAATAATTTCTGCATGTTTCTAAACTAGCTGCGTACGTGCAGTGCAGGCCACAGGAATGCCAAAAATATAGATTTATCCTTAGAGAGCTATCAGCTTGTAAGTAAGGAAAATAAGGTGGTGGGGGGTAATCAAGATCACATTTTTAGCAGTTTGGTGCAACAATTTATTCCAGTGTTGTCATTTTCTGCCTCTTTCTGAACAACAGGCTGTCACCACAAAAATAAAAATAAATAAATAAATAAATAAGCGGAGAACAGCAGTGGAAACAGTTTCACATCCCTTTTAGCAAGCCTTCAGACTTCTTTTTGGTCATCCAGAATTCACAATTAACACGTGTTCACTGGAAGTCTTGAGCTCAAAAAACTTATGCTAAGGGATAAAGGGTTCTCTGTACAAGCATCTCTTGTGTCAAGGGATCTTTGAAAGCGGTCTTATCTGGACTAAACTTTAAATCAGTAAATATTACAGATAACAGATTAAATCTGCCAGTTATATGCACACGTCTGACTGTGCAAAAATATTTCACTTGCCTTTCAGAGCATCGCCACAGCCCATGCTTAGTTCAGTAGCTGCTTTTAATCATTTTTACTTGGCTCCCCTAAAGAGTCCTCACACTAACTCAAAGCACACTATCTTTTTCATTTCCTTTTTTGAGGGCAGCAAGAGGGATCAAGAAGAGAGTAGCTAAAATATAAAACAGATGCTTTAATGTTTGTGATCTTTAATGTTTCCCGAGTTTTTACTACCATGTAATTTTAAGGGCTAATTATGAAATTACTGTCTATGTTCAAAAGAATTTTCTTCCAAACCAACATGCAAGTTCCTTACCAGCATCCAAGTCATCTACAGAGACATTTTAGTAGGGGAAACAGTTCTGTGTTGAGGGGGCTTCTTGACTAACCTTCCCCTCTTATTATCTGACTCGGTCTCAAATGTACAATATTTTTTGGTAATTCCCTAAACACTAAAGCTGAAACAAAACAGATGCCAGTCTGTGTTAGCATTACAGTACGCTTTACAACCCTAAACACAACAGAGCAATAATGCGGTGTGATGCCATTGCCTTGCCTTCCTAGCGTTCGTATTTGAAGAAACCAAGCTAAATGGAAACCTTCTTTCTTTAAATTGAATTTGACAGCCCAAGTTTCCGGACAGGTCTGAGCTTGCACTCCATGGAGACACAGTTGGCGGGTTCATGCCAAGAGAGACAGAGGTATCCTTCAAAAATGGTGCAGCGGCACACAAACTGAACGTTTCACCTTCAGGAAAGGTAGGACCTGGCGTATCGTTGTTGGGTGGATGGGGGAACAACAAAAAGTCTGGCTTGCAACTTCACTCTGGGTAAAAATAAAACAATTTGTATGACGCTCCCTCCCTCTGCTCCTCAGTTCTTCACTGCCTCCCCCCGTTAGCTGCGACTTACCCAAGGCTTTCCACAGATATTTCTCCATCTGCAGTTACAGATGTATGATCGCTATAGGAAACGCTCAAACCCCAACTATTATGATTAGGGATATAGTTAGCGCTCCCCTCACCAGCAGCCAGCTTTCAGAACTACTTTGCTCTCCGTAATTGTAGTCTTCAGCTGAAAGTTTTCTCACTGAAAACACTTTTAACACTTCTGTTTTGACCAATACAGCTACCAAGAAGGACAGTTAGCTGCTATCAGGATCTTCCTGTTTCTGACAGCTGAACCCGAGATACACTTAATGCAAGTAGAGGCCAAATGTAATAATTTAAAAATGCACAAACGAGCGTACTGTAGGGGTGCATTAGCAGCCTGCTGCTTGCATTCAGCTCTGCTATTGTGCTGCCTTGCTGCCAATACATGCTTGCCAATTCCAGTAACCACACTTCATAAACCAATTGTTAGTAAAAGGAATCCTAAGCTGCATGCACACACACAAAGGACTCCACAGCTTCGACACACAGCAAAGTTCAGTTTCTCTTAAGAAGCTATATAAGGTTCAGGAAAAATTTCAACTGCATGTTTGCAAGGAAGGGGTAGAAAAGCACGTAGAGGGATGTGCTCTGCTCAGCTGCCGCGAGCTGATGAAGGTCCCAGCTCCCCCCCAGACTTCATCACCAGCAGCTCTGCAGAGCATCTAGGACAGAAATGCTCTTGGTCAGGAACACAGCTGGATGTCACCAAGATAAATGCAACAGGGCCAATGGTTTTGAACGGTCGTGCAAGTGAAATAAGCTTTGGGACTGTCATGCGCACCTCCACGGTGCAGAAATAAAGATTCTTTTCATCATTTTCACTACTACGATTTTCTTTGGGGATCTGTTATTGCTCGGTAATTGCATTCCGCCAGACCTGCACGCAGTCGCTGTCACGCTCACCCTGCGAACCGACTAATTGTGTCAACAGAGATAAGGCTCACATCCAGCCCCGAGAGCTCTGCTGGACGCAGCCTGACGGAAGGGGGGTGAGGGGAGGCAAGCCTTGAAAGCTCAAAAAGTAACTGAATTTTAGAAAAGCATGCTTTCCAGTCTCAGGATGTGTGGCAACCTACAAAAAACATGTTTAAAAATCCAGCCAAACACACAGAGGGGAGCAAAACTCACTCAGGTAAGGTAACGTGTCATAAAGTGACTAATGGTACCACTAAGACTCAACTGACAGCAAGAAGACAACAAAGAAAATATATTGTTTCGGTTCATTTTTCCCTCATGCTCCCTCAATAAATCCAAGGCAGGGAAACCAAGCTTTCAAACCACCCAACGGCAGCAGAAAATGGTGCAAACCAGCAAAATTCCAGCCTGAATCAGAGGAAAAAACGCACAGCAGAGCGATAGCAATCAATTTTACTTTCATCCCTGCAAAACCACGGCTGTCTTCTGAACCACGTGGCACACACTTGGGTTTTCCCCCAGAAAAAAGCCCCGGTGTATGTATCACCACGTCGCTGCCGAATGCCCTCCCCAGATGAGGGCTGCCCGCTCTCGGCAGCTTGGGGTGGATGGATGTGCTTCCCAAGCTCACTGCTGGCCCATGGGGACCGTCGCGTGTGTTTTCCGAGTTCATTCCCTTACTGCATCTGAGGTTTGCTCTTCCCCTTCTCCCAGGCCTCCCCCTCCTCGTCCTGCCACGCTGGGGCTGCCCAGGACCCTGCACTGCCTGCCCGGCACAACCTGGGTTAGGGTTAGGGTTAGGAGCAGGCAGCGCTGTTCGAACAACAGCCACCTGTGGTGAGTCACGTAACGGGAGCAGGCTTCTCTTCGCCACTCCTGGAACTTCAAAATATTAAAAGCGCCGCTCTTGCGCATTCTGCCATTTGGAACAGGGAGGAAAAATCCATTCAGCTTTTCAATTGAAATGGTTTCAGAGGATTTGGCACGCAGTGTTTTTGAAAGGGTCACAAAACGGATCTAATCCCTTGATTTCAACTTTGGTCTAAATGAACAACAAACGGTGGTTGAAATTCACCATGAATTCAAAAGTCAAGAGGCTCAAAGTGAAGAGACCTCAGTGTCATTTACATCCACGCCATCCAAGAGTCCGTCATACATCCTCAACTGTTTGGGCAAGAAAGAGCCAAAATGCTAATTACGTTTTCTGTGAATAGTTAACTGGAAAGGTTTGTGTTGCCCTGTTTTCTTACAATCCCTGGCAGCAAGAAAAAAAAGATGACTTTTTACCTACTCATCACTTTAATAAAACGTCAAAAACACACAGGATCACTTGAGCATGCGGATTTGACTCCATTATTATACCATATAATTTCAACAGCCTGTGGTTTTATTGTCCACAAAAAGCAGCAACTTACTGAAGTGAAAACACCAGTGGTATTGCATTTGTGGTGTAACACCGCAATACGCTCACAACCTTAATGCTGAAACTTGTTTGTATTTCCTCATGTGTCTAAGTCACCAAGGCATTCTGGAACAATTGCTTTTTTATTTTTTAAAGAAAGACTGAATAGGTGAAAATACAGCTATATATTTAATCAAATAAAAATAAGAGGTCACCACACGCGTTACAGGAATTGCTTCATTTAAAATGACTCAGCTCTGTCCCGGCAGGGCCAGCCAGCGTTGATACTGCTGCATCAAAACCAGATTTCATTCCTTACCTTCCCTGCCCCACATATCTCTAATATTTATGGGCAGTCTGGTAATGGAGATTAGACTATGACTTATCAGGCTGCAATAAGGCATGTTAACATGGAATTATGGCCTTTTAGCATAACCAATAATGATGGGTAATGCTATTTACCTGAAGAAAGAAACATCGCTGTCACAGCTGCAGCTCATTCTAGTGAGTATAATTTAGTTCAATCATTTATAAATGCCTGCCTTGCTTATGCTTTCCATTTTAATTTCCTTGTACTCCTTTAGTACTCCTTGTACTAAATCTCACCATATTTAGAAAGACATTTTGGATGTCCTACATAATAATCTCTGACGGTAACCAAAAGGAAAAGCACGGCTGACACGCACTATTATTTAGCCCAAGTGAGATCCCCTGACCAGCCCGGCCAGCTGAGGACTAATCCTGCAAACACGGGCACACACCTGAGGCACAACCAGCCCTGCTGGCTGCAGCACGGTGACTCACACCCGCTGCTAAGTGTTTGCACAACAGATGGAGACCAAACACGTATGAATAGGTCTGAGGTTACACTTCAGGTCCCCAGTATTTTTCTTAATCTCTTCCTTTACGCAACAGAACTGTTGTATTTAAAGCTGCATGGTGTCCTGCATCAACGGCACACGCAACCCCGCTCAACATTTAAGACAAGAAAGCTGCTAGTTCTGCTATTTCTGCACCTCTGCGCTCAACTCAAGACCCCACATATTTTGCTCATCCCTTGTACAACCAGCTGAACACCCTTAGCAGAGAAGCCCTTCCCATGTAGATGTGAAGAAAATCATGGCAAATCACAATGGAACAATTACAATTTTTTTCCTACCGTGGGTTTCTTCTCTCAGGCAACACCAGCTATTTAGAAAATCTCACTCATTTTCACACAGCGAGCATTCATGGGCTGTCCCACAGTATTGCCACAAGGGAGATGTGTCTGCCAGGTAAGCAGGACGCAGTAAATTTGTAGTTATCTGGGGAGATTCGTGTAGCAATTCTATAAATGCTCCCAAAGATTTTACTATGTTTTACTCAAATTGAATAGCCTTCGAGATTTGAGACTATCAAGCTGGTACGTTCATTGAGATAACCGATTTGAGCCCCTGATAGAAAACTCATAGGAGCAACAGGTGGATGGCAAGGAGCATATAATATATATATATATACATACATACATATATTTAAAAGCACCATGATGGTGAGTAGAAGGTGATAAAGATTCTGAACACCATCCATTGGATTTTTCATTAAAGTCTGCAAGATTTCTAACCAATTTTGCCAGTGATTAATAGAAGAAGCCCTTCAAAAGCCTGTTCATTCACAAGCCCACTCATTTATTCTGTGTGCATGATGTGATCTTGGCACGTACGTAGACACTTGAGAAGGGATTATTTTCATCCACCAATATAGTTACGACTTTGCTAATATGTCTTCCTTGTCCAGGATATTTTTAAGCAATCTAAAGACTAATGAATCATATGGAAGAAGGATGTTACTGGGCAGAACACGGGAGGCATGAAAAAAGAAGACAGACAGCTGAACAATTAATTTTCAATTACGATTAAGTGAGAACATTTTCTGAGAACATTTACGCAGGAAAGACATTGCTGAGACTTTGCAGTCGCTTTTTGTGAAATGAGGAAGATCATTCACAGTAGGCAGGTTCACACAAACAGAAAACAGCTAGCAAATTTTACAGACTAAACAAGCTCGTATTTCACATAGAATACGAATACTCGAAGAAGAAACTTAATTCTTAAAAATGAATTAATTCCAGACCTTAACCACTGACGGGATGTAAGCATTTGAACTTCAGCTTCTCATCCAATAGGCCTGTTCTGCTAAGGCATAATTGTCATTATACACCATCATCTCATGGGATTGCCCTGAAATATTCTCAAGGAGGTTAGAAAAATTCTGGCTGCACTAAATTATTTTCAAACTAGTGTTACTCTTCCTTCTAAAAATACAGAGTGAATGACTTATCTATTTGGAAAAGGGAGAAGTTGAATAGGTCCATGTGACAATTTCCCATTTTACTTACGTTCAGCTAACACAGAGAAAAGGGGAATTCATAAGACCACAAAGTTTACAGAAAACAAAAACTGTATTACATCCATGAGATATTAAAAGACACTATGAGACTTTAAGGTCAGAATTGCAACATTCAAAGAAAAGTGGACTGGAACAGACTAAAAAATAACTATGGGTTATTAAGTCAGTAGCAGCAAAGGAAAAAATGTGCTTCAGAGAGCTTTTTAATTACTTGACCAGTATTAATCCTTATTAAGTATTAATTAGGGAGGTTGTGGTGTTTTTTTTTTCCTCCTCCTCTCTGAAGTGCAGCACAGTGTTTAAATACTGTCCAACGAGGCTACTCCTTGGGGGAAAAAAGTTTTGCATGCATGTGGTTTCTTTGCTTTTTCAATCTGTCATGTTATTCTGGACTTTTATGGCATTTCAATCACCAGCTATGGTGAAAGTGTAAATGTTATAATGAGAGGAAACGAAAACACAAGTGGCTCCGATTAGAAGCTTATGCAGAAAAACTGAGCATTACAGAAAAGTACCATCTTAGCTGAAAATAAATTCTTCATAAACAGAAGAGCTGCTAATTTGAGATGACTGGCTAACTACCTATGCGCTCTTATCCTTTCTTTTCCCCCTCTGGTAACCCCTAAGGGCTTCACCATCTTCAGATCTACATAAATGTGTTAATAAGGAGACAAGGAAGAAAGGGACAGCAGGGCAGATGAGCTCGGCGTTATCTAGCAATACTGCATCCACGCTTTACAAGACCATGCATATAAAAGGACAAGCTCTCTTTGAGGACACGTCAATTGAAATCTTAATTATACAAGCTGGAGGGTAAATACACTTCTGAAAAGAGAGGTAAAGACCCATAGGAGAAGGAACAGTATAACATTTTTTAATTTTTATTGTAAGAGACTTTCAGTGACTGATGAATTGATTCACCTGCTTTATGCATTCAATTTCTTCACATACGCATCATGTTTGCTCATTATACCACCCTTTCAAACCACACACATGCACACAAAGTTCATACAAAGCCTGAAAAAAAAAAGACAGCAAAAAACCCCACCTCTGAGCAGATGCAAGTCTTGTAAAAGATTAATAGGCACAACAAACAATCGCGGCTGCAGGGGGAAAAATATCCTAGTTAAATATTTCAGTGCTTTCACCAAACATCTGTCCCCCACACTGCGCTCGACAGCATGGCAAGGTAGCTCCTCACAAAGACCCACAGACATCTGCTCGCCCAAGACCAACGCGGTCAGTGCGGTGCCAGCTCAACGCTGGGAGTGTCTGGGGAAGGAACCCACTGTCATCATCCCCGGTGAAGATGTTCCCCTGTTAGCTGCCTTCAACACTCGTCTCTGAGGGTAACAGCATGGGATGTGTAATGTTAGTACAAACTGATCTGGCACACACGTACAAACAACACCTGGATGTTGTACTGGGAGTCTGCTTCCTATGGGAAGGAGGCAAAGGCTGACAGAAACCCAGAGCTGCACATGGGATGGCGCTGGGCCTTAATGGGACAGCTCCCCGGGCCTTAGCAGGCACCCGTAAAGCAAGCTACACCCACTGGAAAGCCTCGCTGCCATACGGGTAAGGCTGCCTGCTAAACAGCCGTGGCATGCTTTTATCACCTTCTCTCCCAACCCTTCAATATTGAAAGAAACAGCAAGTTTTGAATCACTTTCACACAAGCAAGTTAAAGGGAGACAAGGAAGGGCACCGGCACCAGGGCGAGAAGCTGTGCCGCGCGTTTCACACCCAGAGCAGGTACAAGGGACCGGCACATGAGCAGCTTTGCTCAGCCACTCCTGCCTTGAGCGCAGACATCCCTCATCCCCATCACACCGGGCACACTCAGGAGGCCCCATGCACTAGGCCAGGACCCGTGGGGACACGCAGGGCCCTGTGGTGAAGCCGAGCCCGCTGCGGGCAGGCTGGATGGCAGCCGGACCCTTCTGGGCAGGCCCCCATCGCTCCGCTCGCAACCACCCTGAGCAACCTGGGAGTAAACTTAATAAAAGCCCTGGGAATGCTCTAATCTCTTCCACTTGAAAAGCAATTAACGTTGCACTGTGGATGTCAAATAGCCTTGGGATCTGACAGGCCACCAGGGCCTCCGCAAAGAAAGCGCTAAAGAGCGACTTGGGGTTTCCAGCGCATCTCCCCTCGCGCGCAGCGGAGCGCCGAGCAGAGGTTATGTGCTCCTCGCCTCCAGTCCCAAACGTCAGGTCTGGGGCTGCTGCAAGCACACAAGGAGGGCACTGAGCCTCCAGCACCTCAGAGCTGGAGGAACAACTCCAGGGTACTGGCTGGCCCCTTCCCAAGGCAGGAGAGCTGGGCGGTCCCCAGGCAGGGCACGTCCCCACGCCGTGTCCCCAGCCACGCAGTGCCAGCAGCGGAGCCACCCACGGGTGGGCAGCCCACGCTGTGTGCGTAGCTGTGCCTCCCTCTCCTCTGGGAACTGTCATCGCCCCCAAATGTAACCCTCTTCAACTGCTGGCACAGCCCCACGCAGAACCAGATCTTCAAAACAACTCTATTTTCTAGGATTTTAATACGTCTCAAGCTCGATTTAGCTCCCAAGCTCCTGCTTGGGGGAAGAAAGGCAGTAAAAGCAGACACGAGATGCACAAGCCCGTGAGAGCACTTGGAAATGCCGAGTGGGATCTTTTCAAACCAGCCTCTGCCACCCAGGGATTGGATCTACCCGCCGGTTTGTTAAAACTTGGCAGGACCACCCATCCCTGCTCCAGCATCAAATGACTTCTTGTGGCACTGCATGGCGCCTCCGACAACTGTCACTCAGACGTGGTGTTGTGGTCCAGCTTTGTTTCTGGAGAAACACTCAAAGCCAGGAATTATCAGTGTAAGGCTTCATCACCAGGTGCCTCTCAGCAAGTACAGACTGAAGGGATTTCCCTGAAGCTGTGAGCAGCGCACAAGTACAATTATCCTAATAGCAACCTTTCTCCCAAAAGAGCGAACCCATTTTCCAACAGGCACTAGAAATAAAAACAATTTGAACTGAGGCACACAATGAACAAGCTGACTTCTTTCTTAAATGAGAGCAATAAAGTACTTAAGTATTTAGTATTTAATAATATTTAAAATATAGAGGCAATAGCCAGGCTTTAACGGCTCAGAGCTGCCATTAAAATTAATAGGGCTACCTACTAATTACCTCTGAGGATGAGACCACTGGGTTCCTCGAGGATTTGCACTCCTCCAGTTTAAAAAACACTGGCTTAATCTCTGTTCATTCTTCCTCACCTTGTTTTAAATAACCCTGCAGCATAATGGTCTTTTTTGCTTTTTGTTTTCTTAAAGCAGCTACATTCTTCAGATTGCCACCCACAAAAGGAAGAAAATAGGACCACAAGTACACACTGTGGTTGGACAAGCACAACAGCAGTAAGTCAGCAACAGCCACCTGCGTGCCGATGGCTCATACAGAGACCAATGTTAAGGTACCTCTAAGTCACAAGATCCTGCCTCGTAAGAACACTTAGTATTGAATACATCAAGCACTTCTGCTCAAATAACAAGAATTATCCCTTCACCACTATTTTATAAGCTTAGTGAGATTCACTTGCTGCTTTGAGCTCCCTGAAATATTCTGTGTTTCTGACTTTCTCCCACCGAGGCAGAATACGCGATGGAAAGACCTGGGCGACCGGAATTTGCATTTATCTTCCTGCCATCGGTTGCCTTCTGAGTTCTAGGAAATGGCTGTTCAGGCAGCTCCCGTATAAATACTGCAGGCGTCTGCTCCATGTAATCACAGACTCGATGTGTTTTGCTGCAAATATAGACCAAACCCAGGCTGCTCTTGAGGGGTGCCTCTGAAGGCTGGTGTTCAATAGACCATTAGAGCACAGACAACTTGCAGGAATTTCTGCTCCTGCTACGAGCTGTCTAACTAATGCTGAATTGCAGCGAACAAGGAGGCACGTAAGGGCTGCACAGCCAGCAAGGAACAGCATTTTGCTCAGCCATGCTCATTCTCCCCAGTCATTCGTCTTCAAAGCTGCATTAACACCTAGGAAAGCACAGGTTAGCTGTAACCCACTGCAGCAAGTACTTTTTTTTTTTTCCTTTTTCTTTTAAAGAATCAATATGCAATTCTGTCAGAGGATATGAAGCAAACAAGACTCTCCTCCGAGCCCCTGAAGCCTCTCCACTGTGCTTTATTCCTTCAACTACACTTGCATACCTGCGCTGGGAGTCTAAGGCTTCCCCTGCCAGCTGGCCTACGCTGGAAAGGTCAGCAATCAGAAATTCAGCCTCTCCTATACTAGCTGGCTTTGATCAGTGATATTAAAACAAGATGCCAGAGAGACTATGCTGCAGTGTGCAGTAAAAGCAGGGCTTTTCTTTTAATCTCTGCTATCACACGTAGATGCCCTGGTTGACCAAGATCTCTATTATTTCTTACTTCTCGCCGCTATGTCCCTTGCTTTTTAGACTCCTGCATAAAGCTACCCAAGATCTTTAAAGGAAAAGTAGATTCACCAAACAAAGAGGGAGGAGATTTCCCCCATCATACGGGGAAGGAGGAGCTATGCTGGAAACTAAAACCACATGAATATTCAAACACTGCTTTGCTTCCATCCTTCTACAGGAAGTTTGCTAATGCTTAAGAGTTCACTTCATTAATTCAGCATCAAACCCAGAGCATTTCCTCAACCGATCCTCAGAGATTTCTGATGACAGCAGGTCTAATCAGCACAAGCACATCCACAATGGTGAAAAAGCACAGTGCTTTTGTATAAAACTACAAAATCATCCCTAAGAAAAACCTCCCCAAATGTGACAAACCACACCACCAGCTCCAGAGCAACGCCTCTCTGATAGCGCACTGAAAGAAGAGCAGAGACGTCCAAGCACAAATAGGCGAGGCAAACCAGAGCTGAACACATCCCTCGCTATCAGCAGCACCTCGACTTCTGGCAACAGGCTGGGACTTGGTCAAAGGAATGGCAATATCACGCCATCCCGCTAATGGGGAATCTTACAGCAGCCAGGATTCTGGTGCCAAGCCCTACACGAACAAACAAATAACAAATCGGTGATCCCTGCCAGCAAGGCAGCAAGCCCCTGGCTGCCAGCTCTGCGCCTTGAAGGTGCAGGCAGGTCCCTGTCCGGGAACGTTCACCCAAGGCTAGGTGCTTCGCTCCGTGAGGTCACTGAAAACTTCATTATATCGTCATCTGCTTAAGGCAAGCATGTAAGGCCTTCATCTGCATAGAATCTGCATATTAAAACGCTCTGTGTGCTGAAAGTTCCCACAAACGGTATGCAAAGCGGATCCCTCTCACCTCTCAGCGACTGCCCTCCTGAAGCAGGCTATCATTTTTTCCGTAACTGGCTTACTGTCTGCCGTCAGACAGCACCGCTAGCATTGTTAATGCCAACAAAACCGTGATACTATTACTCTCCCGAGACTTAACCCACAACCCACTGCAGACAATGGGAGGCCTCCCCTCCCCTCCCCTCGTGCAGGCCGCGCCCCAGCTCGCCTCACAGCACTGCTACTCCACGCTTACGGCACGAAGCCTGCCACTAACCGCAGTCAGGCGGCGGGAGAGGGCCTGCAGCCACCCCAGCACCCGCACACGGCCTCGCTGTCATCTCCCAGCCCACCGAGAGGCCTCAGACGGCCACCACGACCGCAGGAGCCCTCTCCCCCAGCACTAACACCTGGCCGGTTCCAGCTCTCGTGAGCCCAAGCTTGCTGCTGAGCCCCTCAGCACGCTGAAGCCCTGCGGCTCACCACAAGCAGCACTTGGCAGGTAGCTCTGGCCAGCACCACGCTGTGGCAATATAAACGCGGGGAACCCAGGATCCAAGCCTCTTGGGGCCTTCTTAGAGCAGCAGCACGGGATTCAGCAGCATCACTCAAGTCCTTTAGCGAACCCTTGCATCCAGAGCAGAGCGAAAATAAAGCACTCCGAGTTCGGCCACGGCTTCCTGCTTTTGTCCCAGTCACAGGCCGAATCAGCACGTTTGAAGAGAAAAAGGAGTACGCACATTGTCACCAGTCCTCTCCTGGTGGTAGGGAACGGCTCTGGCTCTCTGCGGAAGCACTTTTGTTCTACCACCCCTCTTCAAAGCTGAGAAACACAAACTTTCCCTCTCAAACACCGATTCCAGATGTCCCTATGACTGAAATACACTTTTGACACTTTTCTGTTAGTTATAAAGGAATAAGGAAATATCATAAAGACAACAAACTAAAAACTGATCAAGGAAAAACTTAAGCAACGCAAAGCCCACGGGACCTGATTCAGTCCCACAAAGCTTAGCAAGATTCTTTAAAAGACAGAATATTTATATCAACAAGAGCATCCAGATTTATAGCAGCAGGAAGAAAAAAAAAAGAGGGGAACAGTATGCAGAAAGTGTTGGAAGGGACATAAATCTGCCTGCTTCAAGAGCGATTTAAGCTCTGCACTGTTATATAAATACAGCAGTTGGAAACTTTCTGTGTCAACACGCTCCCTCCCTGCTCTCAGCTGGGTTTCTTTCTCTCCCCACAGCAGCAGGGGCTGTCCTGGCCAGAACCATGGGCTGAAGCAGGTCCGGGCCGTGCCTCCTGCCTGCATGGGAAGGGATGAGAGAGAGACAGGACAGGCGGGCTAAACCCCCAGGCAATTTTAGCACCGTCTTTGAAAAACTGGGATTAACGCTCAGGCACGCTACCGCCAAGTATCCACAACACTGAGCAACTCGGTGGAGCAAAACGGGTGATGACATTTAAGAAAAATAGAAAAGCACGCAAAATAAGTGAACTATTACTTAAACTCTTGCCATAAAAACTGAGGCTGTAGCAGTGCCCACCTAACCTGCAGCCCATTTATCCGCACGCATGGGTTGTACCAGGCTGCGTGTGCCATTGCGAGGCTGTGTATGTGTGGCTGTAACTTTCCAGAAAATTCAGTAACTCCTTGATGAAAGGATCGCTTTCAAAGCTCCAAACCCAGGTGCTTAGAGCTAATTAACTCCATTATTAGACTTCAAAGGGAAAAAAATAAAAAATAAAAACGAAAATCATTTTCTTTCCACAGCTATAAAGCACTACAAAATCCATTTTATCTCTACCTATCCCATATCCTCTTTACAATGCTTTTGAATGCTGTGCATGAAATCCTATTAATTTATAGGTAGTATAAAAGGCATCTGAATTTAATATTCAAATGGCCAAGTCCCCTCTTCTCCAATCTTAACAAAAAGCAAAAGCTTCCCTCCGCACATCCATCTAACACCTGCGGTAATATTTAAACATGAGAGACAATATTCCTTGAACCCTAAACACTTGTACCTTCTCTTTAACAGTTCCCTTTCCTGAGCTGTGCAGCTGTTGGCCTCCCTTTCCTTGCCCTTCCAGGAAAAGCCAGATCTCCCAATCCCAGCCGATTGGCGTGGCTGAATTCCCTCTGACCCATGGCCCCCCAAGTCCTGTTTAGTCCTGTGACTGCTTAATTGCTGAGAGAAGATGGGATGGTAGAGGGAACCCATAAATTATTCATTTTTTCTCTGAAAAATGAAAAAACCACTGCAGGCAAACTTTCCACTCATGTTTTGATTGCTTCATTGAAAGCAACTGTGTATTTTGTTCAGACCGTTGTCTTGCATGATTCATTGCAAGGCCACTAAAAGCACTATATTGTTACATTCTGAGATTATTTGCACTACAGCAAAACCATTGCCACTTTTCCCTCTCCTCAGCACCAACAGCCCTTTACCTTCCTGCTCCTGAAATATATAAGAAAATTATGAACATGGGGAAAAGTATCCCTACTGTCCCTTCCCATGAATCTGCCTGGCAGGATATAATTCTCTCGCACAGGGGCGGAGAGGGAGAAAAAATATTCAGCTGTTGGCAAATTTTCAGCAGCCAATATTCCTAAGAAACATATAGATTTGATTAAAAACGTTCGCTTTCTGTCCAAATCTGGTAGGAGAAAATGAATGGTGCTCTTTGTTAACCATCCATCTTCCCCACTTGTCCATTTGCCAGATGGCACTGCACTTCGGAGAAGGAGGAACAATAAGCAAAGAGTCAGTTGTGCAGTAAGTTTGCTTATAATCATTTAATCTCAAACAAACAAAAGGGGAACAAGGATGGAAAGAGGGAAAGAAGAATATTAACTCACAGTTCATACACTTTTTTTCCTTTAAATAAAAAACCCTTCTTGATGATGCTAATCATTTGTTGACATTTCTGCAATTTCTATTCACCCCAAAAGTATTTTGCATTTTCAAGAGAGCTGCAAATCGAGCATGACCAAGTTGCCATTAAATAGCAAAATGGAAATACTTCCCGCAGCACCGAGGAGCCGGGCGGCAGCGAGGGACCACGGGCAGGAGCGAGCAGCGCGCACCAGCCCCGCTCCAGCCCTGAGGGTATTTCCCTTAAAACAAAATCCAATTACAGGTTTAGTTTGTCAAGAAGACTGTTGATTGTTTGTTTTTAACATCTTTTACTTTTTTTTTTAAGAGAGAGCTTGACGTGTAAATCACCGAGACACAGACAAGGAACCCCACGGTGCCATTTCACAGAGTCGCACTTCAGAACATAGCTGCACTTTAAGATTTGATACCGCTTAACAGCATCTGTTGGTATTGCGCCAATAGCATATGTTGGGAGCAGATATGGATCCCAAAGCCAGCAACAATGTATATTTTAAACCTCGCTAAGGAACAACAGAGCAGGGGAAGAGCAAGACTTCTTCAGCGAGAAGCAGAACCTGGATGGCCTCCCCCAGCAACACCCAAACCCATGCTGAGGCATGGGCTCACCGCAGGTGCTGGGTCAGTGCCACGCAACAGCAGCACCACTGACCTCTGCCCAGGATGCACAACTCGGTGCCTCTGCCATCTGTGAAGGAATGAACGGGGACATCCCACCCCAAGATAGCTCCCCTATCCCCTGGGACCTGCTGCAAGGCATCACCCACGCTACGGAGCAGCCGATCTTCATGCTGAACCGGGTCCAGCGATGGGACGAGGATTAGGGAACCAGTTCTCTCAAAACAAATGTGCCAAGCAGCAGTCCGGCTCTGCTCCGTGCTGTAAAACAACGCAAGAGGTACTGCAAACATTACATGTGCTGCATGCTAGGCTAAATTAGAGCGCCTGAATTTTTTGGAAAGTTTTGGACATTCGTGCTCTCTGAGGATCGCATTCATAGACACCCACACATTAAAGAAAGACTCAAAAACCGGAAAAAAAAGCCTTGAAAATCTTGGCCCTGTCAGTGCTGGCAGAGGAAGTAACCCCAGGGGAATCGTTACTGCCTGGGCTCTAGGGGATCAGATGCAGGCGACTGGGATTCTTTCCTTCAGCTCCACTGCTGACCTGCTGCTCGAGCCGATGCATTTCCCCCTCTGTGCTTCTGTCTGCTCATCTGCAAAATGAGCAAGATACTAATCTCCTGTTCAAAGCATTTTACAACTGCAGACAGAGTAGTTACGTACAACTGCTACGAAGAATCGCATCACTCGCAACCTTTTTTCCAGCTGTTAAGTAGTTAATTGCTCGATCTGAAGCGATCAGATGGCTTCCTTCTCTAACCGGTCCTTCCTATCAAACTGAGATCTTGAAGCATTGCTAAAAACATCTTGTGGAATTAATGGTCCCATTTCTCCACCAAATGCATTCATTCCTCACCTGACACAGCTTCGTGAGGCATAAACCAGGCAGGAAAGCTCTACAAAAGTATTAAGTAGCAGAAATAACTCCCCGCGCCCCCAAAATCAACAGCACCCAGCTCACCTGAGCTCCCAAACGTGAGGATGCATTCCAGCTGCCTAACGCAGTACCGGTAACAGCAACAGCCCCGTGGTTGCTGTATTATCCTGCACAGAACAATTTCATGCTCTTAGACAACTTCATGGGGGGGGAAAAAAAAGTCACAGCGAGCCTTGGCAATGTTTAAGTGGAACAAAGTGAAAAACAGGCCGAGTTACAATACGGAGAGCTGTTTGCGTTCCAAGTAACTTAATCTTCTAGCACGGCCGTGTACTTTAAATGCGCAGGAGGAAGGAGCTTTGCGGCATTATCTGCTGCACGCAGAGGATGCAGGACAAGCAACGCTGGCTGGCGATGCTCAGCTTTGTGCTGCAGGTCAAGCTTGGCAGCAGCTGGAGGAGGCGTAAGCTGTAACAGCAATGCTCAACACATCCTGCCGTCTTCCGCAGGTGAAAATGAATGTCTGTGATTTGCTTGAGCCCTAGTTTTAGGGTCAGAAAGAGCTCTGACTCTGCCACAAGGCTCGTTGTGCGGTAGCATGTAGAGGCTATCAGCAGAACACGCACATAAAACACAAATGCAGTGCTCCTGGATTTAAGTAGCTTTTAAATGAAAAGGGCAGGCCAGCTGCAAGCGGCAGAGAAAGCTGTTACGCTTGTTCTAAACCCTGGTAAGGGATGCACAGGGAGATTAAGATAACCAAGATAACCCGTGAAGCATCAGAGGGGAGAGCTGATTGTAAGTCCCAACCCAATGCATAGCATCAGCCTCTCCTTAGCCTACCCAGCCTCAAACAAAGCACCAAAGCTGGTGAGAGATGTTCCCTGTCCCTGAGACACCACTCCATTTCCTACCCTCACACCAACACAGCAGCAGCATCGTCTGCTTTCATATTAGTTGCAAGCATTCCCATGAAGGAGAAACTTTTCTTTTTTAAACTACTTTACTTTTAATGAGCTCAGTTCCCATTTCAGCTTCTCTGCAAGACACAGAGCAATCACAAGAGGCCTGGTAAATCAGACACATCTTAGGATAGGGTGAACTTCAGACATTTAAAAAAAACCTTAAGCCAAGACGAAGTGCACAGTGGAGATGCTGAAGATGTTCAGTGTTACAGTGGGACTCCCTTCCTCCCCTTGGAGAACAAGAAGGGCAGAATCAAAGAGTGGCAAAGAGAGAAGAAAGGGAGCGTGTCTATCAGATTGTCAACCTGCCAATAAATCCCAGAGCTCTGCTAATACCTTCAGCTCCCCAACACATCTCGCAGTGCCTGAAGACACTGCGACGTGCACTCGGAAGAATTCAAGGAGGTGAAAGCAAAGCCGAAGGCCTTTATGCTTAACAGCTGAGGAAGAAAAAGGCAGAGGAGAAACCCCTTGGCTACGAGGATTTAATAGACATCGGCACCGGGGTGTACCTGCAGTCTCTCCCATTTATCCCCGTGCCTGTCATTTATCGATTTGCACTTCACGCTGACACCCAGGCTGATCTGTGGATATCTGCACGTGGCAAAGACCCAAGGAGAGCTGGAGAACACCCGCTTGCCCCATAACCCCCGCTGTGCCAAACAACAGGTGGGGGAAAACACAACACACTATTGCATCCCAAATGAAGATGCCCCCTCCTTTCTTCCCTCTGCTAGAATAAAACGAATTGCCAGACACCGACCTCTTTTTTTTTCCTTTTTTTGCTTTTTTTTCCCTGTGCGCTCCCCAGCACCCTGCACTCAGCGCCAGGACCCCTCTCTCCCACAGAAAGGCTCCGGAGCAGGAAAAGCCAGGCAGGCACCAAGTACCACAGTGGCATGCTTTGAAGGCCAGACGCCTTGATTTGGCATGCTGCATCAAAGCCCAGGAATAATTCATTTAAAAACAGTCACCACGGCTACTTTAAATGAAATTTTAAAGTTATAAGCCATGATAAGAAATTGAGATTTCCATTTTATGAGTTTTTGTTTTGTTTTGTTTTAAATAAAACCAGATTTAAGTTGGGGAGGTGTAGGGAGAAGAAAATTCTCATTTTTAATAAGAATATGATTTTAGCAGGCAGAAATGCATTGCAGTTGTCTGATGAGTCTCAGAGCAACCCTTAACCACCCTGCCCTTCTTGGCATTGATGGATTGCATAATTCCAGGAAGTAAAATATAATTATGGAGACAGATGAACAGACACCCAAGAAACAGAATAAAAAGATACTGCATAGCCATAAAAAGCAATATTTCATATATAACATTATTGAAACTAAGAAAATGTTATCTAAGAAAATGTTATCTGCATAAATACTCTTTTGCCTAGCTGAAATTCATAAAGAACAGGTGGAAGTCTGTTCCGGCTATGCTCTACCCAGAATTGATTTGTACAGTCATTTTACAGCAGTAGTTTAAGATACCTGTATCAGTATTTAGACACATTGTACGAGCATAATGAAACTACCAAAAATTACCTTTTCCCCATTAGTCAAGATCAGAACATATTCCACATCACCCATCCAAAAGACGACCAGGCCTAATTCCCAGCGCTGAGCATCTCTTTGGATCACGGGGCAGCAGAGGCTGGTTGGGACCTCTGGTGAGAAGGGGGCTCAGCCAGAGCTCTGCTGATGGGGTGGCTCCTAATTAGCCACATAATGCTCAAGAATCTGCCCATAATTAAGATTTGGATTTAAAGATCTGATAGCATTTACTTTTACTGTTATTATTTCTAGAGCTACTACATGAAGAGATGCAACCTTCTCTCTCTCAGTGGCTTTTTTTCTGATCGGTTTTCCCTAATTTAGGTCAACACTTGATTGACCAAGAGCCCTCAGAAAAAAAAAAAAAGCAAAAAGCCCTTCCCCCTCAACTTTCTTCACCTAGAAGATCATGCTCTCAGCCCTTTCCGGATCAAACTCCTTCGACAAAGCCCCGCTTTGTGTCCTAAAGGTCAGCTAAGAGACCCACTCCAGCAAAAACGGGGAAGCAAGTTCGAAGGCTAGGGGCTGAGCACTTCGGCCACGTCGCCTCTCTTAACGGCAGGAAATCCCAGGGGAGGACTTCTCGGCCTACAGGCACTTCCCAGGGGTAATTCCTGAAGCAATTTCAAAGCGGTGGCACACATTCCTTGGCAAAGCAGAGCACAAACGCTTCGTGCACGCAGGAACTGCCGGGAGCCACCGGTGAGCCTGCTGCTGCGGCGGCGGCCAGCGAAGCCTGCAAACCTCGCACCCTGCTGCAAGCAGGCATCAGTTCCTGCCCTTTGCTGTTCCTAAGCACAGCAGAGCTAATCCTTGCTCAGCATTTAATGTGAATAATCTCCTGCTTAAAACACAGACGATTTTCACCCCCAAATTGTTCACTGTAAGTAGAAAAAAAATTAGATTCTTACTAAAGAATTTGTCTAAAAAGCTGAACCACAAAGTAATTTTTCTGTTTGTGTTTTCAAAAGGATTTAACAGCAACAGAACTAAAGGAAGGAAGAACACTGTTAAACAAAAAACCCAAGCAACAAACAAGCAACATGTACATACATTTCACATACAGCCTTCCCCTTCAAATCACTTTAAGGAGAAATGTTCTCTAGACAGATGGTGTTTTCCCTGTCTTGACTCCAGTTCAAATCTCCTTTTTGGAGAGACTAAGTTTTCTACTGAACTGCACATTACACACCAACAAAGAATAAATAGGCTAAATATAGCTTGCAGCCAAATTGCTGCAGTCTTGTGGTGCAGTACAGCCAGGAGTCCTTTAAGGACAGTCAGCGCGTCGCCAGCATGCCCTGCACCAGGTCGAGGTTCTCCGCTTTATAAATCATCAGTGCCATCCCTCCCAGAGCTCTCTGATGCTTATTCTCAGACTGCAAAACTGCCTCACCCACACTGAAAAATGCTGAGGAGAACGCCATGAAGTTGTTCTGCTCCCGTATTTCATGCAGGACTGCTCACTTGTGGGACTGAGCAGCTCAGCACCGGTGGAAGGGGACACGGAGCCGCTGGTTCCCTCGCTATGTTCTCCCGGTCAGAGGTGACTAAAATTAATTACCCTGCCACTGCTGTTCAATAAATTGCATGGAGTGGCTAGTGGGACTGCAAACCATTGGGGGATGTCTGTATTTTGGCAAACAGCCCACGGACAGAGCAAAGAACAGAAGGTGAGAAGGCAGCTGCTCGCCCGCTCCCCACCCAAGCACCTGAGAAATCCGGGCTGAGGCTGTCGCTGTCGGACACCAAGCACCGGCACTGCTGCTAAAAGCTGAGGAAAACTCACAACCAACCACTGCATACCTGCAAAAGCATTATTTGGGGAGATGCTGAGCACCCAGGTGCACAGCGGGTGCTTCGTGCTGCTTCCCAAAAGGCACGGGCTTCACTTCTCTCCCCTTAGGAAGGGCACCAGCAGCAGCTTGTCCGAAGCACAGGGCATGCTGTGCCTCCCAGCTGTACAGCACTTCTGCTTCATAAACAGCGTCCTGTGAGGATCAGAGATCTGGCCCCTTTGGCAAGACACAGGGCTCAGTGCAGAAGCCACGATTTGGCCTCTGCCATCCACGCACGTGGTCCTAACTGGCTCTCCTGGCACCAAAAAGCCCTTTTACAGGGAGGCAACCGGGGCCAGTGAAAGCCCTATCAATGTTTATCGGGAAATCTCTTAGCAAAACTCACTCCGCTTTATGTGCCCACTGCTCCACGGGCTGCACGACGTGCTGTGCTCGGCAGGAGGAGAGCCAGCAGGCAGCAGAAAGGTTCGCTGCTCAAGTTAAGGGGGCATTCGCAGAGTCCTTCGGCACCAGCTGCCCCTTGTGCACTTGCCTGGAGGCACGGCGAGGGGCTTCAGCTCCCCAAGACTCACAGGACTCACCCAAACCAGCACCAAACCCACAGTCCATCAGCTCATAAAACAACCGGGGTCAGGGGAGCTGGGAAATTGGGGGAAAAGGCAGGGAGAGATGGAAATGGAGAAGGAGATGGCTGAAGCTAAGGAATTGCAGGGGGCATAACACAAAAACAAACGACCTTGAAATCTACGGAGCGTATTCTGGCTTTGTTGCTGTGTGTTTGTTTTTTTGGTTTTGTTTTTCTGTTGTTTTTTGCTGAACAGCCTGTTACCTGACCCCCTGAGAGCCACCTGGCCCCAGGTGAGCAGCTCCCTGCGCGCACACCACGCTTTATTTCGGCAGGCGAGATCCCCGTCACGGTGGCAACGCAGGAAGCGCTTATTGTTTTACATGTTTACAAACAGCCCCTTCAGATCTCCCTTCCCTCTCTGTCCCCTGAGGTAATATGTATTGTAATAAATTCATAATTCGCATTACGATGATTTAAACAGCTTTGGAGTGGCATGTTTTAGTGCCTTGATTCAATTGTCTGCCTCTCAAACTGACAGTCTGCTCGCTGCAGCTCCCCGGCGGTGCAGAGCTGCTCCCTTGCAAACACCGATAAATATGCAGGAAGAGCCACACTTTCTAGAGAAGGAATTAGCAACAACATCATTTGAGCTCTGCACCAAGGAGATGGGATAAATACCACCGGCTCGCCCCAGGCGCATCGCTAGGCTACAGAATCTTTATGTTTGGGGTTACTTTTGGACAACGCTGTCAAGCAGAAGCTTTGCGTTCATTCAATTTTTGCTGAACTCCTGCCATCCGGGCCTAAAAACCCTGGCAGGCTCACAGTCCCCAAGCCTCCTCAAGTTGCTGCAGCATCTTGCAAGGTACATCCAAAGGAACAAAGGCTGGGCTGCCTCGTGTTAGAGGGAGACAAAACCGGGAGCAGGAGGGAAACACGCAGAAGTCAACAGCTCTGCCCAAGAGTCTCGAGCAATGAGGATCCACTGCCAAAGCTTCAGCATTTCTGCTGTTGTTACAATACAAAGAAATTGTCCCACAACAACACGATAGCAAAAGTTAGCTCTTAAATATGGTAATGGCTGCCTTAAAAGATAAGAAGCTACATGTAAATACGTAATAGATCTTGGGTAACTGCTGAATGCTTTCACCTCGCACTAACCCCAAACCATTCTCATTTGTATTCACAACTTATTAGTCACTACCTGCTTCTTGCATACTTACAAGAATATGCAGATGAACATTTTTTTTTTCAAAAAACATCTATGTCAAATTTGCTTTGATATTTTTTTAACCGCCGAGGCTTGATAAACATCTTTTTTATATTAACGCTGCAACTTCTGTAAGCCACACTGGTGGAAGTATCAAGAAATCAGCAGCTCCGTTTATGACAGGAAAACCAGTATAAAAGGATCACGTTATGATTAAAGCATATTTTGCTGTTACAATCTGGATGTCTATTTTTCTTTTAATTAGGCATATTCTAGTTAAGATAAAAACAAGTTGACTTGTTTTCTTTCTTTTCCTTTTATTAAAGCACCAAACGTGATGCTGTTAAGTTGCTGAAAGGCCTGCTCCACTCCGCCATACCTACTTTAAGAATCTCCTACCTACTCGTGGGAATCAACGATATTTAGGGTTAGAACAGCTTTTCTTTCTCCTTTAAAAGTAAATAAATTCATATTATTTGGGAAACTAATAACAAACCTCCTCCAAACGCTGCAGCAGGCTGTCAAGCTGTATTAGCACAGATCTGTCTCATCACCCACTCAGGATGCATTCCCAAAAATTCAGACCTTGGAACGTACGTACCCATTGAGATAGGGCAGAAGATAAAACATGCAACAGAAAAGTCAACAGCAGTTTATAGAGAAGGATTATGGATGCAAAGAGATTTGCATTTGATATATAAGCAAATCCCAGTGATCTGGATTAAAGCAGGAAAGCCTACTTCAGACATCCAGGAAGTCTGGGAAAAAAAACAACCAACAAACAAAAAAACCCACAACACAATTAAAAAGTCTACAGGGCCATAACTCAGTCCATAAGACAAAACATAAGTTTTTATTATTCCAGAACTGAATTCAGCAGTCATCGTGCATCATGAAGCAGCTTGAAAAGAGGTGACTGGAAATACCAGAAATGTAAAATGTGGCTTTTCTGAAGAAATTCAAGCTGCTTTTTAACCAATTTCTCCTCTACTACTCAGATTCGGTTGAAGGCACCCAGCATTAAGGCAGTTCGGAGGAAAGCGGAGACAAGCTCCACACACCTCACGTCCCCTCGCTGCAGAGGAGCCGGTGCTGCTCTGCCCAGCGCAAGCAGAGCTTCGCCACGCGCGATGGCACTCACCACCGGCAGCTCCTACCGTAAAAAGATGTTTTAATTAACACAGTGTCAGGCAATAGAGGAAAAACATATTTAGACCTGGATCAGCATATGCTTCACTTGACGATAATCGTCGTGTTGACAAAGAGCTTGACAGCTAAAGTATACACTGATCTAGGTCTAAACAAGTTTTTCTGTAACACTTCCCATGACATCGGCAAAGAGGTATGAATTAAGAGAAGTAGTCTTTAGCTGACTTTGGTGCCTTTTTCAATCATTGTGCTCCTCCATCCTACGGAGAAAAGCTCTCCTATCTGGCTCACATAATGGAGATGAAGACAAACCCTGACTGCCTTTTACAAACTGTGTATTCACTGTGACAACTGCTTTTTTGTTTCCTAAACAGAATAAAACTAGTTCCATCTGCATTTTAATGAAGAAAAGACTGCAGAGCTGTTATCCAAGGATGTTAATGGAGACTTTTTTTTTTTTTTTTTTTTTAAGATACAAGGTCCTCCAATCTCCCTCGCCATCTCCAACGCGAACCAGGGAGGAGCTGTAGCAAACCCCCACAGCCTGAGCTCCAAGTTCCCTACTGCTTGTCCAAGTGCTTAGTTACTGACCAATTCACAAGCACACAGAGAACTCAGAGAAAGGAAATACCCTCATCTTGAACTTGGCCAAATATTGAATTAGAGAAGAATTAAAAGTTACTAGGTAATGGCAGCAACAAGTGCAGCGTTCAACCACTGATGGTAAAAGGGAGCTAAGTAAGCATCTCAACCAGGAAAAATCCCAATTCTTTGCAATGAGAGGGGAAAAAAAAAGCATCAATCACAAACTGTCATGATATCCCATTGTTCAGCACTGTTAGCATTAGAAAACAGTCACTAGGGATTAAGCCAGCAGAGTACGTATGGTAGTTACTGCCTGTTAAGCAAATGCACAGTGCCTGGTAACACATGGTGCAGGCTGTGATTAATCATTACGATGCGACAGAAGGCGTACTGCTGGGCGATAGCGTCAGAACTGAACTGTGCCCTGCCGCCACTGACAAGGTGCTTATCCTAACGCGCCCCACGTTTGTATGACTAAGAAAGCATCCTCGGCTTGCTTACTGCTTCTGACTTCTGGCTGAAGCCCCAAGGACACAGGTGAAACGCTCAGGGTTTGATCCTTGGTGGTACTTGGACAGAGAGCACCTTTGATAGGAGCTGATGTAGTGCTACAGGAGCTCCTCCAGACTTACAGCAACAATAAACTGCAAAAGGTGGCAGCCCGGGGTGAAAACAAACCTGATATTTTCAGTATCTGTTTTATACATGCAAATCAAGAGGGAACCTAAGCTTCAGACCTTCCAGGAGTTCACAACCACCTTCATAAAATTCCTAGCAAAACTAAACCTATCTTCTTCACTTTCCCTGATGCCCACTGTAACCAAGTTTTGAGTGACCTCTAAAAGCTGTGCAGGTGGTTATGAATCCTGCTTCGATCTACCACCAGAATTGTGGGAGGGTTTTTTGTTTGTTTGGAGCTTAAAAATGGGAAAAATCCAAAAGCTCTTTACCATCACGGAGAGAAGAAAGGAGGACCTCTTGCCTCTTCTGTTCTGCCCACTGCAGGAGGCAATTAGTGAAGTTCTACAATGCATTAAGCAGTATTTCATGGGAGCAATTATTTATCAGGGGTATGGACAATAGCATTGATTGTTACAAGTTTGATTGATTAAACAGACAAATTGGCACAGTCTCTCCTTCCCTGCCTGCCATATGTTTCTTCTTAAACATCTGGTAAAGTCTTTGTATTTCCTTGAGTAACTTAACAGGTGTTGAATCAAATCCTTAATGCTTCAGTTTTCCCATTGGAAGCAGATGGGTGAAGGAGACAGAAGAACATTGCATTTCCAATCTCTCTCCCTCCTTCCTCCTCTGTGGTGGCCTCGCTAATGGCCTCAGGTTAGAAGCAGCAAAGGCGACTCCACATTACCTGCATCTTTTGGCTTGGGAAGACTCCACACATCGAGGCAAGGAAGCCAGACCTTACTCTATCGATGCAATTTGCCCCTCTCCTTTTCACAAGAAATAAATACTTTTACACGAGCATTTGTGCATTCTTCTGTCACTAGAAGTGTTTCAAAGGCTGCCTCCCATCCAAAGGGGGCTTGCACCTCGTACTTGGCCCCTGGGGACACGAGAGCCGGCGTCCCTCGTGTGCCGCAGGAAGCCACTGCCTGCCGCAGGATAGCAGCCTCCCTGGAGTCACGCGTCGGGCGGCGTGCCAAATATGTAATTCTAGCTGAAAGAGCAGAAACACAGGTGCCTAACATCGAGAGGGCACTCTTTATTTTGAAAAATGCAACACCACTTTAGCTAATTAGGTCTTATCTGTTTAAAGCTACAGGATAGTTTGATAACAATTAGGAAGGACTCCCAACAGGCTGTTGGGATCAAAGGCCCTTTCTGCTACGACGTTTAACAAGGAAATTAACACTTTTGCCAAGTAATTTGCACATGCTGCCAAAGTTGTTTTAACTTGCTGTAATATTTTAGTTTTAAATATGTACCTGCAGAGATGCTGCTTTAATTCTAGCACTCGGTGTGCCAGCTACGGGCTCCCAACCACGCCAGCTCCCATTTAGCGCTGGAGGGGAGCTTCCAGAAACGGTCCAGGAGAAGGACAGAAGTGCTTGCTGCAATTCACTTCCAAAAAAAAAATAAAAAAATGTGGAGGCAAAAAACTCCCTCACTGCTTTTTTCTTCATGGAAACTAAATATTTCCAAAAGACTGCCTGTGGGATCTGAACCCTTAATGTCACAAAAATTAATGAGAACTGTGATGCTGAGATACCATGCGTGCTTGGAAAATTCCAACTGGACTCTTCTGATGGGTTTTTAATACTAGAGGCTGGGGAGCAATCATGACTCCAGAGAGCTGTAATGATGAATGGCTGGGGGACAGTGAATATAATAAGGGAAAATAAAAATTCAACAGCTGTATTTCATAAAGAAACAATAAAACCATGCATAGCAGTTTTTCTTTTTTTAATTCAGTGCTGTGTTTAAAGAGACATTCTGATACCCAGTAAATTATGCTCACATATCCGCCACTGATTACTCTTTAATAAAAGCAAGCTTCCAGCAGATCAGGTACTTGTCTTCTAGCTCCCTGTGATTCAGGGCAGGGCAAAGCACAAGCATTCACCGTCTGACTCGTGCGTGCCCCTAAGTGCAGCTTGTTGTGCTCTCACAGATTCACGCTCCTGTACCCAGAGCCACCCCTGTGCCACAGCTGCTGCGCTCTGGGCTGCTGAGCAAAGTGAAGGATGAATCCTGAAAGGAGAGCCTTTCCCCAGGCTGCTGATACACGGAGACACTCCAGTCAGCATTATTTAGCTCGGTTTAACAGCCAAGAAGCCAGAGTTTTTCAGGGGATTTACTCAACACAGTCCTTCCCAGCCAGGAGCTTCTGCACCAACTTGAAGCAGTATTTACTCCTTTTAGGAAGTCATGAGTGAGACAACAACAAAAGCCAACTGCACTCTGGCTAAAGCCACGGGGGGATATCTGCAGGAGCGAGGACAGGACCGTCATCGGCTCCCCCGCGACCAGCAAGAGGTCACGGATAGCATGTGCTGAATGGTGATGGCCAGTCTTGAAACTGCAGCGGTCTGCAGCCTTTGCCACCCGTGGCTACAGCCCCACGCTCCTCCCGGACAGAGGTCAGCCACCCGGCAGTGACCGCTGCAGCACTGCGCTCAACAGGGTGAGGCCGAGGCGCTTCTGCCACGCTCACACATTTACCATACAGAGCCATCCAAACACCTGGGCCAGAGCTGCGGAGGCCAGGGGGATCAGCGTGCCCAGAACCACATCCTACCCCTGCAACACGACGACGACGCTGCGACAGGCTTCTCCTCTGCTGCCGGCAACCAGCTTGCAAAGCCACCCTCTGATTTGTATGGCCCTTCAAAGAAAGCTTTGAGTTTTCCACACGTTTAATTAGAGCACATAGAGCGCACCAGGTTCTTGAGTTTTTAATCATATAAGCTTTGTGAATTTATTAACAAGACAGCAGACAGCATGAGAACAGGAATTAAGAGTATTTGCAATCCTTTTGCTACTTCTGTCCAAATGATGATCGTTACATGACAAGATACTCCAAGGGCTCACAATTACCATGTTACAGCAGCTCCCGCGCTCTTAAATCAAAGGCTAAAGGCTTAAATCAAAATCAGAGTGCTAGGTGAAGTAAAAGGGTAGGAAAAAGACAGCTTCTGAGAAATTCCAAGCAGACTGGCAGGCAAAGAACATGGAGACACTCGTAAGCGCTGCACTTTTCTTATCTGACCTCAGGCAGGTTGTTTACTTTTTGACTCACATTCCTATCTGTAAAATCCAGCTGATAATCTGACTGGATTCAGAGCTCCCACGGCCTATGGCCAACACGCTCCACTTTTAAAACCAGGGCATAATGTTGCACTTGAATTCGATGAATAGTCATTCACAGTTCTGGATATAAAAATCTCCGCTGGTCTACTCACTTCAGGATGATTCTTCAAGAGTTAAGCAGCATCTTGTTAGAAAGATTTTCTCTCTAAAATTAATTATCAAACTGGACACATGAACCCAAATTACACAAGGTCTTATTCCACAAGTGATGTTTTATATCGCATAAGAAGTGTGTGCAGCTTCTCCTGTCCCTGAAATCCCGCAGCAGCCATGACTAAACAGCGGGCACGGATCTGCCGTTACACACCACAAGCCGGACTTCTCCCCTTGGGCCAACACACATCAAGACAGAGGTTCGGAGCACCAGAAACCTCACTTCAGATGGCTTGCTGCACTTCTGAGAGTGCAAAGCTCTTTCTGGCTCATACACAGCAAGCAAAGTTTAGCCAGAAAAAAAATCACTTGTGAGGCCAGGTATTTTTCAACGCAGGCTAGAGAAGGCTTGGAGCCCAATTTCAGACGATTAGCAGTTAAAACCCAAACCAGAAAACAAACCAGCCCCCCTTCCCCCCCAATAACAAGAAACCAACCCCCTGTACACAGTACCTTGAGCCAATTTTCCAAGGCCCTTTTGGAAAGGTAGAAATCTGGAAGAGTTCCCAGCATGAATTTTTTCCAGCGAGCTCACGTGCTACCCGCAGGGCCGAGGCAGGTGCCCCTCTCCCTTGCAGAAGCAGAGGGTCTCCAACTCTTTGCACAGATAAACAAAAGCCTGCATTGAATTTGGGCAACTCATTCCATGTCAGTTCTCTCGCTTCCATTGGAAAGTTCCCAACTGTTTACCTGATACACAGAACCATGCTACAGGAAAAGCATCACTGCCGCCCTCCAGAATTAAGGATGTGCACACGTTGATTACTGTCACGGGCAGTCAACACACTGATCCAGGTAACACCGACGCACAGAGTCTCAATGATCACCCCCTGAAGTGGTCACAGGACCCTTCGGAGCAAAGATTAGAGCCAGTCAGTCACAGGAGGACAAAGGTTGTCCAAAGTCAGTTTGACTGACGTTCTCCTTAAAAGTCCTGGCTTAATATCGGTGTCAAAAATAGCTGGGATTAATATAACGGAACCGTCCGGTCAGGTCTACCAATGGTACCAAAAAAGTCCCTGGGAAGGTTAACTGAGAACAGAGAGATAAAATTGTAGGAAATAAATCAAAACCAGAAGGCTAATTTCCATTTCTAAGAAAATAATTCAAGGCTCAGACTTAACAGGATATGGAGCACTCAGGTAAAGTCCCACCAACTTCCTGAAGCTACTTGCCAAGCTTCGGGAACCAGTTAGGTTCAGCCAGCTTTGAAAGTGGGATCCAACGGGACAAGTCTGTGAGCCTCTCCTTCCATGGTGTGAGAAGGGTGATGCTGCAATGCCACAAGGAAAACTGCTTTTGGGAAGAGCAAATAAACACCGGGGATCCTTCTCCCTGCACCCAGCACCTCTGCTTCCCTTGCTAGCAGGAGCCATTCTCATCTCGAACAGCTGAAACCCTTCCACCCCGCGTTACTACACCATTTTACACAAGCACACTGTTATCACTCCAGGAAAATCAGGGAAGTTTTGCAAATATTAGAGTGGTGGCAGGCAACGCAGTTGAGTGAAACGCGGCCTGCCATACCCCTCAGCCTTTCAGCTTGTGCATGAGTGCCAGAAAAAATACGAGTTTAGACAACTGTGCCTGGTGAAGTCATTAATCACTATTACAAGCTGAGCAGGTCCCACAGCAGAGGGACAAGCAGCAGAGCAGATGGGGAATTAGGCTTGGAAATAAAGGGACAGCTCGGACCGAGAAAGGTGAGGAGGCAAAAAACAATACAAGTAATTGAAATACAAGTGCCACATGAGAAGGAAAGTTCAGCAAACACAAAAACACCGGGCCCAACACAAAGCATAAAAGCACATTTACTGCAGGCAAGGCTACGGAAACTTGCTGAAGAACTACAACATCTTGCTTTCTGCTAGACACTGATCCACGCAACTCATCCACGTGCTCGACCTGTGCGTTTTTACTGTAGAACAGCTCCCACGAGTTAATTCCACTGCCAAAACCTCACCAGCCAGTTCTAATCCTTTTAAATGGTGGGGGATTTCTGCTGATCTTCTATATCTAGGGATCAAACCAGCAATGCAGAAACAGGGGGAAAAAAATGAGTTTAGCTTGATTTGGCACAGGGCGTATTTTCAGTTGAGCAAAGAAGTTAAATGCTACATAGCTCTAAAATAAAATCCATAACGCTCTTCGCTGCGAGCATCTTGGGAGGCCTTCTCTAAACATTAACAGGAGCAGAAGAATCTTATCTTCCAGACCTTCCCCTTTATGGTTTCCTTACTCAGGCTTACATGTGCTTAGGAAATCCCCCACTGCCAACTTGGATAAGAGGTCTCCTTTTCACACTGTTTTCCACTTAGAAATGGTGTTAGCAAGCAAGCAAAAACTTTCTGCTTGGACGTTGTAACGTCAAAAACAAACCCAACTCTTTCCCTTATGAAGCCTTCAGATTTGTCAGTAACTCCTACAGTGACTGGGCTTTTTCACACCATTCTCCAGTGAACTGAAATATCAAAATTAAAAAGAACCAAAACCACATGAAACAAGTCAGATTTAATACCAACTGTCAAGAGAACAAAATTAAGAGTCTCCCGTTGCCACGTTTCTATAATAAAAGCTTTAATTTCTGGAAGACCGCTGCATCCCTGGTGTATTAGATCCGCTTCATTAGCTGCCAATTTGGAATCGATGCCATCAGCACGTGGCGGCTCCGCGCTTATTTAAAGATGTGAATCAACACGACGGATGGCCCTGGGACGGCACCAAACGTCAGCGATCCCGGGCACAGGGGAACCTGCAGCTCTACACACTCGCCTCGCAGCACGTTTCCGGGACGCCCGTGACGCGAGGACGGCTGCGCCTGTACTTTGCCCGCTCGCAGCTCAGGAGCTGACTGCCAAGTCATTCGCCAAGTTTATTGACAGTGCAAACTTTATTGAAATCTGATTTATAAACACTGTTCAGCAGGTCTGTGATAAACGTTTAAGTAATTATACAAACAACCCAGCAGCCTCTATCTAAAATTCAGCTCTGCAGTCTGAACAACTTTTTTTTCCCCCTTTTTCTTTTTTTTTTTTTTAAGTACAGTTCCAAGAGCATGAGTAGTTTGATGCAATTCAGCTGTGTGGGACAGCATGCCAACAAAATACATCTGTCACTAATAAAAATAACAAAATGGAGACTGTGTAAGGCCTATCTGTACTTCTGCACCAACTTCCAGTCATTCCTACCAAGTTAGACTATTAATAGCACCATCAATGCAGCAATAAACCAAATACTTTTAATAGCTGTACTAGAAAGTTTACCAAACAGGCAACAGCAAGCACTGCACAAAAGCAGCGCTACGCTTTCATACATCAGAGCTACAACAAGAAGCCTTGTCAGAGATACACGTATCGCTGGGCTAGCTCTTGTTTTCCTTGCAAAAGAGCATCAATCATTACTGAAAACATCCCTGTGATGATTTGGGAAGCTCCTACTACCCGCTTCAGGCAAGAGCACGAATAGTAGGAATGTAGAAATGTGGCATGGACCAAGGAACGAGAGGGGACAGTGCTGGAGGGGGCAGGTGAAGCCTGGAGCTCTGCGGCAGCCCACATCACACCTCTGCGACCGGCAGAAACAGAACCGCAGAGGACAGCACTGCTACAAAACAAACTTTTTGCCTATGAGCTTCACTACGGTTGGATTCAAGAGAGCTCGACTCCTTCAGCCTTTGCAAAAGACCAAGACCACATTCCGCAAACACTCTGCTCTGACCCCAAGCGTTACGAACCTGGAGCTAAACAAGCCCGAGAGAAACGCGCGCTCCTGTGATGGGGGCTGATAGCAGTACAGAGCACCAAGACGAAGGTTTCCTTCTCACTAAGCTTGCTTTACAAGCTGTCAAGCGTAACATAACACGGTGTGAATTTCCAGCCAGGCTATTTCTGATCTGCAGGTTTCCTCTGCCATGTCAAATTCTTAGTTTTTAATCATGTAAAAAAGGCTGGTAATTGCGCGAGGGAAAGTACTCCAGAACTGTGAATGTGTCAGGGAAATCGATTTAAAAAATTCTAGTTTCGTTTAGGGAAAAAGGTCATTCTGCTTTAACAAGCTTATCACAGCAGTGAAGGCAGGAACTGAACCAAACCAGGCCAGAAAGCCCTCTGCCTTTATCGGTGCTGATAGCGGAGTACAGCTGGCCATGCAGCGCACTCCTCGCTGCACTTGATTTTGCTGTGTAACTGCTGTCTCATAAATTAGCAAGTTGTATAAGAGGTTTGGTAGCACACAAATTGCCAAAACTTTGTGTCCGTAAGAATCTTTTTCGTTGTCAGCCTGTGTTCCCAAGTTCACCTCTCAGACTAATGTATAAACAAGGAAGTCTAAGTAGAGTAAGAAGCAAGCCTGCCGATTTTACTTGTCCTGCCAGTCTCGGATTTCTTATATTTCTTATGATGTTTTTAATGCTCTAGAAATACCACAACTCTCTCTCACTCATACTTCTACCAATTTAGTTGCCTTGCCATAAATTGCAAGCAAAAAAAGCGTACTACCACGAGAAAGCAAAAAAATGCTGCAAGAATATTCTTCAAATTTTTTATATCGAACCTCTGCAAAGCCTTGACATTGCCTTATAGCACTGCTAGCCACACACAGAGGACCTGCAGCACAGCTGCCCACAGCACAGGGTTGATATTCTTTCTTGCTCTTTTTGCCAGCCATCTTTGCTTTGCAGGCCATGGGGATGCAGCCCTGGGGCAGCTGGGTGCAGCACAGTCCTGCCCAGCGGGGTTGAGCTAACCCCACTCGGATCTCCACAAGCTGCCCCAGCAGCAAGGTATTTCTGCACTTATCCACCCATGGGCAGGTTTTGAGCATGCTTCTGCTTCACAAGGTGCTTTTACGTGTAACTCAGTGATAAAAAATGGGGTCTTCAAGGAGATCAGCATCTCTCTGCCCAAGGGCATGGCCCCGTTGAGGACAGCACCAGCTTCTCGAGCAGGGGGCCCAGCGGTGACGACGGCCGTGATGCACCCACCGAAGGCACGTCCTTGCACCGCAGTGCCCAGCGCTCCCCCCACCGAATGTAAGCGCCTCCTGCGCAGCAGGCACCAAACCTCGGATTCGACGTCTGCGTGAGAACAGCTCCCTTCTCCCCCACTGTTTTGGATACAGGAACTGACTCATCCATATGTTTTTTCCCCTCATTCCAAGGCAGATATGAAAGATAATATTCTTCATTTCAATATTTAATCATATGCTTCATTTAGTAATGAGTCCAAGAATAATTTAATCCTGGCTATCAACATAAAAGAGATATTGTTCCTTTCGCTCGACTATGCAAGAAAATAAAAAGCCTCTGCTGTTTCTGGCTGCTTGCAGGCCAGGGCTTTGCTCGCCCTAATTTGTGACGTAAATACAAACGACTTTGATCACACACCAAACCCTGACCTGCACCTGAAGAGGGGCACGGGATGCTCCTCCTAACGGTTCCACCTGCCTAATTTCAACCGCTGACGTCTCCCCTGAACGGAACTGCCTTGCTTATGAAACGGAAAGCTGACATCTCATGGCACGTCGCCCCGCGCCTCGGTGGAGAAAAACACATCACGTGCCGCAGATTTCTGGAAGCATCACCGCTCCCTTATGGTACGTGATCTCTTGCCAAGAATAAATAGGACAGAGTCCAGCATAGGAATCACATAACATTTGGCTCGCAGATAATTTTTCTGTTATTGTATGTTATTATACTAAACGCACTGTTCAGGTACTGTCCACTCTGGAAAAATCTCATTAGCTATGAAAAACTTGGACTTAAATATAAGGTAATTAATAGCCCAGAATGCCTTGCTTAGATGCTCAGTTCAAAACTTGAAAAGAGTCCAAACCTCCGAAGAGTGCAAGCACTTACTTTTTGGATATTACATTTACATGGCTTAATGATCCCCCAAAATGTGCTCCTTTGAGGACAAACAGTCCTTGTTCACTATGCATTTGTTAATACTCTTGGGACTTGTCCATCTCTTGTCCAACTATAACATTTTGTCCATTTGTAAAGCACAAAAATGACAACACCGTTATTTTACATTAAAATATTTTAAATAAACTACTTTCCACTTGGCAATATTTGTGCATTTAAATGCTCTGCTTTGTTTTTCTCTTAAAAGAGAGAGTATCAGCTGCTTTTTTTTTTTCCTTCTTAAATATTCCTGTTCTTTATTATGTGTGTGCACTCCCACACTTAAATCCCTCTTCCTCCTCTATTTCTCATTGTGCATACTTTACTTTGGAAACATTAAGTAGAACTTATCACTTATTTCTGGAAAAAGAGTATGTTTAAAATTTGAATAAGAGTCCTTCAGAGATAAAGCATCCCAGGTTAAATCTAATGATGTCCAGGGGAATTCTATGTAAGTGATGAGCTGCCTGCTAATATGTCAATGCTTTAGGGAAGAAAAATATCAATTAAATTTCATAGCATGCAACCACACACTGACCTTGAAAGCTATCCGTAACTTAGTTTAAACTTGAAAACTCAAAGTCTAAGTCAGAACTTCTGCCCTAATTGGTTTCAACTTCACTGAAGAATAGCACAGCTCTGTAGAGACCATAGAAAAATTAAGAGAATCAATCTGAAAAAAAAAAAAAAAAAAGAAATCCCCTAAATCCTATTAAGTATTTAACTATGACATTTGTGTGCACCTCTAGTCTCCCTCCCTTGGGTGTTGGTCATTGCCTCCGGAGATATTAGTACTACTTTTCTCTTGGAGCCTTCTGATAATGCTAAAAAAAAAAAAAAAGTCAACAGCCATGACAGCACATGGCTGCCAGCCCCACAGCTGCCTTGCACCGACTCCTGTGTGAATATTTCCATGAGAAAGTATTTCCTTCCTGGGAGAATTACCATCCAGCACTGCCCAGTACCAGCGCACAGCAAGGGTGAGACAGAAGGAAATGTGCTGTTATAAACTGTTTGACAGGTCAAATGAAACCTAGAAGGTAAACCTCTCACCTGGAACTGGACTTGGTATTTAAAGCCTCTCCCACTGCAGTGCCCTTTACTAAGCAATCTGCAATTCAGACTGTGCCAAACCTTCCACTGGAACTCAATAGGGAGGGCTTTTTTAAGTTATTATTTTCATGTGTGCCAATCTAGTTTCTCAGTCTGAGAAAAGAGCACTTTTGTCTTTGTTTAGTTAGCAGACTGTTTTCTGCATCAGAAGGAAGAGAAAGGATTATAAGAGTCTCATGGCAGCTACTTTACGCTGCAGGACTCATCCGTACAGCTCTACATGTAATATTCAGGATTTTCAGCGTTCATGAAGAGTGTGGTATGTGCATGTCTTTCCTACTGCAGAGGTCAAGCAAAAAAAAAAATTCGTATATTTATTCTGAATTGATATACTTCATTTCATCAAATACGTATGAGCTGGATACCGCAGCCATCAAATAGAGAAAGGGGAAGGAAGTCGTATTTTGTATTTCTAGAGCGTGTCTACAGAAGTCTAGCTCCTTATTACAATTCAGCTTGCCTTCTATAGATGTTTACAGCCAGCAAGTAGGAACAGCAGGATCTAGTGCTTGCCTCATTGCTGGAGGACAACCAAGCCTGCCTTCTCACTGAAGATTTTCTGGGATGCGTAACAAAGATTTTGAAATTCCTCCAACATTCCTTGGAGGTTGAATTAAAATTTGTGACGCCCGGGCTGATGAAAGGGTGCGATGTCGCAACGGCACAGTTACTTCCCAGTCAGCTAATGCCACCAGTTCTGGGCAGGAGGAGGCAGGGCCCGTTTCTTTTCTGTGAGAATTAACGTGATGACTTTTTGCAGGTGAGAAGTTCATTTACACAGTGCCTGGCAGCAGCTAGGACTCCCAGGTCAAGTGAACTGATAGTTAGAGCTATTAACCCGATCAAACAATTAACCCTTATAAATGGTGGCTTCCTTCCCCTTGCAGCACACTTAAACAGATGTCCAAGTCAGCTCCAAAATCCAGAGTTCTCTATGAAACCCAGCACAGCTCATTTTAAAGTGAAACAAATGACACTCAAGCTCCTCGTCCCCCCCCGAGACGCAGCAGCAGACTTCTTCCCTCTGCTTTGTAATGCCTTGCTGAAGCTAAAGCGTGAGCTAGGATGGAGCAGGGACTTAGGAGACTGAAAAGAAATGCTGCAAATGCAAACCAGGCGCTCAGCAGACCTTCCAGGAGCGCTGGAGTCCAGCCCCAGCACTCGATGCCTGTATCTCTCTAAAGTCTCTGTATAAGGGGATGAAACGAGACGCTGCGGTTCAATGACACGGACCAGAGGGAATTAAGGTCTGACACTTCCCTGCTTAGAGGGGATAGAGATAAGCCCAGAGCGAGCTGTTACCTACAGCAATGCCAATATGCAAAGCCTACCGCACACACTCCTGGATTGCTGTACCTCTGGAAACAGGAATATTTAATGCAGAGCGGGGATGTTTCCCCAGGCAGAAGCACCGTCCCGCTGAGCCAAACCTCGTTTTTTGTGGGTTTGCCCACAGAAGCCTGCATGGCTCAGGCCGACAGCAGGATGGAACCGGGCCTGCCTTCCTCTATCACACACATCTTCCTTCCAAACGTCCATGCTGGCCACCCCACTGGCTCTTTGAAGGCTGCTCAGCCCTGCCAAAGGCCTTCGGTGCTCTCCTCACACAGGGCCGCGGCCCTTGGCAACGCCTCCTCAGCGCCACCGCCGCCATCTTCACCTCAGAGACAACACACTAAAAGTTTGGGGGTTCCTAAAATAATTTCCATCAAAGCCCTTCCCTGACTTCCCCAGTCACATCAGCAGTTTTACCACATCAGGGGAGGAAAAAAAAAACAAACAACAAAACCCCCTTTGAGCACTTAATATCTGGGTGGGGGTTGAGTATCACTAAAGCCTCTCGCTGGCTTTCAGTAGAGCTTTATTTTAAGAAAGCATCTATTATATGAAGCATGGGCTTTGGCAGGCACAGCAGAAGCCTGGCTAGTGCAGAGAAGGAGGTCAATACTCAAAGTGCACCATTATTTTGTCACTTTTTCACATTCCTTAATATGAACTTAGTGAAAAAGTCTACTGCTTACTGGAAGTTACTTATCTTATGATTTCTGCATTATTCTACAGCCAGGATACAGCCTCTCCCTTTCTATCCTCCTACACAGATTTAGTAGAAACATTTTCTAGCAGTTAATCCGAGCCAGCTATTTAGTTCTTGCTTGGCAATATTTTCAACTAGAGGCATATCCAGCCTCCAGGAAAACAAGTTATGCAGCAAGAGGGTGGGACGCTATCAGAGAACACATAATAAAGTAAATACCAAGCATGACCCAGGAAAGGACAGGATAACTAAGAGAGACTGTTTTCATAATAGCGTACATTAAAGTCGTTTACACCGATGTGAAATCTGAAATTCCTTATGGGCTGTTTTTCATTCTTTGGCCACAGAGGTGGAAGGCCAGACTCGCGTCCTGAGGAAAGCACGCTCTGTGAGGCCAGCAACAAACCGCTTTGCCAGCCACAGCCCGACACCAAAACAGCAGACCGGGAGGCTTCAGCAAAAAGATCAACTCGGCTCATAAATTTTCTGCCAAGTGTATGAGGAAGAAGAACTTCACGGCAGTTTTTCCTCTGTTGCACTCATGGAATTCGATGGACCTGAAGCTGCTCCTCGATCAGCCAGGGCCCTGCTGGTACGGATGGAGGCAGATTGCTGTGCATCTATTGATTAACTTCAACCTAGCATTTCCCAGTTGCCTGAGAATCAATTTAGTATCATTGCTGAAAGCAATAAGGATAAAAGAAGCTAGAAGGATACCTTTGATCTATGCAGTTTTACCTGGCACCAGCAGCTAAAGCGTTGCTGAGACTCTCCTTAAGACGTTTTCCCTTCCTTGGGATTATTTTGCAGTTCATTCAATAAAGCAGCAACACAATTTCCTGACAAACTAGGAAATGAGCGTTGGACTGAGTTCAAGAACTTCAGAAAATATTAGAAACAGAGATTTAACAGAAAGTGCTTGGAAGCCACTGACCTTACAGACAAGTCAGACTGTCATTTCCTCAGCCATCAAAATCAACATGTTCAAAGGCAGGCGGGAGAGAAATAATCCTTGCTATGAGACGCATTTTAGTGCCTTCCACCTCAGTCTGAAAGAGCCACATACATGGCAAGCCTCATTCACCAAGCCTCTGCCATAATATTTTGCTGCAGAAATACTGCAGTTGGAAAAATACATATTCAAAAGCCTAAGCCCCCTTTTGCTGTGCAGGAAATTCTCCTACCCAGGAGCTGGGCAAGGAAATCACAACATCATGTTCAACTTCCAATGACAGACAAGTTAATTCCATCAGCCCATGCCTTTGTCCTCCTTTTGGAAGTAAAGGCAGCAATGCCAGCTTGTCCACGAGGGCTGCAAGCTCCTTGGAGGAGGAGTTGTTCCCCTTCTTCAACAGGGAATCTCGCAGGACGCCCAGAACTTGGCCACTGCCGCAAAGCACTGCTCCAGTAGTTCAAATAATAGCTGCACTCTTCTGCATTAGTTCAACTCCCTTTGTTTTCCCAAATGCATTATATTATCTTTGTGCAGTACGACGCCTTTCACAAACAGCCTAGCTGAAAGCAAAGCTAGGGAAGCTCCTCAATTATTAATGCTCCCTCTTCGTTCTCCAGAATGTGTGATGCTTCCACCCAAAAAAAAAAAAAAGGAAAAAAAACCCACACAAGTAGGAGCTGTTGAAGATCTATTTTACCTGCTGCAAATTAAAAATGACTGCTCCGATTTATTTCGTCTCTAAAAGTTCACTTTCAATCCACTTTTGACTCAGAGCAGTGCCTAGACAAAGCAGTATTTCAGTGCAACAACTGTTTTGAATTTAATGCCCAATGATCAAGTTAGTGTTTTGCTCCTAGGGCAGCTGTCAGACATCTCCGTCTCTACAGTTACAGCATGCAACCCTAAAAACCAAGAAACTGGAAAAAGCTTGCGTTCATTAGGGTTCACTGCTCAGAAACTGGAGTCTGCTGCAGAAATGAGGTAAGGTGCTCACAGAAAATAAAATACGTCATTGTGTTTTCTGCCAACAAACTACACCATTTCTTAAGGTCTTAATTCTACTTTCAAAAGGCCCAAAAGCGCTTTGAGCAGTGGCCAGCACTAACCCTCGCCGAGACGTGCTAGGCAATCTCCCATCCGCTCTGAAGAGCGGGTGAAGCCTGCAAATGTGAATGAAAAGGTGACACGGGCTCGTTTGTAGGGCATAACGCCGAAACACGGCGTATTCCTCTCCACAGAGTAAAAGCAATATATGGCCAATTAACTTTTTATTATTTTTTTTTTTTTAAAAAGCCAAACAGCGTTCAAAGGCCTGCGCTACGGGCAGGATGGGCTCTCCTGACTGACCCGATGGGAAGGGCAGACCAGGGCAGAGGCGAGACACGGTGCAACGTGCGAACCGGGGACACTGCAGGGGCTCGGGTCAGGCGCTGCAGGGACACCGCGTGGTCTGCCCTGGCTCAGGGCAGAGCAGATTCTTGCTTTGTCTCACTAACGAGGTTTATATCAACAGCAGAGAAATGAGAGTCCTTTCAACAGCTCACCAGAAAATCTAGGAATTGCTCCAGGACTTTGCAAATAAGAAATCAAGAAGTGCTGCTGCACAGTTTTCATGCAACGTTCTTTTTGTTTTGGCTAACAAGATATTAGTAGAAGGTAAAACGAGTCTAAGGCGTTAGCCTTGATCCAGCAGAAAGCCACAGCCTGTTTCCAAGTACTTCCACCAGCGTCCCACGGGACTCCCCGCTTCCTTAACTGTAAACATGTAAGAAGCCTCTGCAAGACTGAGCCGAAGCAGCACATCTGCTTTTATCGGCAGTTACACTTGCCTGGTAAACTTTCAGCTCAGTTCTCAAGCACGTGAGTACGTGCATGCCCGGCTGCGAGCCTCGGCTTCCCTTGCACAAGCGGCGAGCCCTCAACACGCGTCCTCCTGCCCAGTGCTCCCAGCAGGCGCCCTGGGGGGAGCAAACTGGTTCCTGCTGGTTCCTGCTCGGCACACGGGTTTTTCCAGAAACAGACACCAACCGTTTCCATCCAGAGCTTTGACACGTTTCCTCTCAAGAGGAAACCATTCAGGATTTTTCCAGTATTAAAGGGCAGTTGTTTAAATATTTTAATTCTGAAGTTTTCCAGCAGTTCCGCTACTTAGGGGGGGCACTGCCAATGCATTTGAACAAAGCGAATCAACTCAAGGAGCAGCCGCTATTAGAAACACATTTCTGCCTCGGGTACGTGCATCGAAAGGAAAAGACACTCAACACACCAGTATATTAATTTATCCCTTATCCTTCCTCCCCTTAGTTTATAACTGAGGCAGCTTAAGTCAGCAACGTGTGTTAAGCAGCTCTAAGCCTACAAACATCTATGCGACCACAGTCGCTTCAGGCCGATGTCAAGGTGCAAGTACTTAAAGTTAGGAGTTAAAGGAGTTAAGTACTCCAGTACTTAAAGAGTATCACTCAAAAGGACGGAGGTCCTTGGTTTGAGAAAAAGCACATCATTATCAGAGCACTAACACAAAGTGGACACTACATAAACACTTTAGAAAACACAGCCCCGTTATGTATTCCATAGAAAACTGAAGTCTTTACAATAGCCATAATAAAAGGAGGGCTGAGAATAACCCATAGCAGCATAAGCAAAGCTCTGGTGGTGCAACCCTGCAGGCAAAGGGGGAGAACTTCTGGCAGCACATTACAGCCATGCAGGCAAACACCTCCCTGGCAAACCTGGGCTTCCTTAGCTTGCTAAAACTCAAAAACACGGGTTGCAGTTTCTGAAATGTCAATGTCAACGACACGTACCGAGATTTGTCAGTCGTGGGCCAATGTCTCTCATCGGCGCCACTACGCCCATAGCGGCCAGCCCAGCAACACAAGCGAGTGCCCAAAGGGGAACGGAGAGAGTTTAATCACACGCTAGCTCTGTACGAAGATGGTCATTATTGATTCTCGTCAGACACGGCTAAGCAGACAAAGAGAATAACTTGAGCCAAATAAACCCTTAATTTTTTCCCCACTGAGATAAGATCACAATAGCCTTCCAATCTTTAGCTGTTTTCCTCTGCCAGAGTCACACATATGTGCTTTTTATTAGTTTTTGGCTTAGCAATTAGATGGATTCTCAGTTACTTCCAGAAACGTTGCAGGATGGCTGAACTGCAGCTAGATTTTGCTTCTCACTGAAATGGGCATATTAAAAATGCAGCAGGGTTCTCCAGCACCACAGCCAATACATCTCAAGTTTGCACTTTTATATGTACAACACAACGTTTGCATCTCTGTATGAGCATTTTCCAAGAAGGGAACTATAAGTAGAAAAGATACAATCACTGATTTATAGAGTGGGAAAAAAAATAGCATGGACATTCCCTCCCAGGAGATGACCAATTTTCCAATAGTTCTGCCACACAACAAGCAACTTCTCAAGATCTGGGTTTTCTTCTAAAGCCATTAAAGCAAATCAGAAGATTATAGCTGCAACAAGCTATCCATTAGCTCTAATTAGCAAGTATTTGTTGTCTGGATTTAAAACTTCCCAACTTGGTGTTAATGAACTGTAACACTGTAGCAAAAGGTATTAATAAAAACAGCAGACTGTGGGCTAAATAATAGATCTGGGCACACATTTACGCTGGTGGGGGATTTTTCTTTGCTGCTTCAATCCAGGCACTGCAAAACAGGGAATGCAAGTATTTCAAGCACTTGCACTGGAAGGCTAAAAGAAACTATTTATCTGGCAAAATTATTTTTAAACTTCCACTCCATATTCTGTTTTGAGAGGAATAAGAAAAGTCTTTTGTAAGTTACAAATGTACACAAACTATGCTTTGTCATCTTGTTTTTTGTTTTTGTTTTGTTTTTCTTCCTTGAAAGAAAACAGGCAATAGAAGGGATGGAGAAAGTAACAAAAGTTAGTTTCTAAATTATCTTCTTCTATGAAGATCTTGAGCTCTCCAAGCACAGGAAAGAGGACGCCAGGAGTAGGATGGGCTTGTACCTCTTTTAAAGATCCCAGAGAGGAGCCAACAACAGAAAGCAGCTCTGAAACTACTGCACCCACTTTTAAGACCTTGTCCTGGAGCCTTGCTTCTCCTGGCATGACCCCAGCATGTGCCCCTGCTGCAGTAAGGGCTCACAGCTTCACTGCTGGGTTCACGGTTCAAGCCTGGAAGGATCCAAGTTCCATTCATCCCTACTGAAAGTTGAAGATCTCTGGGAAGTTTGGGAAAATGGCCACTGGATCAGGGAAATACTCAGCAGTGTGCATTTTGCCCTGCTTTATGCTTTCAGTACAGCAAATGTAGCCCTATCTGTCTGAAAATGAGCTTTTTGGCACTGTAACAAGATAAATAAACATTTCATATTAATAACATCCAGTCAAGAATAACCTTTCCAGTGAAACGTGAAGCTCTGGACACAGGGACAGCATATCCGGATTTGTACTTCCAGTACTGCTTATTTCTCTTTCTTGCTTGTATGACTTTCCTGAAGAACTAGAACACTTTTCCCCATATTACAGTTGTGAGATTGTTCATCAAGTGTTTTGAGATCCACCAATACAGACGCAATTACATCACATTCAACATTCACTATGTCCTTTATGAACACCTATTTATTTCAAAACAGTAATCCAAAAACCAAACACTGAAATTCTGATCAAGATGAACATGCCCACAGTGAAAACACAGCTGGCATCGGTGATACCTGCACCCGTTTGGGGCTGTATTTCCTAATAGGTTTTGCAATATGTTACAGACAACTGCAAACTTAGGTGGAAAACAACATAATACTGTAGCCTGAAAACAGTACGTTTCAGACCAGCTGCAGAAGTGGGAAAAATCACTCCCCCATGCAAAAAAGGCATCCTGGTGCAAGGAAGGAAGTCTGAGCTTCCCAGATCCCCCTTGACGTAATGCAAGCTTTCATCTCTCCTGTTTCACTTTCGCCCTACAGAAAGCGAGAGGCACCCAGCCTGCAGAGAGCAGAGGGGTGAGACACCCACTGTGAATGGTGCAGGGAAAGCAAAGGGCTCTCTTCCGACCCACCTGCAAAGGCATTTCTGTCTTCAAGCGGACCTGCCCATTGTTTTATAATAAATTCCTCTATTTGCCTTTCAGCACTGTACTCCACTCATACCGGCAATGTTCATTGCTGCACATCGCTGTGCCCAATTCTGACACTACAAGACTTAAGCTATTTAGCACACTGCACACATGCAATTCCACACCTGCCTGCCCCGGATCCGGACAGCCACTACCAGCACAAAGCCACTCTGGAAGCCATCTGAGCAGCTCCTGCCCCAGCACCCAACTCCCCTATTTCTGCCCAAGGCATGCTGACCCAGCTCAGCTCTCCTGGAGAGCTTGCTGTCTGCAGTGCTGGGAAATTAGGGCAGCTCTCAGTGTCAGGACCAGCACGAGAGCTGTACCTTGACCCCTCTCCAACGTGGAATACCTACATCGCTGCTGGGTTCACTGGAAGTGATTTCACAACCCCAGCATCTTCCTCCCAGGGCTCTGAAGAACGAAGCGCCCAACGAAGAGGAAGACAGGGCCAGGGAGGAAGAGGGAAGTCCTCCAAAGGTCTGTGCAAAAGGAGGAGAGCCGAAGAGGGAGAAAGGAAACCATTTACTTACTGGTCACTGAATCAGAGCTGTAACCTGACCCTGGCTGCGTCTTGCCACCGACAACACTAACTACAAGCAGCTTCCATTCAGCAGCTCCTGCCAAAAATAAACAGTGCCGGCTTTCCTGGCTGCTTGCTTGGGTTTTCTCTCAGTGTTTTTCTTCTTGCCTCTTCTGGCTAATTGGAATATGCTCTGCTTCCTCCGACCAAGTTCCTTACTTTGTTTCTACCCACTACCCCACTAAAATTGGAGCAGTTTCTCACAGTGAGGAATCAAAATAAAAGCTGTTTATTCCAAGATGGCCATAGCGGGCTTCTTGGCACTTCTGTGGGAAGATGGGAGGATTAAAACAGGTACACAGCAGCAACACCACACTGCAAGCACTTCGCCTGTCACAGCTCCTGGTACTATCCCACTGATACTTTCCCCTTTTTTATGAGGAATCATCTCTTTGCCAACAATTTTGGCAGCAGCTATTTTTAATTTGGGCAAAAATACCGATGCCACTCATCTTCATTAGACGCTAGGTGTTGGTTGGTTTGTTTTTAAATTCATTTATTACACAATCCACAGAGACAGGAGAACCTCAAGTCACCTCCAGCCTGTAGATGCAAACAGCTACACTTGCTCACTTTTGGAGACTCCAGTCCCACAAAACTAAGGACTATCACCCAAATTTCCTCTGCAGACAGCCAGGCAGCACCCCACTGCTGCTGCCCTCATCCCCTCCTCTCCTTCCCCGTCCATATGCTCTGCGTAAACCCTTCTCTTCAGCTGCCTGTGCCAGCTATCCTCTCTCACCGGGTTTGGTACTGCACCTCCTCGCTGTGTCCCAGCCATGAGCAAGGCAAGGCCACAACACTTGTCTCCCATGCTGTCCCAGTTCGCTGGATGGCCACTTGTTCCCTCGGACAGCTCAGAGACGTGCAGGGTTGGCAAGACTGCAGCACGGCCGAGCACCCAGCACATCGAGCCTCTCAGGCCACAAACAAGCCCTTCTCTTGTGTTTTTCTAGCACATTTTCATGCACAAGTAACACAGGCAACTAACTCCTCCTTATAGAGCACTTGTGCTACACTTTTTTTTTTTTTTAAATAATTAAAAATAGATACCAGCAGACAGCGGCAGAACTGGTTATCTTGGCCATCATTCGTGAATAAAACCAGCTTAAACTGATAACGAACTGAAAAGTGCTAAATGGGATGAAGATGCTCTAAAAGTGTTACATAAATAACGTCCACCTACCTTACGGAAGAAACTTGAGTGGTCACAGCACACACAGGAAGCAACGTGTTTTGAGGTGTTGCAGGCAAAAGGATTTAATAGCCGCCACATCACAGCAAGGATTATGAAATATGACCTATGCTAATGGTGCTGAAAGAACACTTAAGAAACCCCAAAACAAACGAACTCATTTAAGGTTTGGGGCTAGCTTGCTTGTATAAAATCTCCTTCCTTGCTTCCCCTCAATCCAGCAATGCTAGCAAACAAAAGGGGAAAAAATAGTCTTGTCAAGCCAAGCAGCATGGTTCTGACCCAGCCACTGAAAAATAAGCTCAAAGGTCCTTTAAAACTGTGCTATTTTAATATGCCGTAAGAAGCTCTCTTTGCTCTTTAATTTGTTCATTTCTTTGAAACACCTAATTTCCCCTGCACCAGTACTCCGGAGCCTCGTGGAGTCCTGCCACTTGATTCAGCACCAATAGGCACATTTCAATAGGCAACGCCACTTGAAAGGCTATAAATGAAAAAAAAAAATCTTCGAACCAGAGGATGCAATGCAACACCATTTATTTATATCCAAGTCCTCTTTTCTGTGGCTTGCTACTGCAGGCAGGAGCCAGAGAAGGGGAGGTTTAAAGCCTATGCAATTAATTCTAAGTGGTTTTAAAATGGCTAGAGATTTAAGGTAGACAAGATGCAACACTGGAATCAGAGTCAAGCTGCTGGGCTCTTTGCTCTGCTCTGGAATGCACTGTTTACTCTGGCATCACATAAAATATATAATTGACTTCTCAGTGAAAAGAAAAAGGGGGAAAAAACAGCCCCATATGCCTCATTGCTTTATAGAACAAAGGGAAAAAAGGTGTTTCAGACCAAATCACAGTTGTATTTCAACAGGGATCGGGAAGTGTAACAGAATCGTAATTTCTATTTATTAAAATCCATTTACTACAATTGCCATCAACAGGATCACAGGGCTGTTAACAAGAACCTCCCTAGAGCCAGAAGCATCAACTTCTACAAGCATATACAGATTTAAAGAAAAATTAAATTAAAAATAAATTTAACAACATTACTTCAGAGAACATTTATCATTTCCTGAGTGTTGCTCCCCTCCTCCCCCCCCCCTTTCCAAACTTCCTTATTAAGATTTTGTGAAGTTGTAATGAAACTTGACAATAAACCACATGGTGCCTAAGCACACCTCCAAGTCAGCAAGCAATTCCACGGGGTGCAGCCACTCCTTGCACGTCCTCAGACAGCAAATCCTCTTCCCCCAGGGGCCAAGCCAGGCTCTCGGGAGGCTCAGAGCAACCTCCACCCTGATGCCCTGCAATAACCGCAATTTATTCTGGAGTCTGCAAGAACAGCCCTCACTTCAGGCTGCATCAAAGCAGCCGGAGCTGCACAGCTCCTGGCTCCACAGCCCCAACGGGACAGGCTGCTGTGATCACCTCCACCCTCAGGCCACACATCACCTGGCCCTGTGCTGAAACCAGGCATCCCACAGCGTTTTCAAGCCCTTGCCTTTGCCAAAGCCTCTACCCATCCAGTTCTTAACCTTTCTCTGAGAGGCTTCTACTTGCTTTATGCACTGCCCCTATACTGTGGACAGCCAGCCCTCCTGCTTGTAAAAAGAGCAGCAGAAATTGGCTAAGTAAAAGGAGAGCCATACTATGGACAATCAAGCTGCTGAAAAGCCACAGCCAGTCCCGGACAGGAAAGTCGGAGCCCCAGTGACAGCCTCCTCGCCCCGCTACTCCAGCTTTAAGGGTTTGGCCACCCGAAGTGCACAGATACCAGGCAAGGAACAGTATGTCATTTCTAGCTATTTAAATACACAAGATCTTTGTCGTCTTTTGCCAGCTAGGAAAAATAAACACACTGGGGCAAGAAACGCACTGTGCTCTTCAATTCCAGACAAAAAGAGCAAATAGCTGGTGGCACTCGCAGCTTCGGGCAGGCTGGTAGCAGCCAGAAACCTTTCCCCTTCGCAGCGTGCCTGCCGCCCCGCTAACATCTGTGCCGTCTCAGCAAAGGCTAGACAAGGCTGACTTCTTGGAAGGAGCTGGAGCCTGAGGCCATTACAAGCACTGCCTGAAGAGCCCGATTTCACTCACGGGCCTGCTGGCTCGCAGCGCAGTTACCGCGGCCGCCTTGGCTCCACAGCGCCCGACAGCTCGGAGGCAACCGGCCTGCTGCGGGCCTGCCAAGGAGACTTCTTTGGGGAGCAACCCACAGGCCTCATGGGGGTTCTGGCTGCGAAAAGGAATGAGCACCAAGCACAAAGTTTCCATCGCGAGCAAACGTGTCCAAACCCTGGGTTTTGGTACCAAGCACGCCCTCAGGACTCCCTGCAGCCCCGCAGCCGGAGGCCTTGTAGCTGCAGGGCCGCCGCAGGCCCAGCTGCCACCGAAGGCATGGGGCCCATCGGCGCTGCACGCCGAGGTCAAAATGCAACCAAAAGATCTGTCAAAACGCAACCAGAAAAAGACACCACAATAAAAAAACAACTCTACTTACAGCAAAATTAGAAACAAAACCACACAAGTAAGAGCAGTTAAAACAGAGTAACTGCAATGCTAGTGGGTGGGGGGAGTGTGAACTTGTCACTAATTCCTTTTAACAAGGATAAGATAATAGGTTTTGGTTTTGTTATTTTATATATCCATCAATAATAATTAAAGGCAGAACACAACTAGATTCAATTTGTCACACAACACCTGCAATCAGCTGAGTAAAAAAAAACCACAACAAAAACTATACAAATAAAACTCCAAACCAAAACCCCACTGTTCAACTCCTACATCGCAAAGTATATTTCATGATTGTTTAAAGTCATTTTTAGCTTTGCATGACTGCAATCACCAAACATTGTCTCCCTGTCAGCATTTGAGGGGCTTACATACTGTTGCCAACAATTAGCACAAATCTGGCTGACATTGTTTTCTCTAAAAATAAACTGCATGTTCAGTAGCTTGAGAACAAACATGAAAACAAGATTTTAGGATAACATTTTTCTTCTCAGTGGAAATGCAGGGTCTACCACGCACCTCTGCTGCTGGAGAAGTACCACCAGGACATAAATCAGCCATTCTGGATGCCTGTGATTACAAAAACCTCTTTTTTTTTTTTTCCTATCCCACTTCTTTCTAAGCAGAGGGAAGACATTAACACCAGTCTCTTGGCCAAAATCCATTTGGGAAAATTCCTGCCTCACCTGCAATCATCTGAGCATGGGCACGAAGCCAAGAGAAGATTGCAAGAGAACAGCCTCTGAAGTCCTTTTCCTTTGGAAAACTGAACTTTCTCCAACCTGAGCCACCAAGAAAAAAACTGCAACAAAACTGAAATAATGCCACAAGCACGTAAGGCTCTTGGCTTGGGAGCAATACGATCCACTGAATTAAGGGCACTCAAGCAGCAAGCACGCACTTCTAATTGCTTCTTTGCTCACCACCCATCTTCAGCTTCAGAACCAAGCTGTTAGCTCGCGACACATTCCATCCAGGTGTGTCTGCCCTACAAAGGGCGTTAAACGTGACTCATAGAGAGCAAAAATGACTAGTTCTGCTGAGGAAACAGGATTTTTAAGTACAGACTAAAACTGATTAAAAAAAAAAAAAGCAGCTTGCTACTGCTGTTTACAATCAGGACTAACTGGACCCCTACACTGCCAATGGAATTTGGAAGCTTGGTGAACTTAATTGGAAGATTACGAGCAGATACATTCTCCAGCCAACACATCCCCTTCCCAGAGCTCACCCAACATGCAGCATGGAAATAAAGGCAGCTCTGCCCAGCAGAGGAACAGGCAGGCGCTGAATATTCCCCCTTACGCTACATGTACTATGTCATTGCAAAGCTAACGCTGGAAACCTGCACCAGACTCAAGAAGTTAACATTTTCTACTCAGCAGATAGGAAGTCTATAACGGCTTGTTTTATACCCTGTTCTCATCTCTGAAGGCTTTTATTCTCCAGAGCAAATTAATCAGGCAGCTTGCATTATATGTTCTTTCTCCAGGCCTGGCTCCTCTCTCGGCATCTCTATTGATCTTCACTCAGTAATCCATTAGCAAAAGGTTTTGGAAATTTGCTGCTTTTAGAGTTCCCAGAGAAAGCCAAGTCCAATTTAGGGGGATTGCCAGATTCAGGTTTGAGAGAGCAATTCATCGGGTGAAGGATCACCATTTTTCAAAACATGCAGCAATATCCAAATCCCATACTGCTGCTCACTCACATATTTACTACTCGATGCTCCTTGCTGCAAAGGACGACTTTAAATGACCAACAGGGAGAACAAGATTGAGAGAGAACAGATGAGAAAGCATCATGTGCCTACAGCCAGCAAATAAGCCAGAAAAAAAAAATCCACTGATTGATGCAAAAACAAGAGGAGAAAGATACAAAGAGAAGGATGGAAGGTGACAACTTTTAATAAGTAACTGCATGCTTTTTGACAAATTATTTTTTCCCCTGGGCTTCACAAGGTCACCTCTCCAATATACCTCCCTCCTATCCCACTTCCTCCCTAGCCCAATAACGCCATGGCAGCAAAGAATATCAGTGCAGTTGCAATACAATTGTACCATGCTTTTTAGGTGCGCTTGTGCAAGATGAACTTTGCCCATTTATTCCTTTCTCCTCTTATAAGTTATTTTCTCAACGCATGCACGAAAGTAACTTAAAATAAACCAAACCAGAAGAGATCATCCTTCCTTCCCATCAAACTTTGCACTGGATGGTGCCAAGCGTGACGCCAGCACCCCCTGCACAGCCAAACCAGGCCTTCCCTGGAGCTCAAGCCCACAGGGACCAGCTCCGCTTCTGCTTTTAGCCTGCATTTAGCCCCACATGGCTTGGGGTGGAAAGCGAGGACAGATCGGTCTGGCCGTGCCAGAGGGGTGATTCCTGAGACACAGCCCAGGTGGATGAGTCAGAGTGGGGTCACAAATAGTTAATGTGATTTAGAAACCCCCCCACCACGCACATAGCACCTCACGAAAGGAAGGAAGAAAAAAAAAAGGAAAAATAAAGGCCAAATACACCCAGAGCTGCCAGTGCAGCAGCTGCTCAGGGAGGAAAGGCAGGATCAATCTCCTCTGTCAGAAGAGGCCCATAGCTGTCGGGGTACCCAGACCCACTGGACAAGGGGCAACAGGAACAGATCTGTACTCCTGGGGAAATCAAGCCCTCCCCACTATAGATCCAATCTAGACGTGACATATCCGATACAGCATAACGAGGTGCTTCCATGCCCACACCACCACCACAAACAAGCCTCCTGCTTATAGACAAAAAAAGAAATATATATGGTTTTCTTTAAATCCACCACCCATTCCACCTCCCCCTCACTTCCAGCAGTGAAAACAGCTTCTGTCCAACTGTCACGTGAGGTTGAAGCAGAACTGACAAGAAAGGCAGCTTTGTGCGAGTGTCCCTGCCGTTCCCCCGTCGACGACGCACGCGGAGAGCGGGGACAGAACGCGACGAGGGGCAGAGGACGAAAACCCCAGCATAACGCTGCACATGCTGACCGCGTGCCAGCCACTGCCTGCTCCTCGTGCTGGGCACTCGCCGAAAAGGTTTCAGCAAAATAATAGCAATCAAGTCCCAAAGGAGCATTTCTTCCCGTAGCAAGCCTCACTCTTCAAGCAGCAATCGAGGGTGCCAGCAGTGCTGCACGGTGCCCAGCCCAGCCACGCTGGCTGGATCCGAGCAGGTGAGCTCCACGCTACCTGCGTGAATTTGTTTGTACAATGTGGTGGGGACACAGACTAACACCTTAATGTGGGCTGGCAGCCCTTATTACTGTACCTCCATGCAGAGCTCTCCTGTTTATTCCTGCAATGACACCAGTAGCACAGCCCGTTGCTCTTTTTGAAGTAGGCTTTCATATTGCTACTTAGCAATTTGCTCCTCTTTCCCAGGATCTGAGGCTTCTGGTAGCACCATCTCCCTCCTGCACATTTTAACCACGTACATCACGGTTTAGATGGTGCACCAGTTTGAATTCAAGGAGAACTGCTAACAATCCTCACTACATGCCTTGTGATATTTGGGTGTTATTTATTTAGATACACCATTGAAAGCCTTTCAGGACACCTCTTCCTCACCTACTGAACAGTCTATGAAGAACAGCACATACCAGAGAGGATGCATCCCACGAGGGGAGCACATCCTGTAACTGCACTTTCCTCAACTTGTCTGGGATCCAAGAGCCAGCAGACCCCCCAAGCAGCCCAGTATTCATAACAATTTCCCAAAGCAGGCATGAAAAGCCTTGGAGATTTACTGACTCGAAACCAGGAGGCAACAATCAATGGCACAACAAAGGTGATGAGCTGTGCCTGGGGAAGGGGCTGGGAGAGACCAACAGCCCGTGGGCACACACCAGGAGTGCCCAGGCACGCCGTCTGGAGAACAGACTGCCTTCTGTTTTTCATCTTGCCTCTCAAGGAAGATTAAAAAAAAAATCAACTCTGAATCTCTTTGAATCTTGTCACCAAAAGTTTTAAGACAGCAGGTCCACCTGAGAGAAGTGAGGAGATGTCTCCAGCTACAAACCAGACATCTCCAGTATAAAACCATACCCCACAGCCACCAAGCCACTTTCCCTCCCCAACATTCATCAGCATCCACACTAACCTCATCCCCCTCAAATCGCCCGATATTTACACAGCACCCAGAAGAGCTGTAGGGGGAGCAGAAAGCTCCCATGCCTGTAGAACAGCGTTTCTCCTGCACTTGGCAGCCGAGATGCAGAAATCCCAAGGGCAGCACGTGCCGATAGGAATCTGCTCCGGGCAGCTCTGCAGAGCTCCCGCACGCTGTGGGAATTCCCGATGCACCAGTAGTGCCAGGAAGGTGGAATTCAATGGGGTTTTACAGAACCAAGCAGAGGAAAGGAAGGGTTAGTGGGGAAAATACCACAATCAAGAGCAACCTATTGCCTGCTGTCTGCACTTTCCAACCGATTAAGTGAAAGGACTGGGGAGGGCGTGGAGGAAGGAATTTTGCTAACTAAATCCTGAGAATATAGGAGAAAGTGGGGGAGGAGAGAACCACAACAGCTGAATGATGTTCGGCAGCAAATATGCTTTTTTACTCTCACAGTAACAAAAATTCATGGTTAGTAAACAGGTGGAGAGACGACTCTTAAAAGGAACAGCTGAGAGATTGATTTGAGAATGAGAAGAGGCTCATTTTGAAGGAGTGAAAGCTCTACCCCGTGTAGCTATTTGTAGCTGGTAGAATACACTGGATTTCTTGCCTTTATCACCACAAACAAGAGGCTGTTTGTAATGTAAAGCTGCAAGTTACACGGCCAGTACCAGTGTCTGTTCCTTTATACTTCATCTCCCAATTTTATCATAAACAAACACACAGCTTACGGTTGCCTATAAATTTCATCCTCAAACTCTTCAGAACAAAACACCATGTACTTTAATCTTAATGTACTTCCTATCAAAAAGATCCTGCATGCAGGGTTTACAACTACTAAGCAGCAGTAGTTCCATGAGATAAGTTATCCTTGTTTTACAGAAGAAACAGAGGAACAGAGATTATATAACTTATCTGGAGAAAGGGGGGAGGAGGGGAGCGTGACCTGCCCCAGTTTCAATTCTGATTTTTCCAGTCCCCCAAGCTGTGCTGAAACCACTTTTGGATCTTCAGCAGCTACTATAGGGAGAGTATCTGCAAAAATGAAGCCTGACGCTTAGTTTTAATAAAACTTGCACACTGACATTTGATAATCAGGACATGAAAAACCCCACATGTTTAAACAGCTCAGAGAACTTAACAGTAGGTGCTTGTGCACCTGTAATTCTTTGTGCACTACATTTTACACAAAACCAGGAGACTTCACAAGTGCTCTGTTCAAATACCATATGGTGCAAGCAGAGGTCAGTCCCAACAGAACAAAGGAGTAAACAGGAGTTTGCAAGAAAACTAAGACAGACCCAATTGTTTTATGTACATAGAAGAGAGAAATATATAAGCTCATGCATGGACATACAGGTACATACACTTTTAGCTAGCATATGATGCAAAGCAAGGAACTCCTTCAGCTACCAGTGAAGGCTGGTAACACCATGTGGAGGCAGGTGCAGACAACAGCCTCCCTTCTAATGCACAAATTTATTATCAGTCTAAGATTATCTCGTCACTTATGAGAAAATAAATGTATAAATTTCCTTAAAATACATCTTGACTTGCTAATCTTTATTCCACGACTACACCAGAAGGCTGCTACAGGCATTGTTTCACAGAGCCTTACAAAGGTTACATTTATAAAAGCCTCTACCTCTCATAAAAAGAGGAAAGGCTTAAAGAGTTTAAATTTGGCGTAGCAAGAAAACTTGCATACAGATTAGCCAATTTATTTCCTACGATGTTGCAAGATACTGTTTTATTAGCTTCATTTGTCTTTAGCAGCACTGGAGACCAAGGTAACTACAGCTGAGTTGCTGGAGCCCATATGAAAAAAAAGCTTTTAAAAAACTATCTTGTTATTCCTGCACTTACAAATCGTTTGTTTGTTTTTTAAAAGGCTTGCTTATTTGAAGCAAATGAAGCTTTAAAAAGCCAGCTAGCTGCTGGCAAATATTTTAGACCATTTCTCCACTTCAAAGACTGTCCATATCAGAGATTCTGCAAAGTCCACAGCGCACTAAACTGACACAAATCCCAGACAGAAACAGAGCTTACATTTAACCTAATAGCAAAATTCAGCTGAATTATTAATATTCTTCAAATTAAGATTTCACTTAGCTCTCCAGGTGTACTGTATTAAATCTTATTACCATTTTGTTAATTTTCAGCACACCCGTGCAGCCAAGATCAAAATCAGGGAGAAGACATGGAAACTTGGCACCAGTGATGACAGTTTTGACACCGACTTCAAGGAGGCAGAACTTCACCCTCGGTCACTCCACTTCAGCTCATTTTTCCTTCTTTCCTCCAGCTCTTTTTTTCCTTCATATCTCTTATGAAACGCACTGAAGCTCCAGCGAGTTCCCAGCCCTCGAACAACGTGTTCTCAAGCTAGGCAGCAGAGAATGCCAATACAAATGAAATCTGTGCTGCAGCTTCTACAGAGCTGGGACCACTTTACATGGTTCTGTCAGATTTTTTTTTTTAAAAACGGCTACAATAAAAGTGAGCCATCTTGTTTCCTTCGAGTGAAAAGGCTTTGAAAGCGGAAAAAATACAAAGCAGCTAATCATAATGTGTTGCAGTGAATCCCTCGTCTGCGTATTTCGCTTCCTGCTTCCAGTTAGCACCGAGCACACGAGACCAAAACGCAACATCAGATCCACATGAAATTCTGTGCCTAGTCTGCAAACCAGTTACCATGACTGCACATGCAAATTGGTCAGATAAAAGCCAGTCAGAGGAATAATTGGCTATTTGGAGGTACAAAATGACTAATCTATCACAGCCACCACATAAGTGTTTTTTCCTCCGCTTCATAATTGTGCCACTTAATTCTCCAAGTCCAACCTAATATTTGGGATGCAATATGGCACCGTAAATACTGTAACGAAGCAGGAGGCAGGCTCCATTCGGTGCCCCACAGCCCTGCAGCACAAGTGCAGATGTTCAGCCTGTGGTCCCCACGGAAGTCACGGGACAACTTCTAAAGGTGAGTACAAAAAACAAGCCCGTTCACGGCAGTTTTACGCGGAGAACTGCACATCCTCAAGAAAAGCCCTAGGAGCCACCAGTGCTGAAAACCCCAGTTTAGGTCTCACTTTACTGTCTGTGCCATCAGCTCCACCTGTGAGCCCAACCAGGACAGGTACCCTCTCCTAAACAGAGGACCTTCAACAATCATCCTTCAGCATCACGCTCCTGATGCTATTCTAACAAAGAATACCTTCTAAAAGTCACAGCATTGCAGAACTCTAACCTTTCCCCCCCCCAGCAAAAATTTGGCACAAGTATACACGAGAACCATCGCTCTCCAGGAACTTTTATTTAGCCTTTTCATTGCTACAACCAGTTTCATTCCAGGTCCTTATGACTAAGGCAGGAGCAAAGCATTAGTCATTCTTTCCCCCCTCCAGGAGACAACGGAAATCAGTGACAAATGAGTTCCCTCATTGGCAAGCACAAAGACTAGCTAGCTTCAACTTTAAGGCCACTTTAACTTACTAAGCTACCACCCATTTTCCTGCTGAAAGTACTAATAATTTTCTTTTAATGCTTTCTTCGTGAGATGGGGAATTAATCAACTACGGCAGATTTTTAGAAGAATATAAGAGTAATGTGAAGGGGGGGGGGGAATCACAGAATACATTCTCAGCCTTTAAAAAAAAAAAAATTGAAAACTCTGTTCATTGGGACAAGAGCTGGTAGCACATCTACCACATTTATCAGTTGTTCTACAGATTAGAAACAAACGTAAATGGGTTCTCTTGTGGCAACAGGCTCACCTGTGTGGACAGAAACAAGCCAAAGCACATCAGTGCTTCCCAACAGAGGTAACCCTGTTTGGGACAGGGGGTCACAGTCTTCAACCAAAGCACTGCCTGGGCAGTCCTTATCACACAGCTTTCTGATCTTCTCTTTCCTTGCATTTCCTGATGAATCCATATGCGCCACTGGAGATGGGATTTGGCATGCATGCTCAGATTTAAAAACCCTCTGCCCAGATGTGCTAATCCCCTGTGGCACCCTGCTTTACCATACGTGACCTCCGATGGCATGATTTGACAAGGTCAATGACTACTGTGGCACAGAGGTTGCTTATGCTCACTGAAGTCTCCCATGTGCACACAAGAGGGTCCCTCCCTCTCTTTTAATGCAATTAAATGCTTTTTATTTAGAAATTTGCACAATTCATGTGCAATTTTCTCACCCTCCCCACACAACCAGCCTCCATTAAAACCATTTTCTGCAGCAGAGTCATCATTTAGCTGGGCTCAAACACTGATCTTATCCTCCCAACACTTTCTTCAATCCCTCCGTGGGATTAAAGCAAGGAAAAGTGACACTGATGAGAAGAGCTGCTTCTTCCCCCACTCTTTGGATTTAATATTCAACATGTGCTTCTCCTTCACGCAGCACAAGGAAAGGAAGGAAGTTTTGGAAGAAAGAAAGGAGAAAAGAACGGAAGACTAAAAAGAAGGAATTCTTGTGTAAACTGAGCTATAAAAACCATGTACAGACTGAACTACTTCTAACTTTTTGCTATCTGTAGGGTTAGAGACCTCATCCACATGAAGCCCCTGACCAAGCACAAACAGGAGCTTGTCTCTTCTTCTACCCCATCAAAATTAAATTAATCAGCAAAAAGAATGTGGAAACTGGGTTTTCAGAGCAATTAAACTGCAAGCAAAGTTTAAATTTCCAAGTGATCCTTTCTACCCCTGTAACACTCCACGTTTGGCCACGGCAGCTCAACTCCACAAGCTGAACTCAAACCAGCCTCCCAAGAGCCGTTACAGCAGCACGGCCACGTTACACCACCATTTCCAGTGGATCCCCCACTCTGATGGCCTAAAGCACACGACGAACACTTGGCTACAACATTCAGTATCAATGCTCAGCAGCTCCTCAGCCCCTTCCCCCGTACCAGGAGGGCGTTTGCATGGCCCTGCAACACTCCAGGACCAGGGAACTGGGGAATTAGCCTTCGTTGCAGCATAAATGCCGGTGCCAGCACCCAGGAGGCAGTAGTGCCAGGCAGCCCAGGCACGAGAGGACTGTCCCTTTCAGCAGAACCACGCGCTGATGGGTGGCAGCGGCCACTCGCTGCTCCGCCTCCCTGCTGCTGCACAGTGGGGAGTTTCCAAGCAGTGTGGAAGACCAAGCAGGTTAGCTTTGCAAAAGGCCACCGGCCAAAACACAGAGCTGTTCTCGCAGTTTGTTTCTTCTCTCACCGGCTTCCCCTCTCTTTAAACAGAAAGATTTTGGATAAAGGGCTGGGGAGGCATCTGTCACCACGCTGCCACTGCTGGCCCCGCACTGTGAGAGGGGCTGGGAGCGCATCCTCGGCACGGCAAGCGGGCCTGCAGCACGGAGATGGAGCACGGAACAAAAGGGAAAATAAGGTCAAACCAAAAAAAAAAAAAAAAGAAACAAGAAGCAGCCAAGATGAGAGAAATGACAGATACAAACGCACACAAGAAAAACCCCAACAGGCAGCTCGTTAGCACTGAAGTCGAGCACATGGAAAAAGAGAAGAATTTACTTCTTCCTCAACCGGAATGTTTGCATAATTGTCACTTTCAATTTTACATAATTCCCTTTCCTACGCATTTGTTTCATGTCTAGGCCACCATGCATGAAATAAATCCCTGTACCAGAGCACGGCCTGTCTGTACGACACGCGGCGCTAAGGAGGTCGGGCTTCCCGTTTATTCCCTATCACATTCCCCGCAGGTGTGAACAATGCTTTATCAGACCTGAAATAGAAGCAGCCAGAGAGATATCCGCCCAGGTCGGGGTGTGTTTGCCTAGGCAGATTTTTCTAAAACCATAAAGCAAAGTAAGTAATTACTTCAGCATTAGTTAGATACCATTTTTCCCCTTCACTCCACAGGGCACACTGAACAAGCGCCGCACCGACGGGTAGCTCAGCCTGAAGTTGTAGGGTTTTTTTGTTTTGGTTGGTTGGTTTTATACCCGAAGTGATGCATGTAGTTTTGATTAGGCTCAAATTTTCTTCACATTTAGTGCTGATACCCTGGTGCCCTATTAAAAAAAAGCTGCATTATAAACCGAGACACTGAAATATCAGCACCAATTAGGTCTTTCAGATACACGTTTTTAAACACTTCAGAGAAAAATCTACACCAAAAAGTGGGGACAAAGGATGAACTTTCAACATTAAGAGGAGCAGCACTAAGTAACTGGGCACCCAGAATCTCATTCTGTAATTAGAAAGAGAGACAAAACATTCCAATGACCATAATCTACAGAAAACACAACACTATTTCTTTATTCAGGCTGAAAAAAATAGAAAACAGGAAGATTAAATGCTGTTAAACACAGATGATATTTAAAGTTCATTCAGCTTTAAAACTTGACAACATATTATTAGAGGAACTAGAAAGTCTAAAAAAAATCCGCACGTCACTGCAAAGATTTTACCTTATAATTCAGCCGTAACCCAAATTCTGCCCTTCCTGGGAGCTATCTGCATCCCCCAGAACAAGGAAGGCGAACGGCTGTAGTTTGGCAGCTGCCTGGGCAGTGTGAGCAATGGGATGGCGATTCACTGGTCAGGAAAATCTCCGACCAATTTCTCTCCTTTTCACCAGCTCAGGAATACACTGCAAGACAGTGGCATTTGCTCTTTTCAAAAAGGCTCGATCGTCATGAAGACATGCAGCCAGCTGTGTTTTCTTTTTTTTTTTTTCCCCTGCCTTTTTGCTTCCAGAGGCACACTGGTTAAGCTGCGCTGCTGCACGCTGTCATTCTCCCCAGACACGTCAATCTGTTTGTCTTACATGGGGGAAGGGAGAAAGGCACAGTGCTCGCTGCCATCGGGAAGGACAGCCTCACGCCATGGCCGACCCAACCCCTAAATACGTACAGGGATGCTCCAGTGCAATTGGTAAAATACGCTACACTTTATTTTTTCCCCCAGGTCTGCATTCTTATTGGCATGCTTTTTGTGTCTTGCTTTATGCTTTAGGCACAGACTCATTATTCCTACAGTATTCAGCAGAGACTGAGTGAAGAATCACATTTTGCTTATGTTCTCAACCTCGCAAAGGTAATACTATGAAAAACACCAGTGACTTCAGCTGCTAAACATTTATAAACAGGGAATGGGAATTTTAACATACACATGCACAGAGGGAGGGAGATGTAAAAGAACAAAAAGAATTTGTGTATCGCTTGAGACAAAAATGTATTCCTCCATCTCAGTGCTCGCTCCTTTTGGCCCAGGTAAGCACACGGAAACAGCAAACACACGCTTGCTGTAATTAGCAGAAAATCAGAATTACGTAAAAACCAAACTGTGAACAAGGAAAAAAAATCTGGAAAGCTGCATTTACTTGCAAGAAGCATACCAAGAGAAGCTGCTGGCTTACTGCTCCCGACGCTGGAGCACACTCCCCATGACTGCATCTTCACAAGCCCATGCCTGGTGCCAGCTCCATCAATGGGGAGGACAGGACCACGGAGGAGAGGACAGTGCAGCTCCCAGCACCCCTCCCCAGCTTTGCTGCCTGCTTCCATGAAGCCCAGATGTGGCACTTCCCAAAAATTGGGCCTGGCCGGAGGCAGACACACAGCTCCCCCATGCCACACACGCAGGGCTTCCCCCCTCCCTGTGGTCCAGTGCACAACCTCACACCTCCATGCGGCCGCAGTGCCACCTGCCCCGTAAGCAATAAAAGGAAAGGGACAATCTCTCCAACAATACACACGACAAACAGTTTTGAGAAAGACCTGAACAACCAGTAGCATACAGGATGGCTTGCCTCAAAGCAAGGCATGCCCAGGGACCAGGAACCTCATAACCACAGGGACAAAAAGCTCAGGCACCGCACAGCCATTGATGTGCTTCTCAGCACATAATACAGTGAAGCTAAGAAGGCAAGGATGCTGCTGTCTGAAAACAGCTTTTTTTTTCTTTTTTGTTTAAAAAAGACCAACTTCAGCAACTTCAGAAATAATTCTTGGGAACCTATTATGAAAACAAGCTCCATACAGTTGTTTATCTGAGGTCATCATCTGGGAGTTTACATTAGACATAGGCCCTCATTACACTAGTTCATAACCTCTGCTTTGGAAATGGCATGCTCTGTACCTGCCAAAACACAAGCTCATTTTTTAACTGAGGGTTTGATGCTAACACGAGGCTCTAGAAAACCTCATCTCCCAACAGCTGCTAAAGATATCATCTTTTCCTGCAAAAAGCCTAAAACTCATACAGATGATTTCATAACAGTCATGGGAACCTTTTCCTGATCGACGCTGTGAGCGCTTTTGGCTGGATGCAAATACAAAAAATGTAAATTTATAAGTCGCTTACCCTACGTGACTTAGTGTCACTTAGCGTCACCCAGCGATGTGGAAGCAAAGTCAGAGCTGTATGAACCCAGTCACAGACCATGTGCAGCCCAGGGGCGCTTGTTTCTGTTCCATTAACCGCCTCCCCGACACAAACAGCACAGGAAACATCGGTGTCTGCTTCGCAGCCTCAAAATGGTTCTCCGAGGTGCATCGATCCCGCAGGGGCAGCAGGCCCCACAGCAAGGAAAAGGACCGGAAAAGGCTGCTCACCTCGGATCTGCCGTCAGGACCTGCAGCGCCAGGCTGCGGGCAGCACCCCAGCAATAGGGCTTGAACAGGTTCATCGGTGCCCGCTGGAATCAGCGCCACCACCACGCACACACTGCAAACATACAGACATCTGCAGAGTTTGATGGATGAGCTGATAGCAGGCACGTTATAGAATCCATCTGGTTGGAAAACCATTGTCATTTTCAGCTAAAAATCACATTTGCAAACTCAGATCACAATTTGGTGCTATTTAGCTTCAGACTAGAATACCAGAGCAAATGTTATTCTTTTTCCTGCAGAGAACCTTGCAAAATATTCAGTAACTCGACACTAATAGCAGAGTGATTTTTTTTCTAATGCACCAAATGCCTTACTAAGTCTGACAAAAAAAGGAAGGAGATTTTTGCCTATCTTGCAACAAAACCTCTCTTGAGATATGGGTCTGTTCTGCATCAGGAGAGTTCCCTAGTAAATGCCTGAACGAGTGCTTCTAGGAGAAGCAAGATTATAAATCCCAGGCATCAGTAAGGAAAAGGGAGAAAAACTCCCCAAACCCAGACATGTATTTTAACTCTAAGGAGACAGAGAAGTGAAGCCCAGGAAAATCTATCACTGACCTTATACTTGCAGTGCTACGCAGATGCAGCATGCTCATGGGTAACGCATCCCCTGCGAGACACGCTTACACACCACAGTAAGAACCTGCTGTGGGGGAAAAGGGGGAAAATTTCGCTAGTGGTTCACCCTGGGAGATTTCTACCTTGGCTGCAAGCCACTGAAGTGACAAAGGAGGCCGAGAGACGCTGATGCATGCACGTGCTCCCAGCTCCTGCACCGCCACGAGAAGCGTGGCACCATCCCATCCCCTGGGAGCATCCAACTGGGACAGCACGTCCTCAGCCCAGCACCGCCACGGCTCCTAAGCGCTAGAAGGCACGAGGACATCTTCTACCCGAGGATCACATCACTCCCGGGGTGATTTAGCAACGAGAGGAGGTCTGCCAGGAGCGAGGGACATGCCAGCCCTCCGCAGGCAGCCGCGTCCCAGCACCTCCAGCCTCGGCGGGTCGAGGCGAGGCTCACGGCAGGAGACGGACGTGCCCAGAGCTCCGGCAGGAAGCTTGTGGCAGAGTCAGAAAGAAAACCCCATTATCTCTCCTTCCGGTCCCCTCTGCTAACCGCTAGACCACAGAACACTTTTATTGTAGGATAACATTACAACAAATAGCTATTTTCTGTTAGCAGAAAACCCACACCTTGCAGTTTTACTTTTAAAACTCATTTATGCTCCAACTCCATAAGAATGCAAGCCAGTCCTGTGACACAGCATAAACAATTCTCCCTCCTTTTCATGCCCCAGTTTTATTAAGTAATCCCCATAAAAGCAATTACTGAGCTTTGGACTGAAAAATAACTAGAAAAAAAAGCGACAGCAAATTCTGTGCATCTTCATTTGCATACGGATTCCCTCCCTCCCCCTTTCTAAGGTTTTTGCCATGAGGTCTTTTATGTCTCTTTCAATAATCATATAATTATATGATTCCTAAAGTACATGCTGGCAACACTTCAGGGGATTTTAGTCATTACAGGTGACAAGACTTCTCTCGTGTCTAATGCTCGCTAGAATTTCCTTCCACTTCATTCACAGACAAGACGATGAACTGACTGACACCCAAAAAACCCTCTTCCGGACACATTTTGGGGTATCGGCCCTCTCCCTTCTCCATTATGGATCCTGGGAGCTAGACAGAAATGAACTGCAATGAACTTCAACTGGAATGAAGCATTTTTTCAATTAGGCGGCCCATCATTTTTCCCAGGCACCACGTCCAACTATTTTAATGGCTTTCACATTTTTTCTTTAATTTTACAATCTGAAAGAAATGCCAAGGTTCCATCAAAGACCAAGAATGCTGTAATTCTATTTCTTCCTATGGTTGCAAGTTATTAACAAGCTGTCAAAACACCATAATTATTTTATATCAGGTTTGACTGATTCCATAAACATCTCTTAGCTGCACACTATCTTGCTTCTCGCTCCCCATGTGCAAGTATGTGCTCGGGCTGCATGGAGAAAAGAGGCTGCACATCCTCTTAGACAGCAGAGCAAGAGACATTTATGAGCTCCAAAAGAAATCAACAGCAATAGCGCATTTATAAGCTGATGCACTTGGTACCACTGTGTGGTTTAATAAAATGTTTCTTCCCCTAAATTGCTTTGGGTTTTTAGCTCTCCTGTAGAAAAGAGAGCTACCAGGGAAGACCCTACGATCTCACTGACCAACAGGAGGGGTTAAAGAAGTGACCTCGGGGTCCAACAGCACACCACAGCCCGCTGAACACCCAGAAGCCCTAAATAATCATCTGTTTCCCAGCCTGAGCTTCATGTTCCCTCCTAACCTAAGCATCTTCTCGCTAAGCAGAGGCTAAAACAGAGATACATTAGCTTCAGAGCAAACCAACCTATGTTTAAAGGTGAAAAAATAAATAAAAACCACCAAACAATTACAGTCATTTTTACAGATCTGGAAAGAACATCTGTTGGAGGGGAAGATAATGCAATGATATCCAACTGCAAGCACTACAGGCGTTGCATTTAGACTACAGGCACGAGCACACCATGTATGTATTTTCTGCACGTCTCTATCACAGCACGTTCAGCAAAGAGCACCGGCACCATCCTGCAAGGCATGTGCTGGGCAGAGGAGACGAGCAGCTCCCTAGGCCTGGTGACAGAGCCCAAGAGCCCCTAAAATAGAGTGTTTGACTTCAAATTGCCACGTCTGTGTGGCATGACTAAACATAGGCAGCACAAGATTAAAAAAGCTTTGCTTTGAGCACAAAGGGAGAGACAGGAACAGTGCCATAAGCCCATGTTTTGCAGCCAGCAGCGCAGGGAAATCATTTTGATCCCTTCAATCCCCTTATCCATGCCAACCACTGACCTTGCAGACGCAACTTTTGTTCAAGTTTAGTCTCTCTTTGGCTTGAAGCAAAAAAGAGCTGCACAGGAAACACTCTCCATTCAGCCCGCGCCACGCCAGCGCTGCACACGAAGCTGCCTCGGTGCCTGTTCTCACCCAGCACTTCTGAACTTCGGATCCAGACTGTCCTAAATAACCAAGTCCCCAAACCAACGCTCTCCTATCCCCAGGCTCGGCACAACGTCAGCCCAGCACGTTCCTCCCAGCTCCCACGGCCACCAGCCCGGAAGGCACTGACCGCAGCCCCACGCAGGTCGTGCGTTGCAGAGGCACCTCCAAAGTCATTTAATGCTCGCCTCCACGTTACACCTGTTGGATTAGCGACACCAAAACTGGGTCTCCTTTCGCCATCTGAACAGCATTCTTAAAAGTTCATTGTTTTTGTAAAAGAGGCTGGTTTTCAAAGAGATGGAGCAGGGCAGGTAAAATAGCATCCAGGCTGCACGAGGAGCACGGCTGGAACAGTCGAGGCTCCCGTTGTGCTGGAACACAGCAGAGCCAGAAGATATTTAATCGGCAAGAGCCACTTCACCTACATAAAACTCTTTTATACCTTTACTGTGATAAACTGGAGGCATTAAAGTGCACTGAATTGGAAATTGTTCTCACTTACAGCGGGATGTTCTCATACGACTGATACCAAGGTGCACGTCCTCTGTACTGTATTTCAAAAAACTTTATTTAAAAAAGAAAGGGGAAAAAATGTATCACATCGGGCAGGATAGGCTGTTTTGGTTTGGCCCATGCTGTTCGCTCCCTAGTGCTCGCTGCAGCACTCTGGACAAAGTGCACGAAGCTCCGAGCCACTGCGGCAGCTGCAGCAAGGACCTCACCACGGCACCTCTTCGGATCCACAAACATGCAAAGCCCACCCAGACCACCAAGCCTGAGGCAGAGGGAAGCAGCCTGCGGCACCCGGACAACCCAACACCCCACGCCAAGGATACCAAGAGGAAAAAACCACCCCAAAACGTTTATATCGCAGGAAGAAGCGAGATCGCTGCAGGTACCTTAGCACAAGGGTAACTCTGCAGCCTGGATGTCGCATCTCCATAACTCTGTGAGTTTTTAAAGAGGGACAGTCGTGCGGTACGTCAGCCCTTCTGCCAGGCAGGCAGGAATCTACCAAACTGCTATACGCCAGGCTAAGCCCATCCTACTGGGCTCCCTTTCTCACTGTTATTTTCCCAATAACACCAAAAACACCAATATTCAGCCTCATTCTGCGAAATAACTGAGATTAAAAATAAAAAGAGGATCTCATTAGCATACTGGGAGGACGATAAAGTTTTCAGTTCTCTCTAGACATGAAGTCAAGTGCATTAGTACAAGTAAACGCTAATTTGGATCAAGTATCATCTATCATTTGGATTAAGTGGAACACTAGCTTTATTATGGCCCTTTTATCCAAAAATCTTATCTGTGCAATACACCATACTGTCTGTTTTTAAGTATATATCTTTTAAATGAATTATAATTCATCTTCTCAACTTCTCTGTGCTCATTTACCCACATTTCAACAAGCTTCATCTCACCTTTTACCACACGTTTCAGGCCGCTGAAGAAAGGCTGAGCAGCTATGCTGCAGAGAGCTCATATAGAAGAATTTTCTAAGACTTTAAGAGGTCTTTTTAAGAGGTCTCAGCAGGGATTTTCACCTGGATTTTGAAAACCTTGGGCGTTCCACAGCTGGGCCTCAGGTAAGGAAGCCACTTCCCCTCTCTGATGACACCACAGCTATGTTAAATGGCACTAACGCTGATAATACCACGCTGGCAGTACCTGTACTCACCGTGCACGCTGCCACTCCTGTTGTGCAACTGGCCCCGCATGCGGTGACACCAACAATGCCACCCGGTGACAACAATACCACCCGGTGACAGCCGCGCCACTGCACAGCTCTGCCTCTGCACCGCCCGGCCGGATTTGCTGATGGGGCAATAAGCTCCAGCTCCAACAGCAGAGCCAGATCCTCGCTCATTGCCGTGCTTTGCAGGACACCCAGCTCCTCGTGCTCCTGCCCACATATAGTGCACGAGGCCAAGCAGATGTTCAGTCTCTGCAGAACGTGCCCCTCGGAGCTGCTTTGCTTTAGCTCCTCTGTCTTAACAGCCTCTTGCTCCTCAACAGCAACCAAAACACACTGTAAGTACCTGCTTTGGAGAAGATGCAAAATCAACAGTGAGGAGAATAAATCAATGGGGGCTAACAATCCTTCAGGAAAACCAAAAGGCACTGAGAGCCTTTACAGCACTGTCTAGAAATTACTAGCTTTCCTAGCTTTTCTTAACTGCCCATCAGAAATACTAACTTGATACACAATCACTTGGCAATTAAGTAGAAGGAAAAAATATTTTGAAGTGTAGAAGCCTGTTTTAAAACAGAAGATGAGGCACAGAAAATGCCCAGCGCAATGCAGGCGCACAGCGATACGATCGTAAACCAGCAGCTACCCAGCCAGGCCAGTGGAACTAGCACAAAACCTTTGGAACAGGAAGTTGCAGTTAAATACACTGGTTTTCTTATCAATGAGAGATCAGAGCAACAGTAACAGCACAGTGTACAGCACACATGTGAGAACAGCCTTATCAAGATAACAGCTGAAGAACTCATGGATGCTGGCCAGAAGCCTGCGATCACCGTGGGGCTTTCTGAACCCGGTGACACCGGAGTGACTCCAGAGTGACACCAGAGCTGTGTCAGCGCTGCCGGGAATCCAGGTGGGAGCAAATACAAGAGGGGGCAAAGCTCTCGCCCCCCCGGGGGCTGGGGGTACCGTCCTGCTGGCGACGGCAGCGCCGCTTCCACGAGCTGGGCGCAAAGTCAAGGCCTGGCTTTTTGGCCGGGGGACCTACCGCCACGCACCGCGCCGCTCGACGCGTGTTTGCAAGCGGATCCTCCAGGAGATGCTATAAATAGGTTAAACATTCCTTAAAGGGGGGAAAAAAAAGGAAAAAGAGAAACCACAACCCTTACGTACACACCACGAAAGTTAAAATTTCCACAGAGTGTTCCAAAGCTTTGCTGGAATCTGTAAAATTGATAAACAAAAGCCAAAAAGAAAACACAACCCCTTGTCTTTACAACTACTTTGGGAGAACAATTGCTCTCAAAGATCGCATTCATTAACATTCTGATGAAGTTCCCTTTTAGGGCTGTTTTTTGTACTTGAAAGGAACAGCGATGATCAGAGAGAGCCCTCAACTACCGACTCACTCATTTAGCTTCTCTCACTCTGATTCACCAATCACCTTCAAGAATAATTAGCAGCTTCATCTGAACGTAATGAATACACACACATGCTCACATACGTGCCATTCATTTCGGGAGGCGGCCAGAAATCCCCCGTTCCTCGCTGCGGCTCAGGACCCATCTCCTGGGCAGCACCAGCCATGTCCAAGCCGCCCGTGCTGGTGGTCAGGGCCAGCTCAGATCCCGGGTTTTCGGCCCCAAAGTCGTGGCCGGGTGGAAAACAAAATGCCCTGCATACCCACCAGCTGCACGGTGACGGATTTATTTGAGAAGATTCAGGGGAAGGAAGGGAAAGGGGAAGTTTTAATTTCGTACGCGCAGAAAGAGGCTGCTGCTGCATCCGTGGGCTTTTGGTTTTTTTCCTTAAAATATATATATAATCAAATCTGTCTTTACGTGAATAGGGGACCTGCAAATCGAATCACAAACAATGATCCCAGAAGTAAGATGCAATGTTTTCAGATGACAACTGCCAGGAAAACACTGCCATGCTAGTTAAATAAAAAAAATCCCGAATGCTCAAAATTCACACCAAGGAGCTAGAAGAGACTTCGTAAAGCCACCCCTCAGCACTAACCTTAACTGCTCGTATCACCAGGTCAACACGCGGGAGGCATACATAAAGCGCCCTTTATTTACAGGAACACCAGTGGTGAGAATTTTCTGAAGTGGGGAAGGGGAATTCACAGTATTTTGAGATAAAGAGAAAAACAAACAGAAAAACCCTTGCCTCTTCCAAACGTTTCTGTCAAAGTTCTGCCTAACCATTGAGAAATTTAATTTCCAGGGGGAAACCCAAAACCTAGCTAGCCTATTAAGCTTTATCGCAGATCACTGTAACATCTAATGAAAAACAAACTGAGAAGAACACAAGAAAGGATCACAATGAACTACCACATATGCAACAAAAGCTCCTTTTAGGATTATAAATTAAATAAAGCAGACTTTCTCAGTTCAGTACGGTTCCTAGGCTGGGCACTCACTTTTATCCTTCCTCCCCCTTCGCGTACATGGAGGATTTCAATTCTTATTTATTTCCTAAATGTCTTCGCAGCAGATTTTAAGTCCTCTTACAAAAATTAAAAATGTATATATATATACACACTGAAATGCAAATCTCCAAGCCAGAAGAAAACCACCTGTTGCAGTCAAGTACACTAGAGAGCACAGCTCCACACCACGCAAAATGACCTTGCAGTTTCAGTCATTTACATGGGCATATGCTGCTTTAAAGTAGTTTTGTCTCGATAATCCCCTTCGCTTGCTGCTACACCAAACCTGCCAGACGTCGCCCATTGTCAAAGGCAGTGCTGCACTTCTCGAAGGAAAACCCACACAATGCAGAGCATTTTCTCCTCCTTCCTGTTGCTGCAACTCATGAAATACACAAGATCATTAGGGCTCCCGGAGCGCCTCAAATGCGAGATACCTCCTGGGTCAGGACCCGCAGGAAAGCGGGGAGCGCTGCTCGTGCTGCTCCTTCTGATGGAGCAACTGCTACCCCGAGATGCTCAGGCACACGTATCCTCTTGCACGCAGGTAAATACAGTAGGAATCAATTAATTTCAGGTGCTAGTGTAAGAATTCCACAGGGAATAGTTCATAAAGATTTAAATACACTTTTTTTTTTTAAGGGAAAAAAAAACAGAAGTGCTTCCCCAGCCAGATGTCCTTTGGGGTGGCAGAAGTTTAAGGTCACCTTCTACCCTCACGTGCCCTATTATCAAGGTTACGGTTTGGCTGATTTGATAACAAGGCATATCCCATTTGAAAAGCACAGAGTTTCCCCTCCAGCCCTGGAGGGACTGTGCTATCATTTGAATTCTATTTCCTGATAATGTGCTCATCATGGTAGAAAATTTCTGCAAGAAGATGAATTTTACTTTCTTCACTGACAGCTCGGTAGAGACTCGGGGCTTTAATTGGACCTATCTGCTGATGCAGATTTGACTAAGAGCATACCCAAGAAAAAAAAATAATAACACAGACAGGTCTATGGCACTTGTTTAAAGGCACACAAAAGCGGATCGCCTGCTCATTATCAGCTGTGTGTAGACAAAGTAGCTGGCTTTCCTGCTAGGACAACACCCCACAAATGACGCTGCGAGAGGCCAAAGAATACCAGTCACCAACCCAGCACCGGTCACGTTCCCACTCCAGCACGTACACGCTGCTCACCACCTGCCTAATTTGTGTTTTTGTGGGCGAGCGGAGGAGGGCCAGGCTCCCCAAGCCACGACTCCGTCACCCCAGCATGGGAATTGATGGCCGAGGCACCAAGGACTTCCCGAGCGGGACGGTGGGCCAAAGGGGATCCCAAGGGCTGGGCGAAAGGTGCTGGGGATCCCAGGGCAAACTTGAACTTACTCACCAACCTCCACAAAATCCTTCATTACTGTAACGTGGGCTAACAGTGAGAGGAAATCTGCGGCAGAAAGCGCACCCAAAACTTTGCCCACGTTTTTTCAACGCAGCATGTCAAAGTGGTCAAAGGCACGGGGTGGCTCATATTTACTTGGAACTCAAGTTCCTGTGCCTACCGAGCGACTTGTTGGGTGCCCTCCCTCTCGACAGCTCACTTCTTCCCCTCGTACACAAACAAAACAAAAACCAAAAGCCAAAGTCTTCGTTTGTCAATGCCCCTCTGAAAATATTAAATTTCCTGCTCTGCTTAACTTAGCTCAGACAAGGCAGGCAGTATTTGCTCAGCAAATATTGTTTGTAATAAGTTAGACAAGCAATATTTTTTGCCAGCCTATTAACACCAGAAAAATATGTACAGTCAACAAGAGATGAAGAATTTGTTCAATTACTTCAAAAATGGGAATTACAACCAAGGGATTATTATCCATTTAAACATCTCTTTTCCACAAAATGTCAAACACTAGCCATTTGCTAACAATCTCCGGAGACAGATAAAGTAACGTTCTGGCAACGCAAACACAAACTCCACGAGCCGGGGGGGTGAACGGGGACCGGGGAGGGCGGGAGGGTGGGGGGACACGGGGTAAGGGGGAGCAGGGGGGCACCGGCCTGCAGCAAGTTGCCAGCGGTGCTGCCCGGCATCCCTCCGGGCTGACACCGCGATGAAGGCGCATTAATTGGCATCTACAAAAAATGCAGCAGCGTGAAAGCACCCTGATTCATTTTCCATTTTAAAAAAATATATTTTTTTTTTTATTATTATTATTTTATTTTTTGTCCCCAGCCCCCTTTCAGCTCCTACCTCCAGGGCTTCCAGGGTGTTGAAGCTGGCTATGGCAAAGCCATCGATCAGGTCCTCTTCCTGGGAGCTGGACTCGCGGCGGCGGCGGCGCGGGGGCCGGGCGGTGCGGGCGGCGGGCGGCGGGCCCCGCGGGGCGGTGCAGTTCTGCCCGCCGCCGTTCTCCTTGCCGGGGCTCGGCTCCTTCTCGGAGCCCGACGAGGGGCTCTGGTTCCGGGGGTCGCGGGCCGCCGCCTCCCGCCGCCGCACGCGGTCCCGCTGCGACCTCGACCTCCGGCTCTGCCGGATTTTGCCATCCATCGCCGGAGAAGAAGCAAATCAAAAATGAAAGGATGAAAAAAAAATAATAATAAAAAATAATAATATAGAGGAGGGGGGGTGGGAGGAGCGGGGGGGTGGGGGGGGGGATTAAAAAATAAAAATAAGGCCGGGAGCGGGGTGGGGGGGGAGGATGGGGGCGGGGGGGGCGCGGGGGGTGGAGAAAAGTCGCCCCCCTCCAACTCACCGCTTCCCCTCTCCAAACCCCGGAGCCCTTAAAAAAATAATAATAATAATTAAAAAAAAAAATAATCAACAACAACAACAACAAAAAATCCTGCTGTTCAGACCCTCGGATCCAGGGCGATGATAATCCACAGAGCAAGGCTGGGTGGCGGTGGGGCTCGCGGCACACACACACAAAAAAAAAATATTAAATCCACGGAATGACCTTGACAAATTTCCACCCCCCGCCCCCCCCACCCCCCCCCCCAAAAAAAAAAAAAAAAAAAAAAGCAGTAGACGGGAAGAGGAGGGGAGAAAAGAGAGGAGGTGGTGGTGGCGGGGGGGGTATTTCTGGATCAGGACGAGGACACCTCGGGTTCACTCGGCGAGGAAGAAGAGAGGCAGATCCAGGAGGCTCGACCCAGCTCGGGATAAATCCAGCCGCGGCGCCCCCTTCCCTCGGGGGGGGGGGTGGGTGGGCAGCACCGCTCCGGGGCCCCCCTCGCTGCTCGGCCGGGGGCCGCCGCGCTCGCCGCCCAACTTTCTTGCCGCGGAGCGAGCCAGACAATCCCTGGGCAGCCCCCGCTGCTGCCGCCGCCGCCGCCGCCGACCCCTCCTCGCCGGGCGCCGCCGGCGGCTCGCAGCCCCCCTCGGGCGCGGCGCCCCCGCCGCCGCCGCCGCCGCCGCCCGCTGCCGGCTGGCGCTCGCTCCTCCGCCCGCCCCGGCCCCAGCCCGGCCGCCCGCGGCGCGGCGCGGCGCAGCCCCGGCCCCCCGAAGGCGCTCAGTCGGCGCTGCCCGGATGCCGCCCCATTCTCCCCGAGCTGGGACGCGGCGCTAGCACCGCCCGGCCGGCCGCGCATGAGCAGGGCTGCCAGCTGCGCGTCATTCCCCGGCGCAGGCCCGGCCGTGCCCCCGGCCCCCCCCCTTCCTCCTCCTCCTCCTCCTCCTCCTGCCCGCCCCTCGCCTCGCCTTAGCCCGGGGGGAGCCGAGGCCCGCCCTCGCCGCCCCGAAAAGTTTCCCCCCGGCCCGACCGCGGGTCCCCGTCTCGCCTCCCTTCTTCCCTCCCCTGGTCGGGAAATGGAGGGCGGCGCGGCCGGGGGAGCCGCGGGGGGACCGGCGTGGGGCACGGGGGAGCTGCTGGGGGTGAGGGGAAGGTTGAGGGGTAAAAGGAGGAGCTGAGGGGCTTAAAAGATGAACCGGGGGCTGAGGAACGGGGTGGGAGGTGAAGGGGCAGGGGAAGCTGCGGGGTGAGCAGGGGGAAGCTGGGGGGTGAGTTGGGGGTCGCGTGATGAGCTGAGGAACGAGTTAGGGGATACAGGATGAACACATGGACGAGGAACGAGCTGGAGGATGAGTCGAGGGGTATGAGATGAAGAGAGGGATGAGGAACAGGCTGAGGGATGAGTTGGGAGGTGAAGTGCCAGGGGAAGGCTGAGGGATGAGTTGGGGGTCCCATGATGGGCTGAGGAACAACCTGAGGGAAGTCAGGGGATGAAAACAAGCTGAGGGATGAGCTGGGAGTATGAGACGAACAGAGGGATGAGGAACAAGCTGAGGGATGTTGTGGGGCGAAAACCAGCTGAGTGATGAGTTGGGGGATACAAGATGAAGAGAGGAGTGAGGAACAACCTGAGGGATGAGTTGGGAGGTGGAGGGCCAGGGGGAAGCTGAGGGATGTGTTGGGGGTCGTGTGATGGGCTGAGGAACAGCCTGACGGTTGTTGGGGGAACAAGATGAAAAGAAGGATGAGGAACAAGCTGAGGGATGAGTTGGGGGTAACAAGATGAACGGAGGGGTGAGGAATGAGTTGGGGATGAAGGACAGGCCGAGGGCTGAGCCAGAGAACAAGCTAGGGGACAAGATGTTCGACAAGCTGACGAGGGGGGTGCAGGGGAGCTGGGCACGAAGGCCAGGGCACACACAGGGGAGAGGAGGCCTTTCCCCTTCATTACCCCGTGCTCCGCATCCATCTGCCTTGCAAAGGCTTCACCTGAGCACCGCGATGCAGGAGGAGGCCGCAGTTTCCTCCTTGTTTCCCTGCTCTTTCAGGCCTTCTCCTCGCTCCAGGGTCACCCCCAGGCCTTGGCCGAGGCTCTGTCCATGGACCGTTCTAGAAGGGGACCGGCCTGGTGGCCCCCGCAGCAGCTGCGTGTGGCCCAGCCCCAGGGGCAGAGCGGAGCGAGGCATGCGTGGACCCAGGCCCCAGCTGTACCATGCACTGCAATGGTAGCAGGATCTAATCCTCCCGTTATCGTTTTTTATTGCGTACGGTTAGATATTACCACACGTTAGCATCACTCCTGGGTACTCCCTTCCTTGTGTTTGGCTGGCTTTGCTCCATTTGACTAAGTTGGCTCTGTTCCTCACCTGTTCAGCTGCTTTCCCCTTCCCTGGGGGGTAACCTCGAGTTCCGTATGCAAGAGGAGTAGAAAGATGTTGCGAAATAAAACCTAAGAAGTCCACTGAGCTTCATAAATAAGTAGGAAAAAAATCTATGAAGGAGATCCAGCGTTTATGGGAGTGCTGTGGAAGCGAGGGGAGCCAAGAAAGTCTCCTGCCACCTGCTCCCACCTGCGTTCCCGTTCAGTCATTGCCGAGGAGGATTGCTTCCTCAGGTCCGTGCCCCAGCCCTGGTACAACAGGAACCGGTAGGTAGCTGGAATCTAACCCATGAAAGGCTTTATAGGGGGACTGTAACGCCTACCTTTCCTTGCTTTCCTCAGATTTCTCATCTAATTGCAATAACAGAGCAGCTGAAAATTAGCCTCCTTCCACCTGGGCCTGACAGGCTCTTTTAGAAGGATTTTTCATGTCTGGCAACAGCTTTGCCATACCTTACTTAAACAATAGCTAAAATAAATATCACCCTTTTAAAATGTTGCATAGAAACGTCATTTAAATTTAAGCAATTTAAAACCAAAGGTAGAAATCCCATGTGTAGTACAAAGCCTCTTAATGCAAATAGTCATTCAGGCATTGTGTGCCTCAATCACGCTTGTATTGGTGTCATTTGTGTCCTAATAAAATCCTATAATCTTTTGCGTGCCAATTAAACAAGGGAGATAGCTATGTCTAACCACTTGCTTTGGTAATTACAGGCTAGTGGGGAGTCAGACAGTTATCTGTCTTGGGTTTTGCTGGACTGTGGATTTCCAGTGGAGCATTTTCTCTCCTTTTTCTTTAAAGGACAGTGCTATAATATTTCAGATACGTGGTATTTTAAAGCTATAACCAAGTTCTGCGAGATGGTTGTTAATGAAAGATCTGGAGTTTAGATACACCCAGTTAAACAATGGATTGAGCTTAACAACTGTATTTGCTTTACCAATATTTTAAGAGTCACTTTCTAGAAAAGAGCATTTACACTGAGCTCTTTCTTTCATTTGTCAGTATCTCTTAACTCACAAGGTAATTTCTATATTGAACTCACAAGGTAATTTCTATATTGCTTATAAGTAAATTATAATGGTAAGTCCTTAAAAGAGATAAACCGGGGAATTTACAGCAGTTTCTCTTGGTAGCACTCATTTCAGTCCTGTTGTGCATTAGGTCCTCCATCGTTAATATGCATTTCTGGTTCTCATTAGTTCATTCGCTTCCAAATTTGCTGACCAACAAGGACAGTGGAAATTGTCTGTAAAGTTCCTTTCTTTATTTCCTGTCAGCAGGGTCATCAAAATTCTTGTCCCACCTTCGTGTTTTCATTCAGGAGTTTAATGCCCCTCTGAATGCAAACTGAAGGTGCCTTTCTGGGAGAATTGTGAATATATTTTTTTTTCCAATTAACTACACAAATTCAGCAATAGGAGGTAAAAACAAGAAGTGTGTTGATAGCACTACGGTTATCAATATTTATCTGTGGGAGCCCCCAGGCTTGTGTATACACACAATTCTGTTGAGAGATGCAGCAGACGGGTCATCCAAAGAAATTAACAAAATCAAAGAGTCCAAATGTGAAAGGATGCCTCTGTTTGAAACAGCATCTCTGAATCAATTGTGCCTTTCCTTCTACTGAGGCAATTTCACATTTTCAATAGAAGGCAGACCTACAGTGATTTTTTCCCCCCTAGCATCAAATGGCTTTCCACACAATGATATTCATCATGTTATAACTCTAGGTGAATGATAATGGATCAGAGGGAATGAAAACAGATGGATGTTAAAACAGACAATTCTCTGCCATGAACCTGGGAGCCCTCCACTGCTGCCTGGTCCGCTCATTCAGTTCATAATTGTATCAGACATTCCAACAATAGAGAGGCCTTCTTCATTAATCCTGAATTTACTGAAAAGAAGCTCTGCAGACTAAAACTCTGTCGGTGCTTAGACAACACCAGGCAAAATTTACCACGGGCCTACATAGATTAAACTCAGCTAAATATAAACTAGCACAGAAAATTCTGAAAGAAGCACGAGAAGAGAGGGGCCGGTGAGACGAGGAAGGAGGCCAGGCTCACAGCAGCACCGCTGATAGCCAGCGGGCACACAAGTGCCTTTGTAACAGAGCTGCAACTTAAACAGGACCAGAGACATTTACAGAAGAGCTTTCCTCTTGCTGGAGTACAGACAGAGCTAAACTTATCAGTAGGGCTCCTGCACTTGAGCTGATTTTTCTCTTTTCAGGGATCAGCCCACGGATAGCGCAGGAAATGCCAGCCCCCACCATGTGATGGGGCACAACCTTGTTGTAACCCTGGTCTGCAGCAGGTAACCGGGGCCAAGCAATACAGATCCAGTCTCTTACCAGCTGTCCTGTGAGTCAGACCTTGATTACAATATTGACATTAACATTTTAATCACATGCATGCAGATTTTAATGACCAACTTGCTATGCCTTTGCTCTTTGAGGATCAGAAATGAGACCCTTGTTCACAGCCCGGGTGAGTACGACACCAGAGCAGCAGCTACCCCGGCAGCAAACGTGGCATTGCTCGAGCCACGAGCCTGCCCCTGAACGTTAACCTTGCTGGCAGCGAACACCTCGCTGTAACAGGGACTTTGTTCTCAATTACTCTATTCCTGTGTCTGGGGCAGGACTGCAAGTTATAAAAAGAGGAGAAAGGCAGCGCTTTTGTATTCTGCGTAGCCTGAGGCTGTGTGAAAATCTAGCAGGTTCCCGTCTAACTATCATTTTCTGATTCCCAGGGACTTTACTTAGAGCAGCATAATCCAGAGACTTTTCCTTCATACTGTGAAGCTGGAAGCAGGGCTGCTATTTAACTTTCCCTGCCTTGTGCTGTCAGAGCAAGGTGAAGAAACTTCAGTGCAAATGAGAATCAGGCCCCGAATCTGCATTGTCCCTTTCACTCTGAACATGCTCTGTGATCTGCTGCAAACAGAGCGAGCTGAATCTATGAAGCCATGCTCTGATAAAGACTATCATGTCCAAGGTGGGAGGACAACCAAAAGGTCAGAATAAATAAGCTGAATACAGAATTGCTTAAGGCAATAAAGGGAGACCACAGGCTCTTATTACAGTTCTGACATGCACCAGAACATACTTCAGGATGTTAAATAAGCTGGGTTTTGTGTCACCAGGCTTAGCTGTTTTATGTTGTTTCTTCCCCTGCTACCCCAATACTTTGCCAAAATGATCAGGCCTTAGCTGCTTGTTATCTCTTCTGCAAACATGGACTGCCTTTATCACTTGCTTCGTCGTGGGCATTTGCAGTGAAAATACATAATCACTGTCAGAGTACAAAGAATCATTACGAATAATTAGTTACTTCCAATATGGCAAGTCAGTCTCATAAATCTTGAATATTTGGCTTTGGTTTTGGAAAGAGAATCCTTAATGACTACACTTGTGAGACTCTGTTAATTGATATAAAATTGTATTCAAAATTAAATTTGTTTTAACAGATCTAAATCACCCCAATAAATCAGCTCCAGCCTATCTGCTTCAAAAGGTTCAAGTACACTTTTTTGCCTTAGGGAGAAAGCGTGTGCTTGCAATCAGTGCACGGATGGCTGGATCTGACCCTCCCTTCGTTTGCTAACCGCTTCCATATGCTGACACCAGGGTGAAGTTGCTGGCCTGAGAAAGCATAAGGGGGGGGGGAAGGGGGTCTGCAATGCAGCCTCTCCTGGGGCAGCTGAAGCAGCTCTGGTGCCCTCACCCTTCCTGCCATAAGGACAGTACTGTGTGTCTCTGGCTGCCTGCACTCCGAGGACTTAAGGAATTAAAGGATGGAGAGGGAATTTTAGAAGGGGGGGAGGTAAGGAGTTTAAATTTTTTTTTACACTCAGATATTGGTATTTTACATGCTTATGGGTTGCAGTAGTTGAATGGTAGGTCTTGTAATGCTCTTCTTATCTTCAAGGAAAATATCTTTTTCATATTCTGTCATGGGTGAGAAAAGGTAATAAATAATAACAGTAGCTTTATTTTGTCTGACTACGCGTGCTTTACTTAACTCCTGAAATTGTTTTAGGAAGAAAACTATTATCTTTGGCCTTATTTTAGGCCGGGGAAACTAAGGAACAGAGAAGCACAGGGTTCCTCTCACAATTTTTTTCAGTAACAGCCTACTTGCTCACCTGTGCACTGGTGCTTCCTGAGATCTTTTGTGGTAGAACTGCTGGAAAAAAAAAACTCAGCATTTGCATCCTGTCTGCTGTTACTATCTGTTATCTCAAATCTCTCTCTAACTTTTTTTTTTCCTCTTCCAGAGATTCCTTCTTGCCTACTTCATCTCAGTAGAGCTTTCCCCACCCTTCTACTGAAGCTGCTGTGTGTATTTGTGCCTGTCTGTTCTCCCTGGGTTCTAGCTGCAGGACTTGTTCCATGGGGCAGGCTTTGCCTCCTGCCTGCAGCCCTTTGGGGTTTGCTGCTCTCTGCTTGGGGATTTGCAGAGGCATGGGTCAGATTTCAGGAGGCCGTGAGCATTGCAGGGAATGCGCTGCCTTGCTTCGTATGGGTAAGGTCTAGGACGAAAAAAAAAGTCTGCAGCGTAGTGTTCAGCAGCTAAATACTATGTCTTGCTTGACTAGGTATGCCTAAATCCTGTTGGGCTCAGTGATCTATTTAATGACTCTTTTACTTGCTTTTAGGATGCTGCTGCTGTACAGCCGTCCTCTGCAGCATGCAATGTGTAATGTGTAGGTGGCATTTATTGGTGGATAAAAGTTAAAATCAACTCAGCTTTATTAGGGGCAGCCGTTACAGCTGTTGGGAATCCTCCCTGGATAGAAGCTGTCTCTTTTTACAAGTGTGTTACAGGTTGTGCTCATTTTACTATTTGTGTTTGTTTAAAATAGAGTTTATTTTTAATCTGTTTATAATATCAATCATCAAATAGTCTAAGAAAAATGTTCCCTTAAAAAAACAACCCTGGGAAACCTGAAAGTTAAGGCTTTAAACATGTTTTTCTGTTCTAGTTAAGAGCATCTCGGAGAGAATATGTCTGGCAACCCACCAGTTCCAGAGATCTCCTAATAAAGGCTGTCAGGGAGTGCAAATATAACTTAACACGTGGTCAGCTACTTATGATAAACAGGTGCTAAAACACTTCTGCAGCGTTCCCTCCATTAAGGGTTTGTCTCTTTGAAGCAGCCATCGGGAAGATGTGTTGTCTTAATTACAATACCTGGGAGCGAGGAGCTGGCTAGCAGCTAGGTGACTTGCTAATAGAGACCTCTCTGCGCTGGGGGTTTTAGCTCTGTGTAGCAGCAGCAGGCAAAAACCCAAGTGTAGACTGGCAAAATCACCATGATGCATAATTTATACCGGGTCAAGTTACCCTTCATGGAAAGTAGGTGAGCTGGGCAAATGTTAAGCAGGGCTTCACCCTGGCTATTGTCAATGGCTATAATGGGGAATTTATTCCCCGGATGGACAAGGCCTGACAAATTACTCCAGTTACATGTTCTGGTGTCTTTGAGTGCTCAGACTGACTTTGCAAGAGCTAGATCAGAAATGGATTCAAGGATATTTAGGAGGACATAATAATGACAAATGTTGGATTAACTGCCTGGAATCATTTTAAAAAGTGAGGTAGATTTGGAAGGTAAACGAAAGGGGATGAGGGAAGATCCAATGGGTCACTGTTAGAGTGGGCATGTAATAAGTACTGAATTATTCTTAACTATTTCTTTGCACGTGCCTTGTACTGTTGCTAATCTTCTGTTGTTCTTCACCTGATTCACTGATTTAATTTCGCTTCTGTGAAGGAAGGGAAGAGTCTCAATTTGAGGGGACTGATAGCCTTTAGAAGGGGGGTGTATTGAATTTCAGAAAGCATTTTACAAGAAGGTAGCCTGCAACAATCTTGTGCTATGGGACTTCCTTTGGAAGCATATATTTCTCCCCCATAAGTCTTCTGAACAGTTTTATACTACACGTTTCAAGAGAATTAAATCAATAACAATCTGTACCTTTCTAACCTGAAATGCAAGCTCTGCACGGCAGGAGATCAAGCTATGCAATTAACTGTTGTCCTTTCAAAGGAATTCTGACAGATATTTATAGTTTACTGTATTCCATTTCCCTGCCATTGGAATATAACAGTACAACTGAAAGCAGCTGACTGGAACTATGAAATAATTATAGCAATAACTATTTCTTTCTCTTCTGGGGAAGTCTCACAAAGTGCTGAATGTGGGGACTGCTGATGTTCTTGCCCCTCAGAGCTCAGGCTTTACCTTTTGTTTGTCGTGCATCTTTATGGCATCCAAGAGAATTTTTTTCCATTTCCTACTGCTTTTTCTAATGTCGTATTCTAAATCTCACATTCAACGTGAAGTTGAATGAATCAGCTCTGTACAAATAAACACATTTTTAAGAGCTTTCTAAAATCGGGCACGGTCAGTGTATGAAGTAGAAAGACTTCTCTGTAGTAAAGTCAGTCATATCTTCATGTGGGAGTTTGGAGCAGCCTATTAGGAAGAAACTATGCAATATTACCAGAAGTGAATAGATTGGCATTTGACTGCTAGGCACTTTGCAAATTTCAATACAATGGTACTTATTTTATACCCTGAGCTGTCACTGTAACTTATGTGCTCATGCTGGTGACTTAGTAGCATAATGACAGGCCATTGTTACTAAGCTAATTAATTTTAAGCAATCTTTCCTAACAGTGTGCTTGAGAGTGACATTCGATTGCTGCAGACTTGAGACATTGAAGCATCAGGAAAATAGTAGTGCTGAATCTTACAGCTGCCGCTCTCACTACCTCAGTCCAAGTCTCTTATCAGAGGATATTTGCTGTGTTGGGCACTTTAGATCTGAAGCTTGATTTGCCTCTTTCACCAGTTGTAATATCCTCTGCTATTTTGCCTTATGGCTGTACATGGCAGAGGTGCGCTGTAGGTTCCTGCTGCCTGTTAGTTTTGCCACTTGACCCATTTCCCTCAAGCGGGCTGAAATTCTGCAGATGGCATACCAGCGTCTACGTGAGCTGCAAGCCAGGACCAGGTGCAGCCATTGCTTTGAGGTGCTTTCAGGAGCAGTGTGGTGAGGGTTTGTGGTGTATTTGTTTTGCCTTTTTTTTTCTTTTAACTTTTAGAAGTCTGGTAAAGGCAGAATAAGCGAAGTAGATTTGGAAATGTCTTTCCAAATCAAAGGAAGTCTGGAAATTACTTTTCTATCACTGTTCACCAAAAGGGGTAGAAAAGAAATGTCCGGATGCCCCGAACCTTTATCTGCATGGACTGGATGTGAAGTTGAACCCTTCCTCCAGCAAGAGAAGAAAGAGAACAGGGAAGAGAAACCATTCTCAATTCGTTCTCACGGGTGGCACAATCTCCTTGTGGCTGTTGAGTAATATTGTATTGTCAGGCTGCCTCAGTGATGGTGCTGAGTCTTTCTAGGTAACGGTTTTGCTTTCTGTCCCCCAACCGGTACTGAGACTGGGTGGGTGAGTGGTGCTGCCGTAACAGGAGGACAAACCCAGCAGCCAGCTTCCCACAAAGCTAGGTTTCCTAGGAGTGTTGTCAGAAATGTCAAGTCCACTAGAAGTAAAGAAGCTAAGGAAGCAGAATGTCTCCTAAAATAACCGGATCTGGAAAGCCCCCATCATTTTCTCCATACGAGGCTGTTATTCAGAGCACAGCTGACTGCTAGACCCACTGGTGTGGTAAAGCAGCAACCTGCAACCCAGCCCAGATGGCTCAGCTTCTGGAAACTTGCTTTCATTAATGGAGAAGAAGATTGGGCCTTCTGCACAGTGAGCTGGTGCGTGCACGAGGATCAATAACATATCTGAGAACTCTCCTCCTGAGAGGGCTGCAACAAACAGTACATTATTTATGTGCCCTTCTCACGTTTCTCTGCGTTATGTAAATACTAATCAAGGTGAAATTGGACTCAGCCATGTCTAATTTTGACTTCAGTTTATTTTGGCAATATGCAAGCAGAGGCCAGATGCTAAATGGTCTTCTAGAGGAGCCCTGAGGTTTTCTAAGTCTTTGGGTGGGTTTCAGGCAGAGTCTCCACGTAGGCTTGTAGCTGGCTGTTGGAATCCCAAGTGCTGTTTCTCTGTTGTCCCCAACCCTCATACTCTCCTTTGCTTGCAGCATCAGTGAGAAAATATTGAGTCCTGTTCAGCCATTGCCCTTTGACCACAGCTGATGTTGCTCACCCAGATAAGCAGAAGCATATTTTACTTGGCTTGGTCAACATTGTGATCTGCTTGCTCCCTGTTCCTGTATCCTTGAGTTTTTTTCCTCTGGGTTTGTGGCTCTTCCAGGGTGTTTTCATTCTGGCTAACCTGGGAGCAGGGGTTTCTTTGGGAATGCTTCCCAGCTTTCAATTTGTTGTGTGGTTCCGGAAGTCTAATTCTGGTTGTTTGTATTTATTTATGGCATCATGATAGTTTTCACCTGCAGTGGGAAAAAAATGTGCCTTACTGAGAGCTCTGCTAACCAAAATCTCTTGTTCCTACTTGGTAAAAGCTACTGTACTGCGAGCTTTTAATGTGCATGGGTGTGCCTGCCAAGCAGGGCAGCTATTAGTTCTGTGCATGATGATGGCTTCTGTGATGAGCATGACTTTTTCTATTGGGAAATGAACTGTGAACACCTACTCATTTTTCATAGGCCAAATTACAGTGATCTTTCAGCTCTCTGAATTGCCTACACCTCAAAAAGAAAGTCCCTAGGACCCTTTAGAGTGATGCTAATGAAATAGCTGTGGCCGAGCAGCTATTCTGTAACCAGGAACTACCTCTACGAATTATTTGCTTCCTGCCTGGCAGAAGCCTGATGCACCTCGTGTACTTCTTCACCTTTTGCACCGTTTTACACTTGGCATTGAGGTAGCTTTTGGGTGTCTGTTGGTCAGGCTTCTCTAGCTGTGATTAAACTGAAAGAAAAGGATTTGAAGTCGGGGAGAATTTGCTTACAGTTCTGTGTCTCTCTGGAAACCTCACAGGCAACAGCTAAGAGGAAATGAGCTAAAAAAGGCATTACTACTCTCTTCTTTCCAGGGGGAAAAGGAAAGGGCAATAGCATTATTGCTTAAAAAAAATAGTCTAAATGCAGACCTTGGAAACAAAGGAGTGTGACACTGAATTTAGTTCTAATACTGGTCTTCAGGCACTTCCATGCTTAAATCCTTGGATGATCATTAAGTTCTGTTGTGTTTGTACTTTTCTAATCCAAGAGATCCCCAATGGTACTTATCAGCTCAAAGACTTATGCCTGATTTTTTTTTCCTTCCTCCATGTGTATTTGTCCCAGACTTAGTCTGAGGGAAAAGGCACTTAGTGGAGCTTTTGACTCTCAAGGCAGTGAGGCCAACAATAGCTCGTAGTGGACTAGTGCTCACCAGATGGAGAGGATGGAGCCCTCAGTAAAATGGGAGCTGTGGGATCTCTCACAGCTGTCTGCCACTTCTAGGATGACGATAGAGAATTCATGCCAGTGCATGAACTTCTCCCAGTGAATCAGGTATGTCTACGCAAAGATGACTTTACTTTCTCTGATTTTCCTAATGTTACGTCTCAGGGTCTGTATGCACAGCTGTTTTTTTGTTGTCTTGGGGAAAAAGGCACTCTTAATGAAGAGCACTTGATATTCTGAGATCTGGTCACTGTAATCAAGACAATGAAAGGTTTTTACTTAAAGCCAAGCCTTCCAATTCAGTAGGACACAGTACTATCAGTTAATTTGAGCTTCTGAGCTATGCAGGTACTTAGAAGTATAATCCATCAGGTACTCTGATCTACAAGTCTGGCTGAAATCGTGCAACTGTCAGCATGACATTACACCCAGTCACATCCAGTGTGCTGAATAGCTAATAGATGTTTTGAAAGGAGCTAAATTGGCTTCCCCAAATTCACCTCAAAAATGCAGGATCTGTCTGCAGCTTGGATGTGAAGGTGTGATTTCAGGCTGCTGTGATAAATCACTAACACCTGGGTTTTCTGCTTTTTGTTTTCTAAAGCTGCCATTTTAAGTTGCATTTACCTAACCATTTAACAATGCTGTTCTTCTACAGCAAACAGCGTGCTGGCAGGTGACTAAGATCAGAAGACAAACCAGTTACTTTTTTTTTCTTGGTGGATGTGGCTTTCAGTTCAGAGCGAAGGCAGGCCTTTAAGTGTGTAATGAGAATGCTGTAAGATGAGTGTAGATCTCATGTCAACTCAGATTAACTTTGCTTGTACATATAGTTCAAAGTAAATTGCCACACGGTCAGCAAAACGAACTTAACCATTCAGTATTCCTGAGCTGTAACATAGAGCACGATGTGATCTGGATTCTTTGTGAGAAAGTGCAAAGGATGCTCCTTGCATTTTCTCAAAGCAGGGAAAAAAAAAATCAGCATCTGCTGGGTGCTAAGTTCTTCATTAAGAGTCAAAGTTGCTCAGCTTTATCCTAGGAAGCTGTCCCTGAAAAAAATGGAAAAGAGTAGTTTCAATGAGAACGATGATCCTACAATAAGCAGAAAGAATGTGGGGAATCACATTGGTGGAGAAGGTGTATGTAGCGGTTTAGCTGCGCTCTTGCTGGGTTTGCTGCTGTGATGCCTGGTGCTTACAGGTCAAAACTTGGGTTCCAAGCACAGCTTGTGCCCCAAAGCAGGAGCATCCATTATGTCAGTCATTTGCTCGCCTTGGTTGTATTCCTCCCTCCCTCCACACCCCCATTTGGGTTGTCAGTTTGGCATGGAGCTGCTTTAGGGGATGATAGGACTGAGTGCTGGAGCTTATTTGTAAGTAGTTTTTTAATGCATTGCGAGAACAGCTGGATAGGAGGTATAAATTGCTATAAATTGCTGGTCTATGCAAAAAGGTGCTTGCATACATTACTGGAGAGCCCACTTGAACTTGTTGAGCAGTGCTCCCACCAGCACTAAGAGGTCACTTAACCCTCTGCGTGGCCCTGCTGCAGAGCCCAGGCATGCACTGCAGAATTAAATGAGCTCCACCATTTTTCCTCTGTGCGCTGCCCAGAACTGATGCAAAGTGACATCTGACAGCGCAGGCAAAGCAGTGACAGTGCTCTGAGACACTAATAATAGCTGTAGAGCTAGAGCAGTTTTCCTCCATCCTTATTTTTTATTAGATTCTCCCCTCTTTGGTGAGGAAATGTTGTTGTCCCTGGCACGGTTTATCCTTGGAAACCACCTTTGAGCCATTTAATCTCAAGGCTGGCTGCACAGTGGAGTCAATGCACTAGCAATGCTCCCAACATAATCTCTTTAAAGAACAGCTGATACCTCACTAAGAACTTTGAAAATACATTCCCCTTGGAAGCAATCCTCGGAAGTTAGGAGCAGCGAGGGGGAGCTGATGTGCGAGAGGCCAAATCGTCTTGGGAGCAGTGCAGCAGCAATCCCCCAGAAAGGCAGGCTCCAGTGCCATGCAGAAACTCGTCTGTCTTTTTTTCTCAGTTTTCTTTGTTACTAAGGAGATTTGCATTGAAACAAGCTCTGCAGGAATCCTCAGGTTCCTAGCAAGGAGATCTTAATACTTCTACTTATATATAATTAGTGAAAGAGAAGGTGTTAGAGAAGGTTCCTGTGAGGGATTCTTGGGACCAATTTGTAGTAAAAGGGGGAATAATGATGAATAGCCCTCTAAACCCCAGCTGAGCACTCAAGGCCAATTTGGTGGAACCCAGGGTCAGCAGCAACATTGTGGTTTACCTCACTAGGACAGAAGTAGGTCCGTCCTATTTGGTTTTGGCTTGACTTCTCCTGCTGTAGCTGCTTGTTCCTTGCCCTGGTGCCTGTGTCTCTAGGATATACCCTACTGAAGTCAGCAGCAAAACTATAAAGAACGAATAAGGCTCAAGGATGCTTGTTTTTATTTTGATAGGTATTTTTAGCTGTTACTCCTTGGATGGGGAAAAGGACACTTTTCTGAGTGCTGGGTTTAGAGACAGGAGTAGGTGCCTAAGGAGGAACTTGAAGAATTTCGGCTCCAAATCCAGAAGGATAATCCTCACCGCTCCTGCCTACCTCTGTAAGCGGCTGAGTATCACCACCAAGAGGGTTCCTTAGGTACTTAAAGCTCTTCTCTGTATGTCTAGAATTATCCAAGTCGTGTTGATGCTGAACTGTTCAAATCTGATCTCCTTCCTAAGCCCTGTCAAGATTAACAAACCGGGCTCTCTCCCGCCTGCCTCCTGAGAGGCCCTGCTGACAGCACAGACAGAGCATGCCTGCAGCATGCCTCTGCACCAGCCAAGTACACAGACAGCTGCTATTTACATTCCAAAGCAGAGGAAGAGTCAGGGATATCCTGCTGCTATAAAATAGCACTGAATATTAAAGGATAAGAGGAGCTGTTGCATGAGCAATGGAGTTTTGACCAATCTCTTATGTTCTCCTCCTCTGGGGCAATCTCAGCAGCCTTTTCATATTCCCCATGATTTTTTCTCTGTAGTATCCTTCCTCTCCCATCTTCCCTGTACTCCTGCATCACCTTTCCCTGCGCTCTGCTCCTGCTGTGTATCTCTAACATCTTTCTGGCTCCTTCCCATCCCCTCTAAGCTTAGCCATGTCAGAGCTTCTGCTTTCTCCTGTGCCCTCCGTGTGGCCTTGGGAGGGAAGCAGCTTGTGGGGTGGGTTGTTGGGAGCTGTGTGTGCAGAGTGGCTTGGTATCGTGTGGCAGCTAAAGAAGCCCTGCAGGAAGGTGGATGCTGGGCGGTTTTTTCAGTGCTGTCTGCCTGAGTCCATGTGGCAATGTAGGGGCTTGAGTTTCTTCACAACTGAGCAGTCAAAAGTAATTTTGATGCAAGGCATAAGTAGTCAAAATTTAGTGAATATGGTGGACAACTAGGAAAATGTTTTGGGAATGGAGCTGTTAGAGATCCTTCAGTATGAAGGTGAATGGGAAGAAAATACAACAGGGAGAAGTTGGTAGGTTCCTGCAAAAAAGCAATTGAAATCCTAGAGCCATGGTTCCCTCCCGTTCCAACCCCCATCTCTTCTGACAGTGGCTTAATATGTATTCGGCAAGCTAAATGCATCAGGTCCTCTTTCACCTTGGCAGCACTACTGGTGATACTATTATACAGATCTGTGCTCGCTGATTCTCCTTGTCTCGCTGTTGCACCCAGAAGATTTTTCCCCATTCTGATTATGTAGGTTCTCCTGACCTTCGGAAACGTGGTACTTCAGCTGCAGTAAGACCTAGCCTTTCTGTTTGCATCTCTCCTCAATTCCTAGGATGTTGGTATGATATAGGCTTTTGCTTCCAATATATTATCATCTTGTAGAATTAGCCCTCAGGAAGTCAGCATCTGGTCCCAATTATTGTTCTTTAGCTGAGGTGCCTGAATCTCTCCTGCCACGGAAGGTCTGGGATTCCTTTATCCTGGAGCGCACAGACACCAGCAGGGAAGGCAGAGGCTTGTTGTGAGATGAGGGCCATTGGCACGCTTCCCAGCACCTTCTGATAGCACAAAGTGTATGTTACAGGCTGGGCTGTACAGTCCCATGGTACAGAAACACTATGAGGCTATTAAACACCCACTTCAAATTGCACCTTTGATCAAATTCCTAACAAAAGGCAGCATTGCTGTGCAGTTCTGCTGCGTGCGTGCTTTGCAAATTACATCCCCAGATGTATGAGATCTCTGGAGACCAGAGGGGAAGGAATGTCATGCACACAATAGAGCTGGAAAAACCTTCTGTCTTAATGGTGCCCCATCAATTCTTATCTGATAATCTCTCCTTTTGAAGGTATGTGGAAAACCAAAAATAAGAACAAAGCATAGACAGAGACTTGCCCTGACCTGTCTTCTAGACCGTATCTCTCTGGAGCTCTGCTTGCTTGCTCTGCTTGTCTTGCTGTGACCTCTCTCTCATCTCGCTATCAAGCTCACTTGCTGGGGTGAGCAGCTGCCCCCTCCCTCCCTCCTGTCCCTCTTTCCAGCCTCTCCTTGTGCTTGTAACAGCCTCCTCGTGCTTGTCTGCCTTATCCACTTTGTCTTATATTTTCAGCAGAGATTAGAAATATCTCTTCTTCTGAGTCTCAAAGTTCTGAATTCCTCTATCTTCCTGCCACTGCTTATCTTGCTGCTGTATTTTTAAACTATAATACACTCCAGGATATGGTTGTCACAGGGGACACTTGAACAAAGTAAGAGTAGTGCAGCAACCTTCTGAAATTCTCGGGGAAAAAAAAATGCTTTGTCAAAAGAGGAAAGTTCAAAGCATAAAAATATGTATCTATTTTTCAGTTGTTGAACAGTGACAACACATGATAGCGGGATGGTTTTGGAGCGTGTTAACCACAGCACACCATTCTGTTCTGCTTTGTCGTGCGTTGTATCGCTTTTAGGTTGAGGGCTCAAGGGGCCCGGCACGCTTGCAGTAGCTAATTCCAAGTAGCCTGGCAGGTAAGGGACTGCTAATAGTACAGCCTCTCTCTGACTGCACGGAGGAGATATCAAAGCAGAAAGAGGAAGTGTGACTCGTAGCTGGTGGCAGACTGGGGAAATGAACTCTGACTTCCCCAGGCCCAGCCAGCAGCAGAGGTGCTGGGCCTCCTTCCTCCCTCCCGTGGTTCTCTCCAAATGCGTCTTCAAAGGTGTGAGAACAACTTTGCATTGCCTAGCGAATAGATTTTATCTGGGTGCTCCAAAACCACTATCACTGAATCTCTTGAACCCTTTGAGCTCGATGGAGAGACTTCAAAACTCTAAGGTTTTCAGAGCCAAAGGGAGGCAGCGCTCAGACCCTGCTGACATCCACCAGGGAGGCTGGGCTCCAGTTGTCTTGGGGCTCCTTGAGAACTTTAGCCTAAAACCTTGGGCTGACGACATCATGGCTTAGGAAGCTCTTACCAAATGCAGACAAAAGTACTGCCCATTTGAAGCCTCCTGCCTGGTCCTTAAGACACCTCTGCACATTTTCCTTAAAGGAGAGGCTGTCGGGCACTGCGGTGATAGTAACCAACAGTTTCCTGTCGTATTGCTGCCCACTGGGGAACGTAAGCTGCCATCTTCTGAGCGAGGAGCTGGTGCTCTGGGGTTGTTTGTCTTTTCTCTTTGGTTTGTGTAATTATGCTTGCCCTGAAGACAGCATTACTAAGATACATATCTAGTTTTTCAAATGATGCCCTCGCAGTCTCTGGAGTTCATTATCACCCTGCAGTGCCCATAACTGTTTTCAGGAGTCCCGTCTTTGCTCCAAGGACTGGGGTATTGATAGTGTGCGACGCGCTGTCTCCCCTGGCAGTTATTTACAAGATCATATTGCTGTCTTACCTTTAACTCTGGTGCTCTTTGTGGGTTCATTTCCCCTTTTCAGGGGAAAATAAAGGCATAATTGCCTTCTTTAGGAAACAAAACATTTACAAATGCTAAACTTTCCATTTAGAGAATCGCAGCCAGCCTGTAGCCTCTGTGGTGGCTGGGCACCTAAAAAGCACTTCCTTTCTATGGGGGAGGGGGGTGCCCAGCCTCCTGCTCCACAAGTGGCAGTTCCTATTCCGGCAAAAGGCGAGTTTCCACCTGATGTTAGCCCTGTAGAGCCAGTGAGACAACTTCACAAATTAGACCTAACGCTGCAGGTGCCTACTGGGGAATTAATTGTTTTTTTTTCTGAATGGTTTTATTTTAGGGAGAGTCAGTTAACTCTTGTTGCTTTGCTGTAGGAAGAAAGTCAGACTAAAAGGCACATGATTTCTGCTGCTTTTGAAATCTTTGTATTGTTATGCGGAATAACTGCAAACAATTTGCATTACAATGAATCATAAATAAGAGATGCCACCAGCTGAAGTGTAAACTGAGCAAAATGTGGGGAGCTCTCAGTGCAGCAGAACCGAAGTGCTCTAGGCAAGACTAGACGGAGCTAGCAGGCAAGTGCCCAAGGCACTGCTGGGTCACAGACAAGCCTTGTGCTCGGCAAAGGTCCTAATTGTAAGATGCCCAGTTAATCTTAATTTTCAATGTAAGTAACATAATATTTGTAGCTTAGATGCCAAAATCATCAGGCAAGGAGAAGGGGAAAAATCTGAAACCCTTCTGTGGAACAGGATTAGGAAGGATTAAAGTCTGAAATGATCACACTGCTCTGAGTAGTGGATACTGCCACAGCCAACTCAATAAAACTCAGTGGGACACTTGACGTTGCACATTTTCAAGCAGCAAGTCATAAATCTATGTTCATGTGAAATCTCTTGCACTCGGCCTGATGGGAACAATCACTATGCAACTTCAGGTGCTGCTTTTGGGGGGAATAAAGCACAAGTTACTGCCTTGCAGGGACAATCTTTGCTAGCAGAAATAGAAAGCAACTCGAATGGTGTATGTAGCTATGCTTGAATTGTATTTTACTAAATGTGCCTTGTTTGTAGTGCTCTGTAATTTCTTCAAACCTGCTGAAAATCCTTAAAACATGAGATTAAAATATAAATTAAACCCTGTTCTCAAGTGCTTTACCAGACAGGAAGGCATTTAAGCATTTTGCTGAAATATTGGGCAGAGTCAGGTCAGAATGAATTAGAGCTTTCATCTTGTAAGACGTTTCCCACCTCAGAGCTACCCTGTGCTATCAAGACCAGTGTCAGAAAAGCAGTACAGAGAAGGCACGTCTTGCATCAATGTTGTGCTGCATTCTCTAAGAGGTGCATGTGGTAGTGCTGGAGGATCGGGGTGTGGGATCCGTGTGCTGGTTGCAGTCTGGAGCTCCTTCCTTGACCAAGTGCTCTTAAGGCTTCGCATCAAGTAGTTCTTTGAGCTGTTGCAGACTCCAGTGCTGCCAGCCCCCGGCCATGAGGTAACCATTTGCTAGGTCCAATATGAGGATATTTCTGGTTTCCAACTTAAAATAATAATAATAATGGTGGCGTAGCTCATAATTGTGAGTGAAAGGTCTCTGTGCTGTAATGGGAAACAGCTGGTGTGGTAGGCCATTGCAGACTAAAATCTGTCTTTGTTCAAAATGTGGCCCCGCCATTATCACGGTTGGAAATAATCCTTGGTGCTGACATGGTAATGACAGCTTGATGTTTTAGACGCATCTAATGGCACTAAGTCCTGATCTTAGCCGGCATTTATCAAGATAAATAAGCCAGTCAGGCAAGAGCATGGTGGGCTGACTGTATTCCTGCAGATAACGATGTGCGTGTTTCCTCTCTCGGAAGAATAATGAACAGAATGACTGTCAAAATATTTCCCTCTGGAGAGACTCCAAAATAACTGACACTTGTGTGAGCTCAGTGCCATCAGCAACGTGAGCTTCTTCACAAACCTGAAAGAAGTGGAGCTGTGGCCATGGAAGATGAGGGGATCTCACCTTAACACTAACGAGAAGCTGGGAGAGTCATTTTCCCACTTGTGTTGGACCTCTCTTGGGAACAGCTCCGCTGTCGTGGTTGCTGGATGCTCTGTGCTACAGAGCGTCCTTCAGGCCTTCTGAAGCTGGTGGGTGAGATCCTGCTGAGTTCAGCAAGGCTGGTTCTGGTGCAGCACAGCCTTAAATGTCCTTTAGCTGAAACTTTCATTATAGCCCTACAGACCATCAGAGGATCAGGCCCTGCAAGTTCAACGCTGCAGCTCTCGGATTTTCCTATTAATCCTGGAAGAAAGCTGCGCTAATGACTTCTCTGCAAAACAAAGTGCACGCGCAGACCTCCACACGGAGCTTAATGTGCTGTTGTGGCGTGCCCCTTCTGCAACCCTCGAGAATTTCGGGAAACACATCTAACTTGCTGCAGGAGCTGCCCTTGTTTTAAGGAGGATGCGTTGAAAAAGTGTGCCTGGGGAGCTGAAAGCATCCCTTAGAGCACCGTGACCAGAAGAGTAACATGGCCTGGGTGGCTGGAGTCTGATCATGGGGAAAGCTCATGGCCTGTGCCACAAAAGAAACGGTTCTCCTGGGTCAGAGAACTGTGCTGTAACGACAGAGTAAGCTCCCGCAATGCCACGGCACAGGTCAGGGCTGGGAAGTGTACATAAAGGGCTTTCCCTGTAGAACAGGTCAGGTCATGCCGCTGATTAAATGCGTCCTGCAAAGGTGTCATAACTCTCCAGCCCGAGTGTGTTACGTCTCCAGAGCGAGAGCAGGGTTTTGCAAGACTGGATTAAGGTGAATTTATTCCCTTTTCATTCTTTCAAATGTAGATTTATCCCTGTTGAGCTGAGCTGTGATGAACTAACTTTTTGCTGTAGGCAGAGGGCTGGCTCTCGTACTGATGAAGAGACTTGTATTTTTGCTGAACTGCTTCTTTCCATGCTATTCACAGGAGGTTTCATGAATTTTCTATATGGGTGGCCAAGAAAGTGATTTCTTCTGGCGGGGGTGGGCTCTGTCAAGCTTACAGCTGCCAAGTTCCCTCTTTTCCTGATTTTTTTTTTTTATTTTCCTCCCAGGAGGGTTGTCTGGGGGATACAATCAGGACAGTAGAAGCAATCAGGACAGTAGGATCTCTGATGTGCATCCAGCCCCCAAACGGACAAAAGGATGCCTCCTGTGGGTCTGCAGTCTGGGGAGCAGGACAGTGTCTGGGTGAGGTGCTGAGGGGGAGGAGAGTGAAATCTGAAATCTGAGCTTCCACTGAAAGCAGATTTTATGCCATGGGCCTGCTCAGCAGGGCTTGGGGTGCTGGGTTGGGTGGGGAAGCTGCTGGGATGGGGGCTTCCTCCTGCCCCAACCCCACAGCATCGAGGGCTCCTGACCCGCTCCCCTGCTGCACACCTGGGGTACAAGCAGCCAGCAGGAGAAAGGTGATTTAATCGTATCTGAGGAGCAGTGAATTGTATCGCAGACGAGGGAAGCAGGCAGTTGAGAGTGGGTGGGAACAAAACCCTACACTTTTCTTTGTTTGTCTCTTAACAATTGGTATTTACGATGAAGTTTGACCCCTCCCTCCAACCAAATGTTTCTACATCAGATAGTTTTCCCAAGAAAGGATAGTAAAACATCAGCAGTAAAAATAATATTTATAGAGCTATGTATTTGTGAAAGTGACTGTGGTTTTCAAGGTAAATAGTTGCTGGATTATTCAAAATACTCAGTATGTCTGTCAAAATCCTTGTGTCGTGTGGAATATTTCCCACACAGTTTCACAGAGAGCCTCTTTTTAACGGCTGGTGGTAAACCTGTAATGCTATGTTAGGTTTTTAATAGCTTGCAAAGGTCCCCGATTGATTTTCACACGTTTATTTCCACAGCAGTAAGGTTTTACGTACTGAGGTGTGGGAAGGAAAGGGGAGGGGGGGAAATAATCACAGGATGTTGAGCGTGTTTCAAAACCTGTGCCTAAATGCCTGTCCTTAAAAGGCTCTCCAGCCGGGGGTGGCTGAAGCGATTGCATGAGCAGTGCTGGAGGGGAGCTGGGAGGTTTGCACTTTCTCAAGCAAGGGTTCCCTTCTTTTCCTGGCAGCCTCCTCAGAGACGAGGCAGTTTGCACAAAGAGAAAATCCCCTGCGAAGCTTCATGCCGCCTCCTGCACCGGGGATGCTTCTCTCGGCTCTGAGTGGTGGTGGGACCTGTGGGGCTGTGGTGCCTGCACACGACTGGTGCTGAGTTTGGCTGTGCCTTGCTTTTCCATCAGCTCCATCCCATTTGCTGTAGGTCTCCCTCTCGTCATCTCATATTATTCTTGTGCAGTAGAGAGGCGCTCCTAAATCCCAATGGGATAATCAGACATGTGGGAGAAAGGATCTTGAGCGCTCCTCCGGCTGCGGCTGTGCTGGTTTCTCTCCCAGCTGGGAGCTCTCCCTGCTCCTGGGAGGAGGTGTCTGACACAAAGGGAGAGGCCATTATGGCCCAGAGTCTGTCCTAGGAGTTGTCCTTGCAAGTCAAATTTTAAATTTTTGCAAAGGCTTGATGGAGTTTAATGGGCTGTAGACAGTTTTGTTATTTACATAGCAGACATCATTATTGGGGATATTTCCTTCTATATCTCATAGCAGCATGTCTAAGGACTGGAGACCAGCCTGGCTCTTCCAGAGCTTCTGAGTAAACAAATAAGCAAGCATCCTATTTAATAAAAAAAAAAAAAGTGGCAATTAAAAAAGACGTCTTGCATTGTACAAACAGGAAGGATTGTAAAACACACTTTGCAGGGAGCCAGTGGAAATGCATTCAGTCTAGTTTATAATCACAGCACAATGAAATACCCTGAACATAAATAGCAAGAAATCAATTTTCTTTAGAAAAAGTAAAATAAAGAACATTAAATGATCATTTGACTAGATAACTGCAGTTTACTCGGTGGTATAACTGTCAGCTTGCCTGTGCACAATAATGGAATTAATGCAGAGGGGGTATGGTTTAGATGTCTCCTTCTTTACAGTGACAATAACTCCCTTGTTTTCTCTAGTGAGTAGATGTTTATACTCTAATTTTGTCTCTGCAGGCTACACAGAGCCTTAAACTTGCAAAAGGGATTTGTGAGCAGCTTGCTTGTTGAGAACAAATGCTAGTCAAAAGAAATGCATGACTTACTGACCTTGAGTTCACTGAACCTTCATCTTGATGCTTCTGCACCACTAAGGAATCGGCTGCTCCGAAAATTAAAGTTCCCAGATTAGAATAGGAGCTCCAACAAAGGACCTGTATGGTTTACAAATACACATCGATTAGAGGACTTTAAAAGAGCTTTGTAAGAACAATGGGATTATGAAAAGCAAATGTTTAAGAGGCAAGCAACCAATTGAGGTCAAAGTTGATGAAAACCAGACTTCTGAAAATATGGTATTTCTTATTTGCGTTTTGGCTAACAACCTTAAATTTTGTCCTTACCTGTTAAGTTATTCATTTGGCCCTAGTCATATTGTCAAGCTGATGTGCTGTAAAAAGAGATGATGACTTTCACAGGGCCCTCGGTTTCAGTGTGCGTGCCTGGTATTTATTTTGCAGTATCTGGGTCATATTGGTTTGTTGCATCCTCCAAGTTTTTATGTTTTTTAAGGAAGTTTACAGGAATATTTCTAGTCGATATTCTTTTAATGTGCTTAAAGCTACATAGCCATTGCATCACTTTTTTTCTTCCTGAAGAAACATGTCAAAAACCCAACATCTCAAAGTTTTCTATACTGTGTTGAGGCTAATGAACCTTTAATAGTTTAATTTGGTTCTCAAGCTTTTTGAAGCATCACAACTGCACCTCCTTCTAGGACAGAAGTATGAGAGTTAATGCAAAGAGGAGACGCATGGCAGTTTCCTAGTTCCCATAAAGAACTGTGTGTTGGGAGCAGATTCTTCCACTACAGCAGAGTGCATTTGTGCCTACAGGTGACTGACATGGATGTAAGTGTGAGCATGTCTATTGTGTATATATGTGAAAATCAGATCATTTTTAAGTATATACATAGTAAAATGGTATATGCTTTTCATATGCTCAGGAAACATCTGTGTGGATAGAAATAACTTTTTTTAACTGAGTTACAACCTTGGTTCTAAGGTTATAACTCCTATATATTTTACCTGCTTAATTGAAAAGATGTTTATATCATGAGAACTTGGAAAACTGAGAAAACTTGTTTTGCTTACCCCATAATCTGCAGAGTTCGCTTTGATGATAGTATGTCATAATTCCTCCTGGGTGCCAGTCAAAACAAAGACTTTGCACTGTACACAAGCAGCTCTTGTTTGGATGGTTTTGGTATTTTGAAATGCAGAGTAAAATCCAAGACAGATATTACTTCCCTTCCTGTAGCTGAATAAGGATAAGGCTGAAAGTGTGAAGAATTTTTAAGCTTAAAGTAATGAAAGCTTTGATCCCCTTAACACAGATGCCGTGACTCTGTGCTGTATCATAGGTGGTTTAATGTAAAAAGTAGGAAAAAAAAAAAAAACCACCATTTAGAAACATTTCAGACTGCCAACTTTTGCTGAAAGGGGATTCTTCAGATGTTGTCAGCAATGAAACTTGATGGAAAATATTTCTTTAATGTTTTTGAACCTTCCAGAGATAGAGAAAAAATTACGTGCATATTTAGTTTCATATTTTTCTACTTACCTTATTTACCTGAATTAATAGGGTGTTTTTTTGATATTTACCTTCTCAGAAGAAAGCTTAAATTTGTCTTGAAGCTTGGATAGATGGGCAAAGCGAAGTATTTCCTGAAATTATCCATCACAAAATTACGACGGTCAGTATGGTGAAATATCACACTGTTTACACTGCTTGTTCTAGGTGCAGGTTCGCTGAAGCAGTGGGCTGTTGTCTGTCTCTGTTGAAGCTGGAGGGTCGGTTGGCTGAGCCTGAGATGACACTTGGGCACAGGGACAAGCTTTGGGCTTCTGATGTGGGATAGTAGCTGGGGAGCAGGGGAGGCAATGTGTCCTGCTCGGTTGCCTTAATGCAGCTTTCCCCCAGTAGAAGTTGAAGGTTATACGTCATACCTTGAAAACAAGCTGCTTCATTTGTCCTTTCTTGTCTGTGTAATGGGAACAACTTTTCATTTTCTAAATTGGTTTGAGATCTGTGGATGAAAAGGCTTTGTAGCTACCGCTATTGGCTTTGCTTTCAGTGAGTATTTTAGATGTTACTGAGTCAAACCCACCCAATTTCTTGTTCTTGGGTGCAGAAATTGCTGAGAACTCAATTTCTAGATTGAGATATGGAGTTCTACATCTAATTAATAATCTGAACTGAGATTATCTACTGTCTCAAGTAGGAGGCAAGAAGAATAATGAATAGCCTCAGACAAGACACAACAAAGTTTCCAGCAACATCCTGAAGCACCCTGAGAGTTAATCACATCCCTGCAGCACTGCTTGCTATCAAACCACCGCTTGTCGTGCATTAACGAAGGCACTGCACCCACCGCAGGAGCAGCCAGCAAGGGAGAGCATCAGCATGCACGCTGCTTTCCTGGTGACCATATAACCAGTGCTGTACCCGGAGCTGTGCAGCTTGCTTTGTAATGCAGATTGCTCTAGCTGGAGGTTGAAAGTACAGCGAAAGCGCTGCAATTGCAAGCTTATTTAATAATGCAAGCAGAGGGCAAATCCCAGGAGCAGTTAAAAATATCAGCACAGAAGCTGTTCTGTTGTCCGTTTTCCTTTGGGACCGTTGTCAGCTCCACATTTTCTTTTTTTTTTTTTCCCCTGGAGCTGTAGATCAGATTTCAGGCGGACAACAGCTCCCTTTTGAGGACAGCAGTGACCTGCTGAAGGCAGGTGGGCACCCCGAGAAACCAGCTGCAGCTCGGGCTGCCCGCAGTACCCAGGCGCTGCAGAGCCAGGCTGGCTGCTGCGTTTCTAGCCAGGCAGGGGTGAGGAAAGGTCAAAAAGAATCTCGCTGTTCCCAGTGTCTGTCAGTAAGTAATCATGCAGATAAAAATCTCACCACTCCCTCAGCCCAACAAAAATTTCTTTCTCCATCTATATATCCATATAACATTACAATATGAGCCTCAGGGCATCTCTTGTCCTTATCTAAACAAAAGTCTTCTCTGAAAACCTTAGTCATGCAAGTTATGGCATGAAATCACCCTTTCAGCAGAAAAATGGTAATTTTGCATCTGGAGTCAAAGGAGGACTGGCTTGGTGTACAAAGCTATTATTTTTCTCACATCCAATCACCCTTAGTAATTTGGGAGCAACTCACGTATCAGTCTACAAGGGTTTTCATTCAGTGCAGGTATAAAACCCACTGAAGCAGCACTTGGATTTTTCTTTGGGTCCTGCTGGCACATCTTATGGAGGGTTAGCCACCTTCTCCTTGGAAGGCTCAAGAAAAATGACAGACCCAAGAAATTAAATGGGAATGAGCTGTAGATAAATGTAAGCCCATAACACTGGGTGGTTGCTTTGTGATTAAACTGAGGGTAGCCTGGAGAAAAGCAGGAGGTTTGAATAGGGTGACATACTGTTGGTGCAGTTTTTGTGAAAGCATTTCCAGGTGTCATGATGGATAACTCATTAAAAATGTGGGTTGCATGTCATTATCAACTGTCACCTTGTCTCTAGGTATGGTGCAGAGCAACGGGTGCATTTCCTGCCTTGTCTGGTACCTGTTCTGCTCCTTGACCCCTGTCATATCTGGGCCAGCGTAGAGCATTCTCACAGTCCAGGAAGTTACTGCTTTTTTCTTCTCTGAAAGAAGGGCTATGGGTGAAACTAGCCGATTCACTTGTATTTGGCAAGGGGATCTTGGGTAATTACAATGAGGAGAAACGGGGTCATCTCCCATTTTTTGTTATTACCTGCTCGCTGTGCTTGGGAGGACCCAGGCTGGTTTGCTGACACCTTGAGCCCTCCCCAGGTCTGGATAGGGCAGAGGTGGGGGGAAGCTCTGTGTCCTTCCCCTGGCATCATTTGTGAGATGGCTGAGCATCCCCTGCACCGCGGGGCTTCTTCTGGTGCTGTTGGTGTCAATGGCCTGGGTTTTGAGGTAGGGGAAGAGGTCTCTGTTTGGGAAGGGTCTGTGCGGCTCTGGGTGGGCTGCTGTTGCTGCAGCTAGGTGAGTGAGTCCAGCTCTCTCCTGGAAGCAAATCGATGTGAGAGAATCTCACAAATTCCCCAAAAAATGGGAAAAGCCTGAGTGTTCATCCGTTTGTGTAGAGTTAACTTGTGCAGTTGACATTGAAAGCAATACTAAAACAGTCCTTAAAAATAATTACATGTAATGATCCCTTTCTCTGTTTTCCTGCCCTAAAAATAATTTATTTGCCCTTGTTGGTTCAGGCGCAGTGCAGATCTGAGCAGAGGCTTCCCTTGAATTAGGCAGCACTCAGCTGGCAGCACCGCTTACCCCAGGAGGTGCGAGCGGCAGTTCCAAGGCTCACGTTGCCCTTCCCAACCCCATTGCAGCAGGCAGGCTCTGAGCACTGTGCCTCGCAGCCCCGTGGGGCGGTGGGACAGGCTGGTCGGGCTTGCTGTGGGGAGACAGGGAATGGAAACCTGGCTGGGGAGGAGAAGGAAAGCAGTGTGTGACCTGGGGGGCAAATGTGCGGTGTGCAAGGGCTTGGCTGCTTTTTTCCTTGTCCCGACTTCAGCAGTGAGCATGGCTCTGTGCAGGAGATCCTATAGCACAGGCTCCCTTTCTGCTCCAGACAGATGGTAACTGGTAAGCCTCAATTTCTTTCCTTAATTATAGTGTCTCTGTGCAAAACTTCCAGATCATCTTTAAAATGCTGCTGATTATTAAGAACTGCACTCTGTTTCTTGACATTGCTGCTACCTTGCTTTTTGCTGTCTTAAAGAGGTGAAAAGCAAGCTTTAATAATTTCCCTCTGTTCTTTAGATTTTAAGCAATGTTATTTTATCTGTGCTTTAGCTTAAATGCTTATATTTCCTATTGCCGGAGATCTGCTTTCCCCTTCCTTCTGCCCCCTCAGCCCTATTTAGACAATCCCCAAACGCATGGCTTTTGAAAGTGCTGTTAATACCTCTCACTTCACTGTTTATGATGCTGGGCAGTGGTGCATTCAGATTATCACAGCACGGGTAAAATAATACCCACTTCTTCGCTTACATCCTATTACTGCGCCTCGGAGAGCCCTCTCACTTAGATTACTCAGGGGAAATTCAACGACATACAGCCTTTTGATTTGAAATATAAACTGTTGTGCAGAGATTTAAAAGATACCCTAATTTATTTGGAAACGGCCAGGAGTGTGCTGGAACTCGTTTGATTGCCGTGCTTTATTAGGCCGTGATTTTTCCATCTAGCTTCTATTCCCAAAACCTACTGAATGATCATGATTTACTTTGGACATCTGTTAAATTCTGGGCTGTCTGGGGAACAAAGCAAGGGAGCTGCATTCCTGATGGGAATATTGGAGGAGAATAGTGGAACCGGCTGTGTTCTCCCATCAACAGGGTAATACGAGAGTCACCCAGCTTTGTGATTCCTCTAGCTTGCAGGTTTTTTGCATGTAAATGTGTGTATATCCAGACATGTTATGATAAACTGCTATTATTAAATATATTAAGACCACCTCAAGCTTTTCCCTGAAGAGCAAAGACTGTCAGGTCTATTGCTTTGCTTTTTCCACCCAGAACAAATCAGGAGCATGGACGGGAGCAGTGACAGGGTGCTGGGACCTGTTTGGTTCCCCACCCACTGCTGCTGAGATATTTCTGTTTTCAGCTGTCACTACCAGTGTATTCTCAGTTCTCCTCCCCTCCGCCCCCAGCTGCAACCAGCACTGAAAAGGCTGCCTGATTCCCTCCTAGCAGTTGAAGCAAACCCTGCTGCATTTCTGCTTCCTCCTGCAGGACAGATTTACTCACTGTGGTTACCCTGTGGTTGCCATATGTTAGTTACATTAAAGGCACTGCGCCCTAATCTAATGAAACAGAAATCCATCAGATGTATAAAAACATTCTGTTGTTCTCCTATGTTCACAAACACTTCCTGTTCTCCCCCTCACTAATTTCGGGAATAAGGTCAGCCTGTTGGAAGGGAGCTTTCAAAGTGTGTCAGGTTAAAATATATCCGCCCTGTTTGGATTTCAGCGGTTGCAGTAACCAGGAGCACAAGGGTGATATTCCTGTTTGAAGAGGAACGATAGGTATTTGTGAAGTAAGAGTCGTTATCCGGGGTTCCTAATTGTTCGATGGCGTTGCAAAAGGCACACTGAGTCAATAAAAGCTTTACCTGAGTAAAGGTGATGGAAGTACTTACAAAAAGGTGCTCCAAGGGTGCTGATGCCTAATGCCATTAAACACACAGAGACGGAGATCTGCTGCTTGTCTGTTTGCACCTGAAGAACAAACTATAACCTGAATAGGGGCTTTGGAAAAAACTATTCAAGACAATTTCTAAGTGCATTAAAACATTAATCTTCACAAAGTGTCTAAGTAGCAGCAAATGTTTAGACACCTTTCAGGCACAAAGCAAGCGGTCTTGTGTAGCAGCAACAGGAGACTTGAAATAGGCTGTTCTGCTTTGGAGTTTATAAGTTTTGTTATTGTCATAATAGGAAGTTTAAGGGCGCACAGGGCAGTAAGAGAATTCCTTTCTGGCTCGTAACGTTGCAAGTGGAAGGATCGTGAGTGCAGGAGCCTTCACATCGCTGCGGGAGCTGGGAGCACTGACTCCCTTCCATTGCTCTAACTCCCCATAGCTAATTCACTCTCTTGAGTCATATCGTTTTATATCTGGACTTCAGCATAACGTTTAGTCAGAGATGACAGCAACAGAACTACTTCATGAGTCATCTCCTTAATCCTGCTCCAGACAGAGGGCTCTTCCTTTCTGTTAGTCAGTCTGTTAGCTCCACTACGTTGCTGTTAGATGCCTTTAGTTGGTTTTTTCCCCAGTCCAAATTATTTTTTTTTCTGTGATTTTGATTCAGAGGCATTATCAACCATTGTGAGGTCTTTCCGCCTCTGCAGGTTAGCCCTAGTTCGTGCCCTACTCAAGCAGATTGCTTCTAGTCCTAAAGAGAAAACTGTCCAGGAGGTTTCCCATGAAGAAGCTGATCTAATCCATTTGAGCTGGTAAAAGACTTCTGTGAACTTTGAAATGTGCTGGACTGTGCCTTACAAATAATGCATGGTCTGTTGCTTTTATACCAGGGCAATAACAATTTAAAGTCAGAACGTTATCTGGAGGTCTGTAGGACTGTGACCCAAGAGAAGCTGCTAGAGCTGTGTGAAATTTCTATAATGAAATCCCATACCCTGTGAGATACCCCAGGCTTTGCTGCCAGCCTGAAACCTGAGTTAGGGTTACGGAGCTCTATGAAACTTTCAGGAGAACCACGGCCAGTTTTTTGTTTCAGCTGAGCTTTGCCATAGGTTCATTTAAATGCTGAATATGTGGAAATGAGCTCCTTTCCTTCCATGTGAATGTTAATTTAGTACACTTTGTTTAGCTGCGATAGCAACACAGTTTTTGGAAGTGTTTTGTGTGCATTAGTCATCAATATCTGAGTGATGTTTCTATTGTGCTCATCTGCCAGTGGTCCTAAAAAGCAGCAGCAATTCATCTATTCCAGCTGGGACAAGAAAGACTGACAAACTGCAGTGCTGCATTAAAAAGTGACTAAAAATGGCATCAGGAGGCACGTTTATTGTAGTTTCGTGACTGCAGCAGTTAGGGACTGAGCTTCTAGCATGCTGCAGCATTTGGGATTACCACCGTGGGCTGTCCCCTTCCATCCCACAGGATGACTCAGTCGGAAGCCTGCTCTCCTGAAGCCTGCATGGAGGAGCAGCCTCCAGCAGTTGTACTGCCCCGCGTAGTGCTGGTCTCACGGGCAGCCCGGGGCCAGGATGGCAATCCTCCGTGTAGCTGTTGAGTTGGTGCGTGCTGCACTGACTTCTTGCAGGCTCAGGTGAGGAGTGAGGAGCACATCAGGAGGAAGGTGAGCTTGTGACTGAGGTCCCCAGCTAGAACCTGGTGAGTCTGGGTTTGGCTTCTGCTGTCGCCTCCTTGCCTGACGCTGTGCTCAAGGCTGTACCAGAGCTCTGCTTCCCATCTGCAGGATAGAAATATTTATCCATCTGCCTGCCCTTTGTTCCTCTATGAAAATGTGTGAGGAGAGGTCTTCTATCGAGGAAATATATGATAACTTCAGCTGAATAAAACTAGTTCTTGTACTTTCTGTATCCAGTAGTCTCTTCCGGAGACTGAAGCGGAGCTGCTGTAAATTCCTTCTCTGGATTGTTTTGGTTAAAGTTCTTCTTGGTGAATCCTGCTTTTTCTATCTCTATTTACGCAGGGTGCCTTTTCCACCAGGATTTTGAATATTATTGCATTTTTGCCATGTGTCTTCAAGGCAGTCACCCTGGGGAGAGGCAGTGTTCTTCCCCACTGCAGTCTGGCCAGCCCAGGACTGCTACACTGGTGCCTGTGCTGCTGATACTGCCAAGCGCCTGCTCACTGCTAAGCTGGTACCTGTAATTTGTCAGAGGGAAACAAAGAATTAGATTCTTCAAAGCAATGATGCTCTGCATCTCTCTCAGCAAGGTTTGCCCTAGCTGTCTGTTCCGTCGTAAGCTCCTCCAGCTTATGAGGAGGGGGATTGAGACTGGAAGGTTTTAAGGTCAGCACCATCTATTCAGAGGAAGAATAGAAGGCCTGACCTTTTTCAAATGGTAAGCTTTGTCAGTGTTCCCATTGGGATTTTTCCCCAGGTGACTGCTTAAATGTCACTTGTGGTAAACTAGGGGATGGGAACCATTATGAACTTCCTCTTTTTCCTTCATAAGGCAACACTGAGAGCTCCTAATGGGGTTAGGTGTCTTTCTAAAGTTGGAAACATACCAGAGATAGGAATATAAAAGCATTTTTCTTATGTCTGTTTTGTAAAAATCATAGTTCTTGATGTCTGTCTTTAGCAATGCAAAAAAAAAAAAAAATCCTGTATAGCTACAATTAACACTCCAGCAATAACTCAGTGGCATACATTCCTTGTGTTTATTGATTAGCGAACAAGCCCCCTGGGGTTTACATTGCTTCCAACACATTCGGTTCCAGCTGAATACCTGCAGTGTGCATTGATCTAAGCGTGTGATTTCTCCTAAATATCAGCCGTCCTGTCCTATTGCGTTGCAGCTGTATGTGTTTTTGTAGCTGTGCAAAACCAAGTAGCTGAAAATGAAAAATCACCATGTGAAAAATGAAAGGGCACATGTTCCCATCTCTGCTGCTGTCCATGAGCCCTGTCTGTCACGCTGAGGTTACACCTGCATAATTCACTTCTCTTCAGCAGAGCGACTCCTGATTTATATTTGCATGTGTGAGAAGAAACTCGAGTCCCTGAGGGGCTATGGCAGCTCAGTGCTTCAAAGAATCGGGTCCCCACTGTAGAAAAGGACCAGATACCAAAGTTCAAAGTCAATGGATGCTTATTTCTTTACAGCTTTTGTTTTCTTTGTGAACACGCAGTACAGATCATTGCACAGGCATTTCCAGTATAGGTGTGGCTGCAGTAATTACTGCTTATTCTTTTGAAAGAATCTGCACTTGCAAAACACAGCAGGATGTGAAAGCAGATGAACATGCTGTCTAAAAGGACTCAGTGACCAGCTGAAGTTCGAAGGTTGGGAGCAGCAGGATGAGTTCCTTGGCAAGCCAAGGGCTTCAGCACGTGCTGTGTCTGGTGGGTTATAGGAAGGTGGAGGTGCCTGCTCGAAGCACCTGGCCGTGGCTCGGTGTGCTGCATGAGCTTTGTGTCCCTGCTGAAGGGACAGTGCACGTGGGGGGGATGGAGGCAAAGGGGAAGGATGCAAAGGAGGAGGAAGGCTACGGGAAGAGTGGTGCTAGAGCTGGAGGAGTAACGAGCTGGCTTTGTTTCAGCTTGTCAGCCTCCAATCTGCTTTAAAGTTGGTGCTGAAGTACGCAGCAGCGTGTGGCATGGAGATTGGAGATGTGGGTTTCCAAACCAGTGCCAGGGTGTAGGCTAACTCTCGTTCTGTTCGTAGCTGTACGATAGGAAAGCATGGGCTGCGTGTGGAAGAGTGAGAAGAGGCTGATAGGCAAATTAGGGAGCATTAATGCAGCAGTAATGGGGAATGCTGTCCTGCAGCTGTGTTGTGTTGGCTGTAACCAAGTGTGAAAGATGCCCAGTGAACGGTGCTGCCTCTGCTTTCACCTGCCGGTGCCTCACCCCAAGCTTGCTAGATGGGGCCGTGTTGTGAGGGCTCTGTCTGCTGCTCATTTCTTCAAGGTTTTCTTATTTTTTCCCAGTTTTGGGACTACACTCCCAACTCAACTCTTCAACGACTTCAGAAACAGCGTCTCTCCTTCTGTACTCTTGGAGGCATGGTCACACCATGACTGCTTTTGCAAAGACCTGAAGAAGTATACTTTCCTAGAGTGCAGTCTTCCTTTACCTTGCACCAATGTTTAATGAATCGGTTGCAGCAGCAATAGCAAAGAAGGCTGTGGCAGGCCTGCAGATGATGTGAGGTGGTGTTGCCATTGGTAAAAGACAGGGCCAAGACTTTGGTAGCAAGAGGCTCAGATGCAGAAAAGGAGGAGGGTTTCACCCTGAGCTCGGTCAGCCCTGCTCGCCCAGAGCACTCCCAGCTGCTGCTTTGGATTGCAGAGTAAGAAGCTGTCTCCGAGGTTCATTAGGCCTTCGCCTATTAAGGGCTTTAAAAACTAGGGTCAGGACCTTGAAACAGATCTGCAGCCTGTGAGGGAGCAGAGCATGTGCGCTATCTGTGCAGCGAGGGGAGCGGTTTTGGTTCAGCTCCAAGTGGATCAGTGCCTGCAGCACGAAGCCACCTGGAATTAATCGAAAACACTGGTGGCCACTCTGAGCCGAGAGGCAGAAGCAGGCAGAGACTGGGAACAAACCGCCCTTAGCCCCTGGTTGCGCTGGTGGAGGCGCGTGTGGGAGGTTTGCTCTGACGCTTCCCACGCTGTGTGTGCTTCGTGAACTTTATTTCCAGCGCTGTCAAGACAAAGTCTGTCGTTGTAATTGCAGATGGGTTTTCTTCTCTTGGAAGAAGGTTGCACATTTATTTTCGCACAGGCCATGCTGTCCCCAACGAGTTGCTGCTAGGAACCAGGACAGCTTCTGAAATCCAAATGCTGCTTTTCTCTCTCCTCCATTTCCCCATGTCTTCCCCTAGGCCGTGTGTGTGGCAAATACAGGGCTCTGTTCCTCAGCCCCTTGGTGGCGGAGCCCACCTGAAAACAGTCATGGGCTTGGCAAGAAGGATTTCAGGGGGGATTCCCAATGTCATTAGAAAGATGTCTGTATCCAAGTGATCTTTGCTTCCCTGCTATTCTGTGGCTGATGAATGTAAAAATACCTAGTAGAAAGAATACTTGTCCACAACTGATGGCTTTTGGTGGTCCTTTAAGGAAGGCTACGTGCTCAGTGATATCTTAGCATATGGAACAAAGCTAGGATGCTCTGGGTACTAGTGCAGTCGAGAGGAATTACCCAAGTGTTCTGTAGTTTATTTAAAGTACAACTAAGATTGATACATCCCAGGACTGAGTTTTGTTGGCCTCAGAATCACGAGGAGCTGAGGGACCTCCTGCTCCAGGAGCAGCACGGCTGGAAACTAGGCGGGACTACAGCTGCAGCTTTGAGGAGCTGCAAGTTGTGGTGGAGAAAGGACCACTTGGTTAGCAGGTCAGAGTTGCTTGCACACTGGTGAATTAGAAAAAGATTAAGAAGAAGGAAAGATGTGTGCTCAGATGTGACTCCTGTTGTGTTTGCCTGCCTTGGTGAGAGCGGGTGATAGGGCAAAGCAGGGTTTGTCATGCAAGTGGCAGGTGAAGGAAGGACCTTGGTTCCCCTAGCTAGGCACAGGCAGTTTATTCTGCCCCAGCTCTCTAGTTCATCTCCTCTCCTGACCTCTATCAGGCCACGCAGTTCCTGCAGAACCTCAGTTCACTTTTTCCCTGCACAGCTGGCCCTTTCCTCTCTGCCCCCTGCCTTTGGCTGTTGTCCCAGAGCCTCCCCACATCCCTGAGCTCTGCCCAGGCACAGGACACCTCTCACCCCTGGCGCAGGCAGGTTCCCTGGAGCGGTGCTGATGCTCCTGTCTCAGGAAGTGCAGGCTCTTCCATGTGCAGTGTGATGATGTCTGGGTGAAAACTGGAACTGCAGCTCATACATATACAGACGGAGCTGCTGGACCAGTAATTCCTCTGTCTCCTTTTCTGCCTATAAGTTATAGCCTGAAATTGAATCTCAGAAAAAGGAAGGTCCAAGTCCAAGAAGCAGGGTAATGATTTGGGATTTTTCTCCTGTTTTGTGGTGTTCCACCCAGGCACGTGGTGCTCTCTTCACCACGGAGGAAGAAGGGGCTGTGTTCTTCAAGGAGAAATTCCAGTTCGGGGTAATGCAAATGAAAACACAGTGTGTCCTTTTTCATTCAAATTACAAACAAAAAATTTGTGATACGAGTCATGAGCAAAGGCAGAACAGAGCCTAGAGTCTTTAATCTTTAAAATCTATTTTACATGATTAAAAGGATCCTGCCTAGAGAAAAGCAAGACTGGCTATTTATATCTCCATTCTTTTTCCCCCCACCTTTTTTCCTCAGAAAATACTGTGGAGTCTTTCACATCTGAAAGACCACGGCTGGCTGCCATTAATTTTAATGCTAAATCCTCATCAGCATTTCAAAACATTATGAAAATGTCTAAGAAACTGTCTTCTAGTAGCTTGAAAATATCGCAGGCAGCAACCTAAATAATACTGTAAGTGCCCTGGTAAGTACAAGAGCACATGCTGGAAAGGAAAAGAAAAATAAAAGGCTTTAGACCACCAAGCAAATATCAGTTCTACAAAGCGGGCATAAATGGATTGCAGGATTTCATGGATGCTGAGAGTTTGAATTACTGACTGAGCTACACCTCACTTAGAGAAAACGTGGCTTTCTTTTTTCAGAGAATGCATCAAATATTGAATGCTACTGTTTGCTGTGCAGTCTGCTGTGTGGACAAGTACATAAATAACCTTACATGTAGGGTCCTGTTTGGGCCAGCAAATGCAATTAAAGGAATGGAATATGTCAAAGAACCTAATATTAGTGCTCTATTATGCTGCATTGGTGAAGATGATAGATGCCAATTAAATTGAAATCAATGGTCATGGGTTAAACAAATGATGGCTCTGATCAAAGCACTCCTTAGTGAAGCATTAAACCTGTTCCCAAACTGCAATGCATGTTTCTTACAGTCCTGCTTAAAATTAAGCCTGTGCTTAAGTTGTTTCCTGTTCAGGGAAGGGCTGGAACGTGCATTTGGGATTTATTTTTTAATTGGGAGTATCCACGCTTACCTAGTTCTGAGTGGATGGGATTCATAGAGACAGTTATACGTATGCCAAATTTCGCTGGGGTTTCAGGACATGCTATTGCTGTATCATTCTCGTTTATATTTATAGTGCTCCAGCCGGCTTGGGGAACTATATAAGGATTTCAAAATCTCGAGCTATTTCTGCTTGCTTTGGTGTTGCTTTCCCAAAGCTCTGCCCTTCAGTGGGATGGCAGGGGAGCAGCAGGGAGTGGTTCTTCTCCCTTGATAGTAAGCGGGATGCTGCCAGCCGAGGATGACTACCCATACTGTTAGTTTTGCAATAGGGATTTTTTTTTGCCTTGACAGATATATATTTTTAATAATGCCAAGTCTTCTGCTTTTCTAAGAATTCAAGTGTTTTTATTTTTACCCTGTTCTTTTTGAGAGAGATCTGGAAACCTCTAGCCCTATTTAAAATTGTTTTTTGAAAAAGTTTTAAAAGAAATTTTCCAAGGAGGGAGGGGAATGTTTACTGACTTTTCCCAGTTCTTATAGGAAGTGGAACCATGAACTCTCTCCAAGCAAATGCAGTCAAAAATCTCTGCTTTTTTGGGAGATCCCAGATTTTTGGGGAAAAGGTGCAGAGGCAAAAGTGAAGGCAGAGATGGGAAACTTTCATCAGCCCCTGTGCAGCTTTTTTTCCTTTTGATTAAATACCAGGTTTAAGTATCACCAACAGTGTGAGTTCTGAAAAATACATGAGAATGCACTTGAGGTTAGAAAGCTTGTCTTTTATTCAGGTATTAAAAAAAAAAAAAAAGCCATTGGATTGTTCTTGAAATAAATCACTGAGAGGGTTAGATGAAGCCTGGAGGTGCACACTACATTTTTCATTGCCAGCTTCTCGTAGCCAAGGTATGTTGTTAAGACTAACCTTGGAAAAGCACTTCTCTTCCTGCATAGCTCTCCATGGTGGCATCATTAATGTTGATGGCTATAATTGACCACAAAGAGCAGACCTTTAGTCCCTACCTGATCTTTCAGAGTGTTTATACACTGCTAGCCTGACCACACAGCAGACTAATGAGCATTACACTTGACAAATATTGTCATGCCTAAACAGAAGATAGTGCTTCTGCTAAGACAAGCAGCAAGCCTGGGGGCACGTCATGCTAAAATAGTGAAGTTAAGAACTAACATTAATTCTCTTCCATTCACTGGGGCCTGATCCAGATCCGTAGTGCCAGCTAAGTCTTTCCACTGTGAGCTTTGCATCTCTGTGAAGAAGCCCTTAAAATCACAATGCAACAAAATAGCATAAAAGCACAATGCAACTGAATAGTATAATAATGAATTTGACCATAAGAGGTGTGAACTGCTTGTTGACTAGGCTCAAAGCTCTTCCAGTAGCTGGATAAGGCATCAATGTGAGATGGAAAAGCTAGATCCTGATTACCTTGAGATTTAGATGCCCAGAGTCTTGTTACTGACTTGGTAGTGCTCCAGATTTTGTGGTAGAACAAAACATGATGAGCAATTTGGAAGAAATGTGAACCTGCAATATTTATTATTCCTCTTGTGTGTGACTGCTGCAAGCAATCTGCATGCAGAGTTCTGGGGAAATTCCCCCTTGCCCCGCACCAAGCCTGGTGATAAATCCGGGGTAATCGTAGCACCAGGGTGGCTGAGCTACCTTTGGGCTACACACATGCATTTTTCTAGAACAACAACAAAAATTTTAATGACTTCTTAGTGTTCTCTTTCTAGGTGCTACAATCTGAGAGCGGTTCTTGTGAAATTAATAGGATTACTAATTATGCACTCGTCTGAGTACCTCTTGGGTCTGTTTATCTGGTGTCTAGGCCTCACTGTGGATTTTGTCGCAACTTGCTATGATTTACTCAACTGTTCAGTCTCTCTTCTTTCCTGACAAAATGCTTGATGTCAGGTAGGTCAGATATCCGTAATGTTTTGGGCTAAGTTTAAGTAGCACTGCAGTACAGCACAAAAACGTGGTGCCGAATCACCGCGCAGGGCTGGAGCACCCTTTCCAGCCGGCAGTGTGGCTCTGCGCTGACTTGCTGTTTGTTGGTGACTCGTGCTGTAGCAATGCGATGTACGACAAGGTGCTGCTGACCATTCCTGTCACCAGATATTCATCTAGCTCACAGCAGGCAGCCAGCCCCACTGAAATGGGGGGGAACGAGCATGCCACCAGGCTGCCACCAGGTCCTTTGGATGATTATCCTGTTGACAGCAGGTGACTCACTGGGATATGCACCCGAGGCCGAGTCGAGCTGAGCCACTGAAGCAAGTGGGCCTTGGTTTAGGCCTTTTGCCTGCTTTTGCTGTGAGCAGGGCTTCGGCTGTGGATGTGGGCTGGCCTGGCAGCAGGCAGGAGGCATAGGCCTGAGCTGCAGCGAGTGCGTGGGCTGGCAGTGTTGCCCTGGGTGGGCACCGTGTCCGTGGTATCCCTGCTTCCAGCACGCTCCGTGTGCTCTGCAAATCCTTTGGGGACTGATTCTTTGCGTTAGGATCTGCTCATTTTGAGTTCAGAATCTTCTAGACCAAAAAACTCTAAATGAGCAAGGACCCCTTTAATATTTTCCCTGTGCTGGGAAGCAGGTGCAGGGAACGCTTCCCACCAGCCCTGCTCTCCTCCCGGTGGGAAGGCTGTGCTTGGTGTACCCATCAGTGCCCCCAGAGCCTCAGGAGATGTGGCCAGGCCCTCGAAACACATTGAGAGGTGAGCAGCGTACAGTAACCGAGCCGTGTCCTCCTAGGACAGCCTTGATCCACGATGTTGGCTGTCAGCAAGGCCCCGCTGGGGATCAATGCAGGCATGTTGATGCTCTGCCTCCTCTGCAGGGAGGCTCTAAGCTGCCAGGGCAGTTTATCTAAATATCACCTAGTAGCTTTCACCTGTGTACTATTTAACTGTTAATATATCAGGGGGAGAACTCCTCCAGGAGAGTGAGTTAGGAGTACCTAAATGAGGTAGCTGTGTTATCCTCAGTAAAATATTATTGTTATTAAACGTTCCCACCAGATACTTGGACAGCTTGTGTTACAACTGCAAAGCTAACATTTCATTATAGGAAGATATATATTCATAATAGATTGCAATTTACCAAAATACACAGAGGGCCCCAGATTTGTCAGTGTGCATTTGCTCGGCGAGAAATACATCTCACTAAAAACCAGATGTCAAAATTAACAGTAGAGCTTTTGCAACGTCGGGAAGAAAGCTGACATTTCAGAGCTGGCAGTCCAGCTGTGTTAGCGGCATCAGGGAGCCTTTGTGTTAAGTATGATGTTTAGCAGTGGAATTGCATTAGGAGTTGCTTTAAATTATAAGTTGGGGGAAATCACCACGCTGTGTTGGGGACAACAATTGCAATCAGGTGAGATCCTGGATCACTCTCCACCCCCCAGTATTTTCTCTCTTTCCATTCATTTACCATTCATTTACCAATGTTCCTATATGGCAAAACCTCAAACGGTTGTAAGAGTGGCTTTGTTTTTGAGAAAATTGCTGGACGTCATCACCAGCATCACGTTTTGAAGAGGGGTGTGGGAAGCAGGAGCTTGAAAGCTCTTGCAGATGTTGGAGTGACCGTTCTGAAACGTAAATTACAGATATGTACCGTCCTGGTTTCTAACGTGCTTTATCTTCCTGATAATGTGACCTAACTTTCAGGGTCTTTTTTTATCTGTACCTTTCTAGAACTGGTCTTATCCATGCATTTTTCTCATCTCTTTCACCTGTTTGTAGCTGTTAGCTAGTGAGCCAGTCCGATGATTAGCTGACTAATTTGTTGGCACAGTTTTCTGTCGGGGGAAGAAGGGTGCACGCTTTTTTAAAAGTGAAGATAATTAACCATTGGAACAACATAAGCTCTGCTGGGTTCTCCAGCACCAGCAGTTGTAATGTCAGGATTTTTTCCTGAGAGATGTCCCTGGTTTTCCATAGGCATTAATTTGCAGAAGCCATGTGGCCTGCGCTGTGTGGAAGATGGGTGATCGTGGTCGTACATCACATCTCAGGAGTTCCCAAACCTGGCGGCTGGGCACCGTGCTTAGCTCTGCTCCTGCTTTCAGGAACAGGAGGGAGGGTGGGTTTGGTCACAGGCACGGTCCATGCCTTGCTGTGAGGAGATCTGCATCTCAGTTCGCCTCGGTCTCAGGGCAGTGAACTACCACTGAATGCGGCGTGGCAGGTTGTCGTGGCTCTGCGGGTCTCTAGCCAGTCTCTTGGAGCCTCTGAATGCATTCACTGGGGCAGATGCTACATCAAATGGTGCTGGGTGGGGAGTTGACTCCCTGAGCATGTTGCCACCCCCTCCCCAGGGAGCAGCATCTCCTCCCTGCTGGGCCTGCGGGGCAGGATGGGGCTGAGCCCAGAAAAAACAGGGTGCAGGTATGGGAGGGGTCATCTCAAGGGACCCTGTAGGAGAAATTTTTACACTTGGTGTGTTCATCTGTGGGCTCTGCGCTGGCTGCTTGCTCTGAGCACCCCCGGAGAAGAGAAGCAGCCTTGCTGCAGGGCTTTGTCGGGTGGTGACACCCCGGTCCGTGGGCAGGAGGACGTGCTGCCCTACCTTTGGATGTGGAAGGGAGAGACTCAATTCGAGCCCTTCAAGGCAAGGTCACATTTCCTCTTTAAATTCCAGATAGAGATTGCTGTCGCCCCCAGAAGCGTTATGTGACCTTATCTACCATACAGATATTTACCCAAGGTTTCCCATTAGAGAGGCCAAGGTGAGTGTGGGGGCAATGCCCATGTCTGAACCCCCCCCGTGCCAAGCAGAGGGGGCTGGTGGGGCAGGACGGGGTGCTGGGTGTGATGAGCTGGGAGCAATAAGGGGAGGAACATTTAGAGGAGAAAAAACCTCCCTGAAGCCTGTTGGGGATGTTCAGCCCTCTCCAGTAAGTCACTGGGGCATGATCTTGAGCACCTATTTCGATATTTTGCTGAAGTGGGGCCCAGCAGAGGAAGAAGTCCTTAGGCAAATCACGATGTATAAATACCTCTGCTGCAAGTGTAACGACGGCTGCGGTGCTGCCACACAACGCAGACAGCGATAAATAGGTTCCTGAATCGGAGAGAATCTCTGCTCTACTTCAGACGTGACTGCTTGAGCTACGTATACAAAGTGTCCTTTGAAATAGCAGCTGTCTGCGTTATCTTCCTCTGAAAGATGAGTAATTATGAGAATCTTATAATGATTTCTTAAAAAAAAAAAAAAAGGGTCTAAACAGCAATTGCTTTTTAGTGCAGGAGATATTTAAGCATCAGTACCTTGAATTGATTAAAAAGAGCTGTACTGATAATGCAATTTCGTAGCTTATGATTTGCACTGAATGGCGCAATGAATCACCATGAAAGGCTGAGGAGATCTCTGATGCAGACCCTGTGCTGCACCCGTGGCTCTGAGCTGGTGCGATCGTGTCACAAAGATAACTGCGTCTGTTTGAGAATAAATAACTAAATAGAACACCACCGCCACCAAAAAAAAAAAAAAAACCACCTGAAAAACACCGAGAAACCAAACCTTTTCACTGCTGAGGCCAGCCAGAATTAATGCTGGAGACGTCTTAGTGGTGTGGTTTTGTTCATCACTGGTGGGCACGGTGGCAGTAGCTGGCTGTGCTGAAGTACCTCTTAGGAGAGCCCTGTTTCAAAGGGCTACTCTGCATTCTGCACATTCATGCCTTCTGTATTTCTACTTTGAAGGATTTTGAATGTCACACTTGTATCAAATTTGCATTTCTTCTGCAAATTGTTTTTTTTTTTAACTTGCCCAAATGCAAAGTAGATTTATTCCACCTGGGTATGTAACCATGAGTAAAGTCTCCCAGCTAGCAGGCAATATTGGTGAAATCTGGGATCACAGAAGAATTTGCATCTCCTTGAATCAGCAGGCAAGTTATTTATTCAGGCCTCCTTGGAATGAGTTCCCTTGCAGCGTGTAACCCAGCAGCTCCGGTACCATTTATGAGTAAGGTTTGCTGCGAGACGCTTACAGCTCGTGTGTGTACCTGCAGGCGGGGTGAGGATGCTGTAGCTGTACGCAGCAGATGGGGCACTTACTGTGACGAGCAGGCCTCTTTCCTGCTATTCTTCTAATTCCTTTTTGCTTTGGGTTGGGGAGAGGTGGTATAAGAGGTGGTGGATTCAGTCCAGTGTGCCTCCGAGCTGCATCCTGAGCATCATTAATTTCACTTCCGCTGGAGGTCAGGAGTCCTCCTGTACCCTCGCTCCTGGTGCGAGGCTCTGCCTCTGCAGTGGGGTCTCAGCAACCTCAGTCCTCATCCTCAAGCAAGTACTGACAGCCCCCTCGTGTTAAGTTTTGTAAACACTAATTTGTGACATCTCCCGTGGCTTAAATCAAAGCACTCGAGTAAAAGTAATAATACCACTGTTAAAGGGAATGCTGCAAAAGAAGACGTCTGTCACCTGACGCTAAATGGAGATGACGCTGAGCATGTTTCGGGAGCTATTCCTAATGAGGAGGCACTGGGGGACGTAGCGCTGCTTTCTCAGCCCCGAAGCTATCAGCTCTGTGGCCTGCCTGGCAGAAAACAAGAAGGAAGAATATTGCTTATTTCAAGTCTGTTTTGCGTTTTGTTCAGGTGCACATAAAAGGAGGAGAATGACCTGGCTCCTGGAAGCACTCATTTGAATTGCAGCTGTGCAATCTGCTGCTGTGCCTGATCAAAGTGACCAAAGCCCTGTTTGTGCTAGGTGCTGTACAGTCATAAGGGTTTCTCCCTGTCCTGTGAAACCTGCAGTTTAACAGCCAGGACAGACTTACCTTAAATCATGCCTACAATATACAGCTCTTTCCTATTTGTCTCTCTTCTTTTTTAGCCAGCCTTTTTGCCTTTCCTTCAGATTTGCATTGGTTGAGTTGCATGCATCATTCTTTCCTTTCCTTTGTAATGCCATTAACTCTGTTGTTGTGTTATATTAACTTTTCGTGTCTGGCAATAATGGAAACAATAGAAGCCCGGTGGTGTTAATTGTCCAAGAAATTTCTGCAAGCATTCTCAGTATAACCAGAACACAAACTCCCAGGCAGGTAGCTGAGCTGGTTGTACCCATCTGCTGTGTTCAAGCATGTTGAAGGATAAAGCAAGCCTCTGTCAACATAGAATGAGCCCAAGCAAACTGGGAAAGCAGACAGGATTACCAATAAGAGAAACATCAAGTTGTGTAAATTCCCAATGCCGTGGGAGGAAATGCCCAGAGGCATTGCCGGTGTCTGAGCTCTAGGCTGGGAGTGGGTGGGATTCAGCCACCAAGGCCCACTCTTAGAAGCCTTGCATGTGTTTTGGTGGGGGTAATGCTTGCAGAAGACTGGCGTTACGGCTTTCCAAATCACTTACTGCTTCTACTCTCCTCTATTTAGCTTCTTTGAAGTGGTATCCGTTGGAGAAAGAAGAGTTGTATGTGACTCCAGGCTCTTGAAATCCGTATCACCAAGTCAAATAGACCGACATCTCACTGGGAGCTTGGTCTGAGCAGTGAGCCTCCCAGAACTGTCCCTGTCTCCTCCGACCTGAAAGTGGAAGCAGTGGCCACTCTGTGAGGCTGCTGGAATTGTGCCTGCGCTCACCAGCCCAAGCCCTGGCCCTGGCTTCAGCTCTGCGGCGTCAAAGTCAGGTACGAGGGGAAGGGTACAGCTGCCCATCCTAGGGTCAAGGGCTGCTTTGGAGCTGGGGTGCAGAAGACTGGTGCCGTGTGCTGGCTCTTCCTTTTCCTGGTGCTCAAAAATCATTTATTAAAGGGTTATAAACTTGGACAGGTGCTGTAGGTGTCAAGAGTGTTTCTAACATTTTGCTTTTCCATTTCCTTTGTAAGTTTTTTTTTTTTCTTTGTAACTGAAAACCCACACTCTTTGGATGCCTCTATTCCTTGATTAGGGGAAAGCCAATCTAGTAAGTCAGAGTGCTTCTACCATGGAAATATTTAACACCAGCTCTGGCATATTTATGTTGGTTCCCTGATTAGACAAAGTGCCAGGCTGTCCTTCGCAGCCTTAATTATTGCAACTTCAGGCCAGTGTTGCCTGCTTACAGCATAATCCCACGGCCTAGAGTGAACTCTGAAAATGCTTAATTAAATGACATTCCACAACAGATTAAAGAGTCAGAAGCACAAGATAAAGCAAACGGGAGACTGTGACCAAAGGAGTAGCAGGTGCTCTTCCCTTTCAGGATAACACTCCTGACTTTGATTATTTCACCTTGAGCATGTTAGAAATAACAGTACTAATTGATAACATTTGAGGGTCTGCATTTGGCTGCTCGCGTTTTCTGTGCAAAGCGGTTCAGAAGTGTCTCATCTATCCGGGCTGCTCCATCAACGGGCTCTGTGAAGCCTCCCTGGTCTGTGTCAGCTGCAGATGCCTCGTCTCTGCAATCGTGTGTAAATTATGACCCGATCGTGAAGCCCACTTGTGTGAGCAACCTCTGTGTGCCAGGTCATTGCCTCTTTTTTTGTTTGATATTAAAAAGAAAACCAAAACGTCTCCCTAAAAAACAAGCGTGCACTTATTTGGAACAGGCGTGATCAGCTTGTGTTATGGAGTCCCCCTGGGAGCCGCAGCCTACGTCTAACCACAGCATATCAGCATACAAACGTGGCAGATAATGTTACACTGCATAGATTAAGGCTCAAATCTTCAGCAAATCTGTTCGTAGCAAGAAAATGACAGCAAGGGGGGCATGTGTGGTGCACTGAGCATATCTCATTCAAAGGCCAATCTGTAAAGGCAGTTATCACTAATATTGTGTTTTATCGTATTACTCTTCAATTATTTGCTCCAACAGCTCTCTTGTCTTGGCTGAATAAACTGGCTGTGCAGAAGCTGACCTGGAGTAATTTCCTCTTTGCAAAGAGAAGTGGATCATGGGTGGATGTCGTGATGTTTCTGTGGGTTTGATTTGTGTGCTTTGTGTCCTTCTCTAGTCCTGTAACGTAATTTCAGCAATTAAACTACAGGAGGGGAATGAATTAAATGCTCGTGCTAACACAGGAGCAGTCATCGGGAAATAAAACATAGAGGGTGAGGATGCTCCCAGCCAGAGCCCTCGGTGGGTGGGAGGCAATGTGCTGGGGGGGGTCAGCACACGAGGGCTGGAGGGGGCTGTAGCTGGGCAGTGTGGGGGAGGTCGCATCCACCCCCAGGGACCTGAGCCCGAAGCATATCTCTTATCCTGCAAGTGGAAGGGCTTTAGTGGTCCCAGCGTAATTCCCAGTGCATATTTTGCCCACATTACAAAATGTACCACCTGATTTGACACGACTGGAAGATTTGGGTGAGTGGAGGCAAGGATTTTATTTTTTTTCATTTGATAGCAGAAGGAAGGCGGATTATTCCCAAACTGCATCAGCTAAGATGTGCAGGGGAGTTTAGCACATCATTTCCCTCTCTCTGAAATGGAGAAGATAGATACCTATTTTTGCTGAGCAGGGCTATTCAAGTGGTGAGCTGTTGGTGCCAGGGCTGGCAGGCTGCGTGTTCCTGCTTCGTCTGCTTCAGCGGCTGCCCCGTGACTGGTCCCTGTGGGGCGCAGAGCAGCACCGTGGAGAATGTACCAGCATCAAACCAGCCCTAAGCCTTGTCTCCGTTGGGGTTCGTCTGCACGCTGAGACGCTTTCGCAGAGAGCAGTCATCTGCCTGAATGCGACATGACTTTACTGAGCACAGTGCATTTACTAACATTAACATTTATCATCTGCTATCGCAGATTTCCCTTTTGCAAATGCAAAGTAGAAGAGTTTAAAAGAAGTGAGTGAAATCTTACAGCAAAAACCTCTTTTTAGGTATTCCATGGAGAAATAACCTGTGGCAATACATGTGGTGTTAAGGATTTTTTTTACTTAGAGGTATTTTATGCTTGGAGCCAACAAGTCTGCACTGATTCCTATTCAGAGCTTTATAAGTGATAAAAAGCATCAGCATAGATTTGTTTCCTTTATTCTATATTTACAGTTTTTCCTGTAAATAAACTGTAAGCCCATCTCATTCCAGTCCAAAGCCCCAGTTAGAGCACTCTCTGCTTCCCATGACATCTCTGCTCCGTCTGGCAATGTGTAGCTCCTGGCTGCTTTGCTCTTTGGCTGGGTAGATCAGCCCGAGTTAAAGCCTGAAGGTCTTGCCCCTGCTTAGCCTGCATGAGGTTTTTTTTTGTACGTTTGCACGTACAAACTCGGCCTCAGCACTGAGCTTCGCAGGAGCAAAGCCCTGGCCTGCGTGCAGCACAATGTGCAGACCCCATCCCAAGGCCTCTTTTGTGGCTGGAGCAATACAAAGGTCTTTGGATCCAGCCTTCATCCTTGAAAGTGCTTCTTTGAAGTCTTTGGACCTTCATGTGTCCTCCAGACTTTCGTTTAATGCAGTATTTTGGTTTGCGTTGTTTTGTTTTAAAAGATTTCAGGTAAGATTTCAACGAGCTGGGGATGTATCAAAGTATAAAATACTTGCTTGAGTCTTAATCAATCCAAACTGTTCTCTCAAGAAGGAAACATAAAGGCTGTTAAAGCAGGCCAGACACTTACAAGGCAGCAGATGTTTCTCTTTATTGTCAGAACAGCAATCTTTATTAAATACCAAAGAAAGCCCTATAAAACCGGGAAGGCGGTTGGGTCTATGCTGAGGACACCTCTTCCTCAAGCCAAACAATCTTTCTCTAAGTCATTTGATTTTTTTTTCAGCCGATCCTTCAATGGCACTGCAATGACATGAAAGCAAAAGGAAAAACGAATATTTAACCATGGAAATAACCTGATGGTTTAAGCTTGAGAAGAGAACAGGGGAAGTGAGCGGAAGAGCTGACACGGTGCCTTTCACGGCCGTGCTTCCTTCTTGCTGGTGCCAGGATGAAGACAGGGCTGATCCAGGGGACCCCTGGAGATGCCCCACATTTAGCAGTGGGCTGGTGCTCGTGGCCAAGGCACAGTTAATATCTTGGCAGATCTTCTCCCGGGAAGTGTCTGGAGAAAAGCAAACAACACGTCGTTATTGCCTGGGAACAGCAGAGCCAGGCCTCTGCAGGACAGGGAAGGCTCTTTCTGGGCGAGCGGGAGAGCGCGGGGTGTAATGAGTCTGGTAGTTTTCATTAGCATTACTAATAGCATCTTCCACTTTTAAGAAACAACAACGAGATTTCATGAATTAATAAAAAGAAGATTGTGATTGACTAAGCAAAGGGTGTGCCAGTCTGTGCAGCTGGTCCGTCTTAACTAGGTAATGTCCATAGATACGGCGTTAATTTAATTCTCAGTTGAAATACTCCAGAGGAAATGTCAGATCAATAATGTAGAAAAGGGCAAAGATTTGCTAAGCCTGGCTGACTTGTGTATGTTAACTACCATGAGAGAGATATGGATAAATGCTGAACATTAAGGTGAGTAATCACAACTGTCTTGGGTGTCTGAAAAAATTTTCTACATAAAAGCTATACAAAACAAACATGTTTTGGGCGCGAAGCTGGGAGTTAAGGCAGCAGCTTGTTATTTCATGCACAACTCCGCAGCTAACATCCAGGGGGTTGCTGGTTTTGCTAAGAGCACAACAAGCCTCCTTGCAGATGATGTCCCACCACCCCTACCTGATGCAGAGTCCCTGATCCTGCCCCAAGCCAGGGTCCTGCACCAGCACAGATCTGCGCTGGCTTGCATATGAATAAGCACTAGCTCTTAGTTGCTTTAAACCTTGGTTTGTAGCATCTGTTTGTTGTTGTTGTTTTGTTTTGGATTTTTTGCCAACAGGTTGTGTGGGTGCAACTCCTACTGGCTGCAGCCTGTGGCCTGGGAGATGCTAAGGAGATGAGAAACCTTACGCCTGCGCTCTGGAGCTGCCGTGAGCTCTGTCTGCATTGGAGTTTTCTGCTCGGCGGTGTGGGCTGCTCTGCCCAGTGCCAGGCAGGGCTGGGTTCACCCCTCAATGTCCAGACCTGGGTGGTCATCCTGGCTGGAGCCCGTCACGGCCCGGAGATGAACGGCGTCCTGAGTGTCAATGGCTGCAAACACCTAAGGGGTGGGTAGGTTCAAGGCAAATCCCTCCTTCCCTCATCCACAGCCACCTCTGTGACCAGAAGCTGTGCCAGCGCAGTCATGGCTAGCAGCCTTTCCCTCCAGTGAAGACAAGAGCAGACAACTTTTTTGGCCTTTGGTCCTGAATCTTGGCGATTTAACAGTTGCAAAGAATTTCTTTTCACACGGTCTTTGCTAAACCATTCAGAAACCTTGAGGATTTTTTTTATTTAGATAACACGATGTCTTCCAGTACCAAGAGCGAGAGCTCTCCCTCAGACGGTGCCTGTGTGGAGGCTCTGGGAACGCTGTGATTTCAGAATTGCCAAAACAAACAACAGGTGCCTGCACTATTTTGCAAGTAGGAGCTCCTCAAATGTCAGGCTTTGGCAGAGCAGATGCTTCCTTACAACACCAGTCTTCTTACCCCAAAGGCCCCTGGAAACTTGGGTGGTGTATTTACAGTAAAGAAGGCAGAGTTGGAAAATATTTTGAAATCACCTTTGATGAAGAAGTCTTTAATGTGCCTCCCCAGCTACTTGTTCAGCTGCTTAATTTCTGCTTTTAACAGAAGTATGGATCGGTATCAGGTTTAAGAACAGCCGGAGAAGGCAAACCGTGACTCAGAGGACTCATAATAGCCTTTTCCCTTGGGGCTTGGCTTACCTGCTCTGGAGAAGTGTGCATGGGTGAGGCTGCACCGAGGTCGCTGTACCAGTACAAACCTGTGGTTCAGAAACACGGCGAGATCGGAAAAAGTGCTTACACCCCTGCAATTAGTCCTCATCCAGGCGCTGCACGAGCCGCACTGATAGCCAGAGTTTGCCGTGGGGGTTGCTGGCAGCAGGCGTGCTGCGGTGGGCGAACTGAGCTGTGCAGCCCTACGAGTGGGACTTTACTTCTCCAGGGGACAAAGCTCCAGCCTCTGGCTGCTTTGGGAGCCGGCAGCACCATGAAGTGGTCTCCCTCTGCTCCAAAGGACAGCTTGTGCCTCAAGAGCCTCCCAGCTCGGTGCTGGTTTCCTAGCGGGGTGGCGATGGGCAGGATCTGTCCCCTCTGTGGCGGCGCAGGGAGAGGAGCTCCGAGGGTCTGGGGTGGTGGGGGCTCCCTGTGCCAGCTGGCCTCTGGCTGGGCTGCTCCCAGTCGCATTTTAAGAGGAAAGAAAAGAGCTGACAGAGCTGGAACCGCTTTAAGGTGGAACTGAAACAATAGCTTGTGGCCGTCTGAATCAGTTCCCTTGTTTCATAAATTTGACTCAGAGCTGAGCATTTCAGAGCCTCAGAAAGAGAAGGCTTATTTCAATTTTGGTTCTAATAATGGGCAAAGGTCACGGCAGCTGGGAGGAGAGGGGAAATGAAAGGCATGGGCTTGACTGTTTTCTCAGAACCAGCTTCACCCGTTCCTGGTTACGATCTCAGCAGAATAACAACTTGATATTAAGCAAAGCCAAGAAATGAAATTAACACATGCAAAATTACATTACAGCCGTGGCAGGAGTCCTAGTGCTGCGCAGCGTGAGCAAGGCCTCCTGGTGCAAAGTGGCAGGGGCAGCGAGGAGGAGCTGGAGGCTGGGAGCTGAGCATCTCGCTCCTGCACCCAGGGTGGCCCCGAGCACAGCGCGGACCCACAGTTTATGAAGACAAGCATCACCGACCCTCAGCTGGCTCCAGCTCCCTGTTGTGGTCCCAGAGATTTTGCTTGCCCTCTCGGAGTTGCCTATAGCCTGTTTACTCTTCATCCACCCCAGGAAAGCAGAACCCAAATACCTGCATGTGCTCACTTCCAAAGCGCTGTCCCTAGGGACTGCCCTGAAGGTTTGTGACAGCAGCTTGCCTTGTGGAGTCATTCATCCCATGCTGGTGGCCAGGGAAAACCAGAGCCTGCTGCCCTTGCCAAGCTTCCTAGAGTGCCTGCTGGAAGTACAGCACATCCCTCGGTGTCCCCGCACAAAACATAGACAGATGTATGGAAACAAGGAATGGGAGAGCAGGATGCATTTTTATACATGTTAGTAAGAACAGGACACCTCCTAAGAAGCAATTGTACCTGCAGAGGCCAGAAGAGCTGGAGGAACCCAACAGCCCTGCAGCCACAGGGAGCCTGCCCGGCCTCCCTGCTGCTGCCCGAGGCTCCGGGACATACAGATGGGTGCTGCTGGAAGCTGTCACCAGTAACCTCAGCTACTGCTCCTGGGGAATTAACCCAGCACCGGGTGCTTTTGTACCTCTGGCTGCCCATTTGAAGCCATCGCGTGGGACAGGGGCGGGCAGATGCATCAGGCTGCGATTACTCTGCCAGACTCAACTGCTGCGAGCCGCTGCCAATGTGCCGATGTGCCAATGTGCCGATGTGCCTGCTTCAACACCTGCGGCTCTGGTGTTGCAAACCGGGTTTGCAGAGAGCCGGGAGATGAATACGGGTATTCCCGTGATGTGGTTAACGACATCATTTACTTCAGAGGCTCCTGGGACAGAGCTGACACTCGCTTTAGCAGCTGAAGTGTTTAATGTGTGCTCCAAGATGCTCTCTAAACACAGATAGGACTGAGTGACACAAATGTATTTGCTGAACATTTTAGGGTTAGCACGCTCCAGAGCAGCGCAATCAAATAATTGTGAGTGTTGGAAGCGGCTCTGTAAGAGGATCATGATTCTGCGAGTGCTCATGATTATTAAATACATCACAAATTTCCCTCTCTGTATTTTTCATACCTTCTTTCTCAAAGTATTACTCACATAATTTTCCCTCTGAAAGCTATTACGAGTGAATCACCTCTAGCCTGAGCGAGCAAACATGACCAAGTGTTTATTCTGTTCACAGATGGGCAATTTTAAGCCCAGATCCTGACCTTAAGAAAGTCCCCGAGCAAGGCTGGTGGATAAGCCCTGGCAATACGCTGGTCCCTGGAGCATCGTGACTCAGAGGCACATTTCTTATTAAAACGTTTCTGCTTTTACCTCGGGGCCCTCGCGTCCTGCTGACCAGCAGCCGTTTCCTGTCCCAGCCCGGGCACCAAAGGGACCCTGGCCCCATCGCCCTCACTGCTGTCAGGCCAAGGGCTGGGAGAGCAGGGAAGTGCTGGCTGCTTTTTGTAGGCAATTAATCCGAGTCACTGCACGTCCACGTGCCGCTCCAGTGGGAGGAATATGAGGAGCAATCCCGGGGCAGCTGGAGGACAGGGAGCGGAGGCTGAGCCTCAGCCGTGCCGCCCCCCGCCCTGCCTCCCAGCCCAAGTTTGGTAGGATTTGCTCTTTGAATCAAGCTCTTTTTTTTCCTTTTCCTTTGGCTCCCAAGTTCAGCAAATTCGTTCTGCACTGACAGCTAACGGAGGGCAGCGTGTGCTGCCTGTGAAAGCCTCTTTGTCGCCTGCTGCTAATCAGAGCCGTTTTGCAGCCTCTCTGAACGCTTTTGTCTCGAGTTTTGTTTTCAGTTCAGGTCTTGCCACCGATCTCACATGGTTTCCTGGCTGGCAGAATAATCTCTAAGCTTAGCAAACAGCAGGCTTACAGCTTGTCAAATGAGCAGGTGAGGGAAACCGCACGTCCCACGAAGGCAGGCAGCGGGCACGGAGCTGCACGTGGACTGGGGAGCCTGGAGGTCAGGGACTGGAAATAAAAACCAGCAGAGCAAAGGCTGGTGTCCCAAACCTCCCTATGGACAACTTGCAGGGAGGAAGAGACTCTGGCAGGAGACCAAGAGCTCTGGTTGCTGGCGCTGGTGTTTATCTGTCGCAGCGAGGAGGGAATAAAAGGGGAGAACAGCAAGCGAGGCGAGCATGGGGCCGGGGAATTCACAGCCCACACATCGTGCATCGCCTGGCCACGGGCAGGGTGGGCACTGACTGCACGGCAGCCCCCCGAGACCCAAACACACTCGGCAGTTCAGCCCACGGGTGGCTGGCTGGAAGGAGGCTTCGACTTAGCTTGGGAGCTGGGGTCCTAAAAGCTCCTGAGCTTTGGAAGTTGGGTTTAATTATTAGCTAATTGGCTGGGGTGTATCTCGTTTGTAATGAACGAGGAGAGCAGGGACAGGTGGCTGTGGTCAGCAGAAGAGGTTCTGGCAATCTCCGTCTTAAGGCTGTAGAAGAAGCCCCCAGGCTGGTTGGCAGGAGCTGGGGAGCTGGGATTTCTGGGCTGCTCTGGGATCAGCTCTCAGCCTGGGGGGTGGCTGTGGGTCGGGGTCCCTTGCTTTGGATGAGGCTTTGGTGATTGCCTGGATGGAAAAGAGTAAGGTAGCATATGTTACCTTGGGGGGAGGGGGCTTTATAAGCTAGGACACCCTCTTTTGGGAGGGTCAGAGGGAGAATAAATCCATGTGCTTGCAATTCTGTGAGCCTGAAACTCCCTGATGAGGCTGCTGTAGGGCGAGGTACGGGTAGTCTTAATCTCGCATTGCTTTTTGCTTATAACACATAACTGTTAGTATTATTTTTGCATGATATGGCTGTGTAATGCTGTCTCTCTAAAAGCAGCATTAGAGTGCCCTGTGCCCAAGGGGCTACAAGGTCAAATCCCAGCTGATATCTTGCAGGAGCTTTGGGGCAGCTGAAAGGGTGAGGCTCTGTATCAGGATGTCTGTCCCCTTGCCGTGCTGTAGGTGTGCGTGATAGCAGCTAACCGAATAATCCATCTGTGCTCCAGCCTGTGCTGGAGAGATGAGAGTATCAGCAGTTGGTTATCTTATGGCTCCCACGTAGATCAGCCCAGTAAAAGTTACAAGGGAGTGGTGATGGGATCAGTGTTAGAACATGGGGAGGAGTTGGGGAGGGAGACAAATCAGTAGGATTGACTTCGGGGCTGAGAGACAGCCATTTGGGGTTCAGATCTGGTAGCACTCCGTAGTATTACAAGGTGTCCATATGGATTTGCCTGTAGCTGAGGTGGGGTTATTGATCTGCTCTTACCTCTGGGGGTGGCTGATGTTAATTGGGACTTATGAGGTGCTCAGACAACGCAGCGATGGGCACTGTAGAAATCAGAGGCAGTGGAAATATTGGTGTTCATGGAAAGCTTTTATAAACAAGTCCTGGAAAACCACTGGAAAAAACTCTTCATAAAAAATCCTCCCTTTTTATAACTAGAAACTTTAAAAAGTAATTATTGGCCAAAAATGTATTTTTGTACACTCTTGAACAGACCCCTGTGTTTTTCATCTTATCTGATGGCAAAACAGATCAGAATGAACACTTTCTGATAACAGCTGTGTATTTGCCAATTGTTTAAACAAATGCTTGCAAGCTCTCCCTTCAATGTTTGCCTTCAGGGGTTGCAGAGGACAGGAGCTGCTGCCTGTGCCCGCAAGCTGTGAAGACCCAAGGGAAGATGCACAGGGCCTGAAGGGGAAAATCCCTCACGTATGGGTCTAGGCTGCAGTTCACTTTCTGGCAATGATGTACAAAACCATGAAAAGGAGTATATTGGGCTGGAGGAAATGGAAGTGGTTCCCAAGAGGCACATGGAGCACATTTAAAATGCAGCTGTGTGCTTTGGGAAGTTTTGCAGCAGTGTTCCTCCCCTGCAGGTTGGATACTCCCCACTGCCTGGCTGGTTCTCCTGAGAACTGGGAGCCTTCAACCTGATGCTGACTTTCTGCAGCTTGAATCCTGGTCCTGAAACAAGCCTCAGCTGGGCCTGGAGCACAGGTGAGTCTGTTTGTCTCCAGCTTTGGATCAGCTAACTCTGCTACATCTTTTTGTTTTGCTCTCCAAGCTTCACCATCATTGCCTATCAGTGTTTTTAGCACAAGGAGAGACAAAGCCTCTGATCTGGATCTTGGAGATAGGTGTGCAAATGAAAGGTTTGTTCCTGATAAAACGCAGAGGCTAGCACGGGGAGAGAACAGTATGTGCCTGAGCTACTGATGTCACATTTGTTTGATATGTTCTTCTGGATGGCAAGGGTAAGGATGTGTTTGCACACGTTGGGATTTGGCTGCCTCTGGTTTGCTTTCTGCAGAAGCAATGATACGAAATGGAAAGGTGAACTGGGAAGCCTGAAGCTTGTGCAATTAAAGAGCAAGTCGTTATGCCATAATCTAATGGAAACTAGTGTTACAGTAGGTGCCAGTAGATAAAACTTCATGTTCTGGCTTTGCTGTAGACCAGCTGGGTAACCTTGATTGGCATTTCACCACTCCTTCCTTCTGCCTGTGCTGCTTTAGTGTCTCTGTGCCGCTGCTTCTGATGATGTGAGCTGTCTGTGTGAGGAAGGGGCTCAGAGGCACTGTGACAGCCCCAGCCCAGCTGCATCCTTTTTATGGGGCAAAAGTGTTTCTTTATCCTTGCTGGAGCTGCTCCTATGGGTTTTCTGGGGTGCTGCAGTGGGGAGGGCACCGAGCATCCCAGCAGGGATTGGTGTTAGCAGGAGCGGGGTCTACGGGGCCACCTGCCTCTCATCCCTGTGTCCTCGTCAGTGGCACAGAGCGAATCCCTCACAAGTGAAGCTAGCTAAACAAACAAATGTGGAGCTATTTATTTCTATTGTTGTAGAAGTGCTGCGGTCTCAGGCAGGATTTCGTATTCACTGCTCACATCTGCAGCCCTGCTGTGCCGGGGGGGGACGCGCTGCCTTCCCTTGCTCAGCCTGGCCACTAAAGGCACTGCAAGAGGTCCCCTCCTGAAGCCACCCCCCTGAGCCCCTCTTTCCCTGCAGCCCCGAGGACGTGGAGCTGTGCTGGCCGCCTGCTAAACGGTGGTGTTGGAAACGAACATGCTCTCCTCCTTGGGTGGAGGGAGAAGAAAAAGATGAGCAAATGCTATTCTCCCTCAGAGCTATAATAACACAGCAGTGCAACTGAGGATGCAGCTGTGGTTCAGAGGGGTTTTATTTTTATTTTTTTAATACGCCACTGGGAGTTCAAACAATGTGCCAGGGATACGTTGCCTTTTGTGGGGAGCGGCTTCTCTCTCCACCCTCTTTTTTCCTTTTTTTTTTTTTTTTTTTTTCTTGAAGCATTTTAGTCATTCCATGGCAAACATAGCTCATTTGGATAAAAGCCTCTGCTGTGACATCCCCAGGCCGGGTATGCAGGGTTGTTTGTTTCAAAGCAATAGTCTGGGAGAATTTATTGAACTGCCCCCCCATGCCTCCTGTGTAAATTAATGAAATGGATGTCCTGTGGCACTTGTTAAAAAGCAATAAATCCTCTCTCTCATGGTTATTGCTTAGAAGGTAAGGGGGAGAAGATGCCATGGTTTAGTTTTGTGGTAGGACAGTGGCAGAAACTCCACTTCCCCTGGTGCTCAGCCTCTGGTGCAAGGCGCATCAGCCCAGTGAGCCAAGGATGACCACAAAGGCCTGATCCTGCCGCGTGTCCCAGGTGTGCTCACACCCTGGGCGGAGTGTTGTACAGGTAGGGTGGCACCTCCAGCAGCACACATCGGGGCTGTGACTGAGGCACAGAGCCTTGTGCTGCGTGCACCTGGTCACCTGGCGATCAGCGTGTGGTGGTGATAGCCCGCACTTACTGGTGCCAGGGTATCTCAGTGCTCTGCAAATCCTGATTAAACAAATGTCTCTTTTTTTTTTAAATCCCCATATTGCCAGGATGTGGTAAAGCTACTTTCTTAATCTCTCACGCTGAATCAGTGGCAGGGCTGCAGATAGAAGCAGGCGCCCTTGAGCTGCTTGCTGCCTTCCGCTGGGCTGCTGACTCACAGCCAGGGCGCTTATGAGCCCTCGTGGCCTCCAGGGATGCCCGGCAGGCTGGGGCAGCCAGGGCAGAGCTGGGAGAGTTAACTGGGGACAGCAGGCACAGCCTCTGCCTCTCCTGCAACCTCTTCTGCGCTGCCTTCCTGAATCGTGGCAGTATCATGGCAAGAAGGGGCGTCCTTCCCTCCTCCCCCCTTACCCTGACCCTTGGAGCATCCCTGGCTTTCCTTCTGACCTGGGGCTCAAAACGTGTTGTTTGCTTTGGGTGAGATTTGGCTGTGAGGGGACTGCAGGAAGGCTCAGACGTATTTAACTTCTATTGGAGATGTAGAGCAGAAAGGGCTGTGAGGATGTGGTCGATAGGCACTTAAGCGCTGCCTTTGAAACCACAAACCCCAATCTCTTTTCTTATTTTGTCATTGCTTTTGCAGGGATAATGCAGAAATGACTCGGTTTGTGGCATTTTCCAAGAACCAAACAGAATTACAGGCTGGCTGTAAATACCACGGAGGCTGGAAGGGGGCTCGGGGCCCATGCATGGGGATTTGTGCCGGAGCACCGCAGGGATGTCCCGTGCAGCATGGGGGAGCAGGGGCAGAGCAAGCAGAGTCAGCGGGGTGGCAGGAGCCTTGCTGCCCCCATCAGCTGGCGGGAGAAACAAATGAGTCTCTTATCACTGCACCCAGTGTATTTTGCAACTGGGTTTTAAGTCTTCCTGTTGCAAAGTGCATCTGGCACTGCAAAAACCCACTTGTGCTCAAAGACGAGAAGGACTAAACGCCACCTTCTCACCATCATTGGTGCAGGCACTTAAATAGTCATGTGGCTTTAGCAATTGCCACTGAAGATATAAATCACAGGGGTAAAAGCTTCTCCAGATGTGGGCTCTGTGCAGATAAGGGTGTGGGTTCATTAACTCTTGTTCTCCACGTATCACTACTCTAAGCAACACCAGCTGCCTTGCTGTGCTCACCACCAGCGTGACCCTCTTGGTGGTCCTGTCCCTGAGCAGCATCCCGTTCCCATGCACGTCCTGCATGGGGATGCCACAGGGACCAGTGCTTTGGGGGCAGGAAAATGTTTAATTTGTGCGTGCTCACCAGAGAAAGCCTCTTCATCCGTGTCTCCCTGCACCACAGCACCCACCAGGTAGGGTTTTCTTTAGTTCTCTGTTGCAGGGAGGACCTCAAATGGCCGCGTGGGATGCGTGCTGGCTTTCCTGGCCGATACCATCCTGATGGCAATCAGGGCCCCATAGTCAGAGTTCTTGATCCGAAACTTGTCATAGGACATCACAGCGGTGGCTCTGTCCTTCAGCCTGAGTACTAAACCTGGTGACAGATTCCAGCCCTCCCAGTTCCATCGTGCTCCCTGGAGCAAGCCAGCCTTTTGCCTGCTAATCGGGTTTTTAGTGTAGTTTCAGGGAAAGGCATGAGCTGTTCTTCCCGTATGGGTTTGCTTCCAGTGTGAGGATGCAGCAGCTAATGGGGAAACACGCAGATACAGAGGGGCTGGTCCATGTTTTGGGGAAATCCTGCCCCCTGGAGCTGGGGGAGTGTGTGCCAGCCCTGCCCGGCTCCTGTGACCCGAGTGCCTGCTGCCTTGGTGGCCCCAGGGCTCGGGGATTCATCCTGCCTCGCCTCTGTACCCAACAGCGAAGCAGGGAAGATGTTTTCTTTGCCTTGTTTATTCACTCTGGGAGAAGACCCATTCTTGTAATTTTTATGAAACAGAAGGTTAAAGCTAGAGTGCCCGAGGCTTTAAAGGAGGGGAGAAAATGGTTCAACTCAGTTCCTAAAACAGTGCTGTGTTTAATTCAGCAACCTAAGTAGGATTCTTGAACCTTTCTGTGCAACAAATTATTACCTGGTAACACCAGGGAAAAGGATTTGCAAACCTTTCCCAGGTATCCAGAACATCACAAAGCTCTGCAGAATTACAGCCTGAAACTTAAACCCCAAACCGCTTTTGAATGGCAGGCTCTAAAAAAGAGCTTAGGAGCGAAGATGCCTGAACATGCACATTTTGTAGGTGGATAAGCAGTAGTGAAGTGTGGCGTTTTCTGCCTTTCAGAGGAATTTTAGTGGGTTGGCTGATCCTGGCTTCCCAAGGTAATGAGTAAGGCTGAGAAATGATGCCTGTGGCTTCAGGCGGAGAGTGGGGAGAAAGGTGGCAGGGGGAGGAATAAATGAGCAGGGAGCTTTGTGGGGACTAGAGGTGGAAGTATTGGTTACTTGGGTGGAAGGACTGGGCAGGAGGTTAGCCCTGTTGGCCCTGCAGTACCAGGTGGGTGCCCTGGAACCTCTCCCATGCCCTGTTACCATTGTGAACCCAGGAACATCCATAAAGTTCTGGTTTTAAAAATCAAACAATGCTTTATTATTTTTTTCATCTTTATGACAGCTAGAGTTAGAACTATCTTCTTTCACTGAAGGATTTCTTGATGTCCAGTGTGCTGGAATCTTGCTCATTGTGCCCATCTCTCCAGACAGGTCTCATTTTTCTTATATCCCAGCAAATAAGTATGGGAGGGGGAAGCCTTCTTCTCTGCTCTGTCATAGATTAACTGGTGTTGCTGAGGCCAAAATCTTTTGCTTCAAAAATCCTGATGTCCTGACTTATTCAGGGCAGTTTATATGAAATTTCCCTCTGAAGTTCAAGCCTTAAATAATAATCAATTATTATTTTTCCCCCTTGGTTTGTCAGCAGTTAAGGGGACAGCACCCAACATGGTTTCCTTGTGGTCTGTCCACCAGCTGCCAGGGCTGGTATCTGATGGAGACCCCTGAGCTTTCACTTGATTAAACGTTAAAGCCTCATCTCATTTGCAGTAAGAATCCTTGTTCCTCTGTTCCTGTTAAGCAGATTTACAGCCCAGCTCAAAGGGCAGCCTGTGATGCTATGATGTCATGGGGTATGATAAAATTTGTGCTTCACTCCCTGGTGCTCACCTCAAGCCTCTTCCACACACACGCAGACCCTTAGATATTAAACCAGCAAACGGTGTCAAAACACAACCAGGCTGCTGTGATATACAGCACTCAGAAACCCTCTCTCATGTTACATCTCCTAACCTCGGTTGCTTTGATGCTGCAGCAAAATGAACTGCAAAGCACAGCACTGGTGGATTTATGGTGGGCAAAGCTGTCTGTGATTCATGCAGCCCCAGAGTAAATATTCCAGGGAGAGGGATAAAAATGCATCTTTCTGATCTGTATGGCTCAAGAACCTTTCTTTTTTTAATTTTATTTGTTTGATGCAAAGTTTGTGCCACAGAAATAGCTTAGCCCCAGGTCTTTGGGTTTCTCCCTAGGTCTCTGGCTTTTGGAACCGTGGAGACCTTACGTTTTGCCAAGAAAGATGGATGTTGGTCAGCGACTCTTGGCCTTTGGTGTCCTCCCCATTGGGAGCTATCGATGAAACTTGAGTTAATGCCTTTAAGTCATTCAGAGCACAGCTCAACCCCTGGATCGCACGTTTTAACTAAATTGGTTACAAAACAGATCTGTCTGAATTGGCGTGAGCCCCTTTGTGTGGACACTCCTAAATCAGTTTAAGAGTGGCTGGTATTGATTTTAACTTAATGTGGTTTGTTACTGAAGTAAGCTGGATCAATAGTGCTAAATAGGTGCAATTTCTTGTGTTGTGTATGCCATGGGAAACTTTCATAGAAAAGGTGAGCTCAAGGGGAAAAGGGTAGGGTTTGTCTTCCTGTTGCTTCTCAGTGAGCATTTTCCATTTTTTATGGCCACCTTTGGGATCCCTCCCTGAAAGATCTCTCTGAAGTGAGCTTTTTGCATGGGAAAAGAGGATTCTTGGATCTAAATCCATCTAAGCACAGGATTTCTAGGAGTGCAAATCTGTTCCACTTACCACCTTTACCTTTGGTTCAGGAACCCGGGCAGGGAACAAGCACAAAAAGCTGCCCAAAGGCCAGGAGCTGCAGGAAGAATTATGTTGGCTGTGGAAAGTGGCAAGAGCTGGGCTTTGCCATGGACTTTCTCTATGGCCTTGGGGAATCCATGAGGGTGCTTGGCATCACTTATCTGGGCATCACTTACCTGGGCTGGCTATATGTGACATGCTTAGAGACATTCTTCCATTAATGTAATTGAAAAGGGCACAGAAATGCCTTTGGGGGAACCTTGGGGCCAGGCTTAGAGCCCTCCTGCTAAAAAATCTCTGCCTGGGTTGAATGAGAGGAGCAGGATTTGGGGGGCTGCCAGGAAAAAGGGAGCAGAGGCTCTCTGTAATGAGAAGCAGCTTGGTCTCCTTGTTAGGATTCAGTCTGGGCACTGCTGAATCCAATGAGGATTTTTGCCTTCAACCTCTCTAACCAGCATCTAGCTCTTACTGTCAACACTGTGGCTTTCCTTCGCGTGCATTATGCAGCAAGTTTTGCTTTCTCATTGTCTTTCCAACGCTGCTTAGTTCAGTGCCCTGTTATTATAACCATCTGAGTTATAATAAATAAAACTTGGTAGCTAACATCAATTATGGACCTGTACTGGCCATCTTGTATTGATTCCCTTGCCAGCTTGGCTGGTGCAGAGCAAGAGCCTCCCTGCCCTGCTAGCCTCACCAAACTGCTAGGGGCTGGCCCAGGAGCCAGGCTGTCCCTTCGTCCTTCTCCTGCTGTCACCTCCTTTGCAGCAGGAGGAATCCAAATATTCACACTATAGCACCTACTGACGGATCACCTGTGTGAGCACTTGGTTTCCAGCAGGTCTCTGGTGGGTTCCCCTTCTTTCCCTTTTTCTGACTCTCCTCTAGGAAGATATGCAATAGATGTACCCTTGCATGCTCAGCTCATCACCATGCACATCTCAACCAAAACCTCATTGTCATTCCAGAAACAAGGTCTGTGAACTTGCTTAACAGCACAGAAACCACCAAACAAGAAATAAAGCCCAATTAAGAAAAACGAAGGAAGAGGCTCAGGAGAACAGTTTGTTTGGGTGAGTGGTTTCATCTGCTCTGGTTGTGAGCTGGGCAAACCTGGGACCAGGGCTGGTGCAGGCAGCGAGGCTGGTGAGAAGCTGGCTCTCGGCTGATGGAGAAGATGTTGATTGTCCCTCCCAGGTAGGGCTGTGCCGTCAGACCCCAGCTGACCCCTTTACTCCTCCTGGTGAAGGTGAGCCACAAGACAGGCTGATGTTTTCCACCACTGCCTTGGCCAGAAGGTGGGCTGCCTCTCCTTGGGCACGGGTTGTGGACAAACCCTCTGAGTGGTTTCATCTCACTATGGATGGTGAGTTCAGTTGTCACCTGCCCAGTGGCTGTGACACCGTGGCTGGTGGATCTCCTGCCAGGCTTTCCTGGGGGTGGCTCCGTGCTTGCAGGTTTCTCCCACGCTTTCCCTTGACTTTTCCCTTTCTTTCAAGAGATGACCACTTCAAACAACAGTTCTGCTTTCTGATGCATTAAGACTTGGAAATTTGCCATTCATCACAGCTGTGTGTTTGAGCTTGTGTGATTATTTTGGGAAGTGAACCATGGTGATTTGTGTGTGTATGTCTTATTGGCGAGCAGGATGTTCCCTATCTACCTCTCCCTGGCTGTGTTTGCATTTGCATTGGTTAATAAAATGGATAATGCTCAATGACTTTCTGATGGGTGAACAAGATTTGGCATACAGGATATAGTGGCTTTTCATGAAGGCTAAAATTTCATCTGGGGAGACTGAACCCTCTGTGGCAGCCATACACAATCCATAATAGCAGAAGCTTTTAACCCATCCGTAATTGCTTTCATATAGAAAATGATTGCTGTAAGTTAACTTCATAATTCCAAATCAGTGGCTCTCAGTAGGATTTCAGATGCTTTAATTTGCCCTGAATTATCTGTAGAACTCATTGCATTTCATCTGTGCTCTTTTCTGATTACGTTCCTTGTCACTCTGACCCAAACTTTGCCTATTTAATTCCCCCTCCCCTCCTTCTGCAAACAGACCCGTTCCCAGCAATATCTCACCGGTGGGTGACGATGCTGACTTGTGGACAGGGTGGATGATGTGCTCTGCAGCTTTCTCCCTTGGTGTCTGGCAACTGTTTTAAACCTGCAGTAGGCTGGGGGTGCCTCCCTAATGAGGGCCATGTGAGCGGCTGCAGTGTTCGGCAGCCCCAAAATGAGCAGGGTGGCCACTCCTCGCCTTCAGGCAGCAGCCAGCTTGCGTGATCCTGAGTGACAGCAGATGAAGGGATTGCATTACAGCTTGTCTCCAGAACTGTACATCTGTGTCAGCTCTCTGCTAAATCAATAAACAGGATGCTGAAGGAAAAATACTTTTAGGCTTCTTATGTCTTTATGCATCAAACTGATTGGGCAAGGAGCAGCTCGGGTAGTGGCAGGGCTTTCGGTGTGCCTGGCTGCTGTTTTTTGTCAAGTCACGGGTAAGGGCTGGGCCCTGGGAGGTGCTGGATGTGCTCTGGATGGCAGGTTTCCCCCTGGAGAGAAGGGAAGCCATGCGGATTCCTTTTCAGTGGTGGTGGCTATGCCATTGGATGGAAATCTTCAGCCAAGGAGGCTGAGGTGCAGCGTCAAGAAGTAGGGAGAAATCACTTTGCATGTTCCAACAGACTAACAAATTACCTATGGAAATGCACTTGAGAATATTCCTCAGTAATTGGATTTCAGCTGTTGTTTCAGTGTATATGCCCCCAGGCTGTGAAGGTAAAAGGACTCCACTGAAATGCTTTGAAATGTTCTCTGGCACCTACAAAATGTGTTTACTATTAAAAAGTGAAACCTGCAAGTCAGAACGCTGCTAAGTGCAGCTTAAAAACAAAATTGCACCCCTGCAGCACAGCTCAGGGTGATGGAGCATCTGGTTTAGCCAGACAGCCCCAACCCAGAAACATTCCTGTGACTCGAGTGGAGAAGTCCCACTGCTGTCTTCTGCCAGGGTAAGGTGGGCATGCCTGCGCTGTGCAATGGGTTGGGGGGCAGGAGCCCCCTGGTTTGTGCTGGGGAGTCTGTGTGGCCTGGGATGGGTTGGAAAGTAGTGTTTGCAGGGTTTGTTCTAGGTGTGGTGCTGCTCAGATGCACCAGTCCTACCGCTGGACCCAAAGTTGCTCCTTACATGTTTGAAATACCTAAACATATCGACCTTGATGCTGAAACCACAGAGAAAATAGGGAGGAATATGTACCTCAAAATAATCTATTTTTTTAAAAAAGTTGGCCTGAGTTTTCTCATTACTGGCCATCAGTGGCTACATGCTGTGGTCGTACGCTCACACCAGGTGTTGCTCAGTTTGTTTCACTGGAGACTTGTACCGAGGTGAAAAAGGATTATTGTGCCCCAAGAGGTGTATGTACAGTTAGAAACCTAATAGCAGATTTATGATGTTGTGTGCTGAAAGGCTGCTGATGTTGATAACAGGAGGGCACCTCTGGGGAGCTTCCTGTAGGCATCTCCTCCAACTTGTTTTGCACGACAGCAGAAACACCTTCTGTAGGATTATAGAATAATAATGATAATAATAATAATAAGCTCCCCTAAAATGTGAGAAGTAGGACTGTTACACTGAAAATCCTTGTGGGTAGAAAAGTTTTTGTGTGTCACATCTGTTGAGAAGCAGGGAAACATTAATTTTTCTCTATTAAAATGAGACTTGGGCTACTTCCTGAGCTGAAGCTTACCTGCCTGTGATCAGCCATAAGTGGAAGTGACTGAGAATCACTGGCTTTCCCCCCACATTTCCTTTTTGGCTGGAGACGCTAGCCAGCCGATGAAGCCTGCGTGGCTCGATCTGGGTGTTTTGGCTCTCCTTGCTCTTTGCAAGGAGCCGAAAGCCAAGAAGGGCCAGGCAACTGCCCTGGTTTGCTTCGAGGCAGCTATGCAGAGGGAAATAAATCTGCTCCACCGACTGAGGCAACTAGTTCTGTGGGTTTATAAATGCTCCAATTGAGTGTTTTGACACGGCAGTCAGATATAGTTAATCTTTCCCTTGACCTCCCGATACCGGCGCGCAGGCTGAAACCGCTAGTTAAGCACGTCCGTCTCCTGTTGTACCATTCGCGCTCCAGCGCACCGCCTAATCAAGTGTAATATATCTCTGGGTAAAACACACACAGTGCTTTTCACAGCTATTTAAACAAAAAACAGACTTCTGCGCATTAGTTGCGTATACGAGCCATGCAGGATCTCCGTTCCAGGGGTTCAGAAAGGAGTTTGGATGGGCTGGGTGTGAGAAGGGCGTGGGAATGCCTGCCTACACCTGCCCAGATGTGAAAATCCCCCCCCCCCGGTGTCATCCCGAGGGATGTGCACGCTGGTGGGTGCAGGGTTTGGTACCTGTAGTGCTGTGCTGAGGTGTGGGGCAGGTGGGGTTGGCTCTGGGTGAGGCCAGGAGGACTTTGTGCAGAGGCTGCTCAGACCGCCTTGGCTCCTGTTCCGGTGGCAATAAGCCTTTCCACAGCACAGGGTAGCTCAGGAGGCAGTCTGATTGGGGCAGGGTAGTAAGCTGGAAGGATTAGAGGCGCAGTATTTATTTGAATTGCTGGGCTTTTCTGTCTGACAGCACAGCTGGATGTGTAAAACATGCTGTCCGCAGAGATCTGGGGAGGGCTCCGATATTTCCATGAGATCTCTCTCTGCAAACCTAGTGAGATCTACTTGCTTTTGTTACTCTTTCTTCCAGGCAAAGCTGGGATGAGTCTGGGTGTATTTTGACAAGGGATATATTGAGGGTTGCTCTGTCTTTAAAAGCATATAACCAGGCCGTGTCAGAGGGTGCCTGTTAACAGTGACTGAGGTGAGGCAGACGATCCATGGCAGCGTGGAGCTGGGGAGCTGCTGAGCTGCTGGATGGACGGGAGGGTGATGGGGAGGTTGCTGAAGGCATTTTGTCTTGGTCTGGTGTGGGAGGCTTGGACGTAGCACATGATTTTGGTAGGTGAAACCTTGCTACTGGTCCATGAGTCTTCACAAGACAACACAGGGTGGCGTGTAAGACAACCAGGGAAGAGAGAAATCATGCAGGAAATTGAACAAAGAAATAGGAGGAGAAAAAATAGTATTAATCCAAATACTGGAAAGATTTGCAAATGACACGATCATGCCAACAGTGCTCAAGGTAGTCTGTGACTTCTAAAAGAAGACGCTGAAGTGATTTTTTTCAAATGTTGAGGAACAGAGAGGATGATCTCCTGATACCCCATCAAGCTTTATTTTTGTCCTATGATGCTTTGCTAGTTTTCCCCTGAAGGATTCTAAATGCTTTCCCCTGTATTTTTCTAGCCTCCTGTTTGATCTCCCTAGGACATCAGTGGGGGTTCATTGACGTGTCTGCTGAAATTTGACAAAGCTTCTGTTTTGGAACTCTCTTTTATAGAGCAGCTCATGCTGTTAAATATTGAGAAACCACTCTGCTCAGGATAAGATACATCCTCACCCACCAAAAGTCTCGAACGTTAAGTATGATGTCTCCCCCAGGCAGTACAACGCCCATACAGAGGTCTGTGAGAAATAAGACACTTAAATCCCTTTTGAAGCCTTGCCCTCACAAGCCCATCTGCAGCGCCCATCCGTGACCTGTGCACCTCCATCCCGTCCCGGCCAAGAGGAGCTGAGCTCTCCCTCGGGAGGCAGAGGTGAGGCTCGCTGCGCCCCCGTTCACGGAGCTCTTTGAAGGTGAGCGCTCGCATGTACCTGCAGCAGCAGCAGCCTATCTCGTGTGCCCCTATTAGCATTCAGGGCATGCTCGAATAGCAGCTCTGTGGCGGTGTGTTAACCGTGCTGATAAATCTTGTGTAAAAACAACACTCCACCGCGCCGTTAGAGCTCCTTCCACCTGGGAACATCAAAGCACAACACGAACGCGGCTTGATCCTCACAGCAGCCGGGCTGCTTTCATGCCTGGTGCAAGTGGGGCTGCTTTGCTCCTTGGGATTTAGCTTCTGGGGTGCCTTGGCAAGGTGCACTCTGCACCACGGTGATGTCCTGGCCCTTTATCAATAGGCATTTATCAATAGGGGATAATCACATGCTAATGCTTCCTGCTTGGGCTCTCTCCTGCCTCCAGGGCTGTGTGGTGCCCGGGGAGGGGAGGGCTGGGTGCTGATCCCAGCAAGCAAAGCTGGACGTTAGCAGCTGGAGAAAAAGATACAATAGTGCATTTAAGCCTGTCTCTCATGCTATGAAAGGTAATTGGATGCCATTATAAAATCAAATAGCTGTGCGTACAAAAGCAGTCGTGCCCGTGCCGGAGCCGGGTGCGGGCATTGTGCTGAATGCTACAGGATTGCATCGTGTGCCTGCCTTTAAAGGTTGCAGTCCCTCTTAAATGTATTTACCTCCCTTAAAGCTTTGAATCCAAAGTATCCTCAAAGTGGCAGGTACCTGTTATTAAACCTTTTTTCTCGTGGCTTGCAATAAGTAACTTCTGTTAGAAGGTGGCGGCTGCTGATGGAAAACTTCTGTCAACAAAAGAAGTCACCAAATCACCAAATAGTTTATTTTAGGTTGTAAGGGACCTCTGAAGGTCATGAAGTCCAACCTCCTGCTCAAAGCAGGGCTGACCTCCAAGCCAGACCAGATTGTGATTTAAATGTGATGACACTCGCTTACATAGCGATAACCGTATATAACGCTTGAGTGTGTCGGTGCATTATTTGGTCGGGCTCTTCTGAGTAAAGAGATAGCTGGAGAAAATGGACTGGGATTTCTGAATTAGGATCCGGATAGTGACCTGGGGATGTGTTATCCTGGTCCCCTTGCACCTCTCTGCTCGGCAAGGTGCTGGCTGAGCGGGGCTCGGGGGCTCGTTCTGGGCACAGAAGGGCTGCGGGGTCTGGTGGCAGCTCCGGCGCTGTCGCTTGCGTGTCGCTTGCGTGTCACTTGTGTGTCACTTGTGTGTCACTTGACAATTAGAGCGAACGCAAGCGGTGCTGCAAGGAACACAATAATTAGGTTTGACAATAGCAGTGAGAAACAACTTGAGTAATCTGTTTGGGGAGGGAAAATATTATTTCCATTGTTTGCTTCTTGGCTTTCACTTTAAAATTAGGCATGGGTTTCCAGCTCTCGTGTGGGAGTAGACATGCTTCTTGTGTCTAATAATGGTTTTAATAAGGGGGTATTTTAGGTGCTGCTGCTGCAGAACTTGTCACTCGGTATGAACTGGGGAAAAAGTTGCTGCATTTCTTTAATAATTGGAGGATCTTCTGCAAAGTTTTACCCCAGCCTGGGAGTTTGGGTGGATCTGGGTAGGGAGGGTGCGTGAGCGAGTTGACCAGAAGGGGCTGGCTGCTCTCCCTGCTGAGATGAGGTGTTAGGGTGCTGCCAGTGCGTCCAGCTGAGGGGCTCGCCTTGCTCTTGCTGCGTTTTGGGAGGGTGGAAGGGCCACGTGTGCAGGGAGAAAGGGGCCGTGCCAGGAGGACGTGTTAGCCCAGTGCAGTCCTGTGAAGGAGTGTAGCCAGCAACAGGGTCAGATGAAACCAGGGATAACCTGACAACTGCCCCAGAGCCTTTGCTTCAGTCCACTAAAGAAGGTGGACGAAAGCAATGCCCCAGTGCTGGCAGGGAAGTGTGTTGTCCTGGCTTTTCGAGCTCACTCTGATAAGGTCCATCCGAAGTGTGCCATGGTACCAGAGGAGAAGAAATTTCCTGTAACAGCGTTTAGGGGCTCATTATAAATGGCTGGAGTGAAACGGGCACTCGCCGGGCTCCAAGGAAATGTTTTCTTCCCTGCCCATTGCCCAGTACTCTCCTGCTGCAGAGCTCAGCACCGGTTTTGGGATCGCTCCTTCACCTCCCGGCCCGGGGCAGAACCGGCCATGGCTCAGACTGATGCAGCAGCTCCTGGTTCCTGCAGAAAGCTGGGAGGTCTTCAGTGCCAGTGGCTATTCCGGGACCATTTTGCACTCAATGGACACACAAATACATGGCCAACTTCTGACGCTTCTGGCAAGAGGGGCATATCTGCCTCTGCTCTGTCTTCGCATACGGCTCCCCAGGTCTGCTGTTTTGAGCATTACCTCTCTTACAGCTATAAAACCCTGAGCAGCCCCAGGATAAAATACTTTTAGAACCTAAAAAACCCTCTTAATTTACTCCTTTTATCAAGGGCCATACTATAACGTGCAAGCTTTGATGCAGTGAGTTTCACTGTATAAATCTATTGGTATGTCTTACAGCTCGTTTCCTTTACCAGTGAATATTAGCATTTATTATTTATATAATGCAAACAGTATGCTTAGTCTAGTCTAATTGTCTTAGTTACTGATGATATAAAACCATGATCATTATTTTCCTGGCTTCGTAAAGCCAGAAGATGGGATGTTCCACTTACCAGCAGCTGACCCTTGCAAGCTTGTGCATCCTGTATCCCGCAGCCGAACCCCTCAGGTGGCCCCGGGAGCTGCACTTTTGCTGTGACCTGGTTAATCCGAGAGCAATGCTCATCCTCTCTGTGTAATCCAGCCTTTACATGCAGAATACTGTAATGCTGTGACTGTATTTTGGCCGTACTTGTGAAGGGTGGGAGACTGGGTTGATGGTCTTCTGGATAGCTGCACCTGGGTCACCATGGCTGCATGAATAGACACCGATGTCGCTGTTGGAGCACTTACGTGCATTGCTTGGGGATGAAGGATTAACGAATGATGAATTAGGCAAATTAATCTATGTTATGTCAGGACATTACACAAGGTTCAATTTAGGTTGATAGATTTATTATTTATTATTTATTATTTGCTGTTTTGTGTCAGTAAGTGGCTCTTCCTAATGTTATGATGTATGGTAGCAGCCCATGGTTGAGCTGCTGTACATAAGGGTCATCGTTTCTGTAATTAACCCCATTTTTCATGGTCTTTTAATACCAATACATTAATTTGTGTTGTTCTGGAATGTCACAAAGCAATGCATTTCCTTAGGTTAGGTTTTCTTAAGCTAAAGAGCTCCAAGAGGCAGGACAATGCCCCCAGGTTTCAGGGTACAAACATACATGGTTTCCAGCAGGCTGCCTATAGCTGACTTTCTGTGACCCACGAATATTTTCAGGTAGTGACAGAAAACTTAGAGGTGCCTGCAGTGTCAGTTTTTAAAAGAGACACAAAGTGTGGGACTTTGCAGTGATAAGGCGACATAAACCTTTTGGTGAGAGGTGGGCAGCTGCATCGCAGCTGCTCCTGAATTTTCTTTTCTTGCTCTGTGTTGTACCACTGCTAACAGGTCTTAGCAGCAGAGAAAATCCAAGTTTGTAGACTGCAGGATTGGCCCTGAGGATACCCAACAGCTATTCTTTGGAGTGTTTTTTTACAGCGTGTGATCCCACTTCCCATCCTCTGAGCTATCTGACTCCATTATCCCATCGCTCTTGCTGAGTGGGGTTTTTGGGATGTGCATGGGGACTGGGGTTTCTCTGTGGGGCCACCTCCAAGGGTTCTGCCCAAGGCTTTGCAGACTGCTGCTCCCATCTGGTAGCCTTGCACAAGTTGGTTTTCGGATGTAAGATCACAGAGCTGTCCAAGCTGGGAGCTACCCCATTGCACAGCTGCTGTCGGCCCTACTCCCAGCTAATGCAAATACACAAGAAAACTCTTTCTTTCCCCTCTTGGTGCAGGCATTGCGGCCAGCCTTTTCTGCAAAGCTGAGGCTGTTTGCTGCTCGCCCGCCTGCGAGGGCAGGGGTGGCAGGGTCCCGGCTGGTCCCATGCAGGCAGCTGCAGGTTTCACTCCCTATTTCCCCATTTTTATGTCTTAAATCAGAGCCCCGAGGCTGGCAGAGCGCCCTGCTTAATGACACCACGGGATAATCATTTACAGCAGAATGCAGAGGAAAAGAAGCATGTTTTTAATCTTTACAAATGTATCTAGATAAGGCAGGAGACAGGCTTATCTTTTGCATTACAAGAAAAGGGTGAAAAAAGCCTACACCAAGGAACACTGCCGTATCGTCCTTGGCCTTTTCTTCAGCCGTTGTCTTTCTCTCCGTATCTCGCGCTGCTGAATTAATGTGATATGAACTCTGAATGCTTAAGTGATCTATTCATTTTAATTAGCTTCCTAATAGCTTCTGGACAGCGATCGAACACAGCGCTGGGGACGGGGCTGTTTACTTCGCAAAGCGGAGGGCACCAGCGAGATGCCTGCCGGCTGAATTCCCCAGCTCAGGGCACGGCACCGGTCTTGATTCGGGGTGGTCCATGAGGGAAGCTGCTGGGGCTCCTCACTGCTGCTCAACCACACCATGCCGCGGCCTCCAGGCCTCCATCGGGAGGTGTTTGGACCGCGGCCTCAGCAGCAGGAGGCTGGGACGTGGGGGTGAGGGAAGCAGCGCCGCTCCTCGCTGCGCTGTGCGAGGACGTGAACGGAGAGAAGTCGGGGAGCTCTCAAGCAGCCGGGGCCGGGGGCAGAGGAATTCGCACCACTTCCCGAAGCTGTGAAAGATGTGGGAGATGAATCACTTCTGCGGCAACCTTCGTGGCTGCCAGACTCCCCGAGATGTTCAGCTCCGCTGTGCGCAGTGCGTACTTGAGGAAAAGAGAAGGGATGTTCTCTGAGTCAGGGGAGAGTCTGACGCACAGAGACATTTTCAGGGGAATAATTTACATATGCATTCCCTTTCTAAAAATACCAGTCACAGTATTGCCTCTATTTTTGAGTACAAGGCTCTCAGGGCTGGTAGGTGGAAAGAAGTGTGAATCTTCACTTGCACGGATCCAAATACCAAAGGTCTGGCGGGGCTGCAGCATGAGACACCTCGTGCTTTGCTCAGGGGGCAGAGCTGGGTGATGGCTGAGATCCAGACTGGGGGGAAAAGGAGCCCAACAGTGCCCCAGGATGACACCTGTACACGGTCTCATGAGTGTGGCCTGACAGGCAGGGGTGGAAGTCAGCCTTTGCCTGTTCCCCTCTGGAGAAGGCAGCGAGCCCCAATGGGAGGGACAGAGAAACACGAAGAGGTGCTTTGTTTCCTAGTGTGACAGCTAAGGAAACTGGTGAGCAGTGATGCCTGATGCACCACAGAGATTTCCCTGGAGGTCGGTGAGTAGATGTGGTGGGCTGAGGGGCCTTCCCCATCACAGCTGCCCTTGCATCAGTCTGTCCCTGGAGCTGCTAATGCTGGAGCCCTGCAGCCCCATCTGTGCCAGGGTCAGAGCATGCCCTGTCTTTTCTTCATCTGAAGTGGTCTTTTCTTGCGCCCTTTTTGTCACAAGTGTGTCTGGGCACCCCAAGCACAACGTGGACCCAGTCTGAAGGGCCAGGGTTGTCCCTGGTGTCCACCCCAGTGTCCTTCCTGGGGGTGAGATGGGGCTGCAGGATAACATCACCTCCTCCCGGGATGCTTAAGGCAGAACCTCTGTCTTCATAATAAATTTAGTAGCTCAATAGGAACACACATTTATCTTGAACTTCTGTCATGTAACATCCTACAGAAACAAAGCAGTAGTGCTTTGATGTAAGTCCAGCAGTTTTCTGCTGGGAAACCATCCCTGAGAGACCTTCCCAGGTCTCCCACCTGGGATGTACCTTAACCTCTGGGGGAGAAAAAAAGGTACAAGCTTGCCATTAACGAAAGTAAGCTGGAAATAAAACAGGTATTGCTATGACCAGAAGGGTGGGTTATGAAGCAGCTGCGTGGTAACAGTGTGCCTGAGCACGTGTGGAGCCTGTGTGGGTTTATGATGGAGATGGAGGCTGATAAATTTATGGACGGGATTATACCTGCTGTTGGCCGGGACTGGGCTCTGCAGACCCACAGGTCCCTTCCCTGTCTGCATCCCGGCAGGATTTGGCAGGCCTATGCTGATACACAAAGTCTTTGCAGTGACGGTGTGACAAAGAGCAGTTTTTGCTCAGGGTTGCAATGACTGGTCTAAAATGGGCAGATGTTGTAGGAGCCTGAGTAGTGCAGAGAGAGCAGAAGATGCAGGGCCACGCTGACAACAGGGGAAATGGCTGAAACACAGGAAAAAGCTTTTTTCTCTTTCTCTGTTGCTTTTGTTAGTATACTCAGGAAGTCCCATTAACGCCCACTCACTCCAGGAACATGCGTTTTGCACCTTAATGTGTCTTCTATGAAAAGATGTTACTGAGGAAACAGTCTGGTGCTTCCTTGAAATGGTGTGGCAGAAAAACACCGCCCTGAGCAAGCAAACAAGCTCGCAGAGCAGGGCTGAGATTGATCGGTGGCACTCTTCTCCCCCACCGCATCTGCTCGGAAGCGTCTTGGGAAGCAGTGAAAAATGCCAGCCCCTCGCTGTCATGGGCAGTATTTTGGAACCAGCTGTGTTAAGGGCTGCTGCTCAGGTGCTGACCACAAGCTGGACGATCCCAACCAAGGCACGGTCCTTCGGAGGAACAAGTATGGCTGGGGAGTGTTTTGCAGCCTGTGGATGGGGACAGGAGGGAGGATATCAGTGAGAGCTGACCAAGCCAGCTGCAGAGAGGACGAGGGGTAATAGATGGCACCCTGAATGTAATAAAAATGGTAGGCAACCTGCCTACTCATTCATATCCAGTATTTTTTCTAAGTGTTGCTGTTTTTCTGCATCCCGTTAAGCTTTTTGATTTGTTTCCATCTGTTCGGTATAGATCACTTCTGCAGTTTACTTAAAACACAAATACCCTTTATGAATCTCTACAGATGGTTTTCAAAGACTTATAGAAAGACAACGATAAGATCAAGAAAATCTTGAGTGTTCGCCTCGGGGGAAAAAAATGGGACAGTCACTTTGCCTTGCAGCTGCAAGCCACGTCAAATCAGACACTTTGATATGTTTCATTTTCCGTCTGAAGTCTACATCTGAAAGGCAGCCTGGCTTATTTCAGTCAATGTGCAATTTTTGTTAGTTGGGGCTCTTTCTCAGCTTCTAAAAAAGATGCTCATTTGCATCCCAGAACAAAGACAGCACTTTCCCCCCCCTTAATTCGGCGTGCCTTCGCCAAGAACTAATCATGCTGCGGAGTGTGGGGTGCGTGTGTGGTGTTAGAGCTGTTCCCCCCTGCCCCATGGCCCAGCACTTACGGGGGTCTGTCCCCTCCGTGGTCGGTGTGTGCTGAGCTGTCCCTGCCTCTGGGCCATGCCTTGTTTGTGTATTTAATCCTGCAGTCACTTCTCAGAGACTCCTATTGAAGCAGGGTAACCTCTGCATTGCTGTCGCTCTTCATCTGCCCCAGGCTCCTCGGGGGCAAAGTGGGGCTCACACTTCTGGTTTCATGTTTTTGGCCTTGTTGGGCATGTCCCAAAGCCACTTGACATCAAAGGGAGTCTTCCCCGGGGCTGTAAGGGACACAGACATCAGCTCCTGAAGATTTCCTTCAGACAGAATCAAAATATTTGCGGAAACTCAAGTGTTTGCACTGCAGATATGGAATGGTCGAAAAAGAGAGCGCATCCACCTTAAAAGTACAGCATGTACCTTATTACTAAGAGCTGATTGAAAAAAAACCTGTAGGAGTCATGCACGTTAGCACTGGACTTTATGTGCAAAGACAAGGTGTGTATTGTTTGCCCAATTAAAAAGATAAAACCTGTAGACCGCAGTCAGCGAAATGAGCTGTGAAATGAGTGATGACTCGCTGAACAGGCAGGTGCATGCACAAAAGCATATGCAAACTGCTCTACTTATCTACAGACAGGTTTATTGCCTGGTCATCAATTTACACCGAGGTTGCTTCAGAAATTCGTGGCCTGCCTTTGTACTGTGCTCTCAGATAAGCTGTAAAAGTAGCAGCATCGCCCGGACTTTTGCTTTTTTGGGGTGGGAATAGTTTTCAAAACGGGAAGGAGGTGAGAGGTTTGGGAAGGTGGGGATGAAATTCAATGGATGTGGGGCTGTGAGCCCCAGGAGAGCGCGCGTAGTGTGAGCAAGAGTCGGCGAGAACTAAAATACTGACTTTCAACGGTGGTACGATAGAAATTCCAGCAAGTTCTATAAATAAGGACACATACGCAGTACTGCTTGGTGCGATGCTAAAACCGTTTCACGGGGAAGTCAGCAGATAACGTTGCTCGCCATCTCGCGTGCTGAATGCACAACCGAAGTGGGCTTCCTCTTTCCAGCTTGCTTTATAGGTCAAAGACCGCACGCTTCCTACAAGAGTTTTATGACCATATAAACCAAGCTTTTACAGATGCACATGTTTGGCTTAGGGATTTAGGATTTGCCTCAAACAGATAATTTCCCAGTTTATGTTAGAAATTTGTGTTTCTAGAGCTTAATGCATCTCATAGGCTTGTCTATAAGACTCTCACAAAAGACAAGTTTTGGTACATTATGGAATTTTATACCTAAAAAATGATAGCCATATTAGATTATTTTGCATCTAGGTAGTGCGTCTGTGAACCAATAACTGTTGGAAAATTTCAAACTGCTTGAATTGGGCATGTAATCCACTATAAATAACCTCATCTGCCGAAACTTCTCAAGAAATAACTATGACTTGGTCATTAGCCGCTAAATTCGCTGCTCCTGATCTCAAGTAACAGACACATGCTTTCAACCGAGAGGCTGAGGAAATCCGAAGTCCATAAAGCAAACACATCTGGTGGCTGTGCTCGCAATGGATTTCACACCCCAGCCCCGTGCTCTGACACTTGTCTCCAAAGAACATTCATTTCTAAAGCAAGGGTGAGAGCATGGCTGAAACAAATTGGTTATGAAATTAGTTTGATTACAGATTTTTTAATTTTTTTTGTGGCTCCCATTCTGTGAAATTTCCTTTTCTCAGTCTTCAGAGTGTCTCAGCTTAAAGCTTCAGATCTAGCCACTGCCAAACTTCCAGATTTTTTCAGTTCTGTCCCATCTCAACTTAAAGGAACTGTGACTGCATCCCAAAGAGACGCGAGGCAGCAGAGGGAGATGCATGGTGTGACTGTTCTTCTGTAACAGGGAAAAGAAAAAGGCTGCAAAGAAAGGGATAATCTGCCAGGTTGAAATTTCAGGGTTTTGTCTTTTGGCTTGCTGAACAAAGTTTTACTGCAGGACGAAGATATTTTTCAACTGGTGCAGCTCAAGCAGGATTTTTTTTAGTAGATGTATGTGTGTATGCATGCATGTGTGCATAATGCAACAGAGGTCCCTAGAGACTGATGTTGTACAAAGAGGGAAATATAAGCCACTCGTTATCAAGCTAGTACAAGTAAGAGTATTTAGTTGCTGTATGTTGGGAAAAAAAAGCATTGCTGTTGCCTTGTAAAGGAGCTTGTAATATTTTCCTGCCTGGCCTGAGCTGCCGCATGCAATGAGCATCATCCCTGCGAGCAGGGGGACAGTTCCCCAGCCCATCTCTGCCCTCTGGAGAGCAGAAGACAAGGGGGACTGGCAGCAGTACGGCTCTGAGGTGTCATCAGATCCCTGAAATGTTTGACCTTGGAGCTCTCACTGACGTAATACACACCTGTAGGTACATTAATGGCATCGACCTTGTACTTTCAGGGCTTGTAATTGCTAACTGTTATATAGGTATTGTTTTATTCATAGTCAAAAGAGCTTCTGCTTCTGACAGATAGGTGAAAACTGCCATTAAAATTAAGAAACCTGAAGCCCCCTACTTTGTTCTTGACTTTGCACGTACTTGTCTGCAGCAATATGCTGTGCTATATTCTTGGAGAAGTTATGTGCCATTGCTGTAGCTCATTCCTAGCCACTGCAGGTTTTTGATGAAGCTGAATAATGACCCCAGCTGCAAAATACCGTATGGTATTCATAACATGGGGATGTGGTTCTCGTAATGAATTCAATTAAGCTGTGTGTTAAAATGCACGAGGCGCAGCACCGTGTCCCCCACCGGTCGCAGTGTTTCCAGCAGCTGTGTGCCATTGTTGCCATGCCCTTCGCTGCTGAGGGTCACGTCACCGTGTCTTTGGTTGTCTCCATCTGTTACCTACTGGTGGTTAAGGTGCTGCAGTAAGTTTTGACTGCAGTTAAGTTACCTGATGGCAAAACGTTCATGAGGGGTGCACCTTGTGAGCTGAAAATTTTCATTTTGCCTTTCTATTCCTTACCTTTGCTACAAGGAATGGAACTCTGCAGTCATCGGCTCCTCCCTCCATGCGCAAGAACACAGTTTTTAAAATCTATCCTTAGCTTTTAGGACCTCTGGGGAGTCCTCACAGCAGTGTTTGAAGCAAATCCCTCATGCATATAGTAATCGGTTTTTTCCACTCACTTTTCAGAACCCCCCGTCAGCTCCCTGCTGGGCAGGGATGCTCTGCCGAGGGGCTGTGCCCCTGGGGGGGATGTCAGCACACTGATAGCACAGCTGTGCGGGCAGCACCCTCTCGTCCTTTGTGGATGGAGGAAGGCACTTCTTCACCTGGGGAAGGGGAACAGCCAGGTGGTGGCGGGGAATAAAATGGAGTCTCCCTGCTGTAGAGAGATCAGAACAGAAATTTGCTTTCAATGAATGAGAAATTCACCAACAAAAATAGTCCTTGGTATATAAGTTCATTGTGTCTGCAAGAGGGGGGAATGTATGGCATGTGTACTTATTTTTAAGAAAGTAATGAAGTACCTTTGAAAGAAATGTTTTAAGATCTTCCAACAATCCACCAGCTGTTTGCAATTTTGTTCACCTATTAGAAGTGAAATGAGGGTTGCATAGCATGCTGCTGCAAGGAATTAGCTCCTTCAGATGTCCTTCTGAATCTTGACACTGTCTTATTCAACACCTGTCTTCTGCTGAGAAGTCCTTAACCGAGGAATCATCTCTCCATCTGGGCCCTGTCTGTTCCCAAGTACCCCGGCAGCCTTTTGCAGTGCCAGCAGCCCTGCCTCCTGCTTCTCCCACCTGCAGAAGCTCCTCATCCTTTGGCTTTACTATAGGAACCCAGACGATTCATTGCAGGCCACCAGCAGACTCTCAGAAATATTTTGGTGGGATGAGGTTGGACCAAAGCTTGCCGATTTCGAAGATTTAACATCATTTTGCCCCCAGCACTTTCTTTTACCACGCCTCGGTGCTGTGACAAACCCTCTGTCCCAGCAAACCCGCGGTGGGTCAGGCAGCTCGCAGACCTCGCCCCGGCTGCGTGGAGCGAGGCCGTGCCCGCTGGCACAGGGGTGACCCCGCCGCGGCAGTTTTTCCGGTCGCTGATGTAATGGTGCCCGGGTTGCGTAAGAGGCGTTATTCACAAGAAATGGTCTCTGGCATGCTTATGAAACAGGAGCAGTCTGTTGTTGTGCTCTTCTTTCTTTTTTTTTTTCCTTCCCCAGAAACTTTTAAGGTGGCTGGACCTGCCAAACCCCTCGTTACAAACGAAATCCCAGCCCCGTGTGTGATTGTCTGGCCTTGCTGTAGGATGTCCTGCAGCAGGCACATGGCAGCAGGGCTGCGGCTGCCTCTCACCCACTGCACCAGCACCCAGCCTGCTGTCTGCTCTGTACCAGCGCTGCTCCCACTTCAGAGGGGGGTTATTTGTTTAAAAGCAATGCTTGTGCGCATCTACTGGGAACAGCAGGAGTAAAGAACAGAAGTCTGATCCCAGGCTGCTCTGCCTGCTGCTTTTTGCCCAAGGAAAAGCTGAGATATGGGTAGACCCAGGGAGGACTTTTCTCCTGAGTGATTTAGGCTGGTGCTGCTGGGTGCGTCCCTTGGGAACCTGCCTTTGGTTCTGAGCACAGCGTGCCCTTCGGGAACCTGCCTTTGGTTTTGAGCACAACTTCTTCCATGTGGTGCTGAGGCACATCTTTTTAAAGTTCGTTCACGAGCTAGCAGCGTCCTAGGGGCTGGGTGGCTTTGGCTGGCCGCGGTGCAGTGAGGAGCGCGGTGAGTGGTGCTCACTCCCAGCGTTGGAGGGAAGCAGGGAAGAGGCAGGGCTGGTGCCTGGCACGGGTGCTGCAGAAGAGCAAGCCCCAGGGCAGTCCCTGGGGAAGGCTCTGGCAGGAGCTCATGCAGCAGCAGCGAGCCCAGGCTGGAAGAGAAGCGAGGCACCACAGCACATCTGCCCGGCACTGTGCTCCTGGAAGGCGCCTTGCTCCCTGCCCGGAGCCGTGCACCTACCTGGGAAACATGGTGCTTGCTGAGAAGTGGGAGGTAAGAATTGCCACCTGCCCCAGTTTTTGAGAAAGGTGTTTTGATAGAAACTTACAGGCAAACTGAAAAAAGTCGGTGGCGAATGTCATGCTTTCTCAGGACCTTCAAAGGGCTGCAGCAACTGGTGCTCCGCCGGTACTGGGTGGTGCTGCAGGTGGCAGCTCTGAGTCCTGAGCTCGTCCTGGGCCAGGTCCGGGTGAGCCTGGGCCAACTGCTCTGTTTTCTGTGAACCAGGTCTCTGCTGCAGCTCTGCTTCTGCACACACATTTTGGGGTTTCTATCCTAAATCTTTTCTGTCTGTATGTGAATAAGCAAGGTGAAAACAGTCTAACACGAGCATTTTTCTATTCACCAAATGCATTTCTTTTTCCCCGGTCTGAATCATAGAGGAAAAAAACTGTCAGAGCCTCAGCTAAGAAGGATGTAAAACTGGTATTATACCTCGTAAAACAAGTGGTGCAAAAGAGAGCTGTGTATAATGCTGAGTGGGCAACTCTGCTGCTAAAGTGCAATAGATTATCTGGAGCTTGAGCGTTGAGGACCATCAGTCATGTGGTTTCCAAGAAGCTGAAGATTTACACTGAGAAATGATTTGCAGAGAAAAACTCTGTGACTGCATCAGGAAAAAAGGCCCATTTGAATGGAGGCCTGTTAACTAGCATGGCCCAGGCAATAGCCTTCTAAAATGTTTTCCTTTTTTTTCCTAGATAAACAAATCTGCGTCGTTTAGCTGAACTCCTTGTCCTGCCTCCAAAGTTAATTTGAGAATAATGAATGAGAAGTTGAAAACCAGGTTGTAAGTGGCTGTCTTGTAGGACTCCCAGGGGCCCACAGGCATTTAGCTAGCTACTATCTCTGGTTTCTCTTGCACAAATAGAATTTTTCAGTACAACAGGAGCACAAGAAAGGCTTTTTCTCTAACAATTAATTTGCATGACAAGACGTGGCACAAAGGAATAAGCAACACAAGAATGGAGCTTCATTTGTCGCTTGTTTATTCTTGAACCACGCTCTGTGCACCTGACACATTTACTGGCTCGATGCTGTATCTAATGCGAGGAATTGGCACAGCCTTACTACTGTGGTTAATTTTAAATGCAACAAGATCATGCTACGGTACTTGACACAGCTCTAAGAGCAACATCATGACATTGTTGACACTGAATGTTTACTAATGGCATCTGCTGCCAAACTCAAATGTAAAATGAGTGGGATAACAACAGCAGCATTTAAAAAACTTCATTCAAGGGAGCACTTAAAATTTTATCAGGTCTAACTGGCACAGTAGACCCGCAGATGTGGAGAATATCCAGTTTCCCTTGCTTACTCACAAGTTTCAATGTGCAAGCCAAGCAGAGCTTCTTCCCCTGAGGCAGGAAAACCCAGAGGTGCAGCATCCGAGCGCACAGGCAAACATGGAAACATCTGTCCTGGCGGTGCTGCAGCACCTTGCTGGGATAATACAAGAATCCAGATCCTGCCTGTCTCTTCTCAGCTAAACCTCAGCTATTGGGCTACTCATGGTCTTAAAGAGGTTGCATAGATATTTTAGAATATATATACCTTTAGCTGTTCAGTCAATAAAATAAAATAGTATAAAATGAAAATCGCAGTTCTATAAATAAATATGGTCGAGTTAATCAGTAGCTAATGATCTGTTTGTGAGGATGTAAGCAGAAAAGAATTACTCTTTTCTGTGCTATTTCTGTGGATGTTTCTAAGTGTGGGTGCAGTTATATTGGCTTAAATCTCCGCAAATACAGCTATAGTGTAAACATTTTATACAAATATAACTTCATTCACACTTTGCTAACACAAGCTACTTTGCTAAAAAGCACTCCTATTTAAATATTTATACAAAAAATTGGTAGGTTTTAAAACACATACTTAGTTCTGACACTGCAAGTCACTCATTTAATTCAGCAGAACTGGGTATGAGCAGGGCTCCTATTCCTGGAGGTGGTGAGAAGAGAACCGTAGAAAAGATTTGTTTGTACCTGTGTTTCAAACCCTGCTCCCTCACAGTATTGAACTGTGGTAGAGCTAATCAAAATGTTTTGAATCCTGATGGGTTTCAAATATCTGCATATCAATGGCATTTGGAATTTAAACATTCTGACTGTTGAAATTTTTATTCAGGGAAGGCTTTTTTTTTTTTTTTTTTTTAAGTTGTTCTACTCACAGAAATAGAGTTTGCAGGACTTTTGGTACTCATTTGTGGCCAAAGGATAACAAAGAAGAAAGAAAATCTATTCTCTTTTTACAAACTGTAGTCCAAATCGTGAGCAGGGCTTTGCTATACACCCTCAATTCAGTGATGATGATAATAAGTTCCTCCAGTTGTTAAGTATGGCTAATAAAGTTGAAAAACACCTTTTGAAAAATGATTAGGTAGATAATAAAGTATGTCAACTTGAAAATATGCATTCTTCATGTGATGACTGGAGATAGTTTATCACTTTATGAGTGACACATCCATTTATAAATATTTATTCTCTCCAGTGGTACTGATAAATCTTTTGAGCCTATAAGCCCATTGATACATACACAGTAATATCATTTGTCTTTCCAATGCATTTTATTTATTATTGACTAATTGCCTGCCAGATTGTAAATATGATAGGGGTGGCATTGTGCTTTGATTAACTGTATGTTAAAGTACCCAGAGGAATTTAGATTTAGCTCTGAGCAAAGACATCCAAGGCAATAAATTGTATATTTTGAAATCAGCTATGCAGTATGGAGCTGCAGCGCTAGTTAAACAAGCTGAGCAGAGGCATTTTCCAGAGCAGTTTATTTTGATTAATGGGTTCCCAAAAGCCTCTTGCTGCTGTTTACAATGGATTTGCTGTAATATTTACAATAAACTCGGGTTAGTCAAGAGAGTTTTAATGTACTTCAGCAGGTTACTTACACTTCACAAACCAGGGGCAAGAAGCACGGTGCAAAGTCAGGCTGGAAGATGTTTTGTCCTTCGCTGTGAGGTCTTCTTGCACCAGGCATTTTTTTCCTTCTCTCCCCAGTCCTGTTCCCTCTCAGGCATTTTCTTAACCAAATGTTTAGAACTGGCTTAACACATCTTGAGCCACCTCTGTGATGACTGGAGGTAATTTATCACATTAGAGCTGACAAGCCGTTTATAAATATTTATTCTCCGCCGTGGCGCTGACGAATGGGCTGAGTGCGCAGGGTGCTGGCGGGGGCATGCAGCGCGTTCCCCTGCACCACGGCACTGGCACACTGCTGGGAACGCAACGAGGGCAGCACTGGCTCTTGGTATCCCCAGCCAGCTCCTTCTCAAGCGTCCTGGGCGATGAGATTTAACCTTCTCCATGGCACAAATGCTGCGGCAGCAGGAGGTTTCCAAGCTGGGAAGCGCTTGGCACCCTCTACAAACATGCACGCTTGCTACTGTTTTAATTTCCATATCTTGCAACTGGGAAGGCCAAATGTTATTATCCTGCCCAGGCAGAAATCCCTCAGTGGAAGCCTCCTGCTTGAAATAATGCAAAAGATCGGAGGCATGTTAACTGTGCTGTGTCGCGCCCTGCTCTGCCCACGAGACGTCTGCCAGCAGCATGCGTGCTCCCAGCCCTGCTGCTTCCTCCCTCTTTTTGAAAAATTGAACTAGTTTGTCAGGCCGTATTTATGCAACATGTAATTTGACAGAAATCCTATTGTAATTAGCACCCGCTAATCACTGTCAGTAATGTTATTTAGCTAATTGTACCTTGAGCAGTAAAAAACAAAGCAAAACCAAACCCGGTACATAATTTTGTCCAAATAGATGAAACAGCAAAATGTGCATGTTCCCCAGAGGGACATGGATATGTGCTGCCATGTCCTTTTGAATCCTATGGAAACAGCTCCCTGGGGGACCTTCTAAACCTTCTCCAGAGGTCTCATAACCTGAATTTGTGGGGTTGTTTGTGGGTGATGCATGGTGCTTTGCAAATAGGGAGAGCTTTGCAGAAGGACTGATGCAGGAAAATCCCAGGGCTGGAGAACTCCACAGGTAAAAATGGAAGCAGGAGCCAGAGATGGAGATTTTCCCAGAGGATGACCCAAGTCAAGGAAGGATTCAGCTTTTCCAACTAGGAGAAACAATCTTGCTCACATCAGTCTTTACTTTCTTCTTGCTCATCTTCCTTTCGTTTTTAAATTTGTTTAAACCCTAATATCTTAAAGAGAAAAGGAGTACCATTGACCAAAGCCTTTCCTCCATGGATGCAGGATAATCTAGCTCTCTTTGATTTCCATTACGCTTTCCAGTGGATCTGAGATGTAATTAATTAATTGATTTTTGCTGCCAGTCCTCTAATTAACACTAAATAAAAATTCATGCCAGGGTTAATAGCTTTAAAGGTTGGAGGCAAGAGCGCCTGCTGTGCAGGTCCGTTGTTCGTTCTGCAGCGCATTTGGGTTATATTCCCTGTCATGCTTATAATTCGTAATCAATTGAAAGTTAATTTCATTCTTAACCAAAAGGAAGCCAGAAACTGGGTACTGTTATGCAACTGTTTTTGTTTTGTGGCATTTACAGGGCGGTGTTCATAGCCCAGTTGTAACACCACTGGACGAACTTGTATAGCATGACAGGGGCCTGCCTGGTGTAACACAATCTCCAAAACCCGTGAGATTTATATTGTGGATAGGACCTAAACCTTGTGCTCCCTATACTTACTGTAAATACTGGCCTCTTTGCTCTTTATTATGTGGGACAATTACCGTGTGGAACCATTACTTAGTATTTGTGCAGTGCTTTGAGGATATGAAGTGCTAAGTAATATTATGTGTAGTCTAGTGGAAGTTTACTAACAAAAGGTCAGGTCGTTTTTATCCATTATCTCTTACTAGACAATAAAATTGCAACAGACTAGACAGAATTATTGAAAATATTGCTTTATGTGTTGGTAAAATGAATTATCTGAACAATCTCACTCCCTCATGGGAACACGAATGTTGAAATGCCTCCGAGACCTACTGTGAGGCTTGCTGGAGATGGCCAGCCCCCACACTGCTAATTAGGGCTCCTGGCTTTTGATATGCTGTTAAACCCTTGAAAGAGTCCCTGTGAAATTGATCTGAAAAACATTATCTAGTTGCTTTGAAAAAGTAAGAGAAATCTGAAAGAGAGGCTCTTTCTTTCTTTGTGATTGCTGCTTTCACTTCTACGTCCCCATGGCTCAGCTCAACATCTTCCCTTCCCTGGCTGTATGGGGGAGAACCACTGAGGCTCTTTCTAAAGTGTCTCAGGAACGTATTCAGAATTAACATCATAAACAGTAAAATATGGTCCTGTTTGATAGAAACAATATTTGATAAAGTCCTCTGCAGAGTGGCTATGTGACATTGTCTCCACCATTTTCAATCAGTAATGAATTTAGTTTATGGTGTGGAATTGAAGCTGTTCAGACACGAGTGAGTACATCCAAAGAAGTATCCCGTAATTCTAATTGCAATCTATTGTGTTTGAGCAAACATGGGAATATTCATGTTCAAAGGGGTTTTGCATTTTCCTAGATGTTGCTAGCAGTACTACCCTCCTGCAGTGTAGAGGTGTTAATCTTCATAGGTTTGCTTCTACTTTCCACTGCCCTGTGCTCTCACGTGCGTTTATGCAATGACCATGTTAGCAGCTGTGCTGCTGGCGTGATGCATCCTTAGGGCCCTCAAGTTACTAGCCTCAAAGCAGGCTCAAATCACGGTGCCGAGCAATGGGGAAGTCCAGCTAAAATCCCTGTTAATGCCTTCTCTTGTTGTCTTGCATTTGCAGCACTGAGCAGTCTGGAGAGGGAGAGGGAAGAAAAAAGCTAATTTCAGATAAATGAAGAGTTTGGTTTTTTTTTTTTTCCAGTCCATCCCTGAAAGGTTTTTTTTTGTTTTGTTGTTTTGTTTTTTTTTTCCCAAGCTGCAAGGTGTACTGCATGCTCTGTCTCGGTTGGGAACACTATAGCTAGTCCCTAAATGTTCAGCTTTGTTTTTGTCTTTCTGTGTTATCATCTTCATTCTTTGGTTGAATTGGAGTATCCGTTCCGTGCTCTTACTTTAATAATCTGCTGCTCTGCTGCTTCCCTGGGCAAATATTGTACTCGGGACACTGCCAGCCTTTAGCCTTGACCATACTAATACATAATGCAGATGATAAAAGCCAGTGTAACAGAAAAGAGGTCCCAGGGAGAATACAAACCATGACAAAATAAGAAGGAAGCAGATGGTTGGGTATTAAACTGCAGTAATAAAATAACATCTGGCAGAATATCACACACATGCACTGATGCCCATCTGAAGAGTGCACTGATTTAAGTAATATGCTTCTCATTTTGGTGCAATTAACACCAAAATTTACATAGCAAACAGTGGCAGAGCACATAGAGGCTTCTTTTGAAAAACACAATCAAAAAATGTCTTTTCTACAAGGAGATTGGCCATAGCAGACACTGATGGCTTTTTATACTGTGGTGTAAAGCAATTAATGAGTCATACCTTCCTGCTGGCCAGAGAACCCATTATTCTGTTTACATACAGTCTGGCAGATGTACTTGTTTGCAGGGCTGGAAATTAAAAGATAAAAGGGAGTAGCATTTGACCAAGTGGAACATCGCTCCACCCTGTGCCATAGAGAGAAGGATGCTATACAGATCAGGTAGATCTATAAAGCTCTATGCAGACAAACCTGTCCACCTCAGATCCTCTCCCATGTCTCCCCTTGTGTGAGCTTGGGAAGGAGAAACCTTGGGGCTGGCTTTTTCGAAGGAAGTTGCAGGGAAGATGCAATCCCCGTTTGGGCTAATGAGCCACATGGTAGCACCAAAAACCCTGCAGGCAACTGGGTCATATTTTTCACCAGCCCTGACCTGCATCTGACAGGCAGGTTTACAGTTGGCAGACAGAGTTGCTGTTTCCTGCGGGCTGGAAGCTGCCTCTGGATTTTGCCTTTCTGAGCAGTGGGATGCGGTGCGTTAACCTCCCAGCGCAGCCCCAGCAGAAGTGCACGTTACTGTCTTGTGGAAGCAAATACCTGATAAATTAGACAATGGTCCAGTCATCAAAAGCCTGTAAAAATATTTGCGGGTGGCAGAATTAAGATTATCAGTGTGATGTCCTGTGTGAAGGAAAAGATGCCCTGGGCTCTGCCAGAGGCCCAGCTGCAGAGGACCGGACTGCACCAGAGCCTGGCATTTGTTTCAGCAGAAATGTCATTTCTGTTTGGAAACTTCCAATCTAACTTGGAATAAATGCAATTTTGTTTTGAAACTCCCTAGGAAATAGAGTTCTGACAAAGAAAAGGAGCATGGAAAGGCTTTGCCTCCATGTATGTGCTTGTCCCCGGGGCAGTGGTGAGAGGCAGACATTTTACCTCAGCCCTGCTCTGGCAAGAGGGCCTTCTGCGAGAGGGGAAGGGCGTGGGGAAGAGCTCTACCAAGTCTCCAAAACATACCACTGCTGAGCAGGGCATGGTGTCAGGAAAGCTGCTCACACTGAAATTCGTAGTGTGATCGGCCTTTGTGGGGCGGGCCTAGTGTGCTGCAGCCAGGCCAGGCAGGCCTACCGCCCTGCTTCGCTGCGCTCTCAGGAAGGCCTGCTCGCGCTTCTCTTGGAAAACGTGATGAGAGTGCCATTGGATTCCTTAGAAGGAAGGAGTGGAAACATGTCCAAAGTTATTTTTTTTTCTCCATCAATGCACCTTTATTCCTTTTTTTTTATGTGTGTGTGTTTTGCTCAGGGGTTATCTGCTGGGAGTCTTTGTAGCCCCATGCACAGAGACTCAGATTTTGATGTGAGCCCCTGAATGCCATCACGTTTTAAGTGAGAACATAGTGATTTCCTTCCATCAAGTACAGCGTTTAGGTCATCTGCTTTCCTCTGGCAATCTTCACAAGTTGGAATAATAAGGGTGCTCTACTGGCATATGTTTTCCTTAGAGCAGTACCAGGTGTAGGACACTAACAGAAAGAGCTGAGGGGCATCTGAAAGCTAGAAGGATATTTATGGGTGGAAAGGGTCATTTGTATTACCAGAAATGCATTCTGCCACAGCACCTCTAATGAATAATAACAGGCAGAATTCTGCAGTTTTAGGGACTGTGATGCAAATAAGCAGTGTTTTTTTTGCAGTAGTTAATTTTCTTGAAATCTGATTTCCAGAGGTAGCAGCCTTAATTTGGTTTGTTCTTTGCAAGGGAATCCCGTGGGAGCGTGAGCTTCAGTCTCCAATAAATCAGGAGAGCAGCGGGCACCTTGGGCCAAGTCTGGGGCACAGTGGGAGCCGCTCTGTCCCAAGTGGGCTTTGGATGGCCTGACCCAGGGACCTTGGAGTCAGTGAGCTCTTTTGGCTGCAAAGTCTCAGGCTAAGTACATAACCTTTCCTTTTTGCTGGGTTTCTGCCAGGGTTAAACACTTCATTCCGGTCCAAAATGGGGCTCTGATTGTGGCTGAGGAGCGGGCAATGGGGTGAATGTGGAAACATTTGCAGTAAAAAAAAAAGCCTGTTCCAGCTAGTTTTACTTTGGTTTTGCATTTCCCTGGGCTAGTTTCTGAAGATGGTTTAATTTCCTATGTGCTGCCTGTGTTTTGCTTATATTTCTTCTCCTTAGCCTCCCTCAATGATATCCTAGTGCCTGCCTTCTCAACAGTAATAATAATAATAGCTGCAATATATTTAATAGCTACCCACTGCCAGCCTTGCTCAGCCTTCTCAACAGATTCCCTAAGGTAATGGATGTATAATGCATTTCCCAGCTGGAAATCAGACCTCACTAGGATCCTCTCTTTTACAAAAACTCCTTGCTGGCAGCCTCCCCGGCTGTGTGTGAATGAGCAAGGCTGCAGAACAGGTGCTTTCCTTTCTCCTTGCGGGTGTGAAGCAGAAGGCTCGGAGCACAAGCAGCCACCTGGGACAGCACCAAAATGACCCGTATTCTCTGTGCCAGTCGGACGTTGCATCCTGTCCCCAGCCATCCAAATTGGCAAGGGCCCCAGGGATGGAGCTGGGAGATACAGCAGAGATTTTGGTACAAGAAACAGGACAAAGCAGAAAATGGTGTTAAAAGCTGAATGAAGGAAATCTGCTCACTATTCCTGTGGTGAATTTAACCCGTTGAAACTAGGCTGGTTAAAAGCACCTCTGCTCTTCCTGTTGCCAACTTGACCTTTCAGAGGCCCCAATCTGACTGGCTTCCCACGCTATCCTAAAAAATTACCGGGGAGCCGCAAACAGCACAGCGCTGCTTGGGAGAAGGCAGTGGGAGATGTGGGGGAATAAATGTGTGCACCCAGAGAAGGGAAAAAGTGATGGAGTGGAAAGGCTGCCCGGACCTGGGGCCAGCAATAAGGGAGCGGCAGCCTCACTATCTGGTGTGAACAGCGAGCAGCTCTTTTGCAGGCGCCAGGGCTCGGCTGTGGTTTTGAATATTGTTGTGCAGTCCGGCTGGGCTGCTGGGAGCGAGCCATTTGTTTGTAGATGACCCGAGTTAGCTATTGTGCGAACAATCCCCGAACGGCACTGTTTAACCTTAAAAATTGTGATCTCTTTGGGAAGAAGTAACTAATTCCATTATTCATTTATGTGGCTTTATATGCAAGCAAAGAAGGATTTGAAGCAATTTGCTCATATGGATTTCTGCGCCTTCTGGCATCCTTCAGGACAGGATTGTTTTGCAGGGGAGAGACTCATCAAATGACTCGCTGAAGGTTTAATAAAAAAAGGAAAAGAAAAGGCCATGGTAGAGTTGGGAAATGAACCCAGGAATGTTGACTTTGAACTACATGAAACCCATTGCACTACAGTAGCATGCTCAGTACTTTTGCTTGGTTTTCAGCCACAGCTTTAAAGTTTGGCCAACAAAGTTAAGAAGTCAGGAGGGGGGTAATTTTTGTTCTTCAGATGAAGAGACTGAGAAATCTAAAAGCCTGGTGCTCACAATAACTTATTACTGCTCTTTATTTGATGGAGTGACTCATATAGCACATAGCTTCAGGAGCAGGTTTGGGGAAAACTATAGCTGAAAACACAGCCAGCTGTAAAAAGCTAGCCATTTCCTACACAGTATCTACTTCAAAAGAATAAAATAGATGTCTCCTTTTTTCTATCCAAAAAGTCACTGCAGAAGCAGCTTTCTTTTGTTATCTCCCAATAAATGTGTCTCTGTAATAGTGGAATTTACTGCTGGGGGTGTGCGTTTCTCACCACTGCTTCCCCTTACAAAGACGCTAATCTATCTTTTGCTGGAGAAGGCAAATGATGTCATGTTTCCTGTATTTCAGCCTACTTTCCAGCTGCTGCAGAAAGGCAGGGCTGTAGGTAAACATCTTACTCTGCAAGAGCAGAGCGGGAGCTGCTGGGCTGGGGCCAGGCTGGGTTAGTGCCCTGGGAACAGACCGAGAGGCACAGCGAGCCCCCTGTGCGAGCCTGGCTGACTTCTTGTCACCCGCACAGTGACCAGCCCAGGCACATGGGGACAACATGGTCACGGGGTGCTCAGCCCCATGGGTAGTGCAGGCAGAGGCCGGTCGGCAAGTCAGGACGGTCTGCTTGGCACGGGCAAGCACGGAAAGTTTGCAGAGCACTGCCTGAACTAGTCTTACCTCCAGCGAGAGCGTCCTTGACATTCATTAAGGCTAAATTCACTCTCACATTTTAATCAATGAAATGGAAAAACAAGAAAATAGGAATGCATAAGCAAGCCTGGCTTTTTGTTTTGTTTTGTGGTAGTGTTTTTGTTCTTTTTTTTTTTTTTTTATCAGCAGTCTAACAAGCCCAGAAAAACACCCGCCTGCATGCCGGATTTGCCCAGGCAATTATCACAAATGCAGATTGAATAATTACGCATGCGAAGACCCGTCTGGTACCTGCCACATGCAATGACTCAATCTGTGTGCAGGTGCATGTGTCTGCGTACACCACCGCACGCTCCCCTTCAGCAGCAGAGCCGCGATACCTCTGCCCCCCGAGTGGAAAACTGAGCTCTTTCCACCACATCGGCCCTCCGGGATGCTGCGGGATGCTGGGGGGCTGCGGGCACTGGCTGGGGGCTGCTTCCCCTCGCCAGTGTTCGTGAGCATCCACCCTGCCCGCTGCAAACACTGCTGACCCACTTGAGCAAGGTCTAAAATCTGATGCCTCGCTCTCCCCCCATTACTCACTGAATTTACGCTGTCCCTTTCCCCAGGGGAGCTGCGTCCAGCCCCACAGCTCTGCTGGCTGCAGCTTTGTTTTGCAGTAATTCTGGCCTTTGCTTGTGTACCAGCAGAGCATGACTTTCCTTATATATTATACTTTGAGAGCAATACAAGAAAATAAAAATGAGTAACAGCTTGTTTCCCAGCCCTGGATGGAGCAACAATTTTGATGAATGGACAGACTAGTTGCATGAAAAAGAGCATGAATAATTTGCAATGAATAATATTCAAGTGTTACCTTTTTTTTTCCACTCATAAATTGCTTGCAAACTTTTTTCCCCCCCCGAGCTGTTAGTCACCAGAGCAAATAGCAAGCAGAGTGTTGGAAGCATTTGTTTTCTGCCACCCCGAGCTGTGGTTAGGCGCTGGTCACTCTGATTGATGGGGAAGCTCGTATGAGCAAGTTTCTTTGGTTGACACCTCGAGGTTCCTGGGGCTTTGCGTATATTTCTTTCACAGGCAACAGCAGATGCTGAAACAGCTGTTGGCTTGCGACTGTTTGTAATTTATAAATTATTGCTTCCACAAGTCCCAACCAACACTGGAGCTTGACAGAGACCCAGGTTAAGAATGAAATACTTTGTGAAAAATACCTGTAGCTTTTTATGCTGCTAGAGTCACAGTTCACCATTTCTCCCCATTTCTCTGACATTTTGCTGGGGCTGGCAGGGTGAGGGTGAGGCCACTCAGCTCTGTCAGTATTTGTCTTGCGTGCATTAGCATAGCAGGTTGCCTCCTCTGACCTGCTTCGTCTGAGCTGGGATCCCCTACCTCTCTGGTTTTCCATTTCTTTCCCACTGACCTATTCTAATCAGCTGAGATACTTCCCCTTTTTCTTTTGCTTGGACTCAAAGCAGTGTGAAAGAATGACCTCTCTTTCATGCGCATGATTGCATTTTAAACTTTAATAGCTTCCATACCATTTCTTAAGAGGCACTCTGCTCGGCTGAAGGTCCGTACATTGCACTCGGGTATAGGGAGCAGCCAGAACATGATGGAAAAGTACAGTCTCTGTGTCAGGTCTCCATCTGCATGCTGGACACTTCACATTTAAGCTACACTTCTTTCTGCACTGAACATATGTGAGGTGGTGGTTCATCTCATAGAGCAGTTACTGACATCGTGCAGCTGCAAAGAAATCTGCTTTGCCTATGAAAAGACTGGAGTATAATGTAGCTAATGCTAATCAAGAGACATCTTAATAGATGCCAGCAGAAGAGGCTTCAGGGAGCGAATGTGACGCAGCCACAAAGCCTTTTCGCTCTGCCAGAGTCCCTGTGAAGGGCAGGGGAATGTTTAATTTCGGTGTGTGTGTGTCTTCAGGGCTGGCAGCAGAACCCAACACGGTCGAGATTAGATCAGCCCTGCTTATTCTAGAGGGAACGCATTTTTTTGGAATGCTACGAGTTTAATGATTTATTTCCTCCTGGTGCATCTTCGACTGGCTACGGCCTTTCTCGCATTAAAGAGAGACGGCTTCGATACACAAGGAACGATCTGGGAAAAGTGCCTTGTTAACACGGATCCCAGAACTGGGAGTTTAAAGCCCAAATTACTTCCTGGTTGTGAGATACGTGAATTATTAGCTCCTGGGTGGATAGCTCTGTTATGAACTTTGATGTTACGAACTTTGATGTGACAGTAGCTGCTCAAAGCAGTGGAAAAAGTATGTGTAAAGACCTGAGAGGTCTGCAAAAATCATAAGAGCTTTTCACTTATGGAGTCTGTCTTTTTCTCTCTTGGTGGAGTTGTCTTAGAGGCAATTAACTACATCTAGGACAGGGATGAGCTGAGGTTTCTTCTTTGCGTCTTTTGCTGGATTAGCCTAGATTGCAAGGCTTAGAAAGAAATTTGAAGTGCAAAGGGTGAGGGAGAGGTTGGGCCTTGAATAATTTTAGACCATTCCTGGCATCAGGGGAAAAGCAAGTGAACGCCACACTGAAATTAACTGCTTATTGCCTAAAGCAATTGCCACGTTCATAAGTTAACCAATTATTTGACCAATTATTTGACCAATGATGCTATGGCGAGAACTCACCCATCATTGAAAAACTCCTCTCCAGACAATCCTTCCAGTATTGAGCCTGTTTTTTCCACACTCTGGTGTTCCCCAGCACCTTGGGGATGAGCTGCCATGGTCTCGGGGGTGTGGGGAGACGCCCCTGCTGCGAGTGGGGTAGTGGTGCCCTGTGGATGAGGGCTAGGGAAGAGCAGCTCCCCTCATTTTCTGACCATCCTGGGAGAGGTGCGAAGGGCTCTGCTCTTGGCTCTGGCGCAGAAGACAAGAGCTGAGGCTGGAATCCAAGTCGCAGTGGATAAAATGCTGGAGAGGTGGGCTGGTCCCCACAAAACCCTCCAGACCACCTCTAAGCAGCAGCTGGCTTCGCTTACAGCCCCAGCTGAGATGAATGGCATTCCAGGGCTCACCAGCATCCCGCCGCTGCTTCTCCCTTTACAGCTGCCGTCTGGTCGCACCAAGCGGTTTAGCCTCTTGCATTTGCTTTTTGATGCAGATCCAGCAGGGAGGGTGTGTGGGAGTGGGAAGCGAGGGCACTCGTTGGAACCGCACTTTCCAGTGCGAAAGCGGAGCCGAGGGTGAGCAGGGGCAAAGGATTCCTCCGTGACCGCTGCTTCCTTTGCCGTGAGAGCTTGCTCTGCAGTGCAGCGAGCACAGAGCTCCTTCCCACCCAGCAGGGAAAATGCCCTGGTAGCACGGCGCACACCCACAGCACAGCGCTGCAGGAAGAAAGGAGGTGGTTGTACAAGATGTAAAGATAGGATGCACAGCCCCGTAGGAGGGATGTGTGAGATGGATTGCAAGTGGGAACCAAGAAATATGCCTGCTTGGCTGGATTCTTTGCAACATTTTTTTTTTTTTTTTAACCGCAAGCATTCAGCACTACTGATGGTTTTCCATAATTTCAAGACACCTTTACCCTGGCTGCCAACAATCCTGCTGGCTCGCTGGGATTTGTCCAAGGGGCAATCCCTTCTTTGCTCCCTGTTGCTCTCAGCCCTGCGGTTGGACAGAGGCTGGAAAAGTTCTTTGCAAATTTCCACCTTTGGGATGGTGATGTTTAGCCCAGCTCTGATTTTTTTCCCTTCTCTTTTTGAATGAGAATAGCCACAGAGAAGACAGCATCCATCCCCAGCGAACCGGTGCTTGTATCCACCCCCAGGACAGCCTCTTCCTGACAGCCTGTCACTGCCTTGTCACAGCCGTGATGGATTTGTTCTGCCATCTCTTTATTAGTTCCCTGTGTAGAACAAGGAGGCTGGAGAAATCATGAGCAGTCCTTTAACCTCTCCTCTTCTGAGAGAGGAGTAATTCTGTACCCAGGCCTTTCCTGATGGACATCTGTCCAGCCTGCATCGAAGGGCGCCCAGGGGGAGCGTTCCGTAACCTGCCCAGGACAAGCACATGGTAAGAAGTAGTCCGTGGTGTATTTGTCATTTCTCCACATATTAACCTTTTAATTTGAAATTTCTTCTCTTTTCCACCGCAGATTGGAAAGCAGAAGAGCTGAGTCATCCCCTGAGAAGAAACCTCCCACAGCAGATGTTGCACCATGCGATCCTGCTGTCTCTTGCAGTCACTGCTGGAGGAACTCCTGTGTCACCTGAAGGCCTGCGTGGAGGTAGCACGGTCCCGTTCCTCCGGTCACATCGCTAAAGCAAAGATAAACTCCTTGTTCAGTGCCTGGTGCACTGCAAGTGTCAGTAAATCCTTCCTGTTTGGAAGCATCCCCGCCTGTATTGAGACCTTACCTTTGAAAGGTGATAATGTGAAAAGCATCCTGCTACATTTTGTAATGAGGATCTATTTGTGTGTGCTATGTGGGGGACGTCCTGTCGTTTTCAACACTGTGACCTCTGGGTGACTTTTCTGAGCTTTCCTCTGGCACTGAGCAGAGAGAAGGCAGCTTTATGCCAATAATCTCGAATGAAAGTTTACAAGGGCTAAATTCAGTCCCTGTTTCTGTTCATGTATTGCCTGTGATTTAAAGCAAGTCACTTAATTTTCTCATTCCTCATCTGTAATACAACACTGCATTTTCCCTCCCTGCAGCCTGCCTGCTTTCTGTAGATCAGATGTTGGCCCAGACAGGGCTGTCTTGGAAGCAGGTGCCTCAGCAGACTGCTGTAAATCACTCAAGCAGAGTCCTGGAATCACAGAATATCCTGAGTTGGGAGGGACACACAAGGATCATCAAGTCCAATTCCTAAAGTACCTTTAGTAGTTACTGATACTGCTGATACTTCAGTTTCCGCCAGTTCTCTGCTAACCAGACCACGAGTTTCATGACATTTTCTGCAATATTTAAACCCCATGTCCTTGCCTTAGCTGATTATGTGAGAAACTTGGTTCCTGGGTTTTGTTTGGGTTTTTGTCTTGTCTTTTAAAGGTACATCACTAGCACCAGTGCAAAAATGATCCTGAAAGTGTGAACGTTCCTTGTCTGTTACCTGATTGTCTTAGCAATATGGTTTAGTGGAGTACTTAGTGTTAGGTCGGAGGTTGGACTCGATGATCTTGAGGTCTCTTCCAACCTAGAAATCTGTGATACTGTGATACTGTGATACTGATTTGTTTACCTGCTGGCACAATGCACATATTGGGTATGAACAAATGGCATCTGTGAAAAGTAATATACATATTTAAGTATTTTGGAGCCCAGAAGAGTTAAATGTCTGCTTTTGGGTTTCCCTCTGGGTGTTCCAAAACAGCTGCAAGAGTTAAAGTTCTGTATATGTGCTGTCCTATATTACAGGAGCTACATTCATATCTTTCATTCTCAGCCTCCGCCTCCTCCTATTCAATTTACAGTCTAGACTGTTTAAAAATATCTTGTTACTGCTTTTTTTTTTTTTCCTATGGAGAAAGGGCACTTGTGAGACAATGCTCTCAACTGGAGATTACACAGATTTGTTGCATGTTGGTGCACGATAACAGGAGAGGTTCCAACAAGCTCCAATATATAATAAACTGTGAAAGCATAAATTGCATATGATTAAACCTTTGATGGTGGGCTGTTAGGAATTCCCAGTGCAACATGCCACGCCGCCTTTTACATCAGCCCTAACAATGACAGTGCCAGACTCGTTGGCTCCAAGGGGTTAATTATACATTATGGATGAAACAATGCAAGGATGCTTGTTAATACTCAATTATTTGCATGGTAACCCTGGGTGACTCCCTTACTGCTGCTGCCAATTTGCAGTGCTCACCTGGGGCAAGATAGGAGAAGGCTTGTCATTCCTCACCCAATCCACTTTCTTTCTGCCCCTCCTTGCTGGTTTTTTTCCTATTTGCAACACCAATTTGCTTGTCAAGGTGTCTGACAGGTGAAAAGCCTACCTGATTAATGAAATTGTAAGGTCAAAAGAAATGTAATCCATCTGCCGTGGATGGCAATGTGCAGCTGATGCTGGTCCAGGGCAAAATAGAGATGAGGGGCAGGTGAGGTGGGCAGGCAGGTGCTGATGGGCAACTCTTATGGGAGTGGTAAAGCAGTGGGGGATAAAAAAGGTCAGAGAGGAAGTACTCAGGCTGGTGGTGGCTATCTGGCTGCCTCTTAAGCAAAGCATTGACTGGGAAATCTTGCATTTAGTTCTCCGGGAGTTGGGGCACCTTGTGGATCTAAGTTTAACAGTGCAGGTTCCTCTTGCTCTTCCCTGTGAGTGTTTCAGGGCAGCTGGATTGGGAGGTGTGTATGGGGCTGGGTGAGGTGCTGCTGGAGCTGCTCCAAAGCCTGGCTGTGCTCCTTCAAGCACCCAGAGCCTGCCCGGGGGATTAATTGCATTTAAACCCTGCTGGGATGGTTCAGGGCCATGTGGCGTTGCTTCCCTGTGGCACTGCTTCCCTGCAGCACGTGTGGGGTGAGGGTTTGGGAGAGAGAGCTGGGTGATGTTCTCTGATGTGCTGGGAAGGGGCTGGAAGCCATCCCCCTACTTTTGGCACCCCAACTCCAGGGACCTGAGCACCTTTTACCTGCTGGAAGCTGGAGCTGACAGTGGAGAGGTGAGCTGGGATAAGGTGACAGGCTAAATGCTGGGAATGGAGCGGAGGTGCCATGTCCTAAGGAAGATTTCTGGAACTTCTGAGTTCTCTCCTTTTCAAAAGAACACAATTAACTACATTAACTTCCACAAACCTGGGATAAAATCATTCTCTCAGCAATTGCAGGCTTTGTATTTTTTTTTGTTGTTCTTTTAAAAATAGCCTGAATGTTCCTACTGTGTTCCCACACTAACTAACCCCTGCTAAAATCAAGGCGATGTCTGCCTTATGTCTTTTCTAGGCTGAAGGAATATTTGAGGTTTTAAAGATATTTCTTTCTTTAAAAAAGACTTCAGGGGGGAAGCCTACGGTAAATATGGCTCTGACCTTATCTGAATTGTTCCTGTGCACTGAATCTAGCCAAGGACTCTTGAATAAAACAAACTTGAAGTTTCTAGGCCAAGTAGGTTTTGAGATATGGCTCTACGATAAATTGTTAGAGGAATATTTCAAAGACTGAATTGCACCTCATTTTTCAAAGTCCCATATCTCACAAACACCTTGTCTGATCTGCCACAAATTTTGTCAATAAATTATCCTCTGGCTACTGATCGCATATGCAAAGTCTTCAGCAAAAAAAGCCACACAAATCTTTGCTCCCACCTTAAACACCTCCCTCCTGGCAATAAGTCCCCTCCTCCCCTCAGTGCTGGCAGAGTTTTTTGGGGGCTATAAAAATAATCCTGTATAACCCCGACAGTGTAGTGCTGAGTGGAAAGTCACGGGGCATCTGGTCCCAGCTATCTTCCTAAAACCTGTGGTTTGCAGGAACATAATTGTGGAAAGCTACTCCCAGTTTTGAATGGGGCTGTGTGGTTGCTCTGAATTGTTCCATCCGGCACCTGGTGGAGCAGTTTGGGGCTGTAACTCCTCTTCCTCCTCCACTCCAGCCCCCTGTGGGCCAGGAGATGCTCTGGGATGGCTGTGACGTGACCTGGGCTCACAGCCTTGTCCCCCCCACGTTGCAGGGCTGCTGTGTGCAACCAGCCCGGTGGGCATGAGACCTGGCAAGTTTTGGGGCTGGCGGTGCCCACATTTGTGGCTCCCTGGCTCTGCTTTCCCAAAGATTTAAAATTTAGAGGTTTGTACCACCTGTAAGACCAGGAAAGGGAGAGAAAGATGTGACCTTAACTTACGGAGCATGGTGTTTTCAAGTACTTTGTTATGGGGAAGTCGGATAAAATAGGAAGTTAGAAACTAAGTATTTGTAGACTCTTTTATTTAGTGGGTGAGCTCCAGGTGAAACGAGAACAGAGAAAAAGGCAAGGGGATCTGAATATGAGCCACGAACAAGACTAGCATGGCAATGGTGAGCGTGGAATCAGCATTGCTTACTGTCAGCCTTCATGTTTTTTATTCACAATAATTAATCTCAAGGCATTATGTCTCTGTGGCAAACGCTCTCTTAGCATGGACGAGCATTTTTTTTTCCCTTTCCCCCCGTTTGTACACTTGCAAAGATAAGCCTCTTCTTTTCTGGTATCTGCATTCAGATCCGTGAGGGAGTTATTAACTGAACTGGCAGGGCTAACCAGCAACAATGGGACAACGACCCTGTCCTTGTAGTAATTTGTTCCGTGACGTTATAAGGATCCAAATTAAATAATCATTTAATAACAGAATAAAGAAGTTTTGCATATCTGTCCTTATGATGATTATTTCCTTTCCACTGGTCTTTTCTGGTCTTCCTTTGGTTCCTAAGGAAATAGAGTAACAAGATTTATTTATTTATTTTCCCCCACAGTTAGATCCTGTCTGAAGCCCCTCAGATTTTCAGTGGTAAAAACATCCATTAAAGCTCATAAAATTAACAATTTCTCAGGCTTAGATATCCCATACTAAGATCCATACTCTTCTGTGAGAGACTTATAATAAATTTACAAAAAAAAAAAAAATCTTTGAGGAAATATCTGCTGCTACACTGAAACATAAAGGAGAAATTTGGGATGCTCTCATTAAGACCTTACTAGTCCCTTAAAGTACTTCAAAGCCAACACTTCTAAAGAAGCAAAAGGTAACTGACGTGGGGAAGTGTTTTCGTCTCCATTCAATTATTTCAGCAATCAGGTTAGTGCTGAAATTGAAATCCTATCCATCCTCATTACAAAGATATAATCAATAGCCGTAATTTAGAAGTTGGGGAATATCTTCATTAATATCCTCTCTTAAGTGCATTTTAAATGTCATTGTATTATTAGCCAGCAATTATTTTCTCATAGTATGAGACTTAGGGTAAATATTTCAGAAATCTTATATGCCCTGCTAAACCATACCAAGCTGATAATCATCTAAGAAATCGGTGAATAAACAACCACTTGAAATGCTTTTTCACCAGACAATGTTTTTCTTCAAGCTGCTGCCTGACAGCAGCGCTTCTTAGCAGAGCCATCACTCTGCATTTATTTATTTAAAATACCGCTTTTTTTTTTTTTTAAGTGCATTTCCCCAGCTGCCAGCTCAGGCTGCTGGGCTAACCCCGTGGCTGTTGACCCCCGCAGTGGTGGTTTAGGGTGGAGAGGTGGTGCCCCAGGGCAGGGGCTGGGATGCTAAATCTGTCTGCTGGAGGTGGGCACCTGGGAGCAGATCCAGGGTCTGAAACCCCATTGGTGAGCAGTGTGCAAGCAGGCTGGGCTGAAATATGTGTATGTGGGGGTCTCTTCTGTCCTGTTGGCGTGTAATTGCTGCAGGACTCTCAGTGAAGACCCCAGGGTGAGGAGGAGCGTCAGCAGCAGGATGTGAATTCCCGTGAGGACTTTGGCACTGGCAATACAAGCTGGGGGCTGACACGGGAGCACTTTCTCTGCGTTGTGTGTGCTGACCAGGCACTAAAGGGAGTGGGGACGGAGAAGCTGGTTTCCAGTCCATGAGAAGGTTTGTTGGCCACAGAACAGAGAGGTCAGAACTGAGATGGAGGTGCTGAGATGGCTGCGACGGTCACAGCATGCCCACAGGCGGAGGCTGTGGTAGGAGGGCATGGTGTTGTTGGCAGAGTGTATCTGGAAGCTTTTGTGGGAAACTGTCCTCCACGGGTTGTGAGAGCCAAGAAACCCCCTGATGAAGTGAGCATGCAGTCGTCTGGGAAAGCTCTGCATGAGCGGGACTCTGGCCACGGCCCCATCCATCGTGAGCCATGGCTCTTATCTCTGCACTGCATGGAGGAATTGGCTTTAGAAAAGGCTCTAGGTGATATATTTCCTCCCTTCCACCGCATGTGTAGCTGGAGTTGCTGGGAGCAAGCTTTGTGTTTGTTGGTGGCATGTGAAACAGTATCTTCCAGGAAACTTCGGAAATATTTTATGAAGTGTAGCAATAAAAATATCCATGTGGTGCGGCCCATGCAAAATAACACGCTTGGCTGGAAGCACTATGTACGGTTCCTATAGTGCACTATTCTTCCACAAAAAGAAAAAAAGAGAACTCGTGCAGATGGATTTCATCTCCTTGGTATTTGGATACCCATTACACAACCCCAAATAGCTTTTGTAGGGCAGTTGTAGAAGTAGTTATCCATGGCAAACCTTTCCAGCTCGGATCACGGGCTGGGCTGTGCTCAGGTTGGCCCTGCCAGGTTGGATCCGGCCCCGTGCTTCTGGCTCTGCCCCCAGGGAGCCCCAGCAGCCGTGCTGAAGCCATTAACTCGGGGCTGGAGCTCTGCAGGCGGTGCTGCTGGTGGGACACGGGGCTGGGGGCCGTGCGAAACCGCCCGCGGGGAAACAGGGAAATCCTGCAGGAGAGGCTTTGCTTCTGCTTCCTGGGAGGACTCTACCAGCGGGATGGTCTGGGCCACCTTTGAAGAGAAAAGAAAGATTAGAGTGCACTCTTGATGTATCTGAGCAGTATTAATTAGTTAATATGGGTTCTGCTTTGTAGCTCCTGCCGCTGTGCTCCATAAGGGGTTTGCTACGTGCTTGATAAGAGTCCTCGTGTGGCGGCAAGTCCCGTGCCTTTCTGCTGGAGTTCTGAGGCCTTTGGATATAGGGCTTGACAGGATGTGAGCAAGGCGAGTATGCCCAAGGGACAAACTGGGCAGCTCTTCAGGGCTGGCATTTCTAGATCTGATAAGGGATCGTATGCAAATAAGCCCTAATGAATGTTAATTACTGGGAGAGTTACATACTTTGCTTGATTCTTTTTTGGCAGCTTGTGCAACTGTGTTTTTGTATAGCTGGCACTTGAAACAGTTGATTTCAAAAAATAATAATCCTCTGTAATTACAATTGCTTTATTAAAGGTTGCAGGGCTTATATGATCTCTGTAGTGAATCTTTATGAATTCTTCTATCTAGATAGTCATCTCCTGGCTCTTTCTCCAAAACAGCACTGCATGGGTTGCTCACTGCTCATATGAGCTTATTTGCCAGCCTTTCCCAGCCTGGATCCCATGATTTCTAGTAAGATGATGAGGACTGTATTTTGCCCAGGATGTCTGTGGGTGGAAGCCCAACTGTCAGTTTGACTTAGTCCTGATGATTGACTTTGGAGGTAGCTTCCTGCTGCACAGCACAGCTTCCCACGATTCGGCTAACAGTTTGGGTATCAGCTGAGGGCTGCAGAGCAGAGGTTTGCCCTGGTCCTGGGTGCAGAGTGCCCCTGAGAAGTCCTACGGTTAGAAAGTCCTTTTGTGCCCAGCCTCAACGGGGCTGGAAGGCTCACGGTGCCCTTTGCCTACCACCTGGGGGCAACTGCTTTATACCCACACCCTCGCCGTGCGGATGGGCTGGGGGAAAGAACTGCTCTGAGTATCTGAGACAGGAGCAGGTCACCGTGTGCCCAGCCCCTTGGTGCAACCCGTTCTAAAAAATCCCTGTCCCCAAACTCTCCTGCGTGATGCTCCCCTCTTGGTGTTTTTCTGTTTAGCTCCGTGACCTGCAAGATCCCCCGCTGTGCTGGCTTGACCTGGCTCACTTCTGTGGGCTGCTTGAGCAGTTATATTTTTTCATAACTCAGCTGGAGGAACATCTGACTTTGCTAAGCTCTGCACAGTGAGCTTGTCCCGCGTGGCTCTGCAGGCGGGTCATGCGTCAGGTTTGGCAGCGCTGGGGTGATGAGCACAGCAGCGATAGCAATTGGGAGCCCTCGTGCCCGTTTCCACTGGAGCTACAATCACTGGCTCTGTGACAAGTTTCCTCTCCTGACTCATAGCTGCTGAGTCACGTTTAATTTTATCTCCCTTTGAAGGGAAATGGCATTTGGTCTCAGTTTTCTTTTGTTATTATTTTTAACGTATCGCAATGCTTGATAAGTTTTGGTTCACACTTTTTATTTTTGCTGTTAACACTCTTCCAGTTTCAGGCTGGCTGCTGCAACAGCATAATTGTGTGTGAGGCTGTGAGTTGGAGTAACTGTTGTTGAAATTGCTGGAATAGCTATTGGAATGATTTGATATAGCTATTTCTGTCTGTCTTTCCTCGTCTCTGGCCGATGACAAATGATCTGGGGGAAAGCACAAAACTTGCACAATAGATCTATCCAAAATGTGCACTCGAAGGAAGTTTTGTCCCAAAGTAGGAGGCTGCATATTCCTTAAACACATTTGTGCTTTGTTACTCACACTGCTGATTTTGTGTTTTAGCAGCCTTCTAAACTTGTATAAATCTGGCCTTAATGAATTAACCAGCTCACAGACAGCAGATTCAATCTGCTTTGATCTTACTAATGCACTTTTCTGCAGTCAGCTGGGTGGGAGAAGATGGTAAAAGCCCATTTGGAGGAGTCTCGCCTGGTGATCTGGGTGCTGAGTTTCCGTGGTGCTGTGTTACTGCCAAAGGACAGGGTGCCAGAGCTCAGGGAGCGAGCAGGAAGTCTTGCTGGGTTCACGCATGGCGTACATACCATACCGGCGGGCGGCGGGTACATACCATACCGGCGGGTATATACCATATATATATACTGGGGCATGGCCCCCAGGGCCGCCTCCCCCCGCAGCCCCTCGCCCACCCCGCGGTGGCCCCGGTTCCCAGCGGCGCGGGGCGCGCAGAGCCTGGCCACCTGCCAGCAGCAGCAGCGGCTTTTCTTTCCTGGCTAATCGCTGATAAAACAGGAAGGCCTTGATCATCCCTTCTGACATGAATAACGATGTTATCTCCTGTGATGTATGACCCAGAGCCAGATAATGTCCTCTGGCAGGCCTTTTTTCTCATGAGATGTAAAATACAATGATTATGTTACAAGGGGGAGATAAAGTGGCACAATCTTCACTAGTTCAAATAACTAATTGAAGCAGGAACTAGTGGAAATGGCTTCCTTTGTTCCCCAGCCATTGTTGATATAACAGCGCTTATAATGAAAGCCGAAGCTGTTGCCCTCTTTTTTTTTTTTCCTTCTCTATTTTTTTGCCTTTTGAACTCGAGTGCCTTCTCTTCTGCTTCCTCCTCCCTGTTTCCCTGGGGGAGCCGAGGACAGCGGTGATTTCTAGCAAGGGGTCCTGTTTTCCAGCAGGTCTTGTGTGTGAGCGTCGGGAGGATGAAATCAATAAGTAGCTCTCATTCTTTGTTTCCCTAGAGGACTTTTGAGAATGGAAAAATTGAGACCAGTGCTCTCCAAACCATAATTACACTTTTTTTTTTTTTTATATTTTATTTGCTTTCATTTTTTTTTGTGAAAGCAACAAACCTAATTACCTGGCAGGGATGGTCACTGGGGGTATATTGATATCTCAGTGAGCGTACAGTAGTTATCACAATTGAGTTCAAAGATTAAAAAAGCGGAAGGCAAAAAGAGCGCCCCCTCCCCCCAGCCATGAAGTAGCTTGTTGTAAAAAGCAGGAGGGATGACAGCGTGGCTTTACACAAGGGGTGATGCCGTGCTGTTGTGGTACATCATCATTAAAGGTGTTGGGAGGATTGATTCTTCACAGCCTGCTCTGATCATTAAAAAAGGTGCTATGACACAGGGTCTTTCCTCCCGTGGGCAAATGAGCCTCTTTGGACCTAAACTGGCTTCAAATATGAAACAAGGATTCTTTGCTTTAATATATATTTATATATTAATGTCCACAGTACTTAAAGAACAGCATTAAATATGAGACTCTTGTCAGAGGCTATCTATTGCAGCTTTACAGCCGCGGCGGGTGCTGCACTGCTGAGGAGCAGGCTGTGCCCTGATCACTCGGTAACCTGGCCAGACGGAGCTGATAGAGACGTATCCGACTGGGTGGCAGACACAGAATTTAAGAGGCTTGCTCCTATCCATCTAGGAATATAGCAACATCGTAATGAGGTTAGACTTCAGCTCTCATGATCCCAGACCATTGATGCTGTACTATCTGATGCCTCTGACTCACTGAACTTTAATTAATCTTTTTGGGATTCATCTTCTAGAAAAGGCTCTGACTTGTGTGATACAGGCTTGCTCTGGCTCTACCTTGTCCTTGAGCTGCAGCCCCTGTGAAGTCAGTGGGTCTGCAGCTGGTGCTCTCTTCATCCTTGGGGCCAAGTCCTGTAAAGCTCAGCTCCCACAGCTGCAGGGAGCCAGGAATCTTGCCTTGGGCCCAAATAGGGGATGAAAAGCAGGCCATCGGCTAACTGAAAAACTTTAACTGGGCTTTGCAAGGCATGTGAGTGACCCAACTTTGTATTTTATTGGAGGATAACATAGATGTAAAAGGCTCGTAACTCAGCAGTGTGCTATGAAGTTTCTGCGTACAGGACTGGGATGTGGCAGGAGGGCAATGAACCGCGGGGCTGCTGCAGAGGCACCCGGAGCAAGATGAGTAAAGGGGTGGGTGAAGCAGATGCAGGCCAGACACAGGGTGGGCTCAACACCTCTTTGAAGATGAAGCTGCGCTCCCCAAATACTGTCAAAGCGGGGTGAGAAATCCCAGAGTTAGGCAAGAGCAGGGCACCTGGGTGCTATTTATGACTGAGCTACTGTGTGACCTTGAGCAGCTCATTGCACCTCTGAGTCATGGCTCTGCTTCCCTAACTGCAAAACGAGCGTTACAGTAACACCTACTTCGCTCACAAGGGCATCATGTGGTGCAATTTGATAATTAATCGAAGGTAGGAAAACATCCTCTGTGGCATTAAGGCTGCGATGCAATGCTCTGGTCCTCCCAGTGCTCGCTTGCAGGCTGGGAACGTGGCTGAACGCCTCGACTCCAGAGGGTGCTTTGTTCCCTGTAAGCACAGGAAGAAATACTTGCAGAATTGGGACCCCTGTGCAAAGTTTTATGAGTTACCACATGGCCACTGTGCAAATCAATTACTGCAGCAGGTCTGTAATGAGACTAAGTTACAAAACAGTTACTGATTCTACAGCAACTTGAGCAGATGCCAAAAAATGTGGCCAATAATTAGTGACCGCCTGACAGATCCAGGGCTTCTCGGCAGCTTTTGCTCGGTGCTGGGTTCACCGTGCAAGCGATTCTGGAAATGGGCCTGCTGGTGAGGTCAAATTAGCTGTTGTTTTTTAAAATATTTGTTTCGTGTCAGTCTTTGTTAGAATCCCAGTTTAAAACCTTTCAGGTGTAAGTACAAAGCTTAAAAGCTTTTCCACAGCTCCACCCTTAAGAATGGGTTTAATCCTTTTAACAAAGCTCTGATCTGACAGTTTATTTCGCTCTAGGCTTTAGCTTCAGTGGTTGCAGCCAAAACCTGACAAGTTCTTCTTGTTAATTCTGAATCTATTATCCAGTGACAAATGTATCTCCCACTTATATGTGACACTGAGAATGAAATGCATATGATCAAATTTCTTATAGCTGGAGTGGGGCTGGTTGTTAAGAACATCTCCATATCTTTGCAATATGACAGTCAATCCAAACCCATTCTTTTTCAGTAGCATGTCTCAGCCTAGTTTGGGACACTCATGATGGGTTGCAATCTGCTGCTATACTCTGCAAAGATTAAAGAAAGGCTAAAAATAAACCTGTCATTTTCCCTGGACACTTTCTTGTGAAATGCAGAGAGATACGTCACTAGAATGCAAAATAAATTCGTATGGATTTTTTATCGTATTTTTTTTTCTTTTTTTTTTTTTTTCTTTATGGACAGATGGAGTCACTGTCGTTTCTGGTTTCTCATTTCTAAATACAGTGGTGTTATGTACAGCCTTCCACCTGAAAGCTTGTCTTGGAAGCCAAAAGAGAGAAAAAATGGATTTTTACAATAAAGCCAAAAAAGTTATTAATTCCTATAAGTTTGCCAATACACAGGATGCAGATAATGTATTTGATGAACTCAGATCCCTTCTCTGCTCATAAAATATTGGCATGCTGATGAAATTTATATTCTGAAATACAGCGTGTGTGACATGAGGCTGCTTTTTTCCTTCTTTTTTTTTATTTCTATAGGATTGAGCTTTTGCTAGTGACAGACTCACGTCTGCAGGAGGATGGTGCCCCAAAAGATTGCAGGGCACTGAGAGCTGGGAGAGCTCTGACACTGTCCGAGTGACCCTGTCACTTGTTTAGTCCCTCTCCAGCCGATCTCTTGCCATCTGGTTTCAGTGTGTGTCTGGACCAAAACCACTCAGACCAGTGCCATCACTATCTCGTCCTTTAGAGACCCATATTTTCCAGCCCCCATCATTATTCCTGGGCTTTTCTGCAGCCACATCGTGCTCCCTTAAAGGCTGGTGACAGCAGAAGATGCAATGCGTTAAGTGTTCTGGGTGTTTTCCTGAAAGCAGCTGTCTTAGAAGTGGCTGTCCTGAGAGCTTCCCCTTTGCTCGTTCCTGAAGCAGTGCCAGGAACCGCCCAGCTCTTACAGATGGGTCCGTGAGGGAGAAGTGCTCGCAGACGGGGTGTCTCTGGCCAAAGGTGCCTTGTGTCGCTGCAGTCAAAGGCGCGATGGTGACGGAGAAAGTCAATTTCCTGTTAAATTAGCTTGGCTGTTTCTCTAGGAAAGGTGGAATTTTAATGAAAGTGCTTATTAATGGATGAGCCCAGAGGGAAGAGGATTTGTGGCGAGGCCAGGGCTTTATAAGGAAAGCCTTACCTCGTAAAAGGCCACAAAAGATGCTTACAGGACTGAACTTGGTCTGCTCGGGAATCGGCTGCTACTACAGAGGGACAGTCTTCCTTTTCCCATAAAACATGCATTAAGGGTGCCAACTAAGTTGGTTCTTTTTTATATCAGTCACAAAAACAGCGGGAGGTTTAGTTCCTGTCAAACTTTATGGGCCATTTACAAGGAGGCCTTCCCCAAAGTATTTCACAGGCCAAATAAAAATAAATGGCACTGAAAAATTTTATAATACAATGCACAAACTGTTGTGGTAGTGGGAAAACCTGTGCCAGAGACCTCTTCTCCGTCTCCTGCACAGAGGAATTAAACTGGAATTTTAATTATTGTAGCTTGCATGGCGTTTTTCATTTTCAAGCATTAACATAGTCTCAGGGTCGCCTTGGGAAGGAGGGAGATCTGGTTTATAGAGATGGGAAATGTGGTGGCAGAGGTGCAGCTCCGTGCCCTGGTGAGGGGCAGCAGCCCCACAGCTACGGTGAGGAGACCCCAGGGGAGGCGGTGGGTCTGAGCAGGGTTGGGCAATACCTGCGGCACTGGGGCAGCTGGGTTCACATCTGCTGTGCTTGAGTGTCCTGTCTAGGTGCTTGTATGTGGGCTCACGTGTGCCTGTTGAGCCCCTAAGCCCAATTTCTGCAAAAACCCGGGCTTAAGCTTGGAGGCTCAAGCCTTGGTTGAGGCTGATGTGGCTGCGCAGCTGCTGGGGAGGCGCTTTTCCCCATTACTTCACATTTCTACTCAGAATGGGAGGCCAAAAGGAAGGAGCTAATTTCAACCCCCTCTAGGACCAGATGAAACATTTGGAGAGGAACTGAGTGGGTCGGCTTACAGTGAGGAGCCTGCTCACAGGAATAGCTGCATTTCCTTCCACAGAAGTTTTATCCTCTGCCGAGCCACGGGGAGGAAAACACTTCTGTCTCATGAGCAAAGCAGGATCTGAGTAACTGCTTGGAGAGGAGCAGCTCCTGTGCATATTTTTAATAGAAACGGGTTGAGCAGTCGCTTCTGCAGCGAGCCGTCTGCGCTGACGGGCGCGCTTCACAGCTCGCTCGGTGAACTGTTGCACTGCTGAACCTGCCGTACCTCGGTGCTGGATTTACCGCACCAACAGCTTTATCGGAGGAGTGAAACAACAGCTTGCTGCTACAGCAAGGGAGAGGAACAACCTACCCTTCAGCAACCAAATGGGCAGCGAGCAAAGATGTTCTCCAAATAGTTTCTCTTCCTCGTGCGCTCTCGGCAGCCCTGCTCAGTAAGGTCAGGTGTTGGAGCAGCAATGCGATTGCACCATTGCTTCCTTAGATTGCACACTTCAGAAAAATTAACAAGGAAATCCCTTTACTGACCTGATGATGTTAGAGCTGCTGCTGCGGTGTTAGTTTTTTTTCCCCCACGAGGATGGTCCAACACTAGAACCAGTCCCCAGAGAGGAGGTGGGGTCTCCATCCTCACTGATGCTCAGAACTGACCTGCACCGTGGTCCTGAGCCACCTGGTCTAAACGGAGCTGGGCTGAGCAAGGCGTTTGACAGGGACCTGCAGCTGGTTTCTCCCTGCCCTGCCCTGCTTTGCATTTCAGGCTATTCAGAGATGGAACAGCTTGAATGATTTTGGTTCGGCAGCGATGCCCTTGGAGCAGGAGTCCTGGCAAGGGCAGGCTGCCTCTGCCTCAGCACAGCCCTCGGCTCTTCTGCCAGGGCACGTGGTGCCACGCGGGGTCAGGAACAGGAGCCGGGATGAGATGGATGCAGGGAGCTGATTTAACCTGACAGTAAATAAGTTCCTCTAAGCCAGGACAAGTCGGGGCACGGGAAAGGTCTGGCTGCAGGTACTAATGCTTTGATGAGGATGGACTTGAAATGCATCAGGCTGTGTTTCTCTCTTTCTTTATTTTTCTTTTAAGTGTATAATGAGGTTAAGAATTTTCTCAGTGTGCTGTTGTTTTATGACTCTGATGCTGAAGTGCTCAGAAGAAAAAAAGGTGGGGTAAAATCAGGAATGACTCCAAAATCTTATTAGGAAACAAACAGAAAATGGGAGCTTTAAAAAAAAAATAATAAAACCAATAAAAAATGAAAAGCAAGCAAACCAAGGCAAAGAGAGTTTGTTTGTTTTTGGCTTATTTTCATATCCTCTCCTGTTCCCATCCTTTTCTGTTCTTTCCACCCACGAGATCTTCTAAAAAATGTTAATTTTTCAAGCCTCTATTAATCTGCCATTCTGTTTGTGACATATCTGAGTGGTTCTCCTAATGCTGACAGGCTTAGTTTGCATTTGCTATGATGCTGTATCAACTCTGGTTCAAAGTCAAGCTATCAACAACAGGACATGGCTTTGAAATAAGCTTCTGGGATAAACAGAGCTGTAAACCAGTGTTCGCGACAATTTTGCGTAACAATGTAGAACAGGGAGACGTTATTCCCCCTCCACAAGTACCTGTAACTTCATGGGTTTGATTCAAAGCTTTGAGACAGGGATGCACTAATTGAGAAGATCTGAACGCCTTAAAACATACAAGTATCCGTTTGCTTTCGAGCTTCCATGACAGGTTCTGAGAAAAAATAATGACTAGTAATGTTAACACAAAAGACATTGTGCTGTAGAAGGGACTAACTAGATTCATTTAATTTTGAATTTGCTCTGGGTAACATCAAAGTAACTAAAACGCTGTTAATCTTCCTACCTGAATGAGATGTCTGCTAACAGGGAGGTGCGAGGGAGGGAGGTGCCTATTAAACGAGTTTAATTAAGTGAAAGTGACAGCATTACCCGGGGAGAAAGTACTGCCTTTCATTTCTTAGGCGGTGTCTAGTCCAAGGCGGGCAGTAACGCCCTGTCTGCCTGTGCTCTCCTCTGAACCGACGGCACGAGCAGGTGCCGGGAGCTAAGGGGTGCCTGCGCTGGGGCCCTGGTGTGCTGCCTGACAGCACAGGAGCCTGGTGGACCTGGGGGCCTGGCTGTGTGCCCCGTGAGCTCGGGGATGAGCATCCCCCCTTGCAGAGCACTCAGCCGCTGCGTCGAGTGTCACCAGCCCCAGCGGGCAGTACAGAGTTCGGTGTTGGGTCCTCACCCAGCTCCCTGCAGGAGGTGGAAGATGAAGCTGTCTGCTCTCCTGCTGCTTTCGTCCTCTGTCTCCTGCTAAGCTATAAGCTCCCTGGCACTGGCAGGCAGAAGAATGGTGTTTTCTGCTCTCCAAGGTGACCGATATTCACAACACACGGGAGTTTATGACCTTGCACGATGCCCATGCAGCCACACTGGTGGAAAAGGGTTTGTAAGAAGTGGTGGAACCAAACCTGCAAGTCACCTTCCTCTTCCTCACCGTGTGTGTGCGTGTCTGCGGGAGACGACTGGTGGTTCTGCCCAGTTTTATAGCCCATGGCTTTGTCCGCTCTTTGCCAGTGTTTTTTCCACAGTGATAACTGGGTTTTCTAAGTTACAGTACAGCTAAATGGAGGATAACCGAACTTTGTGACGAAGCAGGTTTCCCTGTGAATTGCTTCCCGCACTCTGCATGGGCTGGGTGTGACACAGAGGGCTGAACACCGCTCCTCATGAACGGGGCTCACGGTGGCCTTTGCACCTTCCTCTTGGGAAATATGCCCCATTGATTGTAGGGCATTCTGCTGAAAGGGACTGAACTGCTCAAGGACCTTAATTCTGCAGTCTTTGCTTTCATAGTTAGATTTTTACATTCCATCTTGGAAATAACAGCAATCAAAATGAGTCCAAGGTACTAAACAAACAAACAAGAAAACCCACACCAAAACCCTGGTTTTACATAAGAATTATTTTGAATTATGCTTTCATTTTGTGAGAATATCCCACAAAAATATTTGCTTTTCAGTAAATTGCTGAAAGGCTTTTGAAAATACGTTCACTCTTCCAGTAGAGAAAAACATTAAGAGAGAGAAGTTTCCAATTTTTAATGACAAGTAGACTTTTACTGAAGAAACTCTTCTCCTCACAAATGCTTCTAAAATTTGATAAGTTCTGGTTACTCAGCCTGTGTTGCAGACTCAGGGTCTATTCTTGTGAGTAAGGGTCACAGGATCAGGTCTTACTACGTGACTCATCTTTCCTCTCCACAAGAAGCAATACCTTGAAGAGCTGTGCCTGACTGGGCAAGGTCTGAGTAGGATTGTTTATGCTGCTGCAACAAAAAAAATGATGGAAGTTAATTTAAGTTAATATAATCTCAGTAATCACTGGATTTATTGCCCAGGAAAACTTAAGACCTTTCAGGCTCTTCGTTTTGCCAAAAGCTGAGATCATGGTTTCTAAACTTTGCTGCTTTGTGCCGATGTGCAGGTGCTAATCATTTCCATGCTGCCGAGCCGTAATTTGCTGGCCTCCTATATAAAACATACCAGCTTTTCACAGTGCCCTCTTATATATGCTGCTTTACGAGGAAACTATAACTAACAATTAAACCAGCATGTAATGTATTATTTTCTTAGTTTATGGAAGATTGTTTTATGGGGCAACATATTAACAAGAGGCGCCTGGAGGTGCGTGGTTAGTAGTGTCCTGCCCTTCAGTAGTTCACATTCACACGCAGATATGAACATATGATGCTCATCGATAATCAGGTTGCAAATGGCTCTGTTGAGTAATTGCAGCATTAGTCTTCCCTAACTGAAGCTTCAAAGTAATTTCAGCGGTTTATAATTACAGAGTTAGCGGACTGTAATAATTTCCAAATGTTTTGGAGCTGATTTTGAAGCATATCTGCAGTGTGTAGTTATGGTAAGTCTCAAAGGGCCAGATCCTGGAGAAATTACTTTGACAGGTAGGCTGGGACGCTTCTTTTTAGTGAAGTAAAGCCTGTCGGGGAAATCTTTGCTGATGTCTGAGACTTACATGAGAGACATGAGCTGGTCTGGATAAAATGGTACTTCTGAATGGGTCAGAGGAGAGAAAGGAGAGGTATGCAGACATTACTGAATTTGTGGGACTAGGAGCATTTTAATTACTATTTGGGTGCAAGTTCTATTAGAAAAACACATTTTTTCCCTTTATTTTTATGCACAAAAACTACTGACAGTATAGATCTTAATGTATCCCAGTGGATGAATTTGAAGTGAGGCAATTTCATTGATTAGAAACACTTTCTCTTCTACGAAGTTTAGGCTTGTGGAGCTTCTGCTCTCCATATGTAAAAAAAAGAGACTGTGGATCAGGTTTTCAAGGGTAGTGAAGTGGTTACTGATGGCGATGAGTACCTTAAGGGGATTCTCAAAAGCACCTGAGCTGATCAAGTCACATGAATGACTAGTTCATTCCTGGCATTTGTGCCTAAATAAGCCTGGAAACTGGGCCTGAGGGACACAGAGAGGAAGGCAGTCACCCCAGTTGTCTTACCCTAGTGACCTAGTCTCAACATTTTTCTCAGCGCAGCTTTTTATGGTTGACCACAAGGCTGCATATATTAATGCACTCGTCATATTCATCCACTGAATAACCCTCAACAACTTTTCAGGGAGGTAAGGCTTCAATTACTGTGTCTAGGATTATAAAATACAATTCTTGATCTCCTTTGTTTCTCAGACTGCCTGAAAGCTATAGGAAACTATAGGGGGAGAGCTTGGGAACTATTAGACAATACCTGGAAAAGAAGGGGAAAATGATCTAACTGAGTTTGGCCAGGCAGTTGTTTAATTACAAGTCTGACTTGTGGTATGGAGATGGAGCTGAGGAGGTTCCTGGCCAGCCTAGGGAAATAAGATCAGGTTAAAAATCTTTTCATTTGAAGAAAAATATAGGAGCTGGGGGTAGGAGTAATGTGCAAATGGCAGCTGACTCCAGAACTGAGCAGAACTGGCAACCCTCTGGCCCTGTAGCTCCAAAACACGCCTATAATTAAGATGGGTGATGAGAAGTGCTAGTCTGGTGATAAGGGACGAGTGTGCTTGAGCATGGGGTGAGTGAGGCAGTGCTGTCCAGTCTCACCAGGATATCACCAAAGACAAGATGTCATTATTGCTGAGATACCCACTCTTCATTGTCACATGGTGGACCAGAGCTGGCAGAAGAGGAGGAGTTTGCCCATACACGTTAGCGTTGCAGCTCATGGTATAGAGGTGGTCCACAGTTGCTAGCTAAGACCTGTCCTTTGCTCCTGGTTGCTCCTGCTTTGTGCATGACATTTCTAAAATCAAGTGCAAAGTGCCTTTGCCTCCTGTCCTGCAAGCCTGTATAAGTACTGCATCACGTTCAGACTGGTGCTCAGGGATATCATCTTGCCTCTTTGTGTATATTTTCAGTGTGAAAACTAAATTTTATTGGAAACAAGCCTCTTATTTAAAATAGAAAAGAGAGCAAAGAATTTTTATCCTTCCATGAAGCTGATCCAAGCCTTCAAAGTGTTTTGGTAATCGTGTTTATGGCTAAAAGATTGATTATTTGAGTCTGTGCTAGAGTATACTTTTTAGAATGAAGTAATGGCTCATTACAAACCAGCTCAGGAATGCTTTGAGTATTTTTTTTCCCTCTCTCTCTCTCTTTTTTTTTTTTTTCAGGAATTTTTTTAAAGCTGGATGAGGAGGGAAGAGTGTGAGGCACTAAGTTTAGCATTTCAAAACATCTGGATCTCCTTTATGGTTTATTTTTTAATGTGTTTTCCATGAGTCTATTTAAACAACCACATGGCTTGATGGCAAAATGAATGCAAGTGCAGTGTGTGGAAGGGGACCCTGGATAAAAGTTCGGCTTGCTAACTAGAGTCAAGTGACACGCTCTCGTTTCTGGTAAGGTCGTGTGGATTCACAGGAAGAGCCCATCTTGGCTGCTGCTCTTCTTGTTCTCTGCCAAAAGCTGTTAAACATAAAGCAGGCAAAGGAAGTACTAAATTACAGAGCACCTAATCTTTAGCCCTTTGTTTAATCTCAAATGAGTCTCCCAGATCGCATAAACTAGGAATGAGAACAACACGTAAGGCCAACCACGAGATGGTCTAGGACATGCACTGGAGCAAAGGGGCTCCTGTGGCTGCAGAGGGGAGGGAACAGGGTGGGATGGGGATGGTAATGCCTTTTGAGGCTGTGCTATTGCAAAGCTGTTGACAGCTGTTCTGATGGGCTGTGAACACACTAGCAAGGTGTAGCAAGAAATGGCACCTGTTTAGCTCCTGTTAATTTTGAGCAAACTGGGTTTTTTTGTTAGCAGAGTAATAGATATCGTTATAAAATTCAGAAGGCCCCCATTGCTGATAGATGCTGGCAGAGGGAGTGAATAAACCTCAACTCTGCTTGCAAGTGGTCTTCTTTAACCATTGCTCTCTTTTCTCATGATCTTTTCTCTCTCTCTCCTTTTCCTCACAGCTATTGTCCCACCTTTTCTCTCTTCCAACCACGTTTTCATTCCGTTGCTGCTTTCAACTTAGCCCAAATATTAATGGGGTCTCAGGTCTTCAATCCTGGGCTTGCATTAGGAGAGTGAGGCTGACTAAGGTATGACAAGGGGCAGATCTTACTTGGGGTGGTCCATCCCCACCGGAGTTTTACAGCCTTCCCTGAAATCCCAGTCATTCTTTGCCATTCTGTCTTAACAGTGACATGCAGTGGCAGCATGATGCAACAGAGGCAGCTGCGGACATCATACAGTCTTATTACTGTATCATTTTTTCCCATCAACGTGTCAATACCTTACAAGATGCTGATGCATCTTGTATCTTTGCATTAACTTTCTGAGGATTTCAATGACTGTCCCAAGCCTGCAGAGATGGGCACAGGTCAATGCAGGCTGAGCGTGAAGAGAGGCATGTAGGCAAAAGAGACAGAATCCTTTACAAAGCAAGGACATTTTTATTGTTTTCCAACATATAAGACTAAATATTTCTGTCCTCTTGTTGTTATTGTGATAAGAAATTATCCCCTCTGTTCTTGTTTTGTATGATATTGTTGCCGTAATCATTTTCTGCATTTCATGTATATGCACATGCATACAATTTTACTACAAATATTTCTGTTGAGATCCCCACCAGCTAAAAAGTGTTAGCCTTTGCTGGGTACAACTCAGATTAGATTTCTTTGTACCTGGGAAAGATTTTTGGGGTCATTCTTCAAAACCTCTGTTTCCCAGGAAAGTCTGGAAATTGTGTTGAATTAATTTTTAGAGAATTGGACCCTTGCAAAAAGTTTGTGGGAGGGGTTGGATGACAGTGTTAGTACAGGCAGCAAAGATAAAGGATAGATTCCTCAGGAAGGAGAGGAGGGAGCCCCAAAGGAACAGGACGTGTGAAGTTGAGGGAGGGTTAGGCTGCAGAAGGGTAGAGAAAAGCAAGTGTTGATACTTCAGGATACTTCTTTTAGGATATGTTCTGTGCTTCAGGGATACATCTGTTCTAAGTGCATGGAAAATAAGGGATATTAGTGCATAAATGTGAAAGGGGCAATGGAGATGGAGCCAAGGATAGTACTATTTGTCTTCAGTGACTTGTACAGATTTCTGAACTGAGGAGCAGAAGGGTTAACCACTGTGTGTATTAAGGCTACAAAAAGCTTTTCAACCAGGAACATAAATTACTGAAGCTGCTATTCACAAAAACACATATCAGACATAAAACAACTGCCACAGCTTTTCAGATGTCTTATTGTGCTTCATCTCATGGTGATGACTGCAGTGCTCTGGGACTACTTTTCAAAGTATTCTCTTTTGTATCTCAAGAATACACAATGGCTCAGCCTTGACATCTATCTTCATATGTAAGAAGACTGATAGGTCACTAGTGACATAGCTGCAAACATATTATCAAGCATCTTCTGATTGCTTCCAGGCAAGTGTTCTTGTCCTGCATAAGAGACAATATTTAGATGTTCCTTTTCCTGAATATCTTACTGGATTTTCATGTACTTTAAATTATGGCAAGAACAAACATTAAAGACATTTTTCCCACTCTGCTTTGTGATTTGCAGGGAGTCTGAGATCAATGTTTCCAGCGACCATTGGATTTCTTCATTCCCAGCAAGGTCCCACTCTAAAGAGAGCAGGCAAAAAGCCCCATCCTAAAGAGATGCTGAGGTCCAGATCTGGAGAGAGAATACTCAGCTAATCAGATATTCATGCACTTCTAACCCTTCTGTTTAAAAGCAGCCAGATGATGCTATGGTCTTTACCAAGCTGAACTAAACAAACAAGAAATTAATGTTGCTGGACTAGGATCTTTTGTTCCCTTCCCAGTCCCTGCAGCCAGGCGCTGTTGAGCCATCTAGCCAGAGTGATTTGCACTTTGGCAGCCTTCTGTCTGTCTTGCATTCGTGCCTGAGAAGTTGCAAAATTGTCTGTACATTACTTATAATGATTATTTTTTTTATTAGGTACTGCTGACACAGACAAAATCCACTCTGACCTTTCTGGCTGCAAGCATGAGATCAGTGCATGGGCCACGTGCCATGGTGCTTAGTGCATGCAAGTGTTTGGGCCATAGCAAGCTGTAGACAGATATTTTGGCATGTGGCTGAGCACAGGGACAGGTGGAAGGTGCTGACTGACTGATTTCCCACATACTGCAACATGGGCCTTAGTTTAATTATATGTAGATCTTGCAGTGAAGCCAACTACGGCAGTTCCTGGCCTCAGTGGCGTGTTCTGCTCCTGCCTTGACATGGCAGTTTACTCACCCATATGCATTTGGAGCCTGGATCAGTTTAATAACCAAGATCACTGTGTGGATCCACAAAATGTTGCTGTAGCAATTGGATAGACACTGGTGTGTGGCCAGGCTGGATTTTGAGGGGAGAGGTGCATTTTCCATAGGGATTTTTCCTTCCTTCAGCTAGTTACTAAACAGTGACCTGAGCATCAGGACTCTGAGACTGTATCTTATTCCTCGGCAATGTGATGCCATGTGGTGCTGCAGAGAGGTAAATAATGACAGGAACTGGAAAATCAGCCATAGGCTCACCTCAGCTGCCAAGGAGGTTCCCCAGCTCTAGCTTGCAGCACAGACTGTCTCTTAGGAAATAACCGGGGCATTTACAGCCATCACAAGAAGTTCATAGGGCTTTAGTCATAAATGCCCTTGGTCACACAGGTGAAATAAATGGGGAGGAGTTGTGTAAACAATTTTGTGGATTCATGTGTGCTTGGAAATGTTGTTTTTTCTCTATGCTGCATCAAAACAGAAGGGGAGGAATCGTGGTAGTGTTACAAAGTGTGGCAGTGACTGAATTTCACTGTTTGGCTAAAAATTCAAAAAGAGAAGATGAGTTACCCGACAGCTGGTTTCAGAGATCTTCCTGATACCATTGTCTTTTTAATGAGAAGGCAGGGAAGAGGGGAGGTTGCTGTGGTGGGTTTTTGGCCCATTCCTCGTGAAAGGCTCCTCAGAGGCCTGCAGCTATATCTGGGCCGGTGCTGCACACCACCAGCTGGGCCTTCCACCCTCATGTGCTTTGGCAGCCATGGGTGTCTAAAATGCTTCTCCCCAGGCTCGTGAGGCTGTTCTGTGTGTGTATGCAAAGCTGCTGGCAGTATCATGCTGAGATCTGCTGGAAACTGGGACCTGGGAAACCTTATGCTGAGAGGAAAAATATCCTAAGGTGACTTTAATTTTCAGCATTCAGCTAAATAGCTCCTACTCCCCCTCATGCCTTTGAGCTGAAAAAAAACAGGTCTCCGTCAGAAAGCGAGGCCAAAATGAAGGGCAGGGCTCCTGTTTGTTTTGTGGTGGAGGCATCCAGTCTGCTTTGTTATTTAGTAATAACAGATGAACATTGTTGGCTCCACCTCTGCGCGTTCATCTGCTCCGTGGCAGTTTGCGTGTTCCTGCCGTCTGGCTGTGGTGTCTGGAGCGGGGTGGCTCCAGGGCCTCATCTGAGCGTGGCTGTGGGTCACAGCCATGGAGATGGTCTGTGCAGGGAAAAGTTGGTCCATAAATAATTCCTAGACCAGGAGCTTAGCAAGAAGCAGGTCCCAGAGCGCACACAAGCAACGGGCCCTTCCCAGCCCCAGCCCTTGCAGCTCTGAGGCTGTTCAGACCCAGCTAGGCCCACCTGTGCTTGTACCAATAATAACAATGGTTTTACTAGCCTCATCCCTCAGGCTAGCTCTGTTTCTCTGCAGCTCTTCAACGAGCTGTCGTCCCCACATCCCTTTTTCTTCTTACAATAAACTAAATCAAAATCCAGGGTTAACCACAGCTAAGTGACCATGAGAGGCTCTGAGCTGAAGCCTGGGGTCCTGGTCCTTTCAAGCACTGGCCCTGCTGTGACTCTCCAGCTTTCTAACTCTCTTGCACCTCTTCAGCTCTCTTTTTTTTTTTTTTTTTTCAAAATTGTCCCCTTCAAACAAAATTAACCTCCAAAATTAACCTCCTTCAAACCTAGGGCCTAAGCCCCACCTGGTGACTCGTACCTGTACCCCAGTGGATCAGAAAAGCTGTGTTTTATCACACATCATCTGTCATAGTAAACTTCTGAGGGTCTGGAAGAACCATAAATAAACCATTCCACCTTGTTTCCCATTTTTCTATGCTGCTCTGAAGTGAAAGGTGAGCCTGTGAACATTGCTGACACCAATACTCATCCTACGTGTCGAGGCCATGAAAGCAGCAGTGAACCACCAACTTTCCCAGCCCAAAACCTTAGATCCACATAAGCCTAATCTGAAATACAGACAATGACCTCTCTCTGCACTGAAAAATAAGCCTTTTTGCTTTCGTGCATTAACTCCATCTTGCGTGCTGATATGACTCAGCCATAAAACTAACTCATAAATGCTGTATGTATGTACACAAGGGTCAGTTTGAAATCTGTGTTCACTCATAACACTCAGGAGATTAGTTGCTGGTTCAGACTGGTGGCACTGTTATTTGCTCATTGCTGGGAGGCAGAGTGGGTTTGGGTTTTCTTCTCAGTTAGATCCAGGTCCAGCAGGTTTCTATGCCTTGCAGGTGTTGGGGGTGAATTCCCGTTCAGCCTCCATTTCTCCCAACCACTGCTGAAAAGATCAGCCTGAAACAATGACTCAAAGCTCGTGGAGTTTCCACTGTGTTGTCTGGGAAAAACCCTTAGAAAGGGGATAGTTTGTCTTGGTGTTTGAGTGCTTTCACTTAAGTACAGAACCATAAGGATACCAGAAAATAATAAAGTTTTGATGTGGCTCTCATTTGGAGCTTGACTAATTTTATAGCCAGGCTCCAAGGAGATTGCATCTGCATGCTGCTGTCTGGGAGGATTTTGAAGTTGAATAACACTCAGATGAGGCAGCACAGTGGTTGTGTGGGATGGGGAAGGCTTTCTCATTTCCACAGACAAGTCAGATGTTTCCTTTCTGCAGAGGGTGACTGATTCTGCAGGAGGATGGTAGATCTCTGTGGACAGTGAGGGATCACAGCTGTGGAGCTTTTATAGAGGCTCTTGAGCTAAGGATCAAGTAATTATAAACACTAGGGAGTATTTCCACCAAGCTGAACAATGAGTTGAGATGGCTTTTGGGACAGGCTCAGATAAGCAGCTGGTAGCATGAGAATGTGATGAAAATAAATAAGATATTGTGTGAAGACTTGGTGATGCACTGGAAAGACAACTCACCCACAATTCACCTGCTGCATTTGTGGCAGGTGAATAAAATAACATGCCTTGAGAAAGAGCATGAGGTCAGGGTTTTTTTATTATTATTTTTTTTCCTCCTCCCCTCCTGTGAGGGAGAGACTAAATCAGAAGCCTACACCTTTCATGGAAGGCAATCAAGCTCTTTTTCACCAAACATTTGGATGTCAACATGAGCAGCTTGAGCCTATGTAAGATTATAGACTTTTTCATGTGTCAGTCAAAATATCCTGGGGAGAAAAATGTCACATTCTTCCTCTGTGTTACTGGCACTCATGTTTTGTAAAACACATAGCTTTTTATTTAAAATAGATCTGCTGATATAAAAACTGAACACAAAATATCAGGAAGTTGGCTGGTCTCTAAAAGGGATGCCTGCTGAGAATGTAAAATTAATTTGCTGCATGTGAAAAATGCTAGCTGTGGGGACAGATGACAGAGAAGGTGTCTGAAAGAGAATAGCATGGATATGTTTCCTCTGTCTCGCCAGGCAAAATAGTCCATTTTTGTTCACAAAAGACTGTTTCTCGGGCTAAGTTGGTAATCTGCTTTTTATTCCTTTTATACTTGCTTTCTCCTTTCCCAGCATTATTTTATTTTTTTATTTATTTTTTTTCCAGCACAAAGTGCTTCTACACTTCTTACGCAAGAACAGCAAATAGGTGAAGGGTCCCAGTTTTTGCCAATGACAGGTGCCTCACTTAGAGAATAATATTGTTCTCTGTGAGATGCTCAGGGTCTTTAGGTAACCTGTTGGTCCAGGTTTCCACCCCATGGCAGAACTCTGCTATCAGGACTCTGTTATGTAGGTCCAGCTTAATAAAAACAAAAAAAGGATGTTCTTGAGGTGAATTACTTGTTTTGAATAAATAAACTACAGCATCAAAGGCTTTTTGTTTGTTTGTTTTCCCCGCATAAAACAATTGCATAGGATGTCCTAAAAATAACTTTCAGACCATGCCCAAGAGTACAGCAGAAACAGAAAACCACAGCTTAATCTCTATGATGTTCAACTCTATGATGTTCAATTTCACTTATGGGTTAGAGAAAGCCATGATTCTCCTGGTCTACACTAGATGTACACTTGCACAGAAAACGTGGAGGCAGATGGGTGCTTAGTTGTAAACTTAAGACTAAGAGCAAGGAGAAAAAGCATCCGTATTTGTTTTCAAAAGAGGAAATTTTCTCTTAGAATTTCAGTTGCACGCTTCAGTCTATCTCCATTCCTAACATCCATGAGGTCCAGACTGGAGGAGAGGTACCAGGAGATCCGAGCAATGGTTTCATGGTCCTTAAGGCTTCTTGGTTGAACTGAACATTGCTTCAAATTGATTGTTAAATCAGGGAGCGTGGGTGTAGCTCATTCCATTATAATCCCCACAAATTGCTTTGTAATCGAAAGCTTTTGTTCCAGTGTCAAGTGGTTAAGCACCAAGTTAGAAGATCTATTTTACAAGACCAGACAAGATCTGACAGACAGCGGAAACTTAACTTTCAACAAATATAACAATCAACATGAGAGAACCAAAAGGTCCTCATTAAGCACTGCTGTTTTTAATTAATTGGTCCTTCAGATTTACTTCTTTAAAGCTGCTAACAGCCTTAAGCCTTTCCTAGATTAATTACAAAAGACGAGCAAATCACAATAATTAGTTTAGCCTCAGGCTCTTGCTAGGCCTCTGACCTATGTGTGTAGGTTTGCTCCATGCAGCATAGATGGGGGAAGCAATTTGCCTTCTTGTCGTGTTTCTGAATCAGAATTTCTGTCAGGAAGTTTTTTTGTTTTTTTTTTTTCCTTTTCTTCAGTTGTTGAAAAGTGTAATTTTCCTTCCCCTAATATATTCTTGTCACTTAGTTTAAAAAGATCCCTCTGCTGTAACGACTCCCACTTGGGCTGGAAACCCTCCTTCACCAGCAACAGCTCAGTCAGTGATGATGACTTTCAAGGCTTGTAATTCTTGGCTTATGGGGCCTACGGACTCAGGGAAGTATCATTAAAAATGAATCATGCTGCTCCCCTGGGGATGTGCCTGCTTCCCGGGATGCACATTAATGTGAATCCATCACCCCTCCCTTGCTGCAGAGGGCCGATAAGTCAACAGTGCAATGTAAGAATGAATTTCAGAGGAACATGTATATGTACCTATTCATAAAGAGAGAGAGAAAGACTTTCTGGGTGTGCCTGTAAGAGGCAGGTCCATCACTGCACTGAGAAGCTGGTGCTCCTTAGATCTTTTCCTGCCTCATCTGTGCTCTCATCTATAACTCTATGCAGACCTTTGGGGCCATCTACATTCCTTTCATTCATGAGACAAATCTCACCCCTTTGGTTTCAGTGAGTCTATTTACAATGTAATGGGAAGCCATGCAGACCTCTGCCTGGAAACCGTGCGCCTTGGTTTCCCTGCCTGTAAAATGGGCACAGTATCATCCCTTGGAGAGTAGTTACATGTCTTGACTTACTCATTCTGTAAATTGCTTTGAGATCCTAGGCTGATGGGGAGATAAGGGAAAATTATTGCTGTCTGTGCTCTTGATTAGATAATCATCAGCTTAATTTCCTGTGAGTTCAATGAGATTTATCAAGGCACCTAAGAATTATGCTAAGCTGTGGTTTAAGAATTGACATCATCAATGTGCTGTGCTGTCTGACAAAATCAAGTGTAACCATAGATAACCACTGATAAACGTTGTTCTAGGACTTCTGCTGCACCCACCGGTGGCGTCCCTTGGTGTGGCTCTGCCAGGGCGTGAGGATGGGCACAGGGCTGCCTGCTCCCAGGCACTGCTGCCTGCAACGTGCCCTGCAGACAAGAGTCTCCAACCACTCCAAAACCTGTTAGCCCAGAGGCCGGATACGGTTCTGCTGCCAAGAGAGGAGGATCTGCTGGAAAGGTACTTTCTATGCACAGTACTGCTGCAGTAGCACACCTTACCAATGCATTTGTCCCTCTTGAAAACAAAAAAGGGTTCAACATTTTCATCAGAGCTCTTGGGTCCCCTCTTCCAACCTATATGTCCTCTGTCACACAGCTGCTGGATGCAGGTTAAAAAGGTGTAGCTTTATTTTTTATTATTTATTGTTATGTTCTCAAGATATTTTCTTTCAGGCCAGCAAAGACACACATGAACTCCTGTGTGCTGAATTGCTGGGTATTTTGTCATTGCTATTTGGAAGTTGTAGAGCAGCATCAGTGCACTGCTGAGCCCCAGCTAATAAACCTGTGCTATTTCCTGCTGCCAAAATTCCCATCCTAGCCAAGCAAAAGAGGTAGAAACTGATGATTTTTCACCTGAAATAGGGAATTGCTATGTTGGGGTGAATTCTACCTGGAAGAGACTTTGCTCACCTCTAGGACAGTTGGTGTCATTAATGTCACACCAGTGGTTGGGCACTGGGATGGACATGGAGCTAGTCTTAAGGAGGAAATTGGATGACCCAAGCTCCTTGCTTCCCTCTCCCTTGTGGTCCAGGAGGAAGACTGTAGCCCACACAGCTAACCTGTTTCCTTTTTAATGCTCTGAGGAAAAGAAAAATATCCTTATCTCTCTAAACTGGAAGTATAATGGGAAGCAAACAGGGGTCTTCCTCTTCCTTCCAGTTATCTTTCCTTTGTTCCTTTAAAATCCTCTCTGTTCCTGGGTTTTAACCTCCCACTCCAAGGGCAGGACAGGGCAGGTTGATAAGGTGACTCTGGAACTGCTGGTATTGAAGCAATTATTCAGCAGCTGCAGCCCTTTGCAGCTAAGCAGAGATTACCATCTCTATTCCTGGGAAAACTGTCTTCATGCCTCCTTAATGTATCCTGGCCTGTGGACCTTATTTATGGCACCTTCTGGCTGAATTACTGAACTGCCGCAGCCCTGGGATCTTTACTGCTCTTTCTTTGGACTCTGTCCTCAAAAACAAGGTCATTTTTTTCCCCCTGTCTGTTATGTTTAATCCTGTTCATGGGATAACAACACTCCCACTCACTTCAAAGAGCTGGTCCTGTGTATTTTCTGTCCTTTGAGAATATGTGCAGTGTGACACAGGCAGAGACTAATAATGCCAATAGATGCTTTGCTGTAAGTATGCTAATATTGCTTTAGTTAATAGCCCATATTCATAGCTAATTTGAATGCAGTTGGGGAAATAATGTCTGCAAATATTTCCATGGATTTTAAAACAGATTTTCCTGTAGTTTCTAGGCACGATTTGTTGCAGAAAGTAGATTTTATACTTTATCTCAAGTTTTGTAAACTTAGTCTGGGAGCGTGACCAGTCCCCAAGACTAGGAGTGCAACGCCAGATATTTTTATTCTCCCTCGATTCTGAGTTGAAGAAATGTAAAGAATCAGGAAACTGTCACTAATTTTGAGCACTGAAGTCAGGAGAGCTTTGACACACAGTCCAGAAGTTAAAAGCAGAAATGATGGTCATCTTTTGGGGTATTTTTTTTCAGTATTTGTTTACTGGTACTGTCCCAATAGCTGCTCATCGTCATTTTGAACCATGGATACTCTCAGGCAAGAAATAAGAGAGCTTGCAATAGCTCTTTTTGCTTCTTATGTGAATTGTTGCTGTTATCCAGTGTATGAAACGGGTGCTGTAATACAGCAGCTTGCTGCATTGCCCAGCTCCTGCTCCCACTACTGCATGGCTTTCAGAAGCTCTTACCTCTTTGCTCTTCATCACATTTGTTTTGTGGCACAATTTTGTTATTAAGCTGTTGGGATGGGAAGGAGGGCTATTGAGAAACGTGCAGGGAAAAAAAAAGGCAAGACAAAATCACTTCTCCAAAACTTTTCTAGGCAAGAATTTTCTCTGGTTGAGGAAAGAAAAGCCAGATAGCGTTATCAAACACTTCAGCAGAGAGAGAAAAAACAAATTCAGCAGAGTCAAAAAGCAAAAAAACATTAAAACAAAAGCCCCAAATGGTAACCATGGCAGCACTGCTGGCAAGATGCAACTGACAGAGGAAAAATATTTTTTTATACTTTTCCAAAAAAGCAGCATTTGAAAGACCTGCACTGAGCAGCTGAGCTGCTGCTTGCATTTACACCTGGCTAAGTGCTGACCTGCACCTTTCAGTGCTGCTCTTCCAGGCACACACAGAGGGGTTTGTGCTATGGTGGCAAAAATGGGAAGACCAGATCTTTTTTCTGAGTTATGGATTTAGCAATAAATGATAACAATTTCCCCTTTATATAAGCAACAGTTGGGGGTAGGGGGAGGGAGCAAAACAAAACCTTTGCCTCATTTCCTGTTGTGTTTTGAGGTTTCTTACCAACACTGAAAACCACAGTTCATTACGGGAAGTTTTAGTGGTCTGTATCTGACAGTGTTTTAAATCAGTATTTGGCATCAGCAAATGAGACACTTTTCCCTTGAAGTAGGAGGGGAATTTCACTCTTTTGTGTGTGTTTTGTTTGAGAAACTGTGCATTCACATTTCTTGTCAAGTTTCTCATTTATAAGCATTGCGAAAAGCTATACTAACAAAACCAAGAATGTTTTGGACGGTTTTCCTTCAAGTTTGATGAATGACACTTCGCCATTAACCTGCCTGCTTGCTGTGGGTTTGGGAGCGTGGCAGTTGCTGGTCTGTTGTCAGCTTGGTTTTATATCATGGGCTCTTTGTCAAGACATTAGTTTTCAGCAATGCACTTGTTCTGGAGAGTTATGAGCTTGAGGTGCTGGTAAATTTTTATGAAGCTAGTAGGTTTATATTTTATGCCATATGATATGTTGGGAAGGCATTGTGTGAGGTGCTGTACAAATACACAGGTGACAGGGCCTCCCCAAAATTCACTGTAGTCTGGAGGATCTAGCAGGTAAATGAATCACAATTTCTTTGAGTGAATGAATTAATGGAGATTGCATTGCTGTGGCAGTCAAGCACAAGCTCCTGTTTACCTTCAGTTTGCTGCCCACATGTGATGTACTGCGGTGCCTCTGCCTGTGTTTTGGAGAAAATGGATTTGGAGGCTGTAGCTGGGAGTACTGTCTGGAGGAAACGCCACCTCTCCCAGCGGGGCAGCAAGCCCAAACTGAGCCCTGACTTCTTCAGTGCCTCATTTGGGACTGGAAAGAGCCCTGTTAGTCTTTATTCTCTGGGTGCCAGTCTTCAGGAGCAACAGGATTGGGGGTAGTAATCTGGTTTGATGAAGTACCCCAAGATTCTCGGACTGCATGGGTAATAAGTAAGCAGTAGTGGAAAAAAGGCACAAGAATGGCAATGACACTGGATGGCCTCATCCTGCATTGGCTGCATGTTCCTCTCTGGACAAGGAAAAGCCTCTTCCAGGCAGATATAAGAGGCTTGCACTGTGAGGAAACCTCTTTCTATGGCATTTTCCATGAGAACTGGCACGCTCCCAGCTTCTTGCACTCAGGCTAGCCAAAGCCAACCAGCAGCACAGGCCGGTTGAATCTGGGAAGATCCATCACTCTCTAGTTGTCTGGTGGCTCTCCTAGCAGAGGATTGCATGGTAAGACCACCCCTTTTGGTCAGCTCGTGTATGGGCCATGCAGATGGGGAGGTTTCCATCTGATACTCATTTGCTTGGATTTCCTATGTTACGGGATTTCTCAGCTCTGTCACCAAACCCAGCAATGAGATGGATGCCTTTGTGGCCAGCGTGTCGCCTTCACCTCCTGGCTTGCTACAGCTCCTGCTGCCACCTCTGCATGCTTGGTCCTTCTGAAAGGTCTCAGCTCTTGATTGCTGTGTGGGAATCAGGCAAGGAAAGATTGCTTTTTGAAGCAGAACAAGCCAGTGGGGTCCTGCTCTGGCTGTCTGCAGAAGCTGCTGTTGCTGGCTTGGGCAGCCCCGTCCTCAGTGCCCATAGCATGGTTTTACCCCCAGGGAGTTCAGGCGAGGAAATGGGGACAGAGGAAGCTGGGGAGGGCAGAGCATCTCTCTGAGCCTGACAACTTCAACACCTCTCTCTCTCACACACACACTTCTATTTTTCTAAAATCCTTCTCCTGAAGTAGGAGTTGTTAGTCTTGATAGAAATCACAAAAATAGTTGGTGGCAGCCCTGCTTAACGCCACTCAATCCAATGGACTGGTGCCCAATTTAGAGAAGAAAATAGAGATTAATTTGTTCTATCTTTATTCGTTGCATAGGGACAGCAAGGCTAAGCTAACAAGTACAAATTAGATCTCTCCTCCAGCCTGAGGTGAACAGAAATGCGAGTGCTGCTGTAATACAATATGGGTAGACTCACGTTTTGGAGAAAAAACACTCCACTCTTCATTGCATCTGCATTTAACATTTAAGTGTTTAAGCAGGGGTGGTTATTATGACAGCTTAAGCCTGCCTGGCCCTCTTTATTTCCAGACAATATATTCTAAATTGCCTGCCACAAATGGGGGTATAGGAATTTCCCAGGGCTGCAGTGAATTTTCTCTCAGGAATAAGGAGTGCGGTGCTAATGATCCCTGGTTCACCACCGAGGCTCTGCTGGGCGGCTCTGATGGCTTTTCGCATGGCAGCTGCTCCAGCCATCGATACGGTATTGGCAGCTCTTCGCAGCTGCACCATCTCACTTCTCACATCAAGCAACTGCCACGAAAAGCTGTCTCTGGGTCAAAGTCTCGAGAAATAGGGAACTGGCTAATACTCAAAGGTGCTGGAAGTGATTTTTCTCTCCCCATTTCCTCCAGCGGACTTTGGATCATGCCCTGAGCAAATATTAGTGACTGTAAGAAGCTGTTATGTGTCCTTTACTATTTCTTCCAGTTTGCAGCCAGTCCCACTGCCTGGGCTATCATGGGGAAAGCCATACCTGATGCAGGTGCAGTGCAGCTTTGGATGAGCAGGCGAGCATGCTAGAGGGCGAGATGGCTTTGCCTCTGCCTCCCTATGGAGACTGCGTGAGCCCCCGAGGAATGCGCTCCAGCTCTGTGGGCCCGGCCTCGGGTTAAGTGTTTTAAAATAAGGGAGGCATAAAACAAATGGTCTGAGCGATTCCTTGTGCCACCAAGACCCATTAATTCAGTAGCGCAGGGAGAACTGCTCTTGGGCACCCTCCCCACCTCCACCAGCCACTTCCAGAAGGGATTAGCAGGGGATTTAATTAATAAGCGTGGTGCTTCTATTCTCTTTTCTTTTCTCATTTTTTTATTTTTTAAGCACAGCATCTGCTACCTGGGCATTGCCCTATGTAGTGTTCAAGCTAATACCTGTGTACTTGGGCACAGAAAGCCAAGCTGAGCTCTATTTAAGCATGGCAAGTTTGAATACACTGTCACACAATGCTGTTTCCCCTCCTAAAATGGATGTGGCTGGTGTATATGAGAGTAAGACAAGAGGCTTTAGGAAGGAGGAGGGAAAGGTCACAGTTACAACCTCATGCTGCCCGTGCTATTTTCTTTGATCTCTTCACTTTAAAAGGGAATAATGCAAAATCATTAAGTCTAACACCCCTTGAAAATGCAGCAGACTAACGAGCCCTGCAAGTTTTCCAGTTGAAACTTGTAATGTCCTTGGGTTTTGTGCCAGATAACATGTTGCTATGCCACACGCTGCCAAGGAATCCAAGTACTCCAAGTGCAGGGACACTAAAGATGCCACACAGAAGGCTCTGCATGCTTGCTGTGTTTTTCCATAGCAACAAATACGCCTGATTACAGCACATTCATATGCTCTATATAATGAGTATCCCATAGGAAATTTATAACCATGCATCCTGCATCATAATTAGAAATCAGACCCGGGCAACTGAAATGAATTCCCCAGGCATAGGATGTCAGATGTGTGGTGTGCTGAGAGCGTGGTGGGGAGCAGAGGGAGGAGAGGAATGGGAAGGACAACGGGCAGCTCCACAAAATGCCCTGGCCACAATCTGTGCATCCAACCTTCATTGCTGAACTTTGCAGCTGATTCTGAAATATTTGTGCTGGCCACCTTGGTGCTGTTTGTGTATGTGTATGAGCAGGGAGAGGTGGGTTTGAGGTTTATGTCGTCGTCTTTTTTTTTTTTTTTTAAACAAAAATACATTTTTCCAGCCTAATTTCTCTTCTGCTCCCCTCTGGTGGGCAGAAATTGAAACCAGCAGCATTTAGACTTCAGTTCCATAGGCAAGGCATGCTCTCCTCAGGGGGTTTTGCTGTGGCTTGGTCCAATTGTTACTGATGTATCACTTATGATATTCTTAACTACTTCAGACAAATTCAGTGATGCTCTAATGAAAAACTAAAATACACAGACATACTTTCAACCAGGCAAATTTAATAAAGAATTTTATTCACCTGACAAATCTAATCAATTTTCACCAAATAAGGCACCGTTCAGCCTCAAGGCTAGGAGTTCACTGCATGTGCAGTGTATATATCTTTCCAGGTTCAAAAGACTTATGTTTTGTGGCTAGTGCTGAGTTAAAAATGAAATGTTACCAGCAGGTCAAAAGCTGTTTTCTAGCACAGCAATTGTGTTGGTTATTCATACAGTTCAGTCAGCGATGATAGCTATTGAGGTATCTACTTATATTTGCCATTGGCACCACGTTAAGGTGTTTTCTTATATGACAAGATTTGTTCAGCATCGGATAATGAAATTATCTTTCTTCTCCATCAACCTGTGTCATTTCAATTTAAGAACACATGCTACCTTTGACCATAGCCCGATCTGAGTCCACAGGTTGTCACTATCTCTGAGGACAGAAATTTGGTCACAAGTGGTAAGCAGAACCTCAAAGGGGAGACCCAAATATATACTATGTCTATGTCATACATATGTACAGTAATTAATATTTATTATACCTTTCTAGTCAAATCAACTGGCTTGGTACCAAGAGTTAATTTTGTGAGGCCTTGACATACTCATGGTCAGAGATGGGCTGGGAATTGTGTGGAGGAGAGACTTTGCACACTGAGATTTATTACGTTACATCACCTGCTATTGCAGAGCCATGGGGGAGTGAATCAGGTGCCCAAATGTAGGTGTCTTGTGACATTTTAGATGCCCTAGAGCATTTGAGACACAGCCATGGACTTGGCATCTAGGGCGCAGGAGACCTGTGCCCTCTTGCAGCAGGTGCACTTAGATGCCAAAATAGCAACAGATGCTTGTCAGGTACTTGAACTGTTCCCCTGTATATACAAATAACTGTATTTATTCAACAGAGAGATTGAGATTGCAGAGATTGAGCTGAGTAATTTTTATTTCAATGGACTTATTTAGGATGGGCTGACAAAGTTCACGAGGCTTCCAGTTCTTCCTTTCAGTACTGAAAAAAAGAAAAAAGACACGTCAGACCTCATGCTGCCCAACTGAGCTGCATTATCCCTGTATAATGACTCTAAGTGATGCTGTTATAGTCTTGTGGAAGTATAATATTTCAGACCATTACTATCGAACAATGCACTGTGTGTGTGAGTATGTGTGAAGCAATTGCTGAGAGTTGCTTCATCTCTTCCTTTTTTTTTTTTTTTTTTTTTTTTTTTTTTCACTCAGCCACAAACCAGGTTTGGATTTGGGGCATGCAAAGGGCAGCCTGAACCTGACCTTTGAAATGACAGAAAGATTGCTGTGGCCACTTTATTATTTCATGGGTGCTTGAATGCACACAAAGCTCACTTGCAGGCTACTGTCAATAGTGAGCCTGGAGGATATGGGGCTGGGGACCAGGGAGGAAAATTTGGGCTTTGCATGGGTCTGGATGCAGTTGCCATCTTGGGAGTGCTGATTCACACGGCTGTGTGTGCAAGGTAAAAGAAAGCAAGGCTGGGTTTCTGGAACTATTATTGCAACAACTCTGGTGAATTAACAGTTTGTTTCATTTGTTATCAACAGGGTCTTTTAACTCAGATTCAGTTTAGTGGTAAACCAGCCCTTCTGCAGTAAGCACACCACCACTTTCCTGTATTTTCCACTTTGGAACAAACAAAAATGAAGTAAGCCCTTTTTTTCTTGTAATTCCAGGCCCTAGTACCAGTGTTTCTGCCAGTCCCATAGCTCTGTGGTATTAATGAAATCATTGGGTGATGCTCTATGAATTGAAGTTGCCAAAACTCTCTGTTACAACCTTCAGATTAAGTGCTGCCCATAAAATCCTGGAGGTAAGGCAGCTGGGCAAACAGCCTAGAAGCCAGCCCAAGTTAAGGGGGGGCACTTGCTGGGCACCAAATGCCATTTGTGCTCTGCGTCCAAGCGCTCCAGCTGCGGAAGGCCTTCTTTCACGATGCCTGCCCCCAGGGAAGTGTTATTCAGTCTCTGGAGGGAATATTGCAGCAGTTCTCATGCCATTTTTTTCCTGCTGTTTATCTGCTTTTCCCCAAAAGTGGCCAAGTCAGATAGAAGTGAGTTTTCACCTGGAGGAGGTATTGCAGAATCCGCTATTATCTTGCTTGGCACAGGGTGGAAAAGCATGATTTTTAGACTTTTCTTCTTTCTCCTTGCTTACAGATTCCCAGGCCAAAGGACAGGTTAGTAAATGGCTGTCATGTGGAGGGGAAGAGTAATTTTCACCCTCAGGTTTCCCATAGTGTGGGGGCCAGTGGGCTCCCTGCTGCGTGACACCAAATCTTGCTGTGACTTATTGTAACTGAGAGCATGCAGCTCAAAGTTCTCTCTGTGCTCCCACGGGGCTACAAGTGAAGTGTATTCATTTTCAGGGGATTTCCTTGACTATGGACAATAAAAAGGCCACTCATGTCAGCTGGCACTCCTCCTGCTGAGGTCCGTGCTGTGGCTGGGACAGGTCTCTGGGGCTTTTCCAGATCTCTGCTGCAATGTGATGTGTTGCTGAACCTGCAAGTGACTGAGCTATTGTCTTTCTAAATGCTCCAGGGCTGGGTTTTCCTTCGGAAATCAGGTGTCCTTCTCAGTAAAGCATGGGTAAGGAGGGGTGTTAAATCCTGAATTGGCTTAGGGTGACTGGATTGACAGACGTATCCTCCTGTAGTTACTGCAATGCTCACTGGGGCAGCAGAGCAGATCTTAAAGTTATCTACACATGAAACGAGTTTGGTGTAGCAAGAATAGATCAGAGCAGGAAAAGAGAAATGAGTAAGGAGGAGGGGATGGGAAATAGACTGATGTGTCTTTGGCGGGAAGAAAAGGGATGTGTAAAACAGGCACAGGAACAGTAGATCAAAGTAGCCCAGCAGGAAGAGGAGAAAGAGCAAACTAGTTATTGCATGAACAAAAATATCATCGTGGTTGAGACATGAAGGGAATGACAGGAGGAAAGGAACAGAGATTGAGAGTAAAAAGAAACATTTTCCTCTTAGAAAAGAATAGAAGAAGAGCGATAAAGGATAGGAGTGGGAGGTGAAAGAGAATTAGATAAAGAGGAGGAAGGCTGGAAATAAAGACGCACTAAAATGGTGTCTGCATGACCCCAGGGGAAGAGCAGCAGCGAGGAGATTTATCTTGAAATTCACTCTGGGCAGCACGTAGCGTATCATGAGGCTCAACTCGTACAGGAGCATTTTCTTTTTTTTTTTTTTTGGTGGGGGGTAGAGGAATATATGTGTATGTTTTTGTCAGGGTGGTGGTTACATGGGATGGGGCTGCAGGAACTGGAGCCCTGGAAGAGGGAGCCGGGGCTTTAGTGTTGAGAGAAAGAGTCCAGGGAAGCATGACCAAGCTGCTGTGGTTCAGTGAACCAGGCAGCATGTGATGACATTTCCCTTAAATCCCTGCCTTGTGATTAGCTTACTCCGAGGGAAGCCGAAACGTCAGCAGCTGCAGCGGCTGGCTGCAGTGCGCCCTGCGGGACGCACCTGGGCTGCCTGCCCTTTTGGAGACGGGGTCGTGGGAATCAGAGTGGCTGGGAGGGGGAAATAATCCCAGAAATATACCTTGAAGAGCAAGCAAATTCCCCTACCTCTGCACTCTCTCTCCCGCACCTGCCTGGGGGGAAGTTGTGTTTTGAAGGAGTGCTTTAGCAGTCAGGTTCCTGCTCGTGTGGGCAAGCAGCTGCCCAAAGGCAGGGGACAGAAATAAATTAGTGAGGGCACATGGGAGGAGGAGGAGGACAGGGTGTGCAGTTCTGGCTCGGTGCTGGGGACTGGCAGGGGAGCACAGGGGCTGCAGCAGCTCTGCCTGGCCATTTGCTGCAGTTACCTTGATGGGGCCTGGATCTGGCACCCGCTGCGCTTCAGGGCTCAGGACAGTGAGAGGGGTAGCCAGCATCCTGCCAGCTTCCGCCGAGCAAACAGCACTCACAGGCCAAGAGCACTGCTGATGAAGCTTGTTAAGAAGACAATCTCCCAGCACGTACTTTCCAAATTACACCTGCTTTTCACACCCCAACATTTTTATTTTTATTTTTTTAAGTTTGTCTGTTTGTTCATGAGATTTGCAAAGGAGCAAAAAAGTATCACACTGTGCTTGCCTTCTTGCCTTCAGTGTCAGAGTCAGGAAGAAAAGCAAAAGGCATGGGGGGAGCTGATGCCAAATATGAATATATCAGTCCAGCTTCAAATCTTATCTGCCACTACGCTGCCTGGAGCTGTAGCAGCTAGAAGGTTGCAAGATTTGTGTTCACGTTGTGGCCTTCTCGCATTGAACAGGTTTTGAGCTGAAGCAGACAACTCACATGAAACATACGGTTTATCTGTAGCCAGAACTTATATGTGGGCAGCAGGTTCCAGTTTAGCGCGAACTAAAATTTGCCTGGGCTGTGCAATAAGGACAAGCCTGATGAGCCTTTACTGAAGCCTTCGTACAGTACTCAGTTCTAGTGGGTTCTTACCTGCCTTTCCTGCCTCTTGCTGCCTGTTTGGGGTGTCCAAAGCCTGCCCTTTTGACAGCTGGAGAAGCTCTTCTCCACGTTGCCCATCTCCTGGGGGCTCATGGGGCAGATGTGCCCTCATCCATTATCCTCAGTACCCATTGCTCGGTGGACCAGCCTGCCTTCTCCCCACTTGGAACCAGCGCTGTTAGTTTGTTGGCTCTAATAATGTTCATTTGAAGCTCTAATGGATATCCACGCAGATAACATGCTAATTTATTAGTTCGGCTCAACAGGGTTGCAAGATGAAAAATGATTGTGGAAGACTTTTAATAAAATTCAAAGGGATTTTATAGGTCTCAAGCCACTTTTAAAATGCAAAAGAAAGCCGAGTATTACTTTGTTATCCCACATAATTCTATCTTGCCTAATGAGGTCTGGAGCTAATCTTCAGCACTCTGCCCTGGGATCAGAATTACTGGAGCAGGTAAACACTGCTAAGTACCGCTCTGCATCTTTGAGTTTTACTTGCACTGTCACTGTGACTTTCTGTTCCTTTCCTCTTATGAACTTTTCATAAAGCTCAGAATAGAGATTATTATGTAAAAATATAGAACTGGCTTCCTGTAGAGACTTGCATGCAATGGCCTCCTTTTCCTCTCTGCTGTGTGTTGGCCTGGGGGAGAGCACGCGTTTATTTTCACATTGCTCCTCCAAAGGGGCGTAGAGAAACCAGCCCACAAGGGCACACTGCTGGGCTGTGACACTTGTGACACACATGCTACTAGCTCAGTTAGGGCTATGTGTTTCTTTTTCATGACAGCTTCACCTTTCTTGATTGTTTTTTTTCAGTTGTCATTTTCTTTTGGGGGGGGGGGGGGAAGGAGGGGCAGCAGGAAGAGAGGAGGAGTATACAAATTTGGGAGAGAAATGACCTTGCGTAATCCAGTTCAGGAGAGAGCAAAAACTTCTAACCTAATTGTGGGAGGAATATTTATTATCACCTGCTGTGTTTTTTTCTTTTTTTTTTTTTCCTAGTAGAGACGATCGATGCAGTTTGACAGAGTCAGTGCCACGGAGGACAGAAAATACAGGCTAAGACTACCAATTACTATAAACTGGTAACCCCACTTGATTCAGTGGAGTCACACTAATCTACACCATCTCAAAACCCGCTTCCCATCTGAGAAGCTGTAATAAACTTTGTCCTTGTCAGCAGTATTTCAGCTCAGATCTCGCCACTAAAAACAAAGCATTAAAAAAGTCAGTCTTGTTAGTGGGTCCTCTTGCTGCTCTTGCAGTTATCCCCTGCCTATATAGGTAGTGCTGCAGCTTATTTTGAACTAAGTTAAAAACAAGGTAATCAAACCCCAGTTCTTAGAATAGCTTGGAGAAGCTTATCTACATTTCCAGAAAATTACACTGTTTCACAGCAGGCTCCACTTTGCTGGTTTCACAATGTGTACGCACCATAACCAAGAAGAAAGCAAAACTAGATGAGTTTAGAGTTCATTATTACACTTACTGATTTAATATGGCAGCACATGTATGTCCTGTGTTCACGACAATTTTTTAAAAATTTATTTAAGTATGATGACATTACTAATTTTATCCTGACCATGTAAGCAGTGCTTGTCACAGTAATCAGCAGAGCATAGTCGCTTACGTGGTTTGGATACTGGAGACAGTTTTGTTAACAGACTGACCCAGTGATTCATTTTGGTCCTATTATTCAGAGATTATAGTGTGACCTGGGGAATATTAGCCATAGCCAAAGCAGTGGAGGTTGAGGTGACCACTTACCAGGAAAATGTAGCTTTCAGGGTGTAATCTGTTTACAAGCATTTAATTGCAGTAAATGAGCCAGGCAGAAGGTGAGGAAGCTCTGAAACACAGAGGAATAATAAATTGGCTCATGTTTATTTAAGCATTTATATCTTCTGAAGCTGGGCTTAGCCTGAGGATACAAGGGTATTAAGACATTTTTTGCAAAGCCCCTTCTGCATCACACTTTCTCCCCAGTACTTTAATCCAAACCCTTTCTCCCCTTCCAATGGGTTCGGTGCACTTCTACACCATTTTCTTCGCTTGTCCCCTGTGATCTCTGCTGGTGAGTCCTGCACATCTCCTTCCCTCTCCCAACCTGTTCTTTGTATCTCAGTGAAGGCTGCTCTTTCAAGCTGGTTTATCTTCTCCCACCTTGTTTTAATTCAAGTGTAGAATTTCTGTCTCAGTGGCTGAACATGTAAACTGGGATGTATCACTTCAGGCCAGCTGAAACCGGTAATTTCCAGAAGAGTTTAATTAATTAAACATACCCCAAACCCAAATTAATTTTGAGCCAAGACGTAAAACGCCTGACATAAAATGGATTATTTTGTTGAGTTTTCTTATTGATGAGTCCACATTTAACATTAAACTAAAATTTAAATTATTTTTTTTTTCTTCCAAAATGTCAACATTTTCATTTTGAAAAATGTCAAAACAAAATGTTCTGACATTTTGGAAAATCCATCTCTTCCCATACCAATTTCCCTTCAAAAAACCTATCATTAGTTCGCTATTCATACAAATAACCCCATCAGTGTTTTTGGACCTGATTTTTACAACCCAACCTGATGCAGAAGGGCTGTTTATCTCATCTGCTCTTTTGGGTGGGCTGCTCAAGTGATTTCAAGCCCAGCCACGCTTCAGGATTGCACCTTGCACTGAAGGCTGGGTGTGGGAGGGACGTGCTAAAGGGGAGAGGTGGTCCCATGGCATGGTGGCTCAGGTTTTGGGGGGGGTAACTGCTGTGGTGGATCTTGCATAGCTGCACTGGTTTACCTGTGATTGCTTTCAGGTAACTGTGGATGAGCTTAGCCCGCACCTTACTAATGGGCACTAATAGGCCTTGTTGGCCCTCACTGGCCCCACATGGGCCTCCAGGAGTCCATTTTGGCTCAGCCTAGACCCCTCTTTCCTTCTTGTTGGTGCTGTAGGGTGTCTCTAGCTTCACCACAAAGGGTAGTTGAACTCATGGGACAAGGAAAGCTGTAGTGGGGTATTTTGGGGCACAGGGATGGGGGACAATGAGGAAGGTGAAATATACAGGAGCACAGTCATACCAGAGAGGAAAGGCCTGAGGAAAGGCCTTCACCTGCAGCACATGAGTCCCTTAAGAGTAACTCTGAATGGGCCTAGGGACTGGGCCTGGTCATGTGGCTCCAATGATGCTTGAGAAAGTGTGGCTGTGAGGCTCCTCTTGTCTAGGGGGCTGCGCTGTGGAGCAGCAGAGTCCAACATCAAGTGCTCCCACCTTGGGGAAACTTTGTTTCCCTGGGTATCGACTTGGAGTCCTAGAAGATGTTCTTGAACTGATAACTGAAGGCCCACAGAAGTGCCTTGGGCTTTTCCTGTCAGGTAAGGAAATACTGTTAATCCTTGTCTTGCAGATGAAGAGAGGAAGTATGTTTCCTTGGCTCTAGCTGATTTTAGCAGTTGCTGTCATTTTTATGTTTTTTTTTTTTCCTGGTTATAGCCCAGAAATATGTTTTCCTCATGATTCTCATTTACACCTTGTTGAACAGCACCATGCTGCTCCCTTCTCCCCTGTTGCAGTTCTCCCTTGCACAGCTCCTGCCTGCTGTGCGTTGGGATTATCTGCACCATGTCCCTCACTGCTGTGCTCAGGCAGATAAGATGTGTTGTAGCCGTCTACTGGTCTGAGAACCTTTTCAGCTTGTTTTACATCGCACTACAAGAAGTGTGTTCACTGCCCAGCAAATCCCAATAATGCCTCTGAAGCTGTGACAACATGTCGTGGGCTTCATGTTTCAGCTCTGTGTCCGCTTTCCTTCCTGTTGTGTGAGACAAAGGAGAGTGAGCAGTGAAAGCTGTCGCACGTGTTAGTTATGATTTGATCAGCCCTATTTATGATTTCATGATTCAAATGTCTGGCTTGGAAAATGGCAGTGCTGATGGGCTTGGTTTGCTAACAAGCTCACAGAGGGTGCCTGCTGGAAGCACTCGCACCGGCGAGGCAGCAGCCTTGTGCTGGTGCAGGCAGCAGCTCTCGAGGGAGCTGAGCAAGGTGACCCACGCAGTGTCTCATTCCTGTGATTTATCCGAGACCCAGGTACACTTTCTCCCTTGACATTGTCTCCTATAGTTTATGCCATCTCTGCAGTCAGGGTGAAGCTGTGAGGAACATGTAGTTATGAGATTTCCTAATCCCTTCTGGTGCAGAGCCGATCCTCATTGGCATGCGTGTGTTTCACGGGCTGCAGAGCGTGGGTGGTCTGCACGTGGGGCGCGTTAAGCAAACTGACAGACACCGGCACGCCGCTAGTTGTGGCTCCCATAAAAGATGCATTGCACATATGGTTGGAGTGTGTATGCCCTGTTTGTATTCATTTATCGATCGGCCTGGAGGCGGCTGCAATAATTAGCCGTAACGAACCCACAAGACCCAGGTCTGTCGGATGCAGCTCTCATTTATAGGAGCCCTCAGCCAGGGTGGGCTATGAGCGACCGTGCTGGTCAGGCAGCGCCGGGAGCATCGGTGGCTGGGGTAGGAGAGGTTGGTCATTACAGTCCCTTCCTGACGTCTGGCATCCCAAGCATTTACGCGTCTGTCTTAAGCTGTGGATTGTTCCAGCGTCTCGAGTTAACCCTGGGCTTAGTTCAGCTCCTATTAAAACTTGTGAAAAGATTCCCATCGGTTTCTGTTGCAACTGCGCTTCCTAGTTTGCCTTTCACTGCCTGAAGAACAGATTGATCACATGGGATTTGCAGCGGAAAACTAATCTGTGCCAAAAAATGTAGACAGCTTTGCAAGAGCAGACATTTCAAATTGCTGGGCTGCAAACTACTTGGAGCAACTTGTAAAACCATCTGAAATGGAAATATTTTTCTCATTTTGAATAGTTTTTTTTTTTTTTAAAGTTAATCTGTAAATGAAAATAATCTTCTGATGTTCAAAGAGCGTATACTTGGCTTGGGCTGAGATTTTGTGGTGGGTTTAAGACTATCTAAGTGAAGGCTTCTGGTGAAGGGAAAATCTGTCTTGTTTTGTACGGGGTCTGGCTCTTGTGGTGCTTCTTTTGGGTTTGCAGTTCTCAGATGGGACACTGACCCTCAGCATCTGTGTGAAGGTTTTCATGTGTGTGTATGGAGAAAACCCTTCTGGAGCAAAGTAACCTTGATGTGTTAGTGTACGTTGGCGTGTTTGTCACGTGAAGATGTTGCGTATATAAAGGGAGCTTTCTGAGAACCAGCAAAGCAGTGGATTTCAGACTGCTGAGGACACCCCCAGCTTCTCCAGGTGTGGGGTAGCAGATGCTGTGGCAGAAGTGCTCGGGGCTGGGCAGCTGCCCCCATGTGCTGGCTGGATGTGAGGGAAGTGACCCGAGCTTGTCTGGCCGCCGGCTCCTCAGCACTTGAGGCCTGCCATGAGGCCTGCAGTGGTGAAGGGTAGTACAGAGAAGGGAAGTGAAACAAGAAAAAAGAAGCTGAGGGAGTATTTTAAAGAAATGGGTGTTCCTCTCATTCTGTAAGAGGCTACGACCAGAGTTGAGCCAGTGGCCTGCTCTGAGTCCCCCGCTCCCAGTACACGACTTCTTTCAGTTCCTTCTAGATACTTGCAAAGCAGGAAGGCCCAGCTTGGCCTGCTCCAGGCCTCATGGTCACCTTCAGGAACAGCGGCTTGGCCCTGAATTGGTAAGGAGTTGTCCCGTTGTCTGTACGTTCCCTGCTCAGCAGGAAGCAGAAAAAAAGCAAAGGAAGGTCATCTGTACAGCAAAAGGCACCAAGAGGACTGTGTGTCAAAGCCAGGCTATCATTTCCCATCACCTTGCAGGCTGTGTGGGTGTTAGTGTCAGTCTCTTAGACTGCAGTGAAGGTCATCTGAACTTTAATATGATTCATCTGGTGTTTGTTTTTTTTAAACTCTGCTAGTGAGCAAAGCCCCACAGCGATATTTCAGGGAAACTCAGGCTGTGGTGCTGGGCAGAGCATGACTGTGACTTGGGCTTCCCGGCTGTGAAGCAGCTGAAGGCTGCTGGCCTTCACTGTGAGGCGGGGGTCTGTGAAGGAAAGCTACAGGAGAGCTGGGAATTTTGATATTCCCAAGTGTTTGGAGAAAGAGGAGCAGCATTTGGTCCCCCCTGCTGTAAAACCTCTCGGATGGAGCCTGTGTGGGCGGAGCTGGATCCCACAATACCTGCCTAAAATAGGTAGGAGCCTGTTTTATGTCTTCATATATCCCCGCACAGATGCAGCAGGAGTAGGCCTGGGAACAGAGACAGAATTGAGGGCTATCATTTCTCAAAGCATGTGTCCAGACTGCCTTAAAGTATTCCCCTAGCATTTACAGGAGGACTTTTCCTCTTTTTTATTTATTTATTGCCTGCCTAATGGTTTCAGCCTTATCGCAAAGTACGATAGCAGCATATCACTGAAGTATAGCTTGCAGACTGCTACTGCAGTCACAAGTAAGTAGTAAATAGCCCATTCAGAAAAAATAAATGCAACTTTTATCAGTGTGTCCATGGCACCGTATGTCCAATTTGGGATTGATCACTCATGCAGAAAAGCTAATAACGCTAAGTACTCTGCTTTCAGACTCCATAGTCAGAGATAGGATAGGTGACCTCTGCTTGCCCCACAAGCCTGGCACTGTGCTGCTTCATCAGTTGCCAAATTTTGTTTGTTTAAAGAAGGCGGTAGATGTGGAGAGCAAGAGATAAAAGGAAGAGAGCAGGATAAAGAGTTTTAGGCTTGATTAAGAGAACTCCAAAGGTGAGGAGATCTAGTCCCTCCATCTTCTAAAGCTGTACCCAAACTAGTGTAATTCCTCTTTAGGACTGCTGTGTCAGACCTGAGGAGGATAACAAATGCTTCTGGACTGGGGGAGGGGCAAAGAAAAACCCAAATCCTTTTGCATGGGGTTTCCAAACATTTGCACATTTGACTGCAAAGAACAGTGTGAAAAATGTGAAGCATCTGCAGTGCCTTGCCATGGCTCCTTTCAAGAGAAGCTGTTTCCACTGAATGAACAAATGGTTAAATAACTCCTGCCTAGATTCTTGTTTTCTGGACTTTAATGGAGAGAGAGAGAGAAGTTTCAACCTCCAGATGCTTGCTGTTTGTAGTAGGGGGTTGAGGTTCATTGGTGATTTCTGGTCTGCTCCTATGGACAGGGTATTTGTGGTTCTGGGCTGTCCAGGATCTTTGAACGTTTCTTTGTCATTTGGTTCATTTGAATGGAGGTTTTAGATTAGGGTATTTTTGGCATACTGAAGTGACATGTGAATCAGGTGGAATTTTGTGCTGCAGTATTTAAAGAAAAAAAAATGAAACTCCATTCTCAGCATTGCTAGAAATTACTGCAAATGATATACCTGTATCAGCAGTTTATTTGACAACATAACTACAGATTGATGACAACTATATATATATAAAAAAAAAGGGAAAGAAAAAAGGAAAAGAAGACATTTTGATTATATGTTAGCATCCTCAAGAATTAGAGAGAGAAAAAAAGCTAAGAAATGAGATATGGCTTCAATCTTTGCAAATGTTCTGTAACAGTAAAGGACTAAAATCTTCCCTTTAATATAGCTGAAAACTGAGGTCTCGCTTTCTTCTAACTTGGTACAGGTGCTGAGAACAGGACAGTTCAGAGTGACAGTTTCTTCAGAGTTCTGCAAAGAATTGGATGCCGTGGGAGGAAGCACAAAGGCATAAGGTTGGTGCTCAAGAAGAGCGTAAGTGCTGCCAGCAGCTGTGTTAATCTCTCTAGGATTTTACAATGTGTAGATTAGCTCTCAGGAATAATGGAGTTTCTTAATAAACAGCCAGTCTCTTGACCTTGCTTTGTGCTGTCAAACAGTTGGGAAAATTAAAATAAACATTACCCATTCTAAATTTTAAACATAATGAAAGAGAGAATTACAAGGTATTGGCCTGCCCTTTCTGCAAACTTGGAGAGTTGTTGCCAAAGGGAAGAGCGATGTGAACCTTTAGGAACTGGTATGGACACTGCTAAGTAGTGGTTTTGTGATGGGGAAAAGCAACGTATTTTGGCCCTTGCATCAGCATGCTGGAGTTATGGAGACCTCCCAGAACAGGCAGAAAGCTTCTCCAGTGCCTAGCTGTCATGGGCACCATATCCCGCATCCATTTCTAATCCTGAAATCCCAGTGTAACCCCATAAGGGAGAAAGTAGGACATTTTCCAGTTGATCCATTCTGGACAGCTTTTTGCCTGTGAATTATACAGAGGTGCTTGATAGAAGCTTATAATAGCTCTTTGCCTAAATATTTCTGTTGGATTCAAGAATCAAATACCTGTTTAAAATGTCCTTCCAGAATTGTCTGCAGACTTCTTCTCCATTATAATTGATCGCAAATAGAGAGTCTCATGCATGGATAACAGGTGCCATAGGAAACCTTTAAACCTTCATAAAAACACATACCAGGCAACAGCAAAGACTGCAAAGATGTTACTATAAAGGGCAGCATTTTAAGGCATTTGGACTCCTTTTTGGCTATTTTCTATTATAGAAACACAGTGTTTCCCGTATTATTTTTGGCTTGTTTTTCAGTGGGCTAAATGGCCTAGAGGTACCAAGAGTCTGGCCTTTGTATGAAGAAGAAAGCTAAGATTTAGCGCAAAGATTTATCTTCATGAGCTAGGGAAAAATTCCCTTCTTTATGATGGGTCCAGCCCTTTAAAGCCTCTGAAAGGAAACCAAATATCTTTAATTCCCAGGAGACATCTCAGAGGATCAGAGCTAAACTGTTATTCTCTGAACTATCAGATACTGAGACCTCTGCATGACCCTTTGTGTTTCAGCATCTAGAGGCTGTGGATTCCCCAGAAGAACCTATTTCCCTGATAACTAGAGGCTGAACAAGAGTGCGTCGTTATAGAGGTTTAAATAACCCACATAAGGTCAGCTGCTGCTTAAATCCTTACTACCAGGTCTGTAGATATTTTTGCTTTGTTTCTAAGCAAGCTGAGAGTCCCGGTGCCAAAGGGCAACATGTAAATTGTGCTGTTATTCTGCAGTGTGCAAGGTAATAAATGGTGCTGTCAATTGTTTTCACTCAAGTGACAGATTTATTCTCTTCAGAATGAATAACCAGGAATGGCTATTATTGCAAAAAATTCACTCTGTATCATCTTATGCCTGTTTAACAAATAATGCTGAAGTCTAATTGCCTTACTACATGGCCAAGCATCTATGACTTAATGGTTTTTTTATTGAAGATGTGTAATTTACCATTGCTTTTTGATGTGCCATCAGATCAAATGTCTCCATGAATCACATTTGCAATCTAGCACCACTTGTCCCAAAGGAATGCTCTTTGTCCCATTCTTTTCTAGTGATCTGGCTAAAAACAGTCTTCTCCAACACAAACTATTAAGCTTCTGTTTCCCAATTTCTAGACTGAAATTCCAGCTCCTGACCAATGCATTGAAGTTTAGTAAACGGGTTGCATGTGGGGAGTGTACAATATTTTATAGTACTATCAAGGAGTGGTTTCAGATCTCAGTAGCTCTATTTCCAGAGGAAACCTGGTGTTAGCCTGGAATTGAATCCTGCAGCTCTACCCAAGCTCCTCTGAAATCTGACTGCAGCCGTTCCAACTAGAAATTGCTGTGGCTGGTTAACACGTCACCTCAGGATACAAACCTTATCACTGCTTTCAGATTTCGTGATTCAGCAAAGCCCCCTCTTTTCTGTAAGCTTATTTTCCATTTTTTCCAATCAATGTTGCAATCTTTTTAATGTATTAGTAAACACGTGAGGAGGTTAGAAAATATCTAAAACTGAAAAGCTTACACAAAGCTTTCGCTCCAACGATGTATTTTAGAAAGAGCTAATTGGCAGGCAAGTGTTGTTGAATTTAAGCTTGGTTTCTTTTTAAAAAAATACAGCTCCTGTGTGCCAAAAAGGTGACAGAACACAGAGAGAACTTCTATCTGCAGCAAACTTCTTGCTTACTTGTAGCTATTAAGATCCATTGTGGCTAAGAGTGCAGTGAAGTGGTCACAAAAAGGTCATCAGAGATGGGAACAGAGGTGTCACAGACAGTTCGTGGGCCATCCACTGTTGCACTACCAGTGTACTACAAGCTTCCTCTACTATGCAGAGTTGGGGAACAAGCAGGTTTTGTACTGGTGTAATGGGCTGAATTAGACATGCAGAGATTTAATTTGAAGTTGTTCTGAATGCTCATGTTGAGCTCCCTTCTAGTTAAAGATGTCTTAACTGGTATAGCTTATTTGATATCTTTAGTTGTGTTTTTACAACAACATCAAACTACATTAGTCATCCTGGTGTAGTTACAACAGTATGACTTTTCTGGGGAGATAAATTTTTAGCAAATGCTTACCGCCAAGCTTGCATTTGCATTTCTTTATTACAATAATGCTTCATTAATAGACTTTCTCAAGCAGTAAAAAAGCCAAGGTCTGGTTTGCCAGTAGATGGGGGTTAAAAAGGGGAAATACAATGGGGAAATAAAAATAAGGGATACAAGTAGGACGGGAACTGTGACTTGCTTCTGCTGACTTCTGGATGACTGTCATGCACTGCTGGTGGCACCCTGAGCTGGTGTGCCATTGCTGTTGTCATCCTGTGGGGCTGGGACACCTGAAGCCCCATGACTGGGAGTGGAGAGCCTGACTTGTCAGAGGAAGCATCTCGAAGGGTGCTCTGAGAATCCTCACCCAGCAAGCTGTTCTTTGGCTAAAGCAATTTGCTAGCAAATCCCAGGCACCAATTATTTTGTTCTCTCAAAACAAATCTCCAGGAAATTCAGCTACAAACTTTTCCTATCACTCGGCTCTTATCTTGTTCTATTGCAATAACTACTTGATGACCTCAATAGGGGCCTTGAATCCAGTAATCAGTTCTTCAAGTGTGCAACAAAATCCCTTTTTTTTCTTCTTCTAAACAACTGCAAGTAAAAAGAGGTTGTCTTGACCTTTTGTCTGTTTTGACAAGCCGAGGGCCTTGCCCTCCTCCTCTGCACGCTGATGTGCTCTTTGAGGGTCCAGTTGGAGGATGTAGTTTGTATCTCCAGACTCCTGCCTTGGCTGGGAGATGTCTCACATAACTGTCTGGCAAAGCAAAGGAGGAAACTGTATCCATGGCCTGAAAGGTAATAGGGGCTGGTTAGTTTTATTTAGGATACCACAAGGAAGTTCAGCTGGTTGGTTTGCACAGATAACTTTTAGCTCCTGTTTAGCCTGGGTGAGGCGAGTAAATGATCTGCATGATTCACCTGGGGAGATGGCCTGATATTACCCTGATAGCACCAAGAAGCCAGTGATGCTGATACCTCTTTGCCTGGCCGTATGCCTCTGCTTGGTGTGGAACGGGTTAAATTGCAGCCAGTGACAGTGCAAACTCCGGGGCTGCAAAGCATTTGTCTGAGCACTGGGACTGGCCTTATCTTTACAGTGAAATATTATCCCTTCATGGTTAACAACTAGCAGCAAACCTGCTCATTGTGGAAGCAGTTTGGCGTAATTAGCCGGTTAAAGAAGTCTGCCTATTGATTAACTGAACTAAATGACCCATAATTAACAGCGCAACTGTGGAGCTAATCTATTTGGTGGTGCTTTCCTTCCTCTTAAAGATTTGGAACCTGCAGGTCTGTTCATTATTAGGGGATGGGTTGGTGAGGAGTCCGCATCATCTGGTAATTGAGTCAGTGTGCCCCCTGCGGGGCTCTAAAGCACACGCTGATGCGTTAAAAGAGGCTTGCTGGCAGACTGCTTTTATCGCTCGGACCGCAGAGGTACCAGCGTGAGTCCTGCTGGCTCTGGGCATATTTCTTTCCTTTCTGAGAGTGCACGGGAACACCTGCTCCGGATCACCTCTGGTTTATCGGGGCTGGAGGAGTCAGCTTCAGCCCTACAAGCAGCCACACAGACTAAGTCGTGCTGCCATTATAGGTCCCTACTGGCTGCAGGGAGACCCGGGATAAGCCTGGGCCTTGGCTATCAAGACAAAGCTGGAGCTGAAGTTGTGTGGAAGGCATTTGCTTGGTCAGCTTGCACTATTTTCTTGTTAAAAGCTTCCCATTAATAGTTGTGACTTACTTCTAGCATGATGACAAGTCTCTGTGAGACATATCCAAGCTGCAGCTTAACTTGAATAGTTTAGAGGAGTTCTAGGCTTGAATACTATTGAATTTCTCATTGCTGTCTCTGTAAAATGCTACTTTATTCTCATTCTTTTCCAGATGTCCTATGAAAAATTATGCTGAAGTAAGTTCATTGCTCTGCCCTCACTTTGATGTGACATTATTAAAACTGAAAGCATTAATTCCCCCAGTCCGTGGTGAGACCACCCAGCCTGTTTTGTACTGGCTGGTACCACTGCTGTACCAGGCTGAGTTCCTGATAAAGTTAAGTTACAGTTTCAAGTAGTCGGAGAGAAAACAATGATATTTTCTGAAACTCAGGTCTTATCTGCCTCCTTTTCCCAAGCACTCCCTCAGAAAAACAGAAGTAGGAATCTGAGCGGATTGGTTCTCGGAGAATTGAGTTTACAGCTAAACGAGCTCTTAAGCATGAGCCTTTCCTTAGTTGGGCCCACCGGAAAAAAACCAGAAATATTTCAACTGACTTTCAACTGGGTGTTAGAATAGGCCCCCCAAATCCTCATCCTCTCCCGCACAGTGAAAGGCTTTAGACTGTATGCTTTCCTGGCACAGAAAGGGGATTCTTTCCCTAGGATATATCCCTTAATCTGTGAAACCTTTCAGCCAACCACAATGAAAAATGCTGGCCACGGCACTTGCTCTGCCCGTGTCCTCAGCCTGAACCAGCAAAGGAGCCTTGCAAGAAACAGCTGGAGATCTTTGTCCTTGCTCTGGTCCTACAGCAGCGACTGAGATGCCTGCTGGTGCCGTGGTGGGGGCTGCGATCTCCGTGCATCGGCTGGAGACAGCAGCTCCCCAGGGGCACCAGAATCTGGGGCTGGGGTGAATTTAGCAGGTCTGTACCCCGCAGGAGAGGAGTCCAGCTAAGCGTCTGAGCATGATCCGGGAGGTGGTTTTGGTCATGATGGTGGGAAGTGGGGAACAGCAGGCTGTTTTCTCTGCCCAGCTGCAGGAAGCTGCGGTGCCACTCACATCACCTCCCAGCTGCAGATCCCAGCAGCAGCTCACACATTTGTCTGACTGCAAGCCTGCTAAGCAGCAGTGAATTCGCTCCCGGCAAAGATGCAAGAGAGCTTAGTGTTGCATGAAATCTCCCAGGAGCTCTCCATGGGCTTCCCTTGTCTGACACCAGGATCAGACCCTGGGAAAGCATAAAAGATTGAAATGCCTGCTGCCAGCCAGCAAGAAAGCCCTAGGTTGTAATCTTGTTGGGAAGAGATGACATGTCTCCTTTCCCCTCCTTTGTAGGAGTGGTACTTGCTGTTTTTATGGTGCTTTCCAAAAGTTCAGGTTTGCTCCGTGTGGTGTAGGAGCTTTTATTTTGGTGGATAGGCAGTTGGTGACCATTTGCTTTCAGTAGTTTGCAGAGCCCCCAGCAAAGCTTGAGCAGGAGATGTTTCATTCTTTTTCACTACATATGTATTTTATGTCGTTAAAGAGGCGATGACCGTATCAGCAGTCAGTTCTTAGCAGATCACTTTTATACCTCACGTATCCCCATGCAGCTTACAGATACTCTTAAGAGTGCCTTGCTTGCATAACACAGCTTTAATAGCTATAACAAGGCAATTAGTACGTTGTTCCACTTGAACTTTAGCGTAGTAATTGGCAGTAAGTAATCCCACTCTGCTGCTGTACACAGCCCATGTTGTGAACAAATATCAGAGCAGCCCTACTCGTGAAAAGGGGGAAAAAAAAGTCACAGCTGCTGATCGTGGCCAGAGGGGTGGATTTGGCATTGATGCTGTGTGGTGACTGACGTGCTGCGGGCACCAGAGCTGCTCTGTAAGTGCTGGGAGGCCTCTCGCTAGAAGTGGCATCAAGACCCACCATGTATATGTGACTTGAGACGAGTGGGGTGCTGGTGTGTGCATCGCTCGGTGCTGTGGGCGTCCTCGGAGCTGGGGGGCTGCTTCAGCTTTCTTGTGCAGGGGGGGAGGTCTTGTGATGGGACGTTCTGGTCTTGTGGCGCTTCCTGCAGGGCATGTGCCTGCATCGGTCAGAGCAGGGGTATCCTCAGCAGCTCTCCTGGGACCCTTCCTGCCACCCTGAGCTGCATCTGGGTGGAATCAAAATGCCATCTCCTCGTGCCTGTTGACGTAACCACTGCAGTAATTGTTTGTCCCCTGAGGGTGTTTTAGCCCGGGTGCTGTGCGCCTCATGGCAGGCACTGCATGGTCACACCATCTAACACAGCTCTGCCTCCCAGGGGAGGGGACACGTTTATCCCCCAGCATGGTACTGACAATCTCAGAAGAGACTCATCCTCCTTGCTTAGCAAGAGATTGGTGTTGGAAAAGGGACCTGTAGGTAGCAGCAATCCTCTTTGGTAGCCAGCGAATAAGAGCCTTGGGGGGGCCAGCAGAGCCGAGAGCAGAATAAGGCTTGCCTCTTTCGCAGCGTGAAGCACTTAACCCCAAACACTTCTGAGTTTACACGTGAGTTTCCAGACCTGTTGCAGGGAGGTTGGAGGGAAATGCAGGCTGTAACACAGCTCTGTGATCTGAGATTTGACACCGAAGCTGTTCTAATGCCTACAGGGTACGTACACCCCGTATCGAGGAAGCGTTCACTTCCCATGACGGATGGGGTGGGTGCCAGCAGACAGCTGCTGCGCCTGGGAGCTGAGAGGTGCTGCCCGTACAGGCTCCTGGCTCTGCAGAAGCTGCTGCACGTGTCTGGGGAGCTCTTCCAGACTGTCCTAACCATGCCCACGTGCCTCCAAAGAGGAAAGGAGCGGGAGGGAGGAAATACTTTAAACCCTGATTTCTACTGCGATCATGTCCTGTCTCTTCTACCCCTCTGAATATCTGAAATTTAGGTTGTTGGGGCTTTTTTTGCTAGTGACTGTGTTCAGCTTGGTGAAATGTATAGGCATGAAAGATCGTTTACCTTGGGGAGCTTGTGATCTGGAGAAAACAGGAAATGATATTTTAGGCAGTACTACAGCAGATATATATATAGATAGATAGATATATTTTTTTTCTTAACTCTGTGCTTTTGAACAGAATCAGTTTTTTAGGACCAGATGTATAACGATTTATCCTATTTTTTTGTGAATTTTTATGACGTGGGCACCATAAAAATGTTTCCAACCAAGGAGGGTGAGGAATATATTTCTCAAACTTCTGAGGTAACACTCAAGCGCTGATTTTGATAGCAGTTACAGAACGTTTCCCCCGGGATGGTTATTGGCCACGTGCATCGTGGTAACGGTGATGGAAACCAGAGTTCCCAGTGCCAGGTGCTGAAGCTGCGGCGTGAAGGATGCCCCCATCTTCCAGAGCTTGTGCTCCGGGACAGCGGCTCAGGGCCTGGGGTGGGGAAGGCACCAGAGGCTGGGTGATGGGTGGGGAGTCCCCAGCACCCTGTGCCTGACTGCAGCCCACGAGGAGCTGCCCCTCCGCGCTGCATGCAGCCCTGCGTGCCCGGGGGATGCGCTGGCAGCGCTCCTGCCGTGCGCCTTGGAGAAAGCCCCGAAGACCAATTTATAAGAATTTCCTGGCCCGATATCTTAGGAAAGCTCTGCGAGGCGGCGGGTCTGCGAGCGAACATCAGGTGCACAGGGGAGTAAGGGAATAGGAAGGGAAATGCGTCCAGAGCTCCAGGCGCTGCTCTCCTTCAAACCAAATTCCTCCAGCAGCTGGATCCCCCACTGCTCCTGTTCATAAAAAGCAAATGACTTCTCAGATTTATTAGTTACCTCCAGGTGCAATTTATCAATTCCAGGCTGGGCCCTGCCCAGGCAGCTGGGGAGAGGCCTATGTCTTTGATTAATGTGCTATCCCACACAATGGTGGCAGATTTCTTACCGGGATTTAATTCTAACAGATTCTTAAAAATAACAAGAAGCATATTCAGCAAGCTGTTTAAGAGGACACAGAGCCGAAGCATAGTTCATTCTCAAAAGCTTTGAAGTCTTTGCAGAAGGAACTGAGGAAACCTTCACTGAAGCTGGGGAATGGGCGATAGATAAATGGAGAAGGGGGGAAAAAGGGAACAAATCCAACAGCTCATAATGGAAACAGGAGACAGTGTTTTCTAGACAGAACAGAAGCAATGGGAAGCAAGATCTCAAGAATAACCAAAAGGTTAAGGACTGGGCTTTTGTGAACAGAAGGGATTCCTCTAAACGATGTGAATTTTGGTTGTGAAATCCTTGTGAGAGGGTGGAGGAAAATTCAGTGGAAGAAAATAAGAAAAACTGGGAAAATTAGTAGCAAAAAAGAAAAAATCTTCAATATTTGGACTCTAGCATGGAAAAACGCCAATACTTCAATGCAGCCCTTCCTTCTTTCCTGATGGTGTGTCCTCCACAAATATGCAGGACTACATCACGAGCATGCCTTTTTCCATCTTTAGTTTCTTCTCCTTTTAGCCACAGCCAAACCCGAAAATGTTATGTGCAGACGTACCTTTTGGAGTCTAAGCCAAGACGAATTCTTGATCCTTTGGCCCTTTTTTTTCACAGATGGAATTACACTCACTTGTCCCTCCTTTTCAGCTATACCAAAGCAACTTTTGACTGGTTTTGTGTCAGCACAGGCCCACATCAAGGCAAGCGTAGGGTGGTTGGTTGTTTTCCAGTGGTGTTAGGATGCTGGAGCAAGGTGGCTTACAACAATCCCACCACCATCATCCTGTCTCCTCCATGCCTGCGTTGGCTGCTGCCTTCCGAGGAGCTGCAGAGTGGATGTCAGTGTGACAAAGTGTTTTTGCACCCTTGTTAAGTAAGAACATCACAACCCAGTTAAAGGGCAGCATGCTCCAAGATTTCAATGCATATTTATGCCATCTATTTTAGGTATCCACTTTCAGATCCTTCTGTATGGTCAGTGCAAAAAAAGATGCACATCTCTGGAAGGTGACTCACAGCACCTAAAATAGACGCCTGCTCTCAGACATCCTCTCTCTGCACTAATTATAGAAGGAGGCTGGAGAAATTAAGATCCTCATTCCAGCGTGTGGAGGCTGATGCGTGCAGGAAGGACCATTAATACTCCTTGTTTTCCTCGACACAGTGAGTGAGATGCCTGGGGTGCCTGCAGGTTTTCTGCAAGCCAGCTCATTGGTTTGTATCTTCACTGAGCTGTTTCTGCAAGCTCTGGAGAAGGGAGTTGAAGCGAGGAGCGCAGGGTGGATTTGCCCCCATCGTGTTCACCCTTCAGAGCAGGGATGTCACAGCTCAGGGTGGCACAGCCTGGCATTTCTCCCCCCTTTCACCCCCACTTTGCATAGCTGCCTTTGGAGCCACAGTTGAAAATTAACCCAAGAGTTAGCCATTTGTAAGCCAAGCTGACAGGAAATTGCTGGCTTTGTGCTGAAGAAGTCATTACCTTAAGCTTTATTGCTGTGTGCAGAGTTTACTTGTGACAAAGTAAATGTTCAGAGATGTCTGTAAATAGGGCTGGGATATTGCTGCGTTAACAGCTCCGTGGTAAGCCATCAATCAGCAGAACAGTATGCAAGAAAACGTTAAATGCCACTGCTGTAAATGCAGAGCCTCCTCCAGGCACGTGCAGCCGCGCATCCCACCCGCTCGGTGCCAGCGAGCTCGGGATCGCAGGGTCTCCCCTGGCTGAGCAAAGCACATTTCTCAGATGGATTTTTAGAGAGCTGCCTGAAGCATGTCTGTGGATACACGTGTTATAGAGGCTGTTTGGGCCTGGAGGTGTGTGGACTTTTGGGTTTGATGCAGGTTTACACCAGGCTCCTGGCTGGCCTGCTCTGCATGCTGCCAAAGGCGGCGATGCTGTCTGGGGACGGGGAGCGGGGAGCAGATAAAAGCTGACAAGCTACCAAAGGCACCACATTGATGGGTGGAGCGGCATTGCCTTTGAGCTAGCGTGGCAGCTCGGTTTCCTTTGGGGTTGGTCGGGATGGGGTTGGTTTTGGTCCTTCCACGTTATGGAAGAGAAGGGGAGAGGGGTTTGTTTCCATAGTGCCAGTGCAGACCTCATTTAAAGTACATGAGGTAGAAGGATGCGCCACCTGAACTGCAGGAGAAGCCATGCTGAGGGGGGATGAAATGCACGTCCTGAGAAGCGGTTGATGCCTGTGTGGTAGGAGTGTGTTGCAACAACCTCGGTGGTGCCCAGGAGGAGCAGCGCCCCTCCACCTGCCGCTCCCCGGCTGCGGGGTGGAGGTGTCTGGCAGCCGGGCAGCTCCGGCTGCGCTGCCTGAGCTCTCCTCCAGCTCGCGAAGCTCTGGCAAGCAAGCGATGTGGCTTTTTGGCTTATCTGTGTTTTCTCAGGGTGGCCGGCAGCCTGCCTTTACGCCGTCTGAGCACTTCAGGATGTCTGGAGCTTTTTACGCGCTCCTATTCTCAGCCAGCCTCCCCCTTCTGATGTCATTTTTTTTGGCCAAAACCACGGCAGCCCTCTGCAAGCACGTGTTTCTGGCCTCTTCCTGCTTCTGCCCCTCGTGTGAGTGATAAGGGCGGATGGAATAAAAGTGCGTTGCTTGGGGGGTCACTGGGGGGCAAACCGGAGGAATTTCCCAGGCATTGGCTGTGAACGGCTGGACCCCGCTGAGCAGTGGGCAAGGAAGCCGCTGTTTTACAGTGACTGCTTCCTCTGGGACGGCAGAGCTGCTGCATTCGGGGGCTTCTGCAGGTGCTGCAGCCTAGGCTGGTGTGGGAAGGGGAAGGGAAGGGTTGAGAGGTGACAACATAAATCAGGCGCTGCTGCAGATTTTCCTCTTGCAGCCCTTGCCTGTCCTGTGCCCTTGTGTTGTAGGGTTTTGTATAGGCCAATAAGGCCATGTTTCCCCACAATGAAACACTGATATGGGCCTGACGGACTCTGCCAGTGCCAGAGGTGAGGGCTGTGGTGTGCTCCTTGCCCAAGCCCAGGCTGGGATCGCACACCCTGGGGGAATGCAGCGAGGCAGCTGCCGCCCTGGGGACTGCGGTGCCGGCAGCTGCTGGGAACCTTCCTACTGAATGAAAATGCTTAGCTTTCCCTTCCAAAACTCGGCTCAAATAACCTGAGTTTACCCATATGAAAAATACTACTGCAGTTGCAACATTAAAACACAACGTTTGTTGGTTTGTTTTTAAATTGGAGACAACTCGTGTGGTGGAACATCAGTTGCTTGTTATCAAAAGCACTTGGAGAATAACCCAGGGTCTCTACTGCTGGGTTGAACTGAGCCTGTGTGTGTGTGTGTGTGTGTCTGGGCTGGTGGTGAGTTCAGAAAACTGTACCCGGGGCTGGTGTCAGAGGGATCTGCAGTGGCTCCTTCCCTCCCTCGTGGATTCTCTGGTGTCTACCCCAGGCTGAGCACACACTGCAGCCTTTTGTTCAGTTGAGGTTACTCATAACATCTCTCTCCTTTACGTGGATGTCTATTTTTATGAACCTTTGAGGAACTGATTTGTCTCGGAGGCTGTTATCTCTGTCAAATTCGGCTGAAATTGCTCAATGAGTTCAAAGTTGCTGAGGCAGACACAGACAGTGTGAATGTATGAGCCGTAGGAAACCAGACTGACAGGTTGAAATGAGAAACGCTTTAAAATTGTGAAAACAAAAAGCCTTCCCAGTGGCCTGACCTGTCTTTTTGTCCAGATTATTGGCTCCTAAAGCCTCCTGAGATCCTGATAGCTCGTCCGCCCCCCCGGGGCTCCCAAACCCCACACCACAAAGCACAGCACCACCTGTGCTGATGCTAGAAGGGATGCTTGGGATTAGCAAGAGATTTGGCACCAGTTTTTCTTGTGGCCTCTCAAACCTGGGAGAGTGGAAACCCACGGCCTGGAGTCCACCCGTGCTGTTACCCACTCACCCTAGGTAGGAGATCACATGAGAAACTTGTCTGATTCATGTTTCCTTTTGCTAAATGCCTTTGAATGGAAAGGGACCTGACACCAGTTAATTAGACACAGGCGCCTGTTAGAAAAATACTGAAAATAATGAATCTCCTTTTACTGGTCCCTGCTGCTGTTCCAGTAGTACTATCGCATCCATTCACAGGACGGTTAATCTTTCAGCTAGCGCTTGAAGCGTTCCGTGCAGGGAGCTACACACCATCAAAAAGAATGAATGACCCTGTTTCTCTTCCCTAGCGTGGCTGTCAACCAGAGCTGCCTTTGGCACAGCTTGTAGGTTGATTTCTGGTTGAACACTAAAGGAAAAATTCATCTGTCCAAATGTAGACTTCTGATTGTGGATGTCTACATCTGAGTTAGTTGTCTAGACTCTTGTTTATAGGAAAGAAATGGGCACCCCAAGGACATGAGTCATTGTATGCTAGGGTAGATGTCAAAAATAGGTCAGATGAATCATTCTCTAAATGGGCCTCTTTCTCTCTGGTGACTGTAATCCCGGAGTGTCCTCAGAGCCACCATGCTGGGGGTGAACAGAGATGAACTAAAGTATGGTGAGATGCATCCCATGTCAGATACATTTCCGAGCTGCTCTTCCGTTTGCACATCTTTATGGCATCTTCTGCCCACTTCTTCCTGCTCTTCCCACTATCAGTTAACCTGGGACTGAGTTGCCGTTTTGTCTCTGTACCTTCCATGGCAGTTACATCAAGGACGAGCCGCAAGCACCTGCCTTTTCCCTCTGTGTCATCAGACTGGAGCCACGTTTATTGCAAACCTACCTCAGGGCCTGAGGCTCTTTATCCTCTCATGCATCTCTCCTCCTCCCTCTCTAGCAAAATGCTGCTGGTGTTACACGGTCCCAGCTGTGAGGTCAGGGATGTTAGCCTGAACCCGCTTCACCGTTTTCCTTCCACCTTGCTGCTCTTGGTTGAACAAAAGAAATGTGTAAGACTTCCAATGGATCCAAATCCTTCCAAGTAGGCTTGTAGCCTGGTCCTAGAAAGGAAATGCGGCGTTATTTTAACAAAACTAGTATTGTGCTGATACACGGGATTGTGGGAGGGGAGAGAAAGAAACTATTCATAACACGTGGTGCAGGAGATAAGGGAGAGAAGAAAAGTGACGAGTGCTGATAAGATTTTAGCTGCAGGTGTTTTCTCAAGTTTTGTGGGTTTTCCTTTATCTCCCAGCCAGACTATCCAGATAAGCCCATTAGTTAGGTTAGCTGAGCAGCAGTGCTATCTAGGACCTCTGGCCTCAGCAAAATCCCGACTTTTATATTTTCTTAAATGATATTTTAATAAAAACTCCTCCCAGTGTGAGTACTAATTGGATGTGCCAAGTCTCTTGGCTTGACTCTTCCCCTCAGCAGCGTGGAGACTTGCCTTGGCTTTAGTTGTTAGATTGAGCTCTGTGTCCACATGTCCAGCTCTGACCTTCGTGAGACTCAGCTCCTTGGGCCAGAGCTTATGAAGGTCAAGGGACGTGGAACTAGAGGGCTGTGCAAGTGCCTTAGGAGGAAAATGAGAAACGGTCCTCTCCCCGTGGAGACTTGAGCAACAAGAGAGGCTGTTAGGCAGCAACCGCCTTTCTCAGCGTGGGAAACAGCTGGGGCTGGAAGCCGTTGAGTGAGGTGCACCAAGCTCTGAGCAGTTCGGCTGAGTGCTTGAGCGAGGAACCCAGCTGAACTTCCTACGGGCGTTAGGTTATGTATCGCAGTGCATGTATTCCTGAGCACCGGGCACGCACGAGCGCTTGCTGGAGATGAAAGCTGGTGAAACATGCGAACTGAAACCACAGTAAGCTTCACTCTGCTCTGAACAGTTTCCCACTAGGAAACCCCTTGCCGCAGCAGCCAGCCCTTCTGTCTGCTCTGCAGAGCACCATCCGTCGGTACGTGGGGTATGAGAGCACCTTTGTAGCAGGAGGCACTCCGGGAGCCTGCTCCCTTCTCAGCACTCGGAGCTAACAGTAACCAGAGCTGGGATGACTCAGAGGTGCTTCCCCTTCCATCACGTAGTTCAGAATGTGCCCATGTTAATAATGATTGAACATCTTCATCATTCATCTGACAATGTGTAGTGCTCTCATATGAAATGAGTTGGCAATTCCTACCCAGTTCCTGCTAGGCTGGCATCTAATTTGTAGAAAGACTGGTCCTGACGCTCTGACCAGAAAGGCTGGTGTTGGACTGAAGCAGCTCCCCAGCACAAGATCATACCTCCCACTGGATCGTGGTGCTTGTCAGGACAAATCTCTGCTTACACTGCACCACAGTCCCCACCTATTTGTCTAATTCGGCTCTTCTCTTGATATCTGACCGGCCCTGGAATCATAAAATGGTCTGGGTAGGAAGGGACCTCAAAGCCCATTCTGTTCCAACTGTTCCTTGTCCTGTCACTACACTCACTGACAGTCCTTCCCCAGCTTTCCTGTAACCTCCTTTAGGTACTGGAAGACTGCTATAAGGTCCCCCCAGAGCCTTCTCTTCTCCAGGCTGAACAACCCCAACTCCCTCACCCTGTCTCCGTAGGAGACGTGCTCCAGCCCTGTGATCATCTTCATGGCCCTCCTCTGGACTCGTTCTAATACTTCCATGTCCTTCTTGCGCTGGGGCCCCAGAGCTGAACACAGCATTCTTGGTAGGGTCCCACGAGAGCAGAGGAGGAGAATCACCTCCCTCGCCCTGCTGACCACGCTGCTTTTGATGCTCTCTGTGTTTTCTTCTTACATCTGGAGTTAACTTTACAACTAAAGCTCAGCAAACCTCTTGAAGTCCATTTGTTGCTGGAAACCTTCTCCTCGTAATTATTCCAGTATTCGTGCTTGTCCAGCAAATGCAGAGCTAGAGAGTTTTGCTAATGTTCAGAAATGTCATTACTAAAACTGAAGCAGATGGTAGAGTGGGATTCTAGCAGTAATAAGGAGATTTCCCAAAATTATGAGGCACTGTAATAGCTCACCTGAGGATGCTACAAGATTTCCATCTCAGGAAGATCTTTAAGAGCAGTGGACCTTAGTTGGGGATGGCCAATTACCTAATCCTCCTCTGGGGAAGTCGGATGAACTGTGTGGTTTCCTGGTGTCTGTTCCAGTCCCAGGAAACCCAGCTGAGGAAGCCAGCAGATACAAAAAGGAGAGTAAGGTGTAGCAATGGAGAAGAAACGTTCAAAGAAAAGAACCTTTCAGATTCAGAGCTGATTCCTCAGCAGCAATTCTGAGTATCTAGCAAGCTGTCTTCTTCAGGAGCTTGAAATTCTCAGGCAGCCCCTTATACCTGCAGGTATACTTCATTCTCAGGACAGGCAGAAATCAAAGTGCAGCTTCCTTGAGGCAGAGCTGTGGGGGGTTGCTGTGTATTCTGCCTGACCCGCGTTGGGGCAACATACACACGCCACTGCTCAAAATTCCCTCCTAGCATTTAGGTACTTCTTAAAAAACAATAATAATATTACACGGGGAGCAGTCGCTGGGCTCAATCTGATCCTGGGTTAATTTGCATTAAGTGCTTTTCAGTTCTCTCTCTAATGCCTAGTCTGCGTGTTGCTCATTTCCTCTCGTAGAGAAGTGAGAAGCACATGCAGCGGAAACCGAGCAAGCCAATAAAAATGATGTGACAGAGGGAAAGAGAGGAACGTTGCAAACAATCACTGTTTTGGCTGATAAAGGCATCCTCAGGAAGCTTGCATGTTGTAGGAGTCTACAGTTTTTCATGGCTGGAGGGAAGAACGGAGGAGAAATATTTGCACAAAATAAGTATTCCACCTTTGATTTGATTTCCACAATATTTTATTACTTATTCTACTTCTGTATCATGTGAGGAAGAGATAAGGTTCTCCTGATGCTTTGACAGGGATGCAGGACTCCCAGTTTCCTCGTACTGGGGTCCCCAGTTGTGAAAAGCTGACTTGGGGTGAACTGGGGGCAGAGGATGCTCCTGCAGTTGGTGCTGCCTTATTTGCCAGGTGGCTGTATTTCCCCAAAGTGACACATTGTCAAAGTGATGTCCTTCCTGATCTTCTGTGGTTATTTAAGAGGCAGAGACCACCACGGGAAGGGAAATTGCATCCTGGAGGGTCCTGTTGCATGACCCAACCGCCTGTTGCCGGGTCAAGAAGGCACCAGCGGAGCACTCGGGGGGTCCCAGGCTGCTGCAGGACCCCGGGGAAGGCCAAGCCCCCGGCGGGCAGGCTGCTGTGTTGGGCTGCCTGGTCTGCACCCACCCCGAGCAGCGTGAGTGGCAATGCTGCTTGTAGTGACATGGCATCGGAAATCCCCAACATGCAATTGCACGAGAAGGTCACAGCTCAGTCAGAGCAGCGCATTAAACATTAAACGCTCCATTTGTACGCGCTGGTGGCGTCATGCCAAGATGAATTCGAAATGATTAAATCTCCAGCCGTGTCGGCTCCTTTCACAGCGACATAAAACATTTTGCTCCGCTAGTCAACACGATGATGTTGTGCCGGGGACAACAGGCTTGGGCTCCGAACTGCGCTCATCTCTGCGATTTGTCATTAAAATGCATCTCTGGCCAGGACGTGCTATTGGGGTTCCCAGAGGCTCGGGCTGCCACTCGGTTAAGATGCACAGCGGTTTCCACCGGCCAGATGACTCACCTCAGCCTCCCTCGTCACCGGAGCGAGACAAAGGCAATTGGAAGGCAGAGAAGAAAATAACAAGCTGTTGACCACATACATCGTAAATCCAAAGACGTGGCAACAACAGGGTTTAGCTCGTTCATGCAGGAAACATTGTAAATGAAACCGCAGTGCTCAGATTCAGGGTTTGCTGAGAAGGAATCTCTTCTGGTAGCTTGCACCTGCTAGATATAAAAAGAAAGGAACTGGATTTCTCAATTTTGCAGGAGTCTTTTTTTTATTTTTTTCCCCTTGGAAGGCAGCATATTTATAACTCTAGTAAAAGTGCAAAAAAAAAAAAAAAGTAAATAAAAAGAACCTTACAAGAAGAAGAAATTGATTTCTGGATCTGATCAGAGCAAAGCTCTTAATCTTTGCTCCTCTGTTATAGAATCACTGCCTCTGCGGGCCTGGGACCTAATGCTTTATTCAGTCCATACTCAAATGGAAGACTGCCAGGAAAGGGAAGGAATCTTTTTTTTTAAATTCCCCTCTCTCTTCTTGATTTAAAAAAAAAAAAAAAAAAGGAAGGAAAAGAAGATATTTGGGTCAATTGCTCTTTGCTTTTTTGTGCTCCTCAGGTGAGTGAATCCCACCCTAACAAGCAGATTTGCAGATGATGTGCCAGAGGGTGGAGGAGAGGTTTAAACCTAGTCCTGGAGGCGCCGGGTGATGTACACAGGTCTCATCCTTCACTCCACCCCCATGGTTCTGGTCCTTGGCCTTCTCCTGACACACTCAGCTCTGCAAGATCACTTAGAAAATGGCTTGCTAATTGCCCAGCTTTTGCTAGCCTGCACATACACCTCAGGTGGATGCGGTTCACCAAGTGAATATCAAATCTACCCTTGAGGCCAGGCTGTAGAGGATCACCAGTAGCGTCCAGGCGGTGCTGCTGTGACGAACGATGCATGCTGAGTGCAGATGGCGTGGCCACGTACGGGGCTGTGTGCGTAAGCAAACCCATGCCTTCTGCAACCTCGTGAACCATTTTGCATAGTGGTCCAAAGACCAGAAGACGTGAAAAAGCAGATCTGCAAGCACTCAGAGGGGTCCAGATGTTCAGAAAGCTGAGCAGCTGACCTCTGTGTAACATGTGGAAGCTCTTTTTATGGATCAATCCACTTGTTTTGTGATGTGAAAGCATAGCAGAGGGAGTCCTGCTTCATTTATAACTCAAAGGCCTTGGGGCTTTAAGTAGCAGCAGAAACAAGGTCTGCAAAAGTCTCTGGAAGAGCCTGCAGGAGTCCACTGTGCTGGGACCCTGAATCAGACAGAGCTTTGGAGAGATCCCCAAAGAAGACTGAAGGGCCTTAAGCTTGAGGAAAAAAAAGCAAACAATCAGACAAGATTTTATTAGAATGAAGACAGGGACATTGAACTTTGCAAATGGAGAAAATGCAAAGTAGGTGTCTCTGCCCCCCTTGCAGATGTGTCTTTCCTTCCAGAGCTGGTTTAACTCAGTGACTGCAGCAGACTGCCATTTCCTTTGGTCCTAGGAGCTTCCCTCCACCGGGACAGCCTCTGCCTCCCTTGCCCAGCGCGCTCTGGTGTCCTGCAGAAAGCTCCAACCCAGGGCACCGAGACCATCATCCTCCCGGTGTCCCCTTCCTGAAGGAGAAGAACATTGTCGAGTGCACGGAAGGAAAAGCCCACGTACTGGCTGCCACGCTGCTGCGATGGGGAGTACACCACAGTAGCGTGTTTAGGAGTAGGGTGTCTGGAAATTTGGCAGGAAACCTCCTCTGCAGACTGGCATGTGATCAGGAGGTAGTCAGGCATCAAAGAAAGGGAAATTAGCATCTAGATCTCACTCCTGTGACTGTTGTCGAGCCAGCCTGGCATGATGCTTCGCCTCGCTGCCGGGGCGCTGCAAAGGCACTGGCTCTCCCCTCGCCTTGCTCCTGGCACCGAGAGCTCGCAGGTGTCTCCGAGTGCCTCGGTATTTCAGTTTCCTATTTGTTAATAGGGCCAGAGGCTTTGAAAAGTCCTGTCTGACTTAATCCCTATTGATCACAGATCCAAGAGCCCTGATGTGAAGGAATTTTAAATTTCCAGCCGCTGGCTGTTTAACAACATCTGACTTCAAAAGCTCCAGGAGCCTCCTTCTCCTTTTAAACACTCTTTGCACTTAAGGAAAATATAGTTGGTCCCTCATTAATGTGCATGTCTCCCATAATGATACAAGTGTTTGTAGTGCAAACGCTCAGTTCTCACGCCACGTGCACATAATTCATTCATGAAATCAATAGGCAATAAGCAATTTCTGATCTTTATGGAACTTGTTCGCTGCAAGGGCACGCTTAATGTGGTCTCACAAGGTAGACGTAAAATGGATGTTCTTGAAAAATCGAGCAAGTCTGTGGGCCAAGAGCTCCCACCTGCTGGGGCTGGGGCACCCAGCCACCCATGGGTGCTGGCACCTCGTCCCTCCGGGACACGAAGCTCTGGTCCCTGCCGCCGTGGGCTCTGGGAGAGGGGGAGCAGAGGAGCCACCAGAGGGGCTTTGCAAGCGCACCGGGTGACAGCCTGAATTATTGCCCCGTGTCAGGGAGCGTGAAGGAAGCTGGAAATGATTATGGAGCATATGGGGGAGCTCGCGTAGCAGAGAGACTGCAGAAACCACGCTAATCCCCTGGGAACTCAAACCCTATAATTTACCCAGGTTTATGTCTGAACTTACCTTTGCAGTCATGCTTTTGGAAAGGAGTTTACTTAAAACGGGGCGGATACATAAATCTCTGGGGCTAGAAGAGAGGCTGAGCAGAGTCAGCTTTATACATCAGAGATTTGCATGCCTTCAAAAGCAGCCATCCTGTGCTTCTCGTGTCAGGGGCAGAACCTGCAAACTGGGCAGCTTTGTCCCGGGCTGGGGGCAGCACCGCGTGTCCAGCGGCTGCACGGCTACAGGGGACAAGCAGAGGGATGGGTGATGCTTAATGGAAAATGGTGTGAGTGGGTGTTGCAGCCTCCTGAAGAGTTATTTTGGATGCGAATGCTCAGGGGAGCGTTGTGGAGGTTTGTGCATAAAACTGAGAGTTGGTATTTCTGAGTGTTTTTTTTTCCCTGGGTTTTGTCAGAAAGAGAAAAGAAAATTCTCACCTCCCCAAGCCTCCCCTTCCCACATCAGCAGGGCATCTAAAGAAAGTGAACTAAAAATGCATGCAAAGTACAACTGCACACCTTCCAGCTTCTGAAACAAATGAAGCGGGGGTCCCAGACGCAACAGCTTTCTTCGCTGACCAGTTCTGAGTCACCCTCCTTCTGGAGAAGTCATGAGGCATAGTGAAACCCTGTGGTCTCAAACTGTTTACAAACTGTGCAGGAAGGCATCGGTCCAACTAAGTTAATAATGTTTTTTTGGGTAGTGAGACACACTCAGCTGTGCAGCCCGAGACAGAAAACCCAAACCCCATGGGTGGAGCTGACCGGGAAGCGGCATCGAGCCACGCGGAGCTGCGTGCCATCCTGGGACTGCTGCTGGGCTTAAAGCAGGTCTTCGGTGATCCTGGATCACACTTCTTGAAACAGGCAGGGAAAGCTGGCACTGAGCTGATCCTCACTTTTTTTTTCCTCCGATGGCAGTATTTTCAGATACATGTGAGCAAAAGCCAGTGAGATACAATCCAATTGCTTTCCACCTCCGCTGAATGCTGTGGGTCAGGATGAAACAGTTGCAAGGCTTACCGAAAAGATGATTAGGAGAGACAGCTTCCTGTGGTGTCTTGGAAGAAGCTTCCTGGAGTTACGTTTGTGCTGGATTGTGTCTTTAATGGACAAGGGACTTGGAGCTCCAACGTGCAGGCTGGTTCCTGCAGCTCTAACAGCCCCTGCAGGGAGCAGTTCTCCTTCGGGCTGTTGGTGCGTGCACACCCTCGCACCAGGCGTGCAAAACTCCTGTGCTTGTACCAGGCTGCTCTGCCCCGAAGGTCAAGTTTGCTTCTATCGTGAATCATTTTCACGGCCTTTGGTTGTCTGTCTAGACCTGAGTTTTTGTGTCGATGAAACTTTTGACAGGTTGTGAATAGCAGAGGCCTTATTTATTCGTGTCAGATGGGACCCAAACATTCCTAGTTTCTTGTTTATCCTGCCAAAATGGTGAACTAAAAAACGGACTTTTTCTTTGACCTTGGTTTTGGCTTGTGCTGTAGATCCCCAAAGACTGAAGCAAAGAAGAAATATCTCAGTAGTAACTGTCTTATTAACAGAAAGTATTTGCAGAAGGAAAAACAATGTGTTCTGGCCTGAACCCACAGCTGCGGCCACCAGCTGCGACAGCCCTGTTGTTCCAGCCTTGCCTTTATTACGTTATTTCAGGGTCAGCTTTAAAGAACCGAGACAGGAGCTCGTGGGGAGTCTGGCTTAGAAAAAGCCTGCTGCACTCCACAGAGAACCTCTTGGGTCGATGAAGGACTTCAGCAGCTCTGATCTAAGGGCTCAGCAGCCAAGGGGATGATTTGACACTTCGCTCTAGGGTCTTTGCAGGCAGGCCAGGGGATGCTATAAAAGCTGGGGATCTGGTGAGAGATAATGCCTTCAGCAGTGGAGATGAAGCACATGCCTTCCAGTCACAAAGGTGTATAAAACCTTTGGGCAGACTCTAAACTTCTCGTTAGAGGTCATTATTGCTTAGCTTCGGTTAAATTTGATTTTAGATATTGGGAAGTGTTCACAAGCCTTTGGCGTGTATCTTGTATGGCCATTTCACAAATAACACTGCTCCTCAGGTTGTCTGTGACCGCTGTGGACTCGTGCTCTGCGTTGTTCTTTCCACTACCACCCTGCTTTGAAGTGAGGACTGCGTAGAACGTTCAGTGCCTACTGAACACGGGAAAATCCTGCTGTCTGCTGATTTGCCTGACCTACTCCTCCGCTTTGTCCACACGCTGTTGACTCTCCTCTTGGGAGCTAATTCAAAGCAGGTGCCAGGAAGTTCTGCTCTGCTGGGGTCTCCACCCCGGTGGCCTGGCTGCTTGGGCTGAGACAAAAAGATTGCACCCTTTGGACCACAGCTGCTCTTTGCAGAGTTTGGGTGCTGCTTTGTTCATGAGCTTGTGCTAGAACATTGTTCTAATAAAACATAATAGAAATAAACAAGTGAAAACACATTCCCCTCACCTCCACCCCAATAAAACCTGTTGTGTATAGCTTTCTCTTACATAACCCATCTGACTCCAAGAACAAATGTCCCTAATTTCTTCTGGATGTTAAGCTTTGTGGAGATTTAAAGGGCAATTTCTCTCTCTTTTCCTCTAGCTCTCACAAAGTATTACAATAAGGAACTGCAGTGACAGACAGTACTTAAAGGTATGGTTTAGAAGTGATTCATCTGTGAAACACAGTGTAGCATATTTTATTGTATTTTAGCTAGTAAAAGCTGTGCATTCTAGCCCGGCTCTGTCGTACTGCAAGGTAAATTATACTTACAGGAATCTCAGCCACCTAGCTGAACGTAAGTACCCTCTATACAAGAGTTAATGCAGTAGATTTGTTCTTAGACATGTATTTGTAAAATATTTAAGCTGCATGAAAAGGGCATCTGTAGGAAGATATGGTTACAGGATCACATAAGTGTAGCACGGCGCTGTCATATTTTAAGATTAAACAGCAGTCATTAGGCGTTGATGGCTGACACTGCATGCAAAGAGGAAGGGGAGCCCCTTCAAAAGCTCGGTGGGCTGTGGGTCGGGGGAGAACGGGGAGCAGCCTGAGCCTCGCAGCTACTCCCCCAGCTGCAAGCTTGCCCCAGCTTGAAGGACCGTGTGTTTACTGCTTCTGGGACCCTCCTACGTTGCCTTCTTACAGCAGGAGAAAAGAGCTGTGGGAAATTGCCTGCTTGTTGTTCATGCTTTACGCTTGCTACATTCCAGGCAGAAAAGCAGAGATGATCAGGAGATACTCTTCTCAACTTTATAGCGTAACTTGTCATTGCAGTGCTGCTAGTGCTTTCCAAATGCACGCAGCAATTTCACAAGCTCTCCAACATATCTGGGCAGTGTGTTGTAGGCTCCTGGCATGAAGCAGTTCAATCTGCTAGTGCAACAACTTTGAGCAAAGCAGAAAAACGGGGTATCGGTCCTTATTGCAGAGGGGCTGAGTTAGACTTGCAGAAAACAACACGCACCTCTGCACTCTGACCACAAAGCTCCTCTGAGCTTTAAGCGAGCTAGACTTGAATCTCCTATAGGCTTGAATTTTACTTACTTATTCACATAGTGCTAGCAGTTTTCAGCCAAAAGGAGAGGAGGACATGTGCGGGTGCTACAGTATGAGGTAAAGTACTGGAATTGTTTGATTGCAGATGCCTAGCCCTAAATCACACAGTCTAAATAATCTCCAAATCATGGAAGCGTTTTAGCAGCCTTCCATTGACTTCACAGAACTCTGAATGCATGTTTAAAGTTAAGTGCATGCTTGAGATCTGCTGAATCATACAGCAAATAAAATATGCAGAGCTGGTCTTTAATATAACCTACTGATTCATGTAAAAACTACACATTTCCCGCAAAGCCTACTTTGAGTTAATTAATGGGCATTAAGGACTTATATTTTTCTAGCAGAGAAGGGCCCCAAGGGATCACAGCAATTTATGTTCAGACCCTGAACGACACCACTGCAATCTTCCCATGGAGACAAAGCCCCAAGCGCTCCCTCTGTGATACATCTGATGGATGGGTTTTAGCTGCCTCCGACACCCCGTGGGTCAGGAGGGAGGACCTGGCCTTTGACCCGTCCCTTTCATCCGCCCGGGCTGGGAGCGTGCCCACTGCGTCACCAATTCTGGGGAAGACGAGGGGTGTCTGCACCCTGGCAAGGAAGGAGGGGAGCAGGGGCTCTGCCTTCCTAAACACATTTCCAGCGTTTAACACAATCACACCACCTCCCGTCGCTGTCATTACCACCTTCTTCATGAGCTTGATAAAACGAGGCTACGATCCGTGTCTGCGGAGCGTGCCGACCACATCAAACACTTGCTATTAATTTATTTCAGAAGCAGAGCCAAACGAACTGGGGCAGTTGGGTGTGACAGCGGGAGACAGGCTGAATGCCAACGGAGCAAGAGACTGCTGGTGTGCTACAGCAAAGTGTCACAGGGCCGTGTTACAGTGGGACTGTGCTTGTGCGGCCCCTGCCATGGGAAGGAAGGGAGCACTCCTTCAGGTAGAAGGGAGGAATTAAAGATATCAGTTCCCAAGGCACTGGGAACAGAGCTGGAGCTGACAAATGCGATGCAATTTGCGTGACACCACTGCAGTGCCCCAGCTGTTTGTTTGGCAGCCAAAGCTTTAAAGAAATGGACCTTGGCAGCTGTAGGCTGAACAGCCCGGTGCCTTCACGGAAGTCAGAGGGAACACTGGGCTGGAGAGACCTCTTTGATCAGCAGCTCTGATCCCATGCATCCCAGATAACCATCCCTATGCATTTATCAAGTTCCATCTTAAAGCTACACAGACTGGCTGAGGTTTCTTTGTCCTTGTATTTTTGCCTCCATTACTGGCATCCCAGGTCTGTTCCAGAAGCTCACTGCTGGTGGCAAACTGGTTATCATCCACTCTGATTCTACTTGGGCTTATATCAACATTGCCTGGTAGCTGTTTCCCTTCTTTCTATACATCCTCCTCAAAATCATTGCTCAGCCCCATTCCCAGCCCTGAGTGGTCCTCCTTCTGCTGGAAAAGCAGGGAAAAGGGAGGTGAATATGTGATTGTCATGGGCAGCACCAGAGCAATAAAATCAGTGGTGTGGTAAGATGAGCATGAGGAGTGAGCCCAGCAAGGATGAACGCTTGGGGTGCTGGTGATATTACTTGGTCAGAAGGAGATTTATTAAGACATTTTTGTGCAGGATATGAAGCACCTGAGCAGACTTGAAGCACAGAATTATGTTCAGCAGTTCTCAACTATTTGGCCTTGGGAGCACCACATTTCAGCCTCCTTGTCCCCATCTGTGAAAAACAGGATAATAATAGTCAGTCAGCTCTCCCCAGGGTATTGTGAGGGTCGAGCAGTCAACATCTGTAAAGGGTGCGGACCACTTAAAGCATTAAAGAAATGATAAGTATCATTATTATTAACCTTCCTGTGCCTCAGTTCCCCATTTGTAAACTCTCACCTAGTACGTTTTGACTCCTGTTTCCTCATGGAGCTCTGCCCCAGGAGGTCTTGGCTGGAGATGGGCCCTCCAGCCACTACCACTCATAACCGGAGCCTGCTTGGAACAGACCCTGGGAAGAGCCGAAAATCCAAAGCTTTGCTGCTTTGACAGGTTTAATCCTATTTATGAAATGTATTGTTATTAATGATGTAAATTCATGTTATCGCTGCAGAAGAAAACAAAGCTACTAACCCTCTGGGTGCACACATGTACAGTGTAGGCACCACTTTGATGACCAGAGGCTGGTGTCTCCCAGACTCCTTTGGTCACGGGGCCTCTCTGCCGCCCTCCTTGAGAAGTCTGACTCTTCTTTTTTTTGGAGATTTTCTGGTGCCAAGTTTATGGCCTTTACCCACTTGCTTTAAGCCCATTCACAGTGTAACTGTTGACATCTGAATTGATTTCCAAGACAGAGCTGCAAGTGGTCTTGTAAACTGTTGTCGACAACAGTTGTAATTAAAGAGTAGAGAGTGCAAACACAGACCACAATAGCAGCCTGTAGGAGTTACACTGCTGTATCAGCTTTAATGTGGAGAAGCCCTTAGGGCCATATCAGTGCTTACAAGGGCTTGTTGCTCGCTTTCCTTCCCCCTCATGTCTTCTGAAAGGGACCAAAAAAAAAAAAAAAATGCTAGCAAAGCCTTTCCTTAGGGAAAGCCAAGGAGCTGATAGTGAGGGAAATGCCACGTGCCTGCTTGACAGTGCCCTGTAGGGCCCCTCTGCACAGAGAGAAGGGACAGAAAGGACATCTCCCTTCTGCAAAACACTCTCAGGGCAAGAACATCTGTGTGGTCCTGAGCATTGGCCATCTCACTGGGGTGGGAGGTGGGACAAGGCAAAGGCGGTGAAGACACGGAAAAAGATTGCTAGGGATGGGCCTGCTGGCCCCAAAATTCTGGTTGCAGCAGAGACTACCTATATCTGGAATTGGCTGCAGGATAGCTGATTTCACATTAAAATAACCCATGACTATCAGCTTATTTTGTCTGACATGGATCATTTGACATTTAAGTTCATGCTACTAAGCGCACTTTGGAAGTGGGCCTGCTGCAGTTTGCCTGCAGCAAGAACAAAGATCTCCAAAGAGCTCTTGAACCTCTGCCAGCTGCGAAGGAGAGCCCACACCTTTCTGCGTGTAAGCACTGATCTCTTCACCTGTGTGGTCTCTCCTGCTGCAACATCTCCCAGAACGGGTGCCGCTCCTCCCTTTAAAAGGCAGCTCTCAAGCAGCTGTGATCTTTTCTGCGTCCTCGCTCTGTGCTCAGATTCTGCATGATGTTTCTTGCTGAGAGTGGACTCGCGGGGCCTTGTCTGCAAACAAATACATCCAGTGTGGCTGGGAGCACAGCCAAAGTGCTGTGGGAAAGCAAAGGAGTTTGAGCAGCGTGGTAAGAATGCGAAGGGTAATAATAGGATTTCTGGGGCTGTCTGTGCTGTGGGAACTGGGAATGCGTCTGTGCTGAGAGAAGGCTGATATTTGTTGTCATCTCCTGAGCCCTGGTTTTCCTAGAAAGGAGCTGAAGTCACCTGGAAGGAGGTCTTAGCTCTCTCCCGGAGGGTTCCCCAGTCTGGGCTGTGCAGATAGGGTTGTAGGGTACACAGCAACCCTGCGTGATAAACACAATGTTATAAGGCCCCAGGATGATTACAGGTCACACCCCTGTGTTGCCTACCCAGGTAATGCTTCCTGATTAGCCTTAATCCTGACAGTCTCATCAACCCACTCCATGATCATTAATTTCTAGCTGGTTTCCTATATGCAGTTCAAGAGGAATGACCTGGAAGATTAAGGGACTGCCTGGATGGTATAATTTTACCCACCCCTTCAATGATACATCCCATCCTTCAGGAGGGCAGTGGTAAACCTCCTCTTCCAGCAGCACGGTTTTAGGAAGGTTACCATCTCAGAGCCAGGTCAGAAGGGTAAGAAATGTAAGGAGCAAACTTCATGAGACTTGAGCCTGTGGATGGAAGGTTGAGGGATGGAAGACGGAGGGTCTGTGTTTGGGTGCTGATTTGCTTGTTGGCTTTGTGTTGGTGTAGGGAGGTGGAGCTTTGCTTCTGCACACTTGTTGAGATTTTTTTGTATTGATGAATTTCTATTTGTGTGTGCTTTTTTTGTTGTTGTTGTTGAAAATATTTCCCTGAAATTCTTTGGCTTGATTTCTCAACTACTCCAAAATAAGTTTTGTGGGTTTCAGGTCTGTGTGCTTATCTGTCTTGTCCAAAGCCTGACTGCTTTCGAACTGTATGTGGTGAGCTGTGTGTCGCTTCAGTTCTCCCTGATCCCTGCTTGCACCGTTAATCTAGCAAGGTTGTTCTTCTTGAGCTTGGCTTGTTTGTCAAGTGAAGCGTCATAAGGTGCCTGGAGCCAGGATGAAACTCTTGAAACTCAATAGTTTGCATGCTGCTGCTTCAGAAAGCTCAATTTACTTAGGATGAGTTATTCCGAAGTAATATTTTTCTTTCCTGTTTATTTTTCGTGGCAGATCATCTGCTCTCCCTGTGCCCTATCACATTAAACCGTTTATGCAGAAAGCATAAAAGTCTGGGTTTGTCCTCATGACTTTACTGGAACCAGTTGCTTATTCCTATCATAATTCTGCCAGTAAGCACTTCAGTGAAAGAAATGATAAACTACTGGCTGCAGTTGCTACATTTCACTGCAGACTTATATGTGAAATCGCATCCTCATTTTAGGTTAATGGTCTGATACATAAATGCTGAAAGCTATCTTTGAGCTTCATCCCGTGAAATGCTGCAGAATCCAAAGTGAGGAGTGAGTCTGCGTACTGCCTCCTTTAAGGAAGCGAGCCATGGGCTCTGCAGTGATACTTGTGTCTACAAAAGCTGATGATCGTGGTTTTGCCTCTGAACAGAAAAACAAATGACACCCAGCTGGGGCACAAAGGCAAATCTTTGAACCAACTCCTCTCTGAGGCCTTCTCCTCTTTGTTTCTTCCAGCACAGACATCCGTGGACTATAAAGAGAAACATTTCCTCCTTGCTTCACCTGTGGTGTTTGAAGCATTCTCCAAATACTAATTTCATTTCTCTCCCATAACAGTAAAAATAAATGTAACAAAAGGCTTCCTTCTTTGCATTGTTTTTCATCTAGACTGCCATGACCAAATGTCTCTTCAATCTATTATCTCTTAATACTTAAGCAAAGAATTACTCATGGGACCATCCTTTTTTGATGTGAAGGCAGTCCCTATAAATCCACCGCATAGAGACCAACTGGGAAAGTAATCTATGCAAATTACATCTACTTTTCTGGTTGAATCACATTCCCTTCACTCATGGTAATGAGTCACTTGGCATAAAGTGGACTGTTACTATGAATGGAGAGCATATCAGGGCTCTGCTTCCCAAGAATTACTTCTCCTTGCTGAATCTCATTTAGGCCTGGAACCACAAGGGGTGAGGCTCTGCTGTCAGCCTCTCTGTGCTTCAGTGACTACAGTTAATCAGATTTTCACTGGTATAACAGGGGAAAATTGGTCCCAAACTCTTGTTAACCTTGGACACTGAGGATGATGGCTCACAGGCAGTCATCAAAGCTGTCTCATGCAGTTCCCAAATACTGCCCACATGGTCTTTTTTCTGTAGTAATACTGAGACTAAACCAAGAACTGATCTCAGTGAAGAGGAAGGCAGAAGTTCCATCCCATGAGCGGTGTCTGAAAAAGAAATGACTCTCAATGCAGCCTGCCTGGCTTAGGGGGACTAATTCCTGCAGTCAGCTGCCATCTGAAAACTGGTCCTTTTTGTATCTCAGCACTGGAACAGAGCAGCCTAAATTGAATTACCACTCTGGAAAATCTTATTTTCTTTTTTTTTCTTACATACTAATTAACCCAATGACCAGATGGTGAGGTCTGGTTCCTAGACTAAAAGTACAGCCATCAGAAGAGCTAGTATTTCCTGCTCACATCTTTGTAAGTGCTATAACAAGAGAAAGTCCTGTGGACATGACAAGTTACATTTCCCCTAACCTTACATACACTTGCATAGCTTTTTCTTCAGTAGAATACCTAATTCTTATTTATCGTAATGGAAACAGATGACTGACACTGAAATATTATGACACCACTGATTGATAGTAGAATGACATGTTGCAATGTCACTGTCTTATGAGAATAACTATCCCATATTACATGGGTAGCGAATTGAAACGAATCCTTTAGAAAGATGCCTAATCTCATTTTTAAAGCTCTGGGTGATGGCGAGGTCCCTATCTTGTCAAGAAGGTCTTTAATTGTCCTTACTGCTAGGATAGTGCATTTTCTTTCTTTTTTTTAATCTAGTGTCACTGACTTGCTGCGTGACCTTGGATGAGAAGGGATGGATCAGTTGTTTAAAGCTAAATTGATCTTGGAATTTATGTAGTAATATACCCACTCTGGAGAGCATCCAGGGTTGTTTTAAATGGGTGAACCCTGGATGGATTTCCAGGCTCAGTACTTATTTTTTGTGTGTGCAGTGTGGGTATCACTTTGTGTTATTGCTGGCCTAGGGTATAAATTTTGTTAAGCAGGTGGCCTGGGCTCAGTCTGTGCCTATAACAGCAGGTGAGATATTTGATCAGGTCTGTGTTGGCAGAGTGGCAATGTTGCTTCCTGACTTTTAGGAGGAGCAGTGAAGATGAACCTCTGCATGCTTCTGAAGCTGTGATGCCATGGTATGTGATCCTGTAGATACCAAAGAGTCAAAAATACCACAGTTATGTTTCCACTGAAGCTGTATGTTAGTTAGCACACCCTTAGCATACCCAATTGTCTCATTTTGCACTGCTTTGCAACAAATTTCACTGCAAATGATAAGTATAGTCTGAGTGACAGCCCAGGTGAATCATCACACATCTGTCATCGGAGTAGCATTTAACTAATTAGGAGATAAATGACAATGCCATTAAGAGCATATTGAGACCAGTGAAAAATGTTCCAGCGATGATAGAAATCACACACAGTAACAGTTGCTGAAATGGCTGACAGGTCTGCACTGTTCTGGAGTGTTACTCAACGTGGGGGGAGCCCAGAAGCTTTAAAGCAGCATCTCTCTGCCCTGATCTAGACAAATTACCTTTGTCCCTTGATCCAAACAAACTCTGATCTCTCTGCTGCCATTGAACTCACCTTGTCTGAAACATAATCTGGCTACTTTATTCTACCTCTGTACTGGGAATTCACTCTATCATTAGCATTTCAATCTATTTAATTCACTAAGGGTCGCTGAGCAATGTAACCGAATCCATGCTAAGCTACCACCGGCAATTTAGCTGTCAGATAGTCTCACCTTCTATTTTTAGTTGCACTCAAATTCCTTGCTTAAGGGGGGGCACACTGAATTTCTGGATTAGCTTCCCTCGACCCCCTCTCTATTGTATCACTGTCAGTTATCCTTTTCGTTAGGAGTCCTATTTATGTTGTTCTATTATACTAATTACAGCTTGTCAAAGGTACGGACAGAGCACTTGGGCGCTTTATCCACAGACCAGTAACTCTGGGACTAAGCCCCTGTGTTTAGAGCTGCAAGCACTTGGTATTACTGTCGTGATGTAAGTCTTTGTTAAAAACACCTCTTTTAATTGCACAGCTCATACCTCCAAAATCTCAAGATCTAATGGCTTAAGTCAGGCACTGAATTTCATCCTTTGGTTATCTGCGATGTACTCCGTAGTGCCAGGTCCTTCTGCTTGGGCAGGCCAGGAATAGCATTGCCTCTGTCTTTCACTCCCTTCCTCCTGCGCAGATTCCACTGCATATTGTATTTATTTTCTCATGCCACACCACTCTCCCTAAGCTCTATGTTCTAATGATCTTCTTAGCAAGCACATATGCTGCAGCATATATTTAGTTTTGAACCAGCTTATGGATCTCCTTAGGTGCAATTCAGGGCAGGAAGCAATTTGTTCTTGTTAATGAAGCTGTGTACACGTGCACACTCTGCCGGTGTCAGCTACAGTTTGTTTGCCTGTTGCACCTGCTTGAGCTCTATATTTAAGTCATCTTGAAGTGTAATTCAAAAAATAAGCAGAGAATGGTGAAACACATGTGCAGAGGCCTTTTTGGGGGGAGGAAAGCAGGCAGGTTGAGCATTTATATTGTAAAATTCATCAGTAAATTTACCGTTATATTCTTTCCCTGGTTATTTCTGTTGTACTTAGAGGATTAGAATTTTGGTTTTGCCTTCTCTAACATAGGCTTGGTGCAAAGCCAATGGATTCAACCTTATGGGAATGTGAGAGAGATTACAGCCTTACAGGGTAAATGTAGGACGGTGGTAGCATATAACAGAATATTTGAGTAAAAGGTCAGGGATTCAGCTTCACTAACTCTTCCTGATCAGCCCTGTGGCTTTGTGGTCACTTAAGTTCTCCCCATTCACCTTTTTCAGGCTTTAGCTACCACCTACTATCTGGCCTTCAAGTCTTGATAGTGTGCGAGGCTGAGAAAGGATGCTCTTGGGGGGGTTTACATTCAGAGGTAACTGGTACAAGGCTGCTCCGCTTCTGATTCCAGCTCTACCTGCCACTGTGCACAAATTTTCCTGTGCAAGTAGTATGCAAAGGTGAGTAAAGAGCTGTGGCTATTCTCTAGGAGGATCATTGCTGGGGAGGAAAGCAGAACATTGATCAGGAGCGTCCGTAATACCCAATTCAGATTGCTGATGAACACATCCTGACTTTGGGCACATACCTCCTGTTAATACTAATGGGAACGTCACACATGAATGCTGGAGAATATTGCCCATTATTTTTGGTCTCAGAGCTCCGAGTTGAGATTCCCTGAGAAAAATGGCCATTTGTTGTGTGTTGCAGGCTGCAATTCATTACATACAGTGCATGGTGGCTGTTATTTACCTTACAGAACTGTAATGTGATAAGGAGTCTATGTAAGCCACTTAATGGTCTGTCTACCTTAAAGAAAATGTGTACCAGATCAGGCTCTGATTTATGCCACTTTCACCCCAGTGCAACTGTATTGGCTTCAGCGGTGCTCTCTCTGATTTATGCTAGTGTTAGTTGGACTTCATGAGTTTATGTCCTTTATATAACTCAAGTACGTGAGGAAAATGCAGTCTAATAAAAAATAAAAATCTGTCTGTGCGTTGTGGCTGTATGTTCTTTGCAGAGCCATTAACAGGGGTACTACAAAAACACCTTCTTGCTCCTTTGCAGCGTCTGTATATTCCAGGGGGTTATCCCGTGTCTATAGAGATGTAACTTAGTGGTTTTGTACTCTGCAAATGTGCTGCCTTCTTGGCACAGCAGAGTGTGCAGCTAGGTGGCAGGTATGGTAAACCTTGTAGGATAAGATTTTGGCTGTGGTAATTGGGGCTTGTCATTTTTTGCATGGCAGCTCAAGTTCCTCGCCTAAAACGTATGAACTTCACAGAGGTTATGGCCCTTCAGCCTGAACACAACTGCTCTCCTTATCTCCATTGTCTTGCTGCATCAGCACTTATCTTATGGCTTTGGGCAGGAAAACAGTCCGTTTATGATGTTTACATACAGCTGGGACACACAGTCTTAGAAGTAGGACTCCTCGTGCTAGCAAATGTATAAACAAACCAGGAAACAGCTCTCTGTCCCATGAGCCTGTGCTCCCATGAATGAGAGTTTCTCCGATTGCCATGACAGCCTTTGTCTTGCTGCGAGGGACGTGGTATTTCCTCAAATCTCTGGACCTGGAGAGTCAGTCTGAGCTTTGGTGAAGATGTTGGATAGATGTCCATTACCGCCATTGGATTCCAGGTCAGCTTCTCTTCTCTGGCACACTGGGTTGCTGATGGTCAGCCTTGACACCTAAGACCACTCTGTAGTTGATCCTTGTTTCCTCCTTCATCTTTCCTTGGGAACTTTGCCTGCTATCCTGTTAAGTTCCCAAGCATGTTTTCATCTTATGGATGAGAATCGAGTACACTCAGGTGTCAGCTATGAGTACAGAGGCTGAGTGAAGGTCTTAGGGAAAATGGCAAATCCACTTTAGGATTTGTCTGTACTGCAAAGACAGCATGATAAATATGTCTCTGAGTTGTGTGTCTTGGAATTGTGATACTAGTATCCTAGCTTGGAGAGGTTTCTGGGTAGCCTTTACCTATCGGTGTGATGGCAGACTGAGATACTGCCATGTTCTGTTGCAGTTTTTCACCAACTGCATTGGCTCTTTCCATTAAAAAAAAAAAAAAAGCCGCTGTAGTCCTAAAATGGAAAGTACATCCTTCTTAGCATGGTAAAACAGCAACTTGAAGGCTTGCTCTGCCTGTACTTAGCTGTAATTTATGCTTCTGCTCTCGTAAGGGGTCTGTTTGCCCTTGATGCATGTGCGTAAGTCCCATTAACGTTAATAGGAGTTGAACGCGAGCATTAGCTGACGAAGAATTCCCTAAATGCTGCCTTCAGCTCTAAAGCCGAGATGTGGTCCCTGCCTCTGTCGCTCCTCAGCTTCTCGCAGCCTGGAGCTGCTCCTCCTCCTCTCTGGCCACGTAGCAGCCAAGCAAGGCTTGTCAGCACGGGGCACCATGGGTGCCCTCGCCTTACAAAGGCTGGTGGGAGGTGTCTGGGTTCCTCGGAAAAGCACAGGCTGCCCAGGAACGGCAGAGATTAATCAGCACATGGAGTTTCTGCTGAGCTGTCACTGTAATGAGCTCCAGCCCCTGGGTGGAGGAAGAAGGGGTGGCAGGAGGCGATGGGGAGAGCAGCAACTTGTTTCAGGCAACAAATCAGTTCCTAACTCTGCTCCAGAGCCATTTGCATAGCTGATGTTGGCCTGGGGTGGGCTGGAAATATAAGGCATTCTGTAGACAGCTGCCCAAGGGAATGCTAATTAGCTGGCAGGCAATTAATAATTAATCAGACTTTTGTTCATTGTGAAGACAGTGTTTTCTTTGGCAGCTCCATAATGTTCCGAGTTTGCCTCGCTTTTCTCTCACAGGCTGATACCATCGTGCTGGAACCAGGCTTCGTGGCGACACACTGCTCCCTGCCCTTGGCATTCTGCGCACCCTGGCCACATGTGCAGCCCAGGCCATGACCTCGGTGCTTGGCTGGGCTCTGATGGCCCGTTTAACAACAGTCAGAGGCTGGAAAGGCGAGGGGAGTTGCTGCTGTGCTATTTATAACCAGCTGGACAGTTAAATAATGCACATGCAGCGGCCTGCGCTGTGCCTTGCACTCAAAAGGGGAGAGGAGCATCGCATCGCCCCCGCTAGACCTGCTTGACCTATTCAAGCATGGGTTCCCAGCCTCTTTAGCATGAAAACACAAGTGCAAACAGGCCTCCAGGAGTCAAATCCCTGCCTCGCTGATGTCAGTGGGACTCCTGGCTCTGACTGCAGCGGAGCATGGATCACACTTAGCTGCAAGGCATGAGTTGTTCAGCGTTTCCTTTCTGTTTATTGCTGCAGAACCTTTTTTTTTTTTATTTCTCCATGACAATAAAACCCAGTTATGGTACAAGTAGGAGTCCAGTATGGGGAATGTCAAAACTTCTGGGCAAAATAGGAGTAATTTCAAGAAAGTTCATTAGAGACAGGAAGCTCCGTGTATGGCTACTCCTCTTGATTTGGGGCCTACGAGGGCAGTTTCACAGGAAAATAATTCATCCCTGTGGTTCAGCCCAATCCTCTCCTGAGCAATCCTGTGGATTGGTTCACATCTCATTTAAAGGCCGGTACTCATCTGCTCCAAATTTTGGGCATTTCCTAATTCTTGCTCATTAAAAGGTGGAGTCATTTACTTCTGTTTGTTGAGGAGACGTACATTTCCATGAGCAAGCCTTTTCATGTTCAAGTGGAGCTAAAATGGGAGGATTTACTACCATTGAAAACTGATTTGGGCATAAATATTCTGTCCTGGTCTTGAGATGCCTTTATGATTATTATATTAAAATTTCATGACACCGGTTTAGAGCAGGGAGATACTATTCACATCTGACAGATGGGGAAGTGCTGGAGCAGTCTATAATAATTCACCTGCCTGTGTACCCAGAAAGTCTTTGATACAGGGATTAAATGAATTGAAGACCTTGAACTTCTGCAAATAAGATCATTCTTGTGTTCTTGTCTTCTGAGTCTGTCTGCAGTCATCAATGGGTAATGCTTGGTATTTCCAATGGAGATAGAGGTTTTTTTGTTTGATTTCAGGCAAATTTGATAAGGGCAGTGAGTTTTACAATTAGGGAAATGTACCACACTGTACAGGCAGGGGAGACCCTGCTAAACCCTTGTCCATTGAAGAAAAGGCACGAACCCAGTCCTCTAGGCATGGGGGAATCCACAGAGGAGCTCAACTTTGAAAGACAAATGCGCAGCAAGCCAGGCTTCACTTACTCTGTTGTTAATAGGACTGCTTGTTTCCTTTGATTCCTACGTGTTAGCTCAGCTGTGTTTTGGGACTGAACAAGATCTTTCCACTAGTTCAGTTTCAAACACATGGTAAATGACTCTGAGCCTGGAGCACCCAAGACTCCAGGGTGGTCTCTGTGCAGAGGCTGGGGCTGCTTGCTTCTGAGATCAGGCGAGACGTGGCTTGTTTGTGCTGCCGTCGTTAGCACCCACTGGATCGTAGCAAAGCTAATTAGCGCAAGGAGGAGGAATCCCTGGAGTGTCCCAGGTCTGAGGTTCTCACTGTGTCTCCACACCCCGAATCATGACATTTGTTAATGGAGGCGTGTGAAGTCTCGCTCAGAGAATGCGGCTTGTGAGGATCCTTGGTGGCTTTAATGAATCATTTGTGGCCTGGGTGACTCAGCCAAATCAGGACGACAGCCAGCAGCCGGTCAGAGGGCTGAAGACTGAGGCTTTGACAGCACGCATTGATATCGTGCTAAGAGCGCAGCATTTTTTAAAGGCCAGATGTAACCCGTGTAAGGGCTGCATACTTCTGAAAGAGCATTGGTGGAACACCAGGAAGGAAAACAAATCTGGCATCAGAGCTGTATTTTTCTGGCCAAAAGTGCAGGCAAGTGGGTGGAAAGGCTGGACATCCAATGTTCATATTTGAAAACGGAGCTGATAGCACACTTGAAAAATGTGACCCTCTGCTCACCAAATCCCACTTCTTTCTCTACAGCTGCGTGATATCTGCCGTTCCTCCCTTCCACGGTGCTAGAAGATGTTCCTGTGGGAGGTAGATGCCCTGCCTGCTTGAGAGTGCGTGCAAAATGGCATGCTGCACTCGGCACAGTGCAGAAGTTCAATTTTCAGATAGTACAGAATTGGGATGTCTTATCTAATACTGCTGGCAGACTCTCCTGAGAGTCTGCACAGCAAAATTCACCTGCTTAGTATGGTGAATTTAAATCACTAGAGCCACACAGGCAAAGCTCTCCTGTGCAGAACCTCATTCTGGACTGAAGTCCTTGAGTAATTATCCTGTAATAAAGTCACTTAAATTTTAGAATAGAGAGTCCATGTGGAGAAGTTATACAGGCACAGCTATATCAGGCTAATTATTTTGTTATAGCTATGCCAGTCAATTTCTCAAGGCCTCAGTCACATGGGAAAGTTGAAATGATGTATTTTTTTACAGTCTCCAGCAATTCTTTATTTTTTAATGTCCATTAGTGCTTGACTAATACTGAATGATAGTGGAAATTCTCCAGGACAAAGACAGCTCTCACAATTTCCTTGTGGTTATCAAAGGAATTTGGATCTATCTTATTAAAGCTAATGTGTAATGAATTGCTGGTGATTGGGGGTTTATAGCTCAATCGACTGGGAATTATGGAGCCATTGTTTACTAAATTCAACTGAAATAGTTGGAAACCTAGAAATTTATAGAGAATGTCCTTATTTATGTGTTAAGAATCCTCAAGATTTTGAGAGTGCATACTAAAAACAGATTAAGACACAAAATTCCCTTCTTCCCACGCAGTATTGGAAGAAGCTGATACTTCAACAGAGGACTTCATGACTAAGCTTGCCAGTTTCAGGGGTGTCGGAAATAGTCTAGTTCCTGAGTTAGTTGTTGCAAGATAGATGCATTATGATTCATTATTAATTGCAGTGGACATAGTACATTAGGATCAAACTGCACCTGTCAAAGGACAATTGCATATCTGAGATTTCTACAGAGACCTGCCTGAGCTAGCTTGAGTCTGGAAGTTAAAGCATAGTAAGAGCTCAGTGACTGGATCCCCTCGGAGCTGTCTGGGGAAATGCTAGATGTAGCAAACAGGTGCCAACTGGATTTGTCGCAGTTGTATCTGAATCTAAATTGAAAATGCACTGGAACAGGGAAGGCCAAAAATCTCTGTGCACATGAATACGCTGTGTGGTTCCTGTACGCTGCTCTCAGTACACAGCAAGCGTCTTGGGGATCTGAGGCTCGTGTACAAGGAAGCAGACCCGATACGTGCTTAATTGAAAGTATGACTCAAAATGAAACCTGCCTGTAGTCGTCAAGCCTGCCTTACAGCTAAATGTTATCTAACTACATGTATAATTTCTCCCTTCTCAGAAAAGGAAACGAGGTTGGTTTTGAGGTAGAGGACTCCAGCATGCACGACCAAATGGATGTAGCAGCTGGGATGTTCACAAGGGCAAGAACAGTGCACAGTCTGCAGGGCCATCCATGTATTGCGTGCACACCTGGGTGGATGGATGGCTCGTTCATCCCGTCACTATTTCCCTGGGCACAGACCATTGGGTAGCACGGATGCTCCTTTGCTAACCTCTCCCAGTGCCTCCAGGTCTGCAGGAAAGCTGCTCTCAACTCCAGTGCTTTGTGCTGTTGTGTGACCCCTGCTAGATGCGGTAGGGCAAAACCACCTGGTATAATGTCAGTTTACCTCCATGTGCTCACCTCTTTGTCTGTTTCTCTGATTTAGGTTTATGTACATGTGGCTGAAAAGGAAGGTCTGTGTTGCAATGTGTGTGCACAAGAATTAAAAAAAAAAAAAAAGAGGAAAAAAAAGGCCCTCCTCTTCCAGGCTGCTGTGCAAAGGCTTAATCACGCTTTAGAATAACTAGAGTTATAAACTGATGGGGCATTTAAAATGTTATCTGGTTCCAAACATCAAGTGTTCCAATTCTGCCTTAAGGGGACATTAGCTGATTGTCAAATCACAATGAGATTCTTATCACTTTATTTTAATAAACAGTTTTCGTAAATGTTAACATTTTAATGGATGATTACATTCATATTTAGCTAGCAGATGCATTCATTTTGATTGATGTTATTTCCATGAGTACCAAAGGAATTAAATAATGATTTGTCACTTATGGTAAAGAGCTGCTCAAATATCTCTTAAATAAACAACTTTATTTGTGGGGTTTGCTCGCATGGCGATGCAGAACAGCAGCGTGCCGTGGTGCGGAGGTGAAGATCAGGGTTTGGGGGCGGCTGGGGGTGGGTGTGTGGGATGGGGCCGTGCTCTCCCACCTCGCTGCAGCCCCTGCAGTCGGTTCCCCAGCAGGAGGGGGAGACCCCCACCCAGCACCCCAGGTAGGTGGGGAATGGTGAGGAGCAAGGGGAGCCTCCCCTCCGCCTTTCGGTGGGGTTTATGGCTCTGTGCCACCCTGGAGGGGCCAGCCAAGGCGGGATGGAGGGGAGGTGACCCGCCGTGGTACCCGGAGCATCCCTCCTGGCCCTGGTGACCCCAAGGAGCGAGGAGGGGGGGTTCGCCCTGCCGTGGGCTGGCTGCCGGGGCCGGCCACCCTGTGCAGTGCTCTGTCCCCCTCTGGTGGCAAGCCGGCCGGAGACCGAGGGCTGAGGAGCTGCAGGCAGCCGGCAGGGCCGGGGGGCTGCCGTGGGGGGCGAGCAGGGCCGGGGGGCTGCTGTGGGGCTGCGCGGGCCGCCAGCACGGCCAGGCCCTCGGCTGGACGGCTGAGGAGGTGCGTGTGGTCCTGCAGCTGGGGAGGGGGCTCTGGTCCCCTACGCCCCCAGCTCGCCCACAGCGGTGGTGCTCGGAGTGTAACGGGGCTGGGGGTGCCTCCCGCCCCATCCTGCCTCGCCTGCTGGGGGCCCCCACCCAGCTCCAGCACCCCCCTGTCCTCCTCCGAGTTGTAGGCTCCGGCTGCCAGCCCAGGTGGAGCAAGTGAGGAGCCTCAGGGAAAATTGAAGGCATCTGTGGCAGGCCCCCTCCCTGCCCAGGCTGCGGGGTTGGGCTGGGCCGCACCTTCTGAGGCTTCCCCCTGTGGTGTGTACCTCCAGGCCTGGAAAGGGCACGTTTGGGGTTCTGCTTTGCTGTGCAGAGCTGAGTGTGGGCCTGGTGGGGCACCTGGAGGAGGACGGGGGGCTGTGGGAGGGCAGAGGCACGGCTGCTGCTCCTGCCTTCGGGTGGGCCGTGGAGCTGACTTCAGGAGAAGAAACCACCGGGAGTTTTGGTTGGGCTGAAGACATCCCGAGACCTGCTGTGAGGTATGTCAGGGCAGGGCTGCTCGGTTCCCTTCTGCCTGGGAAGTCGTGTTCTTCTCTAATTCTTGCTGCTTTATGTGTTTCAAGAGACCTGACGGAAACCTTTGAGGACTTGTAGATAGTTTGGACCTTGGTTGTTTGTCTCAGAGTGAGAAGAGAGGCTGCGTCTTTAAGAGGCACAATTAAGTGAGAATGTTTTTCTCTTTTCCAGAAGTACTTATTAGGTTTGATGGATCAGTTATCTGATCCAGCACGACAGATGGATGCAATGTTTTTGTCTATGACTAAGCCTACAGAGGTTGCATAAATAACTTCATAGTAAATGTTCTGATTCCATTGTGTGTGTATACATGGAGGTGCGTGTATACTTTTTTTTTTTTGATACACTGAAAATCTTTCTGAGGACCCTTTGCCACAAAGTCCTTTAAACACCTCCTTCTGTTTTGCGTCTGTGCCCTGACTTCTCTGCACCGACTGCATGGATTTAGCCTAACCCTTGCGGTCAGTGAGCTGTCTGAGACTTTCTGAAAGGCAGCTCCAAAAGCCAAACCAATTCCAGATTATTGTCTGCAGAGCCTGGCCTCCAGATCCAGGCGAGCCTTCGGTGCCAGCGGTGACGCTTGCTGTCCCAGCTGGCTGGCTCGCGGTGGGAGGGTGACTCACGGACATGGACAGCATCTTCCTCTCCCTGCCTGGTGCAGTCTGGCAGCTGGTGTTGGGCTCACTGTTGTAAATAGCTCTTGTCTACTGCTGGAGCTTGTCTGAAGCAAGTACATTCGAAGAGTGTGCTTAAATTCCTGGAGTCAAAATCCAGCTTTGCATGCACTGCAAGTACAAGGAGTTATTTGATAAGCCAGAGTAGTAACCTCTTTCCTGAGTGTGTGTTTGTGGCTTTTTTTTCTTTTTAACCTAACTGTGGACATGTTAATCTCATGCTTTTAAGCATTTGGTTCCTGTCATGTATTTCTCTACTGTTATGCATGTATTTTGCCCTTCTCGGAGAATACACCATGGCATCTCTGCTGCTTGTTGTTCTTACGCACCGTAGGCAGCAGATGAACGTGAAGCCAGGTGATTCTGAGGATTGGTGTGCACGGAGCAGTAGGGCAGTGGGAAATTTCCTGGGTCAGCAACAGTGACCTGGGCTACTGTTGTCATCTTTGATAAGCAAGGTACCTGCTGAGGCCCCTGCTGAAAGCATCCTACCTTAAAGCACGGTTCGTTTCCTACAGATTACTCCCTCTTTTCATGGGATTGCTGTAGACCTTCAGACTCACCAGAACAAATCTTAATCTACTGGATCTCCTATCTAGTAAGGACAGGCTACAGTAGTTGTATGGAAATCCCATTTCTGCAAAGTGCTGAATTTCTTAGGGAGCTAAATATCCTTATTGAGAGGTTCCCAGGCTGGCCCCTGGGAGCAGTTGCTGCCATTGCCTTCTTTTGTAGGCACACATCTAAGGTGCTTGGTGGTGAGGCTGCTTTTTACTTTGAACTCATTTATCAAGAAATACCAGTTGAAATAAAGGATTTCTGTCTGTTTATAAAGCAGTTTTCCTGCAAAACCAGTTTCTATACAAACAGTTTTTACATAGATACTTGTCATGTTCATGTCTAGGGCATCATTAAAGATCTTTACAAGAATCATTAACAAGTCTTGACTGCTCATTTTAAAGGGCTGCGTTTAGCGATGAGGAAAGATGGATTTTAATAGCTAATTGGGCTGTCAATATAGGCTTTTTTTTTTTTTTAACTGTTTTCAACAACGACCAGTAATGCTAGATAGGGGAGAAGAACTATTCCAGGTAGGTGTCCTGCTGGCTACCTATGATTTTCTGTAGACTTGGGTATGTAATGGACTTTCCTGGATTGGGGACAGAGTAAAGTTTATATCCAAGACAGTCAAAATAAATTGTAAACTGAACCCCAAACGCTTAAAGGAAATCAAATTTAAGGGGAGAAAAAGAAGCTGCAGGCTCAGTAGCTATAAACATGGTGAGGATAAAAAGTTGATGCAAAGTGGAAGATTTGGCAGTGCCATTCTGGCACACTTTTGAGACTAGCAGGTGCCATTTTGTTTTCACAGAAGAAGTCCAAGATCAAACATTATTAAATAAATCCTGACCTATACTTCAGCCATAGAAAAATAGTTACATTGTGGGCTCTCCAGAAAGTCCATGTGGCAGATCAACCTATGCCTTGGAGCCACTTCTGATGGAAGGTTTTACAAATGCCAACTGCAGAAGTCCAAGCTATTTCCCGCACACTTAAGGGGGATTAGCTGATGCGTGCTGGTGCAGTGCTTCAGTGGTGAAGAGCAATGTCATATTGTTGGCAGAGTTAGCCCTGGATTGGAAAATCGGTTGAGCAAGGATATCATTGGTTTCTGGCTCTACCATTGCCCTCGAACAAAGCGTAGTCCTAAGGGAAGGCTGAAAAAGGCCTTGGGCAGCTTGGAGGCACTGAGCTCCAGCCCTCAAAGCCCTTGCTCAGCTTCTGTCTTGAGCTTGAGGTCCTTGAGGTGGTGACCCAAAGCAGCACGTGGCTGTGAAGCTTCCTGAGTGCATGTACGAACTGAGCCCCAGCCTATGGGACATGAAAAAG